>NC_090931.1:232434564-233672997 GCF_040938575.1 Ambystoma mexicanum
GTCCCTTCTCATATGGGTACCTTCCACACAGGTAATGTTGAATGCTTATGTGACATATGCACAAGATTTGTTGCCTTCTTTGGCAGCCTCCTCTCCCGCTGTCTTTTCCTTCTCTTCTTTCTCTACACCTGATTGAGAAAAAAACATGGTCCATTGGGTAATGTACACAGAAAAGACTCTTCCAAGAAAAGGCCATTTGGCACCCCTGCGGTTATAAGATCCTAGTAAAAAGTAGTAAGATCCTAGCAAAAGTAGACTCCTCTATGCTTACGATTTCATTGGGCCATGTAAATAACATAGCTGCTTCAAATCCTTTCTGAAAAGGCTTTGTATTAGCTAATATACAACAGCACACAGATGTGTGATTGGCATTCGATTTATCATATCATATTTTTTTATGCATACAACTAATGCTAAATGAGCTGAAGAAGCAAGTAGATCCTAGGCCAAGCTGCCAGCATGAAGATGCCTTTATTTTGAAAGTATGCTCTACTCATACCAGCAGGTAAAACATTTCACTGTTCCGGATACAGATTTGGATGTGACCAGGAGGTTGAAGCGGTGGCAGACAAAGGTGCAGGCAACTGCCTGGATGCCAGTAGAGTAGAAAAGGGGAATGGGTGAGCACATTTAGACTGGCAGGTAAAAGGAAGCATGGGGGATGGTGAGGAAGGCACAGGGGAATGGATGCTGACCCGTCTTTATAAGCCATTCGGGAGCAGGAGATTTGGGGGGCGTGGTTAAGGAGGAGCCAAGGGTCACTGAGGGACAGATAAATGTGGAGGTGGACAGAGTAGAGATGTGAGGAAAAGATACTGGTGGCAGAGACCCACCAATATTGTGTAAGGAGAGTTGTGAACGTCAAGATCTCAGGAAGTCCGGTCTCCTACTCCGAGGGTGACTTTCTTCCTGAAACAATAGTCTATGGTTTATGTGACAAAATAGACTGAATGTGCAGGTGAAAAGGAGGGAGAACATGGCCCGGGTTCTCCAGGCTGTGGAAGAAAATAATAAAGTGACTACCAATCTCCTAGTCCATAGTCCCCTTTCCTCCATACTCTTGGGACATTACGTCCTGTGGGACAGGACCAGAGCACTTTTTGTAAAAAAAAGCATCAAATTGAAATATGTGTCCTTCTTCACTTTTTATGCGGAGTCCGCACGCAGCCGTAACCCCGCCCTCCTTAACTCTGCATCGCCCTTCAGTCCTTTTCTATCGCCAGGTCTGAGACCATTTAAGCAATAATAGAGGATACTTATTAGAGGGGATGGCGGGCGGATGGAGGAAAGTGGACTATGGACTAGGAGTAAGGTAGTCACTACAGTGAGTAACTTTATTATACTCCTACGTCCCTTCCCCTTTCCTCCATACTTTTGGGAGATTACCAAGCACTCCTTACAGGATAACGGGTGGATGGAACTCCTTTACTGAAAGAGGTTTTTAAGAACAGCTTGCCCAAACTGAGCATCAGCCCTGGAGCTCAGGTCTAAGCAGTAATGTTACACAAAAGCTGATGGGGAAGCCCACGTGGCTGCTTTGGCAATGGTTTCCCAGGGAACATATTTTTGGAAAGCAATGGCAGCTGCCTTGCCCCGCACAAGATGGGCATGAATTCCCTTTGGAGGTTGAAGGCCCTGAACGGAATACAATTCATCGGCAGATAGTTGCTTTCGAAGCCGGCTTTCCTTTTGGGTCTCCGAAGGTCACCAAGAGCTGGGAAAAGCTCCGAAGATTAAATGTTCTGTCCAAATAAAACTTAAGAGCTCGCCTTACATCCAAATTATGCTGAACCCTCGCAGCATCTGAAGCCGGTTCTGGGAAGAAAACTGGTAAGGAAATAGACTTGTTCAGATGAAAATAAGATACCACCTTTGGAAGGAAAGAGGGATTTGGATTGGTCCGGAGGACAACCTTATCCTTGTGAAAGGTGAGGAATGAATGTTCTACCGACAAGGCCTGGAGTTCGCTTACACACTTTACCGAAGTTACCGCAATCAGAAAGGCCATTTTCCATGAAAGGAATTTCAAGTCTGCCGTAACCATGGGTTCGAAGGGTTTATGACATAAAGCAGTAAGGACCACATTCAGATCCCACTTAGAATGCGGGCTGCGCACAGGTGGATACAGATGCAATAGACCTGCAAAGTCCCTTTTAATGACAGGGTTTGTCAAAGAAAAAGAGCAAGAGTCAATGGACAGTTAGGCGGCAATAGCCGACAAATAAGTCCTACAAGACAAAACATGCATGCCTGAAGTTGCAGATAAGAAATTTGTCCTCCTTGGATAGAACTTGAGCCGCAGTTGCGGAAGTCGCAGAACCCGGCTTAGATTGCAGAGTGGCGTCGCTACAATCGTCGAGGACGGGAGCGGGCATGACGCCAAGGCTACTTCCTCAGAGGTGTGAAGCCTGTAACGGGCGTCAATTCTTTTATTTATGTGCAGCCCGGTGTGGGGTTTATCCCAGACCATGCGGGCCTTGGCCAGGACGTCCCTCTGAAGGAACAGGCCAGTGCGCTCTTGTGGAGACAAGGGTAGCACCCCCGAAAGCACCCCTTCCTGCGGAGCGGGTGCCTCAGACACTGGTATGTCAAGGAGTGACATCATGTCCAGTACCCGGTCGCGAAATGCTCGTACACAGCGGGGCTGGTCCTCACTGTCCTGATCTGCCAAAAGGTTGTCTAGAGCGTCCGGATCCTCCGACTGCGACGAACAGGCGTCAGATTGAAATCACGCTCTGCTGAAGACTTGTCCACCGGTGACAAGGGAGGCGGAAGAGCCGGAGGAGGGCAGGGCAGCAGAGGAGGTGCTACCGCTGGGGCGAGAGGCGTCCATGACAGGAATTGTCAGGGCAGGCAATGGAGTCTGAGGCCAGATTTCCTTAAAGAGGCCCTTAAAGTACTCCCTCATGGGATCAGAGTTCATTAGACTATGACATTTCCCAAAAAAGGCATCCTCTGCCGAGGCCTTAGGCGCTGGAGTGGGCAGAGTCCTCTCATGAGGAACATAACCCCACGAACGTAGAGAGGAGGTCTGCCAAGAGGGCCCGCCACCAACCAGGTTTACATAGACCAATGGGGCAGATGTAGGAGGAAGCGAGACCGAATGTGGTGGCATCCGAGCACGCCAGTCATAGGAAGGGCGGAAGGGATTCACACTGTCGCGTGGATAAGGTTGTCCACCAAAAAGAAGGTTCCCAGCACGCGCTAACGATAGCGTGAGTGTCAGGGAAGAATCCAAAATGGCTGCCGTAGACCACGCAGGAACTCCTACCATTTTGTGAACATCCGAGGAGAACTGCGTCAAATGCGTAGGTGAGGCAGTTGACTTCACAGGTTGGTCAGGGGACTTGACTGAAATGTAAGCCTTGACACAAGGATCCTCGGCAGAGCCAGTACTATGGGGCCTTGGATGTTTACTGGACATCCTGTCGCTTGAATTAGCCTCCAAAGGAGGAACCTCAGCAACACCGGTTACAGAGGAGTTACGGTCAACAACCTCTCCCTGTGCCCCCTCAACAGAACCGGTACCTCTGCGAGCACGGGAAAGTTGAGGAATCCACCTCACAGACAAGACCTTTACAGGCTTCTCAGTTCTGTTGGTACACACCTTAGCCTCATTAAGAGGAACCTCGGAACAGAGTCCGGTCTTAATAGCTCCCTTAGTTCGGTACAGAAAGCCTCAACAGAGGCCTCAGGGCGCACCCCGGTGTCTGTGTGGGACGCTCCAGACAAGGAGACCTCGGAGCGAACTCCGGTACCCAACGCCTCAGCACGACTATGCTGGATATTAGCACATGAATGGTGAACCTCGGATCGTGATCCGGTATAGGCAGGCCCCTCGCAGAAACCCGCAGAGAAAACCCTGGTACGCCAATTAGGCCTGCGAGGCACCTCAGGGATAACCCTGGTAGCAGAGCTTTTGAAGCCCCTCCCAGACCTGGAGGACCCCGGGAAGGTGTGCCCCAGCCGGGGTGCCCTGAAAAGTAAAGAACTTACCGGGTGTCTCTTCTTTCCTTCAATGAAGAGTTGGAATTGTGATCGAGGAACCTTCTGGAAGATTTCCTCCCACCCACGAAGACGACATTGAAGTGCCAGGACCGAATGGGAGTCGCAAAAGAAACACAAGTCCAAAAGGTGATCCGGTCCCAGACACTCCAAGCAGAGAGAATGGATATCCGCCCTAGCAAAGCGACTCTCACGAGAAGAACAAGCAGCAAACCCCAGACGCTGCGGCATAGACAGAGGACTATGCGACCGCAGATCTGGAGCAGGAGAGAAGGACAACGGGAAAGAAAAAAGGTCTTCTTGGTGATACTAGTGTGTCCAGCCCCGATCGCGTGGAGAAAAGGACTGAAGGTCGATGCGCAGGGTGGAGCTAAGGAGGGCAGGGTTAAGGCCGCGTGAGGTACCCCGCGTAAAAAGAGAAGGACACATTTTTCAGTTTGATGCTTTTTTACAAAAAGTTCTCTGGTCCCGTCCCACAGGACAAAATGTCCCAAGAGTATGGAGGAAAGGGGATGGGACGTAGGAGCAACACAAAATAGCAATATCTAGAATAGGGACCTCTGGGCCAGTCCTCAGAAGCTAAATCCACTGATTTCAGGCTAACCACACAAAATACATGTGACTCAAAAAGGGGCAGCTAGTTACACACTCACAGGTATGCTGAAAACCTGCTATTACTGAGGGATGGAGACCCCTTATCTAGAACATGTGGTGCAGCAGAGGGAATAGTATGATGTGTGTTGTATCTCGAAAGGCCTCGGAAAGTGTATAGCATTGTTTAACACCTTCAGTCCTGATGCTTTTAACTCCAATGTTTTGGTAGTTTCACAAGTTCTCACTAGGTCACCTTGTATCTGTCAGGGATTACATTCCTAAATATAAAAAGAAAACCTACGTATATAGTCAGAAATATTGTTAATGCAGTCAGAAGTGTATGTGACCGAAATATAGTCTCACATTTCCAACAGCAAAATCTCATAATTGACAAGCGACAATCTGCTGAAATTAGGAAATTGGTTTTAGTGTTCAACCATTGTGGGGAGGGGCCCCTCTTATAATATGAATGGCAAGAGTGACCGTGAATCATTTTGCTGCCATGTTTTCAGTAGAGCCACATGTTTAGCTTCCTGGTTTTGGCGCACCCTGGAATAATATTAATTTCAGATGAAAATAATAAACAGCAGTGGGTCAGTTCACAAAAAGCTGCTGGGAGTAACTCTGGGTTACTTCTGGAGAGAGATTATTTGATTCAGACTGAACTCTGGTTTACTCTATTTCCATGAGGTTTTTCTATTGTGGGATTATGATTTGTTTGCAGATAATTTTCAGTAAAACTGCTTAGATTAAATATCTGACTGAGGTGGCAAGAAGCAAGGATATTATTTGGTGCAAAAGAATGAGTTGCTTAATTGGAAAATCCCTTGGACACTGGTGTTCTACATTTGACCTAAATTACAAAATGATGCAGTTGAACCGCCTTTCTAAAGCTTTTGACTATATAAACAGAAGCATGCCTACAAGTTACCAGTTACATCGTTTATCTGAGAGACAATATACACTTTCATCATGATCATATTGAGACCATGATGTGCGTTTACGGTATGTATGTATACCACAGTGAGGAGCACTAGAACTTATGTTATAAGCCTAGAAAGAAAATGGACCACACCAAGTGTGTGGTACTCAGAAATTGCTCTTCCAAAACAGACTTTTTCTTTTACATATAAGAATCAATTTTTCAAATCGAAGAAGTGACCGACAGGTTGGTGGCTGCTCCAAACTGCAAACCTTTATATGTCCTTTTTTGAAGAAAGAATATGTAAAACACAGAGAATAATTTCTCTGATGAAAACAGCCCGTGGAAAAGGTACAGGGATGATGTAGTGTTGCTCTAGACTATCAAAGTGGAATTAAAATGCTTCCATGCTTCTCTTCTTGTGAAAAATATGCCATTATATAAATCTTAACTGTATTTTATTTAAACTATTGCTTAATATGTTGTTGATATATGTATTATAGAATACAAATGTGATAAATATTGAAAACTGGAGAATTTGGGGGTATTGTAAAGTAATCAAAACGTCATAGCTAAATTTAATTACAAATTGAGATTTAAGCAGGTTTTTAGAAAAAAAGAAAGAAAAAAAAATTGGAATTAATAAATATACATCTTAATTGAACGTTGTCAATTAAGGAAGACACATTTTTGGAGACGTTATGTATTAAGTTATGTTACTGGGATTTAAACCATGCACGCTGCTATTTGCATTGCCTCCAGAAACGGTGTGTTAGTTCAATGGGGACAGAAAGAAAACGTAACATAGCTTTGCTGTTTTGTCAATGTGTGCCGACCAGAAGTGCCCTAGGGACTGTATGATGATTTGTTTCTACATGTTCTGTGTCGAGGGAGGAGCCTCATGTCCCCTTTGTGCTAAGATATATAACCTGTACTGGAACCAAGATGGCCACACAGTCCGATGTGCCGAGCCCCAGCACTTCAATTTCTTTAAAAAAGAGCAGCCGTGCCGTGTTTTGACCCACTGTAATTGTGTGAGCCTCCAGCTTTGTTGCAAGCCGCATGAGGTGGTTTGCAGCAGAGGGGAAGTTGGATTCCATGGCGCTCTGAAGATAGCGCAGATTCTCCTCAGCGGGAACAGTGGAGAGAGAGGCATCTGACGGCTGGGCCAGCAATCAGAGGCCGTGCGGCTGCCACCATCCTCCGGTTCTGGTGCAGGCTTCTAGGTGATCGGAGAAGCATACGGGTGAGCACTGACTGTTCATGGGAAGGAAGCTTTTGTCATGTGTTAACGGCGCACCATCCTCCGGTTCTGGTGCAGGCTTCTAGGTGATCGGAGAAGCATACGGGTGAGCACTGACTGTTCATGGGAAGGAAGCTTTTGTCATGTGTTAACGGCGATGAGGGCAGAGAGAGGCCGTGGTTGCAATCCGATCCCCAGCAGCAGCTCCTTTTCCCTTCAGGTGCCTCTGAAGTGACTGAAATTGTGGCGTCCATCTTGAATGGGGGGCTGGGAATATATTTCCAATGGACATTTGATTTGATGAGGGACCAGACTTGGGTTTTCTTACTAATGTCAGTCACAGCAGGGTCATCCTGCTACTTTTATACTTGGAGGTGGAATCCTTTTATATTTGAGGTTGCTTCATCTCGCCGGACATATGCTAATGTGGTTACTGCAGGGAAGGCACTCTTGTGGGGAAGCGGCATAAGTCTGAAAGTACCAGCTGTTGTTGAGCCCCTGTGGCCACGGGCAGCTGTTGCGCTCCGCCCCGACGCCGGAAATCGTTGCATCGGCTGGTCTGCCGGCAGTACTAACCATACTGCCGGCGTGGCCTACGTGAACCTCGGGATGAATGCCCTGCAGTCACTGACGTGTGGCGGCTCCTGGGGAGGCTGATACCCAGAAGCGGAAAAAGCTGCTTGAGAGAGGAACCGTCTCTGCAGCAGACCACAGTGACAGCAAGAAGCCTGCAACGATCCATTTGCATGAGCCCTAGATTTCAGGGGGGCAAAGTGTGCCGTACACCACTTCAAAGGGGAAGCAGTTGAATCTGGCCAGGAAGCCTGCACCAGAAACCCTAAATCACAGTCCAGGTGGTCTACTACAGCAGATAACAAGTGACACATAGCAGTACTTGTTTTGGCATAAATCCTTTGTAGCAGGGATCCTGCTCGGTTTCATATGAAAATAAAATGACTGATTCAGCAAGGATCAATTTAGGGGATTGAAATGACCACGAGCAGGGGATCCCTGTGGGAACTCTCCCCCATGAGCTACCCGGCATGATTGGAGGCGGGGTCCCTTCACCAGATCACAAGGAGAATCATGCATCAACAGCACCCTGAGGTTAAGAGTGACGCCCAGAAGGATTCCTCTCACTTTCCTTATATTCCACAGAAGGGCTCATCCCACCGAGTCACCTTCCTTCCTCTGTTGACCGCTTGTGAACCTGACTTGTCTGCATCTGTCTTGCTGCTAGGCCGCCTGGTGAGTTTGTCGTGCATTTGCAGTCTCTCTGTGCATCTCTCTGCTCTCTCCCTCCATGGTCCTTGCCATCTCTTCTATGTATTCTAACTGCTACTCTATCACCTATCCTACCTCTCTCTCAAAGTCCGGAAGGAAAAAAGTTCAAAAAGCTCTCCTGGTCTCCAATCCAGGCCGGCCCATCGCTGACATCTACGTCAATGCTTCTTCCAGGCAGACTGTCACAGACCTCCTCTTTGTCGCACCCTCTCTCAGGACCTATAGACTTCCCACATGGCCTCTGTCCTCTCCACGTTCTCTTTGTCGCTCATTAATGGTGGCACCAGATGGGAAGTACTCTTTGCATGCTTCTCATCCTCTAGGTGCATCATTAATGTCTATCAGAATGGCAATGCCATGGCCTAGTGCTCTCAGCCCAACCTCCTCCTTCTTGATTGGCATCTTTTGGCTCTCATCAGCTTGCTCCCTTCTCCTGTCACTCCTCCATCTGCCACCCCTCTTGCCCCTTCTTCAGCACTGATGGTCATACCACACCCCTGTAACCCCCTCTGAAGACCTTGAAAGGTGGCAACCAGCTTCACCTAGCTACCCTTAACTCTTGCGCTGCTGTTAAACACTCCTCTGATATCTGTCTCCTTCTTGAAGACTTTGACCTTGACGTTCGCGCTCTCACTGAGACGTGGTTCACTGACAGCTCTGTCACTGATTTTACATGTTCCTCCCTGAGGGCTACAAGACCCTCTCTAATCCTAGGCCTAACTGTTCTGGAGGTGGAGTGGACTTTATCTTCACTGAATGGGTCCCTGCTACTATCATTCCCACTCATACCTACTCTAACTCTGATTGCCTAGTCTGCACGCTTAGAGTCACGCCAGCCCTCTTGTTGACTCTCGCCACTCTCGGGAGGAAGGATAGCTCAGGGGCAAAGCGTTTGTCTTAGAAGCAAGACAACGCAGCGCAACACAGGTTTGAACCCTGATCTCCCACTTAGAAACCACTCGTTGGTATTAAGCCCGTTATAAATGAAACATTTTATTAAATTAAATCTACAGGACCCCTGGTCTGGTCTCCCTCTTCCTCTCAGAGTGGTCTGACCTCATCTCTTTTCTTCTTGCCTCCACCTCCAAGCTTCTCCTCCTCAGAGACTTCAATATTCACCTTGACTCTTCCATAGCCTCTGTGACTTTCTTTACCTCACCATTCATCCCTCCGGTCCGACCCACTCAGATAGACATACCTTGGATGCGCTCATCTCAGCAGACATCCCCATCTCCAACCCTCTCACCACGCCTCTCTCCTGGACTCACCCTGCTCTCCTGTCCTCTCACCTGGATCTCTTAGGTCCCCTGGCAAAGCCTCTGCCTGAACTGCCAGTCTCCTTCTCCGTCATTCGACCGATGAAGTGAGTGTCAGTTGCTGCTTCTGCTGCCACTTTCTTTCCCCCCACTCCTTCCACAGACTTGCACACTGACTCTGCCCTTGCTAATCTTCACCTCTCTATCACCAACACCCTGGTCATCCTTGCCCCAGTCATGAGGATCTGCATGAAGTCTGCCTCCAAGTGCAACACCTGTTATGACTCTGACCTAGCCTCTCTGAAAAGCAAGTGCAGAGTTGCTGAGCTGAAGTGGCGGGCATCAGGCACATCCTCTGACAGACTGGCCTGCCGCCTGCTCCAAAGGCAATAATGACTCTTCATCCGTTCGAAGAAGAGGGCCCATATCCAAGCCCGCATCTCAGGGGCCACTAACAACATGGGTGAACGGTTTAAAATCTGCAAGGTACTTGTCAATCCTACTGCAGTCTCGACTTCTCCCCTGCCATTGACCCTCTGTACTTCACTGACCACCCATTTCTTAACCAAAACTCAGGACAACCTGTCCTCACTCCCTCCCCGCCCTCCCCAGCTCTCAGGCACCCCTTGGTCCTCCTCTCCCCTTCCCTCCTACTATACTCTTGCTTGCCCATAGCACCGGATGAGGTCTCTAAACAAGTCCTCTCTATGAAAGTCTCCTCCAAACAGGTGCCCCCTGCTCCTCCAGAACTATCAAGGACACCATTGCCTCCCTTGCGCCAGCCTTGGCCGATTTCTGTAATCACTCCTTTGCCACTGGCTCCTTCCTGCTACCCCTCAAGCGCTCTCTTGTGCATCCTCTCCTCAAAAAGCCCTCTGCCGATCCCTCCTGCCCGGCTAACTACCGCCTGTAGCCTGGGACCCCACTACATCCAACTCTCTCTCCCTAAATACCTCCCAGCTAGAGCCCTTCATTCTTCTAGCTCCAACTCTCTGCAGATCAGATGCTTCTCGAAGCAGAGAGTGGAGGGTAGATCTCTCTCCACTGCCAAAACATCCCTCTGGAACTTCTCCCTGCCACCCTCAGTCTTGAGCAGGATCTCCTTAAGTTCTGGAATTTCCTCAAGACCCTCCTTTTCTCTTCTTCCTGCCCTCTTCCCCTCCCCTGCTAACACCCCCGTCTGCCGCAGTGACTGACTGCTTGGTTCCCTCAGAGTTCTACATGGCACCAGCCCCCCTCTGCCCAGCCCACCCCCTCTCCTTGCCCTTAGGATGTGGACGCCACTCCCAGCACCCCTTGCAATCCCTGGCACTTGCCCTCCTGGCTTCCACTTAGCACTCACCTAGCCCCGATGGCCCTCCCCCTCCTCCTCCTTCCCCTTTCACTTGCCTTCTCTCCTCTTTACCCTGCACTGCCCCTTCCCACCATAGCACTTTGCATTTCACGCAGACCGGCCTCCCCCCTTCTCCCTCGCACTTCTTGTTACTGCACTTGCGCAATCCGAATGTCACAAGGCCTAGTAGGACCGTTATTTTTATCTTTCTCACTTGTCCCCCCCCTTTGTCTTGTGGCACCTTGAAACAGCATTTGTTGTATATCCGCCTTAAAAAAATATCCAATCAATAAATAAATAAAACACTTCGGCCAGTGGTGTGGCATGTAAATTGGTTGCAGAGGTGTAGTGTTTTATTGTTTGATGGATGTTGTGAGAGCTATCTAGACTGTCATCTGTGAATTGCTTAGTTTGTATGCCTGTGAGGAGCCATGAAGCATTCTGGTGTAGGCTGGTCTCTTTGGAAGTGGGCATTGTGCAGTAACCAGTTTTGGATAAGTGTCGAGAACATGGGAGGAATCCACTGTTAGGCAGAATTATATGCAGTATCCTTTGGGAACACTACACACAATTAAGACTACAAGTGACAGTACAATTTCACCTTTGGTACAAGCCTGTACTACACAGATAGTGGTAGCAGTAGCGGAGATGCTAGGCTTATCTCAAGTGTAAGTGAGCAGTACAAATAGTTACACAAAGGACAGCAATTACTATGATTCAGGCAAACACTGACTCAAGGATTCTAAGTAAAAGAATATATATTTATTTACTCACAGTTGTATAACATTTCACTATTCTAAGCAAGGTCAAAATCACAATCATAAATACACCACTTCCCTTAAATTCCAGACAAATTAAGCTCACAACATGAAGTAGGAGCAAAATGGCACTCCAGCAATTTGAAACGGAAGGAAAGACAAAGGGCCTCATTACACAGACAGCGGTAACCATGGCGCTATTAGCGCCATGGTTACCACCGGTATTTTACCGAGTCCGCCATGGTGAATGGCGGAATTACCACCCTATTTCAAGGTGTGTGGGGGCGGTAATTCCCCATTCACCATGGCACTTCCCCATTCCCATTTTTGCCCCCATAGGGCTCAATGGGAATGGGGAAGGTGGTAATTACGGTACCGCAAATTGTGGTACCGTAATTACCTCCAAGGTCCCTTTGCGGGTTCCGTCCTTAACGGCTGGTAAAACCAGCCGTTAAGGTAGGGTCCCACAAAGGGACCTCGTAGTAAGGCGGTAAGGGTTTACCGGCACTGGTACCTTTACCGGTACCGGTAAACCCTTACTGCCATCTGTGTAATGAGGCCCAAAGTTATCAGCAATTAGGCAAAACCAACAGGTAAGTATTCTGAGCAGCTGAACAAGAGATACGACAGTAAGGAGATCAGCTAGAAAAAGCTTAGGGCCAAAGTCAATAGGTCAAACGTCTTTTGCTCAAGATCACACAGTTCAGGGTAGTTTTCGGTAAAGTTTGTGGCACAGATTCCGGACGAGGTTGGTTGGTAGAAAAGGTAGTTCAAAGAGAAGAGAATGACAAGCCCTCGGATTGGAGAAAGATTTCAAACACCCTCACCACGGCTGAGCGAAACGCACAACCGGATTTGCACAGTACCTTAAAACGGAGAGGGGGCTGCAGCTGAGGCAGACGTTCCTGGTAGTTCCTGCAGGCTCACGGTTCCTGAAGCGACTGTCGGACTGATCAGAAGTAGGAAGACTGGAGGCTCCTGCACTACCCAGGGAAGAAAGCAGCAGCAGCGCCAAACAACAAATAAAATGTGCGCTCCTTAAAACCCAAGCAGGGTCCAACCTTCCTGGCTATCTGGCCCACTGTAGCTCTGTACAGCGAATTCGACCAGAGGAGGGGTCATTGCTTGTAGTTTGTGCAAACTGGTTGGTTCCACCAGCTCAAGGGAAGAAGTTTCCTGGAGGATCTTCTCTGTCGTCGGATTTGGAGAGTCAGACCTGCAGCAGGGCTTCACCGGGCGGTTCAGTCGTTGTAGGTGTCCTCTTCTTCTAGTTCCTCGTTGGTTCTTTCATTCCAGTGGCGACTCTGCTCTTCCAGTCCCAGAGACATGCTTTTTATGCAGTTTTCCCCCACTCATACAGCCTGGCTGTCAATCACACAGCAGGGTGGCTGGCCTGGCAAGGCCAGTCCCCTTAGCCAATAATACAAGATTGTGACTTGGGTTACCAAGGGAACCCATGGCAGGGATCCGAAGATCCCTCCCTCACATCCTGCCTAACTAGACTATCAGGCGCCTTAAGGAGGGCTTCTGTGCAGAAGCCCGCGAAAAGACAGCGAACAAAGGAGTCATCCCCGGTTTGGCGTGTAGAGAAAAACACGAGAAAGACTTTAACAAAAAGAAATGGCGACTAAACCCAGCCAGAACCCAAATAAAACATATATGGTCAATCAGGTTTTATGTCCGAGGCTAATATAGCAGCCTAAAACATTATCACGTTAAGTAAGATAACCGCCGTAGAAAAAATAGGATAGATACCACTGCCACCAGCCAAGTCTTAATTTTAAGGGAGCGAAACAAGGCTCCAAGAGGCACAGACAAAAAGGGGTAAGAGTTAACCCTTTCCAATACTCCATGTAAGATGGGGTGTACTGGGTCTGTGGTTTAAAGTGACTATATAAAGTTAATGGCAACTTCACCTGTTTCTGAGGGACAGTAGTCAGCCCTAGAAAAATTGAGTCAAATGGGAAGTCTCAAAGACAACCCTGTGTCACTGCACTGAAGGTGCTGTGTAACACACACAAAAAGTGGTGCACATGGAGTAGGTGAGGCTCCAGTGCCCAAGATCACACATAAAGTAGAAATACACATAGCAAAACACATGTAAGAGTGGGAAAAAAGGCTCACACTCTTACCAGGTGAAAAAAGAAATCCTAGAAATCCAGCAATGCTGCTGGGGGACTCTTTAGGTAAGGGAATCAACCATTTATGAGAATTCTCCCTAACATCCACATACTACACCAGGACAAACTATGTATTTTGCTTTTTAGCAAGGAAATCAATGGAGACTGTGAGACGGTGAGGGATTTGGACATCCGCAAAGGGAGTGTGCCCTCGCCTGGTGTTTTTTGTAATGTTTTTTTAGGAAATGGAGTGATGGGTGATCCACCTTTGAAACTGTGTGGGGCTAATCCACACACATTTCTAATCCTCGCCACACAACAAACACATAGTACAGTGTAGGGCTCAGTTAACCACAGAGACACTTTGATCTACAACAGACAGGAAGATGGGTGGGACTTAGGAGTACATGTTGTGACCTCTTACCTTTCCTGTTGCAAAGCACTCTTGTCCTGACCTCACGCATAACAGAAGATTGTTGGTGAGGACACCGGATTTGTTCCTTAAGGTAGGCTTAGCCTGCAACAATCACTGGTGCCCATTTGTCTTTAAAAGAGGGCTGATCCCCTGACTTAGCAGATCAGCTGACAACTTAGAAAGGAGTAAGAAGGACTCATTTGGACCCTAGCTGAAAGTACAGTCTGCCTTACATATTCCGCCAGTGAAGGAAGGCCAGGGTTTCCAAGAGGGAAGCAAGATCCCTCCCCTAAACATCTCCCAGGGGACAGAGAGAGATAACGGAACCAAAGGACCTACAGCAGCTCCAGAGCTGGTACCCAGCTAGCACACAGCGTGCACTGCTAGGTTCTGCCAGCAAGCTTTATAGGTGGGAAGTGCCAGAGAGTCTCTGAAAAAAGGACCAGGCCTTTGCGTGCAAACACTTTCCTCAGCTTTGGGATCTTCTGCCTTAAAGGATGACACAAGCCCTGCGAAGAAGCTAGGAGTGCCACAACAAGCATCACCCAGCGTCCATATTTTAAGGAAACTTTCGAGGCAGTCGAGCTCTCGAACTGCGATCCGCTGCACCAATGACTGCTGTCATGCTGCAGTCACTAAAGCTGTCCGAGACGCCTGGACCAGCATTCCAGATATGCCAACCAGCACAGAGACATTGCTTCTTGACCCTGAGCCGGGTGTAGGCCAGCCTGCAGCTGTGTGTCCAACCTCACTTGCCAAACCGCCTAATGCCTGATTCCCGCACCTGTCTTCCATCTTGAACTCTGTTGCAGGAGCTGCAAAGCGCCCTGGAACTGACTAGATGCTGTCGAGCATCAAGATCATCTCAAGCACTAGGTACATTGGGGTTTTGTCCCCCTGGTCCTTCTCGGAAGGCCCCTAGTGACATTTACGACCCCTTGTTCCCTTGGTGCTGAAAGCAAATAACCTTGAACAGTTAAGACTGATTGCTTCACCGACTACCCTCCTCTCAGTATCCAGAGTGCATCCCTTTCCTTGGTGAAACTGTCTGTCCTCTGTGTTCCTTTACAGGGTGTGCTGTATTTTGTAGTGTGCTAGAACTGTCTGTTGTAATAATAATGAAGTAGATATTTGTATACAAGCTTGACTGGACAGTCCCATTTATCCGTGGGTAAAAATTGCATTTTCGCTTTGTTGCAACTAACCAACTAACCAATGATCCACGACCTTGCAGAGATAGTACTTCTGTTTCGTCCACATGACCAAAAATTGGACAAGGAGGTTTATAATTTACTTGTGTTCCAATCTTTTCGGATCATTTCTGCTGTACTAGAGGTGTGGGGCTGATTGATGGTTTATATACCAATATTAATCCCTTTACCACTAGTGCCCCGGAAGTTGATTCGTCACATTGGTAGCAAGCGGTCGGATCAGCTGTAGCCTTGCGCACAGCTTAGTCACCCAATTATAAAAGTACTGTTGCAGGCAATGTTTAGTCACTGCTAGGTACTAGTAATAGTGATGGAGCGTGACATGGAGACTGAAAATGGCATGACCAAGGGTGTCCTGCCCGTCTTACGTCAAGAGAGGGGACTTCCCCACAGCACTAAGGTTAATAAATCTGAGTTGCTGACCAGCCTCCAAGCTTGGGTAGAACCGAGGACAGTTGGGGAGAAGACCCCAGGGGACGGGCTAGGCCCCGTGCAACCGAAACGGACAAGACGTTACGGAGGGGGAAAATGACGAGGACGACCGCATGAGCAGTGTTTCTCACCAATCGTCCCGCTGGGGGGCAAGTGTGTTTTCTCAACACTCAAGAGTGTCAGTGAGGACAGGGGCTAGTGCGGCATCCCACAGGTCCCAGTGCCCGGGATAAGCCCCAATGGCACATCCCCAAAGACTTAGTGCAGGGTTATGAAGTGGCGAAGGACATTTTTGACTGGTTTGAAGCGCTCAAGCTGGCTTTCCAGCTACAGGAGGTGGATGAGGTACTGTGGGGTGCAGCCCTGATGAG
Source organism: Ambystoma mexicanum (assembly GCF_040938575.1). Lineage (NCBI taxonomy): Eukaryota > Metazoa > Chordata > Amphibia > Caudata > Ambystomatidae > Ambystoma > Ambystoma mexicanum. Next base: position 232,450,509 of record NC_090931.1, read on the forward strand.
TCGTTTACTGACACCAGGGACTGATGCAATTCTTCAGTTAACTCCTGAGGAAAGGCTTGTTTATGAGAGCATGAAGGCAGCCCTCATCAGTAAGTTCTGTTAAACCCCAGAATAGTATCTCAGAGCTTCAGAGAGCTTGGAAAGTAAAGTGGGCAGACAGTTGAAGCGTTCATACACTTCTCGTTGATATATCTGAATGGATTGGTGGCTGGTAACAAAGTTGACACATTTAAAGGGATGTACAATTTGATTGCGTGTGAGCATGTATTGAAAAATTGTGAGGTTGAGGTACACCAGCATCTTGTGGACAAGACTATCACAGACCCTAGGGAGCTTGCAAAGTCTGCTGACAGGTTTGTGACTACTCGAGCTCAGAAAAAGGCTTAGGCGAGCACATCCAAATCGGAATAGAAATCGGCGGACAACAAAACTAACAAGGATGGGAAGGACAAAGGTCCAACCCAATCCCATTCAAAGTCAGGTCCCCAAAAGAATGATGGGAAATCCCAAACCTCTAATTCAGTCATGCACACTGACAAGAAGAGTGTAGGCACCTCTAACACTGGGACACCTACGTTCTCACCACCCAAAGGTTGTTTTGTGTCTAAGGAGCTGGGCCAAAGGAAAGGGGATCCTGCTTGCAAGGGCTTACCCAAGCAAGCCATAGTGAATGTTGGACTTGTGGAAGAGGCCATCATTATTGTGGGCCACTTAGAGGAGGACTTCCCAATAGGCCAGCGAGTGGCCGAATGTGGATTGGTTACAATGAGTGGGATCGGAACCAGGTCTCTAGAAGAGATCCCAGTTCCCAATAATACTCAACTCTATCTACAACATGTGTATATCAATGGACACAAAACTTCTGCAGTCCGAGACATCGTGGCTAGCGTAACTGCTGTCACCTGGCAGTGGGTACCGCCAGGCCAGTATATTGATGGGCCTGATTGTAGCATAAGTTGGTTTGATGGAAAGAGTAAGTGCCCGTTGGTGATAGTAGAGTTGAGCTAGCGAGGTGAAACGACCCAGCACTGTGTAGCGGTGATAAACTCCATCTCTGTCCCATGTTTGTTGGGTAATGATCTTCCTGATCCCGAGATAGTCACAGCGGCTACCCGATCGATGGACGGCCAAAGAGATCACCAGATTGAACACTCTCAGAGCCTTAGGGCTTTGAATACTTCCAGAGGGCTTGTTGGAATGGCCGGCGTGGCCGGTAGCCACTAATCCAGTTCCAGAGACTACTTAGCTGCCTAGTCCTGTGGGAGAGTGGCTAGTAGCCACTGAGGGCCCTACTTTGGTAGCAGGGGGCTCAGTGACTTCAGAGGTACCAGGCACAGCACAGGAACCTGAGGTGGAAGACCAGGTGGGCGCAGATCTGAAGGGCCTGCACAAGCTGGTTGAGTTTGCATCAGCTGGGGGCCCAGGTCAGACTGACTTATTCACATCCCAGAAAGAGTGTCCCACTCTGGCGGGTCTGCGGAAGTAGGCGGAGGAGCAGGCTAAGGGCGAGGCCCCTTTCAAAGTGTACTGGAAGGATGGACTCCTGTACAGTGAGCCAAAGACTCTTAGGGCGAGGGCACCAGGAGGTTGGTGATTCACCAATGCCACAGAAAGTTCCTTTTGGATTTGGCTCACCAAATTCCTTTAGCGGGTCGCTTGGGAGTGACTAAGACATCAGACTGGTGTCTGCACACTTTTACTGCCCGCAGTTCGGCGTAAACGTTAAGGAATTTGTCTGGTCCTGCCCGACTTGTCAAGCTTCTGGCAAGTCAGGTGGTGCCACAAACGCCCCCTTAATTACACTACCTGTGGTTGGGCAACCTTTTGAGAGAATAGGCATGGATATTGTGAGTCCTTTGGATCCTCAAAGCATCTCAGGGAACAGATACATTTTGGTGGTGGTAGACCACGCCACAAGACACCCTGAGGTTGTCCCTCTGAGGAGCATCAAAGCCCATGTGGTTGTGGAGGCTCTGATTGGGATATTCTCCTTTGTTGGATTCCCCAAAGAAGTAGTTTCTGACAGGGGATTTATTTTTTATTTTTATTTATTCATATTTGTAGAGAGCACAGCAGCCCATGGGCATTGTGGCGCTTGTTACAGAAAATGATCATCACTTAGTTACATGTAGGAGAAACATACAAGCATAGTTACTGTGCATTTATCATAAAACAGTTCATGATATGTATAAAGGGTGGAAGGGTGAGGAAAGGGACAGTAGCGGTCGGTTATTTGAAGACAGCAGTTTTAAGGTTTTTTCAAAAGGATGAGAGAGAGGTTTCTGCTCTAAATGCGTTGGGGAGCGCATTCCAGAGCTTCGGAGTTAAGTATGGGAAGCCTATCCCTCCCACCTTGGCCCTGTTGATGCGCGGTACAATGAGTTGGTTGGTGTAGTTTGTTCTAGGAGGCCTGCTTGAGGTGGATCTGGATAGGGTGTCTGAGAGGTAGGGCGGTGCTGTGAGGTTAATGCATTTGTGAGTGTCGTGAGAATTTTAAATGTGATGCGGTCTTTAACTGGGAGCCAGTGGACAGATTTTCTAACTTGAGAGATGTGGTCCCTTTTTGGAATGCTTAAGGCAGCTCTTAGTGAGTTATTTTGGGTGATTTGGAGTCTGTTTAGATTTTTTATGGAAGTGCCGGCTAGGAGCGTGTTGCAATAGTCGAGCTTCGCTCCTATGGTGGCTCTGGCTATTGAGAGTCAATTTTCCTTAGTAAGGAAAGGTTTTATCGCATTAATGAGTTTGGTAGTTAGAGCGGAGGCAGAGGCGATAGTGCTGACTTCAGGGGAGTTGCTAGGTCTGGAAAAGACCCGGGGCTAAGCTGATGTCTGAACTGTTGGGACTGGGGGCTAGCTAGTCTTTTGGCTGTAGGTCCTGAGATTCTATCCGGGGCTACAACCAAAAGATCAGGGGCTATAGCCCCCTTAGCCCCCCCCCTAGCAACGCCCCTGGCTGACTTGCTTCTTCATGGACAAGGTAGCATCAATTTGGACCCCTAAAGTTTTAACTGAGGATAAGACTGGATGATGCAGTTGTCAATGTTGAAGTTAGAGTAAAGATTGTCTAGCTTGGCTAGAATGGCCTTTTGAACAAGAATGAGAATCTCTGTCTTGTCCCCGTTAAGGCATAGGCCATTTGTGGCCATCCATGCTTGGATAGTGGAGTAGATTTGCCTGAGAGAGAGCTGTATTGGTGATAAGAGCCGGTTAAAGGGAGGAGCACTTGGGTGTCATCAGCATAGTTTGTGTATGCAATCCCAAGTGCATCCAGTTTATCAAAAAGGGGCTTTGTGAAGAGATTGTATAGCATAGGAGCCATACAGGAACCCTGTGGGACACCACAGTGGATGATGGTGGGAGCTGCATTAGCTGTGTTAGAGAAAACTTTCATTGCTCTTCCTTCTAAGAAGGAGGTGAACCAGGAGGCTGCTTGGTCGGAAAAGTGCGCTGCATGCGTGAGGTGTGTGGTGAGAGTTTTATGATCCACAAGATCGAACACCACTGAGAGGTCAAGGAGGTGGAGGGCAGGCTTGCCAGTGTCGAGGATTTTGGTGATTTGTTTCTTTAGATCCAACAGGGTGGTTTCGGTTCCTTGCCCTTTGCGGAATTCGACTGTCTTTTCCCTAGGATGGAGTTGGTTTCTAGGTAGAGTTGCGGACGCACCCAAGCCTCTTGAGGCTTGCTTGGACAGTGCATGTTTTAAAGGAGGAATTGATTAAGGTGGTCAGGGGTGGAGCCAGTGACTCAGCACATTCCTTGATGATTTTAGGGGGGCATATATCGCCCTTGCATTGCGATGGTTTCAAGTGTTTGAGGATGTCTATGACTTCTGATTCGGAGATGTCTTTAAAAGTGAATTTAGGGAAGTTGATACTTTGGCTATGTGCGGGGTCTGTGATGGCTGGTTCTGGTTTAGTAAGGCATTGTGGTGGTCTAGAATTTTGTTTTGTAGGAGGTCTATTTTTTTAGCATGGCCGCTTGAATGCTAGTGCACCAAGCTTCATCTTTGACGATCTCGTCAGTGGAGATTGGAGGATTTGTAAGTTTGTTAAAGATCGTAAAGAGTTCTTTAGTTTGGGAGCTGGCTTCAGTTATTCGGCGATTGTACGCTTCCGATTTGGCATTGAATATTGCATCTTTGTATTTTTTGGCCGTAGTTTTCAAATTTTCTTTAGCGGTGCCACAAGGGTTTGCCTGCCATTTTTAAAGCACTTGGCGTTTGTTATTGCGTAAGGTTTGGAGGTCTACAGTGAACCACGAGTTTGAGTGGAATTACTTATTTTCTTACTTGTTTTCAAGAGGGGCAATGGTATTAATTGCGTGGGTAAGGGTGTCCTTAAATATATCCACTACAATGTTAGGGTCTTGCGAAAACGGAGGTGCTAGGTAGGCATGGTGTGTCGAGATAAGGTCAGAGGTTGTCCACAGTTAACTTTTATGAGCTTCTAGCTAAGGTGTCATTAGCATGAGTAGAGTTTTTTGTATAGGGCGCTGTGGGGATGGTGAATTGTATACAGCTATGGTCTGTCCAGGGGTAGACCGTGTTAGAAGTGATAGAGGGGTCAGAGTTGTGGTCGACCAGCCAGTCCAAAGTTTGGACTTTTGAGTGGGTGGGGGTCGTGATTTTCTGGGAGAATCTCAAGTCTGTGAGGTCTTTAGTGAGTGAGATAGCTGCTTTATCGTTGGGGTCATTGCATCTTAAGTTAAGGTCTCCAAAGAGTAGGGTTTTCGTAGTTTTTTAAAATAGTTTCACTGAGTAAGTGGGTGATGTGTCCTTGGAAGTCTGCAGGCAGTCCTGGGGGCCGGTAAATAACATGAATATTGATGGTGCTTTAAGGTGAGAGTGATAGTTTGGCTGATAGGATGTCTGTGTTACCCTCCCAGGGGTGGGGTATATGTCTAAGGCGTAGGGCATTTTGAAGATTAGAGCTACCCTCCCTCCTATTTTATGGGGTCTATCTTGTCTGAGAATAGAGTAATCTGCAGGTAGGGCTAGGGTTATGGTCGGACCTGAGGCCTTGTGAAGCCACGTTTCAGTGATGAACAATATGTCTAGGTCCTGGCTAGAGATGAGGTCATTGATTTCAAGAGCATGGGTGGTAAGAGAACGGACATTGAGCAGAGGACATTTGTAATTCGATGTAGAGTTCATTGTGTGTGGTTGTGCTTGTTTATCTACTTTAGGTGTAGAGTTAAGTGACTTCGTCGGGTTGCGGGTGGTCTTAATTTTAGATGGTAGAGTGGTGCTGGAGTTGGGGTTTGGGCAAGCCATGGTGAGAAGTGTTATGTCTAAAGGGGGTGCGCGTACTCAGTCTGAGGTTTCTACATGCTACATGTGTGGGAAGGGCAGTGATGAGCATAGGTAGTGTGCGTGTTCTGAGTCTGGTGAGTCTGGAGTGGCAATTGGTTATGTAAGAGAATGGTTACATAGTGTAATGAGTGGGCTCGTAGGGCCTGAGAATCTGAGTCATGGTGCGATTGGATAAGCTGGCCGTATCTAGGCAGTTGGATGTATGCAACTTGGCATAGAGCAGTATAATGTTCAGGACGAGTAATGTGCCTAGAGTGCTAAGGTAGTGGAATGTGGTACACATACTGAAACGGAGGTGTCGAGCTACCAGTTAAGCTGTGGCGAAGTAGGATTGGTCAGAGACAATTAGGCTGTTTCAAGCAGAATTGGAAGATAAGAGGCTATTTCAAAACACCTTACATCAGTGGCAGATAGGCAATTTCAAGATACATAGATCAGTGGCAGATTGGCTATTTCAAGACACATAGCTCAGTGGCAGATAGGCTATTTCAAAACACCTTAGATCAGTGGCAGATAGGCTATTTCAAGACACATAGATCAGTGGCAGATAGGCTATTTCAACACACGAATGGTGGTTGAGAGTTAGGCTATTTCTGATAACGTTTGGCAATAGACATTATTGGCTGGTACAATCTGCAATACTAAAATGCTAGTTATTTCAGTAATGGTATAGAAACAGATACAAACAGATGCAAACTCTTCGGGATAGGTTGTCGGAGAGGAGGCATGCAGATATCATGCGTACCAGCAATCGGCAGTACAGTGGGAGAGAGCAGTATAGAATGAACATGGTATAATGTTGCAAAGTATTTGAGTATATAGTTCAGCGTGAGAAGGTCGAGAGAGCGCTTCGAGCTTGTGGTGAATTAGTGAGTAAGCAAGTTCAGATTAAGTTGTTGGACGCTCTACTTACAACAGTTTATACATGCATGCCACCAACAGCTTGGAAGTACAGCGAGCCGTGGCAAACCGTGGTGAAAAGGGGAAACAGGAAGGGGCTTTACTGTTGTGGGCCTTCTTGGAGAGGGCCGGCTTCTGCCTAAAGAAGGTGGCACGGCGCAAATCAAATCAGTGGTGGGGTGTATGAGACTGCCTCACCTGCAGTGGTATGAAGAGCGCTTCCAAACGACTGCTCCTGCAGCACTGTGGATGGGTGCACGGCTGCTCCTGCAGTCCGTGTTGGCATCGTATCAGCAGGTCAGAGTATTAAAAACAGATGTGGCTTGATGCGAGGTGGGCTCCTGCCCACTCGAGAGTTGTGGCTGCAATGGGAGTAGGGGGCAAACAGGAAGGGGCCTTACTGTCGTGGGCCTTCCTGGAGAGGACCGGCTTCCACCTGCCAGCGGTCTTCTGGGGGAAATATGAATGTGTTGCTAGGCAACGTGTGGATTAAAAATGGCAGCGGCCATTTTGTCAGGCACTCCTTCGCTCTGCCTGCAGGGAAGATCAAACTTCATATCAGCATATATGAAGGCCATGTGGGAAGAGTGCGGAGTCACCTACCGGTTCTCTACATCCTTCCATCCACAAACCAATGGGCTTGTTGAGGGGTTCAAAAAGACCCTGAAAGGCAGGATAGGTGGCTTGGAAGAGCACCTGAGAAGAAAATGAAATATTCTCCTGCCATGCCTTCTGTTCGCCTACAGGGAGGTGCCAGAGAATGGAGTAGGGTTTAGCCCCTTTGAGCTTCTGTTTGGACACCCTGTATGAGGTCACCCCAGTCTAGTGATAGAGCAAACCCTCATCCCTTAAACGAAATGTTATGGACTGTGCACTCGACCTTCGGTCTAGAATGGCAGAAGGCCACAGTGAAAGTCTATTCTCCAGGACAGTGGGTGTGGATTATGGAGCCTGTCAAACCCAGTGCCCTTCTGGACAAGTGGACCGGGCCTTACTGTGTGCTGGAAAAGGTCACTGAGATGAATTATCTCATTAACGTGAAAGGACCTAGACAGATGTGCAGGGCCTTTCACGTCAACCGGCTAAAGCCCCCGTATAGCCGGGATGACTTGGTCATGGCATTAGTGACTGGTGCAGAGACTGAGGAGGAGACCGATCCCCTCCCAGACCTCTTGCACACTGAAGCCACAGATGCATCATTTGAAGGTGTCAACCTTGCAACGGACCTGCCAGAACAGCAACTGACAGATTGTCGCTGTTTACTGGGATAGTTTGCCGGTCTGTTTTCACTGACTCCTGGTCGCACAAATTGGTGCACCCATGATGTGGACACTGGAGAGAGTAATCCGGTGAGGAGTACGATTCACCGGATGTCAGATAAGGTCTAGGACACCATCAAGGAGGAAGTTTCCAAGATGTTGTCCCTAGGAGTGATTGAGCCATCCCACAGCCACTGGGCTAGTCCAGCGGTACTGGTCCCTTAAAAGACCAGTGGTAGGAAGACTGAAGTTTGCTTTTGTGTGGACTACAGAGGGCTCAATTCTGTCATAAAGACAGATGCTCACCCCATTCCTCGGCCAGATGAGCTCATTGACAAGCTCAGCGCTGCCAAGTACATGAGTACCTTTGACCTCACGGCAGGTTATTGGCCGGTCAGCTTGACAGATGGAGCGAAAGGGAGGTCAGAATTCTCAACCCCGGAAGGACATTATCAGTTAACTGTGATGCCCCTGTGATTGAAGAATGCACCTGCTGCTTTTCAATGGATGGTTAACCAGGTTTTTTTCTGGTCTGGAAAACTTTTGTGTTGCCTATTTAGATCACATTGCTGTGTTCAGCCACACCTGAGAGCATCATTTATTCCACCTCAAACAAGTGCTTCGGGCGCTGCAGAATGCAGGTCTGACTATCAAGGCCACGAAGTGCCAGATAGTGCAGGGTACTGTGACTTTCCTAGGAAACCTGGTCGATGGAGGTAAGAAACAACCTCTCGAAGTGAAGGTACAGACTATGAAGGAGTGGGACATCCCCACCGCACAGACGCAGGTGAGAGTCTTTCTATGTCTCACAAAGTACTATTGGTCATTCATCAGGGGCTATGGCGCCATGCCTCTGAATGATGTAACCTCCAAGAAGATGCTGAAGAAGGTAACTTGGACCCGCGCCTGTTAAACCTTCTTTTAGGATTTAAAGGATGGATTGTGCAGGGCCCCAGTTCTGAAAATGCCAGATTAAGGTCAGGAATTCATGATCCAGACAGATGCCTGTGATTTTGGGATTGGATCAGTGTTAGCGCAGCTGAACTCTGAAGGGTAGAGCAACCTGTTGCCTACATTAGCAAGCGGTTGACAAAAAGGGAAAGGAACTGGGCTGTCATAGAAAAAGAGGCGTATGCGGTCGTGTGGGCCATAAAAAAGCTGAAACCCTACATCTTTGGGTCTCACTTTACGATCCAGATGGACCACAGGCCTCTGCGATGGTTAATGGCCATGCAAGGAGAGAAACCTAAGCTTTTGTGCTGGGCCATATCCCTACAGGGATTAGATATGGACATCCAGCACAAGCCAGGCTCCCAGCATGGAAATACAGAAGGCCTCAGCCGGTACTTTCACCTTGATGACGGACCAGGCCCTCAGTAGGGTGTTGGTACACATGTTGAGGCTTGGGGGCATGGGAGGAATTCGGCCATACGCACAGAGAGTGTGCACTCGCCTGTTTTTTTTTTGGATGATTTTTTAGGAAATGGAATGATGAGAGATCAACCTCTGATACTATGGGGGGCTAATCCACACACATTTTCTAATGCTTACTGCACAACAAACACATAGGGCCTCATTCCAATTCCGGCAGACTCAGGATAATTTACCGGCGCCTGACCTACTGGTGCCACTGAGCTATTCCAAGTCCGGCGGCCAGGAAGTCAGGCGCCAGTAAAATGTTGTTCTCCATTACCATAGAGTCCCATAGGACCCCGTGGGAGTGGGGTGCACGGAAGTACCGGCACCGTTGGTATGAGTGCCAGTGCATCTGTGACGGTCTGCCTACCGTGGCCGCTGTGCCCGGCAGGGTCAGACCTGTTGGGCACAGCAGATCTGGCAGGCAGACCTGTAGTATGCTGGTCTGGAAACAACGGTGCCTGTAAGCTTACCGGCACCGTTGTTCAGGACCGGCATACTTATAATGAGAACCATAGTCCAGTGTACTCTGGGGAACACAGCCTACAGGCGCAGTCCTCCATGTCACATTTATCTGACAGGTGACAGCGAGGGGTGCATGAAAACATCCAGAGGAGAAGGACAACACCTTTCTCCTCCCATGGCCAGCCTAATTAAATATTAAAGGCTCCATGGTTCCACCCTGTTCTATTGTCTACGTGTTGTGTGGTGGCAGCGCGTTGGTGGTAGATCTCTTTCTTCGGCTAGGGCTTCCCTCTGGAACATCCTCACTGAAACTTGAGGAGAACCACCTCTGGTTCCGGAAGCACCTCAAAACCTTCCTCTTTGCTTCTGCTTTCTCTCCTCCTCTCCCCTGTTGAATTCCTGGCTGAAACTGTACTGGTTAACTGGCCACCCTCTGATCTCGGGCCCAGGTTCCCTCCCCCGCCAATTACACAACTGCACTGCCTCCCTGGCATCCCACCGCAAATGGGCACTGTTTCTGTACCCCTACAGTCCCCCAATAGCACTTTACACCTTATGTCAGCACTTACCCTTGCACTTGCCACCAGCTGACCATACTTCTCTTATTTTTTTTAAATGTATTCTTATCCCATGTACTGCACTACAAAAAACCCTGCCCATTCCGCACTTTTCCCCTTCCCCTGCACTTGCGCAATCAGAATGACACTTGGTCTAGGTGGATCGCTGTCTCGGTCTTCCCTCTGTTCCTTCTCCCTTGCCGCGTCGCGCCTTGAAACACTTGTGTATAGGCGCGCTATAAATGCCATATCATATCATACTGATGAGAATTAATTGAAGCAGGCCTGCGAATAGGCCTGGCCACAGAATTTAACAATGGGCAGGAAAACTAACACCTCTTTCATATGCAATGTGTCACCTTGAAGCTAGCTCCCACCCCTCTGTCCAAAGGGCAGTAAATGTCATGTCTGAGACAACTGTTTACAGTAGGCAAATACCCTTTCAGAGGGATGACGCATGTGATTTGAGGGAGACAAGTCTGTTCTCACCACAAACTTCAAGGGAGACCTGTGCTTTGTTTTAAGAGCCAAAGAGGGCTCAGTTAACCAGAGAGACACTTTTATCTACAACAGACAGGAAGATGGGTGGGACTTAGAAGTACATGTTGTCACCTCTTTCTTGTTGCATAGCACTCTGGTCCTGACCTCACGCATAACAGAAGATTGTTGGTGGGGACCCCGGATGGGTTCCTGAAGGTAGGTTTAGCCTGCACCAATCACTGGGGCCCATTTATCTTTAAAAGAGGGCTGATCCACTGACTTAGCAGATCATGCAACGACTTTGAAAGGAGTAAGAAGAAGGACTCATTTGGATACTGGCTCAAGGTACAGTATGCCTTACATCTTCCACCAGTGAAAGAAGGCCAGGATTTTCAAACAGAAAGCAAGATCCTTCCCCTAAACATCTCCCGGGGAACAGAGGGAGATACCAGACTCAGAGGACCCGTCCAGCAGCTCCAGAACTGCTACCCAGCCAGCACACAGCATGCTCTTCTAGGTTCTGCCAGCAAGCTTCCTAGGTGTGAAGTGCCAGATAGCCTCTGAAAAAAGGACAAGACCGTTGCCTGAAAACACTCTCCTCAGCTTTGGGCCATCCGACTTTAAGGACACGAGCCCTACGTAGAAGCTTGGAGGAGTGCCACAACAAGCATCCCCCAGCGTCCATCTTTTAAGGACATTTTTGGGGCAATCAAGCACTCGAATTGCGACCGGCTGCACCACTGACTGCTGTCATGCTGCAGTCACAAAAGCCGTCTGAGATGCCTCAACCAGCGTTCCAGATCGACCAACCAGCACAGAGACAAGGATTCTTGACCACGAGCCACTGTGTAGGCCAGCCTGCAGCTGTCCGTCCAACCTCAATTGCCAAACTGCCTGCCGCCTGATACCCCCAGCTGTCTCCCATCTTGAACTCTGTTGCAGGAGCTGCAAAGCGCCCTGGAACTGACTCGATGTTGTCGAGCATCAAGATCATCTCAAGTACTAGGTACATTGTGGTCCTGTTCCCCTGGTCCTTCTCCGAAGGCCTCTAGCGACATTTACGACTCCTTTCTTCCTTGATGTTGAAACCAAATAACCTTGAACAGTTAAGACTTATTGCTTTACCAACTACCCTCCTGTCAGTATCCAGAGTGCATCCCTTTCCCTTGTGAAACTGTCTGTCCTCTTTGTTCCTTTAAAGGGCCGGCTGTATTTTGTAGTGTGCTAGAACTATCTGTTGTAATAATAATAATGTAGATATTTTTATACAACCTCGACTGGACAGTCCCTTTTATCATTGGGTAATAATTGTATTTTCGCTGTGTTGCAACTAACCAAAGATCCTCAACCTTGCGGAGAAAAGCCTGCTGTTCCATACACGTTACCAAAAATTAGACAAGGAGGTTTGTAATTTACTTGTGTTCCAATCTGTTTAGATTCCTTCTGGTGTGCTAGAGGCGTGGGGTGTGAAACCGATATTCATCCATGGACCACTGGAGCCCCGGAAGTTGATTCGTCACAGAGGCAAACTTTCATTGTATATCAGTCAGCACCCAAAAGTATTCAGAAGTATTCTTAACTTCGGTAATTTCCTCAGAGTGGGCTGCAATTCTATGATAAAGTCAGATTACATTAGAGAGGCCAACAGCCTCTGGAAACAACTTTTTTACGAAAAGAGGTCAATGCAAGAAACTGTTGAAGAAGGTGTAGAAAAGAAACTGGAAAGAATTATTGTTACCACGATAATGGGAAGCCAATAAAAAAATTACGTGCAGCACAACGTCCCATAAACAGAGTCAGTCTAACTTTTATCAGAAATCTCTCTTTGTATTTAAAAGTCCAAAATATACAAGGAATGTTGGTTCATTCTGATCATAAATCCATACTTGATGAACTCTTTTTCAGGGCAGCATGGAGGCCTCTTCTTAATATTATGGGGCAGTAGGCATGAAGTCCTTGTACTGCCTGCTGCTACAGAAACAATGGGAAATATTCAAACATGCTAAATTAGACCGACAAATGAACGATTTAAAAAACCTTACAACTGCCAAACTGCATGAGGTGTCTATGCAAATAACTGCAAGAGGGCAAGACTATGCATTCAATAAACAAGGAAATTGGTGAGCACAAGTCCAAAATGTGCCTCAAAGCTCTACAGGCACCCATTGTGTCACACTGTGTGATCCTACTCTATCAGGGCAGCACCTTAAATTGATCCTCTTGGAGCCTAAACAAGTAACAATGAAGAGTGCCAATGTTGCAGTTGCTTAGAAAATAAAAACAACTGTGGATCTTAATACTTGACATGCATAGGACAGGGCTCAATGAAATGAGTCAGTGGCCGGCACTTTCCATTTATTAAAAATGATCTTCACTGCAAACACACTAAAGACAGTCCTAAAACTGAGTTGCCTGCCCTCCCAACTATGCTTATAATTTAAGCTAGCGAATATATCATACGTGTGTCAATTCATTCCAAATACCCAATTGAGACAGGGCCCTTGCAGTATGTTAGCTGCAATAACCTTTCAAGACCGCCTACAACTACATGAATAATTTATTTATTTATTTTTCCATTTGTTACAGCGCACAAAACCCTCAGGGTATCTTGGTGCTAGTTACATTAGGATACTAGGTTACCTGTTACATTATAAAAAGGTACAGTGGAGCAAAGTTACATGTTACATGCGAAAAAAGAGAGCACAAATACCAGCAGGCAGTGCAGTGAGGGGATGCAGCAGGCCTTATAAGGAATACAGTCAATTGAACGGACAAGTCTTTAAGTTTCTGCGAAAGGTCCAGTAGTCCTGTTGTTTCCTAAGATCTAATGGCAGATTGTTCCAAAGTTTGGCTGCCATAACCAGAAAGATCTTGCCCCCAACTGAGAGGCGGTTGAAGTTGGGTGTCTTCAGGACCTATAGTGATAGGTGGTACACATCAGACATCAATTCTGGTAGCAAGCAATCAGGGGCAATGAAGAAGATGAGTTTTCAGAGAGAGACGAAAGAGAGAGTAAACAGTGATAGAGCGGAGAGAGAGTGGGCGAGCATTTCAATGTAAGGGAGCAAGAAACTGAAAAGATCGGAAACGGGACTGGGCGCATGGAGGACGGGGAACGTTCAGTCTAAAGAGACAAGAAGAACGGAGAGAGCGGGTGGGAGCATAGAAAGATAAGAGTGCAGAAAGATAGTCATGTGCGAGTCCATAGAGAGATTTAAATACTAAGCAAAGGAAACTAAATTTGAGATGAGAGCGAAAAGGTAACCAGCCAAGTGAGGAAAGTGAGGAGGAAATGGAGTCTTGATAAGAGAGAAGACAAAGTAGATGAACAAAAGAATTATAGATTGATTTTAAAGGAGCAAAACGAGAGCTTGGGAGATCAAAAAGAGTGGTAGAGCAGTAGAAAGGTTGAGAGAAGATGAGAGAAGAGATAAGAAGTTTAGTAGCTTGAAAAGTGAGGAAAGAACAAACTTTACGAATTTTATAGAGATGGAAATTACAGGAACAAGAGGTAAGAGAAATGTGGTGAGCAAAAGGGAGATTAGAGTCCAAGTAGAGGCCAAGGTTGCGAGCTGTGTGAGAAATGGAGAGACTAGAGGGAGGAAAGGATATGAGAGGAGGTGGAGGATGTGGGGGAAGAGTGTTAGCAGGCAAGAGTAAGACGTCAGTCTTCCCTGCATTTAGAGTGAGAACGTGGGATGCCATCCAGGATTTGATAGCAGAAAGACAGGCTGTAAAAGCGTGGTGGATTTCGGGAGTGAAGGACGAAAAGCTTAGAAAACGTTGTGTATCATCCGTGTCGAAGTGATGAGAAAGACCAAAAGAAGAGATTATGGCAGCAAATTGAGAAGTGTACAATGAAAATAGAAAGGACCCAAGACTGATCCTTGGGAACTCCATGCTTGAGGCGGATCGGCGAGGAGGTCTTGCCATCCCAGGAGACGGAAACTTGACTGGACTATCGTGGAGGGTGCAGTAGTGGATCTCGAGTTTCAGGCTGTGGGCTCAAGTCTGTTTGGTGTTGTTACAAGTCCATGATGATGTGGTTCAGATGAAATAGAGATGCAGCGGTCATGACTGGCGGCTTCATTGCGCTGCGTCTAACACCTGCGGTGCACAACACAGTACCCTTGGACCATGTGAACTATAAGGTGACTTTTATAATGCCCACAGTGACTAATTTAAATTTGTATTATACTCGGGAAAACTTAAATATGACACCTCTATCTCGTTTTCTGTAATTTTATCACCTCAAAATGGTGGCACTAAATTATAATTGGTCCTGATGAAGATTTTCTTGAAAAAAGATCAGAACATATAAGTTAAAATATGATCTGTGAATAACCCCTTTTTTATTTTGTATTCTGCTCCAAAATAGAATATTCCCAAGGTGAAAAAGCAATCAAATCAAGCGCCTAATGATATCAAATGGAGACTTCATTAAGTGCACAAAGTTAATAAAATGGTCCAAAGAAGTTAATAAAAATCCAAACCATTATTCTTACAAATAGATGTTCAAAACAGATTAACTCAACCCGGTGTAAAGTTTGTTTTAAAAGACCATCAAAATAAAGTGATTTATCTCAATAAAGTTAATCTTGCAGCTGAAGTTAATAAATTAATGCAAAGTGCACATGCGTGGATACTTTGCTACGTCAGACTCAGGACGTGGACAAGACATCATGGTTTAACACTTTGATTTTATTGAACTAAAGAAAAAAGGACTAGTTTGCCCTTGGCCCTGTCTGAAAAGAAAGAAGAATAACTAGTGCTCATCTGTAAATCCTACAAATAATATACAGTCCTCTGTCCCAAAACCTAATATAACCTAAGTGCAAACTCTAACACTAATAAAAAAAATAAAGATAACATAGGGCTGGCAGAAAAGGTCTTCGATGGCTGAAGTGCTGGCTGGCTTCTGACCCCCAACCAATTCTCCACCTATGGCTTTCCAGGCCTTGCACCTGGCTGAATAGTTCAAAAGATTGCCCATCAATGGGCTCTACCCGGAGTTGGGCGGTATCCCAGCGCTAATTGTGCCGGGATACCACCCAACGCCATTTGCGCTACCGCAACTCGGTCCGGTGCAATTTGCGCTGGATCCTGGGTTGCAAGGGGCGGTAAATCCCAATTCCGGACCCAATGGGTTTGGGGGCGCTGTTAACACCAGCGGTAATTGCACTGGCAGTAATAGCGCTGAAAACGGCAAACAGTGGGCGGAAGTGGACATTTTTACCTCCAGCTTTTTGCTGGAGATAAAACTCCAATTTACCACCCAACTCGAGATTGGGCCAACCTTTAAATGTGGCTGTTATCTTGTTACGGCTGCATTTAAGGGCTGAGGTCTAACTTGTGATGATGCCCAATGTCTTGCATTACTTTCAGGCACTTGTGGGTCACAGTGAACTCTGTTATAGTAAGTCCTTGTCTCAGTACTGTGAACTCCATCCTTCAAGCTTGGATTCAAGTGCCTCTTACCCCATCCTGGGGTTGTGTGGCTTTCACTCTATCATGGGTTCTCAGGTTTCCCACCACATCATGGGACTTGGTGGATTTCACCCCTTCATCAGGTCATCTGGAGTTTACCCTGCCAATTGCTCTTAGGTTTATCACTTTGCCGTGAGGTTTTGTGGCTACCACCCCTTTGTGGGGTTGTATGGCGTTTACCCTGCCAAGGCTTTTCGATTTCTCACCCCACCATGGTGTTTTGTGGCTTCCTCCCCTTGGTAGGGTCATCTAGCATTTACCCTGCCAAAGCCTTGCAGGTTTCTTACCCCGCTGTGTGGTTTTGCAGCTTCCACATCTTTGTGGGGCTGTCTGGTGTAGACCCTGACAAGGGCTTTCAGATTTCTCACCCCTACTTGGGGGGGGGGAGGTCTGTGGCTTTCACTCTTTCTTGGTGGCCATCTGATGTTTAACCTGCCAATGGCTTTCAGGTTTCTCACCCAGCCATGGGTTTTTGTGGGTTTCAACCATTTATCTTGATAGAGGCGTATTTTCTGTTAGTTATCTCACCTTTTAGGGTGACGTGTTAGTTCTTTAGAGGGTGCCCAAATGAGAGACTGGTGGGGTAGTGCCTCATATACTACTTATTGTAATCATGTTTTGAAAAGTCTTACACCCCATTGTAAATGGTAAGGATTACACCTCCATACTTGAAATGATGAATCACCAGATGAGCTCCTCTCTGTGATGAATCCCACAGATCCCTCACTGAAACCCTGTCTAAAGTCTCCTCCCAGGTGGGCAGGGAAAGGCAGATGCTTCCTGATCCTGCTCTTGGGTGTGGTGTACTGGAGAATAATCACTTGGTAGGAGACAAGACTCAGGGTGGTGAGGAGATCCCGTGGGATGAGACGCAGTATGTGTCCTTCGAAAGGGAACCCCGTTCAAGATGGCCAAAACAGGTAATGGCTCATAGCCATTACAAGATATTTGAACCACGTCTAAAACCTGTGGCTCTGGGCACCAATACCATGACATCTAAACAGACCCTAATAACAGAAAGATCCTTTAAGGCACCTCAAGATAAAACCCCTCCTTGCTCCCAAAGGTATAAGGTAAAATGATTTAGCAATTTTGCCTCAAGTCAGTTGTCTTACTCTGTAACAACTAATTCCAATGGTTCATCTTTTAATAGTTCTAAGGGAAATAAATCTCACCTTACAATTAAGAATTTGCCTAAAATAAGTCCCATAATCCCGTAAGTACAGGGACGAGGAACAAGACTGAGGAGTCATGCTGTAATGATAGTCAGGCAATCAAGACTAACAGCCTACACCTGAAGGAACCTGGTGGGCCCACCCTCAGGTGCAGGCATTGAGAAGGAGTTGGAATTGTGACTGGAGTGCAGGCCGTAGTAGAAGAGGCAGAAAGAAAACAACACAGTGTTAGCAATCTGTGCAGAAGTGGAAGAACCAGAGGGATGCCGGAACCTGAGAGGGTCCTGTTCCCCCAAAACTTGAATTGCAGAGGCTGTGCAGCGGAAGGTGTGCATGAATGCTGCCTTTCCCCAATTGAGCCTGATTGTGAAGATTGCTGTGCCAAGGAGTGTTGGAGACTGAGGCGAGGAGCTGCAGGCAAGCCGTGGGTCTCAGGAGCGAGAGGGGCTCCTTTTTTGAGTAGCCCGACCAGAGACACCTTCAACGAGGAAGGGTGTGGGTCCCCAAGAAGCCAGAAACAGTAGAAGTCGTACCTGAAGTCGTGGAAGTTGTGCAATGAGCAGAACAAGGATTGCAGAAGCCGGTTAGTCAAAATTGGATTTCTGATTCCTAACATGAGCACTGCCAGCAACATTATCCAGTCCTTTCTTCACTAGCATATAGAACTGAGCAAGTGAGCAAGTTGAAGTTGCTCATTAAACCTTTTGACAATGGAATAATGGAAAAAGTAGCACTCGCGTGTGCTTAATAATCCCTTTGCTTCACACCTGTGAAGAGCTACTGCTACAGAAAGCCATTGTTGAACACTTTGAAGCTGTACAACTCTATGAAGAAGTAGTTGTGTATGCATTATTTCACTTAACAAAGAAAGAGTTAACTTTTACATCTTAATTTCACTCGCGTGAAGTGCAAACGTTACCGAAAGTTATTGGTGAACACTTTGAAGTTGAAACTATATGAAGAAGTGGTCGCGTGGGCCTAATTTTACTTGCCAAAGAAAGAGAAAGCTTTTACATCTTAATTCACGCCAAACATTTAAGGGAATGGTGCGGTCAGAAATATTATTGTCCCTATAGTTCGGCCATGTGTTTTTAAACATACGTTGATCGATCATACAAACATTTCCTATGTACCTTACCGTAGTTTTCGTCTTTTGTACACAATCGAATTCAGGGAGCAGGGCGCAGCCATCTTGTGATAATCTTATCAGTTGCTGCATCGCCCAGGGTGGACTGCCTTTGCGGCACTAAATCATATCCCCCGCCCTTTAGCATGAGATCACCAAATCATTGATATTCTCTGCCTTTCTCCGAGAAGTTACTGGGCAGCGTACCCAAACGCACCCAGTCGTCTCCTACACGACTTGTTGCAGAACCCGGAAAACAACACACATCGTCTCACAACACAGTGCATCACAATTCGGAATATGAAACTATACTTTAAAAGGAAACAGCAAGACTGTACAATTGGTAAAGTACATTTATTTCAAAGTAAATGCTTCAAGAACATTCAGCGATTGACATATTCAATCCAAATGGAACTTTTTTTCTTTGCTCTCGAGCCGCAAATGTTTATCGTGAGTCACGCGCTGTTCCTTTTGGGTACACAGGGTGTTCGTTTTGTGTAAAAGAAGTACTTTGGTTGCACCGTGAATTGCAAGGATTGTGCATCAACTTGGCACTAGACCACTGTAAAGGTTGTTATGTTGCTCCTAATTGCTGGTACAGCGTAAGGGCATATCGGCCCTTGGCGATTGTCCCAAAAAAGAGTCAAATAAATCCAGTGATTGACATGTAGCTGCAGCTGGCGGTTGAAAAAACCATCAGTTGGGGTCTGTAATAGACGACAATCGCAGAATGGCAGGATGTACCTGTTTGCAAAACATAAAAATAGAAATGTGTCTCAGTAGCCGATCTTTATTAAAATTAATCATTTTACTTATTAGCACAGACGTGACACAAATTGAACAGAGAGAACACAACGTGGAAAGTACTCCACTATTTGCTTCCAAGGATAGTGCAATGGAGTATGTTCAGCTCTAAACGTAATGCGGAAGCTGAGGCAACAATTCGAGGTGCACAATGTAATGATTTATTAGCGTTGAACCAGGGGGAAATGAGTGGTGGTCTACATGCGTGTTGATGCTGGACTGCCCATTTGCCCGGTAGAAAGACACGCACACAAAGGTTGTACTTGCGTTTCATTGCAATATGCCACACAGAATGAACAAGTACAATGTAACCC
This sequence comes from Ambystoma mexicanum, assembly GCF_040938575.1. Classification (NCBI taxonomy): domain Eukaryota; kingdom Metazoa; phylum Chordata; class Amphibia; order Caudata; family Ambystomatidae; genus Ambystoma; species Ambystoma mexicanum. The sequence goes on from NC_090931.1 coordinate 232,469,802, forward strand.
AGCAATAATGGTCAGCTATTGATATTTGGACTAGTTCTGGTATAAAATCATCTAAAGTGAAACTTACATTATATTCAGCATTTCCATTCTCTTGGCGTAATGCAGACCGTAATGCAGACTCTGTTCGTGTCAATGATTTTTCATCAACTGAACTTACATGTACCTAAGTCCAGTTTTGGAATAGACAACCGTATCATATCTTATGTTATTACACCCCTCCTTCAATTCAATCCCTTTCGGAATGGTCCCTGTCTCTCAAGGTCAAAAAACAATAGAACCTTATACTGTGTGTGCGATGCGTAGGCTTCCTCAGTTCGCAAGCAAAAATTCAAAGCTGGTGACCTTCACTCACAATGAACATGCATTCTTAGTTTGCAACATCTCGTGTCAACACCTCCATGAGAACTGGAATTGTGAAGCACGGGCACAGGAGAAAAAATTTAGAGGCTGTCACTGCTCGCTGTTCGTGGTGCTGCTGAGGGGTAGGGGAAACTTGGCAATGACAGAATGCGCCATACTCCAACATTGTAGTAGAGGAAACACAAAAACGGAGTCAAAGTGTGTCTAGCAATAGCCCCACCTCTGATTATGTCACAGCCTCCTACCCCATGGCATGTTTTCACAGTCAGTACTTCTTGCATGCCTAGTATCTTATGTAGCCTAGGTCTCATCCCTTTTGTGTGACAAGCAGTTATTCAGCGGCTTGGGTAACTGTATGGCAAGGCAACTGCCGAAACCCAAAGATTCTTACACACTGTTATTCATCTGGCCCTACCCCGATCAATGAAGGTCCCACAGTAGCTCGACGAAACTGTGAAATGTGAAAGCACAGTGTTACATTGTATGGCAATCGTAACAATTGTACTATTTGAAAAAAAAGGACAAAGAGGATAGATTTCAAAAGAGAAATTGCATACTTTATTTGAACACTTCATAAAAACATTTTTGGCAAAAATAAAAACAGATGGTAATCATTTGTACCGGGATTTGAACTGTTCAACGAGCTCTGCTTTGTGTGGACATGGCACGTTGCCAATGTTTTGTGGCAATGTATGTGTGCTCTGAACAAAATCGCGCGCAATTCCATGAGTATGCATCTCCAAGACATTAATAATGAGATATTTAACAAAATCGAATTCCATTTCCTCATGTACTGGCTTGACCACCCATTTTTTGTTCTTTTCGTAAAGGCCATAGTGTAGCGAAGCATCCCTAAGTTTCCTGCAGTCCTAGATTGTTCACGGCCTACATTCTCGTTATGCGCTAATACCGCTAGTAATGTCTTATAGTTCATCCCTCTGATGCTGAAATGTAATCTCTTTGGCCTGTACTTTAGGCACATATTGTCGAACACCTCCAAATCTCCTGTGTGACAGAATTCTGTGAGTCCCTTCAGATCTCTTGATAGAGTTTTATCAAACACAATCTTCTCAAGGGCTTTGTGTGGAGGTGAAGATGGAATCAACCACTTCTTCTTCCGTGCCTGCTCCGGGGACAAAGGGCCATTTTCACATTGGTGGAAATTTTGGTTTTCTGTCCAGTGGTCAATGTTGGAGCAGTGGCGCATTAGTGACCGCCATTTTTCCAATAGAATTTCCACAGACCCATCACATGTTTTGGAGCTCCACTAAAGATGGTTGCTGAAAGACTGGGACCACTGTGAAAGACTTTCCAATCCTTTTTTTTTCCCTGCAGCTGAGATTTTTTTATTGATTGATTTGGCAACATGCCATACATCAAATTGATGTTTAATATTTGGAAACTGCTCTCTCATTGTCTTGGCTATTGAAACGTGTCTGTCCATGGCTATGAGTTCGATTTGCATTCCTCTCGATTGTAGATCTTCCAGTGATTTTATAAAACCAAGTTTCTCCATGGCCTCTGAGGATTTACATTCGGACACCTGCACGACCACCAAACTCACAATCTTTTTACTTTCCATGAGCTGCTGCACACAATAGACGGTATAGTGGACCATAAAAATGTTTTATATAACATTTCACAGGTGGCATGTATTTTGAGGTTACTGCCTTGTGTTAGAAGAGTCACATTCACCAATGGCTTCCCACATACTTCCCCTCTCACTGAACGCACACATTTCAGCAACTTTATAATCTCCATCAAGCAGCTGTCGAATACTATGTATTTGGCCTCCTTTATTAGACTGTCATCCTGCATTAATGTTGTTTCGGACTGAACTGTTGTGGACATATCAGCCAAACTGGACATACTATAGTTGAGATTTTTGTCTAGTTCGTCGGTCAATTGTGTTGATGATTCAGTTTCTGTCATTTATACATCTGTTACTTGACCGTGAATAGGAGAAAACATCAATGTCGACTGCTTTTTGGGTGGCACTTTTTTGGTGGGTGTCGATTGTGTCAAGTGCTCTGCGACTAATTCAAAAGTATCTTCAATACATTCAGTTTCATTTTCAGCTGGTGGAGCAGTCGCATTGTAGCAATGGTCCAAAAACACTTTGCTGGATTCCCCAGTCACATTAAATTCATTTTCTAGCCATTGGACAAAGGCATCTCGAGTCTGAACATGCCGCGCCTCAATTAATAGTTCCTCCATGTTGAAAACAGTTTGGCAAGCAGCATCTCTCCTTTGCATCGGTGTCTGTGTCTGCATAGTCCGTAGACTATCGGGCAACTACAGGACCGATTGGAAAAAGGATTTTCAATGTAACTCCAACATACAGTATCAGACAATTTACATTAAAGAAAAGCATATTATGAAGGCCTCAGCACAATACAATTGATAAAAATAGAAAGTGTTTATAAATAACCTTATCTTTCTTTCTTTTCGTTGAAACCTTCTTTAACATCACCAACAGCAAGCTGATGCACAGACTCGGATCCACGTGCCTCCCGTTCAACATACAGATCTTATATACATCCCTGAAAAGAATATCCATTTAAAATAAGTCATTTGTATTACAAATAAAATTAGACCGACTTTCTTTCATTAGAGGGTACTGTCAGTACGCATACCTCTGGATCCGGATCGACTACAAGGGATGATGTAATTGTGGAGGATGCTCCAGCAACTCCCTGAAACACAGTACTTGCATTAATAAGGATGAAAATATTGGAAATTGAACACACACATTGGGACGCGGACAAAGGTACATATCAATAGCAAACCATGAATTAAACATTGTGTAAAGGAATAACACGATACGTAAATATGATCACATTATCTCAAATTCCATGCATAAAACAAGTCTGGAACAGAATAGCTAAGTAAGATTACCTGATACGCGCTCAAAGTGGTTGATGACTCCAGGCAAGACATGGATGTTGAATCTTGTTTCTTCATATTCGGTGCATAGTCGTGGAGTTGTAAAGGGAAAGTATTATTTGATTTAGAAAAGCTAATATTAAAAATTGGCATGTAAGGAGACTGAATATGAGAACATTATGCTTATTTAAATGCATAATATAGCATAGTTATCTGTGCCCATTAATCAATGTTCTATGAGGGTTCTAAAACCAAGGACTGAAGTTTAGCAAAATGGTCATTATTTAAAAAGCTATACAATCATATAAATATCGAAAGTATTATAAGTGACATTTACACCTAAAATACCAATCAATCCATTTGGTTACCTGCTCACTACCCCAAGGCCTACAGCTAAAAAGTCCAGAACCGTGACTCACCTGTGGTGGAATGTGAACAAATAGAGTTGGAATAGCGTTTGGGAGCAATTTTCGAGTCGTTCTCAGTTGATTCTTCTTTGTGTACAAGGATGTGTCGTACATATTCGGGGTAAAGTGCAGGCTACAGATGCGGTATCGATCCCCCCTCTTTTACTCCAAGACTTTTTTGACTCTACTTTCAAGCTCTGCCGGTGCATATCTGCAATATCTGACCCATTCTCTAATTCGATCTACAGTCTTTGGGAATACATGCATTGTAGAGCCTACAGATTTGTCATGGGTTTTAGAAGGGCAACCGAAAATCGAACATGCAGGCATTGTTGTAAATTCTGCAAAAAAAGGTCAACATTATTCGAAAATTACTTTGCATAAAAACGTGAGAAAGAAGGAATTATACCATACATTCTTCAATGCAAGCTTTGTTTTGGTCACCACAGCAAAACCAGTGCAGCGTGGGCGGCTGTATTATACCGTAACTTTCATAAACAGTTCTTTGATGTGACGAAAAACATTTCTTGTTACTCATCCCTTGAACTTGATATCATGCATCAAAACGAAGTATGCTTATATTATAGACACAGTCCACTAAGGCTGCAATTCGATGCCAATTGACACTGATGAAAATTGATATATCAATAACATAACAAATGAAACTCAAGTCAATGGCAATGAGACGAATGAACATAACACTACTGAATACGTTAGTTCGAAATAGATAGAAATTTACAGATGAAGGAGATATTATTAGGATACATGCCCTTACCTTGACCAACAAACGTTTAGATTCAGCAAGCAGAGTAGTTAGTGGCAGGAGAACAGGGAGATGTTCACAGGTAGCACAGTGACTAGCTGACTTGCAGCGGTCACAGAAGTTCACAGATAGCACAACGACGAGCAGATTAGCATTGGTCACTGGGGTTCTCAGGTAGCACGTTCACGAGTTGACTTGCAGTGCTCAAAGATGTTCTCATGATAAATATCAAGTGGTTTATAAAGAATTACAAAAAGGGGTGTGTGTGTGAATGAATGACGTGTATATGTCGTGGTATTATGTGAATTGCAGGGGCGCGGCTGCTTCAAGAGGAGCCTGCCTGGAGACACAGGGTCTAAGGAGGGCATGTGAACAATGACCCCTGTGTGTTAGATATCTTTGAAGTCTACATGATGTTTGGCACTTTGGCCGTTCGTGCCTCTGACAGCACCCCTTGGCAGCGAACATCCACTGGTGCCAACTGCCTTTGATAATGGAGGGGGGATGGATGGGCCCGGGCGTGCAGACAAGGCACCGGAACACTGCTGAATGGAGACACACTTATGTGGAATGCAGGGGCACAGCCTGCTTCAAGGGGAGCCTGCCTGGAGACACAGGGTCTGAGGAGGGCATGTGAACAATGACCCCTGCGTGTAAGATACCTTTGAAGTGTACATGGTGTTTGGCACCTTGGCTGTTCGTGCTCCTGACAGCACCCCTTGGCAGCGCACATCCACTGGTGCCAACTGCTTTTGATAATGGAGGGCGGATGGATGGGCCTGGGGCGGGCAGACAAGGCACCGGAACACTGCTGAATGGAGACACACTTGATTCACTGAAAAACTGAAACAACCATTGATAAAAAATATGTTGTGTTTTATTTTGTTTCTTATTTTGATGGCACAAAACTGCTACACATTGTAAAGGTCCGGTTGCAGCACAGTGAGGGAAAATGCCCTGTACTGACCGCTGTCACTGGGGAAAGTTTCTCTAATGGCACCAACGACACAGGCGGGTATTACTCGTCGAACGTGGTGTCCAAGCCTCCCATGAAGCCACCATGTAAAAGAAAGATAGGCCACCAGCCTGTACCACCTGTGAAAGAGAAAGAAACAAACTGTTTTTAAATGACCAAGATAAGTGTATTAAACCTTAGTTGTCAATGACAATTCTTGTATCCAATGGCATTTTTGCCAGGACAAATGATACCTAGACAATGCACAATATTGAACGACTTTTATACGACTATTACTAGAGAATTGCAAGACTAAATTGGTATGACAATGATATATTGAAGTTACGACAGTATAGGAGACAACCATGAAATAGTAGTGGCCTAACTGACATCGCAACCAGAGTATGTTTACTCGCTACTTGGATTACGAGGGCGAACTGTTGCGTGAAGTTCGTGCATAAGCACCATCAAAATCCTCCACACGGACCGTTTGAGGCAGGCTGCCCTGAAGTTTGGCAGCTCGGTAACGCATTGCGGCCATGGCACGCCTTGTGATATGTAGGACAAGCATCCAGAGCTTTCTCGGCAGCAGCAGTTCTCCACCTCGGCTGCCATTAGCGCGCACCGATTGCAGGTACACCAGATGGAGATGCCATCCATGAGACTAGGCTCAGGCTCATGATCTCTTGAATCGTCCTCCCAACTGTCGTCCGAAGCCCCATCGTTTCCGCATCTTTCTCTTTACAGTAATTCAGCCTCGGAATACTCAGGCTCATACTGGTAGGGCATTATTGTTGCCATTGTGTGATAAACAAACAGAAATAATTTATAGCAATGGTACTGGTATCTGTTCGCACGGGCTACAAGCAACGAAGGTAGCTGACCAGAGGACAGAAACGAGTCAAAGAATACTCAAAGAAATACAGTGAGAGGAATGGAATAGAAAATCTGATGTTGTGTGTTATGAAACGGTCTGTTTATACTTATTGAGGAAAGAGGCATCCTGCCATTTCATTGTGCTTTGGCGTTGTGAAATGAGCGGTACGCGTCTAGTGATGTCAGGCTCAGGGGCGGGGATATGATTTAGTGCCGCAAAGGCAGTCCACCCTGGGCGATGCGTCAACTGATAAGATTATCACAAGATGGCCATGTTCTGCTACCTGATTTCGCTTGTGTACAAAAGACGAAAACTACGGTAAGGTGCATTTGAAATGTTTGTACGATCGATCAACGTATGGTTAAAAACACATGCCCGAACCATAGCGACAATAATATTTCTGACCACACCATTCCTTTAAGTGCCTGATAAAGAATTAAACATTTAAACTCGTATCCGCTATTGAAGAGAGAGAGAGAGAGAGAGCGAGAGCAAGCATTGCCGACGCCAAGAGTATTCCCCCATTGGGTCTGCAAGCAGCTTTTATTAAAGCTAGAAAACCATGTGAACTAAGACTGTAAGCCTACACGAGGTTTAGTGTTGCTTAGGTTACAAGTGTGCAAGCATTTCCTGGAGCTAACAGTATGGTATCTTTGCTTCTGGGTAAATTATGTTTTGCTGACAGTTGGCAGATGAATGAAATCAAAGTTGGGGAAGAGAAACATTCTGCTCATAAATATTACCTAAAGTTGAGACTGGAAAGAGATGCAAAGAGGCTGCCCCTTTTGAAGAGATATTCAGAGGAAGAGTTCCTTGCCTGGTGCAGGGTGTTGAAGTGCCTGAACCAAAATCGTGTCTGAAACTAAAACCCATTTTTTGTGAATTACAAAATGCTGAAGCTGTGGTGGAATTTCTAAGTGTCAGTAGAGGCAAAAATTCAGATGAAGTGAAGTACTATTGAACAAGGGCAAAGGTTCTCATGGCAAAGGTGCGCAGTAGTGGAGTTGTTGAAGTGGAAGCAGCTGCATTGTGAAAGCATCCTGCCCACTACATCTATTGTGATGAATGACATATTCGCTATTAACCGAGAACTGTGTTTCACTGACAGTTGTAGAAGTAACTTTTCTTTTGAACTGTGGATTGTTGGAACTGTGGTTAACAAAATCTATTTGGACATTGAAGCATCAAGAACAAATTGGAGACTATTCTGTCTACAAGGATTTCCTTATTACTATCTTTTGTTGACTCTGTGACTAGTACTCACTTGGAATCCTGGGGAAGGGAGTGTACCCAGACTACTGAGAAGCTACCAAGAAACTGTGAATGCTGTTGATGTTATTTTGAATGGCCATATACGTTTTCTTTGTATTTGATGTTCAGTGTGAGGGCCAGACATCCTGTATTAGAGTGTTTCCATTTAGTTTTGGTTAGGCATGGAAATCCTCGTCAGAGTAGGGAAAGTGAGACATTTAATATAATTTTGACCTTAATAAAATGGCATATTTTGAACAGATCTCAAACAGTTGTCCGCCTTGCATTGCTGACCCCTCACATCTCTGATTTGGTAATTGTTAGGACCAGACATAAATGATTAATCATTGGCCTATAAAGTACCAATGGCAGCAAGGAGGCTTAGTCACACCCCTGATTGGCATACAAGAGGCACCTCAGAAGAATTCAGCTTTGAAGCTCTCCTTTCAAGGTAAAAACTCTTTGGTGATTAGATAGAAGCTTCAAAGTGTTCAAAGATGGCATTCATGCAGAAACAGCTAGGAGGAACTTAAAGATGACTGTGTTTAGACCGGTTTATGGTCATAATACTGAATTAATAAATCTCGAAAAACAAGATCTCGAAAACAAAGGCCGAAAAAAAAAATATCGAATTTTTTTTTATGACTTTTTTTTTTCGAAATGGGGGGTCCCCCCCCAACCCTCCTTTTATTCTATTTTTTTTTTATTTTAACCGTTTTTTTAACTTACCTGACCCAAAAAATACATATATATAAAAAAAAAAAATATTCGATATTTGTTTTTCGGCCTTTTTTTCGGGATTTTTGTTATTAGAGATTTTTTTTTGGGCCTTTTGACCGACCACCGTTTAGACCACGTTCAGCAGACAGTTGTCTAAATCTGAGAATCCATAGCTTCAGATCCCAGGAAGGGCTGCAATTTCACAATCTGACATATCAATGATCTTTGCAGCAAACTGAGTGACTGAGATCCTGACAACACTGAGAATTGATAGTCCTTTCTAGTAGAGGCACATTGTCTCTGTGGGTCATTGGGTCTATGGGGTCATCCAAATGGGTTATGGGCATGAATGTCAATTGGGGGCCAATAGGGGTTCCAGCTACTACCCATGGCAATGTATTATTACCATGAGAAAAGTATTATTTAAAGGGGGGGCTTTGGATGGGAACCCCCAAAACAACAAAAAATTCATTAGTTATTGTGGAATTAGTTATTTTGTATTCAATATTTTTTCATTAGTTGTTATTTCACTAGTTATAATTGCATGTAACCATCTCCGTGATACCCCTGCCGCTGCCTTTTCAACCCCTGGCCTACTGCCCATCAGACTTAGATGTCAAAGAGTGATTAATTGCTCAGTGGAACAAAACACTGACGTGAAATAAATCGATGTGGCACTTGTCTATTTGACACTTTCAAAATGGAGTGGTTGTACTTTGGTAGCCACCACCACAAGTTATTGCTGAAAAAGGGCATGTTTGTCCATTGGCATAAGGAAACTCAACTTTTTCAACAATAGCAGTTGCCATGGTATCTTCAGAATTAGTATTGTCGAGGGAGTTGTATTTCTCGTTGTGTATCTATGTTTGTGTGTGCAAAATACATGTATTTGCAGTTTGCTTAACTGCTGCAATTTATGTGAGATTGTGTGACACTTCCACATAAACTGTGGAAAGCATTTATCCAAATGTACTTCTGTACATTTAGGAAATTTCCTTTTTATGCAGTATGTAAAAAGGAATCAGCTAACTCAGTGAATTAAATACTTGCCACTAGTAACTCTGTTCATGCTGCATCCCATTGCAATAGATCATACTGGTTTTACCCAACGGGTTTCCATAAAGATTTATTTGATATTTTTTGATGGATTTACAATTTCGTCTGGTTTTTCACATAACCGCTTCATAGCAACAAACAAATGGCTCTGCTCACGTAAGAACATATGCAGAACTCTTAGTATGTTGCTGTAAAACTGAAGATGGGATGATAATAAATGGGGCCGGCCTACTCTATAAACTGGAGATCGTGAAACAGGTCACCCAGGCAAAAATGCCGGCTTCACATCTTGGCCAACATGTGTGATCCTGAGTAAATTAGTGGTCCTAATTTTCCATAACTTCTTAAATTGAAATACCCTAAAAGTGATGCAGTTCAGTTTGCACTAAAATAAAACAAGCTTGATCATTTACCTAGCATGCCAGGCTTTGCCTGTTATAAAATGGCAGTACTTGGGCTATTGAAGCTGCTCCTGGTGTGTGATTGCAGCAATTACGCTTGTGAGGTTATAGCTTCCAAATGAGGACTATGCTTGTTAAATGAGGCTTAACCTGGTAGACGATCGCAGTATTTGCCTACATGACACCGCTCTTGGAATATTATAGCAGTGGCTGACTTGTGAGGGAGTATTTCAAATATCAGAACAATTACTGGCAGGCAAGTCTTTAACTGATATAAGATGGCAGTAACTGACCATACGAATCAGTTCTCCTGGTCTGTGTTGGATCTGCTGTGTATGCCACCGGCATATCATGGCTGCACTTATTACATATTGAGGTAGTGGCATAGATCAATTAAAAAGTTGAAAACTAAAATAACCTTTTGTCCTTGTTAGTATTATTTGATGTTATTGTGCACATTGTAGGGTTTGTGACATAACGTTTAGGGTCAAATGTCAAGTGATGTCACTTTGTATGATGTCATTCGATTTGTGATGTCACATAACCTACCCCTGCCATTTTAATGAATTAACAACACTGGTTACAGGATTGAGATTGCCACTTCACCAACAGAGTATGACCTTATTCAAACCCAATGCCCTCGAGATAAAGATGAAGGCGTACTTTGGTTCATGGGTCTTAATACTACAAGAGAAAGTTTCCCCTTTTCAGGTCCAACCATGAAGCTAAAAACGGGGGTCTGATTCCATAATCATCCCCATTTCTTTGGGAATTTTTTTACTTGTGTTGGATTTAATGAAAGTGGGCAAATTTGTCACACCTTTTCAACCCAAAATGTAGACCCTACAGCAGATCAGCACTACAAGCTCAAAAAGGAACTTCTTGGCCTCATTGTAACTGATGGATGCATACCTCCAAATTCCCATCAAGTGGCCAGACCAACAATACCTCTGATTTACATCACTAACAATCCATGTCTATGCCCTTTGGCCTCAAGGCCACTGGAAGGGTGACATTAAAGGTTCTTGCATGTGTTGTAAAAGCATTAGAAGAACTGCTGCTGTTCTGTGGAAACTGTTAGTACCTGAAAATCACAGGCACCATGATAAGATGGTGAAAGACCTAGACCAGAAGCGAGCTGCCTGCGCTCCCACACCAATTTGAGTCTGTAAGCTACATAGTGCATATCAGGACTCCTGCTATGACAGAAAGGTTAATGATCACTACTGGAGGAGAACGATGAGTGCCCTTCTCACACCGGTGTGTGGGGCCTGGGGAGCTCAGGAGAACAGGAGAAGTCATAATCCCGGAAAAGATTCAATGGGATTGCCCACTCACTTTCATGAGGAGTTGATTCATTGATTGATTGATTTGGTATTTATAATGCGCCTATACCCAAGTATTTCAAGGCGCAACAAGACAAGGGAGGGGCCAATGGGAGGACAAGACAAACGTTCCAACTAGAACTTGTGCCATTTGAATCGTTCAAGTGTGCAGCGAGAAGTTCAGGGGAGAAGGTGAGGGGCGAAGTGCAAGAGGACAGCAAGGCTCTGAATGAAGTGCGAGGAAGGTGGGAATCCAGGATACAGTCCCAGCCAGAAGTGCAGGTGGGCCAGGCGGCAGTGCGGGGGAGCCAGGCCTCATTGCAAGGATGGAGAGGCGGCAGTGCATGTGGACTGGACAGGGGTGGTGCCTGGTGCCCTGTATAGCTCAGAGGGCACCAAGCTGCCAGTCGGTAGGACTAGGCAGAGCAGGATGGTCGATAGCAAGGGAGAGTGACAGAGAAGACAGATGAGAAAAGGAAGGTCTTGGTTAATCGGCTTGTGTCATGTCCGCGGACACGCAACGTGTTCACCGATTGGCTGGGGTGAGGCATGAGGTGCGTCACATTTTTTCGATGTGCCCGCCATCTTGGATCCGCCGACAGCACGGCAGCGAACAGAGGCAAAATGCATTTTTGGGGAGTTTGTTGGTGTGCAGAAGTGATTGGAGAGGCTTGGGGAGTAAGAGATGGGTCAAATACTGTATTTGTTTTGGTGGCAGGTGCCCCTGATGTGTTCACCATGTCTGCGGCGGTCACGGCTGTCCGCAGACATAGTAAATGCACTACTAGCCATTTTACTTTAGTATGATGCTGGTTTTGGGTTCTTAGTAGAGGATTGATTGTAATTAATATCCTCTAAAAGCAGCCCATATACCACTGTCACAATGCTTGGTAGCATAGGTGTGTTATGCTGCAGTGGTAGTGGCCAGGGACTAGAGTCTTGGGTGCATGGCCGAAGGCCGAAGGCCGTAGGCCATGCACCCAAGAGTCTAGGCCCTGGCCACAACCACCACAGCACAACACACCCATAGAATCAAACACTCACCAAATATCCACAACCCAAACGTTTGTGTACTGTTTCATTTGTACAGTTTGTTTGTGAAGTTTTTTCTAGGCTATGCAGTTAAGATTGTAGAGTTTGTAATAGGACTGCGTTATAAGATACCTTTGGAAGTAAATATTTTGGATTGTGATGTATGAGTGTGTACATTTTCTTTGAGATCTAATGGTAAATAAACTACTTTGCCACGAATGCCTTTCACTAGTTTAGAGGGAGGTAATTTTGCTGTTTGTGTTGAAGGTGTATTATTGCTTGAAGTGGGTGCACTGTTTGAATTATGATGATCTCATATAAATTTAGTTGTTGCAAGGGTTTTGGGAGTGGGAATAATTCCAAGTTATTTGTGATAGCACGTGAAGGTGTTTGGTTGTTGTCAAGTTTTGCAGTGCAGTAATTGCAAAGTATTAAGGGGTCAGTAATCCGGAAGTGCCTGCGAAGTGTGGCTGTTGGGCTGTGTTCGCTGCTTCGCTGCCTCTTTGGATCTTTTTTCCCGCAGTGCCGTCGGCAAGAAGAAGGACTTGATTTGAATTTTGCGCGTAACGCGCACCTTACTGGACTAATGTGGACCTTCACACTGGCCACGCCCCCCTGAACCCGCCCGTTTGCCCGCCCACAAACTCACTGACCACTTCCTTAATTGCACTCGGACCAGCGCATCCGGCGCGCGCATCCGGAAGTGCCTGCGAAGTGTGGCTGTTGGGCTGTGTTCGCTGCTTCGCTGCCTCCTTGGATCTTTTTTCCCGCAGTGCCGTCGGCAAGAAGAAGGACTCGATTTGAATTTTGCGCGTAACGCGCACCTTACTGGACTAATGTGGACCTTCACACTGGGTATTTGTTGAGGACTCTGCACCCCATACTTTAGTGTCCGCGGGTTTCCCACGGGTTTTGTATGTCGGGCAACCCATTGACGCTATTCTCTTCTCTTTTCCCCTTTAGCCACGCCCCCCTGAACCCGCCCGTTTGCCCACCCACAAACTCACTGACCACTTCCTTAATTGCACTCGGACCCGCGCATCCGGAGCGCGCATCCGGAAGTGCCTGCGAAGTGTGGCTGTTGGGCTGTTAGGCGGTAAGGTGGCTTGGTGGTAGGGTTACCTTTTGTGCCCTTAATATAGATTGTCAAATAATGCTTGGAGGGGGATATAGCGAGCTAAAGTGGTGTGATTGCATTGCCCTTTATTTCCTAGTCTATAATTGCAGTCAGAACTGTTTTGGTCAAGGCAGAGGGGCTTCGCAGCATAAAAAAAAAGAGTCCCAAACTAATCCTAAAAAAACAGAGGCGGACTCTAATGTAGTAAAATCGTCCGCTGCAATGCCCTTAAATTGGCCTGAAAAAGAGATGAACAAAGAATTTAAACCTCTGCTTGACTCCAATCATAGCAGTACATTGTTGCCTGAAAATCTTACAATGGCCTCAAAATCAGAAAGCAATGTTGAGAATAAAGTTATTGTCACACCTGCCTCTTTTGAGTATAACAAAAATCAGGAATGGAAAAATAGATTGGATTCTAAGAAACCTGCTTCTTTGTCAACGAAATATACGACAGAGAATTTTCACTGTGATGATTTACAGAAATCTAATAAGGATGCCCCTGTTGATATAACCCCTGAAGACCTTGAGGAACAAATTCTCCTGAAAAAACGGTCGGTGTATATTGACTGTGAGACTCCTAAAACTACTTTGGCCGGAAAAAACATGGATTCCAAAATTAAACCAGTATACATGTCGGTCAAAGAAGTGAATGAAAGCTCCTCAAAGGATTGGGAAATTGTTGATTGTAACTCTGATCAGAGTCTTGACAGAGATGAAATAAAAAAAAATATTGGGAATTGAGCAATTTGATCTGCGTACTGCAGATGTCTCCATATTAGCCCCGGCAATTGAAATAGAATTAGGCAAACGGATTCGTCTATCCAACGAACCCTCAACTCCAGTGAATTGAAGTAAGTATGGGATTGAGAATGTGTTCCTATTTAATAATCCCCAAGCATACACCTATTCTGTACCTTCACACTTTAGTGTACAGAAGGAAGCACGTACTCTTGGGGGAATTAACACTCCGAGTAATAACAACATAGGAGGGCCCTCCTTGATGGTAAATAGCTCCCCGATACTGGAACAACCAATGATCCCGACTTGCCAATATCCTTCTAGTCATGAAGGAAATAGAGTACCTAGTCTCGATTCCAACGAGTCTACTCACTGTAAGATTCGTCCGCAGCCTAACTGTCCTACCGCTGAACAAGAAAAATGGAATGCCGAACTGCAACACTCTTTCGAATCTTTTCCGGTCATGACCAGAATTCTTAATTTACTTGATAAAGGCCATGAGCAGACTCACGAGGCAATAAAATTCCTACAGATTCAAATGTCTGACCTCACGAGTTTTCTTGGTAAAATGGAGGGCATGTTATTTGCCAGCCATATGTTTTCTTCCATCTTAAACAAAAAAGATTCGATGGCCCATGTTCAAACTATAGGCACTCAAACTAAATTGTTCTCAGAGGTAGTGACAGAAGAACCATCTATTAAATTAGAAAACAGTAAGGTTGTGAACCCCAAGGTAGTGAACTTGGAAAACACCAATGAATCTAACCTTGCTGTCTTGACTACCCTTGTAAAGGAAATGGCAACTAATCTTGCCACACTTTCCAAATCAATCATCAAGGAACCGCTGACGACCCCGTGTGTAGAAGAAAGTGTTCCTCCAGACAGTCCTTCAGCTTTAACTGATCTTATTGATCTAACTGGAATAGATCTTATTCCTCAAGAAACAATAGAAACACATGATATTGAAGAGGTGCATTATCAAACTCCTCCCATTGCCCTTACTAGAAAACAAAGAAGGGCTTTGGCTCGGGCTCAAAAGAGAAATCTTCTAACCAAACTACAAAAGGGAACACAGGAAAAAAAAACAAAGAACCAATCACGTGACAAAAACGATACTCATAACACACATATTAAAGATATTTGCAATCTTTCAGAGGGAGATAATATCATTGACTTAAATCAGTTGAGCGAGGAATCTAAGGCCCTGCTGAATCTTTCAGAGCCAGATTTGAATACTGCAACTATCAAAGCCCCCTGCAAATCTTTACTAAAAAACAAAAACATTAATGAAAATGAGGACTTGTTTAATGAACCAGCTTGGCAAGAATCTAACAAATCACGATCTAAGGCAAACAAGGGAAAGGATAAAGAGGAGAGGGGAAATATTGACCTCGGTGTGGTGGCTAACTCAACTGCAGGGCCCCCACACTGCGTTCAAACTGACCTCTCCAAATATTATCCAATGTTGAAAATTAAAAAAACTGCAAAAGTGATTTTGGGTAAAGTTAATGGACAAAGAGAAAATAAAATACTCACTTGTCCTAATAATCCAACTGAATCCCAAAATAAAAATTTGGAGGGTGTAAGTTCAAGCGAGCCGGAAGAACTAACCTCAGATAATAATGTTGACCCTAGTAATCAATTAATTACTCACGAAACTGAGAACTTAGTTCATCAAAGTACTAGCCCAAAGTTACCAATCTTGAGTTTGCAACGTCCACAAGTCAATGAGTGCTCTAAATTGACCAATCTGAAATCCACTACGGATAATCAGGAATCCCTGACTAACCATAATTATGGCGACCCAAAATCTGCTATAATTATGGGCTGGGAAAGCGATGAAGCTCGCTATGGTAAGGCTCGCTTGAACCGCACCTTTATGATGACTGTTTTTCAGGATATCCCTGCCCTACGAATTATTAGATCTGATGACATAGATTGGGTGAAATTGGCTGATATTAACAACAATCGAATGATTTGTAAATTTATGTCTCCTTTTATTATGAAGATGTTATGGGATCACTCTGATGACTTGGCATTTATTGGTTTAACTGTATCATTTTTTTCATCTTTTGATGACGCACAAAGTTACCTAGAAACTACTCCTCTAAGCGTCGAAAGTGTCACTGATAATGTAACCCAGGGTACCTCTGCAAATATTGATGCTAATACTATGAAACAGTTCATGTCATTCATGTCTGCTTTAAAGGAGATGTCTTGGAGGGACCCAATTAACATCACGCAATCAAACCAACAAAAGGCAATGAAACATTCGTAGCCCACTCCGATTCCACATTATTTCGTGGAATTCTTGTGGTATAAATAACTTCAAAAAATGGTATCACCTAAATCAGCTCAATCGACCTGATCTCATTTTCATTCAAGAGACCATGAATCAATCCTCCTTCTTTATAGACGGATACTCAGCATATATTCAGATTGCAAGGCGAGGCAGCGAAGGTCGTCCTTCTGGCGGCCCGGCTATATTGGTTAATTCTGCCCTTCAATGCTCTTTGGAGAAGATTAGTAGTTCAGATTCCATCTTAGCAATCATCATGAAAGATGATTTGGATCCCTCTATTATTCTTTTATTGGTCTGTATTTATTGGAATAAATTATCTACACCTATTGAGATAATTATTGAGGAAATGCACGATGTATTAGAAAAGGGACTGATTTTATACCCCACGGCGAGAATAAGGGGTCAGTAATTTCGTAATTGTTATCTGCTATAAGGTAGAGAGCTAATTGGAACCATTTGGAATCTTCATTGTCTTCTATTTTGTATGTTATGTCTACAGTTTTTGTGCTACTTTTATAGAAAAAGTCCTGCGACAACACACACACATGGTTTGGTACTTCATCGGAGGTACTTTTAAACTTTAGTATTTCTTTTTTGTATGTGTTTAATAGAAGGTTGCTATATAGTTGTAAAGTAGTTGGTAGTTTGTTTTAAAGCTAATGCATTTTGTAAGTGGCTTTCACTTCCAAAATATTTTTTCTGGATATGCTCTATTTGTTTGAGTAGTTGTTTGACTGTACCATGTAGAAGATTGTTATTTAAATTTACAAGTGCTAAAGCGGGTCTTTTAGCATAGTAGAGTTTATGGACCAGATTTTTATAGATGAATGATGTGTTGATATCATTTTGATATGATGGAAGGTGCTTTTGGAAATAGGTCCAGAAATGCAGGCAATGAATGTCCTTGTAGTCCTGTGTATTTGTGCACTGGACAGGCATCCATATTTTGTAGTAGTTTCATTTTGATTTTTGTCTTTGCTATTTACATACTGATTGAGGAAGTGGCGTAAAGATTTGAAAGATTTTTTGGCAATGTTACACATTAATGTGCACGGCCATTTGTAGACTGGATGTTTTGGTTTATTAGAATGGAGACGTGATACTGAGTTTTCTGGGAATATTTTTGTAAGCAGAGTTTCTTGTTTCATAATGGTGTTATTACGTGTTTCATACCCTCGTCCACTGCTATGTATGCAATTGGGTTTGTTTGCTTTTGTTTATATGCTTCTTCATTAAAATATGGTTCTGTGCTCGTGGTGTGACTCCATTCACCTCCAGGAATGTTTAAGGAGATATTTTTGTTGATATTCAGTTTATTGAGAAGTGTTTTTGTAATTTAGTAGTTAGTTTTGTTAGTGGTTTCATTCTGTTTAAAAATAAAATAAATAACTTCCTTTTGAGAAAGATTGCACTGTCTATGAGAGCTTTTAGGATTACCTTTCTACGGTAGGTTTTAAGGGTTGTCCATGACTTCTCTCCTGTTTTTATAAGGTTCTGAAGGACTCTGTGGCGGAACATTTTTTGTAAAATATATTTTTTCGTATGGTTAGTTGCTACTGTATCAAGATTTATAGGTGCAGCGTTAGCAGTAGTGGTAGCTGCAGTCTTGTTAATCACTTTTTGTTTCGTTTTACATTTTGATAGAGTTTGTGTATCGGAAGCTTGTTTTGTTTCGCGTAATGACTGTATTAGCTGTTTTGTTTGAAGTTTTTGTACAAAATCTAGTAGAGATGGATGAATATTTTGGACACTTTTGTTTTGATTTGCTCTACTTCTTTGTTGCTTTCTACGGAGTTGCTTTTTGGTAGGCATTCTTTGGGGTTTGTTGGAGGAAAAAAGAAAGTGTGGTTTGGGCTGTTGTGCTGTGTATGCATGCTTTCTGCATGAGTGTCTGAGTATGATGGAATGGATGATTGTCGAGGTGTGTGATTGTGCAATGGGCAGCTATATCAAGTTTGGAAGGTTATTCTTGTATTTGTGTTTTACTATACTGGGCTTCAGATGACAATATAAAGTGTGCAACTGCTAAGGGGAAGCGCTAATAATAGATCTAATGGGAAAGGGTTAATACACTTCTTTGTTCTACAACAGTAAAATGCTAGTGTGTTTGAGTAACAGTGTTGGAACATTATGTTAGTATTGTACTTACTTTTTTGTATGGAAATAGTAGGTTTCTTCAAAGTCGTTGTTCGTACTTTAGACGCTGCTGCTTTTCAGTAGAGTGGTCTTCACTGCAATTGTAAAAGAAAGAAGTTAGTGAATATGTGTGTTTATAGCACTTTTGTTAATGTAGACATTGTTTTTTTAGTTTTTTTAGTAGTAGTGTTTTCTTAGAACTTAGCATAGTATGCATATGTACTTTCATTGCCTATGTGCATCCTGTATATTTTATTTAGAATCTGTTAGTTGAGTATGTTTTACAAATGAGTATAATAGTAAACGTGTAGCGCACACTTGTTTTTGTTATGTTATTGGATGGTAAGAGGTAGAAGAAATAATTATATGCATTTTTTGCTATTTTTACAGGGTAAATGGCAGAGATTGTACAGCAAAGCATGCAATGTATGTATCTGTGAAAGTGTGGGAAATAAAGGAGTAGGATTTCATATAGAGGCAGTGGTGTTGTTTGAGCTAGAAGCCTTTGTAATTATATTGTTTGTGTGTGTGCTTGAATGAAGATGCATGTACTTGTCCTGGTTGCGTCTAATTTTATAAGACACTGGACAGTCTTTTTATAATTATACTCTTATTTCTGCCATCTTTTAAACTGAAATAAAAAAAATTTAGATAGCTGTGTGAGTAAACAAAAATATGGAGAGGAGACAGGTTTGCAATTGACACTTCATCAAAGCAGATGGGATAAATGACAGTAAGGTCATTTTACAGTTTATACAGGGTAAGTGTCAATAACTCTGTTTATATGTATTTTTAGAAGAGATGTACATGTACTGTGTAGAAAATATGCATACCTGTAGTCAGTGTTCATGCATGTGGATGTGCATGAACCTGCAAGTAGAAATATTGGCCAGTTTTATAGTAGTTGTTGCAGTAGGTTTGTTGCAGTGACAGCTGAGATTAATCAATAGTACATCTAAAGTGCTGATGTGTGATGATAGAGTTAGATGTAGAGTTCTTGGATGTGATTGGCGGATGATTGTTTGACTGCTTAACAGTGGCCAATGAGGAAATGGTGTAGAAAGTGAAGTGGAAAGGGTTGAAGGGCTGCCCCAGTGGAGATTGCGGGTGTCCGCGGGCAGGGCGTGCCACATCAGGGGTTTCTCAGCAAATGTAGCATGTACAGGGGACTGTAGGGATCAGCCAATCGGATGTTGAGGTTGTGGTTTGTGTTGAAAGAGGTTGTGTGTAGTGAAGATGGTAGAGGTGGAGAAAAGCAGGGTGTTGGTGGTTGGAGGTATGTTTGTGCATGGTTTGGAGTGGTATGCTAAATGTTGAAATGTGGCAAACAATTTTGATGTTAAAGGAGTGGAGGTGGTGTGGAGCATGTTCAAGTTTGTGGAGATATGGGCAGGGTCAATATTGCACATGTAGTTGTTTTGCACTTTGGTGCTTTGTATTTGGGGTATGTCAGTGCCCCTACTTTGTTGGCAGATTTGGAATATTTGGTTCAGGCAGTAATGAAAATACTTCCAAATGTCAAGGTTATTTTTTCTGGTTTAGTACCTAGGGCAATATGGGACAATGGTTTTGTTTTTTGTCCTCAGCAGGTGGAAAGAAGAAGATGAAGTGTGTGGTTTATTGAGGTAGGTCGCAGACCTTCTCATTCTCTGTTTTACATTAATGTTGGTATCATTATATTTGACCCATCCACACTTTTTTTGTATATATGCAGTGTAGTGACGTGTATTGGTTGTGGCTGGTGCATGGTAGTTTATACCTACTGTTGTGAAGGTTTTTTACCAAGTGATAGTTTACCATGTGTAAATCCAGTTAGCTTGCAGTTGTTTTTGGTACTATCTGTATTCTAACGTAAAAGCATTACTATTATGCATTTACTATGTGTTTGTATTTGTAAGGTGGCAAGATGCCCACACCGTTCATCTCGCTAGTGACCGAAAGTGGGATAGTACAAATACACGTGTGCAAATTATAGGCCACTAATATACACCTGTGGTCAATGGGGTCAGGGTCTGCAGCGTGGCCGGAGGGGGTTGTAGCAGGGTTTGCTCGGACATTCTCATATGACCACTTTTTGTCAGGGCTCCAGACTTCCTCCTTTCAAAAATGTTTATGTGATTTGCCATGTGAAGAGGAGATGGGATGAGGTGACAGGTGGTGTGGCCTGACTGTGGGAGTCGCTGGGAGAGTGCGAAGTTGTGCAGAGGAACAAAATAAATCCATAGAAATGTCGCCCGCATTGGTGAATGGTAGCAAACAAGTGATATGTTTTTCAAAAATATTTGTCATGCCACTGTGTTCTGAAGGGCTATCGGCTACCATTCTGAGTGAAGGTCAGTGCCGTTGAATTTGTGTTTCCTAGCTGAGAAACCCATGCATGGTACACAGTATAAGGTTCAATTGTTTTTTGACTTTGAAACAAAGGGAGGATTCGAAAGGAATGTATGAAGGGAGGGATGTAAGAGTTTGAAATATGATAATGTTCACCATTCAAAAATTAGACAAAGGAACATGTCATTTATTTTTTATGAAAATTTGCTGAACTGAACGGAGTGTCTGTATTACGCTGATAGAATGGAAATGCTAAATATTATGTAAGTTTGACTTTGGACAATTTTATACACGAACTAGTCAAATTATCATTTGGTGACATTATTGGTGGGTTACATTGTATTGTTTGTTGTGTGTGGCATATTGAATGACACACAATTGCAACTTGTGTGTGCAGTTTCTTTTGTTCTGGGCACATGGGCAGAGAAGCATCGAGATGCGTGTAGTCCAGTAGTGGGTTTCCCCAGGTTGCACAAACACTTAATTCAACGCTAATATTTAATAGAAATTCCGTCTATGTGTTCTTCTTGGTTTTATCTTGCTCCGTAATTGCAGCGTTAGCCTCAGCATTCCATTTCGAGCTGACCCTAGTCCATAGAGTAACTTCTAAAGCAAACTGAAGAGCACTTTGCATGTTGTTTTTTCTGAGTTCATATTGTTTCACGTCAGTATTTATCAATACTTGTAACAGGGGGCCAAATTAATGGTCAAATTGTAAACTGTAATAGAGATTAGCTACTGAGACACATTTCTGTTATCTTTTTTTAAACAGCTACATCTTGGCATACTGCAATTGTCATGGATTCCAGATACCAACTGACAGTTTTTTTTTAACTGTCAGCTACAGATATACGTAAATGGGTGGATCACAGTGACGCTTTTTTGAGATGATCGCCACAGCCTCATATGCCCGTACTCCATACTAGCGATAAGGAGCACCTTGACATCGTTTACGGTGGCCTAGCGTCAAGTTGATGCCAAAGGCTTGCGGTTCACAGTGCGTCCAATGCATTCTTATTCCCAAAAAGAACACCCTGTGACTTACGATAAACATTTGTGGATCGAGAACGAAGAAAAATATTACCCATTTGCTTGCGGATGTTCTCAGAGCGCTTATTGTGAAATAAAAGTACTTTACAAATTGTACAGTGTTGCTATTTCCTTTAAAAGTATGGTTTTATCTAAAAAATTGTGACGCGCTGTGTTGTGAGATGATGTGTGTTGATATTCCGGGTTCTGCGTCAAGTAACGTTATCAAGTAGGTGATGATTGGGTGCATTTTACTACGCTATATAGTAACGTCCAGGAGATAGGTGGAGAATATCACTAGGTTTGGTGATGTCAGCCTCAGGAGCGTAGCATATGAATTAGTGCCACCAGGGCAGTCCACCTTGGGCGATGCGGCAACGGATAAGATTATCACAAGATGGCGTGCCGTGGTGCCTGATTTTGCATATGTAAAAAAGAGGAAAATTACGGTAAGATGCAAAGGAAATGTTTGTACGATAGATCAACGTATGCTTAGAAGCACATTCCCGACCACTTGGGAAAATAATATTTCTGAGTGCACTATTCTTTTAATAGATCAATTTTTTCCTCCATTCGCTGCAGATGATTTTATAACGTCTGTTTCTGTATTATTTTTAATGTCTGTATGCTGTGTTTAATAAAAATAATTTTGGTAAGTACAGAAAAGTGTAGTGTCTTCCATTGGTATCAATATTTTCACTTATTTCATCACGAGGAAAAATGTGTTCCAGCCATTCCAAAGTAGTAGACATTTCTGGGTAAAAAGAAATAAATACGTTATGTTTACTGTACCTAAAACAGAAAGTTTACAAATATATAAAATAAATGATGTCTACTCACTAGTTTGTTGCTAAGTTTTGGTGTCATAGCTGCGTACGTGTGCTGCTGATTTTTGCTGTGCAGTTTGTGTGAGGTAATTCTGTCGGAGGCATAATTATTTTGTTTTGGTGTTTTGCATTAAGTTGCATATCTTATGTAATTGGAAGGTTGGTGTGTTACATATACAGTTTGCACTTTTTATTTATTATTGAATGTAATGTATTTATGTGGTGCTTTTTGAATATGTTTGGCGTTATTATTGTATGATAAAATAATGTAAGATACCTCCTAAGTTTTTGCAGTCTTGATGGTGATCGCGTCCGTCCGCGGACATGCGCATGGTCCACAGGCATCAAAATTAATAGCATGGCAGGGGGTTTAGTATTTTCTATGTTATATGTATGTAAGCTAAGGGAGTTTTAGTAAACATTTATAATATTTACATTATCTATATCTATATTCAGTGAAAAAAACGTTGTTAAAGGGACGTTATGGTTAAGTTGCGCTACTAAAAACCTATGAAATTCAGTGAAAAAAACTTTGTGAAAGGGACATTATGGTTAAGTTGCGCTACTAAAAACCTATGAAATTCGGTAAAAAAACTTTGCTAAAGGGACGTCCTGGTTCAAAATAAAACCGAAAAACCCCTGAAATTTGCTAGTTATGGTAAGCTAAGCAACCATAACTCGCACCACCACCATGCACTGCCAAGACTAACACCCAGAACATCAAAGATGACATCACAAATGTAAAGCCCTCTTACCAAAGTGTTGAGTAAACCAGACTTCACACCGTGGTGTTACTTAGCAGGGTTCCACAGGTGGCGGGAGGGAGGCCTTTCCCGACTGAAAGACTTTTTTGTAAATGGCAACCCCTTATCTTTCGAAGAGTGCAAGAGCAAATTCCGGGGCCCAAAGAATGAACGATTCAGATACAACAAGCTCCAGCACTGGATGTCGCACCATAGCACGAAAACAGACGGAGGCAGGGCACTTACTGTATTAGAACTCTCTTTAACGGTGGTGACACATGGGGGCAAGATATCAGCTCTGTACAAAATGCTAGACCGATTAGACCCCTCAATGAAAGAGAGCTATATGACCAGGTTGGAGAAGGACCTGGGGATAGAGTTGGGGGCTGAGGAGTTAAACTGGATCTGGGTGTGCACGTTCAGAAGCTCTAGATACAGGTGGTATGTTATGCTGGAAAACCTACACAAGTGCAACTCCTCACTGTCTCCATTATTTTGGAGGGGATGCACAGTCACAGGCTCACTTATCCATCCCCTGTGGTCCTGCGGGAAATCTGCATGATTCTCGAAGGAGGTACTGGCACAAATTAAGACCATAATTGGATTGACGATCCCCTGGGAGACCGGGGTGGGATTTTAGGGGATACGGGAGAGGGTGGTTACTTAACGATAGGCCCTATGGGGGAATTAATCACACACCTCCTAACGGCAGTGAAGATCACCATTGCCCGCTTCTCGAAAAACCCCAACGTGCCCATAATCACTATGTGGTGGGTAAAGTGCTGGGACACAGCAGTGGGGGAATAATCACGGCAGCAAGCCTGGGCAGGCAAGGGGAATTTCACAGCATTTAGTCCCCCATCTTTGAACTAGCACAACGGTTCCAAGGGGCGGTGTGTAAACCACTGGCTCTTAGGTGGTGCTCAGGGTATTGAAATCTAAACTCACAACTGGAGACCAATGGACCTAAGGGACCGGCTTGAACCAAAGCAGTGAGAGACTCAAAGTTTCCTTCTAGGTCCACTGATGTGCCCAACATCATTGTGACCTGAATACTGTAAAACATAAAAATACTGATAGCATCATGCACTAGGTATGCACTGTTGTTGTTCTGTTTTGTATCATTTGTTGGAAACCTTTTTCTGCAATAGTTCCAAAAAGGTGATCAAACTCCAAGCGCATAATCGTTTTCCTGGTCCTGACGGATTTCCGGCAGACCTCTTGCAAGACCTAAAAGAGGTATTGGCGCCAGTACTTACACAGCTATTTAACACAGTTCTAGACCAGCATAAAATTACGGAAATGTGGAAAAACGCAGTCATAATCCCTATCTTTAAAATAGGAGTCAGGAGTTCTCCAAAAGAATATAGACCCATATCTCTATTAAACACATCCTTTAGGATCTTTGGTAGGTGTTTACTAAACATTCTAGACACGTGGGTAGCTTATAACAACATGCTTTCCCCTATCCAGCTAGGATTTTGCCCCACTCTAGAAACCTTAGAGCAGGGCTTACATCTTTACTTAATGATGGCTTACTCACTGTTAGCAAAACAAAACAGTTTATTTGGCCTTGGGTGGAAATGGTCAATGCACTCCATGGTTCCCAATAAAATTGGGGGTACAACAGGGATGTATTCTGGCGTCGCTGATCTTTTCTTTTTTTTTAAAACTCTTTTTATTACTGAAGGTCAACACAGATTAAACTCATTGCACCTGCATATGTCGGTACATACAATTCAACAGTTGTTCGAGGCATAGCTCAGGTATCACAAAACAATTTACACAGACATTTCCTCATCAGAGGCCATTTCACATAAGTACTTTCTAAACGGGGCCCATATGTCCTTGGGGCGACATCTCATTGTCACAGTCATGGTATATTGTTCCTCACATTCGTTTATGTAGGCCAGATCTCGAATAAAAGGTTCAGTTTTTGGCGGAGAGGTACTTGTCCAACATCTCAATATACACCTTTTGGTTACAACACATGCTACATTGAACAGCCATCTGATCTTTTCACCTTGTTTGCATATATCTCCGAACAAATATTTCGGTGGATGCATGTCCGCAGGGATTTGTGTAATGTCTTCAAGTATCTCTGCCACTTCTCTCCAGAATGCAGCAACAGGGGGGCATTCCCAATACATGTGATATGCTCCCGCTTGGCTAGCCTTGCATTTAGGGCAGTCCCCCGAGTGAGTCGTTGAAAACTTGGCCATCTTTGCAGGAGTGTAGTGTAACCTATTTAAGATTTTGAACTGAATAAATCTTAGCCCTGCGTTCATGGATACCGCTTTGGTAAGCATACAATATTTTGCCCATTTTTCATCCGGGATATTCAATTTCAGGTCTTCTTCCCATTTGGCTTTTGCCTGAATTGTGGTGGGGGTGTGTAGTTGTACCAGTGCATAAAGTTTAGAGACTCCCAGCCCTGTACTAGATGTGGCGGCTTGTATACAAGGATGGGATGGTGGCTCGTCCGGAAAGAGTGGCCAGCGTGCACTGAATGCAGATTTCATCCTATGGTATTCAAGTGTTTTGGTTGGTCCCCCCCCTATTGCCTCCCTGAGTTCCTCAAGCATTACAAATCTGCCATTCGGGAACATGTCTCGCATTTGGATTTCCCTGTCTGGGTCCCAGTGCCTTAGTATTGTCTTATCCAATGTGGGTGGTATGCCGGGGTATTTCCAAAGGGGTACGTCTGGGTCATATGGGGTATCTATCTTCAGTTTTTTATATAATGCCTTCCATGCGCGTACAGTGGTCCCAACTGGGTCAAAGGGACAAGAATCTTTGTATTGAAAATAAAATATTATAGAACGGAGGTCTATGGGATGTGCTGCAAACTTCTCAAGCCATGTATGGGGCGATCTATCCTCGGGGTCATACCAGTGCTTCGCGAACTGCGCTTGTGCTGTAAAATAGTATAGCTCGAAATCCGGCGCGGTTAGCCCCCCTGTACAGTAAGGTTCAGTGAGTTTTTCCCATTTCTTTCCAGGGGTTTTCCCATCCCACACAAAGGAGACCACCATTGATCTTATTTTCTCAAAAAAGGTTTTGCCTGGCCAGATTGGTATATTAGTAAATAAATAAACTAACTTAGGGAGTACAACCATTTTAAGGATCGCAACCCTGCCATTCAGGGATATGGGTAACTTGGCCCACGTTTGCAATTTTGCCTTCAAAGTCTGCATTATTGCTTCATAGTTGTCTGCAAAGAGTGTTTTTTTGTCTCGAGACACCAGCACGCCTAAATATCGAATGTGTCCGGTTGCCCACTTAAGGTTTCCAGTGGATCCCGGGCATGTGGTTTGAGGTGTCAGCGGTAGTATTTCAGATTTTTCGTTCTTTTTTTATATCCCGAGTATTTAGCAAATTCATTTATATCTTGCATTATCAGGTTAGTCTAAGGGTTCCTAAGGTACAGTAAAGTATCATCCGCATATAAAGAGATCGATTGGGGCGGGCCGGACATTCTTATTCCTTTATCCCCGTGTTTTAGCCTAATCATTATGGCCATTGGTTCAATAGTCAGTGCAAATAATATTGATGAGAATGGGCAACCCTGCCTGGTACCTCTGCCCAGTGCAAAGAACTCAGAGACCACAGTGTTTGTAAGGACCCTCGCCCCGGTTTTTCTGTACATTAATTTAACATAGCTAATGAAATTGGGGCCCATTCCAAACCTTCCTAATACTTCAAATAGGTACAGCCAGGACACCGAATCAAATGGTTTCTCGGCGTCCAGTGACACCGCTACAGCTTGAGCCTCTGGGTCGATCTGCGCCATTATTGCAAACAGTCTGCGCAAATTGAACGCAGTGGATCTTGTAGAGATGAATCCGTTCTGCTCCGGATGAATCAGAGACGGCATGTTTGGTAATAGTCTATTTGCTAGGACTTTGGCAAACATTTGAGCGTTGACGTTAATGAGAGATAGTGGCCTGTACGATGACATATCCTGTGGGGGACGGCGGGGCTTCGGTAGTACTGTTATTACAGCTTCTCGCATGGATCCGGGGAGCTCCCCAAGTTCCAGCGCTTCCTCCCATACTTTTAACAAGATTGGGGCAAGTTCCTTTTCAAATTCTTTGTATAGTTCCACCCCCAACCCATCAGATCCCGGGGCCTTTCCTGAATGCAATGCTTTTATGGCTTCTATGATTTCTTCCTCCGTGATTGGGCTATCAAGGGCCAGTTTTGTGTCTGGTGGGAGGGTCGGGAATTCCAGGTCATTCAAGTATGCTTGTATTTCAGGTACAGTTTTCTCGTCTGCATTTGAGTACAGTTTCTGGTAAAATTTCAGGAATTCAAGATTAATGGATCTACCCCCGGTCACCATTCCACTATCCGTGCTTTCAATGCATGTTATCGGAGTGTGTTTGTAACGCTCACCTGATTCCCGTAGAGGCGCCGGTCTTGACTGGGCGTATACCGTATCTGAAAAGGTGATGTGTAACACACGGCTGGCTCTTTGGGCTGGACCTCTGTGCACTGTATGTCTGACTTGAAGGGTAAGATGTCTGCAGATAGAAAATATGGGATTAAGGAACTGGGTTATTGAATGTCTCTCTCTTCTTCCCTTTCCCTTTCCTGTAGAACCCCAAAGGTTAACGCTCTCACCTTAGGTAAGTGAACGCCGTGCTCTCCATCTGCCTCGGGGCAGGGTGCTGTAACCAGTTTCTTCACTGGATAAGGGGAGCAGGCCTCTTGACTTCAGAGGACTGCTGTCCGTCGTTTACTGCACGAACGGTAAGTTTCGAGTAATTCAAATGTCTTTAAAGTCTTTAGTAATGATGTTTCTTGTTTTGCAGGGTTCCGGCGATGGCGGATGACGGGCTGAAGTGAGTTGAAGATGGAGCCCGTGTGATGAATAGAAGCGCCTGGAAGCACGTAAGTAAGCGCTTGTTGCCTGCTTCACGATGCGCTCTAACTGTCTTTTTATTTTGCAGGTACAAGTTCGGAGCCGCTGCAGGGTGCCGGAATACCCACTGGGTTAGATGTGGAAAGGAGTAATGGCACGTGAGTATTAAAGTTCCCCAATGTCTTTAAACGCACCTTGTTTTGTCTTTCAGATGAGGGATGCAGCGCCGAAGGCCTCCGGAGCGTGCGAAGAGTTGGTAAGCTTTTGTCTTTCAGATGCCGGAATGCAGTGTGAAGACCTCCGGAGCGCACGAAGAGTAGGTAAGCCTTTGTCTTTCAGATGCCAGAATGCAGCGCGAGGCGTTGGTGACAGCCGATGGACCAGGTAAGTGAAGAGCTGTCACAGAAGACCGTAATGCTAACCTGTTATTTCTTGTCTTTATAGGTGTTGCTGAAGACTGGATTCAGGATGGTAAGCCTTTTTCCTTAGGCCCAGGATCAGATGCAGAAGACACGATGAGCGTTCTGCTGCAGAATATGCAGAATAACGCAAAGCAAGATTCATCCATCGGGTGTGGTTTAAATAGCCTCCTGTAGTGCTTAGGTGTCTCCTTCCACAGCCACGCCTAGGTAAGAAAAGAGTTCCTGCTTTCCAGAAGAGTTCCAGTGTTTCTTAATCTAGGGAGTGGCTCCTGCCCCACCCAACAGGAAAAGTAGTTCCAAACAGAAGAGGATCAGAGGCTCAACTGGCAGGCAAGTAAGCAGCATGGTCTGCTGCAGGTAAGTCCACCCAAGCATTATGAGCCCGACGCTTCCAGCGCTGGGACTGGGCATATTTATGAGCCTGGTGCCACTGGCGCCAGGACTGGGTCCAAAAGGTCCCAATTGGGACTGGTTGGCACTCGGAACCTGGGTTATGGATCTGCTTCCAAGGGAGTTGGGAAAACCCTGACCTTTTGGAAGCAGAGATCATGACAGTACCCCCCCTCAAGGCCCCTCCCAAACCGGGCTTCTCCGGGGGTTTTGGCTTGTCAGGAAATGTTCGGTGAAATCTTTTGATTAGGCGAGGAGCGTGGACATATTCAGCAGGTTCCCAGGATCTCTCTTGGGGGCCGTAGCCTTTCCAGTCAATTAGGTAAAATAGTTTAGATTTGGAGATTTTGGAGTCCAGAATGCTTTTGACTTCAAACTCGAGTTCTCCATCAACTAGGAAAGGTTTTGGAGATTTAGTTAGTCGGGTTTGAGGTTGCACGGGTTTTAATAGAGAGACGTGGAAGACCGGATGTATCTTCATGTGCGGGGGCAAGTCCAACTTGACCGCTACTGGGTTTACTATGGTAGTGATGGAATAGGGACCAAGGTATCTTGGGTTGAATGTGCGTGGCCCTTTTAGAGGTAGATATTTGGTGGATAACCAGACTTGATCCCCTACTTGATATTGAGGGGCTTCCTTCCGATGTTGATCTGCTCCTTTCTTGTATTGTTCTTTAGCCCTTTGAAGGTGAGAAACAGCTTCCTTAAAGGCTTGGGTGATTGTAGAATGCAGGTAGTCTACTGCTGGTGTTTCATGATCTTGGAGGGGATCCAACTCCGAAGTTCGAGGGTGACTGCCGTACAAAAGAAAAAACTGGGTTTTCCCAGTTCCCGAATGGACAGAGTTATTGTAGGCATATTCGGCTATCCAAAGGATGTCTTTCCAAGTTTTTTCAGTTTGTTGCAGCATGCAGCGTAAATACTGTTCCAGAGTTTGATTGGTCCTCTCGGTTTGTCCGTCGGTCTGAGGGTGGTGACTGGTCGATAGTCTCACATCAATTTGAGCCGACCGACAGCAACTTCGCCAAAAATGAGAAATACATTGACTACCTCGATCCGAAATTAGAACCGAAGGAAAACCGTGCAGTCGGACGATGTTTTCGAGAAATTCTCGGGCCAGAGTTGCTGCTGTTGGCAAGCCTTTGAGCGGAATGAAATGCGCCATCTTGGAGAATAAGTCCACGATTACTAGAATCGTATTGTATCCGGAGCATGGAGGTAGATCGGTGATGAAGTCCATAGAAAGTGTATGCCAAGGGCGAGGTGGGATGTCAATAGGGCGTAAGAGGCCTGCTGGTCTTTCCTTTTGACTCTTGTTTTGGGCGCATACTCCACAGGACATTATAAAGTCTCTGATATCTTTTTTCCAAGACGGCCACCAGAAGTAGCGCTTGATCTTTTCTGAGGTCTTGGCCATACCGGGATGTCCTTCCATTAACGAATCGTGATAACAAGAGATTACTTTTTTCTGTAAATCTGTGCTGGGTAGGTATAATCGTTCTTGGAAATACAATAAGTTGTCCTTTACTGCAAAGTCCTTTCCCTGCAGATGCCAATTCTGTATGTCTGCTGGAGTTACAAGTTGCCTGGCCTTATCCTTAACTTCCTCTATGGATTCTGTGGCGATTACACCCAGAATTCTTTGTTCGGGAATGATTGGTACAGGTTTAGGGTTGATCAAGTGTTCTTCCACTCCCATCCGAGAAAGGGCATCAGCTTTACCGTTCTTTGTACCAGGTCGATAGGTAATTATGAAGTCAAACTCGGCAAAGAATAATGCCCAACGGAGTTGTCTAGAGGATTGGGCTTTTGCGGTTTTCAAATATTGCAGGTTTCGGTGATCCGTAATCACAGTAACGGTGTGTCGGGCCCCCAGCAGATAATGCCGCCAAGCCTTAAAGGCAGACTTGATAGCCAGAAGTTCCTTGTCAGTAATCGTGTAATTGATTTCAGGAGGCGAGAATTTGCGGGACCAAAATGCCACGGGATGCAACTGATTGGTTACCGGGTCCTCTTGTGATAGAACTGCCCCCATGGCAAGGCTTGAAGCATCAGTTTCCACGATGTAGGGGAGTTCGGGGCGAGGGTGTTTTAAGATTGGTGCAGAGATAAATTTAGTCTTCAAATCCTGGAAAGCTTGTTCCGCCTCGGTAGACCATTCAAAACGTTTGTTTTTCTTTAACAAGGCAGTGATGGGCTGGACTATTCGAGAGAATTCGGGGATAAACCTGCGGTAAAAGTTAGCGAAGCCTAACATGCTTTGCACACCTTTTACGGAGGATGGTGATGGCCATTTGAGAACTGCATCGAACTTCTTTGAATCCATACGCACTCCGCCAGGTGATAATATGAATCCCAAGAATTCAACTTCGGTCACGTTGAAAACACATTTTTCCAACTTAGCGAAAAGTTTGTGTTGACGCAATCTTTCGAGGACCATTTTCACGTGTTTCCGATGTTCAGATTCCGATGAAGAATAAACGAGGATGTCGTCAATGTAAACAACAACACACACATCTATGAGCTCTCTGAGGACATTGTTCATAAAATATTGAAAGGCGGCCGGGGCATTGCAAAGTCCGAAGGGCATGACCTGATATTCAAATAGTCCATACTTGGTGCGGAAGGCAGTCTTCCATTCATCGCCCTCTTTTACTCGTACCAAGTGGTAAGCTCCTCTAAGATCCAGCTTTGTATATATGCATGCTTTTCTGACTTGGTCCAGGAGTTCAGGGATCAAAGGTAACGGATATCTATTCTTAACGGTGATCTGGTTCAGGGAGCGATAATCTATACAAGTTCTAAGGTCTCCTTCCTTTTTTGGAATGAAGAACAAAGCTGATGAAGCAGGGGACTTGGAAGGACGAACAAACCCATTTGCCAGGTATTGATCCAGGTATTGTCGAAGGTGAAGGTTCTCAGGCTGGGTGAGGGCATAAATTCTACTACAAGGAGGAGTAGATCCAGGTATCAGGTCTATCTGGCAGTCATAAGACCTATGAGGAGGTAGAGAGTTAGCCTGATCCTTCCGGAAAACATCTTGGTATTCTAGGTATTCGGGAGGTAACTGGGGAGTCTCTGAAGAAATTGCTGCCAGTGCAACACCAGGTGGAGGGTGACAAGTAGAGACACATTCTGGAAACTGGACCGTTCTTGCTCGCCAATCGATCAGAGGATTGTGTTTCTCTAACCAAGGTATTCCTAGAATAATCTGAAACTGAGGGGCCTTGATCACATCGAACACGATCTTCTCATGGTGTCCATCTTGACTTACTAGCGTCACCTCTTGAGTGGTATGCGTTACTGGCCCGGAGGCTATCTCCGTACCATCCACCGTAGTAATGACGTCCTTTACATCCTTGGGACAAAGAGTTAGATTCATCCTCAAAACCATTTCATGATCCACATAATTGCCGATGGCACAGCTGTCGACGTAAGCTTCAATTGCATGTAATCGATCTGGATTATCAGGGCTAATGAGGACCATAGGTATCACGAAATGCGAGGTCACGGAACTGGTTTTCACGCTCGGCAAGAGGACCTCTATTCTTGTCGGGCGAGGTTGTTTCCCTGCTCAGAGTTTGTAACTTTGGTAACTGCAGCTCCTACTGCCTTCTTGGCAGGTTTCACCGGACAGTCTCGAAGAAAGAGGCATAATTGCAACTGTTTTCTCCTTTCCCGCTCCTTTTGTGTTAGAGGACCTTTCAGACCCCCTATTTGCATGGGTTCCCCGGAGTCTACTCCTTTGGAAGGAGTTGGCGGTTTGGAAAATACTCGAGCATCAAACTTGGAACGATCGGCCTTCCTGTTCTGCAGTCTGTGATCTATTTGAATGACTAAGTCTATATAGTCCGAACAATCTTGTGGGGGATTCACTACTTGGGCTAACACATCTTTGAGCTCTCCACGTAGACCCCTATAAAACAGCGTAATCCTTTTGTCCTCAGGCCATTGAGTTTCCACTACCAGTCTGTTGAAAGACGCAATATAAGCCAAAAGGTCTTGATTACCTTGTCGCAACGAAAGAAGCTCATTGTCCAAGGCCTGCCCCTGTGAATGTCTTGCGAACAGTTTTTCCATACTGAGCTGAAAAGCTTGAAAATCATGGAGGACCGGATCATCTTGATTTACTAGAGGGATCGACCAGTTTGCCGCATTGCCACTAAGGTACGAAAGCACGAAAGCTACTTTAGCTTGATCAGTTGGAAAGGCTGCTGGCCGGCATAAGAAATGCAACCGGCACTGATTGATAAATACTGCAAACCTCTTTGGGTCACCAGAAAATCGTTCGGGCGGAGCCAGAGGTACATTCCCAGGTAGGTTGATCTGCACTGGATTCATAGAGGATGTAGAAGGAAGATTTCCCCCAGATGCGGGTAACGGGGTCTGTCCGGCTTGTGACTGTAGCAATTGTCTAGCGAGATAATAATAATAATAATAATAATTAGGCTTTTATATAGCGCTACAAACCCTCAGGTATCCGAGCGCTGCTTATTATTACCCACGGTGTGTGGTGCTCATTTATCGACCTCGGAAGGATGAAAGGCTGAGTTTGGCCCCGCCGGGATTCGAACCTGCGTTAACAGGCTCTGCACGGGTGTCAAAGCGAGCGCTCTACTCGCTGTGCCACTTGACCGGCTTGACCACTAGATCATCTGTTCGCTCCTTGGAAATAATCAGTTCCCTTCTTAGAGCGTTCGTTTCCTGACGGGCTGCATGCACTTCTGCCCTTAGTTCCCCAAGTAACTGGGCTAGCTGGTCGGTATCCGAGGTTTCCATAGCGCCTGGACGGGAGTTTTGTGGTAGGCTTTGCGTTCTGTAACGCTCACCTGATTCCCGTAGAGGCGCCGGTCTTGACTGGGCGTATACCGTATCTGCAAAGGTGATGTGTAACACACGGCTGGCTCTTTGGGCTGGACCTCTGTGCACTGTATGTCTGACTTGAAGGGTAAGATGTCTGCAGATAGAAAATATGGGATTAAGGAACTGGGTTATTGAATGTCTCTCTCTTCTTCCCTTTCCCTTTCCTGTAGAACCCCAAAGGTTAACGCTCTCACCTTAGGTAAGTGAACGCTGTGCTCTCCATCTGCCTCGGGGCAGGGGGCTGTAACCAGTTTCTTCACTGGATAAGGGGAGCAGGCCTCTTGACTTCAGAGGACTGCTGTCCGTCGTTTACTGCACGAACGGTAAGTTTCGAGTAATTCAAATGTCTTTAAAGTCTTTAGTAATGATGTTTCTTGTTTTGCAGGGTTCCGGCGATGGCGGATGACGGGCTGAAGTGAGTTGAAGATGGAGCCCGTGTGATGAATAGAAGCGCCTGGAAGCACGTAAGTAAGCGCTTGTTGCCTGCTTCACGATGCGCTCTAACTGTCTTTTTATTTTGCAGGTACAAGTTCGGAGCGGCTGCAGGGTGCCGGAATACCCACTGGGTTAGATGTGGAAAGGAGTAATGGCACGTGAGTATTAAAGTTCCCCAATGTCTTTAAACGCACCTTGTTTTGTCTTTCAGATGAGGGATGCAGCGCCGAAGGCCTCCGGAGCGTGCGAAGAGTTGGTAAGCTTTTGTCTTTCAGATGCCGGAATGCAGTGTGAAGACCTCCGGAGCGCACGAAGAGTAGGTAAGCCTTTGTCTTTCAGATGCCAGAATGCAGCGCGAGGCATTGGTGACAGCCGATGGACCAGGTAAGTGAAGAGCTGTCACAGAAGACCGTAATGCTAACCTGTTCTTTCTTGTCTTTATAGGTGTTGCTGAAGACTGGATTCAGGATGGTAAGCCTTTTTCCTTAGGCCCAGGATCAGATGCAGAAGACACGATGAGCGTTCTGCTGCAGAATATGCAGAATAACGCAACGCAAGATTCATCCATCGGGTGTGGTTTAAATAGCCTCCTGTAGTGCTTAGGTGTCTCCTTCCACAGCCACGCCTAGGTAAGAAAAGAGTTCCTGCTTTCCAGAAGAGTTCCAGTGTTCTGAATCTAGGGAGTGGCTCCTGCCCCACCCAACAGGAAAAGTAGTTCCAAACAGAAGAGGATCAGAGGCTCAACTGGCAGGCAAGTAAGCAGCATGGTCTGCTGCAGGTAAGTCCACCCAAGCATTATGAGCCCGACGCTTCCAGCGCTGGGACTGGGCATATTTATGAGCCTGGTGCCACTGGCGCCAGGACTGGGTCCAAAAGGTCCCAATTGGGACTGGTTGGCACTCGGAACCTGGGTTATGGATCTGCTTCCAAGGGAGTTGGGAAAACCCTGACCTTTTGGAAGCAGAGATCATGACAGTACCCCCCCTCAAGGCCCCTCCCAAACCGGGCTTCTCCGGGGGTTTTGGCTTGTCAGGAAATGTTCGGTGAAATCTTTTGATTAGGCGAGGAGCGTGGACATATTCAGCAGGTTCCCAGGATCTCTCTTGGGGGCCGTAGCCTTTCCAGTCAATTAGGTAAAATAGTTTAGATTTGGAGATTTTGGAGTCCAGAATGCTTTTGACTTCAAACTCGAGTTCTCCATCAACTAGGATAGGTTTTGGAGATTTAGTTAGTCGGGTTTGAGGTTGCACGGGTTTTAATAGAGAGACGTGGAAGACCGGATGTATCTTCATGTGCGGGGGCAAGTCCAACTTGACCGCTACTGGGTTTACTATGGTACTGATGGAATAGGGACCAAGGTATCTTGGGTTGAATGTGCATGGCCCTTTTAGAGGTAGATATTTGGTGGATAACCAGACTTGATCCCCTACTTGATATTGAGGGGCTTCCTTCCGATGTTGATCTGCTCCTTTCTTGTATTGTTCTTTAGCCCTTTGAAGGTGAGAAACAGCTTCCTTAAAGGCTAGGGTGATTGTAGAATGCAGGTAGTCTACTGCTGGTGTTTCATGATCTTGGAGGGGATCCAACTCCGAGGTTCGAGGGTGACTGCCGTACAAAAGAAAAAACTGGGTTTTCCCAGTTCCCGAATGGACAGAGTTATTGTAGGCATATTCGGCTATCCAAAGGATGTCTTTCCAAGTTTTTTCAGTTTGTTGCAGCATGCAGCGTAAATACTGTTCCAGAGTTTGATTGGTCCTCTCGGTTTGTCCGTCGGTCTGAGGGTGGTGACTGGTCGATAGTCTCACATCAATTTGAGCCGACCGACAGCAACTTCGCCAAAAATGAGAAATACATTGACTACCTCGATCCGAAATTAGAACCGAAGGAAAACCGTGCAGTCGGACGATGTTTTCGAGAAATTCTCGGGCCAGAGTTGCTGCTGTTGGCAAGCCTTTGAGCGGAATGAAATGCGCCATCTTGGAGAATAAGTCCACGATTACTAGAATCGTATTGTATCCGGAGCATGGAGGTAGATCGGTGATGAAGTCCATAGAAAGTGTATGCCAAGGGCGAGGTGGGATGTCAATAGGGCGTAAGAGGCCTGCTGGTCTTTCCTTTTGACTCTTGTTTTGGGCGCATACTCCACAGGACATTATAAAGTCTCTGATATCTTTTTTCCAAGACGGCCACCAGAAGTAGCGCTTGATCTTTTCTGAGGTCTTGGCCATACCGGGATGTCCTTCCATTAACGAATCGTGATAACAAGAGATTACTTTTTTCTGTAAATCTGTGCTGGGTAGGTATAATCGTTCTTGGAAATACAATAAGTTGTCCTTTACTGCAAAGTCCTTTCCCTGCAGATGCCAATTCTGTATGTCTGCTGGAGTTACAAGTTGCCTGGCCTTATCCTTAACTTCCTCTATGGATTCTGTGGCGATTACACCCAGAATTCTTTGTTCGGGAATGATTGGTACAGGTTTAGGGTTGATCAAGTGTTCTTCCACTCCCATCCGAGAAAGGGCATCAGCTTTACCGTTCTTTGTACCAGGTCGATAGGTAATTATGAAGTCAAACTCGGCAAAGAATAATGCCCAACGGAGTTGTCTAGAGGATTGGGCTTTTGCGGTTTTCAAATATTGCAGGTTTCGGTGATCCGTAATCACAGTAACGGTGTGTCGGGCCCCCAGCAGATAATGCCGCCAAGCCTTAAAGGCAGACTTGATAGCCAGAAGTTCCTTGTCAGTAATCGTGTAATTGATTTCAGGAGGCGAGAATTTGCGGGACCAAAATGCCACGGGATGCAACTGATTGGTTACCGGGTCCTTTTGTGATAGAACTGCCCCCATGGCAAGGCTTGAAGCATCAGATTCCACGATGTAGGGGAGTTCGGGGCGAGGGTGTTTTAAGATTGGTGCAGAGATAAATTTAGTCTTCAAATCCTGGAAAGCTTGTTCCGCCTCGGTAGACCATTCAAAACGTTTGTTTTTCTTTAACAAGGCAGTGATGGGCTGGACTATTCGAGAGAATTTGGGGATAAACCTGCGGTAAAAGTTAGCGAAGCCTAACATGCTTTGCACACCTTTTACGGAGGATGGTGATGGCCATTTGAGAACTGCATCGACCTTCTTTGAATCCATACGCACTCCGCCAGGTGATAATATGAATCCCAAGAATTCAACTTCAGTCACGTTGAAAACACATTTTTCCAACTTAGCGAAAAGTTTGTGTTGACGCAATCTTTCGAGGACCATTTTCACGTGTTTCCGATGTTCAGATTCCGATGAAGAATAAACGAGGATGTCGTCAATGTAAACAACAACACACACATCTATGAGCTCTCTGAGGACATCGTTCATAAAATATTGAAAGGCGGCCGGGGCATTGCAAAGTCCGAAGGGCATGACCTGATATTCAAATAGTCCATACTTGGTGCGGAAGGCCGTCTTCCATTCATCGCCCTCTTTTACTCGTACCAAGTGGTAAGCTCCTCTAAGATCCAGCTTTGTATATATGCATGCTTTTCTGACTTGGTCCAGGAGTTCAGGGATCAAAGGTAGCGGATATCTATTCTTAACGGTGATCTGGTTCAGGGAGCGATAATCTATACAAGTTCTAAGGTCTCCTTCCTTTTTTGGAATGAAGAACAAAGCTGATGAAGCAGGGGACTTGGAAGGACGAACAAACCCATTTGCCAGGTATTGATCCAGGTATTGTCGAAGGTGAAGGTTCTCAGGCTGGGTGAGGGCATAAATTCTACTACAAGGAGGAGTAGATCCAGGTATCAGGTCTATCTGGCAGTCATAAGACCTATGAGGAGGTAGAGAGTTAGCCTGATCCTTCCGGAAAACATCTTGGTATTCTAGGTATTCGGGAGGTAACTGGGGAGTCTCTGAAGAAATTGCTGCCAGTGCAACACCAGGTGGAGGGTGACAAGTAGAGACACATTCTGGAAACTGGACCGTTCTTGCTCGCCAATCGATCAGAGGATTGTGTTTCTCTAACCAAGGTATTCCTAGAATAATCTGAAACTGAGGGGCCTTGATCACATCGAACACGATCTTCTCATGGTGTCCATCTTGACTTACTAGCGTCACCTCTTGAGTGGTATGCGTTACTGGCCCGGAGGCTATCTCCGTACCATCCACCGTAGTAATGACGTCCTTTACATCCTTGGGACAAAGAGTTAGATTCATCCTCAAAACCATTTCATGATCCACATAATTGCCGATGGCACCGCTGTCGACGTAAGCTTCAATTGCATGTAATCGATCCGGATTATCAGGGCTAATGAGGACCATAGGTATCACGAAATGCGAGGTCACGGAACTGGTTTTCACGCTCGGCAAGAGGACCTCTATTCTTGTCGGGCGAGGTTGTTTCCCTGCTCAGAGTTTGTAACTTTGGTAACTGCAGCTCCTACTGCCTTCTTGGCAGGTTTCACCGGACAGTCTCGAAGAAAGTGCCCTGAGTTTCCGCAATAGAGGCATAATTGCAACTGTTTTCTCCTTTCCCGCTCCTTTTGTGTTAGAGGACCTTTCAGACCCCCTATTTGCATGGGTTCCCCGGAGTCTACTCCTTTGGAAGGAGTTGGCGGTTTGGAAAATACTCGAGCATCAAACTTGGAACGATCGGCCTTCCTGTTCTGCAGTCTGTGATCTATTTGAATGACTAAGTCTATATAGTCCGAACAATCTTGTGGGGGATTCACTACTTGGGCTAACACATCTTTGAGCTCTCCACGTAGACCCCTATAAAACAGCGTAATCCTTTTGTCCTCAGGCCATTGAGTTTCCACTACCAGTCTGTTGAAAGACGCAATATAAGCCAAAAGGTCTTGATTACCTTGTCGCAACGAAAGAAGCTCATTGTCCAAGGCCTGCCCCTGTGAATGTCTTGCGAACAGTTTTTCCATACTGAGCTGAAAAGCTTGAAAATCATGGAGGACCGGATCATCTTGATTTACTAGAGGGATCGACCAGTCTGCCGCATTGCCACTAAGGTATGAAAGCACGAAAGCTACTTTAGCTTGATCAGTTGGAAAGGCTGCTGGCCGGCATAAGAAATGCAACCGGCACTGATTGATAAATACTGCAAACCTCTTTGGGTCACCAGAAAATCGTTCGGGCGGAGCCAGAGGTACATTCCCAGGTAGGTTGATCTGCACTGGATTCATAGAGGATGTAGAAGGAAGATTTCCCCCAGATGCGGGTAACGGGGTCTGTCCGGCTTGTGACTGTAGCAATTGTCTAGCGAGATCATCTGTTCGCTCCTTGGAAATAATCAGTTCCCTTCTTAGAGCGTTCGTTTCCTGACGGGCTGCATGCACTTCTGCCCTTAGTTCCCCAAGTAACTGGGCTAGCTGGTCGGTATCCGAGGTTTCCATAGCGCCTGGACGGGAGTTTTGTGGTAGGCTTTGCGTTCTGTAACGCTCACCTGATTCCCGTAGAGGCGCCGGTCTTGACTGGGCGTATACCGTATCTGCAAAGGTGATGTGTAACACACGGCTGGCTCTTTGGGCTGGACCTCTGTGCACTGTATGTCTGACTTGAAGGGTAAGATGTCTGCAGATAGAAAATATGGGATTAAGGAACTGGGTTATTGAATGTCTCTCTCTTCTTCCCTTTCCCTTTCCTGTAGAACCCCAAAGGTTAACGCTCTCACCTTAGGTAAGTGAACGCCGTGCTCTCCATCTGCCTCGGGGCAGGGGGCTGTAACCAGTTTCTTCACTGGATAAGGGGAGCAGGCCTCTTGACTTCAGAGGACTGCTGTCCGTCGTTTACTGCACGAACGGTAAGTTTCGAGTAATTCAAATGTCTTTAAAGTCTTTAGTAATGATGTTTCTTGTTTTGCAGGGTTCCGGCGATGGCGGATGACGGGCTGAAGTGAGTTGAAGATGGAGCCCGTGTGATGAATAGAAGCGCCTGGAAGCACGTAAGTAAGCGCTTGTTGCCTGCTTCACAATGCGCTCTAACTGTCTTTTTATTTTGCAGGTACAAGTTCGGAGCGGCTGCAGGGTGCCGGAATACCCACTGGGTTAGATGTGGAAAGGAGTAATGGCACGTGAGTATTAAAGTTCCCCAATGTCTTTAAACGCACCTTGTTTTGTCTTTCAGATGAGGGATGCAGCGCCGAAGGCCTCCGGAGCGTGCGAAGAGTTGGTAAGCTTTTGTCTTTCAGATGCCGGAATGCAGTGTGAAGACCTCCGGAGCGCACGAAGAGTAGGTAAGCCTTTGTCTTTCAGATGCCAGAATGCAGCGCGAGGCGTTGGTGACAGCCGATGGACCAGGTAAGTGAAGAGCTGTCACTGAAGACCGTAATGCTAACCTGTTCTTTCTTGTCTTTATAGGTGTTGCTGAAGACTGGATTCAGGATGGTAAGCCTTTTTCCTTAGGCCCAGGATCAGATGCAGAAGACACGATGAGCGTTCTGCTTCAGAGGATGCAGAATAACGCAAAGCAAGATTCATCCATCGGGTGTGGTTTAAATAGCCTCCTGTAGTGCTTAGGTGTCTCCTTCCACAGCCACGCCTAGGTAAGAAAAGAGTTCCTGCTTTCCAGAAGAGTTCCAGTGTTCTGAATCTAGGGAGTGGCTCCTGCCCCACCCAACAGGAAAAGTAGTTCCAAACAGAAGAGGATCAGAGGCTCAACTGGCAGGCAAGTAAGCAGCATGGTCTGCTGCAGGTAAGTCCACCCAAGCATTATGAGCCCGACGCTTCCAGCGCTGGGACTGGGCATATTTATGAGCCTGGTGCCACTGGCGCCAGGACTGGGTCCAAAAGGTCCCAATTGGGACTGGTTGGCACTCGGAACCTGGGTTATGGATCTGCTTCCAAGGGAGTTGGGAAAACCCTGACCTTTTGGAAGCAGAGATCATGACAGTGTTGTCGGTCCGCACTGATGATGTTGGCCAGAGCTCTTCCCGCCTTGTTCCCCTCCCTGTATCTACGCGCCCTGGCTGGGGCTGCTATGTATTGCAGTTCTCTTGTGGCCAGCTTATTAAATTCCTTTAGGAGGTGATTTATTTCAGCTAAAGTATCCTTATTTCGGGTCTCGCTATAAGAGTTCTCTAATTGCCGAAGTCGCGTCTCCGTTTCAGTTAGTTCCTGTCTCACCGCTTTAAGCAGCCCGAGGATTTGGAAATCAGAGTTCCCCTTACCCAGACCTTGAAAGCCTCCCATACTGTTGAATACTTATCCACTGTTCCCATATTGTTGTTAAAGAATTCTTCCATTTCTATATGTAATGCCTCGCAACATTAGGGTCTTTGAGTATATGTGTGGGCATTCTCCATCTCTTCTGCGGTTTCGGGACATTCCCAAACATTAAGTCCAGGGATACTGGGGAATGGTCAGACAATGTTCGTGGATATATTACACAGCTTTCTAGCCCTCCCAGCATGTCTTCCGACACCCACCAATAATCTATACGAGATTCCGAGTCATGTATGCTCGAGTAGTACGTGTACTCCTTTGCACCTGGATGCAGTGCCCTCCAGGCATCTCGTAGCATCAGCTGTGGCATAACCTGATCTAGGGCTATAGATGCTTTAGACCGCATCCACTTGGCTCTGGAGGATCTGTCTAGATTTGGGTCTAGTATTAAATTGAAATCTCCCCCCCAGATAATACTAGTAGTATCAAGTGTAATCAGTAATTCCAGTATATTGAGATAAGAGTCTGGGTCATCTATATTGTGGCCATATGTGTTAACCAATGCAATCAATTTCCCTGCAACCTCTCCCCAAATCAGTACATATCTCCCCAGGGGGTCTTCTTTATGTCCTTTGGTCTGGAATCCCAGTGATGGATGTAGTATGGTCATGACTACTCGTGCCTGAGTAGAATATTCTGTGTGGTTTCTTTGCTTGCCCCATGCGGCCGGTATACTTGCGTTGCTGGGGCCCTGTGTATGTGTTTCCTGTAACATGGCTATATGGGGTGAGTGTCTGTTAATGTAAGTTCCTATTTTCCTAGTTTTGGAGGGATTGTTCAGCCCCCTGACGTTCCACGACAGCAGTCTGATTTTCATCCCTTTGCCATTGTCAGTGCCACCCACTATCGTATCTGCTCACCATTGCAATGTTATCCAAATACCGTTCAACATGCATAGCGCAATTATCTGTTCGACCTTCAACAAAACAACTTTTCAACTTTTCAATAAAAGGTCCATCTTCTCCCCTCCCCCCCACCCCAATCATCTGCCCCAACTGGATGATTTAACCTTACAAACTGTTGGAGTTCTCCTGGGGTTGCCATGTTGTCGCTGTATGGCCGCCGCTCGAGCTCGCAGTCCGACTTCCACAATTTCCTGTGGTGCACCACCGCTTGTTTTGTCTTATTCCTGTTCCGTTTTTGTGGTAGGCATGTGCTTTGGTTCTTCCTGCATCAGGGTATCATCAGTCCGGGGTCCGCCATTTTGATCCGGGCCCCGGCCTACTGGGGGCAGAGGTGTATGTGATTCGATATAGGCCATTGCAGCTGCCGGATTCTCAAAAAAGTGTGCTCTTCCTCCGTGCTGAATCCGCATTTTGGCAGGGAATATTAATGCATACTGGACCTGACGTGCTCGTAGCAGTCTTTTCACTGGTTTGTAGGATCGTCGGTTGGCCTGAACGCCTGCCGGAAAATCCGGGTATATGTGGATACGGTTCTCCTCATAGTGTAGTGTGCCTTGCTCACAAGCTTTTTTAAGAATCGCATCTCTGTCCCTGTAATTTAGGAGGCGCGCTATGATCGTGCGGGGCGGCGCCCCTGGTTTTGGTGTTGGATCCAGTGTGCGATGTGCCCTTTCTATCAGAAAGTGTTCCGAAAAAGTTTCAGGTCCGAAGAGGGTCTGTAGGAGAGCTTCTACTTGTTGTTCCATTGCACCCTTGCCGAACTTTTCGGATAACCAACAATTCTTATGTTATTTCTTCTAGAACGAGATTCAAGATCCTCGCATTTAGACTGTATTCTGAGAAAGTCATTTTTTAATTGCGTTATGTCTCGAGGATGACTTGCAATAGTGTCCTCGTTGTTACTAATTCTGCCTTCGGCTTCTGTTATTCTGGAGCTTTCTTTCAATGACCGAATAGTTGAGACAATGTCATCCAGTTTCACATTTATCGCAAGGAAGCCATTTTGTACAATCGTGGTTAGCTTGTCGACCTCACTTACAACTTCAGTTCAGACGTTAAGGGCAGCGGATGTTTCTGCCATCGAGTCCGTCCCTTGGCTGTTGGTGAACAAGTCCATTGGGCCCCTTTTCCTAGCCCCCGCTCCTTTTGTCGGTTTATTAGGCATTAGTGCTGTCCTCGTGGCTATGGCCAGAAGTCTATTCAGCACTGCCTCCTCCTCGCAGCACTCACAACACGTAGCTTAATGGTGGTTTTGGTACTTGTCGCTTGACCGTCTCACAGGGTTAATGTGCCGTCCACACTCCTCTCCCGTTCCTGCCGCACCTTCGCTGTTCTCCTTCCCACCACAGACACGTCGGCCGCCTCAGCTTGTATGAAGCGTCCTTCGGTTCACTCGCTTGTTGGTGTCGGATCGCTGGACCTCTATGGTCTGCCGGCTAGAGCGTCTGCGGTTACTTCCAATATCCGCGTGGATCTGGGAGGCGGCCCGCGTCCCCCGCTCTCACCGCCAACAGTTGCAGGCGCTCTATTTCCGTCCTACAACAGTGTTTTTCTTCTGGATTTCTGCCGTTGAATGCAGGATTGTTCCGCTGCAACCTCCACTCTCCAAAATCATCCGCGGGGTGCTCCAAGTTAGGATCGTTTTATTAAGGATATTTGTCAGAACGGAGCTCGCGCTCTAGGCGGCCATTTTGCATCACGCTCAACAGCGCCCCCTGGCGTCGCTGATCTTTTCAATGTACATCAACTCATTGACTGATGTTCTGTTAGAGAGCCAAGATGATGTTCCAAAGATCGCAGAACATTTTACACCTGTGTTGGCCTATGCAGAATACACTGTGCTAATCACTTGGATGCCGAAGTC
This sequence comes from Ambystoma mexicanum, assembly GCF_040938575.1. Classification (NCBI taxonomy): domain Eukaryota; kingdom Metazoa; phylum Chordata; class Amphibia; order Caudata; family Ambystomatidae; genus Ambystoma; species Ambystoma mexicanum. Next base: position 232,514,017 of record NC_090931.1, read on the forward strand.
TTCACAGACACCGATAAAGAGCTACACTGAGTTTAAGAATGCACTACTTATGCAAGTTAATATGAGCAAATCGGCAATATTGGTGTGCTCTATAGGGAGGAGGCAGATGAAGTTACCAACTTTGACCAGTAATGGTTGTCCAACACCCAGAACAAATGAGTTTAATACTTTGAGTATCCATTTCTCAAGCTCCCTATCCCCAAAACAACATTGGGTGAAACATGTGATTCCCATAAAGAAATGAATAGGAGGAACAGTTTGCTTTGACAAAAAAGTGTAAAATGCAACCGGTTAATATTGTTTTGAAGATCTACACAATAAAGAATGATGAAGTACGGGGCAGCCCTCTGGGGCTTTGCACATGCACACAAGACCCAAAATTGTCAAAAACTCCTTTTTGAAAAAATTCTGTGTTTAGCAAAATTAGCCGCAAATTATTGGAACCTGGCTTTTGTGGCTGCGTATATGGGCAAACCCCCAAGCTCTACTAACTCAATCCTTCATTAGTAATTTGTCGCGTAAAACTGGGGCCAAGAACATACCATGGTTTAACACGTCAAACACCCATTGCATAACGTTAACACTGATACATATGTTAATAGCCCAAACCTTATAATGCCTGAGGTACCTAAGGATTTGGCAGAGTGGTTGAAATACCATGTTTTCAATAATAGAGAATCTTCTGAACTTAATCTGCAGTGCAATAAAAGACACATGATAATCGCACAAATTAAAACTCAGGACTACCTCCTTTGGAGTAATCGAATGGGTGACAGGAACCTGATTACTAGAGCTTGCTTTAATTGTCTACATTTGGGGGATGTCTTGGCCTCTAGATTCGGTAACCCCAATGAACAGAGTTGTATATTGTGCAACATGGACAAAGAGGATTTAGCTCATTCTTTATTTTTTTGTCCCACGTATGCACACATTAGAGCAAGAACATGTTAAAAGACGAGACATTCCTGGTAGCATGGACTCTCCTTTCCTATATCAGACAATCATGGTAGTGGAATAGCTTTGCAACCACACTTTAGAAACAATATTTACTAAACATGCATGCACACTGAGAAACATACAAAGGGAATTTATAAATCTGTACATAGCAGGCTTTTATGAATTAATTTAGACTCTGCAGCCAGCAGTTTGTGCAGTGAATTTCAGATGACTGAGGAAATCTGGTTCTGCACGGTTGAAGGCTGGGAATGGTGTAATAATAAACCGAGCAGATGGGCAGCTAGCAACTGGCCAAGGGTTTATGGCCTGGGAGATCCATACAAAGCAGATGAAATGTCTTTTAAGTGCATCAGAGTTTGCAGAGGGCTTTGGCCATTTGCTTTGACCATTAATAAATGTGGGTCGAGATGACGATCGAGGCCGACGTGACAGATACTCTTTGTGTTTCGATTGTTTTCTAGGATGTGGCTAGAGGCTGTGCCTGCTGAATTGGTAGTCGTATAAATTAGATTTGATGACGCCAGCAAGTCGGGGCAGGTGAGATGACTATTAGTAGTTGAAAGGGAACGTGTTTATTCTGCTCTCTCTCATGTTGTTGAAGAATCCATGCGAACCATGTGCAAATTACATTAGGATTCAAGGAATCGGGCCAGTTGTGACTTGTAAATGAATTATGTTTGCATATGAATGTGTAACCATGCCATGATGTCACGACCTACCACACACAAACCCCAAGAAGGGTTTTCCAACGAATAGGATCTGAAGATGTAGTTAAAATAATCTGTGACCAATGAGAGGAAGAATTGGAGAAAGACGGGATTTTATTTAGTCATCTAGCTCCTCCCCGGATGATTGTACAATATACTTGCTTTATGTACAACTGTGCACTCGTTCATTAAGAGGTGGGCCTGCCGAGATCAAAGAACTGCAGACAGATAACCCCCACAGGCAGCATATAAAGCACTGCCATAAAGACGCGCTCCGAAGCATGGGACAGTACACTCCACCCCCAACCAGGGCATAGCTTGCACGCTATGAATTTGTAAAACTGCATGGAATACATCACTACGTTTAAAAGCTATTCAAAACATTCATTGGTGGCTAAATAGTTTAGTTAGCTGCCTTGTGTTGGCCAGTCCAAAGCGTTCTTCAACTCAGCAAAACATGCATCTGTCACATTGTCACACTAAACAATTTGATGTTGTAATGTAGACTGCAATAGCAGCGCCCGTTGTAGTAGCGTTTAATATATAGCAGGTTTGGAGACATGCACTGAAATGCACCTCAGTTCCATTTGCTACTCACGTGGTGTAAGTTCTTAAAGCAGTACAGTGCCTTGAAAACTAGCCGTTTTGATATGATCTCTCTATTTCAAGGTGTTCTCACATTCAAAAGTTGAAACTTTCAACTGTTTCCTCTTTCTGAAAAGGAAGGCTTTAAAAGTAGCTTAAAAGCTTTAACAATAACTGCATGCAATCCACGTGTTGTTGATAAAACACCAACTATTACGTTTCTTTTACAGTCAAACTTGCGCCCTCCAGGAAGCGTGTGCATTGCTGTACTGTAAATCCTACCATTAACGTGTGCCAACAGTAGGAAATCTCGATCAATACGTCAATTACAATTCTAAGGCTGTAGTTCTGCAAAGTGGTCATTTCTCGCGTCCGGTAAAAATTATAATCATGCTATGGCTCTTCTTACATTTTCACAATGATGAACTGATGACTATTTTAGAAAGTGTGTTTGGTATTTAAAACGGTTTGGTGATAGTAAGCATGCAGTAACTGGAAGCTGTACTCACCAGCAGTGTACTCTGTGTGCAGCAGCAGGTTAGATCTCAGAACCCATATCTCTTCTCATGCTCTGAATGATCTACCCATGCTTCCTCCCCTTAACCCTCTGCTCCCCGGGGTAGGCAGCCATGTGGTGGCGGGACCCTGTGTGCCTGGACTCTCCTCCTCTGACTGCACACACAGCTGATCTATGCTCCTCTCTGCTTCCACCAGTCCATGCTGCCAACCCTCGCCAGGTTCTTGGAATATATACCAGAGGCCCGGCGGGGCATGCACCAGGTGCGCCATGCCGCTGACAACCGCCGTCCTCCGGGGGCGCCGTGAAGCGTTAAAGGGGCCTAAGCAGTTTGGACACCCCTGTCTCCCACAGCGGGGCTGCTGGGGGTCGCGCGGATACATTCAGAGCCCATGAGATGCATTATTACACCAGAGATGAATCATTCATGACTGATTTGCGGTCGCCTCCTCTCCCCATGTTGTTTTTTTATGTTTCAACAACATTACGCCACCAAAGAGCACCAAAGCCAAAAATAGTAGTGGTACCAAAATAAAAGAATGTCCAGCCAAGGTTCTAGAAAAAGGGAAACTTTAATAGACTTTGAACACAAAGGGCATCTGTGTTGATAAGCAACGGTGCTCAGGCAAAGGATGTTAGCAGCAATGTGAATGCTCAAGGATATCATTTTATAAGGCAAAGAATGGGGGCTTAAAAGTCACTAATCTCTTTTAAGGTGGACCTGGGGGAACAAACTCTTTCAAATGCCTTTTGTTCTTGTCTTTGGGGCTCAGCAGCATTGGAGCTTCCTTGAGACAATGATTCAGTGTCAGGATTGGGGAGCTGATGGACTGAGTCCAACGTGCAGTGTGGTCCAAGCAGCAAAAGAGCATGGCACGAAGACGCTTGTGATAGGCAGGCGATGTCTGGATCGGTATAGCTCACATGTGGATTGCGGGGGAACCACGGGCAGGGCTGTACCTTGACTTCTGGTTTGCTAGGAGGCCCAGTTGTGGATCTCCTGGGACAACATAAGTCCTTCCATCTGTCCTTCACAACGCGGAAGGTTTGTAGAGGGAACTTGCAGGGGTTCTGCCGCCTCCACTGACAGGGCCCTGGATACCAGTGTCTCATTTACAGTAGGCCTTGTCCACACAGCATTTTCAACATAAATTTGTCCTTGGGGAGACATAACAAATAGCTTTCCTTTTCCTTAGAGACTTCTGTCTTCACCTCTATGGCCGAGGAATTTAGAATTAACTTTATCCCCAAAGTAGTTCCTGATGAATCATTCTTGTCTTAAAGACCACATATGAATCAACTAAGGGCAGGGTTTCCCCCCTCATAAAGGCCAAATGCAACAGTGGAATGGTCCAAAGCAAGCCTGTTGTCAGGGGTCCAATCCAGGCTGTTGTGACAAGTGTATCTTGCCTTCTTTTTTATTATTTTTTTTATTTTTATGGTGTTACAGTCTAAAAAGAAAAAGACGTTTCACACATTCAAAGTTACGGAACATGCACATTCAAAACCAAACAATTACTAGCATTTTTTAAAAAAAATTCAAAAAGCATAGAAACAGTGTCTCAATTCATCAAAATTAATCCTTCCATCTTTACAATTTAATAAAACCCAGAACATTTAAAAATCTAAGCACCTCCAATGTCACTCTTAGTTCATGCCCAGAGGCCATTCTTTCCCAAAATTGGAGAGGTATTAGCCACTCATCGGAAGGCACTAATCGAGAGAAACGTTTTACTTGTAGGGACTGGAGCACATCACATTCTATAAAAATATGTCTCAGAGTTTGCACCTGTTGGGAGCTACAGAGGGTGCACCCATGGGACGACTTCTCCATTTTAGCTTCTGCCCTGATCCCCCTGATCTCCCTGGTCATTATAACATTCATTCTAAATCTTAGGAATTCAGTTATCCACCTGGAATTAGGGAATCGGGAGGGATAGGCCAGTAATGTACCTCTGGCCCTATCCTTAATCGAGTGTGATTGTGCAATAACTGAAGAATGCATGATGTCTACTGTTCTTGCCCAGTCACGGTCTATTATTGCTTTCTTAACAGCCAACACGTTTGACATTCTCCAATGGCCTATCTACATCATGCAATATCTTTGTTGCAATATCCTGCAGTTGGGTCAGTGTAGAGGATACCCCCAGCTGCAGATTTATGGCCAAATCCTCAAACAGAGACTCCCTCCCTGGTACCAATAGATGCCTGTAGCATAAAATGAGTCTGCTATCTAGATGAGCTGCTACAGATGTTAAACCCATCTCGAAATGCAGAGTAGCCATTGGTAGAGATGTTGGGAGATTAAATACTCGCTTCCAAATATGACCCTCTATCCTCACCCAATCCACAGACCATGCACGCTGATCAATCTCCAGGCCGTACAGGATTTTTGGCATCACTTTGCTGCTGTAGAAACGTATAAGAGGGAGTATAGAGAACCTACAGTATCTTAGCCTCTTCATTTGTGAACAGAGCTGATCTGGCACCCGGTCCAGTCTCTCCACAACCTGGACCATCGCAGGGCTCGGGTGAGCGTAAATCCCAAATATTTTACCTTAGTCGCCACTGGGACTGAGGTTTCATTCATTTGCCAGTTGAATTTTGGGATTTTCTTCCCATGCTGATAAAATCTTACTACATTAGATTTAGCAGGATTTATCGTTAGTTTGTTTTCCTCTGCATATTTGCTAAATACATGCAGCTGCCTCTGCAAGCCCATGGTCGTATAGTCCAAAAGGACTATATCGTCTGTGTAAGCCAGCCATGATATGATCCTATGTCCGATCTTCGGAGTAACAAGTGCACTTGAGGATAATGTTCACCCCGCATCTGACAAATACAGGTTAAAAAGACAGAGGGCCAGTGTGCATCCCAGTCTTACACCCCTGCTCTTCGGTATTGGACTCAATAAATGTCTCTCCCCATCCAGGCGTATCTGAATTTTTTTATTTTTGTGAATATGTATCAAAATGGTCAACAGGTCCAGAGGAATACCCCTGGCCTGCAATTTACTCCATAGCCATCCTCGCTTCATTGTATCAAAGGCGAGGGGGAGGTCCAACCACGCCCCATAGAGTATTAGACCTCCTTTCTGCCATGATCTTCCTATAGCTACATTCACAATCACTCCATTCAGCTAGGTTGAGAGACCCCTCCTAAAACGTATCTGTTGTTTATGCAATATACACCTAGAATCCGCCCACACCTCCAGATCCCTTAATACTACACCTGCAAAGATTTTGCTTTCCGCATCGATAAATGCTATTGGGCGACATTTAAGCAGTGAGGACCAATCCCCTTTTTTATCAATAGGAATAACTAATGCTGTTTCCCATGAGGCTGGGAACTCAATTGTCTTTAAGATGTTATTAAAAAGGTCCCACAGAATCCCCAACCACAAAGGTGCATCCGCCCTCATAGTAGTGTTTATCAACCCATTCGGCCTTGCTACCTTAGAGGAAGATGCCTTCCTGATCAGTTCTTCAATGGTTTCCCGTAATAAATTAATGTCCCATTGGACCCATTTGTCCCCAGCAAAATGATCACTTTCTGCTTTCCTATAGAGTTGCAGACAGTGAGCCCGCCAAACTTCTTCAGGATTAACACTTGCCTGCATCGCGGCTTGGGATTTCCCCTCCCAATTTACAAGTTCCCAAACGTTTTGTGACAAATGGTCTCCTAGACGTCTAAACAACGCCTCCCCATACCGCTAAAGACGTAAGAATCTACATGCCCAAGACCAAACTTTATATTCATTCTTGATGGCTTTTCGTTGTTCTATAAGGGACTTGATTGGGAGTTGTCGTTTCTCAAGAGATTGCATCTCCTTCCTCATTGCTTTTTTACGTATACTCGTGGCCTCATCAAATTCGTGGCTACGTGTTCTCTTCCTAACCACTGTCACATGGGCAGGTGAATGCAGAGACCAGAAGAACTCCTTAAAGGGTTTTGGGTTACATAGGTCATCTAGCCCCCATCCCCCATTTCCACCAATGCATCGTGAAGTTTCCTATTCAAAGCTTTCCCATTCCCTTTAAATTTGGAGATTCTGGTACCTTGTAAATTGACAACCAGCCCTTGTTGAGCTATCATATCCAAGCGCCGGCTATCAACCCCCAAAGTAAGAGTTAGCATATCGTGGTCACTTAATACAGTCGGTATAACTTCAAAGTTAGTACATTGAGCTAATAACTCAGCCGAGAGGAAGGCATAATCTATTACGGACATTTGTGTACCAGCTCTCCTAGTAGTATCTTGCCTTCTGATACCACGCCCTGAGTGCTTTGTCTGCAGGTAGTTATCAACGACAGGCTTTACCTGTGGAGCTTTCAGTGTGGGTGAAGAGAAGTGGTAAGGTTTGTCTTCCCTAGAAGCCACTCTGTTGCCTCTAAATGTAAACAGGGACAGAAGTGGCTACTTTGAAACCACAGGTCAAAGAATGAAGGAAGAAAAATCCCAAATAAGGAATATAAAAATATTCACCTGGACTGATGATGGAGCGGGTAAGAAGACTGTAGCAGAGAAAGACTTCCAAATGAAAAACATACCAGTAATCCAAAAGTAGGAGATCAGTCGATAGAAACTCTCCCTCAAGTTTTCACTATCACAAAATGCCAAACAACAACTGAAGAAGAGAGAACTGAAGAGCCAAGATCGAAGAACCAACAGGGCAAGCAGAAAACAAGGGGGGACAACACTAGGAAAGTAGCCAGGAACACAGCAAGGAAAAAGGAATGTACACAGCATCAGTGCAATGGAAATGCAGCAATGTTGCGATGCGTCCCTCACCGTGCCGGGTGGCTTTTTGTGTACACAACTCCTGAACGGGCGGTGGCCATGAAATGTCAGCAGAATGTCCTGACGTCTGTGTGCACAAAGTGCAGTCACCATCTTTGACCAGGATGATGGGCTTTCCATTGTTGCCATAGTGATATGGGAATGTAAAATTTCCAGTGTCTGAGACTGCGATGTGAAACACTGACAGTAGTGGGGAGAGGGCAAGAAATATAGGGGGTCACTAGTAGAATCCAAGATGGTGGAACTGCTATCTTGGTCTAAACTCTCCTCTGGGCTAATGTAACTCCACCCTTCTAAATGTCTTTGAAGCACCAGTTCCCAGTGGGCCACCTGGGGAGGGTTCCTGTGCCCAGAAGGAAGGTGTCAGCCTTTCTCAGGGGGATCAGACACCTGTAAAAGTACACATAATACATAAATCGTCATACAATATTGCAAACAAAGCATACACAAATATGGTACAAGAGTATATTTTGAAAATAGTAAAATGCCAATGCAATAGATTTCTAAAAGGCAGTTTCCACATTTCGTACAATGTATAAATGTGGATTGAGAACCAGTTTTCCTCGATCAATTTAGTACTGTTTCATTATTAGTTGATTCCGATGTATATCTTTTACCAAATTTGTTCAGAGAGCAAGGACTCCCTAAAACAGTTATGAACATAAAAATAGGCAATCAATTTTAAAGGATGACAGTACATTATAATAAAAATAACAAATCCACAGGCATTTCCCACGACACGCAGATAGATGTCATGCTATTTAGAGTTTAAAACGTTAGATCTTTGTGGTGAATAAAATTAATAATCTCCTTGCCTAATATTTTGCGAGAGAGATCCTAGCTCTCCTTTACAGTGGGCCTTCCATGACTAGTCCCCTTCCTCGCATGCGCATTATAAGATTCTGCGATACTCAGCCTCTAGATACTTCATTGCATGTCATATCTAGATTGTGTTTTATATTTCATTTAGCGTTCTGTGGCATTTGTCTTTCTATGTGCGTGCAAATCTAATATGTATCAATCTTGGACACAAAGTAACTCTTAAGTAACATATCCCATTCACATTTAACTCCACTGGATACATATGAAAATGCAACATCGCAGCCATTTCGCTGCCGCCCCGTCACAAATATGGCGCAACCAACATGAACCCTTCTTCGATATTGGGACCTCTCCTGACCACCCCAACATTGGCATGCGAGGCAGCATACACCATCAATTCCCACTTGATGAAACATCCGAACCACGTTAGAACAAGCCACACTCCTACAATTTGAGCACATACTGCTCAACCTTTCAGCTAGTAAACAGCTACCAGTATAGATAGTCCCTGTTTATGGGTATATGTTTACCGTACTGTACAGCTGGCCACACTGTGGGATCGGTACAGGAGTATAGTAGTCTACAACCAGTATTTTATTCTACACACTATACAGCTAGTGGAGGTATCAGATACCATGAAACCACAGGTGCACAGTATTACAACCAGCGTAGGTAGATATTGCCTTGCACACAATGCAGTTGATTACAAGGTACTGTATTCCCATTACTGATGCACAGTAATGTACAACTAGGATAGTTTTGTAGTACTATACAATCATTATTGGCATGCAGTACTACACAGCAGTATGTCTACATTACCATATAAAGTTTTGTAGACTATACCCACGACTCCTCTATGAAGAGGTTGTGAGAGAAGTGGGCAATTCTTTAAACTCTTCCTGGCTTTCAAAATACCTCCCCATAACATTTTAATCAATCAATTTGGAAGTTCATAAAGCTGTGACATAACACAAGCACACTATAAATGATTTATTGTGTGGTACCTTGATAAAGGGTGGGGGGGAAATTCACCAAGTTAAGGTGGTCTCTCAATATTTCGTTACACATGCTACCCCGACTCTCTCTACCCCCACCCACCCAACCCTAACTCTCTCTACCCCCACCAAAACCCTTCCCCCTCCATACTACCATCCACCCACCATACCCCCTCTTTCTCTAGTTAAGCCACTGACCCTACCCCATCCTACCTTCTCTTACCCACTCCCCCTAATCTCTATCATCCTTCCTGTCACACTAGCTTTATTTCTTACTCTCCTGGCACCCTCTATCAATGACTTCCTCCCTTACTCTATTCGTATTCTCGTTCTATTGCAGATCTGCACCCCTTATCGCATCCACCTTTCAAACATTGAAGTCTCCTTGCACCCTGGTAACTATAAATGCAAAGAACAGCAGTAAACGCCAACCCTACCTCCTCTCTCTTAACCCCACCACCCAACCTACACCCATCTCTCTTTAGCCCAACTCACCCTACACCCTTTATTCCAAACCCACCCTACATCCTCTATTCCCCCACCCACTAACCTTACCTCTGGCATCTGAGTATCTGGGGTGGGCAGAAAGTGAGGGAGGAGCCTGAAACTCCCTGTGCTTAGTCTCCTAGGAGACCCAAATGCACTCTGTCCGGCAAGGACAGCCACCCTGCTGGGTGAGTGGCAGCTAGGCTGAAATGAAAGGGAGAAAACGGTTTAAAAGGCGAGTCTCTGGACTTGGAAGGCAGAGTCGACCACTGGAACGAAAGAGCCGAAGACGACCTGGAAGAGGACGGCTGCTGCAACTCCTGGACCGTTGGTTTGCCCGGTGAAGCCCTGCTGCAGGTGCGAATTGCCAAGTTCATCTCGACAGAGAAGACCCTTCAAGGACGACTTCTTCCTTTGAGTTGGTGGGACCAATCAACTCATAAGCCACCTGGATACCATTCTCGAAGCTGGTTAGGATTAACCAGGGAAAGGGACACCAGCTTGTGTGCTTGAATTACAGCTACTGGAACTGAAGCAACTCCATTTTGTCAGTGTTTTCCGATGATCCCCTCGGGGCAGGAGTCCCCCGACATCCTCCCTCTTGTCCCCACGACTGAGGCTCAGGAACATTGAGATCTGCAGGAACTGCCAGGAACCAACGTCTTCAGCTGCATCTTGTTCTTCATAAAGGCACTGTGCCAACCCGATTGAGACAACTTACCTCTCGCGGTGAAAGTTTGCGGAACTTTCCCAACTTGCAGGCCTAACTAGCTTGTGACCCAACAAATTATTCCTTTTCGTACAAACTACTTCTGAGAACTTTGGCAAAGACTTTACCGTTTACTACAAGAACTGCTCTTTAGTATCCAAGACACTAGCCCATTGACTTTGGCCTGGGCCTATTGAACTGAATCGAGTCCTCTACTGAACTGAAACTATTTGCACTGCCTAAGCAAGTATTTGTGATCTATTCTATTAACTCGTGCCTTTGTATTCCCATCTAAAGTGACTGAAATGCCTTTTTGCTCCTATTTTAGGGGAGCCTAATTTATTCAGAAACATATTGGTTTTGTGCTGAAGTATATTTGTGTATAATATTAAGTTGCCTCCTTCTAGTGAATGTTTTCTTAATGATTGTGTTTAACCAAGAAACCTGCTCGCTACCACAAACTGTGTGGTACAGACTTATACCAAAGGTTGGTTTTGCTTACACCTGTAGTCCTAATTGTATGTGGTGGTCCCACAACCACCCTGTGGGCTGGAAGTAACACCCCCTGCCAATAACGCAAGGTGGACTATATAGGCAACTCCTAAACTCATCAGAGCGGGCACGTCCCCATACCATCTGGGGGACAAGCAAGCCCTGAAAGTTCAGGATAACATTGGTGCCGCAAATAAGGAGGAAGGAAGGCAACTAAGGAGACAGATATTGAAACGGGACAAGAGGAGAAGCTAGAGTCCCTGGCGCAATAATGGCAAAGAATGCAGGCAAAACAAAGGGCCCTCTCTCAGGAGACATAAAAGCCATTATGCAGAGTCAAGAGTCTGCCAAGAAGCAAATACAGACTCCAGCACAAATCCTCTCACCTGCGAACACAGAGTGGTGTGCAGAAATCTAAGATCCGCCCACGAGAAGATCAGACTTGCAGGACATGTTAGCAGAGATTAAATACGAAATTAAGAACTGCGCCATTTGCCTCACCAAATCCATTGCAGAACTGACCAACAAGTATCCACAATCGAACATATGAGTTGAAGAAACTGAGACAACATTATGTGAACAGGGATAAAAACAAGGAGAGCTGGCCAAACGTATGGAAGCCGTGGAACAACAAATGGACTGGGTGGTGGCCAGGCAAGAGGACAGTAAAAATAGATTGCGAAGGAATAACATTAGGCTTTGAGGCATACCAACTGTGATGTAATCTGAGCTACAAGGGCATGTCCAAGCAATATTTCAACAGGTTTTGGACGATGTAGACGGTGAACAAATCATCCTGGACAGGACACACAGGATATATAATGCCTATCAACAAAAGAACAACCTGACCCCGGATGTAATCACAAGGGTGCATTTCTTTCACGTGAAAGAGCGGATAATTAAAGCGGTCAGAGGGATAGAAACGATCCATTATAAGGGCGCACATATCACATTCTACCAGGACATGGCACTAATGAGGCAGAAGAGACTTTGGCTGGTGACCAGCTGGCTACGAGAGAAAGGAGTCAGATATCATGGACCTTCCCTTGTGGGATACAATTTGAATATCAAGACAACATGTACCATATCCCAAAAGAGGCGGAAATGTCAGACGTGATGTGCAAGGACCAAATTACCGGCTCAACAGACTCGCTGCCTGAGAAAGAACTGGACCAACGGACAGGTCGTACTAACAAGAAGGAAGGGTGGCGACAGGGGCACCCTTACCCAAGAGGGAGGGGAAGGTGCATGAGAAACGCAGAGAGGACACCAGAACGGATGCCTAATAGGACAAGGTGAACACTCCCAAGTAAGATAAGCAAATATTCTAGGGGGAGTCTGAGTTATGCTGAGACTGTCTGAAGATTCCATAAAAGAAATGAAAGGAGGAAAGGGGGGTACAGGGGTCGTATAAAGGCCCGGTTGGTCCAGATACATGGACCGAATAACTGAAATTTTACAAGTGCATATTAGCCACGAATTGGGAAAGTTAAGAGAGTTTAAGTTCACTTTTTTAAAAGAAATAGGGGGCAGAAACATGACTCAACACACATCTCTGGGAGGAAGGCATCATACAAGGCGGTTCACGAGCTATAGAAGCGCACATGAATAAATATGGCTGACACAAACAATGTTACCCTAAACACCCAGGGCCTGAACTCACCAATGAAACGCTGCTCCATATTAAAGCGACTAAGGGACCTACAAGCATCAGTGGTGTTCCACAGGAGACCCATATACTACCCACAGATGAAGAGAATGGCACACAGAGCATATCCCAGGCAATACTACGCATCACTCGGGACAAAGACTAGGGGGGTGGCAATCTTATTGGGAGCCACACTTCTGTTTAAGAAACACTTCTGTTGCAAAGACCCAGAAGGGAGATATCTGGTTCTCAAGGGCACACTGTGAACACAGATGTATACAGTGGTAGCGCTGTACGGCCCAAATGATAAACAGGATGCCTTCTTGAAAACAGTGTTGCAGAAAATAGGTAGCTGGTGTGCGGTCCAGTTAATAATCGGAGGGGACTTTAACTGCACGATGGATCCCAATCTAGATAAGACGCTTCCGCAATAACAGCGAAGTAAATTAGTATACCCAGTTGCTCAGTCGGGCGTGGGCCTCTCCCCCACTCTTACTCTTATGCGGGTCTCCAGAGTCTAGCGGTTTTCGCACCAGGCAAGACTCCCAAAACCCAGGCATTCAGCCATTCGCTGATTAGCTTCAAAACATTTAACCCACTAACGAAAAAAGCTCAAAACTTTCTACATACTTATCTCACTTAAACTAACACAACCACCTCTCGCATTCACTTCACCACACTGCTACAACACATAAACCGCACCAACAGCACACGAGGACTGGCATCACCCCGATACCCACACCAAAAGCTCAGCACCCGGTGTATGCCGAGTTTAAACTGCCAACAGAACACCACTCCTCCCACTATCCTACTTCCTCTTCACCCTAGTAAACCACCCCACCTTCTCGTTTGCAGATCCGCCAGAGCGCCTGGGGACCAACGCCGTTGGTGACGGTGCGCGGTACAAATATCTTTAACATTTAACATTTAACGATTGAATCATTGCTGTTTTAGTAGTAGCATTGGCATGAGTAGGCGCGTCAGCTACCATTCACCCCTGTACTCCAATAGAGCAGTAGTCATTGGTCAGTCCTTCCATTTGGGGTATCCTGGCAGCTCCTCATAACAGGTGACAATTGACAGACTAGCAGAGTGCATTTTAGGCTTCCAAAAAGATTAGTGAACCGTTCCTACATTATACAAGTGGTTGTTAACCTGTAAGACCCTTCTCTGTCTCCATGAATAATTACATTCGTATTTCAAAAGGCAGAAGAAAGCCTTTCATTTAACTCAAATTTCACATGCTACATTCAGTGAGAACAAAGGTTTTACCATAAATTTGCTGGCATTTCAGCCAGTTGCATCGCTAGGGCGGGAGGGGTCCAGGGGTGGGGACGGGGGCTGGGCCCCTCCTCTGAAATCCTGGGCTCCCCCTTGGGCTACCCTAGTCAGCTGGGCTACTCATGCTGCATTGTCTGCAGTGCTGTGTTCGCCAGCAGGGCACATAGACAGGGCCTCAATAAACAATGAAGAGCTAATAAATTCCATCTGCAGTCAAGACCAGCCCCTCCAATCAGAATGTAGAGCACAATACTGTGAATGATGGGTCATTAGTGACTTAATGGTTTTATGCCTACATTCTGATGGGAGGGGAGGTGCAGTGGGGTTTGGTAGTTGGTGTGCACAAAAGCTTCTCTGCAGGAGTGAGTGTGAGGTCGCACATTCCATTTCATAGTTGGCCCCTCTACTTTTGTCTGTGGCACCCATACTTTTGCCTTTGGCACTCCTCTGTGCCCCCCCAAAATTTGATTCCTGACGACGCCACTGCTTTCAGCTTGTCTTTTTTTGGATTAGATGTTCCTCGCATTTCTGATCTGGTCGGGGATCTGTTATCAGTTTACCGCAGATTTCAGTCATTTTTTGGAAACACATGAACAGGAAAACCTAAGGAAAAAATGTTAGCGTTACTCCCAGAAGTATATTTATAGCAGACACTTTCCTTGGAAAATATGGGGTTAGGTTTTCGACTTCCTCTTATAGACGGTAAGATTTCCTGTATTCTGAAATGCGGAATAAACGTCTGTGTAAATACTCCTTGTGAGCACTGGTAGCGCTGCTTTAGCAGAACATAGATAGTTGAAGTGGTATTTTGCTCCTGACCTCCCAAAATTGACACTCGTTTGCTGTTCTTAGGGGCAATCTGGTGTCTGCCTTCTGGTGAATCCTTAGCATAGCCGTCCGACTTGCATTGCCTTGCCTCAGAACCGGGCCTTTTTAAGCGCCATTTTGGAAACCCGACGATTAAGGCAACCCACGCCTAAACCTTGATATTATACAATGTGAGCGATGCTTGTTCCTTATTGATTTGTTAACAATTGTATGGATGATTCATACCGTAGGATTATTGCTCCTTAAAATCACGCAAACTGCTATCTTCGTTTTTCTGTGTTGCACTGTTCCATTTCCACCTGAAGGGCGTATAGAGTCAATGGGCCTGATTTACGGACTTTTTAAACAGCAACAACCTATTGCAATCACACATTATCATTGCACAGGCACGCATATTACCTGCACATGGAGCTTCGCAAGTG
This sequence comes from Ambystoma mexicanum, assembly GCF_040938575.1. Taxonomy (NCBI): domain Eukaryota; kingdom Metazoa; phylum Chordata; class Amphibia; order Caudata; family Ambystomatidae; genus Ambystoma; species Ambystoma mexicanum. Next base: position 232,529,266 of record NC_090931.1, read on the forward strand.
ATCCCACTGAGGGACGATTCAGAGGTCCCTGTAAAGATATAAATGTGTTATTCCAAGCAGGAACAACACATGTGTTATTCCAAGCAGGAACAACACATTTCTTAAGTGCACAATATCCTGACAAAGCAAGAATGCGTTCTAGGGACATGAAAGCCTCAGTTTTGCATGTGCCTGATTTACGTTTGACAACGGCCGTGGTATCCATCAGGAATGCAAGGCATGGCCTTGGAGGGGTTTCTCCTGGCAGAGCCCTGCTTTTGCATGTCAAAAATCAGGAGTTAAAATACAGCACCTGCATGGTCAGGGGAGTTGCTAGGTCTGGAAAAGACCCGGGGCTAAGCTGATGTCAGAACTCTTGGGACTGGGGGCTAGCTAGTCTTTTGGCTTTAGCTCCTGAGATTCTATCCGGGGCTACAACCAAAAGATCAGGGGCTACAGCCCCCTTAGCCCCCCCCCCCCCAGCAACGCCCCTGTGCATGGTGCTGTTGACAGCTAATGGACATGTTTCCCCTTTATCATTAAGTCATTTCCCAGACTTCAGCATTTTCTAACTTATGGAAAACTTAAGGACACCCTGTAAATTCGAAAAGTGGCAGTCTTTTAAGCAAAGTTTGCTTTGAAACTGCTGCACACGCTGCCCCCACAATGAGGACGTTTAGCATCTTTTACAGCTCGAAATCAAAGCATCTCGGCGCTGTCTTTCCACCCACCTCAGAATGCTGGTGTTGAAAACTGGAACAAAGAATGGCAGCTTTCTACACTGCTTTTATCCCAAGCACAGAATCGGGCACTGACCAGTGAGCAGTTTAGCGCTGTAGGAACCTGCGGCTACAATAGCATTGGGATTCACAAAAAAAGAGTGGTTGTCTGAGGAGTGAGTCCCTGCTAGGCCACTTGCTTGAAGGAACGTCAAGGTTAGAAAAACAAAAACACATATTGTGATAAAAGGTTTGTCATGTGATGTAAATTTGAAACTCTTTCATACATGACTCCCGAAATGTTGCTAATTTTTACTGCCTCCTACCTAAAATAGTTCTAACCCCAATGCATTCGAATGGGGTAATTCAACCCTCCCGATTGCTCAGCGAGAATCTCCCTCCCAGCTTCGGCAAAATGTTGCCATGTATGCTCTTTATGGAAACCCTGCTTTGAAAAGAAATGCAGTTAATCCCACATTTAGCAGATCTCCAAATTTGATTTATGGCAGGTTGGGACGGGGGAAATAAATTGTTGATTTATTTTTTGTGTGAATGAAGATTTTCAAGATTTGTTAATATCGGGAAGTCTTTATTGTATTACATGATGTCATGTTGGGGATTGTAGTTTAGGAGGTTGGCAGGACCTGCGGAGCAGGGCGGGAAGTGACGTGAGGGAAAGGAAGGGTAGTTGGGAGATGCAGTCAGTTGAATAAATACATGTTAAGACCTACTCTGTCGATGCGCCTTTTATTAGCGGGCAGGCCGGCTGATCCTTTATGGTTCCCAAAGAAGGGGAGACCGGGTGTTAGGGAGAATTCTCATTTATGGCTAATTTGCCTTACCTAGTAAGTCCCTCAGCAGCTTTGCTGGATTTCTGGGGTTTCTATTTTCCACCTGGTAAGAGTGGGAGCCCTTTTCCCAATCTTACAGTCCATTTTTTGTGTGTTGTACTTTTTGTGCTCCTGCGCTATGTAGTGTCACCAACTCCATAGGCATCATCTTTTTACTTGTGTGTCACACAGCACTTTTAGTGCAGTGACACAGGGATGTCTGTTAGACTTCCCTTGTGAACTCCATTTCTGGGGGTGACTACTGTCCCCAGAAACATGTAAAGTCACCATTGCCTTTACTAGTCCTTTTAAAATACAGATCCAGTACAAGCCATTTTACAATGGAGTACTGGAGGGGAATATCTTTCTCCTGTCCTTCTGTAACTCAAGGTGCCCTTTGTGTCCCCCTTCCTGACTCGACATGGCTGGTGGCAGTGGTAACTATCATTTTTACACAGATTCCTGTGTTAGTGTTCTGGCTGTGGTGACAGACGTGAACATAAAACCTGCTACCCCATATCGTTTTTATCGTGGGTCCTAGCGTGGTTTTTTGCCATTTTGTGTTGGAAAGGTCCTTCTTGTTGTTTGCTTTTCACGCCAAACCAGGTTTGGTTTCCTTGTTTGCCGTCCTTCTGCAAAGAAGCCCTCCCTTGGCGTCTGGGTGTCTAGGTGGGCTGAATGTGAGGGAGGGGCCCCTGCACAGGGTCTCCTTGGAGACCCAAGTCACACTTTGTGTCGATTGGCTGAGGTGGTGGTCCGGGCTGGACAACCCCCCTGCTGTGTGATTGACAACCAGGCTGTGTGAATGGGGGATTTTGGCATAAAAGGCAAGACTCTTGGGCTGGAAGTCGCCACTGGAACTACAAGAACCAAAGAGAAGTGGAGAAGAAGATGGCTGCTGCAACTCCTGGATCTCGGTGAAGCCCTGCTGCAGTCCTGAGCTATCTACCCTTCACCAACAGAGAAGATCCAGTCCGGAGACTTCTTCCCTTGAGCCTGGTGGGATCAACCACCTCACCTTCTACAGCCAGAGAATCCTTTTCTGGGTTGTAATCGCTGCACTGAGCTGTAGTGGTCTGGATAGCCATCAGAAGAGCCCTGTCCTGTTTTTAAGGAGTGCACCTTTTATTCATCGTGGCTTTGCTCCGGCTTCATCCCTGGGTAAGGCAGATCTCTCCAGACGTCCTCCTTCTTGTCCCCAAGACTGAAGCTTCAGGAACCATGAGTCTGCAGGAACTACCAGGAACAACTTCCGTAGCACAAGCTTTCTTCATTCGAATAAGGTACTGTGTCCATTTGGTCGTTCTCTCCGTCCGACCTTGAGTGAACCCTTTTCCTTTCTGAAGGCTTGTCCTTTCTTCCTTCCGTCTTATAACTTTTGCTTCCCTTTCACAATATCCAGTACTCCTGGCAACTTTAATCTTGAACTATACTAACCGTGCGATCCTCGACAACAGAGCCCCTGCTCCATTTGACCCTGTCCCACCAGTGGCACAGCACTACAGAGGCATCCCCATCAACATCCAATGGCAAGTAGAGGAAGAGTTCCACAGACTGCTCAAGCAAGATATTATTGAGCTAGCGGTAGGTCCTACAACATGGGTATCCCCATCATACCCATTTCCAAAAAGGGCTATGAATCTATTTGCCTATGTGTGGACATGCAAAGGCCTAATCAAGACATCAAAAGTAAAAGACATCTGGCCCCACGCATCACCAATATGATTCACCTATTGAAAAGGGCCAACATATTCTCAAACTTGATCTACAAAAGGGATACCACAACTGGTTTTAAGCACTGAGAGCAGGTACATCAGCACCCTTGTAACACAATAAGGGCTCTAGAGAGAGAGAGAAAGGTTAACAGAGTGTTGGAGATATTCCAAGCTGAAATTCATAACATTATCAAACACATCCCAAACTGTATAAACTACAGTGACGACATTCTAGTGTTCGGCACGGATATAGAGAAACACAACGACACACTATCCCAAGTGTGTATGGCATTGGAAGCGGCTAACCTCACACTAAATAAAGAAAAATGTGAGTTCCGTAAAGGAACACTCCAATTTTTTTAGGCACATATTTTCGAAAATGGCATGACTCCAGATCTGGAAAAAGTAACAGCCCTCAATGAGACTCCACCTCCATCCAACATCTCTAAGCTCAGGTACTTCCTGGGACTCGAAAGGTATTGTATGCGGTACATAAAGGACTTTGTCACCATCAGTGAGCCACTGTGGGCACTCACGAAACAACATGAAGCGTTGAAATGGTCAACGGAATGGCAGCAGGCCTTCGTGGGCATACGATGTCACATAGGACATGGCATACTTTGATGCTGACTGGGAATCCGAACTAACGGTGGACGCTAGCCCTGTAATACTGGCCTAAAAGACAAACAAAACTCTGCCCAAAGACATATTATGTCATATGCGAGCAGGAGCTTATCCAAAACAGAGCAGGCCTACTCATAGGCCGAGAAGGAGAGCCTGGCGCTCGTATGGGCTTGTAAACATTTCAATTTGCTGCTATACGGGAAACCATTTAAGATCATCACAGACCACCAGGCTCTGCTGTTCTTGTATGGAAACCCCCAAGCAAAGATGCCACCACGTATCGCCAGGTGGGGTTTACGATTGCAGGACTATGCATTCAACATCATTCACTAGCCAGGAAAGGATGAAAACCCAGCAGACGTTTTATCGATATCCCAGAGCCATCAGTGGCGGACAGGTATATCAGATATCTGATACAAAAGGCTATCCCACAAGGCTTTGACCCCACAAGACTCACTCAGGAGGTGAACACTGACCCAGCATGTCACATAATCATTGAAGAAATACGGTCGGGCAGATTGTGGAAGGTGAAGCAACGGTGTCGCCTGGAAGTTGAGGAAGTTAGGAAAGATGTGAAGGGTATTCTGTAAGTGAAGGAGAAACTAGCTCTGTCGGAAGAGAACTTGCAGCTCAAATGTAACAGAATTGTTGCACCTGCTCAATTGGGAAAAAAGGCACTAAATATTGCACACAAGGGACACAGGGGAATTGTCTCCACCAAGAGGATGTTAAGACAAAAGGTGTGGTTCCCAAAACTCAACTCAATGGTGGAGGAGCTATTGCGATAGTGTCCCACGTGTTGTCCGATCACATCAAACTAACATCCCGAGCCACTGAGCATGTCAGAACTTACAAAGGGTGACTGGGAGGTACTTTCGGATGACTTCTTCGGTCCTATTGACGGTAGGAAGTATGTGCTTGCAATTATGTATGAGTACTTACGGTTTCCAGAGGCACAATTAGAGTTATCCATAGCGGCACATCACATCATCCACGTGCTGCACCGGATCTTCACAGCATATGGCATACCACGACAGGTCAAGATGGACAATGGCCCCCCCCTTTACAGACAAGGACCTCAAGACGTTCAGTGAGTACATGGGGTTCCAACATCGCAAGATAACTCCACTCTGGACGCAGGTCAATGGAATGATTGAATGTTTTATGGCCAATCTAAAGAGCGCACTCCAGGTCGCACATCTTACTGGGCAACCTTATGAACAGGTACTCCATCAAATGGTGTGGGACTACAGAACACCCCGCACAGTTTTACATGGAGATGCCCTGTGGAGGTGATGTTTGGAAGAAGTGTTCGCATGCGGCTACCACAACATCAGTCCGAGTGCAGCAGATACGCATGAGGACCTGCAGGAAAGGGATAAACAAGCTAAAAGGAAAATGAAACAGTATGCAGATGCTAAAAGACGAGCCGAGGACTCGTCACTGGAATTAGGGGAGATAGTGGTAGTTAAACAGCCACAAACAAGCAAGCAAATGGCCGCATTCCATGAGAATCTGCTTATCATAACAGCACATAAAGGATCAATGGTCACCTCGGACAGGGACCTGCGGCAAGTAAAAAGAAACTCATCACACTTCAAAAGAATGACAATGACTGAGATACCAAGGAGTTACTGCTTGTGTGAAAGAATAGACACGTATTCATCGGATGAATCATACCAAGGTGATGGGGAAGACTCCGACGTGGTTGAGCCAATTAAACTGGTGCGTGAAGATCGACCTGAACGATTGGAGGGGAGGTGCCCGTGGCCTCAGCGAGCAAGAACAAGACTGAGAAGACTCATTGTAGAAATAGAGTAACAACACCATGCAAGTGTTTGTTAGAAAACATTTCTCTTTACCTCACCTTTCCTTCCATCTTTATGGAACCCCCAAACTTTTTGCTTTTATTTTTTAATCTGACCTGTACTTTTTGCAGTGCACTGAAGTCTTAAGCTTCACTACACTGGTTTTTGCTCAGCTCATATGTCATGGGGAAACTGACACGTCCCTCAGGCTGTCAGTACTGGGAAACATTGTTTCCCTAAGTCATGTTACTGTGTTAGTGTAGAGGAGGAGTTAAGTACCCCTACCAAAAGCTCTGCCCCCATGCTGCCTATATGTTGGCAGCTAAAAATTGCAACACATGCAGTACCAGTAAGGATGCCTGTGCCACAGAAAATCATGGAAACACAGTATGTACTAAGAAAACCTTATATGTATTCATGAAGAAATAATGGCCTTTTGGATAAAGTCCCAGAAGTGTGAAGATGAGTGAAAGAAAAGACTGGTGACATCATACGGAGCAGATGATGATGCACCTGGAAAAGATGCACTAGGCAGAAGAACATAGAGGTTCTATAAGCTCTGAAGAGAAGGGGGTAAAGATGAGCAACATTTCGGGCTCGAGATGAAGATGCTCCTGCTACAGAAACGCCAAAGAACATGCAAATCAGTTTACACTTGTACAAACGCAGTGACGCAAGTAGACAAAGTAATCTTAAGGCTGGCTACGTAGTGAATAGTTTGTGGCGATGTGCCAATGTATAATACATAGGAATGTATAGAACCTGGATATTCCGCACTGCACTTTAAGCAAAGCTGAAACCTCCTGAGTCGAAAGAGTTTTCAATGTGGCACAGTTGGAAAATTACTGATGGCGAGAGAGAAATTCAAAAAAGGCTTGGATGGCCCAGCACCAGGAAGGCAAGGCCACTGTGAGCCTGGTTGTTGATCCAGTAGTTACAATGAACGTGAGAAAGAAGCAAACTTCTGATTGAAACGAAATGAAAAAACACTGAAGGCGTCAAGAGTTCATCATTTAATAGAAATAAATGCTGCAAAAGGCTTGAAAATGTGGTCTCCCAGTCACATGGTCAGAACAAAACAGACATTGGGTCGAGCTACACCGAAACCAAGAAGATACACCCTTTATTTCTCAGGCACAGAAAACCTCTACAAGGCCAAGTTCAAAGCCTAATTGACTGGCAGACTGCAAGAGTGATGATAGATGTGGAGCTAATTAGAAGAGGAAGCATGATCACGCCGACCTTCAATGCACCTGGTATGGTAGCCTGGGCGCTGCTAGCGTGGGGAATATTCCAGGAGGGTACAAAGGTGCCAAACCAATGGTAGAGGGCCATGTATCAAAGAGCCCTATAGTTTGTGTAACCAATATAGTGTAGACTATTAGAGTGACACGAAAGATAATTTGCACTTGGGTTGGACTTAGTTGCCCACCTAACCTTAGAAACTCAATCACTTCCCCGTCAGTATGAAACTTATATTTAGATGTTCCCTGTAATCCTATCACATCCCCAAGTAGGTTTGCTACATAGTGTGACATCACTTATGATGAGTTTTGACTATAAAAGTTGTGTTTTTTATGACATGCGCTGAGAGAAATCGAGCAAACGTCCGATGATGTCCGCTGTAACTCCCTGATTTAGACAACTGCAAATAAAACAGCAACAAGTTTTGCCAACTTCCTGAGTCAGTTTGATTATTGATATTTGAGTAACTTCTGCATCCCCCTTCATCTCAAAGTATTGCTACCTCATCTTAAAGGGCCCTAAGTCTATGGGTTCACTTGGTAGCAGAGAGATGATGGTTCAAGGTCCATCGACCCAGTAGGCTTTTAAGGGTCTCGGAATATCAGATGTCATCTGCCATTTAGCTGAAGGACCGCAAGCCTTCCTTGGATAGCAGCCACAACAAAATCTTGCAAGAAAACGAAGCAGGTTGCGCGGGTCCCTATTTTACGGATTTTCACTCCCGGTATCTCCAGGCAGCTGAGCGGACCGAAGGCTAAGGTGGATGGTTGAGGAGGAGACGGTCCCGAGGGTCAAGAGCTGAAAAGTGAATGGTGAGTAGATTGAGAGATCTGGCAAAAATAATGTGTACTAAATGGGAAAAGTGATAGTGGGGAGTAAGTAACAGAGGGTTGGAGGGGTAGTTGAAGTAATGACGAAGAGCGTCAAATAGTATTTAGTTGTGGACGAGGAGCGATCCATAAAGGTAAGCCCAGAATCCTAGATCCAGTGACGTCTAGAAGGAATGTGTTTTAAAACCCGAGCAGGTGAAACTAGGATGCGCACAAATAGATTTGTGGAAGAAGATAATTCACACTCCGATCTGAGTCATTATTAGGGGCGAGAGTAGCCACGAGGAGCATTGGCGGAAGTATATGTGGGCCGGCCAGTTAGTCTGTCTGTCTGTCTGTCTGTATGAATTGTACGTATTATATGTGATAAAGAAATAATGAAATGTCAAGGAGTGACAACCTATAGATTGTGGTAAAAGGCTGAGAATAGATTATGTATTTATTTCGTTGATAAAGGTATTGAGTGAATAGATAGACTGAAGTAAAGTGAGACATAGAGCACTGGAGCTGCAACGATTGGTGCACGCTCATATTGTGTTATTCTTCTCAAAAAGTATTTTCTGTGTAAAACAATGGTAAGTATTGACAGTGGATTTTGACTTGTCATGAGGGAAGATGTCACTCCACTCATGCACCTGTGCAAACAGTTGCCAAAACATGCACCCAAGCTTAAACAATATAGTGCTGAATGGGTTAAGGGCACAGCAGATAAAATGTTCATGCCATGGCCACAAAGGGGATCACTGGCAAAAGCAGTTTTGCAACACATGACCACATACCTGCACACAGCGTACACGGGAAAGAAGTTCGAAAAAAGCTTAGCTAGCTTACAGCTTTGGAAGATGTACCAGGAGGAACAGGACGACCCGCCTCCTGAAGACTGGATGCTTAACCAGTGTAAAGAGGGGGGTGACGAGACTTCTGCTCACCCTACCGTGCCTGAAGAAAATGATGATAGTACGAAAGATGAAGGAGTATATCCATTAAGGGAGCTTAAGGCAGCGGCAGGATATAGTAATCCTACGCATGAACCGCCTGCGTATAGTAGCGACGAAAGTCCAGATTAAACTCCAAAAAGGGATGTGATCTCTAAAGTCCCACGGGAAAAAGAGACAAGTGAACAATCAAACATGACTCTAGATATAGAACGAGAAATAAAAAGATGGAAAGGAGAAAAAGACAAAGCTGACGAGATAGCGCTCATACAGAACGAATGGATGGGAGGTCAGACATTGCTCAAACTTGATGGAAATAGCATTGAGGATGTACGGCAAGGGGAAGAACAAGACGAGCAAGATAAAAAAGATAGGGAACGAGAGAAGCGATTGAGAGAAGATGAGGCTAAAAAGAAGAGTAGATTAAGGCGAGAGCAAATGTATCAAGAAGAGCAGTTAAGAAAGGAAGAAAGGGCAGACGAGCAAAGATAGGCAGAGAGCAATTGAAGAATGAGACAGGCTAGAAAAGAAGGGAGAAGAAGAGGAAGAACAGAAATTGCGAGAGAAAAGAATGCAGAGACGAAGAGGTGCGTACAGAAAATGAGAGGAGAGGTGTTAATAGAAACAAGGACCAGAGGGTTAGAGACAAAGGAAAGAACCGAAAGGCATTTGATGAGGAAATGGAACGAAAGAGAAGGCAGAGAGCACACGACATTGATCGCATTGAAAAAGAGCTCTTCTTCCCATCACAAGAACCAATGCCAGGGCCCTCCAGGGTAAACCTGGAGGAAGATTCTGAGATAGGAGATATAGGAGATAGAATTGACATGGTTTATCAGAAATGAGGACAAAAAGTGAATTGAAAAGCACAGGGAAAGATGATCGATTTGAGATTTCCCAGTCGTGAGGTAAGGAGGGAAGCTCGTTTAGTTTCAAGCACAGAGCTTTGTCTTTGGATGGGCTGACTCTAAACAGAGATGAGAAAGAGGGCAGCCATACGAGTTGGGGACAAGACATGTCAGACGAAGTCAGGGAAACCTTCCATGTGGAGGACGGAGCTGGTGCATGCAGTTCCGAGGGATGTTATTCGACAGATATATAGGTTAGATGGTCTGATTTGAACCTACCTAAACCAAGGACGCCAGAATTTGTGGTGCGGCAAGATCGACCGAAAGGGCAATCCCAGAGTGTAAGTGGGGATATACCACCACACGTGAGGAGGCTAAGGTCATTGCCAGGAAGAAGGCGATCGGGAACCATTGTCTCTACTATGAATAGGCAGACGATGGAAGCCGATTGCAATTTTGGGATTTCACAGTTTCCCTTGTTAGAAAAAGGAGGGTCCAGAGCGCAGTATATTCTGTGGCCCAAATGGACAAAGATAACCTAAGGTGCAAACTCCCGAGTTTGACTTTGGGTGCTGTAAAATGGATCTATGAATTAGAAAAAATGACAGGAGGGAACACGTTGGCTATAGGGGATATTAAGGGTCTTCTAGCAGCTATCCTTGGGGAGAGGGCTGACAACATTTGGACGAGAGCAGGATATGCAAGTGTCACAGCGCAGAACACAGCACACAATGGCGCACCGTTTAATCATTGTAGAGCAGCAGTCTGGACAGCGCTTGGAGTACAATATCCTTATACGTCGGATATAGGTGCTATAATGGCACGTAAGATGCAGCAAGGGCAAGATCCACTTGCTTACATTCAACATTTTCAAGAGCAGTGGTCTTTGAAAACATGAGAGCCATGGGGAAATCTATACCTGATTTTTATCATGGGTTGCCAGACCAAGTACAGGGACAGCTCAAGAAGCTGGTGGGCATGGAGGCAAAACCATGGCCAGAAATACAGCTGACCATCGCTCATCATTGCCGATTGTTACAAGAGAAAAATCAAAAGAGAGAAGATGCTAGGAAGCTCGAAGGAAGCGAAGTTAGTGCAGAAGAAATTGTCGAAGTATGCTAAAGGAGGGGCGATGCTGACTAGGGGAGAAGGGACAGGATCACAGTAAGTATCAGGTATGCCGCAGGTGGATAACCAACGGCAGTTTGATCAAGGAGGGAATGGATTCATACAGAGGGACAGGAGAGGCTTCTGCAGAAGAGGAGGCTTTCAAAATAATAAGGGAAACTTTCAGGGTAATCAAGAACGTTTTCAGAATAACCAAGGCGGTTATCAAAGCATGCAGGATGGGCAAGCTAGAAGATCCCCTCCTGTATGTTGGACATGTGGAATGACAGGGCACATTGCACAAACATGTGGGAGCCACGGGTATGTGCAGAATGGGTATTTCTCAAGAGGGGGGGAACAGCTTATCCTCCAGCATATAGCCCACAAAGCAGGGATGGGTTCGCCCAAGATCAGACAGTGTATCAAACACAGGTACCATTATCACAGTAGGCTTTGCAACCACAGTAAGCACCATTGAATCTGCCGTAAGGGCAGTCACAGCATGCACCCATGCAGATGCAACAGAATGCAAATACAGGACAGCTATTGAGTCCTAGGGTATGGTGATATGATATGATATGATATGGCATTTGTAACGCGCCTATACACAAGTGTTTCACTGTTGTGGGAGGGAATCCTTTCACAAGTACGGGAAAAAGTATGTACCCTCAATAGGACAGCTCAGTGGGTGACTTGATGTGTTCAGTACTCTCTGTGATGCCTAATCCTCAAGAGGAACCAAGGGTTGACGTCACGATAGGAGGCAAATCCTTTTCTTTTTCAGTAGACACTGCAGCAACTCGCTCATGCATACGACAGGGAACATTTTCATTATCGGGTAATGCCATGAATGCTCAAGGGTTCTCGGGAGCTACAATTAGAGTTCCTTTTACTGAGAAATTGCCAGTCTCTATAGGAGAATGTGACATGTCTGTTCCATTGTTGTATTCAAACAGACACCAGTTAATATACTGGGCAGAGATTTGATGACAAAGCTAAATATGACAATTTCCGTCACTGATGAAGGCATAGTGTGTTCAACGCCAGGAATACATTATTTAAACGTGGGCAAATTTATCATGGCATTTACAGGACAAATAGCCATGCGAGGAGCGCCACTAGAGCCAGAAGTCTTTCACAATGGGGTATGCATTTTGTGAAAATGGCTACCCGGTGTCGTGGAGAATGCCTGATGAATTCCTGTTTAGGCCACAGACTCCCATGGATGAAGAGGGGGGACAGGTTTTTCCCTTAGAGTTGCAGGCAGCTTTAGTGCGAGTTGGCCATGCTTGAAGGGTTTAATGATGACGGTAGACCATAGAGAACAGTGATTGCTATTGGGGAAGGATATAGATTGAAAGACATTACTGACGGGGATATGTTTAGAGACCACCCGTCAGATTATGAAGTAGTGTTTGAGATAAGCATTACATATTGGATCAGGACAGAGAGACAAGAGATCCCACAGAACATTATGATAGTCTGGCAGCACCCTGCATTTTTTGATGAAGATATGGAAAAAGTGCCAACTTCTTTATGGACTACGGGCCCCTATGACTTAGGCCTATTAAAATGGGTGGGAGAAGTCAAGATTAAGCTGAAGCCAGGAGCAATTTTACCTCGTGCAAGACAGTACCCTATGTCTCAAAAGGCAGATGAAGGAATTTTTAAGACTATATCAGCCATGATGGATCAAGGCATCTTAGTCACGTCAGAGTCACCATGCAATACCGCAGTTTACCCTATCAAAAAATCAAAAGGGGGGTCGTGGTGTTTAATTCAGGACATGAGGACGATTAACCAGATTGTAGAGGCAGAGTTTCCTCTAGTTCCAAATCTGACAACGATTCTATGTCGTATCCCGGTTGAGGCGCAATATTTCACAGTGATTCCACCTAAGAAATGAGTGCCCATTTCAATTACCCTGAATTTGGCACAGTGATAGCAATGGGGGTAATTCTCTTACTGCCACTTTTTTCCACTTACCGTCAAACGTGATTGAATTACTGCCAATTTAGTAATTTAGTGTTATTGTCACTCAATTCAGTGGATTAACAGCGGGATTATATGTGCTGATAAAGCAGTGTTAATCCCTGTTTGGAGTGGGAATTTTGTTGGATTTAGTAAAAGCAGTAATTCCATTGTTTAAAGTGTGATGATTTTGGAGGTAAAGTGAAGGATTTAATACTGGCTACATGCCGGATGTAAATCCTCCCCTTTGCTTCAATCTCGTTCGACTTTGTGGTAAAATTCACAGCAATTCTGTTACCACCTAAAAAAAAGTAACAGTAAAGGATTTACCCCTTACATCTACTGCACAACCAAACAGGTAACAATGTCCATTGGTTGAGTGGCCAACACTAAATACTATCTCTGTGGCAAATATATCCCAAGGAAAAGTAACTGCCCTACTTGTTACAATAAGGATCATTTAATATAGTGCGGTCAGATGTATCCTTCATCACAAATTGTAGTGGTTCTTCAACAGGTCGTCCTGTCACTCACCTTACTTTTACTGTTTTAGTACTTGAGAGTTAATCCCTTTGGATTTGGACAGATTTGAGGGTTGTTTGAAGCTAGTGGATTAATCCCAATAGCTGTCTGACCAACTAGCCCCTCTGTGTAAAAAGCTAATGCCGAAAATAATGTATAGCTTAAAAATGCAGTTTGTTTGTTTGTTTATTTATTTGTAATGCGCGCCAGACCCGAGGGTATCAGGGCACAGGTACATTAATATTTTCAGCTTATAGTTACGTAGTTACAAAGTTCCACGAATATAATTCAGTCATGATTCGATTACAGTAACAAGATATATACGTACAGTAAGCAAGGTCAGAAGACATTACATAGAAAGAGCGGTTCAGCATGATAAAGTCTATATTCAGTCTATTGTTTATTATTTATTTACAATGGGAACGATGGGGAATAGTAGGATAGTAGCTGGCGTGTATTTAATGGTCATTTTCTTTGAACCAATTGATGATGTTGTATCTGAAGTTGGAGTATGTTTGGTCCGCTCTCAGAAAGGGAGGTAAGGAATTCCAGAGCTGTGCAGCTTTGACTGGGAAGCTGCTACCTCCAGCTTTCATCAGTGTGAACCTTGAGCAAGCAGTTAGTATTAGCCGCTCTCGTATGCCGGTTGGAGGATTTTCTATTAATTCTATCTATGAGATAGCGGGGTGCAGCGTTGTTTAGGCACTTGTGAGTTAGTGAGTCAGTTTTTAGTAAGATTTTATCGCATGTGGAGAGCCAGTTATTCCGTCTCCTTACCTCAGAGATATGCTCTTTTCTGGCTATGTCCAGTGCTGCTCTAAGAGCACTGTTCTGTAGAGTCTGGATTTTTCTGACGATAGACTTATTGGCGCCCAGATATAGGGCGTTAAAATAGTCCAGTTTGGACAAAAGTAGAGCTCTGGCCAGAGTGGTACAACTACTTGTAGATAAGGATGGTTTGCCCGCTCTAATCAATGTACATGTATAAGCTGTAGCAGAGGCCATGGAATTAACCTGTTTGGCAAAGGTGAGGCTGGAATCCAGGTAAAAGTCTAGGGTTTTTACCTCTTTGGCAACCTTGATGGTATTGCTATCAATCTTAAAGGAGGTGTATTTGTGACCAAGTTTATTGAGATTGGGCGTAGTTTCCAGAATGATGAGTTCAGTTTTGTCATCATTCAAGCATAGACCATGGACTTCCATCTATGCCTGGATGATGAGGTAGATTTTATTATCCAAGGCCAAATCCTTATCATAATCCCCAGTAAGTGGTATGAGAATCTGGGTATCATCTGCATAGTTAGAATAGGTGATACCAAGATGGTCCAGATCATCAAAAAGGGGCTTGGTGAATATATAATACATTGTGGGTGAGGCACATGAGCCGAGAGGCACTCCACAAGTAATGGGATGGGGTCTGGTGCTGCTGAAGGCAAGAAGACTATCATAGTCCTGTTGTTTAGAAAGGATTGGATCCAGACTATGGCTTTCTGTGAGAAGTGAGCTGCTGAATCGAGGTAGTTTCATCGGACCGAGAGATCAAGAAGAGTAGTAGGGCTGATTTCCCTTTGGCTCTCAGTTCATCGATTTGGGCCTTGAGGTCAATCAATGCTGTCCCTGTACCATATTGGGGCCTGAATCCTGATTGCTGCGATCCTAATAACTGGTTATGTTGAATCATATGTTGATGTCTTAAATACTTTTAAGAATATTCACTTGCTGAAACATAAGACCTCCGTGATTCACACTCATGAATTTGACTTAGCACTTCATGCCCGCAAAAAGGCACACAGAAAAGAGATTAGTAGCCTCCGTAAACTACCCATGGCTGATCAAATAAAAGCTATTAAATCAGCTGTCATTATCGTAATTGGGTTCAATCAAGGAAGGCTGCTCTTTTTCAAAGTGATAGTGAGAAATTTTTGACAGCCTGTTACAAAAGAAATTCTGCCCAGGTATGGAAATTACTAAACATTTGGCTCTCAAATGAGTTCTCAAATTAATGCTGTGACAGAAGCACAATGGATTCATCATTTTACTAAACTGTATGCTGACAGTAAAATGTGCAATTACACTCACAATACGAGCATGGGTGCAGGTGGCGTTTGAAGTGCTCTGTAGCAATAGTTGAGGACTTCATTAAAAGATCACCCTCCTCAAGGGCAGCAGGCCCAGATGGGCTTTCGAATTACATGTTTAAACAAAATGTAAATGAGTGGGCAAATATTCTAAACAATACCTTTCAATACACCATACAAAACAAAACCATTCCTAATTCATGGCATTCATCTATAATTGTACCAATTGTGCCAGGGAAAATCTTTTCAAGGATGGTTTTAAGGGAATTTAATGAATGGACAGACAAAGCTGGACTCTGTGATCCTGCCCAAACCGTGTTTGTCGCGGGTTTGGGGACTGTGGTAAATCTTACCACCTTGAATGCCATCAGACATCAAGCCCAAACTAAGAGATTTCCACTTTATTTTGCATTTGTGGACTTACACTCCGCATTTGATTCTGTTTCCAGACCAAAACTTATGGCTAAACTAATTCATGCTGATTGTCCCCCAACCTTGATTGATATTATTTTTTTGCTTCACTCCCAGACAATGGTATTCATACGATTAAATATGGAAGGGCTACTCTCCAGTGCTGTTGTTACAAATAGAGGCTTAAAACAAGGATGCATTTCGGCATCGGCACTGTTTAACTTCTTCATTAATGATGTGCAATGGATTTTCCCCAAGCTCGTAGCTGATGCTCCAAAATTAAATGGTGTCAAGATTAATGCTTTATGGTACGCAGACAATCTTGTTTTGGTATCAAAGACCCCAAGTAGATTAAATAATTTGTTAAATTCACTATATTCATATTTTCGAGACAATGAATTAGTTGTCAATAATACCAAGACCCAAATTGTTCCATATGTACCAACGGGCATGCGAAGAAAGAGAATGATCTGGCGAATAGAAAATATTGCTTTACAAATAGTTCCAAATTACATTTATTTGGGTCGCATTTTTGATGGCCGTCCCTCCGACCATTCGCAACTATGTAAAATTGAACAAAAGCTATCTAGTGCCATATACCAAACCAGAATAGTCCTTTACAAGTATGGCAAATTTACATTAAAACCTGATATTATTTACTGGAGTCAGAACGTAGTTGCTACATTATTATATGGTCTTGAGACATATTGTACAATTTCAATGACTTTTCTGAATTGATTAGAAACAAAATTTTGGCGTGCTATTTTACACTTACCACAATGTATTCCAGGAGTGCTTATTCGCTACGAACTTGGGTTAATCTCATTAACTGCAATGTATAACTGGCGTCTATGTGCCTTGTTACGGAAATGTTTGATGTCTGCAAGCAACAACACCACATTAGCTACAGTTACCAGCTACGTACTTAAAACCTCTGAAAGCTTTCCGAGACAGTGGTTAAATAACATCTTTTCTGTCATGTTTCATCCTGATATTTCTCTTGAGACCCTCCTATTTAATCCAGACCGGGCTAAAAAAAAATGTATCTGATGGATTGGATTGATACGAGGGATATATGTCTCCAATATAAGGACTTTGATGCCTCAGTATTCAGTCCTAAATGCTTTAGAGAAATGGCTTCCTACTTAAATCTAGCACCATCAACTGCATCAAGATATGCCATATTGCGTTTCCGATTTAATATCTGGCCTACCCGCGAGATTAAAGCCAGAAGGAAATTGATACCTTTTGATGAGAGATGGTGTCATTTTTGTAATGATAATAGTGTTGTTGAGACGCTGAAACATGTAATTATTGACTGTCCGGCACTTACAAATTTAAGGAGGATTCATTTTTCAAAACATCTTGCGTATTTTGCACAGATGAACCCTGAACACCGCTGGATAGCATTGGCCGCCTCTAAATCAATGAGCATTAGTCTAGCCACCATTAATTTTTTGACAGCTTTGAAAATGGAATGAATGGCATTTTATCAACCTGCACAGATGCACTTTAAATCAACTTAAAATGGAAAAAGTGTAATCTTTTTCTAAATTTCTCTTGTAAAATTGAATGATTGATAAAATTGTATTGATTGAAAAAAGTTGATTAAATTCAACTATATTCAATAAATAAAAAATAAAATAAAAAATAACTGGTTAAGCTCCAGATGATCCTGTATTTGGATGTAAGCCACCCTATCTAGAATTCTTTTTTATAGAAAAGGCACTGTTGTTATAGGCCCAGAGGGGTTGCTAGGGGGTGGCTAAGGGGGATACAGCCCCTGATCTTTTGGTTGTAGCCCCAGATAGAATCTCAGGAGCTACAGCCAAAAGGTTAGCTAGCCCCCAGTCCCGACAGTTCCGACATCAGCGTAGCCCCGGGTCTTTTCCAGACCTAGTAACACCCCTGTATAGGCCTATAGTTTGTGGGTATAGTGGGATCTAATGATTGTTTTCTGAGGAGCAGAAGTACCCAAGACTCCTTTAGATTGCTTGGGATGGTGCCGGTAGAGAAAGAGGCAATGATTAACTTCGAGATGAAGGGTGCCACGTCTCTGGCCGCATCTTTGATGATTTGGGCTGGGCATTCATCCCCCTGACAGTTGGACGGTTTGAGGGAGAGAATGATTTTTTCGACCTCAAGAGTTGAAACTTTGGCAAAGCTAAAGCTTTGTTCTGGTTTGGGTGGTGGAGGCGATGCAATGGTAACTTTTGTGGTTATATTGGGTATATTTCATTTTTTATTGTCAATTTTATACTGGAGAGTGTTGATTTTGTTAGCAAGTGCCTTCTGCATGTCGGGACACCAGATTTTGTCCTTTACGCAGTTGTCAGGCATAGGGATCAGGTTTTCAAGTTCTTTTAGGATAACAAAGAGTTCCTTTGTACTTGAGTTGGCTTGTTGAGCCTATTGTTGTACGTTTCCTGCTTAGTCCGCAGTATTTCATTTTTATACATGGTTGAGATGTTGACAAGGTTGGCTCTATTTACATCGGAATGGGTCTGCCTCCAGGTAACTTCACTTTTTCTTTTTTCAGGGTTTTGAGGTGGGGGGTGAACCAAGAGTTCAGATGTACTCTGGGTTTGCTTTTTCTCATTTTTAGAGGGGCAAAGGTGTTTAGGGCTTTGGTCATGGTTTTATTATATTAATTAACTAGTATGGTGCGATCAGTAGTCTCTGGTAGTGAGTTAAGGGTAGGTAGTATTAGGGGTAGAAGTTTATCTGTGGTTATTTTTGTTTGTTCCTCATTGGAGTGGGAGGAGCGATTGGGTTATTTTTAGTTGAGAGGATATGCAGTGATGCATATCTTTACTCTGCTTTTATTCATGGCTTAGCCTTACTCATCTCTCGTTTTGGGCTCTCTGTTTTGCAGGGAGAGGTTCTTGTGAGGATAGCACAATAGCACTCATCTTATCAAGGGTGTAATGTGAGCCCTCTGTCATTGTCATGCATATCTGAGTGGACCTTCCCTTCCGAACCCTTTATGGCGGAGTCCTGCTTTGGAAGCATCGCAATGCAGCTGGTCATTGTTTGATTAAAACTCAAATAAACCTTAGGGTTAATTCACACCGATAAGCTAAACTTTTTTTAAAAATAAAATTGACAGCGTCTGCTGAAAAAAAGTTATGTCTGAGGCAGGTCGCTTTCTTTTCAGCAAACTACAGCAACAGCTTCTCAGAAGGAATCTCTTTGCATGTAAATTACATTTAAACCTCTGCATTAGGGCAAGAAAAGGCAAAAGGAACAGGGGCTTAGTTTGAAGTAACTAAGTAAATAATTGCTGTAGTTTAGACACCCTCGGATGTGTTTGATCTCCTGGTGGATCTCCTCCTAGACGATTTCCGCCACCGACGATATGCCGAAGTTCAGGTGTTTGTAGCGGTAGAGCCCCATGTGGGTTACAAAGGTGGTGATGTATCGGTACTCTCGCTCTAGCTGATGGTAGCCCTTGTTGAGGTCAAGCTTTGCGAATATGGCTGCACCATTGATGAGGTGGATCATGTCTGTTGTTCTCGGGGCCTGGTGTTGCTCTTGTTGTATTGCCATGTTAGGGCGGTGCATGTCTATGCACAAGCAAATTGAGCCCTCAGCTGATTTCTTAGGTACTGGTACAATCCGGGAGACCAATTTGGTGGGTCCCACCGGCAGATCGATGATGTGGAGGTCCAGAAGGTGTCTCAGTTCCTCTTCCAACTGCTTTTGAAAGTTTATCAGGATGCCCCTGTAGTATCTGGGCAACTGGCTTGACCTCTGTATCAATGTGGTGTCTCACTTCGCAGTAGCACAGTTTGCCAAGACTTTTGAATAGGTTTAGGTATGTTTTCATTGTGTCTCCATCAGGGGCCATATATTTGTGGGCCATTATGTTGTATAGGATGTGGACAAGTTCCATGTCGACAGCCATCCTGAAGCTCAAGATGCATCCACTGTTGGCCTCTGTGGAGAAGACATGTAGTTGTATTCAGGCTGTATGCTTTTTGTGTGCGCCAACCGTGGTAAAAGTGCCCTTGCACAGCAAAGGTGTGTTGGAGCCGTAAGGAAAGATGTCAACTTTCGAGGACCGCAGTTTCGGCAGGTGATGCAGTCGATTGTAGGCCTTCTTGCTCAGGACATTGACGGTTGCGCCCTTGTCAATGAGGAATTCTGTCAGCAGGTTTGGATTTGGCTGTGTTCCTTCACTATCTCGTTCCCTAGAGCCCATACGTATCCGTTCCTACTTTGACTGTCGTGTGATGAGGAGGAATCATTCTCTGACTGTAATTGTATTTCTACGTAGCGGACGCTCCTTCAGGGTCTGTGAGAGGTTCTCCTGTCAGGGGGACTAGAACGATCTTCTGGGGGTTTGGTGGTTGCCCTCGCCCTCCGTGGGGCAATATCTTCTGCTCTCGCTCTTCTTTCTTCTGGTTGGTGAGCGGGATGGCGTCTGATGCTCCTTAGGGAGGTTGTTGGGACAGGCAGTGTTGGGGCATTTTTACAGACTGCTCTAAAATGGTCATCACCCCTGCATGCTGTACACTTCTGGCCAGTTGCTGTGCATGTGCCTTCATGGGGAATTCGTAGCTGCTCCCAAAGCACAATTTTGTTGATTATGTGGGTTTGTTGTGCTGAGCAGGTGTCAATTTCCTATTGTTCTCCTGATCTTTGGTGTTCAATGATATCTTCACCCGTCCTAGGTCAAGCACCTGTTGTGTGACTGCCGAGTTGATGCGAGCCATCGCTAGTATTTCATCGATGGTCCTCTGTTTCTGAAGCAATTTCCATTTGAATTCTGAGGATTCATACCCCAGGATGACCTGGGAGCCTAAGGTTTCGTCATTTGAATATCGATGGAAAGCGCAGTGTTTCATGCGGATGTACAGCCTCATAAGATATTTGTTAATGGTTTCCCCTTTCTCTTGCATGATTGTTTGAAAGATGTGTCTCTCATAGTCTACGTTGGTGTGCGTAGCAAAATAAGTGCCAAGTGCTTCTCAAATTTCCTGGAATGTCACTTTTTCCTCCTCAACCAGTACGTATAGGCTATCTCTTACAGCAGTCCCCACTGCCAATGTAAGGATTTTCTTTTTTCTCTCCTCATCCATGGGGCCGATTTCCCCCACATACACCTTTAAGTCCTTCATCCATCGGACCCACTGGGGTGCTAGGTTACCTGTGACTCTGAGTTTGAACGCCTGGGGTAGTTGCCATGGGTAGTCTCACCCTGGCCATGTGGAAATGCCTCTGAAAGCCTTGCAGGCACTGTGCTGGGGATGTCTTACTCTGACATTCTCCTTTACCATGTGCCTCTTTTGCAGGCGGGACATGGGTTTGTGCTGGCAGCACGTGTGTATTTTTCAGTTAACTGTGCTTTTCATTGCTGGCAGCACGTGTGGGTGGGCCACACCCAACTTCTCCCTGTAAGGTGTCCGTGGGCCTGCTGTGTGTGTCATAACTCCCTTCCTGTAGGGTTTAGGCCTTCTCTTCACTCTTATTTCATGTGTGGCCACCAGGAGGCGCTGCAGAAGCCATTGAAGTTTGAGAAGATCACCGCCGCGGCCCGGGTGGAAGCCTGCTGTGTGGATTGTATGTATTTCGCAGTCTCACCTGGGCGAGAATCACCACCGTAGTGCCCCTGTCTGTGTGAGCAGTAGAGGCGGCCGCACCTCCCATTGTCATTCCGAGCGAAAAAAAGATGGCTCAGAGAGACCTTGCCGGGTTCGCCACCTCGTCGCCAGTGTTAGAGTGTGTGTACCACTCTTGGATGGGCGGCCGAGCTGCTCTGGCAAATGCGCAGCGCCGCTGCAATAGGGGAGGCTCAAACAGAAGATGTCCAGTCTCAACTGCTTCTTTATTTTAAACTAAACTCCTTCCCCTGTCCCACGTCACTTCCCCGCACTTAGGTCCCGCGCCCGCCAATATCCCAAACTTCCACATAACGATGTGGATAAGTCCGAACATGAAAACCGTATTAACTAGCCTGCATATTCAATGCACAGAATGGGCTGCCTTTCTACATGCATACAAAATACGCAGTTAAACTAAAAAACACACATTATTTTGCAAGGTACATTATGTTATACAATTGTACTGGCACCGTAAGTTTATAATGACATGGAAAGGAACCAAGGGAGCAAAGGAGTAATAGCACTGCATCTGAGAAAGGGAACAGCGCTGAATGTGAACTTGAGCGCACACACAGGTTTCCTGCCTGCAGACTGACATTATCTCTTATGCTGGGATAAGGCAAGAGCTCATGGGAACATCTCCCTTCGCTGCTCCAACAGAATGCCTGACACAAGAATTGTCTTTACATTCGCAAGTGCATTGACACAGCATTTTACTTCATGCAAAAACGGCAAAATTAAAGCAGCGTTTGCTTAAAATTTATAAATGCTGCTATTTACTAGATATGTGTGTCACTATCATGCTACTTAAATATAGCATGTATCTTTATTTTTCAGGGAAATACAAAAAACATTATCACTGCATTTCTCTGCCATCTGCATTACTGACATAAGCTGCCTCACGCACAATATATTTCTTTGCAGTTCATTCATATATGGCAGTGCAATTCTTTCTTGTAAGGCAGTTCTACTGTAGGAATGTGATTCATCAGTTTAATGACAACTGCTTAATCTGTCAGCAGGTTTCCCTACACTGTGGTTCAGTCAAACCTGAGCCCAGGTCTGACTTCTTTTCAACTTTGATCACATTGTGCGAAGAAATGGCAGCTGCTTTGTCATAGACAACGTCTTTACATTACATTACAAGGCAAACATTAGCTGATCCAGCTATGTCATGTTAACAATTGTATGGTGACTAACATATTTCAGTAGCAATGCCAAAGCGAAAGGGTTTGGCTTTTGCAAATCAATTGCATAGCCATTTCTCAGGAATTGCCTTTATATACCTAGCCCTTATATACCTAGGTACACACACCATGTGTCAGCTGTTGTCATTACACAACCGTCTACTATAATCTTTTACCAGTTTTTTTTCCATATGTGCCAGTACTCCTATCATATTCCAAGTATTGTAATCGGACTCTGAATGATGACAGGTTTTTCAACGAAATCCCCAGATGCACAATCCATTGTGGGGTATGTCCTCTAAATGCCCTTGCACCATCCAACGAGTTCATACGTCCATGTTCCCTCCCTACCCTTGGAAGGACAGCCCTGAAAATCTGGATGAATAAAGCATGGCTATTTTTACCCTGGTACCATCAGTTAGCCGTCGCACAAATAAAGAAATTCCCCTGAGACTCTCAGACTGAGACTCTTAGCTATCAAGGGACTATAGAGACGGCAAACTTGATAATGCTGCCTTAGTGAAAACTCCATCATATCCCCCACACCTAAATTCCCTGTGTGTCACTGCCATCACACTGCTCTTCACCATCCTGCAACTGTGACGCCTCTCTGTGTGCTTTTTAAGGCCAAGGCGTTGCACGTGTATTTTTAGGAATCCAGGAATCCACACTCCGTCTTCCATCTTTGTTGCTCTATTGTGAAGAATCTCCTTTAGGGTTGCAGCATCGCTCTGATACCAGAGGCCTGGTGCAACGGCAACACCTGGTGCTTTGTGGCCGTTGTAGTAGGTGTAAGGGGATACTTTTTGAGCTGTGTGCAAAGAGTTTGGGGCTTGTGGAAGACAGCATGGGATTCTTGCACTTTTTTATATTCAACAGGCCTGACTCATGTCCTCATCTTTATGAGGTTGTTCAGTTTAGTATCATTACATTTGGGTAACATTAGCAGCTATTGTTACAGCTCTTAGAAGCAGGAGTAATCTAGTTTGACTCACTATATCAAAATTAGATGGAATTACTGTTCATATGTACACATTTCTTTTACAATGCCTGATAGGTTTTCCAGATTGTCTCCAATTCAAGAATCACGTCTGCTCATTTATCACAATACTGAACCCAGATCTTTCTAGAAATAAAGATCAAAACACAAAAAGGGAAGGCAGAAAAGGACTACCAAGCTTATCTGGGCCTCATTCTAGACCTGCTGTGGCATATGAAGGTCAAAGGTATGCCCTCTGTATGAGGTGGCCGCAATGTAAAAAACAGAAGGCATTTCCCTGTTTTTACAGCCCCATGATTATGGAACCGGTGGTCTTTACAACATGTAATATTCCTATGAATAAAGCATGCAGAAAATACTATCTTTTTTAAGGTTAAAGATCCAATGAAAAATCCTCCAATGTTTACTTCCATTGGAAAGTTGCAGCCAAAAATTGTATGCCACTCCCCTACATCCCAAGAGTTTTAAAATGTTGATGGTTGGTATTGAGCTTCAGATGTGAACGAAACATATGCATTCTTAACTCTAAACAACTGCAGACTAGTTAACCAGAAATCCTAAGCTTAAATCTTAAATTTGTTGTTTTGCCAGCATCGACTTTGGGTCTGTCTCCCTACTTTCAATTTGCTTTCTTTTGGTGAAAACCTTGGTCTTATCTTTAGCCCACTGCACAGGTTCCAACTAGCTTGTCATGTGTCAGTCTGACCCACAATTGAAAGGTGATTTTCAAGTAAAGGTTCCCTTTTAAGCCACTAGTCAGGCTCACTGATTGATGACAAGGCAGTGCTATTTTCTTGCACTGGTGGAGTGGCCTACTTTACTTTACTTTAATAATGTATAACGTACATCCAAAAGACCCAGTGGCATAAAAGCGCTGGGAAAAAGGAAACGTTCTCGCAATGGGATCGTGTACAAATAACGAAATACAACAAACAGCCTACCAGAACTTACCCATATCTAAACAAGAATGTTTTCAGTTTCTTTTTGAGCATTTCCAAGGATTCACAAAATCAAATGGAATGGCAATCCAGCTTTTTGGAGCAGCCCGAAAGAACGAACCTTTACTCACTAAAGCAAGCTGTGCACCTCAAGCAAATTGAACTTACTCGATCTAAGATTCTGAACTCTTATTTTCTTTGTTAACCTTTCAGCCAGATAACACGGGTAAAAGCCTTCCAGACATTTATAGGTTATTGTGACTAGTCGAATATCAATTCTGGGATCAATAGGTTTCCAGTGGAGGCTCTTCCTGACTTCTGATACATGCTCATATTTCTTGAGCCCCACTGTGGCTCGTATGGCACTATTCTGTATTTCCCGTTCCCTGTCAGGAGAATACAGCAAAAATCTATTTTTGATCCTATAATGGCTCTTGCTACCGTCTCACACATTTGGGTCAAGAGTCTAATATAGTAAGATGAGGAGGATATAAGGCCGTTCACATGAACCTTCATATTGAAGTTTTGGTTCAAATTGACTCCCAGCGTCTTGATCTTCCCCTTCTTTGCACTTTTGCAATACACAATGTGAAAATTCCTATAATCTGGACCACGTTTTTTCATTCTGGGTTTGGTAACAATAACCATGAGTTCTGTTTTATTATGATTAAGCGCTAAGATAGATAAGACTGTAAGAGCCTCATTACGAGTTTGGAGGTAGCCATGCCCTTAATAGGGGCATGGCTGCCTCCAAACTCGGGTCCGGGTCCTTGGTCCCTGATTGGGGACTTACCTGGCCATTCCGACTTTGGAGGGCCCGGTATTTCCCCATTCAGGGAACCCGGACCCGGACCATCCCCATTCCCATTTGAGCCCCCATAGGGCTCAATGGGAATGGAGAGGGAGCCAACAATGGGCCCGTTAATAAAGGGCCCGTTGTTAGCTCCCTGGTCCCCTTGCGGGACCCGCAAAGGACGTCTGGTCTGACCAGTCGTCCAGAGCGGGTCCAGCAAGGCAACCTCGTAATGGGGTGGAATGGGTTTAACAGCACTGGCAGCTCTACCGGCGCCATTAAACCCATTTCGCCAGGGTCGTAATGAGGCCCTAAGTCTTATTTGCAAAGCAGATCCTCCTATTCCCTAACATCTGAAAGAATAGCGCTGTGAAGATGTTATACAGTGATGGCGACAAGCACACACCCTGCAGCCCCTATACAGAAGTGGAACTGGACTAGCATCTGCTATGCCACTGGACACCCTGATAGATCTATGTTCCAAAAATGAGCATATCTCTCAGCGACAGGCCCCACCTTAAGAATGTCTCTGGGTATAGATGCAAAGAGATAAGGCATGTCCTCCAGAGAAACCACCTCGCCTCTCTGGAAAGATACAGAGGGCTGGGGGCTTCCCTGGAAGCACAGCCCCCCGGAAATAAAGAGGAAACCCCTTGCAGGGAGAAAAAACCTCCTTAACTGTTGTCTTGGAAGGCGGGACTCTGAAGAGGATGATAGGATGACATATATATGACTGTATATTTAGCATTCTCTGATCTTGATTGTATGTTATAACTGTTTGTCTCTGCGCTTTTATGCCCACGGGCCATGTCTACGCACATTATAAATAAATAAATAAATAAATGACTATTGCCAGTAAGATTTGCAATGAGTACAATGTCAGGAAACAGGATTTCCAATGGATTGTGATAGGAAGCTCCAAGGGGAACCAAGTAGGTAACTGAGTACTAAGATACAGTGGTTGCCAAGTCCGCGTAGTGCAAGGAGCCCCACCATGCTAGCAATGTAGAGAACAGATAGAGAGAATAGAAGCACAGGGGACCAAGAAAGGCAGAACAGCAGCAGAATCTCAGAATAAGCAGAAAAGAGATGAAAGCCAGGGAGGCACGGAGAGAAATAGAGTAACTGGGATTCTAGAGCATGTGCAACATAGGAGCAGAGTTGTGATGCAGCAAGGATTTTAAGATGCCGCAAGTCCTCTCCGGCTCTGTTCCGATGGAAGCGGGCATCTTGGACGTATGACATCACCACTACATGCTGTGCATTTCTAGTATCGTCACCATCTTGATATGGGACGGCAACAATGAAAATGCCTAAGCTTCCACACGGAAGTGAAAGAGGACAATTTCCACGCAGCATCAGAGTTGGGCAAATGCCTAACAGTATCCAGGAAAGCGACTGGTCACTGAAATTTGCCACATCTTGCAATCTTCGTAGTAGAAGAGGATGTTCAACCAAATCGAACACATCTGAGAGGTCTAATACCATGAGTAACATGGTTTGGCCCTCATTCACTGTGTTCAACATATTAGACTCCAGGTCAATGAGAGCTGATTCTGTTCCAAACCCAGGCCTGAAAACTTATTTAGATGGGCTAGAGGCCTACAGGGAACCCTGGAGATTTCCCAGAGGCCCTGAACTCCAGGGGCCTCTTTTGGGTGGGTAACCTGTTTATGTGCTCCTCTTACCTCTCTCTTGGTCACCAAACCCGAAGCAGAGGCAATGACCCAGGCACTTGCAAAGCAGCAATATCATCCAGAGTACGTCTGGTGCAACTGAAAATCCTACACAGAATTTACTACACGTGAACATTGCTTTTTAGATGTGGCAGAGCACGTCATCAATACTGTTTACGCTGTTAAACTGTTGAGGGCACCTTCTTTCATATTATCAGGCTATGTCCCAGGGTACAGAGGTTTTAGCATAAGATATTTGACAAAATGACCAGGGTGCTGGGATGCAAAATATCGGAGGATCTAAAATTGTTACTACTCGGTATATGAGGTGATTTCTCTTTTAATCGATATGACAACTTCTCATTGCCACTGCTTTGATGATTGTTAAACATGACATTGCAGTGCTATGGGGAGTGGGAAAATACCAAGCTATGTAAAGTGCTACTCTGACATCGAAGTCTGTGTGATGATTGAGGAACATGTTTACAACTCCTAGGGGTTCACCTATAAATTCTGAAGATCTGGGGTAAATGGAGGATTGCTAAATTGGGCCGACTGGACTGAAATAAAAGGGGTTGTGGAATGTGTTAGATACACATACTATCTGTAGCCTTGATATTTTTTCTGATGAAAACACCCATGAAGGTGATGTTCCACCCAATGACCTGTCACAAGAAAATGCCTATAAAATGTTTTATTAAAAAAAAAAGAGCCGGCATGGAAAAGAAGGGAGGACCAGAAAGGAGATCTCCTTTGTCTACAATGAGGCGTGCCATTGGTGACTTAGATGATGGCAGCTGCATCCTAATGGAGTGGTAACTGGATGATCTGTTTCTGTAGTTGAAAGGTGAATTTTATCCTCATGAGCTTACAGATAAAAGTAAGATCGTTGAAAGTGTGATACTTTGACAGGTCGAACTGGTTCAGTGTAGAGTCCTTTAACAGGTGGTGACTTAACCAGTTTTCCGTTTATCAGTAAAGATGTATTGAGTCAGTGAGGCATTGATAATGTAGAGTAGAAGATTGCTGTTCTTTAAGATGGATGCCAGAATGATATGTCTTAAAGGCATTTGGTGTTAAGGGCTGCAAAGATGCTTGTGACCACTTCCATCGTTATGGTTCTGAGATCCAACAGAGGGATACATATTTGAAGGTCTGAATTCATGAATATTGGACTATTATAAAAGTCACTTTATCAAACTCTGGTAAACTATTCTATGCTTGAAGGTATTTTGAGGAATGTTTGGTTAATATTGAAAAAGGAGTGCAACAGTATTCACCTTGTAGCCATTTCAGAATTGCTCCCATTGAGGTAATATTGAAAACTAGTAATACAATCTGTGAGAGATCTTCTTTTGGGAATGAACAAAACTACATACACTTTTCTATAGGATACTGCCTATCCAGGAGTGTCTAAGTGTCTACAGTCAGGTTTAGCTCTCTATGCCATCCCAAATGGGAATAAATAAAAAATAATAAAAACAATAATAATAATGATAATAAATAATAATAATAATAATAATAATAATAATAATAATCTGAATGCTACCGAATGAAATTTGACCGAAAAAAATATTGCTTTCTTTTTATTGGGTGGGTCCCCTCAAATCCCCCATTTACCTAGACTTAAAACTACCCACCACCCGAGCCACACCCCACATCTTTTAACCCGTTACCCCCACCCTCTATTTTTTTTGTTCAGTATTTTTCTCTGTAAAAATTCATTCGTTATTTTTTGGTCTGGTAACATCACTGGATACCAGAAGAATTACATATAACCATTTGCATAAACATTTTTGTTTAGACCTTGATGATGTAGGTTGAAGTGTGGTTTTAAGACCCAATCACTGGGCAAATAAAGAGTTTTAAAGATTTTATGGAAGATGTTTGGGTTGTGGTCAGATGAAGATCAGAAGAAATTTCAGTAAGTGAGACATGGTAATGGATTTTCCTGTCACTTAATATCGATTTTTTTGATTTCGCTGCATCCACCACCAATTGAAATGGCCAGCATTACCTTTGAGTTGGTGTGTAATGATTGAAGGTAGGATGGAGGATAAGTGTGAAATATTGCAGGTGTAGTGCATCCCCCAGAGACCAGAATTACAAATGCAGACACTTCAGCAACAGAAATATGGTCTTTCTTTTCTAAGAATATTTTCAAGTTGAAGATTAATTCATCTATCTGATATTTTGCTTCCTGCAGCCTGTCAATGACCTTCTTAGCTAGACCACAGTAAATCACATTGCAGTTTTCTTAAAACATCCTGATGGGAGATCATGTCTGCTCCCCACAATAGTTTGTTAGAAGAAGTATGAGTCTTGTAATTTTTTGACAGATGGGCTATTTGGGTATAGAATGCTTGTTATGAGTGTGCTGTCCATACAGGCATACATGAGCAAGGTTAATCACAGCGACTTATGTTCTGTGCTCCCCAATACGAGAATGGCAATTTTCACAATTTTCAGATGGAGAGAATAAGTTTGTATCCATCATTACGTACATTTCATTTCAGTACATTTCATCATTTGTATAGCGCCTTTCAGCACAGGTGTTGTCCCAATGCAATGTAGGTTGAAAGCATTCTGAGGGTCCGAAATATGTGAAAGTTAGGAGGCTCTAGTATGCGTGTGTGAATAATGGCCATTAAAGGTTATGAGGGCTCGGCCAAGTCCCTGCCAGCCACACTTGTCTGCCATGTGTATGGGTGGGGAGATTTACACTAGGGAAATAAGCTGGAGTGTGTGTGTTTAAGAGGATAGTCAGTTATGTGTGTAGCAACAGTTAGAGTTTTTTGGCGTGAAAGGTAGCTACATTCTTATGGCAGAAGTTTTGTGCAAAGTGTCATTCGATTAGTATCTGAAAGCGTTTGTGTGTGGGAGTGTGGTCGCGCCTTTGGTTAATTCCAACAGTGCAGAGTGTGAGAGGAAAAATTCATTGGTTATAATCAAATGAAAGCCTAGAGATGGTACATTCGTCGAAGTTCTAAAACATCTGGGTTGATAAATTATGGTGGATAGATTCTGCATGCTTCCAGATATCCTCAAGTGGCTACATTCAAGACCCCACTTAACCATATAGGCAGCATTTTGCCAACACCTGTATTCCCTGTAGTGGAACACATTTTACAATCGCCTAGAATCCATAACACGGTCGCCCTCATGGGCTCCACTAAGTGCAGCACCCTGGTCAACTGTGCAACCCTTGCAAGAGATCCTCTGGTGCAGGCTATAATCTGTGCAATACAATTACCAATCCTCGGAGAGCAACACCCTGGTCACCCTGCTGAAATTATTCAGAGTGCAGCGCAATTGCCAACCTAATAAGTCTTCTAAGTGTAACATGTTGGCTACCCTAATGAATATTCACAGAACAAAAACCTTGGCTACAATAATAAATCATCTAAGAGCACAAAGCAGTAGCCACCTTTCTACTGATGTGGTTCAACACGTTGGCCACCCCCAAAATCCATCTAAGTGCATTTCCTACCCGCAGAATCCAAGTGCAGTACATTGTCCACCCCCAAAATCCAGCCAAGTGTAATACATTGCCTACACCCAAAATCCAAGTGCAATACTTTGCCAATCCACAAAATCCGAGCAGTTATCAATAATGGTCCCATTTCCTTATTTGTTTTTCAGCCAGGTGGTGCTCAATTAACTCAACTCTATAATGCACCCGTGTGAAACAATTAGATCAGAAAATGTGTGCATAAACAGATTGAATAGTAGAGGAGCAAGGGAGATGAATGGGAAATACTGTAACAAAAGTTCCGCCTGGAAGATATGATAGATCCAATCTTTATAACTGGCACCACATGGCAAAGAATAACTGGCACACTTCAAATCAGTCTTTGAGATTCCCATACAATATCCCATTGTTATGAATTATGGATGATGGACGAACGAGCTAAGACAGTCACAGATCAGACAACTTCAGTAATGGCAACAGCGAGATACCACTAATATGCGTTGAATACAATGTACACAGTTCCACATAAGGCAAGGGCTAGTGTTAAGAGACAGATGTAGACACTTGCTGTGAAATATAGTGCCTTGAATTAATAACGCACGTGGGTTTAGCGAAACACATGCATAGCCTGTTGCTTGGTTTTAGCAGAAGGCGATGAACTAGCTTCCTCTTTCCAGCAGAATAAACCTTAAACACAAAAGGGCAGCTTCCTGTCTCAAACGGCAAAGAGTGCGTTCAAGAGATGCCTTTGCTTTTTTTACACCTGCTACATCTGATAAGACAGGAAGCACCAATAGACACCCAATGCATGCACACAGTTAAGAAGTGTGTGAAAGCAAATGTCGCTCTTTACCTCTTCAAAAGCTCAGTTACTATAATGGAGGTTGAGGTTGTCTAGGAGAAAATGACACGCTTTACTCTTCGCCCGAGCAGAAGCCCATCCACTCTAAGGGAAACAATCAAGGGTCAAAGGCAGCACCTTTTTCTTCAATTTGCACATAGGTAGATCATGTGTTCAACGCGAAGCAATGCACAGGAACAGTGTTAAGCTCTAGAGTTTAACTTTCCAGGTGGCGGAAATGACACACACATTATAGGCAGACCAAGTCCTGTCTTAATATAAAAAGCACAGGCTGACGGGGCAAAAGTAAGACAGACAGCGCAGCAGGAAGACTCCAACCCCGGGAGCTGGGAAGGTGCATCCATCGCAGGTCAACCAAGCAGTGGGACAAGCAGGCCTGATTGACAGGAAACCGTGGTCAATTCTTATGCAGCACAACGAGTCCTGAAGCGTGAGTTTAACTGTGGAAGTCGAACTGTATACATTTCTGTGAGACTGCAGGCATTTTGGTATGTTCCACCACTCCCGTTCTTAAAATAGCTTAGTGTAGACCAACATAACATACATTCTATGTTACTCAAGCTGGTATCCTAAAATGATCACTTGTGCTTGTTCTTTATTAAATGTAAATCATGCTCTTAGCTTAGGCACTAGAGCTCTTCATATGTATGGCAATATGCTATGTTATAATTGCTGCTTCCATTGCAGGTGCAATGAGAATTAGAGCTTCTAGGAACTAGATGTAAAATTAAATATATTAACTTGCTACCTTCAACTGTCAGTTTCATATTTCTGAGTAATGCTTCAGAATGATGTCTCTCTGAGTCCAAAAGAACTTCACAACATTTCCTGGCTGTATTTTGTGAAGTGTGTCAAGGGTTGCATACACTCAGGGAGATTCTCCAAGCACTAGATGGAAATACTGGAGCACCCCTTATCATAAAATATGACTTTTGATTCCATGCCCACTTCACACAGCCCTACATGGGGCTGGGGGCAGAAATTACGCCCTAGAGGGGCAATTAAGTCACCATTCTTTACTGTACAATTATGTGATCAGCATTGTAAAATTTTGCGAATGGGTCATTGAGAATCATAGTTACCCATCGTTATTCATTTTGGGTAATGAAGAGACTCCCAAGGATGTCAGCAAGTTTTTATTATAATGTACTCATATACGTCAAGAGTGATTGTTGATTGTGGCATAAGCTATGCTGTCATGTGTATCATTGACTTGTGGCTTCCCTGTGCAGTATTGTGATTGGGTTTGGAAAATCTGAGATTGCTTATTTGGCTAGAATAGTATTGATGGCCCTGAGTTTTTACAAGTATGCAAGCATAATTTCCTACTTTAAAAGGGTCATGTCACCCTCTTTGTTGAGCACACATGGAAGATGTTTGTGATTTCTGGAGTGTATCTTTAAATGATGACCGTGAAAAACGTTACTGACATAATCGACCTAAAAAAGAAAGGAGGATGTTATCCTCCTGTTTAGTTTTAAACTGTGTTTTCTTCGAAGTGTTTGAATGTGGATAGAGTACACATTGAAGGGGGTGAGATTATGGGTGGTGTGACAGTGAAGGGAATTAGCTATATTTTCAAGAGGAACCACAAGAACCAACATAAAGCTAGGAGATCAATGAATATAGGGTGGATATGTTAAAATAAAGGTAAAGAGGGCAAAATAATGATTAAGTGCAGGGAATGTTGACAAGTGCCTCGGCTAGCCCCTGATTCAGTTATTTCCCATAGGTAATTCAGCAAATGCTTGCACCAAAAGAAACATATCCACAATGCAAAGTTACTCCTAGTTCCTTGGTCAGCTCTCTAGACTGGAAGCTGCTTGCTCTGGGGAATGATGTCATTGTCATACATTTGGGGTATATTTTCGGACTGCCTTCATTAGCGCCACAGCCAATGGCATTCTCTTGCAAATGTCCTCTGGGAGGTCGTCACAGTTTCGTTCCACATACTGGGCTTCTTCTCCAAGGCTCAACCTGGGGGGACATCTCCTAGTCCAAAATACCATTTTATCAGTTAATTCCCTCCCACCTTCTCTCTCCCCTTTAGTAAATATTATTTTGTGTCAGCGATGGACGTAATCATAAAGTTGTTACACCAAACAAGTCTGTGCAGGCAAAAACGCACTTGAGAAAGGAGTAATCCAATAATGAATTCGCATTACAGGGCCATTCATATTAGAGAGAATTTTATAAATTATTTAGAGTAAAACAGAGTCTTGATTTTTGCAACACATACTTTCAAAAGAAAATTACACATTTAAACACAAAACCATTATTGTAGGAATTAAACATGTTTAAAGTTAGGACAATATCTTTAAATATCTCAAAAATGTGACTTGCCCACCATATCTATTGATGTTAGTTGTCCCGTGGTTGTTTTGAGATATTCATAATGCTGAGTGCCATGAATTGGTAAATGTGTACTAAAATGACATGGTTTTTAACGAAATTGAATGTAGTGGTTGAGCATTTGCTTTTGAAATTATTTGTTGCAATATCATGACTTTGTTTGACTCTTTATAATTCATAAAATATCCTCTTCCTGAAGTGCATTATTGATTACACAAACTTGGATGGTGCAACAACTTGGGGTTTCGTACTGATGGGGTGTGGCAAGTAGACCCATTTGATACCAGCACAGATACATTTATAGGAATTTGTTTTTGAAATATTCTTTAACTTACCTATAATATAATATAATATATTTTATTAGCATTTGAGTGCTGTCTATTATTTGGATTTGTCAGGCGCCAGTGGTGCACTTGCCTTTTCCACCAGATCTGTTCCTCCTGTTGCTAATAGCGAGCTTCACTCTTGTTAGTTTGTTCCGGGGCATCTAGATGTGGCCCTCATCAACACTCAGCCCCAGGATTACCAGGCTTGTGGCAGTTTCTGCCCAGCAACCCTGGCATATCTCAAGTGTACGCCCATTTACACCTCCTGTCTCCTCCTATATTCTATGGCCCTCTCTGCTTGCCCAATCGTGGCATTCTTTAGGTCTTTCTGTTGCTTATTGGGGCTAAAACCATGATTATTCTCACTCTTCACTTGTTCACCATCCTCCAGAATGGTGCTTCTCTTCCTTCTTCTGATTTAGTCTCCCCCAATTTCTCAATTTTTTGATGTGTGCCTTCCTCCTTCCTGTAGATGTATTATTTCTGTTTGTCCTTCCGCATCTCACCCCTCTCAATGTTTTCTCCTTCCTTTCTCTTTCTGATCTCTCCTTGTTCCCTCTGCAACCTCACCATTAAACTCTTACCTCTTCTCTCCTTATTCTAACTCACTTCTCTAATTCCTCCTGCAATTGCCCTCCTTATTGCTTATGTCAGCACGATGCTTCCCTCACTACACACTCTCACTTTTGATGTTTACCTTCAAATTCCCGCAATTTGGCTTTGGTCAAGCCCCTTTTTCTACACAACCTCTTTCCCAGGTATGTTTATTTATAGGGTTACTGACCCATACTCCACTGGGCTGAGGGTATAAGAAGTGCTCCACCATTTTAGAGTCAGGCAGTCTTGTCATGGTGTTTTTCAACAGGCAATGAGTGGTTTGGCTACTCATTGGTCCCTCTGC
Organism: Ambystoma mexicanum; assembly: GCF_040938575.1. Lineage (NCBI taxonomy): Eukaryota > Metazoa > Chordata > Amphibia > Caudata > Ambystomatidae > Ambystoma > Ambystoma mexicanum. Next base: position 232,564,001 of record NC_090931.1, read on the forward strand.
CCAGGCCTCCCCCAATGAATCTCTGGTTTCCAATTCTCATGGTTTGCTCCACGGATCACAGTTTCTGTTAATTTTTCAACCTGCAATGTCTTTGGATTTGGGGTTAGTAGCCCTTTGCAGTTTGATTTTCGGTCTATCAGCATGAGCCTGCTGGATCTATGTGACATGGATTCATGACCACATTGTGATATGACAGCATGTGCACCTATGCATCCGAGGAAAAGGAAACAGTTCTGATTCTTGCTGGGACCCACTATCTAACACTCCTTCAGGGATCAATAGCGTGATGAAGCCATGGGGGATCTATCACATCGCAGTTCCTGACTGACGTCATGAAGTGGATGTTCTCCCATTGCCCCTACAGTCTTTTAGTCCACTTTTTCAGGTCCAAACTATGTGACTCCATCACAGTGGGTATAGAGAGTATCTGGGATTTTGACACTCATAGATTTTTACATTTTTGATTAGAAGAATTGCTTTTCTGAAATGTTGATTTTCACATGATGCATTTTCCCAGGCAGATTTAATGTCTGCTTTATTGATGTGGATACCATAGTACTCACATTTTCCAATATGGACTGCCTTGTAATATCTTTTCACATATTTCATTTTTATCACTCTTATTTTTGGAGAGCCGGCATTGGTGCTATTGGTTTCGGCCCACTATTTACTTGCTGGAGAACTGATCATTGATCGGATAAAATGTTGCCTTGTTGAAGTCTTTTCTTTGTTATGTGCTGTTACAACATCAAGTGTGTATTTAATGTTGGGATGGAGAACATCTACCAAGGCTTTGGGTACTGTCATGTACCATCATATTGTAGTTGGCAAATCAGTGAAACTGTCTACCTTGAATGGGCCAACCTAACTTGGGGTTGGAGGTCATGGGCTGTCTGACAATTTTCAGAAAAGAATGTCATCTGAGAATCATTTGATCAAACAGCTGAGGCTGCACTGCCAGAGTAATTTATTTGTTTATTTAATTATTTGGTATAGCATCAACTTGCTACCAGAGTTAGCCACTGAATGTTTGGAAAGCAGCATGGTCACGATGGTGATAGCATTGTTAAGGATGCAGAAGAAAGAATAGTTGATGATTTGATGATCAGAGATTGCAAATGAACACTCGGTGTAATAGGCAATGAGCTAGGTGTTTGGGAACATTCACTAGTTTGGTGATCTCCAAAGTGTACATGATGTATATCCGGCCAAATATCTGTTTAATCTCATGTGTGTTTGTGTCTAGGTTCAGATTTGCAAGAAACAAAATGTGCTGGGATAGGGTTTGCAGGTGAAAATAATTTTCTAAACATTTCTCCAAGATGAAGTGACCATGTTTCAGTGTATGGTATACAACAGATGTTTGGAAAACCAGGAGCATTTAGGCAGTCTACTTTGAACCCCTGTTCCTGATGTTTAGTTAATTATTCTCTTGTTCACTGATTATTTAGTTAATCCAAGTAGACCATCAACATGTATTATATTGTTGCTTCTCTGTAGGCCTTAATCAAACCCATCCTGGGATAATAATATAGACGTTGAACCTACTTCCTGGGGCCTCAGGACGTTTGTTGTTTCCACATTGTGACAAAAATAAACATTGAAGAACATTGAAAGAGCACAAAAAGATGATGAGACATTATGATGCTGGAAAATGCCTTATGAAGGGAAGGGGCCTCCTGTCCTTGTCCTTCCACTTCTCTGTGTGTGTTTTCCTTCTGTTTTCTACCACTGAGGTCCAGCCTGCAGCTCTTCATGTTTATCATTTGCTGTTTCCTGGCATTTACAGTCTCCTACCAGCAGTTCTGGACTACACAACACACAGCAAAATACTAGCCTGCAACCTCCCTTTAATACTGCAAATTACTTTTGCATGCTTTAGCAGAAGTGTGGAGTCACCTGTACTGGCTCACTGATAACTACAGAAATGTTCGCTCACGTCCAAAGCTGCACTGCCCCAGCACACGTGTGCGACCTGCATCTGCTTGCACTCGGCTGGACAAATCCACTTCATGGGACAAATGATGGAAAGTGGAGCCATTTCCAGACCTAACTCTTACCTGCTTTGTATTTTGCCACTCTATTGGAAAATATGGCAAATGGGTAAAAAGGACAAACTGCACTCCTACCAGGGACGTCATTTCACCAAAACGCCAGCGGTTGAAGAAGTGACACCACACAACCTTTGACCTCTGATGGCATCACAGGAACGGATGTCATTTGACCACCACCCCAAAGTGACATCACAGGAAGCGATGGAACACGACATTTAACCCCTTGACAAAACTGGAAGTGGCATCACATAGCATTGTTCCTAAGTACACTACAAAAAATATGATTACAATATCACTGTAATGTGATATAGATTGCATACAAGAATGTATCATCATACGTATCGTTAATATCAGTGTGTATAGGCCCATTTTACCAATTTACTGTAAATGCAAGCAGACGTCCAAGACCAAATGATAATGAAGTGTAATTATTTAGCACTTATGCTTAAGCACTTTAGTTTACATAGAACAAATATACATAAATATCATCCAACCTTTGTTGGTACTCATTTATCTACCACAGAAGGATGAAAGGCTGAGTTGGCCTTGCCAGGATTCAAACATGCAACCTGCAGAACACATACACATTACAGCATTGCACGCTCAACCCACTGAGCTATTTTACAGGCTATAGCTATTTTACTGGCTACAGTAAAATGAGCAATGACATGTCTGAATGTTCTCAAAGTCAGAAAGCAAATTACACTCTGTAGTGAATACCTCTGAACTGGTAAATGAGATTGAACAGAAGACCACTTCATGTGCAGGTCTGACGCAAAGTTGGTCACATGTCAAGCCTGTGTGGATTTACTTTTCTGGCTTCAGAGGGTGGAAAAATACATACCATTGGGATGGTTCATAACTGTGTATTAAAGTATTTATAGTAGTGTAGGGAAAACAGCGCACTCACATAGCATCCGAACTTTGGGCAATCGTTACCTCATACATGCAAACAAACACCCTGAACAGCATGCCACGGAGATAGGAAAGTTCGACACATTACAACAAAGCCTTCATTGTTGCACAATGAAATCAAGGGAAACTTTATGGGATATGGTCAAACATTTCTACTGTGTACACAAGCTTTTAGGCGCAAAGATTTTCTCAAGTGGGGGACACCGAGATGCAATGTCTTGTGATGATCGTAACGGAGACAATGGAAGAAAGAAATATGCTATAACTGCAAATTGCGAAAAAACAAAATACATAGGCCAAAATAGATGCTTATTCTACTCTAAATGCTTTTTGGATGTTTTTGATTGCATTGTGAATTTGAGGTGTTTAAGAACAGATTAAATCAGTGACTAACACCCTGAAGTATGCCTGAAATAAACCTTTAATGAGTCTAGCAATTATTGTATGGAATTTCAGAAAGACAAATGATTTGTTATTCCTATTCTTTCTTATTTAGGGTCACTGCTCAAAGTGTTGCACTTGTGGAACCCCCTGTTTTTTTAAGAGGCCGAACAAGAAAACCAGCTATTCCATAAACAAAGAGCCACATCGTGCTGGCCTCAGACCAGGAGCTTCTGTTTCAAACAAAATAATAATACAATAATGTATTAAAAACATTTTTTTAGGGGTAGCAAGGGAGACCACAGGGGTTGCAGCCATGACCCCTGGCGACCCCAAATAACACCCCTCTATAGAGGTGAGTAGATTTAGGAGCCAATTCAACACGGAAAAGCAATCCGTACTGCGAGAGAGCTGCCCAATTCTAGCCAAGACTGCAAGACTGCTCGCTCATTCCACTTGCACTCTTGACGTCATTACATAGGCGTAAGATGCTTTTGAGTCATTCTGCATGAGAATATAGTTATCTAGTAGCTCCTTTTTTGTTTTCGAGTGTGTTAAACATTGGATTTGACCATTGTCTTGGTTCTATTGTCGGTATAAGCTGGAGCAATTAATACATATTATCATTATTCATATCACATTATTCACTATAAATCCCCATTATTTTATATAATTGTTCTTGTTCCGGTCTTTCTTATTTGCAATTTTCCTTCTTTACATTTCGATTTTCTCGAGGTCTTTAAGGGTATCAGCACATAGTGGTCACAGCAATATGTGTTTTGGAGTTTGGGTGGGAAAGTAAAAAGAAAATTTACTTCAATAGAAAAATAAATATGAAAAAATAGTAAAGGAAATGTGGTATTATTTTGTAGTATTGAAATAAAAAGGGTGTCTTCATAAGTTAAATATTTTAATTGCAAACATGGTCAAACTGGAGTGGTTTTAACAAAAAGATGAATTACCTGTCAAGTAAAAGTAAACTGTTTCTCTATAAGAAAGTGAAAGTATTTTCCCATGTTTTAGCTTTCTCTTTAGAGTGATAAATTAGATGTTGCAGCAAAGAAAAAAAGGACTTGTCTTGTTTAAAGAAACATTGCTTGGAAATTGCATTTTTGTTTACCTGTCTGTTTTGAAGACAGATTATTCAGAATGCTGTCAATACCAGTACTTAATGACTACAGTCTGAACATTCTGATTGGCTGAGAGGAGGTCAATAATGATCTCCATTTGCTAATATTTCAAGAATACAATTATGTTATAAAAAGGAAATAGATTACACAAATATTTTGTACTTTTTCTTTTCTCTAATTGAATGTCTCACTTTACTGCTTATGTTGCCTCTAATATACCTGAATGGTATTGTAGTGTACGCAACTGTTACTAAGTTACTGAAAATGTGTTTTTTCTCATGTATATCTGGCCTCTATATATTGCTCATTATATTTCAAAACCAGTGCATTATGTTGCAATCAAAAAAAAGTAACATTCATCTGATGCCTTCTGTTAAGTCTAATTAAGTTTGACTTCTTCTGGTCTAAATTTGAATTCTCCGTCTCCTTCTCTGATGTGGTCTCTGGGAAGCATGTCGCAAAAATACTATGGGCTTAATTCATGGAATTTTTTACACAGATTAAACTGATTTTGCACTGCTGAAAAGTGACTTTGCACTGCCAACACAAACCCTGAATTGTGGAACTCTGCAAAGTCTATTTTTGTAGTACAAAGTCAGTGCAAAGTCAGCACATAGTCATTTTTGCAGTACAAAATAAATTTGCACTGACATTGCACTGCAACAATACACTTTGCACAGTTCCATGAATCAGGGTTTATGTTGGCAGTGCAAAGTCACTTTTCAGCAGTGCAAAGTCACTTTGTACTGTGCAAAAGATTTAATGAATCAGGCCCCATATTTTCTTTTCAATCTTCCTAATGCTCTTTTTGCCATTGCAAGGCTAGTGGCCGTTTTAGTTCCTAACTGCCCATCAAGTCAAAATGTCCCTTATTCAGATCCTTAGTTCTCTGATGGCACTGCCTGTGTGCATTGTACCACATATCCATTGTATTCCATATGTAATATATTTGGTTCTGCAATTCATGCAACCTTTGATACACTTTTATGTCCATTTGATAGAGTAAGCCTTAGTGTTGCTCTGTGCAAATCAGCAAATTGTATAAGTGTCACATTTCTGAAACCCCTCTAGATACAACAATTTGTTGTAGTGTTTAAAACTTAGACATCATATTGTGTGCATTTTTAGGGCTCTTGTATATATTATTAATGTGTTATCAACATATTCCTTTGAATCCTCATCCATTAGTAACATATACCAATGTTTGTTAAGTATGCTAAAAATTGTTTTCCTCTCATTTGAGTAAAATGTTAGAAACCTAACATTAGCATCATTATCTCTCAAATGCCTCACTTTTGCAATGAATATTTATTTCCTGTTTCTCAATATCATCTTGTTGAATGTTTCATCAATATCTTCCATTGTATATCCTTTAAGTATAATAGTTCTTAATCAAATGACATTCTTTCTCATATCTTATGTCTTGACTGCAATTTCTGTGCACTCCCTTAAATTCACCTATTGGCCCATTCTCAATGGTAGTGCATCTATGTCAGCTGTGTGCGTGTAATGTTTAATTATCTTTAGTTGGTTTCATATATGTTGTTGTTTGAAGTCTGGTATCTTCTATGTAAATATGAAGATATGGAACGTCTACACATAATGTACTATGTGTACTGCTCAGTTCAACATCAAATGTATTATCCTTCAAATATATGAAGTATTTTTCTAGTTCTTCAGATAGACATATGAGACAATACCCAGTTTCAGTAACTTTAATAACAATCATGTAGAAAACATTATTGAAGTATATTAGAAGCAACATAAGCAGCCAAGTGAGATCAGTTAAATGATACACAAGAATAAATGTGACCTTATGATGTAATCCATGTCCTTTTATTTTTAAATTAATGGTATTCATGCCATATTAATACTATTAGTATTTCAAAATACCGACAAGTAAAGTAAAAATATTCCAAATAGAGCAATCAGAACAAGGATAATTATAAAAGATGCAGGAAATTTATATTAAATATTGTGATGTGATGTAAACAATGATAATATGTATCAAATGCTCAAAAATGTATAGGCAGTAGACACAAGACAATAGAAAAATCAGGTTTAAACAGACTTTAAAATGAAAAAAGGAGCCAATAGATAAATATATTCTCATGTGCAATGACTAGAAAGCGTCTCACGCCTATATAAGACAACACGAATACAAATCTAAACATACACAGTGCTGGCCATCATATATTTGTGATTTGCAATAACAAACTAATAGTTAAAAATGTGTAAGTAGTAAATACAATAGGAATATATATACATATACATACACATACATATGTATATATATATATCAGTGAGAACAATTTGTTAAAGGGGCATTATGGTTAAGCAGCACTAATACAAACCTATGAAAAAAAAATAAAACCGAAAAACTTCAGAGATTCACCAGTTATGGTAAGCTAAGCAACCAGAACTCGCGCCACCACCGTGCACTGGCAAGACTAACAACCAGAATATACAAGATGACATCACAAATGTCATTGATGACACCACTGATGACATAACATATCTGGGCCACTTGTTTTTGTTTACTGACATGATTAGGCTAGTTTATTGTTTTTACTGATAATGAGAATTTCCAAAGTTTAAAAGGTGCTATGAATCTACACATTAACCTTTTTATATGTTTTTAAAGTACATTCCCTGGGGTTTGGTCTTAGCTCATAGTGCCCATACATGGGACAATAAGCAGGACTCAAACAAACCATTTATTTGTATACATGAAGATGCACTTTAATGTTATTAACATTTTATGGTGATGCTGTTTCTTTCTTCCTTACTTTAGTCTCCTTGTATGTGCCCCTGATTTGTATGCATTCTGGGTCTTCATATGTATTGTTTGTACTAGCACAATTGTGTAGTAAGTCTTGAATAGTTAGCTAGTTATTACATGTTTAACATTACTTAAAACTCTGATAAGGTAGCATTCATTATTTTACTATCCAAAATTACAAGATTATAAATATTGTACTTCAATCCATGCCATGCTGCAGCCATTGCCTATGTTTGTGTATGATTAGGTTCCAATATTAACAACAACTCTAAAATATAATATTTTGTTTAGATCAGTACATTCTTTAATACATTAAGTAGTTCATGATATGTCTCCCGATCACAATTGACATGTTGTTACCAACATTATAAACACCTTGTAGGGACTTTATAAAAATTAAATTTCATATTTGATGACATCCATGACATTTGTGATGTCATCTTTGATATCCTGGGTGTTAATATTAGCAGTGCACGGTGCTGGCACAAGTTATGGTTGCTTAGCTTACTATGACTGGTCAATTTCAGAGGTTTTTCGGTTTTACTTGTAACCATAATGTTCCTTTAAAAAGGTTTTTTCCGTGAATTGCATCGGTTTTTGTTAGTGTAACTTAACGATAATGTCCCTTTAACAAAGTTTTTTAAGTGACGTGCACCTTTACTCTGCTGCAACTCCCTTATATTGTACTCCCCTCCAATGTGGCAACTATGGAGTTCGCAGACAGTGCGGCAGTCCGCGAACATCTGACGGCACTTACTGGGCTCAAAATCATAGGGGAAACCCAAAAAAGATGTACTCATCAACTAACAAACAGATGTACCTAAAATCACAACTAATATTTACAACATGCAAGAATACCTTATTGTACAAATACTCACGTTGAAAACTACTATTTTTTTTTTTTTATGTAAGCCACATTACAATGGAATTCACCAAGCACAAACCATAACTGTGCACTTCATATAATCTCTTCAGTACAACTCTGGATACAGATTAAGAAACAGCAGGTGCTTACTGGACAAGACATTCTCACTAAATAGTAAGTGCATTGTATGTATTTCTCTTTTATTAACTTTTATTACATAAAGATGTGTTATAAGACAGAAGCCCTTTTTTTCTCAATGAAATGGCAAGCACACTGGAATGGTTAGAGTAGAACTTCCCAAAAGAAGAAATGAGTGAAGATAACATCTCCAATGGTATACAATAGATATTTTAATGTCAACAAATAATGTTTTCTTACACCCCTTACTAAAATAATTATTTCAATTTCTCTTACAGTACATAATTTTCATGAAAAACCACACTCCATTTTAATCATTCACAATCCCAAGAATCAGAAAGTGAAGTCCTATCCCCAGTGTAAATACTGAAATTATGAATTTGACAAAAAAAATTGGATGAACTAAGTAATGATTTTAAGGAACCTTTACAATATGTGAAAAATCAATGCATTAAAAATGTTCCCTATCACTGTTCTTCTTGCACCTGTCCCCTTGTCCCCAGCAATCATCCCCATCAAATTATGAACATTTTATTCAAATACGATTTGAAAAATCCTCACTCCCTTCCTCCCCTCATGATTATTGTACAGAAATTCCTAATTCTCCCATTTATGTTTCGTTTCCCATTCCGATACTGCATCCCTTTCTTGCATAAATATATTTTTTGTATTAAACATGTTTTGTTTACTGTTGTGTAATGTTTCCTACTTTTTTTAAAAACCCCACTATGAGTGCACGCCTGTCCGGTATGTCTGCACTCAAAATGGAGATGCCCCTAGATGTTCGGCCATGTCTGTTTTTGTGTGACGCACTTTTAATTACAAAAAAGGTAGCAGGCTCTCCTCTCCAGAAAGAACATGGCATGATAACCTGTTCTGAGATGAGAGTTTGCAGCACATGCTTTTTGCTCACTGTGCCTTTCACAGATTGGAAATATCCATTTGCATATCAGTCTTTGTCCCGTCCACATAGGCAGTCCAGCACCGAATGCTATGGCAATTCCTCTCTGAACAAGAGTACCAACAGCAACCCCATACGCGTGTTTCAGCCTTGTTGGGCCTCATCAGTGAGGTGAAGCTGTGCCTCTCTGAGCACAGTGAGCAGGGAGTCCACGTCTGGTTGCCCCCAGGTAACTCAGGGTGACCAACCCCAAGTTCCTTGCAAATATTTCAAAAAAATTAGCAGGCGCTCCTCTCCAGAAAGAACATGGCATGATAACCTGTTCTGAGATGAGAGATTGTAGCACATGGTTTTTGCTCACTGAACCTTTCACAGATGGGAAATAACCATTTGCATATCAGTCTTTGTCCCGCCCACATGGGCAGTCCAGCACTGAAATGCTATGGCAATTCCTCTCTGAACAAGAGTACCAACAGCAACCCCATACACGTGTTTCAGCCTTGTTGGGCCTCATCAGTGAGGTGAAGCTGTGCCTCTCTGAGCACAGTGAGCAGGGAGTCCATGTCTGGTTGCCCCCAGGTAACTCAGGGTGACCAACCCCGGACACTGCGCATGTTCTACGGACAGCCAGCGCATGCACCCTACGATTCCAGCCTGAAGGGTGTCCGGGGACGGACATCGGGGCCACGGACGTCCGGGGACGTCATCATGTGACCGTGCAGTGTGACGGTGGTGTTCGCAAAGAGTTTAAAAGTGCTTTTCCAGCCAATCTAGGGTGTTTCAAGCAGAACCGTTACCCTTGCACAGCTCCAGGCCCATTCAACATTGATCTGGCAAGTTTTTACAACTTTAAAAGGTCTATTTTCGACTCGGTAGACCACGGACAGTACGACTGTCAGCGGACGGTGCCTCTAAAGGGACCCATCCATTACTTTTCCTCATTCTCAATCTGGCTGCCCTGGAGATAGCATCTGGAGAACACCTGATTGCAGATCTCTGAAAACCTGCTGCAATGGCATCTGCTATAGCCATTTCTGCTTCCCAACCACCCCATTCACCAGCGCCACCATCATCATCGTCTGGAGGGCTTGGAGAGCGGAACAGGCATGTTGATATGGAAGAGGAGGATCAAGAGGAAGAAGAGGATGAAGTGCAGGAAGTCCCTGTCACTACTACTCGGTCCTGGGTGTGGCAATTTTTTTTACAACCATTGGAAATGTCCCAAAGGCTTGTGCAAGCAAGGTACGATGCACCGAGTGTATTCCTACGGGACTACTTCCGTAAGGTGCCACACCAAATCAGCCCACCAGAGTGCTCTGACAAAGGCAATACCTTTCTCAGGTAAGAGCAGGTTGACTTCCTCCACCCCATCATCTTTATCTGCTCCTGTCACCACAAAGAATACTCCTTTGGGGCAGAGGATTCCAGCAGCGGCCTCATAGGCCATAGAGAACACTGTTGACCCATGCCTTTCGAGGGTCACAGTGCTATGCATGTACTGTGAAGCACTGTTCTGTCGGGGGGAGCAGTTTTGGAGTGCTTTAAAGGCTGCAGTCACGGATCAATGAGAAACACTGCCTCCTTCCTGATTAAGGCCTGCCCAACATCTTTCTCTCTCCACCTGCCCCTTCATCCCCGTGGTTGGTGCCCCTTCCCCTTCCCACCCCTACCTTGCCTCTCCTAAGAAAAAATGGCAAAACAAAAAATGTAACTTGAACAAATAAAAAAAAAGGTTCCTTTAGGAGCAACCTTTCACAGTTAAAAAATAGAAGTGAGAAAAAACATCACAGGCCCCTGCACAACCTGCACAGTCCGCTTTTCCCATTTGTGGACCAAATGAACTGGAACACATCCATATCTGTCTCGGGGCAATGCGTGAATACATTATTTTGGAATTAGGGAAGGTTTTTCCAAGATGAAGTGACCATGTTTCAGTGTATGGTATTCAACAGGTGTGTTAAATCAGGAGCACTTTAGACAGTCTACTTTGAACCCCTCTTCCTGATGTGTAGTTAATTATTCTCATGTCCACTGATTATTTAGTTAATCTAAGAAGACCATCAACATGTATTATATTTTTGCTTCACTGTAGGCCTTAATCAAACCCTTCCTGGATAATAACATAGATGTTCAACCTACTTCACGGGGCTTCAGGATGTTTGTTGTTTCCACATTGTTACAAAAGTAAACTTTGAAGAACATTGAAAGAGCATTAAATGATGATGAGAGATTGTGATGCTGGAAATGCCCTATGAAGGGAAAGGGCCTCCTGTCCTTGTCCTACCACTTCTCTGTGTGTGTTTTCCTTCTGTTTTCTACCACTGATGTCCAGCCTGGACCTCTGGCAGTGCAGCTCTTCATGTTTATCTTTTGCTGTCTCCTGGCATTTACAGTCTCCTACAAGCAGAGAATGTTCTGGACTACACAGCACCCAGCAAAATACCAGCCTGCAACCTCCCCCTCATACTGCAAATAACTTTTTCATGCTTTAGCAGAAGTGTGGTGTCACCTGTACTGGATCACTGATAACTACGGACATGTTCCCTCATGTCCAAAGCTGCACGGCCCTAGCACGCGTGTGCAACCTGCACCTGCTTGCACTTGTCTGGACACTTCCACTTTATGGGACAAACGATGGAAAGAGGAGCCATTTCCAGACCTAACTCTTACCTCTTTTGCATTTTGACACTCTATTGGAAAATATGGGAAATGGGTAAAAATGACAAACAGCACTCCAACCAGGGACATCATTTCACCAAAACGCTAGTGGTTGCTTAAGTGACATCACACAATCCTTGACCTCTGATAACATCACAGGAAGGGATGTCATTTGATCTCCACCTCAAAGTGACATCATAGCAAGCAATGGAACACGACATTTCACCCCTTGACAAAACTGGAAGTGGCATCACATAGCATTGTTCCTAAGTACACTGCACTACAATACAATACAAACAATACAAAAAATATGGTTACAATATCACTGTAATGTGATATACATTGCATACAAGAATGGATCATCATATGTATCATTAATATCAGTGTGTTATATATATATATATATATATATATATATATATATATATATCAGCCCATATTACCAATTTACTGTGAATGCAAGCAGACATACAAGACCAAATGATAATGATGTGTTATTATTTAGCACTTATCAGTCAGTCAAAACAACTTTATTCGGCCGAAAAAGGCCATCAAAGTACATCCTACCAATGCAGTTATAGAACTAAAAATACAACTCTAATACATAATTACAAGTACACAACAAAGGATAAACCACAGGGCGTTTTAAATTACTGTCCCCTGCATAGGGGCCGTCAGACAAGACTCATAAACCAGAAATTGTTTCTCACCAGCCCCCAAACCCTGCTATTTCCCGTGGCGCCTCGGCCCCAAGGCAGTCAAGTTTGTCCCTGAAAGGGGACTGTTTCTAGGGGCAGCCCCACTGTGGCACACAGGGGCAGTGATGGAGGATGAGCTAACTTCAATGCCACTTTTCCTTGACCACTCATGGACATTGCATTTTTCTAAGACAGCCCTGCCACATGGGTATCCCTCAGGACTAATTTGACAGTGTCCGTATGTGCTATGGGATTGGGCAGTCTGGTACATTCCAGCAAAGAGCCACTGGAGACGAACCCACATTCGCCCGCAGCCAGTGAAGACATTTATTATGGAGGGCGTCCCTTGGTTCTCTTGCATAGACGGACAGTTTCAGGACACCATTGAGAAACACCCTGGATGTGCTTCCACCTTCGCGAGGATGATGTCCAAACAGAGGCCTACATGGACCAGGGGTTAGGGTACCAGCCTCCCTCCCCCCTGTGCGCCAATTTCCCTGAGCTCTCCAATTGGGGCTCGGCAATGCTGGAGATTCAATCCCCATATTTAAAGACCCTGTGACCCCGATGGTCTCCCTTCGTTCAGATATTACTGGGAGAATGACCACCTCTGGGCCACTCTTCAAAAAAGGGGTGGGCCTATCCACAGAGACAGGGGGTAGTTCAGAATACGAGGTGTTTATTCCCTTGGTCATACCAGGATTCGGTCCCCCGGGCCCACCCCCTGATGAACATATTCCCCCCCACTCCTCCTTCCCCCTTACCGCCCAACACCCCCTTAATCAGGACAAGTAAGAGATTTTTAACTTCAGACAGCACAGAAAGCAAGAAATGACCGGAGCAACTTGGCGAATTGGTGAAAGCTAAGGAGGGTCGGACTGATCGACAAAGTTCCCCTTTAGTGATGGAATTAGAAGCCCAGCAGGGATTGAGAGGACGGGGTGGGCTGACACCGGCAAAAACTGACTCCCATTGTTGGGTCGACAACTGGGCATTTCTCTCAGGTCCAAACCTAAACCAACCATGCCCACGTCTACAGCATCCAATGTCACCTGTACAGGGAGCGGAAATGAGTGGGCTTCAGGAAGGTCCAGTGTCAACTGCAGGGTTTGGGTATCTGGGCCTGGGTCTGGGTCCAGGAATGGATGAGTGGGGGCCAATTCCGATTCCTTAAGGGGAGCGCAGGGTAAAACGGCGGGTTGAGCCAGCGAAACAGAACCTCAAATCAACTTTGAGATGCCAGATGAGATCCTCTCACATCCGACTGACAGTTTGTTCAAAAAGTCAGTAGTTGCCTCACTATTAAAACCCCCACCGGGAGTAAGCAGATTGGCAGGGTGTGCAGAACCTTCCACAGCGGGGCTGGACAAACTGATTGTTGGGAGAGAAATCAGCCCAATGCCAAAAGACCCAGAGGGACCTGCCAACAAACTAGAAATTTGGGGAACTCGCTCTTTGTCTCTCTCTTCTTCACACACAGTAGCCATAGTCACTCCCTTTCTGCAAAGGGTCCCATTCCATGGTATATTGCCCTGCTCGGTCCCCGAGATCAAGCACAAGGACCCCCTCCTGGATCTTCCTCCTATAATGGGCTTACAGTGAGCCACTGGGACCGGGGGGGAGGGCATAAAGTTTTGAGAGAATGGAGGATTGCGATAGGTGATGCGGGGAGAAAGGGAACAAAATCACTCCTTCTTCTCGGGCACCTTTAGTTGTACTCTGAAGTGAGCCCACCATCATATGGTTTGTACACCAGGGGGCCCTAAGGGTCTGCTCCAAAGTAAAAACAAAATAAACTTGCTCATCCAGTGGCGGAAGGGGGCAAAAAGATGGTTTACCACATCCCCCAACGCCAAAGCCCACAGCAGTATGTGGCTCACCTCAAGGTCCAGTCCAACAGATCAGCCCCCGCAGAGCCGCAAACACCCCCACCGGGCCGCCAACACCCCGCGCCCTTTCCCCGCGGGCTTCACCCGTTCGGGCTGGGGTCTGCGGCGGGAATAGATGAGGGGGCGTGGCCAAGGTATGGCGTGCCTCCAGGGACAATGGATCCAGCGGGCCGCCAATACCCCGCGCCCTTTCCCCAGCGGGCTTCACTTATGCTTAAGCACTTCAGTTTACATAGAACAAATATACATGCAATATCACCCAACCTTTGTTGGTACTCATTTATCAACCACAGAAGGATGAAAGGCTGAGTTTGCCTTGCCAGGATTCAAATATGAAACCTGCAGAACACATACACATTGCAGCATTGCACGCTCAACCCACTGAGCTGTCTTGCCGGCTATAGCTATCTTACCGGCTACAGTAAAATGAGCAATTACATGTCTGAATGTTCTCAAAGTCAGAAAGCAAATTACACTGTGTGGTGAATACCACTGAACTGGTAACTGAGATTGAACAGCAGACCACTTCATGTGCAGGTCTGATGCAAAGCAAAGTTGGTCACATGTCAAGCCTGCGTGGATCTACTTTTCTGGCTTCAAAGGGTGGCAAAATACATACCATTGGGAGAGTTCATTACTGTGTGTTAATGTATTAAAAGTAGTTTAGGGAATGCAGGGCACTTACACGGCATCTGAACTTTGGGCACTCGTTACCTCATACAAGCAAACAAAACTCCTGAACAGCATGCCAGGGAGATAGGAAAGATTGACACATTACAACAAAGCATTCACTGTGGCACAATGAAATCAAGGGCCACTTTATATGATATGGTCAAACATTTCTACACTGTACACAAGCTTTTAGGCGCAAAGATTTTCTCAAGTGGCGGACACCGAGATGGAATGTCTTGTGATGATCGTAACAGAGACAATGGAAGAAACAAATATGCTATAACTGCAAATTGCGAAAAACAAAATACATAGGCCAAAATAGATGCTTATTCTACTCTAAATGCTTTTTGGACGTTTTTGATTGCATTGTGAATTTGAGGTGTTTAAGAACAGATAAATCAGTGACTCATCCCCTGAAGTGTGCCTGAAATAAACCTTTAATGAGTCTAGCAATTATTGTATAGAATTCCAGAAAGACAAATGATTTGTTATTCCTATTCTTTCTTATTTAGGGTCACTGCTCAAAGTGTTGCACTTGTGGAACCCCCTGTTTTTTTTAAGAGGCCGAACAAGAAAGCCAGCTATTCCACAAACAAAGAGCCACATTGTGCTGGCCTCAGACCAGGAGCTTCTGTTTCAAACAAAATAATAATCCAATAATGTATTAAAACAATTTTTTAGGGGTAGCAAGGGAGACCACAGGGGTTGCAGCCACGACCCCTGGCGACCCCAAATGACACCCCTCTATCGAGGTGAGTAGATTTAGGAGCCAATTCAACAGGGAAAAGCAATCCGTACTCCAGGAGAGCTGCTCAACTCTAGCCAAGACTGCAAGACTGCACACTTGTTCCACTTGCCCACTTGACGTCATTACATAGGCGTGAGATGCTCCCGAGTCATTCTGCATGAGAATATAGTTATCTATCAGCTCTTTTTTGTTTTCGAGTGTGTTAAAGATTGGATTTTTCCATTGTCTTGGGTCTATTGCCTGTACCTGCTTGAGCATTTAATACATATTATCGTTATTCATATCACACTATTCACTATACATCCCAGTATCATATATAATTGTTCTTGTTCTGATCACTCTTATTTGCAATTTTCCTTCTTTACTTTTCGATTTTCATATTCAAATAGGATTAATAAAGTCTTATAGATTGGGGTGGGGAGATAATTGCAGGATAATGACCCACCAACTAAGTATGGCCCGAGGAGAAGACGAGTGATAATGACCCCTCTCGAGGTCTTTAAGAGTATCAGCACATAATGGTCATAGCAATATGGGTTTTGGAGTTTGGGTGGGAAAGTAAAAAGAAAAGTTACTTCAATAGAAAAATAAATATGAAAAAATAGTAAAGGAAATGTGGTATTATTTTGTAGTATTGAAATAAAAAGGGTGTCTTCATAAATTAAATATTTTAATTGCAAATATGGTCAAACTGGCGTGGTTTTAACAAAAAGATGAATTACCTGTCAAGTAAAAGTAAACTATTTCTCTATAAGAAAGTGAAAGTATTTTCTCATGTTTTAGCTTTCTCTTTAGAGTGATAAATTAGATGTTGCAGCAAAGAAAAAAAGGACTTGTCTTGTTTAAAGAAATATTGCTTGGAAATTGCATTTTTGTTTACCTGTCTGCTTTGAAGACAGATTATTCAGAATGCAGTCAATACCAGTACTTATTGACTGCAGTCTAAACATTCTGATTGGCTGAAAGGGGGTCAATAATGATCTCCGTTTGCTAATATGGCAAGAAGACAATTCTGTTATAAAAAGGACATAGATTACACAAATACTTCTTACATTTTCTTTTCTCTAATTTAATTTCTCACTTCACTGCTTATGTTGCCTGTAATATACCTGAATAGTATTGCAGTGTTGGCAACTGTTACTAAGTTACTAAAAATCAGTTTTTTCTCATGTATATCTGGCCTCTGTGTATTGTTCGTTATATTTCAAAACCAGAGCATTGTGTTGCAATCATAAAAAAAGTTACATTCATTTGATGCCTTCTGTTAAGTCCAAATAAGTTTCACTTCTGGTCTAAATTTGAATACTCTGTCTACTCCTCTGATGTGGTCTCTGGGAAGCATGTCCCAGAAATACTATGGGCCTGATTCATGGAATTTTTTGCATGGATTAAAGTGATGTTGCACTGCTGAAAAGTGACTCTGCACTGCCGACACAAACCCTGAATCATGGAAGTCTGCAAAGTACAAAGTCAGTGCAAAGTCCGTACAAAGTCATTTTTGCAGTACACAATGACTTTGCACTGACATTGCACTGCAACAATACACTTTGCACAGTTCCATGAATCAGGGTTTGTGTTGACAGTGCAAAGTCACTTTGTACTGTGCAAAAAATGTCATGAATCAGGCCCCATATCTTCTTTGCAATCTTTTCCGTGCTCTTTTTGCCATTGCAAGGCTAGTTGCAGTTTTAGTTCCTGACTGCCCATCAAGTCAAAATTATGTGGATCCTTAGTTCTCTAATGGTACTGCCTATATGCATAGTACCACATATAAATTGTATTCCATATGTAACAAAGTTGGTTCTGCAATTCATGCAACCTTTGATACACGTTTTTGTACATTCATAGTGTAAGCCTTATTGTTGCTCTGTGCAAATTGGCAAATTGTAAAAGTGTCACATTTTTAAAACCCCTCTAGATACAACCAATTTGTTGTAGTGTTTAAAACGTAGACATAACTTTGTGTACAATGTTAGGGCTCTTGTATATGTTATTAATGTGTTATCAATATATTCCTTTAAATCCTCACCCATTAGTAACATATACCAATTTTTGTTGAGTATCCTAAAAATTGTTTTGTTCTCCTTTGAGTAACTTGTTAGAAACCTAACATTAGCAGCATTACCTCTCAAATGCCTCACTTTTGCAATGAGTATTTATTTCCTATTTCTCAATATCATCTTGTTGAATGTTTCATAAATATCTTCCATTGCATATCCTTTATGTAGGAATATTTCTTAATCAATTGACATTCTTTCTCATATCTTATGTCTTGACTGCAATTTCTCTGCACTCCCATAAATTCACCCATTGGCCCATTCTCAATGGTAGTGCGGCTATGTCAGCTTTGTGCGTGTAATGTTTAATTATCGTCATTTGGTTTCATATATGTTGTTGTTTCAAGTCTGTTCTCTCTTCTATGTAAATATGAAGATCTGGAAAGTCTACATGTGCACTCCTCAGTTCAATATCAAATGTATTATCCTTCAAATATATTAAGTATTATTCTATTTGTTCAGAAAGACATATGAGACAATTCCCAGTTTCAGTAACTTTAATAACAATCATATGCACAACATTATTGAAGTATATTAGAAGCAACATAAGCAGTCAAGTGAGATCAGTTAAATTATACACAAGAATAAGTGTGACCTATTGGTGAAATCCATTTCCTTTTATTATAAAAGAATGGTATTCATGCCATATTAATGCTATTTGTATTTGATGATACCGACAAGTAAAGTACAAATATTGCAAATAGAGCAATCAGAACAAGGAGAATTAAACAAGATAAAGGGGATTTATATTAAATATTGTGATGTGATGTCAACAATGATAATATGTATTAAATGCTCAAAAGTGTATAGGCAGTAGACACAAGACCATAGAAAAATCTGGTTTAAACAGACTTTAAAATGAAAAAAGGAGACAATAGATACATATATTCTCATGGGCAATGACTAGAAAGTGTCTCACACCTATACAATGACGACAAGAATACACATCTAAACATACACAATGGTGGCCATCATATTTACGTGATGTGCAATAACAAACTAATAGGTTCAAAATGTGTGAGTAAGAGATACAATAATAATAAATATAATATATATATATATATATATATATATATATATATATATATATATATATATATATATATATATATAGCCCACGGTAGTGACCATGTAGTTATGGTTAAGTTGCTAATCCCATAGGAAGATCACTTTTTCAGCGGCTTATAACTTTGCTCCCCTTGGGCGAATCCTCACCAAACTTTGCAAATAAAAGTATATGGCCCACTCTGAATTATTTTGCAAAGTTTAGTGAGGTGTGGTGCAGGGGGGGAAAAGTTATAAGGGGGCTCCCAAAATTTCTTCTTTTCCCATAGAGTGAACAGGGAAAGAACTTTGCTCACACCTACAACTAAAACCGCTGGACAGATTTGCACCAAATTTGCAGCAGGAGCAGCGGCGGCTTGGTCCTGAAAGCGTGATTTTGTAAATTTGGTGGAAATCCGTCCAGTATTTTTCTTTTAAATCGACCAAAAAGCAGGTGTAAAAAAAAATGAGTGATATCTATGTATGCTCTGCGGACACCTTTCCCTGTTCGCTCCGGGGACAGGCCACCGATTGGCTAATTGGCTTGCATCATGTCCGCGGACATGTGATGTGTTCGCTGATTGGCTGGGATGAAGCGTGAGGTGCGTTGTATTGTTTTGATGCGCCCGCCATCTTGCATCTGCAGACAGCGCGGCGACGAACGGGGGAAAAATACAACTTTGGGGAACGTGTTGGTGTGCAAGAGTGCTTGGGGAGAGTGGGGGAGTAAGAGATGGGTCAAAAGCTGTATTTGTTTAGATGGCAGGCACCCCTGATGTGTTTGTCATGTCCGCGGTCACCACGGCTGTCCTTGGACATATAAAATGCAGTAGCCCATATAGCACAGTTAAAATGTTTGATTCTATGTGTGTGTAATGCTGTGATGGTTCTGGCCAGGGCCTAGAGTCTTGGTTGAATGGCCGAAGGCCATAGGCCGTTGGCCATGCACCCAAGACTCTAGGCCCTGGTCACAACCACTGCAGCATAACACACCCATCGAATCAAACATACATCAAATATCCACAAATCTACAGTTTGTGTACTGTTTGATTTGTATAGTTTGTATGTGAAGTTTTGGCTATGTCATGTAATTAAGATTGTAGAGTTTGGTAACAAGCACTGCAGTATAACATATACATGGAAGTAAACCTTTTGGATTTTGGTGTATGGTTAGATGTTTGCTTCAATGGTTGTGTTATGGAGCAGTATTTGTGAGTTGAATTATAATATACTTACTGTTTGATTTTTTGTGATTGGATATATTTTCTTTCATCACTTGGGTAACTGGAGCAGATATTCTTTTTCAATGTCTGTGATAAAAGAAATGATCATGTCATTGTAGGTAGTTTATAAAGAGTTATTGCATTGCATAATAGACATTTGTGCATTATTTTGACCCTTGTATTTAGTAGTTTACAAACCAGTGTACTGTGCAATTTGCTCAGTTTCTGTGTTTGTTTCTTAAATCATTGGGTCTGTGGGAAAAAGAATCCATGTTGGATTCAAAAAATCCTTTTTTGTTATGGTACAATACATTTCTTTCTTTGTTGTCAGTGTTTATTTGTTGTTTCTGGCAAATGTTCTAAGTGTTGGCTTGTTGCAGGTTGTTAGATACCTGTTGGTGAATTCTAACTGGTTATAGTTTTTTATTTATATTTTCAAGTTGCTCATCTATCTGTTAGGTTGTTGCAGATTTTTGGGGCAGTGAGATACCAGTTGGCATATTCTAACTGTTTATTTCTTCTTATATTTTAGTGGTATTGATTTATCTTTTTGGTTGTTACAGAATCTTGGGGCAGTTAGTTATCTGTTGGCGTATTCTAACTGGTTATAGTTTTGTATTTATGTTTTCAAGTTACTCGTCTATCTGTTGGGTTGTTGCAGATTTTTGGGGCAGTTAGATACCTGTTGGCATATTCTAACTGTTTATTTCTTCTTACATTTGAGTGGTATATAGTTTAGTTTATTAGGTATACATATAACAAAACAAATGTTTTATATACCGAGATTACACATTATTACAGTATTAAAATTAGGGCTGTACCGAACTTCGGCTTCGAGTAAGTATTCGGCCGAATTCCGGCTCAAAATCAGCTATTCGGCTTCGGCCGAAGCTTCCTGGAATACTTGCACGAAGCCCAAGTTAAAAAAAAAAATCTTTTTTTTTTTTTGTTTGTAAGTCCTCTTTCTATGATTGCCAATCGTCTCTCAATGTGAGAGACGATAGCCAATCCTAGAAAGTAGGACAGTGGGAAAAGCAGCAGTAGCCAGTAAGCTGATAGCTTACTGGCTGCTGCAAGCAGCACAAGAAAAATACCCTGCACCGAGGCCGAGACTAGAAGAAGACGACCAGAAGAAAGACGGACATCGAGGCGGCATCAGGTAAGTCTTTTGTTCGTATATTTATAAAAATGTATACGTGTGTTGTGAGTCCAGCTCTTCTGATAAAGCGTGCTCTCCGTGTCTGTGTGCCATTCTATGTGCTGTGGTGCCCTGCGGGAGGGGGGGTATGGGGGGAGGGGGGCAAGGGGGGTACGGCATACTTTTTACTCATACCTTTACTCATACCTTGTGTCTGCAGAGGGAGAGGGGGGGTTGAAACCGTGTATTTTTTGTGTGGATGTGAGGACCTATTCAAGTCTTTGCAGAGGTATGAGGCCTGCTTTATGGGTTGCAGCCGGCAAAGGCCTGTGAGTTGAGTGGTATTTGTTTACCCCTTTCACCCCAATCCCAGGACCCAAATACCCTGCCACGTGCAGTGGCTCTTCTCCTAGAGTTCTCTCACACCACCCTAGCGCTTCAAACACTGGATCCATGCTTGCCTGCAAAGTTTCCTCCCCATGCCAACTAGCCGGCTAATGGGGAAATAATGCCTTAATTTACTGCATAGTACTCAAAGCATTTTATTTTAAAATATGTGTATTTAGGCTATCTCGCGATCCTTAAAGGAAATTCTGGATTACTTCTCAGAGTGGGCCTGTACATGCACCCCCCCCTCCCACACCCCCCAATAACATGGTGAAAGAAGAATGCACTGGCACAGTTTGAACTGCGTTTACTTGCAATACAATGGCATGGCTTGCATTTGGGAAAACAGCTTTCGACCTGCATTAGCATTCTAGAATATGTAGTCACTGCCCACAAGAGTACATCGCAGGTTTATCCTGTTTCTTTGAGTTAGCAAACAAATAGCAGCATAGAAGCATGTCTAGCTCTGGGAAGTGATGTGTGTCAGGGATGCTTGGAGCCTTCAACTAAAGCTCCAAAGGTTGGCACGGTGCTAGGCAAAGGGCAGAGATGAGCTGGCATGCACACAAAGCAAAAGGCTGGCATTATAAAAGCAAAGGCTAAGCGTACCCTCACCCAGGGCACGTCTTCCTTTAAAACCATCACAGTAAAACCGTCCTAGTGGGCATGAGGCAATACGAGAAATACAGGCTGTGAAGGGCATCGCTTGCAAAGGGGGTACATGAGGGGCCGGGCAGAGCGAGTGGCAGAGGAAGAGGGGTAGAGATAGAGAGAGATGGGGAGGGGGGATGGAGTAAAGCACAGATAGGCAGAGAGTGAGAGACAGCGGGAGAGCGAGAGACAGAGAGAGAAGCAGAGGGAGGAGAGAGAGGGGAAGTGAGGTACAGATAGAGAGAAACAGAGAGAGAGCTACAGGGAGAGAAAGCGGGAGAGAGGGAGAAAGGGAGAGAGAGGGAAACAAAGGGAGGAGCGAGAGAAGAAGAAACAGACAGGGAAACAGTGTGAAAGATTAAAATAGTGCGAGAGAGAGAGGGAGACAGAGGTATGGATAGAGAGAGAGAGGCACCTAGAGGGCGAGAGAGACAGGCAGAGAGGAAGACAGAGGCCCTCATTACAACCTTGGTGGAGAACCATGGTGCTATTAGCACCATGGTCCATGCCGCTAAGGTTGCAATTCCGCCATGGTGGTTGGCGGACTTACCGCCCCATTCCGACCTTGGCGGGGCGGTAAGTCCCCAATCCCCATTTACCCTTCCCCATTCCCATTTTTGCCCCATAGGGCATAATGGGAGTGGGGAAGGCGTTAATTACGCCACCGTAAATTACGGTGGCGTAATTAACTCCATGGTCCCTTAGCGCCATGGATTTTAACACCTGCTAAAAGCAGGTGTTAAATCCGCCATGGCGCTAAGGAACCTCGTACTCAGGCGGTAAGGGTCGGCGCTGTTTACGCTGGCGTAAACCCCTTACCGCCTGGGTCGTAATGAGGCCCAGAGTGTAAAGAAGAGAGAGAGAGAAAAAGAGGTTGAAGATAGAAGGATAAGCAGGAGAGAGATAGTGGGACAGAGCAAGCCACTTGGATCCTTGCAATGCTTTTATTTTTTATTTTTATGGTGCCCCCCCACCCCCTCCGTTGTCCCGCAATGTTCTCCCATGTCCCCCCCACCCCCTCCGTTGTCCTGTGGTGTTCTGCAATGTCCCCCCACCCCCTCCATTGTCCCGTGATGTTCTCCCATGTCCCCCCCACCCCCTCCGTTGCGGCGCATCGCAGTATTGGCCAAATTTTCCCATAGGAAAAGGGTTAGGCTTGCTGAAAATGTGTAATATGGGGCCAATTTAAAAATTATTTCTAGGGCCTCTTTTGGTTGTGCAAATGCTCAAATGGGGTTGAAAAAGGGCAGCTGAATGTGTGCATCCATGATGCGCGCATTCACATGCTCTTTACTGTCTTGCGTAGCAGTATTTCTCATGTGCTGGACAATGTATTTAAAAAAAACAACTATTCGGCTCACTATTCGGCTTCGGACGAATAGTTTTGCTAACTATTCGGTATTCGGCCGAATAGTAATTTCACTATTCGGTACACCCCTAATTAAAATACAAGATTATATACCAATTTACTAATAACTCACATTTAAAAAACACATTTGATTTCATACGACAGTCTTGAGGTACCCTACATAATTATACAATACAATGTAATATCAATACAATTTTTTTATAAAATATCACCATAAAATATATTAGATTTATGTCATTACCACTCATAAACAATGGCCACAGTGTCTCAATTTCGTCAGGATTAATGGTATTATTATATGACTTCATGTGTTTGTATCGCAGTGCATACAGACTATCACATACAATTAGCAAATGGTGTAGTGTCTCTGTGACATTATGGCCGCACAATCGACAGAAACGCATGTCACGAGGAATACCCATTTGTGTTCCATGTGTTTCCAATGCCTCAGAAATATTAAATTTTAGTAACAAATATTGCCGCACCGTTTGAGGGCTCGGGTATGCATTAATATAACTAGGGAGTTTGCAACGTGATGAGCGCTCATTATAATAGATTCCACTAAATGTTTGTGTGGATAGGTTTATCATCTGCTGTTCATAGCAGACTTCCTTCAGTACATGCTTTAATTTTAACTTCATGAGGGGCATACTCATCAATCTATATGGGGAATTCTGGCAATCCCATTTGCTATGAAGTTTTTGTAGTTTGCCCATTATTCCAAATTTAGAGTTACGCACTAGGCGCAAGTAGGCATCCATATATGCACCAATGATTGTGTCTATCTGGAGACGTTTCAGCTTCTCAAAGTTAATAACGTAATGGTTAACAAATATATAGGAGATTGCCACCAGATCAAGTTCAAGGTATACGTGTTCCGCACTTACACATTTGGGTAATCGAAGCAGCTTCCTAAGCAAACAAACTTCGAATTTTTCGACAAGTTTAATTAAATTATGACCCCATATAACAATAGCATACAATAGGACTGCTGTTATCTTTGCAATATAAATTGTCAGTACTGCAGATACTGAATAACCACTATTTCTTCCGATGAAGATGCTCAGCGCATTGGTAGATACCATGCACCGAGCTTGAAGCATAGACCAGTGTGCCTTCCAAGTTAAGCGGTCATCTACAGTGATGCCAAGATATTTATAGGTATTTACTTGTTCTAAGATTTCACCATTCAGTGACCACACATATTTTTTAGGACACCTTTTTTTTGTGAAGACCATCACTTTACTTTTGTCTAGATTGATCTGTAAGCCGTTATCGATACAATAGCTGCTTAGAGCATCTAGCATCAACTGAAGACCAGCCGGTGTATAATCAAGCAGAATGAGGTCGTCGGCATATGCCAACCATCCAAGAATCACCTCAGTGATCTTCACTGGGTTAGCTGCTGCTATACAGAAAGCTTTTCCCATGTCTGCAAGATACAAATTAAACAGTGTTGCCGCGACCATACACCCTTGTTTGACACCACTAAAAGTCATCATAGAAGCTGACAATTTCCCCGCTGCATTCAAACGAATACGCACTGAAGTGTCGGAATGCAACAACATTAGCAACTTCAAGAGGCCAGGTGGAATGCCCCAATCAGACAGCTTTTTCCACAGTCTATTTCTCAGCACCGTTTCGAACGCAGCAGAAAAATCAATAAATACACAATACACGTCAAGGTTGCGACGACTCCATGAATGTTCAACTGCGGTAGTTAACAACAACTGCCCGTGCAAGGTGCCCGACTTATCTCGAAATCCAATTTGATTGGGTGGAAGGATATTACATTCCGCAATCCACACAGTCAATTCTTGCAGAATAACCTTTGCAAATATTTTTGAAGACGTATCAAGCATTGCGAGCATCCTAAAATTGCTTGGGCAGTCCCATGCCCCTTTCTTATGGATAGTCAATATATGACTTGTCTGCCATGACTGAGGCACTACACCTGACACACCTATTTGGGTAAATAGGCGGTGTAATGCCATGGCCCAAAGCTCAGGCTGTTGTTTTAACAATATATTGCATACCCCATCGGGCCCTGCAGCTCTAGAATTTTTAAGCTTAGATATAATCAACATTATATCCAATATACTTGCATTACATACCCAAGGTTCGCCAGGGATAGCCAAAACTGTAACATGAGGGATCACCCTACCTAGGGTTTTGGCTATATGACATTGCCATTGTTCTTCCGATATACAATTAATAGATAATGGACGTTGTTTTGCATGATGGAGGAGTTGCCATATGCCAACAGAGTCATTCGACCTTGCCTTCTCAGCAATCTGTTGCCATAATCGGGCTCCACATAACAATTTATGGTTAGATAGCCATTTCTTAAATTTCTTTTTGGCATTTCTAATTTGGGGCGAGATGCCCTCTGGATTGGGCTGAGCAGCATTATCCAATAAAGCTGCTTGGATTTCATTTCGCATCACTGTCTTAGCCTTACTAATTGCAACATCAAAACCCACCCGACACCTGACTTGCATATTAGATTTTTCACTCATGCCAACGTGACTGCGTCTAGCAGCCACTTTATTTTTAATTGTTGACATGGTATTAGAAAAATCGGACAGCATGTCAGCGGTGATGTTATCTCCTTCATACTTTGTTTGAATGAATCGTGGCAAAAGCATGGACACTACATTATTTGCCTTATCAATATTCCGTGGATGCCAATTAATGCGATTACCACCTACATTAATCGTCAGCTGACCATTTTCATCATATTCACTTGCATTTACGGTCGAATCAGGTAACTTTAGTAGCCAGCACATAGGGACATGGTCACTTTCATATCTAACTACAATGCTCATGTCCTTTATCTAGGTGATCCCGCTGATATTAGTGAGGGCATAATCGATAGTAGATGCAGAACGGCCCTCAGCTCTGGTGAAAGCCATATGACGATTGCCAGGCGTAATACCATTCAGTTTCACTATCCCATGTGCAGCAAGCATAGAATGCCATTTAGAACCCTGCCGATTAGACTTCGGCACAGGCCCCACTGATGCTTTGAAGTTCCGATTATCATCATTTATCATAGGGAGATTGTCAATAAGTCCATTAAAATCACCAGCAATCCAAACAGGGGAAACCTGATTGTATTGTAATAATACATTGTTGACATTCCCTTTATTCGCGAGAGACATTGGGCCTCATTACGACCCAGGCGGTAAGTTACCGCCTGGGCCGTGACTTTACCACCATGGCGTAAACTACGTTTACGCCATGGTGGTTGGCGGACTTACCGCCCCATTCCGACCTTGGCGGGGCGGTAAGTCCCCAATGCCCATTTACCCTTCCCCATTCCCATTTTTGCCCCATAGGGCATAATGGGAGTGGGGAAGGCGTTAATTACGCCACCGTAAATTACGGTGGCGTAATTAACTCCATGGTCCCTTAGCGCCATGGATTTTAACACCTGCTAAAAGCAGGTGTTAAAAGCACCATGGCGCTAGGGGACCTCGTAATTGGCGGTAAGGGGTCGGCGCAGCTAACGCTGGCGTAAACCCCTTACCGCCAGGGTCGTAATGAGGCCCATAGACATATTTGGTGGATCATATACATTAATTAGTATTATATCTAGTGTAGGTCTAGAAATACGAGTAACCAAAATGGAATCAGAGGACTGTATTAATTTTTCAATCCGCCATGGCGGTGTCACCGACACCAAGAGACCACCTTTCGGGCGGCCCAAAGGACCTTTAGTAGCCCTCTGATGGACTGTACTTCTACCATCTAATTGTACTTCGGCAAGCAGCGAGGTTTCCTGTAGAGCGACGACACCAAATATATCTATCTTGCTCAGCAACCCATAATTTTCAAATAGGTGGGCATGCCCTCTGGTATTCCAAGAGAAGAGCATATCCACCTTGTTATATCACTCGCGCACAGCACCAAAATGAGGCTTAAATGCCAAGGGTAGCCATTGCCAGTAACCATCTAGACATTGATTGTTTTCTATTGTTGTTGGTGGATCAGTGGTTCCCGGTGGTATGACCCTCGGCACATTTGAGAACCCGACAGGTCTGTCATCAATTGTCCTATTAGTTACACTAATAGGATCAATAATCTCTTCCTTTTTAGAGTTAGTCGAGCTTTGTTGGATGCTAATACAAGCCTTAGAGGGGCCAGGATTGGGATTACGATTTATCGGAATTTCTACTTGGAGGATATTATATCCTAGTCGAAGAAAGTCAGCCTCAAAACTCAAAACATACTTTAAAGAAGCATCCGTTTCAAACCAGATATTTGAGATAAACTGATTCATAGCCTCGACTTGATCGACTATGCGAATGTCATTGGATGTGATAGCCCTCAATGGAACTATAGATTTAAATATGCACAATACCGCAGTGCGATTCAAAGGAGTTGGAATGGGATCTTGGTACAGTTGGACCAGTTGAAGGGCAGATACCATCTTGCTTTGCACATTGGTACTATTTCCATTTTTAAGTGTATCAAATTCAGCTAAGGTGCTCTTAGGCTGTGCCCAAACTGCCGGAAGAGTCGGTTGATTGTAGGCATCATTTTTATCACATGCAACTTGCTTGGCTACTTCTTTTGAGACTTTTTTCTTTTGGGTTTTCGATTTACTAATTGCATTAACAGCAGCTGGATTAAGAGGAATCACAATATCCGCTATTACAGGAGTTTCAATTATTACCAGTGATTTTTCGTGTGAAGAATTTAAAGGTTCAATAGCTTGTGTAAGATCTCCAAGTGGTTGTTTCTTTTTACTACTACTTAGTTCATCTGCAATATTCCTAGATTTACCATTATTCGTGAACTTATTCGTTTGCCATTACGATACATGAAAGCATGGTGTACAGGAGGAGGTAAATACAATCTATCTTTTTTCTTAGATTTTTTTTTGGCACATAGTGGGGTGGAGAGTGTTGTTTATTCAGATTTTCACTAGAACGCCTATTGCATGCCATGTGGTAACATCCGCGCATGTTTTTGTGTATAATCAGCGACTGAATCGTTATCTTCTTTTCCAAGTTGTCACATTTGGAAATAAGTTGAGTCAATACATTTTCTAAAGCATAAAACATGTCGTCAGAATTCATGCTTGCATCACTCAGACTTTTAGTAGTATCCTTAACAATAGATTTTGCCACAGGAAATTGAAAGATAGAATTGGATATATCTGTAGAAAATGTAGGAAATGAAGGAAAAACTTGTTCAGATTGATCAGCTTTGGCTGAGACTAATTTCATGACAGGAGAGGTATGATGATTATCATTACCAGCTTTGCTGCTTGGTTTATTCGGTGGAGTATAATACATGGGAGTCGATGCGACCTCCATTAAGGATTGGTCAGGATCGAGACCTAAGTATTCCACCTCTAGATCATCCATGGCAGAAATGGCTAGATCAATTGGGGCTTTTGCATTTATCAATGGAGTTTCATGAATCAAGGCAATACTAGGATTAATCTCAGGGACATTAGGGTTGAGTCCGCATGTTGGAATAAAGGTTTTCGCAGTGGGGTTGAGATTAAGATTAGTCATGTCATCAGATATATGTATAATCTCATTAGTAATCACATTGCTAATTATGGAGGGAGAGGTAGTGTCAGGACAACATAAAATGTCGCTTAATAATTTAGTGCTCACACAACCTAAGTCATTAGTTAATTCCAAGAGCAAAGTATCTTTTATAGATTCCACAGAGATGATACCCACAGGAGCATCAGGTAAAAGAATATCTTTTTTACAATAATATTCTGTAATCTGCTATCAGGTGCTCAATCTTGCGCAGGGGTAGCACGTACACCTACCTCCCCGTTGGGTCTTGGCACCCGGTTTGGTAGACAACACGGGTCACCGCGACCCGCCGGGGAAAGAGGGTTAGGGTCCGTTGATTGGATAGGTAGAGGGTTGTTTGGGTAACCGGGTAAAAGGGGAGGAAGGGTAGGAATGGGTTATGGATAAGAAGGGATTTAGGAAAGGTCCGCCTTGGTGTTCTGCCTGGGACTCCTGAGTTCGACGGTACTCCGCCCATGCACGCTTCCACACTCCCAACCTACCTGCCCCCAAAACACTGTGACTTCTATACACGGTTCACTTATAGTATGGAAACACCATGGGAAAGGACATTATGAACACGCTACAGTTTCTGGCATAGAGTTGGCAGTTTCATCTACCAACCCACAAGGTTAGCATTATCAATAACACCCAACACCTTTACAAGTAACCAAATGAGCACTTAGCTTCGTTTGATGGTGCCGGGTGGCGTGCCAGGCGACTGCCAGAGTTCGTGCCGTTATACTACGGCGGCGCAGCGGGTTCTGGCCACTGATACTGTGGGATGCCGCTACAAGGGAATCAGAAACAAGAATGAACTCAGGTCGCGGACTGGGCCCGTCACATTACTCTCTCACGCTGATGTGTTCCCCCAAGAATCTGCAAGGGCCGTGTTGCTTCACACGGCAACAAATAGTTAAACTGAGTTACGAGGTGGCCACTTGGCCTTAACTAGTATCACCGGAGCTTTCCTCAGCCCGGCGCTCATACTGGCTAGGAAGTTGTGGGAGAACCAACAACGTTGCATGCACTACTGTTTTGTTCTGTGAACCAACGGTTCGTAAAAGCAGAGAAAGGCACTTATCTTGCCGGAGGCGCGGGGCCTGCAGAGGTCACAGGCGGGGAATGGCCCCGCGGGTCGCAGCCTGCAGGAGCCCTCAGCCTACACGTCCGCTCCCATCCGAGTCTGTTAGCGCAAGCGGAGATCCGTGCGCTCGTCGCGCGCATGCGCGGACCGTCGGGCGTTGTCCCACGTAGTTCCACTGCTTGCGAGCACGCGAGCTTGCTGGGACTTGTAGTTCTGCCTACCGGATGGCGTTTTCTGCCATCTGCAGCCAATGTTCTGCAACGAGGACACAACAGTGTTCTGAAATACAGTGAGTTATGGCTCCTACCGGACCTAATCCCCACACTGGACACAGCTGAGGCAGTGGGGGTCCTGACAGTACTCCCCCTCCCAACAGGTCCTGCTTTTGCAGGATTGTTTCTATGAAACAAGCGCACTAGTCGGGGTGCATGTACATTTAACGCTGGTTCCCATGAGCGTTCCTCGGGCCCATAACCCAACCAGTCCACCAGATAATACAATTGTCTCAGATGCAAGCGAGAATCCAGAATCGCTTTCACCTCGAACTCAGGAACCCCATTCACAGTTATCGGGGGAGGTCTTTTGGAACGTATGGAAGCCGGGGCAGGTTTGAGTAGTGCTACATGGAACACCGGGTGGATTTTCATTTGTGTTGGCAAGGTGAGACGGACTGCTAATGGATTGATGATTTTTTCTACAGGGAACGGGCCTATAAACCTGGGTTGGAATTTGCGTGGGCCTATCAAATGCAGGTTATGCGTGTTTAACCATACCTTGTCCCCAACCCTATAAGTTGGAGCGGGTTCCCTGTGTATATCTGCATATTTCTTAAAGGAAGCTTTAGCCATGTCTAGATTGACTATTATACCACGCCAGACTTTCTCTAAATGTGTCTTGAGCTGGGTCACAGCGGGTACATCAATATTGGGCAAATGTGGCACTGGTTGGAAACGGGGATGAAAACCATAAGTCCCATAAAAAGGAGTCACCTTAGTAGAACTATGTACAGCGTTATTATACGCTAGTTCCGCCAGCCAAAGAACATCCGCCCACGTGGATTCGTTATTGTATGTCATACAGCGGATGTACTGCTCCAAGGTCTGGTTCACCCTTTCCGTTTGCCCGTCTGTTTCGGGGTGATAACTCGTGGATAGTTTCAATTGCATCCCTACAGTGGCACAAAAGGCCTGCCAGAAACGTGAAGTGAACTGCGCTCCTCGATCTGAAACAACATGTAATGGCATGCCATGTAAGCGGACAATATGTTGAAGGAAAAGGTGAACCAAAGCCCGAGCAGTAGGGACTCCTTTGCTGGGTATGAAATGAGCCAATTTGGTTAAAGAATCCACTACCACCAGTACAGTGGTATATCCCTGACTTAATGGCAGGTCCACTATAAAATCCAATGATATGGTGTGCCATGGTACTGGCGGAGTGGGTAAAGGGCGCAAGTGCCCAGCTGGTTTTCGATGGTCTGATTTGTTCCTCAAACAACATTCACATGTTTGTATATACTGTTGAACATCTTGCTTGAGACCTGGCCACCAAAAATGTCGAGTTAACAATTCACAGGTTTTTGCATTGCCGGGGTGCCCCACAAAAGGGGAATCATGACACCACCTGATGGCTTGTTGACGGATAACCGGTGTGGGTAGATATAAGGCTGTTCCAAAAAAGGGTAACCCTTCCTTCACGGTTTTCTTCTTG
Organism: Ambystoma mexicanum; assembly: GCF_040938575.1. Taxonomy (NCBI): domain Eukaryota; kingdom Metazoa; phylum Chordata; class Amphibia; order Caudata; family Ambystomatidae; genus Ambystoma; species Ambystoma mexicanum. The sequence continues at coordinate 232,596,041 of NC_090931.1, forward strand.
CTTGGGTCGGTCCACTGGGCCAATTCCTGTGCGGTTAATGCTTTCCTGATTTCCGTGAACATGTCATCTACCACTATAGATCCAATTATACGAGTTGGTGGTACGATAGGCTTTGGCTCTTCCGATTGATCGGTTTTTGGGTCTGGTTCTGGGTAGCGAGACAAAATATCAGCCTTCCTGTTCTCCACTCCAGGGCGGAATGTAACTACAAAATCGAAATCCGCGAAGTACATGGCCCATCGCAATTGTCGGGGACTAAGCGCCTTGGCGGATTTCAGGAATTGCAGATTTCTGTGATCAGTCAGGATTGTTATAGTGTGTTGGGCCCCCATCAGGTAGTGACGCCATTCACTGAATGCCGCTTTAATGGCTAGTAATTCTCTGTCCGCTATTACATAGTTACGTTCTGCTGGTAAGAGGGTACGAGAGTAATACGCTACTGGGTGCAACTGGCCGGTGTTATTCCGTTGGGACAAGATAGCTCCTAGAGCGTAACTTGAAGCGTCGGTTTCAATGACATAGGGGCGAGTAGGGTCCGCATGTGACAACACTGGGGCTGTAGTGAATGCCTTCTTTAAAGCTTGAAAACTTGTTTCTGCGGCCGTATCCCATTGGAACACTACTCCTTTCTTCAATAGGCGAGTAATTGGTTGTACTTTACTCGCAAACCCATCAATAAATCGGTGATAAAAGTTTGCAAACCCCAGTACTGTCTGCACATCCTTAACTGATGTTGGTGACGGCCAATCAATTATAGCCCGTACTTTGTTTTGGTCCATGGTTACTCCTTCTGGTGAAAGGATGAATCCTAGGAATTCCACCGTTGTTTGATGAAAAACACACTTCTCAAGTTTTGCATATAATTTGTGTTCCCTCAAACGTTGTAGTACGGCTTTTACATGCCCTTGATGCTCTTCCAGATTCCGAGAGTAGATGAGGATATCATCGATGTAGACGATAGCAAAGATGTCCAAATATCCCCGCAGAGCCTCATCCAGGAAATGCTGAAAGGCGGCGGGTGCGTTACAGAGGCCGAATGGCATAACCTGATATTCGTAGAGCCCATACTTGGTTCTAAAGGCAGTCTTCCATTCGTCTCCCTCACGCACCCGGACCAAGTGGTAAGCCCCTCTTAGGTCGAGCTTGGTGTAAATCTTTGCATTCCGCACCTGGTCTAATAGAGTGGGTATTAAGGGCAGAGGGTACCGGTTCTTGATCGTTATCCTGTTGATTGCCCTATAGTCAATACAAGTCCTCAAGTCCCCGGTCTTTTTTGGGACGAAGAACAAGGGCGACGAAACCGGTGACATTGAGTGTCGAATAAACCCATTAGCCAGATTAGTCTCAATGTATTTCCGGAGGTGTTCATTTTCAGCCTCCGTTAAAGCATAGATCCGACTACATGGCAACGCTGCTCCAGGCTCCAAATCAATCCTGCAGTCAAACGTCCGATGAGGCGGTAGGGTTTCTGCAGCGGCCTTACTGAAAACATCCCTGTAAGCTTGATAGACAGTTGGTAGGGCTCCCATGCTCCCAACCACATGCCCTTGGTTTGACACTGGCTGGATTTCCAGGATTCCGGCGGAGGGTCGACAGCAATGTTCAGAGCAAAAACTGGATGTAAAACGCACTCAGCCCTGAGTCCAGTGCACTTCCGGATTATGAGTTCTTAACCAGGGTAATCCTAAAATCATTCCAAACTGCGGTGCCGCAATTACATCGAATCGTATGTCCTCATGATGTCCAGAGGTGCATTCTAAATGTACCCACCTGGTCTGCTTGGTTATAGGACCCGACGTGAGCGGTGATCCGTCCACTGATTTGACCTCCTCCGGACACTCCTTGTTGCTAAGAGGTATTCGTAATTCTGATGCTAAGTCTTGATCAATAAAATTGCCTGTTGCTCCAGAGTCCACCATTAAGGTTACGGGCACTTGTTGGTTTGCCCAACTAACCTGACCAGAAAGTGTCACATGAGTTACCAGCTCATGATGGGTATTTGCCAAATGTCTCGGGGTGTTTTCTAGTTGGCTCGCCCGGGCCACCCTCACTGGCGAGCTCTCTCGTTTCCCGGCAAGTCTTTCTTGGGTTTGTTTGGACACTCTTTAACGAAGTGTCCCCCCTTACCGCAATACAGGCAGAGTTTTTCTCTGCGCCTCTTGTCTTTTTCCTCTTTAGTTAGAGGCCCACGTACTGTTCCTATCTGCATGGGTTCTTCAACTGATTTCTCGGGTCTTAATGCCTTAGGTTGTTGATCTAACATAGCCACAGGCCTTACATCCCATTTTCTTTTGTCCTGCCTCCTTTCGCTTTGCCGTTGATCCAGTCGCAACGCAAGATCAATCATTGAAGAACAATTGTCCGGTTGAGGATCCACTTGTACAATGAGATCTTTCATCTCATCACGTAACCCTTGATAAAAGAGGGCTAAACGTTTTTCTTCCGGCCAATCTGTTTCCACAGCTAAGCGGTTAAACGTGGTTACATAAGTCACGAGATCCTTTCCACCCTGACGCAGAGAAAGCAACTCCCTATCCTTGATTAAAGTTGCAGCTTTGCGGTTAAAGATCTTTCCAAATTCCTCAAGAAAAACGCCCCAATCATACAGTATAAGATCATCCTTAGACACAAGGGGGGGTGGCCCAAGACGCTGCGTCTCCACCCAGATACGATATCACAAATGCAGTCCGAGACTGGGCGTTGCGAAAAATGTTTGGCTTGGTGATAAAATGCAATTGACACTGCATGATGAACTGGTTGTATCGTTGAGGATCCCCATGATACCTTTCTGGAGCTGCTAATGGTAAAGGAGGTTCCGTTGACACATGTACTTGGACTGGGGTGGGTAGAGCGGGATCCCTGGGCAAGGGGGTAGCTTGAGCGGTACTTTGCAGAGTAAGTGTGTGCACCTGCCCTGCCAGATTTACATAGTCCTGGCGAGTAGCCTGTAATTCCCCTTTTAAATCTCGCAGGGCCGCTAGTACATCCTCCATGGTGTCGTGCTACCCAGGCGCTTGACGATCCTTGGGCTTGCGCTACTATCAGGTGCTCAATCTTGCGCAGGGGTAGCACCTACACCTAACTCCCCGTTGGGTCTTGGCACCCGGTTTGGTAGACAACACGGGTCACCGCGACCCGCCGGGGAAAGAGGGTTAGGGTCCGTTGATTGGATAGGTAGAGGGTTGTTTGGGTAACCGGGTAAAAGGGGAGGAAGGGTAGGAATGGGTTATGGATAAGAAGGGATTTAGGAAAGGTCCGCCTTGGTGTTCTGCCTGGGACTCCTGAGTTCGACGGTACTCCGCCCATGCACGCTTCCACACTCCCAACCTACCTGCCCCCAAAACACTGTGACTTCTATACACGGTTCACTTATAGTATGGAAACACCATGGGAAAGGACATTATGAACACGCTACAGTTTCTGGCATAGAGTTGGCAGTTTCATCTACCAACCCACAAGGTTAGCATTATCAATAACACCCAACACCTTTACAAGTAACCAAATGAGCACTTAGCTTCGTTTGATGGTGCCGGGTGGCGTGCCAGGCGACTGCCAGAGTTCGTGCCGTTAGACTACGGCGGCGCAGCGGGTTCTGGCCACTGATACTGTGGGATGCCGCTACAAGGGAATCAGAAACAAGAATGAACTCAGGTCGCGGACTGGGCCCGTCACATTACTCTCTCACGCTGATGTGTTCCCCCAAGAATCTGCAAGGGCCGTGTTGCTTCACACGGCAACAAATAGTTAAACTGAGTTACGAGGTGGCCACTTGGCCTTAACTAGTATCACCGGAGCTTTCCTCAGCCCGGCGCTCATACTGGCTAGGAAGTTGTGGGAGAACCAACAACGTTGCATGCACTACTGTTTTGTTCTGTGAACCAACGGTTCGTAAAAGCAGAGAAAGGCACTTATCTTGCCGGAGGCACGGGGCCTGCAGAGGTCACAGGCGGGGAATGGCCCCGCGGGTCGCAGCCTGCAGGAGCCCTCAGCCTACACGTCCGCTCCCATCCGAGTCTGTTAGCGCAAGCGGAGATCCGTGCGCTCGTCGCGCGCATGCGCGGACCGTCGGGCGTTGTCCCACGTAGTTCCACTGCTTGCGAGCACGCGAGCTTGCTGGGACTTGTAGTTCTGCCTACCGGATGGCGTTTTCTGCCATCTGCAGCCAATGTTCTGCAACGAGGACACAACAGTGTTCTGAAATACAGTAAGTTATGGCTCCTACCGGACCTAATCCCCACACTGGACACAGCTGAGGCAGTGGGGGTCCTGACATCTGCTTACACAATGGTAACACTTTCTTGGGATGCGATATTATTTTAGGAACACATATTCTCCTGTTTCTAAGATTTTTATGTATGGCTATCTCACGCTCATATTCATCCATCACTTGATTTAAAATTTAAACAAAAAAAAAACACCAATATGGGTATGAGTGCGAGCAGCAGTTGTATATGCACCATATAATCAATATAGTGCCATGCAGTTAGTTCTTTTAGTGCATTTAGTGCATTTAGTGCAAATTGCTCAATACCTGAACAGATAATCTAATCAGATAAATCAAAACTATAAAATACAATTTATCACAGTACAATGATAAAATGTAGGGTTCCTTCAAGTTAAAACAATATTATTATAAATTAATATACAATCCAGTGTTAAACAACCATGGGGTCCAGTGTATTGTTTGATGTTAGACAGTAATTTGAGACGGCGTAAAACCGACAACAAAAAAAAAATAAAAGCAGCCTCACTCAGAACCACAAGATTAGGAGCTAATAGATTAGGAGCTAATAAGCTATTAAGCTAAAAAGGTACTAAGTACAAATACAAAATACTGCAGCACTTTCTGCGTCCCGATATAAAGTCAGCTGAGCCCAATGAATCCAGGGACACGGTCAATATACCAACCTACTTACACAGCATGATAGTTATAGACATTAAACATACCTTAAAACTAATCAATTGGATTTAAAAATACCGTTTTTTAAAAAAAAAAAAAATAACATGCGCACTTAATACTTGAAACAATATACACCGAGGCGTAAACTCGAGGTATAAAATTCTACCGTATCTCTACCATGTCTCGCTGCGCAAGGGCTTCCACCACGAGACAGTTCCCAAGGGTTAATCGATGACCTGGCACCTGGGATAGTCAGACAGCGAGCCAGTAGCCCTACTATGTCTACGTGTACATGGGCTTATGCGGCCAAATACATGTTTATAGCCACGAATTTTCCAATCAATGGTATTATATTGTTCTGCGGTCCGCTTGTTCGCTTGCCGCGCAGCAGAACAGCAAAACAGCCACTTGCAGAGCCACTTCAGGAGCGCGCGCGCAGGAGCGCGCGGCTGGCTCTATTTAAAAGCGATGTGGGCGTGGCCTAAAAAAAATATAAAAATATAAATTTTATCACTCTATAATTATACTAAAGTACATATAAGTACGTATAATTATATTAGGTTAACACTATTGGTCCACAAGTAAGTCGTTTTGGGTATCCAAGTCCATACAAGTGTTCATTAAGTACCGGCAGGTAGTATCCTCAGGAAGAGATGTAAAGAGAGGTCTCCCACAGCAAAACAGCCAATTGCAGAGCCACTTCAGGAGCGCGCGCGCAGGAGCGCGCGGCTGGCTCTATTTAACAGCGATGTGGGCGTGGCCCAAAAAAAATATAAATTTTATCACTCTATAATTATACTAAAGTACATATAAGTACGTATAATTATATTAGGTTAACAGTATTGGTCAACAAGTAAGTCGTTTTGGGTATCCAAGTCCATACAAGTGTTCATTAAGTACCGGCAGGTAGTATCCTTAGGAAGAGATGTAAAGAGAGGTCTCCCACAGCAAAACAGCCACTTGCAGAGCCACTTCAGGAGCGCGTGCGCAGGAGCGCGCGGCTGGCTCTATTTAACAGCGATGTGGGCGTGGCCGGCAGGTAGTATCCTTAGGAAGAGATGTAAAGAGAGGTCTCCCACAGCAAAAAAGCCACTTGCAGAGCCACTTCAGGAGCGCGCGCGCAGGAGCGCGCGGCTGGCTCTATTTAACAGCGATGTGGGCGTGGCCGGCAGGTAGTATCCTTAGGAAGAGATGTAAAGAGAGGTCTCCCACAGCAAAACAGCCACTTGCAGAGCCACTTCAGGAGTGGTATTGATTTATCTGTTTGGTTGTTGCAAAATATTGGGGCAGTTAGATACCTGTTGGCGTATTCTAACTGTTTATTTCTTCTTATAATTAGTCGTATTGATTTATCTGTTCGGTTGTTGCAGAATCGTGGGGAAGTTAGATACCTGTTGGTGTATTCTAACTGTTTAGAGTTTTCTAATTGAAGTTTCATTAATGTTTATGCACAGAGTAGTTCTTCAATTTTGGTTTTAAGAATATTAAATAAGCGTTTATAAGATTTGCTGGTAATCTCTGCTTTAGAGTAATGGTACTATCTTTACATTCAAACCATCCACAATTCTTTTTTATATATGCAGTGTAGTGACCGCCATTGGTTGGGCTCCTGTGTGGTAGGTGATACCTATTGCCGTGAAGGTTTTCTTACCAAGTGATACTTGTCCAGTCAGCTTGCAGTTGTTTTTGGTACCATCTGCATTGTAACGTAGAAGCATTAGTATTACGTATTTAATATGAGCTTGTAATTGTAAGGTGGAGCAATTATCTGAATTGCAGGTAGTACATAATCTGACATGGTTTGCATTTTGTACAAGTTGCTGAAATGGAACGGATTCACAGTTAGGTATGGATACATACACGAAGCATTCATTAGGGATTTGTTCCTGTGCCACCTTGTTGCAGAGAGTGCATGTATGTTTCCACATGTATGAAATCTGGAAGATTTCATGTATAGGTATGTTTTTGTTATCCAGTACTTCTAGTAAGTACATTAGAAATTCTGTTGGATCTTCTTGTGAGTTTATAGTGAATTTCACCATTCCAGCACAGTAGTCCAATTCTTGTCTTATTCCATGAACACTGTATGTGTTGTCAGGATTGTTGCTTGCATTTCTATGAAGGACTAACATTCGCAAACACAATTGGTCTGTATTGTGTGAGTAAATGTTGTCAACAATTGGTGGCAATTGGAATAGAATATTTATTGCAACATTTGCGTAGCAATTTACACCAGTTATATTTGAAAATTTGAATGGACCAGATAGTTCTGTGTCCAAGTCATTTCTTCGGAGTGTGTGTTGCTTGTTTGAAGAAGTACCTGAGTTACTTTAAGTAGTAGATTCTTCTTTGGTTGTAGTAATTGATGAAGTATTAGCTTCTTTTACTCTCTTTGTGTCAGGAATCGTGGGTGGAAATTGTGGAACTACTGGAGACATTTACATCCGGTGTGTCTCTCCGCTCTATTCCTCACCCAACATGGCGGAGTCTCTTATAAATTCCGACTGCGCCCCCTTGCCGGTGCGTTTTATCTGTGTTTTCCTCCTACGGCGCTCCATGTATTCTTTGAGATTCATTACCCTCTCGTTCCTCATTGACTACCCTGTGTTTGTCTTTTCCCTCTTTTGAAATACTCTCTCCGAGCTCTCTGCACGCTCCTGCTCACTTTTGCCTTTCATTCATTCACTTACTATCTCGCTGCATTTCTTTCAAGTTTGTTTACTTTCATTACTCTGGCGTTCTTCCGCCATTCTTTACTCCATCAACCTGCTCCCGGGTTCGTTAATCTGTGCAGCGCTACGCGACTCCTCCTACTTCTTTACCATCTCTGAGCTCCGGCGTCTGGCCGTTCGTACTATCTCTTTCTTTACTTGGATAGATTGCCTTTCACGTTCCTACGCATCATTTTCTTCCTGTTCCTGGATCATAGCTTTCTTCTGCCTTTTTCTATACTCGCTCGATTCTGCATTTTGACTCGAGTGTTTTCTTTTCAGTAGCCTCCTTCATACGGTATTCTTGTTAATCCTGGGGTTGCCCTTTCTTGCTCTATTTCAGACTGATCTTGGGTGTTACATCTTCTCTTTCTATTCCCTTTGCAACCCATCTTCTGTACTGCTTTTCCTTTCTATCTCTCTCTTTCTTTCTATCTGTCGTACTTCCTATTGGCATTTGCGATCAACTCTCAGAAATACTTACCTCTGTAATACTTACTTCGGCAGCTGTCGGAGTTTGACATACCAACCTCAGCGGGGAACAGTTCACGGAATACTTAGTCTCCAGACTATTTTCACAAACCACTTCCTGCATACTAGATCTTCCGGGTTTTTTCTGCCTTCCGGCTTTTTCCCTGGAATTTGGGGCTGGCCCCCCGGGGTTCCCCGAGGGCAGATTCCCATCACTGTCAAGGTGGCCTCCAGGGGGGCCAGACCTTATTTACACAAGCGGAAGATCAGGAAACCTAAGGACAAGGCACCAAACAAGAAGAAGAGCTGCCAGAAGGCGGAGACCGCTTCCAAGGACATATCTTCTGAAGATTCAGGTGAGGAGAAGGTGGAGGTAGAGCTGAAGTTTGACAGCATAAACGCCCGTCGATACCCATGGCGTCCTTGGAACAGTATCAAGAGCTGGTGGCCGTAATGCAGAATCTTACAGCTGAGGTACAAGCTTTGAGAATAGAGAATGTGGCACTTCAACAACAGGTGGTGTTACATCGAGATGATCTTGGTGACTTGCATCCTATGACACTCTCCTTTGGCAAGTGTGATGGGCATCCAGGAGGACTCAAGGACTTCCTAGACGCCTGCAAGTTGTACTTTACATTCCAACCCCATGCTTACGAAATGGCACGGTCCAGAGTCGGCTTCATCATCCCAAACCTCGCGGGAAATGCTTTATCCTGGGCCACGCCGTTGGTCACAGGAAACGATCCTTCCTTGAACTATTATGATTGTTTGTTGATACCTTTAAGGAGAGATTTGACAGACCAGGAATGCTGTACACCTCACTGGAAGCTATTGTAGATGTTTGTCAGGGAACCACTGACGTCCAAACGTAGATTTCCTGCTTTTTGAGACTGGCAGCGAAAGCGGATTGTCCTGAATCCGCCAAGCAAACAATATTTGGACGTGGTCTCCATGACGACATTAAGGACGAGCTTGCACGGGTAGCACGACCAACATCATTTCAAGATTTGATGACTTTGTCCCTATAGATCGAGTTCAGGTTGCAAGAACGTCGACAAGAAAGAAGAAGAATCCGCGGCACCCTTCAGGCTATCAGTTTACCTTCCCAGTCTCCGGCTCCAAGGTCCTCTCCTTCTACAGAGGAGCCAATGCAGATAGGAGCAACTCGAGGACCCCTAACACAGGAAGAGCGAAGACGTTGTTGTGAAGCTGGATTGTGCATGTATTGCGGTTCCTCCAAGCATCTACTAAGGAATTGTCCAGAAGTTCCACCTAGGAGGAAGGAAAACTACAACCCCCGATCTGTTGCAAGGGAAGTATCGGGGGAACAACCTACAACCCTTGCTACAACTCAAGACCAATAGGGGATACAGAAGATCATAGTCTGATGGTATTCCCAGTCCTACTGTGGCTGTCCGATTATGAACCCACTGAGGTCTTGGCTATGTTGGATTGTGGAGTTGCCGGCAATTTCATTGACTTAAACTGGGCCAAGGAGAATATGGTCCCTTCCAAACCCAAATCAAGACCTATTCCTGTAGAAGGAGTGGATGGGACACCGTTGTCCTCGGGTCCTATAATGAGAGAGACCATTCCTCTGAAGATGGGGCTGGGAGACCATCAAGAATGTATGATATTTGATCTCATAAGAGCCGCTCACTTCCCTCTGGTGATCGGAATACCATGGTTGAGAAAGCATAACCCTCTCATTAACTGGACTTCCAATAGGGTCAACTTTAACTCGCAATTTTGCGGTTCTATCTGCATGGATCTTCCCAATAAAGAAGTAACTGAATGAAGGAAAAGCCAATGTCATCAGTACTATGACCATATCTTCAGTCCCACTCCAGTATCAGGAATATTCTGAGGTATTTCTGGACACCTTACCCCGACGGTTAGCGCTTCAAAGGGCAGAAGATTGCTTCATAGACCTGATTCCCGATGTAGTAGTGCCCTTTGGACGTATGTATCCTTTGTCTCTCACAGAAAGGTGTGCTCTTCGAGACTATCTAGATGCCAATCTTCAGAATGGGCTCATCCAGGAGTCTAAGTCATCATGTGGTGCTTCTGTGTTCTTTATTCCGAAGAAAGACTCCTCTGAACTATGCCCTTGCATTGATTACAGGGGTCTTAACAAGATAACTATCTGAGACCGATATCCCATGCCATTGATACGGGACATTCTGGAGGCGGTTCAAGGAGCAGTTTATTTTACCAAACTTGACCTGCGAGGTGCCTACCACCTATTAAGAATAAGGAAGGTTGACGAATGGAAGTTGGCCTTCCGTACGCCATTTGGCCTATATGACTATGGGTGATGCCGTTCGGTCTGGTAAATGCCCCAGCCATTTTCCAGAGATTTATGGAAAAGGTCTTTGCCGACTTGTTTTTGTCGGTAGTAGTCTACCTTGACGACATCCTGATATTCTTTAAGACTTTACAAGATCACCGTCTACAGGTCAAGAAGGTGCTACAGTGTTTACAATCCCATCAGCTGCTGGTTAAACCCAGAAAATGCCAGTTTGAAGCTACTCCGTATCATACCTAGGATTCATTGTGTCTAAGGAGGGTGTTGAGATGGATCCAAATAAGATCAAGGCCATCTGGGAATGGAAGGAACCTACCAACATCAAGGAGGTACAGAGATTTTTGGGATTGGCTAACTTTTATAGACAGTTCATTCCTAATTTCTCTAATACGGTGTTACCCCTCAGATCATTACTAAAGAAGGGAGTCAAATGTGTCTTTGATAAGGAACCCAGAGAAGCCTTTCAATTACTCAAAAGAATTTTCACCTCAGCACCTGTACTGATTCAACCAGATCAGACCCGGCTGTTTATTTTAGAAACCGATGCATCTATTGGAGCGGTGGGTGCTATCCTACTTCAGAGGGCAGATGATGGATTAGAACACCCAGTGGCATGCTATTCCAAGACACTGACCAGTAGTGAACGCAACTATTCGGTTCTTGAAAGAGAATTATTGGCCATCAAATTGGCATGTCAAGAGTGGCGCCATCTCCTGCAAGGTGAAGGTCACAGCTTCATGATCCGTACCGATCATCGCAACCTTAGAGTACTACAGCAAATTGAATGTACCAATGCACGTCATGCAAGATGGGCCTACTTCTTTTTGCAGTTCGACTTTGTCATTACCTATATTCCTGGTTTTGAAAACAAGAAGGCTAATGCTTTGTCACATAGTCACGGGGAAGGCTCTGTTCTCTACCAGGGTCATGAACTAGTCTTCCCTGATCTGAAGTTACTAGCAACTACCTCTTTTTTTTCAAGATTTGGTTCCCCAATATCAAACATGTATCGATCTACCTTCATCGATCACTCAAGGTAACGAAGGGCTCTATTACCATGAGAATACTCTCTATATCCCTACCAAGAAACTCCAGAATCAAGTCCTTTCCTGGTGTCACGAAACACCTTTATCTGGTCATCTGGGTATTAGGAAGACCTATAAATTACTTTGCAGAGGTTTTTGGTGGCCCACTATTCGAAAGGATGTATACCAGTACGTATCTGCTTGTTCTGTTTGTGCTGCTAACAAACATCGGACTGGTAAGCCTTCTGGATTATTGCAACAACCTTCATTACCAGAACACCCATGGGAACATATATCCACGGATTTTATAGTAGATGTCCCTCAGTCCTATGGCATGACAGTAATCATGGTGACAGTAGACTCATACAGCAAGTTGGCCAATTTCTCTGCCTTCAAACAGGTCCCTTCTGCATCAGAGACCGCTGCTGTCTTTCTTAGAGACATTGTGTCCTCCATGGTTTGCCCAGGACCATAGTTTCCGATCGAGGCCTTCAGTTCACCTCCAAATTCTGGGCCACCCTCTGCCAAATCTTGGGAATCCACAGAGCCCTTTCTTCGGGTTATCACCCTCAAAGTAATGGACAAACCGAGAGACTTAATGCCAGACTAGAGCAGTATCTGAGGTGTTTTTGCAGTCCCCAGCAGGAGGAGTGGTTTCGGTTTCTCACTCAAGCCGAGTTTGCCTATAATAATTCGGTCCATACTTCCATCCAGATGAGCACTTCTTTTTGTACATACAGCTACCATCCCCAACATTTGCCTTGGTCAAGTACACCGTCTACCAGGGTTCCGGCTCTGGATGGAGTATTAAAGGACCTGCATGAAGTGCTTGAGGTGGTGAAGAAGGCACATTTGGCTAGTCAACAGTCACAGAAAGGATGGGCAGATAGGAGTAGATGCTCCAACCCAGAGTGGAAGACAGGTCAGTTAGTCTGGTTATCTACCAGATTCTTACCTAAATGGGTCCACACTGGGAAATTCTCCTCACGCTATCTGGGTCCCTTTCCCATATTACAAGTCAACCCAGTAGCCTACAGACTCAAACTACCTGAATTCCTCAAGAGGGTACATCCAGTCTTCCAAGAAGATCCATTTCAAAGACCTACCCACAGAGGGAAGACTCATGTTGCACAGATTCCAGACGAATATGAGGTGGCCTATCTAGTGTATTCCAGGTATCGCAAGGGCAGATTGCAATACCTGGTTCATTGGAAGGGTTATCCGGTCGTTGAAAGGTCTTGGGAACCTAAGAGTCATATTCATGCCCCCAGGTTATTGAGGATCTTTCACCAACTCCACTCTGGTAAACCAGGGGGCCCCCCGAGGGGAAGGGGGTATACTGTCAGGAATCGTGGGTGGAAATTGTGGAACTACTGGAGACACTAACATCTGTTGTGTCTCTCTGCTCTAGACCTCACCAAACATGGCGGAGTGTCTTATAAATTCCGACTCCGCCCCCTTGCCGTTGCGTTGTATCTGTGTTTTCCTCCTACGGCGCTCCGTGTATTCTTTGAGATTCGATACACTCTCGTTCCTCCTTAACTACTGTGTGTTTGTCTATTCCCTCTTTTGAAATACTCTTTCCGAGCTCTCTGCACGCTCCTGCTCACTTTTGCCTTTCATTCGTTCACTTACTATCTCGCTGTATTTCTTTCAATTTTGTTTACTTTCATTACTCTGGCATTCTTCCTCCATTCTTTACTCCATCGACCCTCTCCCAGGTTTGTTAATCTCTGCGGCGCTAAGTGACTCCTCCTACTTCTTTACCATCTCTGAGCTCCGGCGTCTGGCCGTTCGTACTATCTCTTTCTTTACTTGGATAGATTGCCTTTTGCGTTCCTAAGCATAATTTTCTTCCTGTTCCTGGATCATAGCTTTCTTCTGCCTTTTTCTATACTCGCTCGATTCTCCATTTTGACTTGAATGTTTTGTTTGCAGTAGCCTCCTTCGTACGGTATTCTTGTTAATCCTGGGGTTGCCCTTTCTTGCTCTATTTCGGACTGTATCTTGTGTGTTACATCTTCTCTTTATATTCCTTTCACAACCCATCTTCTGTACTGCTTTTCCTTTCTATCTCTCTCTTTCTTCAGGAAACCTAAGGACAAGTCACCAAACAAAAAGAAGAGCCGCGAGAAGGCGAAACCCGCTTCGAAGGACATATCTTCTGAAGACTCAGGTGAGGAGAAGGGGGAGGTAGAGCTGAAGTCTGACACTTTGAAGGATTTACAGTGAGATCCTGTTGCATTTCTGTTTGAAGTAGTTTTCTTTTACAACGTTTTGCTTTTTGTGGAACAGGATAGGCTTTTAGATGTGGGGTGTACAGTGAACAGTGAACGTAGTCTATTGTATTTTAAAATGCAAGGAATATCAGCGTTTACTTTACATGCATCAAAGTTGATTAGAAATAGACTGTCAAGTGTACGTAAGCGTGATAGTGCTACGTAGCTCATGCCTTCTTTAAAGACTGTGTCCCCAATATCTATCAATGCTTTATCTAGGGTAAGACCTTGTGATTTGGGAATGGTGACTGCATATGCTAGAGTTAGAGAAAATTGCTCTCTGCATACATACATGTCTTTGAAAAGAAGGAATCGAGCTATTGAGCGTCCTATCTTTTTTACTTCTAATAGTTTGTCAAAGGGAATATTGACAAACTGAATGTTGTTGTCACGTGGGTATGTTTGAAAGCCAACAACTGTACCAGGTACAGTGACACTTTTGTGTGCTACTTTTTCCATGACATTAGTAGCACATGAGTTATGGCCATACAGTGCATGGATGTGCTGGGTTTTAATATAGATTGTGCTTCTTGAGTTAGTACTCCAACTCTAATACTTTTTGAAATATTGGTGTATGTGAGGTCTCCAGACTGGCGCATGTTTTCTGTTAATTCTCTGTATTGGAAATGTTGCCAAAGGTTGACATTCCTATGCTGCCAACAGTTTTACGGCAGAGTTTGTGTCCTAAGGTTTTAAAAATAGGTTCACCTTTCACTGGTGTCAATTGAAGAAGATCTCCGAAAACAATAATGTGTTTTCCTCCAGAGCTCTTCGTAGTTTGTTTTGAGTACTTCTTGTAATCTGAGGTGAATCAAAGCCAACATTAGGTTGGAGTCGATGCTCACTTCTTCTATTAGTGGCATTTTCATTTGTTTTAACACTCTGCGTAGTTCCATTGCAGCTTCTGTAGAAAGTTTGTAATATTCTAATTTGTTTTGATGTTCTACTGGAAGGAGTAGTAATCGGTGTAAAGTGACACTGCCTATGTTGTAGGCAGCTAAACGTGTGGGGGCAGTTACTACAGCTGACAGTTTGTTGTTTGTCAATTGTTGAAGAACTTGCTAATGATTTTGATTAAGAATGTTTCGCCTGAACCAGCTTGACCACTGACGTATAGTAGTATAGGTTTGTAATGTTGGCAGGTACATTCTTTATTTTCATGTTGTACACCATGTGCAATTTCTTTTGTTACTTCTTGAAAAATGCTACACTGCTCATTGTTCAGTTTTGATTGCAGTACAGTTAAGTATTCTGTATCTTCATAGTGACACATGGGGGGTAATTCATAGAATTTAGTGCACAAGTGGCGCACGCGGCTGGCGCACAGTGTGCGCGTGCGATTGTCTGCGCCAGCCGCGTGCGCTAAAATCCATTTCCGCGCACAGCATATTCATGGATTTTAGCCACCAAAACCAGCCATGGCGCACAGTGGCGCAGCGACCCTGCAGCAGCGCCAGTTACGCCCCCAAGAACACCCCTAGCGCAGGAAAAGCCATCAAAATCCCTAATTCAGCGCAAAGGGCTGCGCTAACCCTGTACCAGTATACATGGCCGCCACACAGCACACAGCAAGCGGGTAGCGCATATTACTAGGGTGTGTGGGAAGTTTCACACGCGATTGGCCTCTTTGCGAGTGGGGTACGTGTATTACTTGGGTTCGCGGGAAGTTTTACACGTGAAAGGGCCCTGTGCGAGTGGGGTACGTGTATTACTGGGGTTCGTGGGAAGTTTCACACAGGATTGGCCCTGTGCGAGTGGGGTACGTGTATGACTGGGGTTCGCAGGAAGTTTCACATGCGACGGGCCCTGTGCGAGTGGGGTACGTGTATCACTGGGGTTCGCGGGAAGTTTTACACGCGAAAGGACCCTGTGCGAGTGGGGTACGTGTATTACTGGGGTTCGTGGGAAGTTTTACACGCGATTGGCCCTGTGCGAGTGGGGTACGTGTATTACTGGGGTTCGCGGGAAGTTTCACACGCGATTGGCCCTGTGCGAGTGGGGTACGTGTATTACTGGGGTTCGCGGGAAGTTTCACATGCGAAGGGCCCTGTGCGAGTGGCGTACGTGTATTACTGGGGTGCACGGGAAGTTTCACACGCGATTGGCCCTGTGCGAGTGGGGTATGTTTATTACTGGGGTTCGCGGAAAGTTTCACACGCGATTGGCACTGTGTGAGTGGGGTACGTGTATTACTGGGGTTCGCGGGAAGTTTCACACGCGATTGGCCCTGTCGAGTGAGGTACGTGTATTACTGGGGTTTGCGGGAAGTTTCACAAGCGATTGGCCCTGTGCGAGTGGGGTACGTGTATTACTGGGGTTTGCGGGAAGTTTCACATGCGATTGGCCCTGTGCCAGTGGGGTACGTGTATTACTGGGGTTCACGGGAAGTTTTACACGCGAAAGGGCCCTGTGCGAGTGGGGTACGTGTATTACTGGGGTTCGCGGGAAGTTTCACACGAGATTGGCTCTATGCGAGTGGGGTACGTGTATTACTGGGGTGCGCGGGAAGTTTTACACTCGAAGGGCCCTGTGCGAGTGGGGTACGTGTATTACTGGGGTTTGCAGGAAGTTTCACACGCGATTGGCCCTGTGCGAGTTGGGTATGTGTATTACTGGGGTGCGCGGGAAGTTTCAAACCCGAAGGGCCCTGTGCGAGTGGGGTACGTGTATTACTGGGGTTCGCGGGAAGTTTCGCACGCGAAGGGCCCTGTGCGAGTGGGGTATGTGTATTACTGGGGTGCGCGGGAAGTTTCACACGTGACTGGCTCTGTGCGAGTGGGGTACGTGTATTACTGGGGTTCACGGGAAGTTTTACACGCGAAAGGGCCCTGTGCGAGTGGGGTACGTGTATTACTGGGGTTCATGGGAAGTTTTACACGCGAAAGGGCCATGTGCGAGTGGGGTACGTGTATTACTGGGGTTCGCGGGAAGTTTCACACACGATTGCCCCTGTGCAAGTGGGGAACGTGTATTACTGGGGTTCACGGGAAGTTTCCCAGGCGAAGGGCCCTGTGCGAGTGGGGTACGTGTATTACTGGGGTTTGCGGGAAGTTTTACACGCGATTCCCCTGTCATAGCGGGTACGTGTATCTAGTGGGGTGCATGGGGAGTCACACACGTAAATTGGCAGTGTGGGTCCTCCCAGGTGTGCCCTCCACCCCATCCATGGCCCCTGCAGGCAACCCACAACACAGGGGACTACCCTGCACCCCTGGCCATGCCCTCCAGCCAGCACACATGTCACCTTCCACTAGTGTTCACCAACTCATGTCCCCCTGCACCCCCACCCCCCCATCAGTCAGGGGCATCTGCCAGCAGGCCCCCACTCATTTCCCACACATGTCCCCCAGCACCCCCACCCCCAGCAGTGAGGGGCACCTGCCAGCAAGCCCCCACTCATGTCCCCCTGTGCCTCCACCCCCCAGCAGTCAGGGGCACCTGCCAGCAGGCCCCCACTCATGTCCCCCTGTGCCCCCACCCCCCAGCAGTCAGGGGCACCTGCCAGCAGGCCCCCACTCATATCCCACTCATGTCCCCCTGCGCCCCCACCCCCCAGAAGTGAGGGGCACCTGCCAGCAGGCCCCCACTCATGTCCAGGTCATGTCCCCCTGTGCCCCCACCCCCCAGCAGTGAGGGGCACCTGCCAGCAGGCCCCCACTCATGTCCCCCTGCGCCCCCAACCCCCAGCAGTCAGGGGCACCTGCCAGCAGGCCCCCACTCATGTCCACCAGCACCTCCACCCCCCAGCAGTGAGGGCCACCTGCCAGCAGGCCCCCACTCATGTCCCACTCATGTCCCCCTGCGCCACCACCCCTCAGCAGTGAGGGCACCTGCCAGCAGGCCCCCACTCATGGCCCACACATGTCCCCCTGCGCCCCCACCCCCCAGCAGTGAGGGGCACCTGCCAGCAGGCCCCCACTCATGTCCCCCTGCACCCCCATCCCCCAGCAGTGAGGGGCACCTACCAGCAGGCCCCCACCCATGTCCCCCAGCACCCCCACACCCCAGCAGTGAGGGGCACCTGCCAGCAGGCCCCCACTCATGTCCCCCTCATGTTCCCCTGCACCCCCACCCTCCAGCAGTGAGGGGCACCTGCCAGCAGGCCCCCACTCACCCCACCCCCCAGCAGTGAGGGACACCTGCCAGCAGGCCCCCACTCATGTCCCACACATGTCGCCCTGCGCCCCCACCCCCCAGCGGTGGGGGTCACCTGCCAGCAGGCCCCCACTCATGTCCCCCTGCACCCCCATCCCCCAGCAGTGAGGGGCACCTACCAGCAGGCCCCCACCCATGTCCCCCAGCACCCCCACACCCCAGCAGTGAGGGGCACCTGTCAGCAGGCCCCCACTCATGCCCCCCTCATGTTCCCCTGCACCCCCACCCTCCAGCAGTGAGGGGCACCTGCCAGCAGGCCCCCACTCACCCCACCCCCAGCAGTGGGGGGCACCTGCCAGCAGGCCCCCACTCATGTCCCACTCATGTCCCCCTGTCCCCCCACCCTCCAGCAGTCAGGGGCACCTGACAGCAGGCCCCCACTCATGTCCCACACATGTCCCCCTGCGCCCCCACCCCCCAGCAGTGAGGGGCACCTGCCAGCAGGCCCGCACTCATGTCCCCCTGCGCTCCCACCCCCCAGCAGTGAGGGGCACCTGCCAGCAGGCCCCCACTCATGTCCCACTCATGTCCCCCTGCACCCCCACCCCCTAGCAGCCAGCAGGCCCCCACTCATGTCCCCCTGCACCCCCACCCCCCAGCAGTCAGGGGCACCAGCCAGCAGGCCCCCACGCATGTCCCACTGATGTCCCCCTGTCCCCCCACCCTCCAGCAGTGAGGGGCACCTGCCAGCAGACCCCCACTCATGTCCAACTCATGTCCCCCTGCACCCCCACCCTCCAGCAGTGAGGGGCACCTGCCAGCAGGCCCCCACTCATGTCCCACTCATGTCCCCCTGTCCCCCCACCCTCCAGCAGTCAGGGGCACCTGACAGCAGGCCCCCACTCTTGTCCCCCTGCGCCCCCACCCCCTAGCAGTGAGAGGCACATGCCAGCAGGCCCCCACTCATGTCCCCCTGTGCCCCCACCCCCCAGCAGTGAGGGCCACCTGCCAGCAGGCCCCCACTCATGTCCCACACATGTCCCCCTGTGCCCCCACCCCCCAGCAGTGAGGGGCACCTACCAGCAGGCCCCCACCCATGTCCCCCAGCACCCCCACACCCCAGCAGTGAGGGGCACCTTCCAGCAGGCCCCCACTCATGTCCCCCTCATCTTCCCCTGCACCCCACCCCCCAGCAGTGAGGGGCACCTGCCAGCAGGCCCCCACTCATGTCCCACACATGTCCCCCTGCGCCCCCACCCCCCAGCAGTGAGGGGCACCTGCCAGCAGGCCCGCACTCATGTCCCACTCATGTCCCCCTGTGCTCCCACCCCCCAGCAGTGAGGGGCACCTGCCAGCAGGCCCCCACTCATGTCCCACTCATGTCCCCCTGCACCCCCACCCCCTAGCAGTCAGGGGCACCTGCCAGCAGGCCCCCACTCATGTCCCCCTGCACCCCCACCCCCCAGCAGTCAGGGGCACCTGCCAGCAGGCCCCCACTCATGTCCCACTCATGTCCCCCTGCGCCCCCCCCGCAGTGAGGGGCACCTGCCAGCAGGCCCCCACTCATGTCCAACTCATGGCCCCCTGCACCCCCATCCCCCAGCAGTGAGGGGCACCTGCCAGCAGGCCCCCACTCATGTCCCCCACCACCCCCACCCCCAGCAGTGAGGGGCACCTGCCAGCAGGCCCCCACTCATGTCCCACTCATGTCCCCCTACACCCCCACCCTCCAGCAGCGAGGGGCACCTGCCAGCAGGCCCCCACTCATGTCCCACTCATGTCCCCCTGTCCCCCCACCCTCCAGCAGTCAGGGGCACCTGACAGCAGGCCCCCACTCTTGTCCCCCTGCGCCCCCACCCCCTAGCAGTGAGAGGCACCTGCCAGCAGGCCCCCACTCATGTCCCACACATGTCCCCCTGCGCCCCCACCCCCCAGCAGTGAGGGGCACCTGCAAGCAGGCCCCCACTCATGTCCCCCCACCCACTCACCCACCCAGCAGTGACATGCCCATCTCATGAGCCAAACCAAAAGTGAACTATGTACATCAACACATGTCCGTCACACACACAGGTTGCCATTGATTGAGTAAACCCATATGTCAACATTCATGAACCCAATGAGTGAATCCCACACATTGAAGTAAAAGATAAAAATGTATTAACATGAAAACCAATTGAAAGTACTTAAAGCATAAAATAATGGCAAACATGAAATGAAATGCATGTCCAAATAAAAAAAAAATCCCTCAAAAAAATCCAAGTCCAAAAGAAAAATGGCCAAACCTCTCTGTCCACCAAACCAAATCCAAATGAAACCCAAAAAGGTAAATCCATTGATCCATGTTGAAATGAAATTAAAATGTCCAAATAAATCCAATGTCCAACTATGTACAATACAATTTTCAAGGGTCCATGAGCCCAACGAAAAAAATGAAACCTATCTAATAACCTACCCAACAAAAAAACTATTTACAAAAGTGTGGGGCATAGTCCAAAAGCCCCAAAATAAAAAAAAATAAAAGGAAACCTAACACTATAAACTATTTACAATGGCGACGGGCAAGTCCTGCAGCTCACTCATTGATGTTTTCGGCCAGGGCATCATCGAACTCCATGTCTATTTGCTGGAGGCGGGCCTCTGTCCTGGCCCCGAGGTCTCACAGGAAGGCACTTATGGCCTGTTCCAACTCCCTGCAAGTCGCCTCGAGGCACCCCGCCCGCCTCAATGCCCAACACATGGAGAACTCCGCCCTGACCATGGTGAGCCGCGCCTCTTCCGCCCGCCGCAGCTCCGCACCTATACGCTGGCCCAACCGCAGCCACACGGAAGACCCATCCATTCCAGGGTCCTCCTGCCCTCTGGCCGATGCCTGCCCCCTGATGTTGATGGCCCCGAGCCATCATTGCTCCCACCTAGAGCCTGCTCCTGCTGCTGCTGCTGCTGTCCATGTGCCCTGTCCGATGATGCCTGCACATCCTCCATCAGCTGGTCTCCAGTTGTGGTGTACACCCCTGCTGGACCGCCGACTCCCGACTGTGGCAGGGATGGGATTTCCACCAAGCTGGCTGTGTTGGTCAGGCCAGGTCCACAGGGGGCCCTGGTGGAATCTGGGCCGGAAGACGGCAGGGAGAATGACTGGCGCATAGTCTCCACAGAGGAGGAGAGGTCCGCCAGAGTGCGCGTCACATGTAGGAACCCACCAACCAGGGCCCCTCCCAACAGTGCCACGTTGCGACGCTGCTCTTCGTGATGGTGTGCGTTCTCTGCCCAGGAAGAACGCACGTCATCACGAATGTCACACGTGCGCAACGCAACACCAATCAGGACGGAGCCCATACAGTCATGGGACCCCTCGTCTGCAGGTAGTGGAGAGGCAGATGACATGGCACTCTGCCCTACCTGCAGACAGGCCTGGGACGGGGCCTCCCTGCTGGTGCATGGTGGTGCAGTCACAGGGTCAAGGACAGGGACATGCACAGGGACATGCACAGGCCCCTTCGCGGTGACCTGTGCTGCCTCATGTCCCTGGCCCTGGACTGCACCACATGCACCAGTGGTACTACCCCCTCCCAGGCCCCATGTGCGGCTCAGTAGCGGGCTCCTCCTCCTCTGTGGAGACCACCAACCTGGATGTCTCCGTACCGTCTTCCTCCATTGCAAGCCCCTGTGGGGGCTCACCCGGCCCTTCCGCCACAGCCGTAGTGGCAGACGCGGCACCAGCCTCCTCGCTTCCGGATGATGGCATGTCCTGGGAGGGTGGCTGGGCCTTGTGTCGCCGCCCAGTGGAGGCATCCCCGCCGCTTGGCTCCACAGCGCCGTCTCTGCCCTCTTCTTCACTTGACGCTGCGTAGAGGGAGACATAGAACACAAGCATCAGTGGCAACCACTTCGTCGTCCCAGATCCTCTCCCATCCTTCCTTGTTGACGCGTGATGTTCCGAAGAGGGCATCATAATGCCCCAGGACATGCTCCACCAGAACACCAACTTCCTTCACACTGAAGCTGGTGGCCCTCTGCCTCTCTGGCTGGGGGTCGCCAGTAGTCTCAGATGGTGTTTGCCCCGACATGGCGACCCCCGAGGCAGGCGTGGGTGGGCAACTGGGTCCTGGGGCTGGGCTGTGGAGCGATGGTATCCCAGTCGGGAGTCTTTTGTTCCATCAGGGGTGGACACAGCAACTGGAACCCTGGCTGACGTGCAGGCACCAAATAGCAGGGCACGTGGGCAGCAGGCAGTCAGGCAGGAGCAGATTGCAGGTGGGAGCATGCTCAGGGCTCTGGGGGGCAGTAATTCGGCCTTCTGGGCAGGAGCGTGGTCTTCCGTGTGTTTTCGCATGGCCAGCTTGATACAGAGTGATTTGGCACGTGAAAAAATTGCACGTCAGCGTGTAATTGGAGGAAAGACCCTTAGCGCGTAAGCGCATCAGAAAACGTACGCGTTTTCATTGGACCAAAGGCCCTTAGTGCATAAGCGCTTCTCTGATGTTATGCGCACGGGCGTTTCCCTCGTGACGTGGGCCTAGTGGTTCAGCGCGCGTGAAAAACTGCACGTCCACGTTTCAATTCGTGGAATCTGAGGAAAGGGCCTATGCGTAAGTGACGTGACATGTGCAGGCATTTCCCTCAGCACGGGTTAAAGGTGAGCTGGGCCAGCAGTTCGCTGTACGTGCCTTTCGTGAAGACCGACGTGTGTAGCTGCTTCTGCTGTTTCGCGCGCTATCACATCTTCACAGCGATCGAGGACGTATCTCTTCTTTTGGCGGGGGTATTGGCTACGTGTGTTTTTCTGCATCACACTAGTCAGAGGGTGAGTCGCGCACGCTATTTTTCCCACTGCGGGTGCCCCTGTGTATCGCACCCGTTTTCGAGGTCATAGTAGCCTGCGTGTCCCACGCGTTTTTCGTGTTACTGGGTGCCACTGCGTACTGCGGGAGGTTGATTCCACGCACGTAGGCTGCAGGGTTGCGTGCACGGTTTTACTGAAGTTTTGGGGTGCCTGAGCATAGTGTGACCCGTCACTACATCACCGGGGTCACATACAGCCTTGCAGGTGCAGGGGGGCTGTTAACATCTTGCATCCCACCCCCTTCACCCCAATTGCCCAGGTCAATTGTGGTATATACCTCCCATTGGCACTACTCCATCTGTGCCGGCACTACTCCATCTGTGCCATGGTTGGGAGGCCACCAAAGGTGAGGGGCGCCTCAACTGGGTGTACTCCTTGTGGCAGGCGTGGTCAGGGACGTGGCCGGGGTGACCAGGGAGTCGGGGGACTCCAGGGTGTCCATGGTGGCCACAGAGGAGGAAGAGGCAGGGGTACGCCACTTGAGCACGATGTTGTGCCATGTGTCGGTGCAGTCATGCCACCACCCCCTGTGGTTCCGGGAGATGCAGCTTCTGCATCTGGCACTGGCGCCCGTGTGACCAGGCAGTCTGTTTCATCGACTGCCACGGGCCCAAGGGTAGTGGTAGCTGCATGTGCAGCTGTGGACACCACCACCCAGGGTCAGGGTCTGCCAGCGCAGGCTGCGTTGGTGATTGAAGAGCCCTTGGAAGATTTCCAACAGGCCAGGAGGGAAACCATAGGGGCACGCAGGGCTGCCCTGACCAAGACACGTGTCCCAGGGGCAGTTATGTCATCTGCTGCCCCGAACAGCCGGGTGTTGGTAAGTGCAGGGCAGATGCACCCAACAACACCCCGGTTGTGAGTCTGCCAACCAGGACAGTTGCAGTCAATGACCCTGCCACAGCGGATGTTGCTGCGCAGGGTCCCTAAGAGGGCACCCAGCTGCCACTGACACAAGTCAGGCCTTTGGTCGTCCCTCTACCTGCCACTCCCTTGGCTCAAACCACCGAACCCACTGGCCATACTGATCAGGGCGGCATCAGCCAGCCAGGGTCTGCACCACTATCCAAGAGGAGGAAGGTTGCACCTGCAGCACAGGCTGGGACCCCACACACAGCCACGACCTCCTGCACATCGAGGAAGAAGCCTTTCTGCAAACAGGAACTGGACTTCCTCGTGTGCTACGTGCGGAAACACAGCCGTGACATGCTAGTGGGTGCTAATTGTCAGACTACGGCTGCCCACCATGATACCCACTGGAAGCAAGTTGCAGAACATGTGAGTGCATTCTGCCATGAGGTGCGCACGGCGCAAGAGTGCAAAAAGCATTGGAATTACCTCAAACTCAGCGCTAAGGCTAAGCGTGCCTCAAATTACAACTTGACTCTGGTGACTGGCGGTGGGCCTGCACCGGAGGAGGAAGACCTCACTCTGCATGAGTCACTCGTTGCGGAGCTCATACCATCTGAATTGGTCGAGGGAGTGGGAGAGATGCCAGACTTTGATGCCCAGTCCAGTGAGTGTTGATGCGTGTTTGTCGAGGACGTGTGTGTTTTACTTGTGTGATGTGTTGTGCATGATTGCCACTACATGTCACGTGTACATGGTTATGATGTGCGAGTAATGCAATGCTTCCCTGATGCATGTCTACTCTGCTGGATGGTGGACATTTGGAGCAGACGGGGACTGTCCACATCACCACTTTTGCACCCTAGTCACATGCTGGTTACCAGTATGCCCCTCCGGTCCATGTTCCAGCTCACTGGCACTTCTGCATGTAGCGTGGGGTGACCTTCCTCTCAGCCCAGGAACTATGCATAGCATGACTGGCGTGCATGTGTCCTCTGCCTGCAAGGGGGTAGCCAATGTAGGCATGCTCCCTTGCCCCTCAACCCCCTGCTCTGCACCCCAATTCCAACTTAGCCCTGGTCTGCTACAATATTGCCCTTGGTTACTTCACAGGTCATGCCTCCTGTGTACATTCTAACATCCAGCGGCCAATCTGCCAGACATATCCATTGAGGTACATCCTTAGTACTTGATGCAGGGTGTCTCTCTTGGACTGTGCAGAGGTCAGATGCCCCACAGGGACATGAGTGCCCATTCATGCTCCATGTGCATTTCACGCATGCCCATATGTGTCCATGACTGGATGATCACTGTTACACAAGTCCATGATGACCCAAATTGCATGGCATTTCATCTGCCTTCCCATGTCAACTGTGGCTCAGTACTGTGTTGCACACATGTTTAGGGTCTGACAATCTGTGTGGGTCACAGGCCTCAGCCTGTTTAATGGCCAATGACTCTGTCCAACTGGTGTAGTGTCTTCTTCACACATGGGTGTACTCCAGAGGTTTCATCATGTGTCCTGCTTGCTGTCCCATCATCATTTGCTGTGTTGTCACTTGACTCACATGATGCTGTTGATGCTCGTCAACACTGTCTGTCAATACACAGGTCTATGGTCAGCCTTTTAATACCATGCTAGGCATCCCTGCTTTTGCACTTGGGGGGAGGGGTGGTTTGCTTGTAGATATGCTACCTATTGAATGCACATTGCACGTGATGCCTGAAGTTGACCTTGCACTGCCTTCACATTTTCTGACACACACCATGAAGTCCTTCTACATGTAGATAGTGAGTAACATACATATTTGCTGCACTGCATAGGCCCACTTCAGTGCAAACTGCCACCTTTCAACAGGTCTAATCACAGAAGCAATTTCAAGTTGACCCAGCATGCATGCCAGGTTCTATTTTGTGTGTCACACGTCTGCCTGATGTGTTTGTTGTCGGTGTGTGTGTGTAGTGTGCTTCTAACATGTGTAGTGACCTTTTTCCTCTCTATTTTTCAGGTGAGGACACAATGGAGCCGAGGATGGTGTTGTCATGCCAGGCACAGGGTTGTTATCACTACATCAACCCAGCACAAGTGGGGGTAGTGGGGTGGTAGGTCAAGAAAACCCCCAAGTGCTACAGTCCATCTTGTCTCTGGCTGCCTATGAGTCCAGCCCTGTAGAGAACTTTTACGACCATGTCGAGTTGAATGAGCATCAGGTCCATATGTCAGGGGTGAGTGATTCTGATGTGAACATTTCTCTGTCCGTGACACCTGCACTGAGGGGTCAGACAGTCTTGGAACCTCTGCCTGTGGTGGATCGGGACGCAGGGTCACCCTCCACACCAGTCACTGTTGTGCCTGGGACATCACGTCGACAGGGGCATGTAGTCGTGCAGCCGCGGGTGGTGCCAACACAACGAGGACTCCCAGTCCTTGGGTCCCGCAGGGGTCAAGCCCAGGAACGCAGTCGCCATGCACAACCGCTGTATGCTGAGTGGGAGAAAGACATGACTGCCAATTCTGAACGCCAGGGGGCAGCAATGGAGAACATCGCTGAGAGCATGGAACGTGTGGCCCGATCTGTGCTCCACCCTGCTAGGCAGGTGCTTCTCCAGCAGCAGGCGGTACGGTCCACGGCCCGCTCGCTCAGGCTGGGCATGGCAGCCTCAGACAGGGCACGCCAGCCTGAAATGTTGTCTCTGTGTGAAGCAATTGCTGCTCACGCAGAGGCACACATGGAGGCCCTGAGGGAGGAGTATGCTTCCCTCTGATCCACTCTGGGTGTCCTTCTGATGTCCCAGAGGGAGCGGGCAGAGGAGAGGTTTGCACAGCTTGAGCGTACCATCTCGGCTGAGCTACATGCTTGCCGGGAGGTGTAGCGGTTGTCAAGCCAGGGTTCCAGGAGGAACTCCGTGTTACACATGCTACCTTGCAAGAGGAAGCACGTGTATCACGGGAGGTTCTGCATGCAGACCTACATGTCATCACCACACAGAACCAGGCTCAACCATCCGACGGACCTGCTGCCGACGAGGGGCAAGCTGCGGCTAGGCGTGGTCATGCTCCTGTGCCACGTCCTCCTTTACAGGAATAGCCAGACTCGGACGACAATCTATCTCCCACATAGGTCGGGCTGTGCAGGCGTGGAGCCCATGGAGTTTTTTTTTTCCTCAGCATCACCGCATGTGGGTGTTGAGCAGCACCCTGTACCTCCACCCTCCTGGGTGCCTCCCCCCCCGGGACGTATGTGGCCATTTTTGATTTTTCTTTTAGTTTAGTTAGTTAAGTTTCAGTTTGATAGTTAGTTTAAAAAGGTAAAGTAGGTTTTTCATAGTTAGTGTAATTAGTTAATATAGTTTAAAATTGCTAGTCTATTGTGCTTTGTGGCTTTTGAAAGTATTCCCTGTCTGTTCCAGCTGGGCCCTTCAAGCTTGTCTTGTGTATGTGTTTGCTGCTTGGGGTCCTTGACTCACATATGCCACTCCTGCTTCCCTTATACATGGGCTCGCAAGGATGGTTCGGTGTAACAGCCTATTACACAAGGGCAATGGACTGTCATATCTGTGGCATGTGTGCTGCTGTGGAACTTGTGTTAACACCCCTAGTTGGGATGATTGGGGTGTAATTGTCCACTGTTCTTCTTTTGCTAGATGGGGTGTTTAATGATTCATGTGTACATTCATTGCTATGCATTGTGTATTATGTTTCTTATCTTTAATGAACATGTCCTTGTTGCAAATCATGCCGTAGATAGTGTGTTCCACACTGTTGCTGTGAAAGCGGACTGATGCTGTGATTTCTGATGTACGTCTCTGACATGGTCTAGCCATGTAACGCCTGAAGAGACACACGCAGATGAATATTGAGCATTAATCATGTGTTTCATGCACTTTCTGCACGGGGATGAGCCTCAAGACCAGCTTTGCCAGCAGACATCTGCCATTGGACGTCTGGAATCAGGACACATTTGGTGCTGCCGACATGCGCATGTGTGCGCAGGCAGAGGCACAGGGATTGCGATCATACATCCGAAAATCGATGACGTGTTTCAAGGGACTCCAGGCAAGGTGAGCAGCACAGGGGGGTCACAACACAGCAAACCTTCCACCTGGCCAGTTGAACATGCATGCTTAGTAGCAGCACTGATGGTGAACTTGGACAAATATTGGTGTAGAAGCGCAGAATACAGCTCAGATGTGTTAGTGGACTGATGGCTAGTTGATGTGAAAGTTGTCTGGGGCACCTGCAGGGGCAGTGGCACATACCCTCCAGTCCACCATGGTCCATTGAGGCACTTGTATTAGCCATGTAGCATTCCGAGACATGGAATGAAGCAGCTCACAGGGACAGACAGCAAGGGACAGACTCGGGTGCAGTGCATTTCATTTCCAAGTAGAAATGGACACATGCACTGGCTACTTTATTTTGGTCATGGTGGTACAGGACTTGTTCTGAAGTCAGACCTTGCTATATGCGTCTGTCTGCTTACACAGGGAACATTGCATGTTGTGTAAATCGTGACAGATTGGTGTTCCATTTGCCACGCACCCACCGGTGCCTGACTTACTGCATTGACTGTGTATGAACCATCAGCGGGGTCATGTTACGTACGGGTATGAAGCATCCACACAAGTTTGTCTGTTTGTAGTGTATTTTGTTACTTTGGGGCATATTTGGTAGTGTGTTTGTGTGTTTTGGGCACGCACAGATTATTAACTGTGGCTCTCTTTGTAGCATTGAAATGCTCCTGTTACCGGACCTGAGAGTGCGCAGGCAGGAGACCAGCACTCACCCCAGAGATAAGTTTCTCTTTGACTTACATTTGAGTAATTTGGTGCTATGTGCATGTGAAAAAGTTTGATCTAATTGTGTATGTGTTAATGTGTGTACTACATTTTGGTGCATTCCCTACTTTCCCGTGTCAATCCTACTCCCCTCTCCTGCCCCTCATTCCGGTTATCCAGTATGCCAATACCTGTCCCGACTGCATATCCCTGACCCTCCTTCCCCACCACGGTCTCAGAGGTCTGTGTGAGTTAGACCTTTCAGGCACCAAGACCACGCTGGGGGTGGTTGTTTTGTACCAATCCTACACCTGTACACGGGAGCTGTGACAGTAGATATCCATTTGTGGTGCATCATTCTATGTTATGTGCCACACATGGTTCAAATCCTGTTGTGACATTGTTTTACTGTGCTACCTTGGTTGTTAACATCATTGTGGTAGTACTTGGCCTTTGTGGCGTACTGCTACATCAAATCATCTAATGGAGGCTGTTCTGGTTTGTTTTACTGCCTGCATGCTATTTGCTTGGCTTCTGTGTTGTCCTGCTTTGAGTTCTGTTGGATTTTGTGCTTTTGCAAATTGAGGTGGACTCTGAGGGTGCTGGCAACGTTTTACACACAAGGTGGGAGATGGTGACAAAGGGGAAGGGTGATCCTGTGGCCAGGTGGAATTCAAGGATGTCGGATGAATAACCTAGATGCAATTGTTCAGTGGGTCGTGGTGATTTGTGAGGGGGGGGGTGTTTTGTTGTTGATAGTTGCCTGGCCGTGCAGTGTGATGGGCACCCTGGAATGTAATTGTGCTTTCCTATTTACATTATGTATTCTGCTGATCAATGCCTGTTCATGTGTTGTGTTTACCTTTCAGGTGTGAGGGGATAGTTGTGATTTGACATGCTGGGGTATACACATGGTGAATGTTCACATGTGATGTGTAGAGGACACTGATGGTCACTTGATTTCACATGCATATGTTGAGTGCATGTCCCTACTGACCCACACACTCGCATTATGATCCACTACATGTACAGCCACCCTTCCATGTCCACGTGTACACTCTGTTTACCTTCTGCTGCCCACTGTGTCACTGCAGCAGATGTTCTATGACCATTTGTGGATCCTGTATTTTGTTTTTTTTTTTTATGTAGTTTGTCGCTTAGATGTGATGCTCAGGGTGTGCATCACACACAATGGCTGTTCACTGTGCTGTGCGCTGAGCAGTGTGTTGCAGGAGGTGGACACGGCACACAGTAGCTGCAGTGTTGATTTTTCAATGCACATTGTGCATGTGGACAGGCATTCATTGTTATGTTTAAAATACAACTTTTGGAATGCATTTGGGTATGACTTATTTTGGGTGGGAGGTTGTTGGTCAGTCATTTCATCTGATTCCATGTCAGGCATCATTGTCTGATGGCCATTTACATTTTTCACATGGCAATGTGTACATTTTCGGTACTGTGTTGGTGTATGGCTATTGCTTGCCATGTCATGTTGTGGTTTGGGAGGGTTTGAGTGACATACCAGTGATAGTCATGTCCTGTTTTGCAGGTCTGTGTGATTCACACCTTGCATGTGTGCCTTTTGGTCACACAGGATTGCTTGTGTTTAAGTAGCTAGGCATGCACACAATGTGGCAATTCCATGGCAACAATCTCAGGGTGGTAAGGTTGTGGCAGTTGACTTTCTCTTTGTCATCATCAATTGTCACCTGGTATGTGCCAGGGCTGTGTGCACTCTGCAGGGTTGGGAGTTTAGGTGAAAAATCTGGCCATAAGCTTGGTCCGGGCTTCCGCGCTACGTGCCCTATCCCCTCCCATGGGCAGCGCCTGTGCCTGTGGTTGGGGATGTGGGGGCACCACCATGTCCACCGGTACGCTCTGCCGTGTTGCAACATTGTGCAGGACACATGCTGCCACAATGATCCTGCACACTACTGGGGGTGCACAGAGTAGCTGCCCGCCAGAGCGGTCAAGGGAGCGGAAGCGTGACTTGAGCACTCCCAATGTGCGCTACACTATGGCCCTGGTTGCAATATGGGCCGCATTGTATCTTACCTGGGGTGGTGTGGTGGGGTTCCGGATTGGCATCATCATGTGGTTGCTCAGAGGGTAGGCACTGTCCCCTGGAGAGGTGGGAATGGTTGTGATTATTGGGGTTTGTGTATTTGTGTGTGTGCGTGACATGCATGCATGTGCACGGGCATTTGTACTCACCTAGGAGCCATGTGTCGCCATGCTGCCCAGCTTCCAGGGCCCGGCTCAGGGCGGACATTCTGTATATGAAACTGTCATGGGTGGAGCCAGGGTAGTTTGCATAGACAGAGGTTTTGATTCCCTTTGCATTGCATACCACCTGTACATTGATGGAATGCCAGTGCTTGCGGTTTCGGTAGTTGTGCTCAGTGGCCCTAGGTGGACGTAGGGCCACATGGGTGCAATCTATGGCACCAAGCACTTTGGGGAAGTGTGCCACCCTGTAAAAGTCCTTGACAACGGCCTGCCTTTCTGCAGGTGTTCTGGGCATGTATATGTGCCTGCGGACTGAGGGGCGTGCTGTCATGATTGCCAATACCTGGTGTAGGCAGCGTGACTGCGTGGCCTGTGAGACCCCCCCCACTATGGCAGTAGTCCGCTGAAAAGACCCAGTGGCCAAAAATGCAGGACATTGAGCACCTTCTCCAAGGGGCTCAATGCTTGGGAGCAGAGGGTGGGGGATGTTAGGTCATCTTCCCACTCCCTGACCAGGTCTAGGATGATATGGGGTGGAAACCTATACCTGCCATAGACCTGGTCATCAGGCATCCCAAAAAGGCTTGTCCGTGGTGAAAAAATGCATGCCCTGGCTATTCTCCTCCTCCTGCGGTGTCCCACGATCAGTGCTGCGACAAATGGGGCATTCATCGTAGCTGTATGTACGTGTTTGTTGTTTGCGGGCACTTTTATGCTGTGCGCGGGGACACTTCCACCTGCCTCTGTGTGGCAGACGCGATGACGCCTGTGCACGTCTTTTGCCGTGCGCGGGTTTCCCGTACTCGAATCCTTGAATACGGTTTGTTTGCGTGCGTGTGGGCGTTCCGTGTAGTTCCCTAAAGAACCTCCCCAGTTATGCCTTCTTTTTCACGCGTTATTCCCCATTCTGCGTGTTACGGCCACTGTTCCGCCCACTTTTGTTGTGTGCGCTGCCCTATGTGCGCTTTTGCTGTGCGCTTAGCGCACGCTGTTTGGAGACGTGTGCGCCAGCGTGCGCCATGCACGGATTTGGCGCACAACCAGTGGTAAAGTAGCGCAGCGCCTTCCTTGAATCGCATGCGTGCGCGTCCGCTTGCTTTCTCCCGCTTGCACCTCCTTGCACCTGCTTGCGCTGGGATTTTCGGCGCACGTTTGTTCTATGAATCGGTCCCATGGTGTTTTCTACTTCTGTCACAGCTAATTCTGCCTCATTTGCTATTAGTGGCTGTGCCAGTGGTTCTTGGTTTCCTGTTACAGAAGGTTGACTACTGTCGGGAGTGTCATAATTTAGTTGGGCCTGGAGTTCTTCTTCGTGTTGCTGTTCATTGTGCAACATTGTTTTGTAGAGTGTAAAGTTTACATCAGTTATAGTGCTTTCATTTGCTTTGAAAGCGTCTTCATGGGAGTCATAGATATCTAGTCACTCTTCTTCTTTTCTCCATGGTTTAAAAAGTTGTTGCAGGGACATGTAATATAGTTCTTTATGTTGAGGAGTTTTTAATGACAATTTGATATGATTAATTAAGCTTTGTTTGGTAATTTTCACTAAGCTGCCTTCACAGTTTGTCACTCTGTATCTACCTATGTTTTCATCTGGTTTTATATTATTTTTGTATGTGAAGTTTTGGGATATGTGGTATAGACACATGGTTTCCAAAGTGGTACTCCTGTTTGGGTAGTATGTGTCTAGTAAATTGTTTTTCAAAATGTCTTGGCTGTTTGGATCATTTTTGGCTATTGTTTCTATGTTGTCGTATGATTTGAGAACTCTTTTTCTAGATTTAGCAGGACCACGACTTAGCCATAGTATATTTTCAGATTTTCCATATAAAGCACTACCGGTTAAACGATCTGCAGCTTCATAGGAGCCACATACTCTATGAGAGAGCATTTTTATGCCTAAGCTGAACAATTTCTGAGACAGTGTTTTGTCTGATGATAGGTCATCCCAAGCTCAGTTTTTTTCTGCTTTGGTTAAGTAGGCTGTAACATATTGTGCAACTGCAGTGGAATTGTCTGCAATGTACTGCACATCTATGTTTGCATTCCATAAGAGGGCAATGATTGCATTGTAATCATTGACATATTTTGCTTCTTCTGTTCTTTTTATTTAATATATGTTCTTAGGTGATTTACCTTTAACACTATGTCTAACTAAAGACATGAAGTTGTTTACTTGACCTGTTGCTGTAACTGGTCTAGGGAAATCAAAGCGGCATTTGGTGTAGTATTTCCGACAACAATATTTCCCAGATTTGTGTCTTTGAGATTGTAAAATCTGTGCATGAAGATCACTATTTGTTGCTTCTGAAGGAATTTCACAAGTGACATATTTTTCGATAAACTGTAAAACAGTGGCATCACTGTCTTGACCAAATTTAGGAGCACCTTTAATCCATAAAAGGAAGTGGATATTTGGTGCTCCTGTGGCTTGGTATTCTTTTCTCCAAAAGAAGTGTTGCACTTCTCCGAGGGGACAAACAGTTTTATTACAAATAAAGTGTAGCATAGCAATGAAGTGATGATGGAAATATCTTGAAACATTAACAGGATCTAGAGAGCAAAGTTCTCCAGGTGTTAGTATATCTATCTTTGTTTTGTTTTTGTTTGATATGCGTAGGAAATCATGTAAATCTTCCCATGCATATTCTGCACAACTTAATGTAACAAACCAAGTGGGTGGGCCAAGGTTCTTTATCATACAACGTACATCTCCGTGACGTCGGAACCAGTACTCTTTAGTACCACGCATGTTTGCTAACAGATTTGTAATGCTTGATTGTAAAAGCTCTTTTTTCTTGCACTTTTTGTAGTAATTGCATAGCTGACATATTTTGAAAATGGGTACCTGATTTCAATGTGTGTGCAACTCCGTAGTAAAGAGTTGCTAGTTCACTTTCAAAGAGTAGGTGGAATATGTATTCCACATTTTTTCTAAATCTGGGATCTTCAGAATACATTCTTACAAGCGGTATTCTGAGGCTGTTATCTGAGTGGGTCTATCATCGTACCTTCCTCCTTTCCCAGTAGAAAAGAGTAGAGGAAAAGCAAGTGCTTCTATACTTTTTTCCCATATGTTGATTGGTGATCCTGTGGTTTGACACATTTGGTATGTTTCTAGTGCATCATCTATGGTGTCTTTAGAGTGTAATGGATGAACTGCATAATGGTCTAAAATATTGGATACTGTAGCAGGATCTAGAAGTTCAAATTGACCAGTTTCTGGGAACTCTTGAATTGTTTCAGTGGTTTCCCTCAGGTTTTCTTCAATATTAATGTATTTGTAGTATTCATTATTGTCTTTTAGATATTGCAAGGCTTGTCTAACTTTATGTAAGTCTACGAGTTGTTGCCAATTTTTTTGTCTTTTGTAGGTACACCATTTACTAAGACAAATAAAGATTGTTCTATTGGACGTTGCACTCCTAGAGTGTGTACATTTTCTTTCAGCTCTAATGGTAAATAAACTACTTTGCCACGTATGCCTTTCACTAATTCCTAGTGAGGTAATTTTGCTGTTTTTGGTTGTGGGCGTATTATTGCCTGAAATGGATGCACTGTTTGAATTATGATGCTCTCATATAAATTGAGTTGTTGCAAGGGTTTTGGTAGTGGGAATAATTCCAAGTTATTTGTGATAGCACGTGAAGGAGTTTGGTTGTTGTCAAGTTTTTCAGTGCAGTAACTGCAAAGTATTAAGGGGTCATTTATTTCTTATTTGTTTTTTGCTATAAGGCAGAGAGCCAATTCAAACCATTTGGAATCTTCATTGTCTTCTATTTTGTATGTTGTCTATAGTTTTTGTGCTACTTTTATAAAAAGTTCTGCGGCAACACACACACACATGGTTTGTTACGTCAGCAGATGTACTTTTAAATTTTAGTATTTCTTTTTTTTTATGTCTGTAGTAGAAGATTGCCCTTTGTAGAATTTGTCCTAGTCTGTTGTAAAGCTATTGCATTTTGTAAGTGGCTTTCACTTCCAAAATATCTTTTCTGGATATGCTCTATTTCTTCGACTAGGTCCTTGGCTGTACCATGTAGAAGATTGTTATTTAAATTGCCTAATGCTAAAGCTGGACTTATAGCATAGTACAGTTTATGGACTAGATTCCTTATAGTTGAATGATGTGTTGATATCATTTTGATATGATGGAAGATGCTTTTGCAATTAGGTCCTGAAATGCAGGCTAATAAATGTCCCTGTAGTCCTGTGTGTTTGCGCACTGGACAGGTATCCATATTTTGTAGAAGTTTCATTTTGAATTTGTCTTTTGCCTTTTACATATTGATTGAGGAACTGGTGTGAAGATTTGAAAGAGTTTTCTGGGGATATTTTTGTAAGCAGCGTTTCTTGTTTCATTCTGGTATTATTATGTTTTTCATACACGTCCATTGCTATGTATGGCAATTGTGTTTGTTTGCTTTTGTTTGTATGCTTCTTCATTGAAATATGGTTCTGTGCTCGTGGTGTGACTCCATTCACCTCCACAGATATTTAAGAAGTTATTTTTGTTGACATTCCGTTTATTGAGACATCTTTTTTGTAATTTAGTAGTTAGTTTTGTTAGTGGTTTCATTCTGTTTAACACTAAAATGAATAACTTCCTTTTGAGAAGGATTGCACTGTCTATGACAGCTTCTAAGATTAATTTTTTATGGTAGATTTTAAGGGTTGTGCATGATTTCACTCCTGTTTTTATAAGATTCTGAAGGACTCTGTGGCAGAACAATTTTAGTAAAATACTTTTTTTGGTATGGTTACTTGCCACTACATCAAGATTCATAGGAGCGGTGTTAGCAGTAGTGGTAGCTGAATTCTTGTAAATCACTTTCTGTTTTATTTTACATTTTGAAAGAGGAGGCAAAGTTTTTGTACTGTAAGCTTGTTTTGTTTCGCTTAATGGTTCTCTTAGATCTTTTGTTTGAACTTTTTGTACAAATTCTGCTAGAGATCGATGCTTAATTTGGACACTTTTATTTTCATTTGCTCTACTTCTGCGTTGCTTTCTACAGACTTGCTTTTTGGTAGGCATTCTTTGGGGTCTGTTGTAAAAAAAAGAAGGTACGGGTTGGGCTGTTCTGCAATAAATGTCTGCTGTGTGCATGAGTGTCTGGGTATGATGGTAAGGATGTATGTGGTGGTGTGTGATTGTGCATTGGGCAGCTACAACTAGTTTGGAAGGCTATTCTTGTATTTGTGTGTTACTATAATGGGGTTCAGATGACAGTAGAAAGTAAGATAGTGGTGAGGAGAAGCAACAATACTAAATCTAATGGTATAGAATCAAACCAGTTCATTGTTCTACAATATTAACATTCTTGGTGCTGATTTATGGAATTTGTGTGCCGAAAAACAGGGATTTGTGCGCCATTCTGCCTGCAAATCCCAATTTAACAAATGGGGATTTGTGGGCAGAATAGTGCACAAATCCCCGTTTCTCGGTGCACAAATTCCATTAATCAACCCCACAGTGTGTTTGAGTAACAGTAAGAATATTATGGTAGTATTGTATTTTGTTTGGAATGAGAAGGTTTCTTCTGAGTTGTTGTTTGTACTTCAGATGCTGCTGCTTTTCCGGAGAGTGGTCTTCACTGCAATTGTAAAAGGAAGACGTTAGTAATTTTGTGTGTTTATAGTACTGATGTTAATTTAGACATTGATTTTTATGTTTTTGTAGTAGTATTGTTGTTTGATAACTGAACATAGTTTTTGCATGCAGTTTCCTTTGACTATCTGCAGCGTTTATATTTTACTCACAATATGTTAGTTCAACATGCTTTGCAAATGAGTAGAATACTACGTGTATAAAACTCACTTGGTTTCTTAAGGCTGTGTTATTGCATGTTAGGAGATAGAAGAAATAATGATATACTTATTTTGCAATTTTTATAAGGTAAATGGCAGAAACTGTATTGAAAAGCATAGAATGTATGCATTTGTGAAGGTGTGGGTAATAAAGCAGAATGATGTGATGTACAGGCAGTGTTGTTATTTGAGCTGGGAGCTTTTCAATGATAGTGTCTATCTGTGTGAGTGTATAAAGATGCATGAACTTATCCTGGCAGTGTGTAATTTTATAACACACTACTAAGTGTTTTTCTACAATTATACATCTTTTAATATTATAATTCTTTAGATAGTTGTGTGTGTAAAAAAATAATTTAGATAGCAGACAGGTTTGGAAGTGACAGATGATTATAGCAGATGGGAAAAATAATAGTAAGTTCATTTTATAGGTTATACAGGTTAAGTGGCAGTTACTCTGTTTATATGCATTTATAAGAGTTGTACATGTACTCTGCATAAAATATGCATATCCATAGTTTGTATTCATGCATGTGGATATACATGCAGCTGCAAGCAGAAATCTTGGAGACTTGTAGAGTAGTTTTTGTAGTAGGTGCTTTCCAATGATATGAGACTTGTACTCAGAGTGATCAACAGTTCATTTGAATGATGATGGAGTTAGATGTAGAGTTCTTGGATGTGATTGGTGGATGGTTGTGTGACTGCTTAGCTGTATCCAATGAGGCAATGGCAATGGCACAGAGAGTGAAGTGGAAAGGGTAGAAGGGCTGTCCAACAGTTACACGCTCCACAGACACCGCAGCTGTCCGCGGAAAGGGTGTGCCATATCCGGGGTTTTCCAGCAAATATAGCATGGAAAGGGGACTGTAGGGATTAGCCAATCAGGTGTTGAGGTTGTGGATTTGTGTTGAAAGTGGCTGTGTGTATTGAAGATGGCAGAGGTGGAGAAAGTCAGGGTGTTGGTGGTTGGAGATATGTTTGTGCATAGTTTTTGATGTTAAAGGAGTGGAGTTGGTGTGGAGCACTGTGCCTGATTGCCACTCACCTGCAACAACAGTCACATGACCTTCGCGATGAGCAGCCTTGCGTCATTGACCCAACTCCCTCTTCTTCTCCTGTCCGTTCTCCTGATCGCCCGCCAGCGCAGCTTCACCACTTGGTGAATCTATGAAGCAGAATGAGACCGTTGGCTGTAAGGGGTACTCTACAGTAGCTGCATCAGTTGCACTGCCTTCCACCCCACTTTTGCAGGAAAACAAAACGTTCACAATCCCTTTGACAAATAGTCCTGAAGTTTTCTATTCGCCCTTTGACGTGACTGATGTTGAAATGATTGAAGCCGAGCCCCCAATTGCAAATATCTCTGTTGAACTCCGCCCACGTCATACAGATACTTCAATTGTTGCCTCTGGCCGACTTGTAACATCCGGCAGGAGGGAAAAATTGCCTGCTTCTACCGACATGTCATCAATATTGGTCCCACCAACTGGCCTGTTGTCAAATGACGATACCTCAAACTTCATAATAAAGACTAGCAAACTATGTGGACCACCTGGTACCTGTACTTCAACGGAATGTTGTACTTCGAATTTAACGCCATAAGTGTCAAGGAAAAGGCCTCAGAACATTCTTAGACTTGCACCCGATGTGAACAGTGGTAATGAACCTCTAATACCTGCTAATCATCAAGAACTTGATGCCCTTTCATTACTTTCTAAGGGGCAAAAAAATGGTCATCCCAAGGAAATCCAATCCAAGTTGCCTATCAAGTCCAACAAGTTAAATACTGCAGGGAAAAACATCAACATAGGAAAAAATAGCACAAGTCTTGGTATTGAAGGACGTGAAGCGCTCCTGCTGGCACAACTAGACGCTGACTATGCCACTGCAAAACAAAGGCTGCTAACTTATTATGATCAATGTCATCAAACTTGTCCTCGGCCAATGTCACAGCTCAATTCAACTGAATCAGCTGACTTGGTCACTCAGGGAAACCATCCTCGGCAAGACCATTCGACAATAAATCTTGATAGCGCTGACTTGAGCAGCCACTACCCTGGCATTGTTGATGGAGAGCCCGAAACAAACCACAATGTGTCTTCAAATAATAGTGTGGCAGAAGGTGCCCGATTACCCAATTTGGCATCCACAAGCACCCCCAGAGTCCGTACCTCCTTGCTGAAGAAATACTTGTCTGATCACTCGAAAAAAGCTCAATCAAGCACTCAACTATCATCGCATGAGGAGACTTCCTCGAGTTCACATTCTTGTGCCGATGGCTCCTCATCATCATCCCAGAAATCTAGTCTCTCGGCTGCAGCTGCCACGCAGCTGTACAACAATGTGCTTGCTGCGACCTCGATGGCGATGATTCCCTTCACAAAACTTTATGAATCGCTTCATGATGCCTTAAAAGATCAGACAGTTCTAATTGCAGATCTATCCGAAAAAATGGTGAAAACAGAAAACTTCAATAATTTTCTTAAAAATCAGATCTCGAGAGAAGCTGATCTTACCACTTGGTGGCAGGAACGCCTGACTGATTTAGCCGCACATCACCACTGTCAAAACGACACTTTGCCGGAAGGACTCTTGGATGCCCTTAAGTGGATGCGGCATAATGTCGATGTTGCCTTCTCCAACTCAGTACCCCAACACCCACCAACCGCTAAATTGTTAG
Organism: Ambystoma mexicanum; assembly: GCF_040938575.1. Classification (NCBI taxonomy): domain Eukaryota; kingdom Metazoa; phylum Chordata; class Amphibia; order Caudata; family Ambystomatidae; genus Ambystoma; species Ambystoma mexicanum. The sequence continues at coordinate 232,635,024 of NC_090931.1, forward strand.
GGCACCTAACAACAGAGTCTACTACTGAAAGTGGGACAAACGATCTTCTTAACTCGGCGGCCGGGCAAAATCCTAGCTCGGAAACTATTCTTTTGGCATCCTTGAGTGTGTCTCAAAGTGGGCAACTCAATCAAAATGGGCAACTCAATCAACCAATCATGATTCCAACTCTGACAGGCTGTGAGTTGCATCCCGATGACCCCCAACAAAATCTAAAAACCAGCAAGGACAACACTGAGAAAGAAACTACTACCACATGTAAGACTCCAAAAGGAGCAGCTTCTGACGCGGAACAGCCTGCAGTAATTCTATCAAAAGACAAGAAACAGGACTCTGTGTTCTCAGTTCCGCAGTGTTCGTCAAACTCATTTGGCATTTTTGCAGGAGCTGCAAAATCAATAACTTCTTCTCTTCTCGACCCATCAGCCAAAACTTTAAAAACTGTGAAGAGCTCACAGGTCGCCAGCAAGCTAAATCTCAAACGTCCACATGCTGCAATTGACAAATCGAAGGTAAAAACATTTATCAGAAATTTACCATCACCGAAAAAGTTGGGTATGTTCACACGAACAACCAAACCAGAAGAGTTTGAGGCTAAAGTCACTGCCACTTCAGCAAAAGGTGTAAGACCAACTTGTGCACCGGCTCACCCTTCAACTAAAAGACGAAGAATCGAGTCTGCGAGTGGGACAGTCGAGAGTCTTGACAGTAGCCCTGAAATAGAACTCTGCAATTTTTCTACCTATTCCGACCAGGAAGATCTACTTGAGAGACACAATGTGAGTGAAAATGATGTCCCACATTCTCTCCCACCTGATGTTTAGGGTCTGTCTAAACCTACAACAAATCAAAGGTCCACGCCAGCGGTCTCGTCTCCTCGTTCTGGAAATGAATCTCATAGAGCGCGTGATCATCTTGTGCATTCAACTGAACACTCATCAAGATGGAATCCTAAATGTACCAAAAATCAACAAAGTAAGAAGGTGCATTATGTATCCAGAGCCCACCAAAATCTCTCTTCCTCTTCAATTGCCCAAATTGGGAAATTACGTCTTCAAAATATTCAAGACGATGATAATGATGTCAATCTAAATCGTGCAAACGTGATGAGACTACTTAAATGCATTCCAACTCTACGCACAATTGAATCAGCTGACATTAAGATTGTCGAATATCCAACAGAACGCACGGCTGATCAGGTCATTTTGCACATCGCTTCTGCCTCTGTTCGAAATACCATGATGCGTGCCTCTGAAGAGTTATTGGCTTTTGGTTTTGATATTTCAATCGAACCTCTGGCACAGACAAAGAGTTCCAATACTCGTCCTTTTTCGCCTCCATCAAAGGCTGATGCCTCCATAAACTGTAAGGAGCTAAGGCAGTCACTTGCTGAAATCTTATCAAGGCAAAACCAAAACCTTCAGAACAGCCGCAAGTCAACATGGGATAATCAAAAATTTTGCTCCCGCGGCAGGAGACAATAGCCATGACCAACTGGCCGTGAACCTTGGTGCGAGTTCCTATCATGGAACGCGAGAGGGTTCACGCATCTTTTTAATATCTTTGAAGCCGACCTCCAGCGAGCGGTCATAATCTGTTTACAAGAAACGTGGCTTGTTGAGGCTCCAACGAGAGACGGCTTTGAAGTTCAACTGAACCCTGCAGTAAAAAATCCACAAGGTCGCCCTTATTCTGGGCTACTTACAATGATCAAAGTTACCAATCAGTGGAAAAACTCTGGAAGTCTCTAATCCAAATTCTTTTATTCAGGGGATTCTCATGCAATCTACTCAAGGCATCATAGAAGAGCGGAAAAACCTTCTGATCATTAACGGATATTGGAATCCTCACAAAATCAGCACAGCTTTGTTTTTGAAGGCCATTACTAGTCTCATGGACAACGCTGTTATAATATACAGAAACCTGTCGATAATCTGCTGTGGGGATTTAAACTGCTCCTGGTTTGGTTTTGACATCACTCGACTACCATTGGCCGAAAACAAGCTGTCTAGCCGAAGTAAGGCATGGACGAAGGCACTACAAAACCAAAATTGCCATTTGGTGAATGGAAATGTCAAAGGAGACGACCCTCCATCTGCAACCTGGCATCGTGACACTTCTCACAGTATCCTGGATTACTTTTGGGTGTCCCAAAATTTGGTGGACAAGATAACTAATTTAAATGTTGACAAAATGCGTAACAGTGACCACGATCTCTTACGCCTCTCGTGCACGCTGGAGTGGATATTTCCAGAAGGACAATATGAAATTCCTATCTCAGTTAATGCTGGGGGCAATCGCATACGAATAAATGGACCAAAACTTCAATTATTGAGTGAACAGTTCTACAATCTCTATGCAGATCAAAATGTCAACTATGCGCCTCTGGTCAGCAAAATGATGTCCACCACTGTCGCAGCAAGATCAATGGGAACGTTCCATAAACATATGTCAAACACAAACATCTCTGATCTCTGATCAAAAGAAAACGATGAGAGCTGACATAAGACTGCTGAAAAGGCTCTCAAGTTCCTCCACGACGGCTCAGAAGCTCAGAAAAGAAATAAAACAAAGGCGCCAGGTGTACCGCAACTGGTTGAAATCGCATAAAATGATTATCCATCAAAACAAGGCCGAATCAATGATGAAAATACCAGTGACCAAAAACACACGTCAGATATGGGACATCTTAAACTCTGGTAACTCCCGATGCTCGGCGCACATATCCAACGAAATGAACAGCGCAACCTGGGTAGAGCACTTTTCTGAAGTTTATCAGTTGCCCAAAGAAGAATGCCACCCAGACACAAAGTTTTCTGGCGCCGTTTGGGAGGTGACGATGTCTGCTCTTGAAATAGAGAAAATGATCAAGACCTTGAAGAACTCTCATGCCGCAGGTCCTGACATGATTACCAACATCATGCTGAAAAAATATGCCCGGCAATGGGCCATCTTGATTGAAGCCTTGTTAAAAACGTTACAAACAACAAAGCTAATGCCTGATTCATGGCTGGAGGCAATTGTGGTTCCAATATTCAAACGGGGCAATCGAGCGATTCCAACCAACTATCGCCCGATTGCCCTACTTGATACTATTGGAAAAATCCTGGGTTCGTGTCTACGTCAAAAACTTGATGCATGGGCTTCAAATGCAGGGATTCTAGACATTAGACAAACAGGCTTCACCAAGGGAGGGGGTGTCGAAGTCAATTTACTCCTTCTAACCATTTTAAAGCTGGAAACCTTGAAGACAGGGAAAAAACTATTCCTTGCCTTTATCGATTTACGTCAAGCCTTTGATATGATCAACCGTGAGCTACTGTGGACAAAACTACAAAACTGGAATTGTCCGAGATCCATATTGGAGCCGATACAAGCCTTACACTCTGGTACATTAATGCAAGTACGGCTAAACAACCAAGGCGACTTGTCATCAAAAATTCTTACACATAGAGGCGTGAAGCAAGGCTGCCCTATGGCAGCTGAGCTCTTTAAGCTCTTTATTGCAGATGTTCGAGCTTGCTTGAACCAGGTCCAGTGTTTTTCCCCAAAAATTAACAACACTCCAATAAAATGCATAGCATATGCGGATGACCTTGTTTTAATTGATCGCACCCAGATTGGTCTTCAACGGTTGCTGAGTAATCTCAGCGACTACTTAAAACAAAATGACCTGAAACTGAATGTCGATAAAACTAAGATAAGGGCTATCGGTATAATAACATCTCAGAAAGACAAAGCCTTTAAATGGACCATCGAGAATAACATCTTGTCAACAGTGAAGTCCATTCACTATCTTGGCGTCATGTTTAATAACTCCATCAACAAACATCACTGGAAGCAAGATTTCATTGCACGGATGAATCAGTTTGCAATTCAAGGGGCCAAGATTAACAGCGAATATGGAAAATTTAGTTTGTCACCAGTCTTGACATTTTATGTTCAAAAGGTAATTCCAGCAATCGCCTTTGGTGCTGAGGCCGGATGGAATTTGGACGCACAGATATGGCATAAACTCGAAGCAATATTCTGGAGGCACGTCCTAAGACTCCCAAACTACGTATCCATTACTGCGATCCGTTATGAGTTATCTTTGAATTCCCTACACTCTGTTGTAATCTGGAAATCTATGACAGCCTGGAGGAAAATGTGCGTAGCTGCACCGTGCCCTGCTTACCAAATTCTAGTTGTGAAACATGAAGCTGTCAATAATCAATTGTTCGGCGTCTGGAAATCAGCCCTGGCCAACCACCTTACCAGTGCGGACATATCAATTGACGACCTAATTAATTTGCCACAGTTGGCAAAGAATACATTTGAAAATTGGTCTTGGATCTGCAACTCAGAACATCGAAGCACACTGAAATCCACGCTGAAATCAGAAACTAGTGTGCATAAATTGAATAAACCGTGTCGATACTTAGTAAAATGTCCCAGTTCACAATATCGTGAAAAATTCTTGAAGTTCCGGCTAAATGCCATTCAGACTAAAGAAATGCTGTGGCAACGCAGAAATAAGGACACCGTAGATAACATGTGTCAATTCTGCTGCAACGCCATAGAAACGTCTCATCATCTGGTAACAGCATGCTCAGGGGTGACTACCCAGCGACAATGCCATCTTGGGAAATATGCCCCACTTGACGACGACATGGCCAATTGGTGGGGCCGTGTAATTTCTGGACATGATATCCAACTAACATGTGCTGTCGTCAATTTTCTGGACTCTATTCTCTCGCGCCCTGCGGCTTAATTAACTAACCAACTAATTTTCTTCTTTTTGGCATTGGCATTCATAGAATGTGATACGAGTTGTTATGCTCCTAGTCACTTAACCACAGACCAAAGTTTTAGTTTTACTTACTTTGATATCCGGATCTGATTTTTGTATGATTATGTATTCTTTTGGTCTGAACATAAGCTAGCTATGATGTGGAACCATGACGTAATGTGATTTACTAGTGCATCTAGTTGTCTGGTTGAAGACGTTCTCAGACGTATAGGCTCGCTTTTATGTAACAAAAGTTATGGTTGACCAACCTTTTTTCTTTTAAGTTGTGATCCTATAGCTGAAGTTTCAAATAAAAAAAAAAAAAATGTGGCTGCGTTCTTCTTCATTTTGTCCACAAATGGAGAAAGCGAGGCACAATGTCAATAAGGCTGTTTGTGCCTTTTTAAGAGATGTTGGCATGTCCTCTTTTCACAATGAAAATATTGTGTTTCGTAGCACATACATTTTTCGCAGAGATGGAGTCCATCTTACTTATGCTGGCAATCAGATTTTTCTGAGAAATGTAAAAAATGCATTGCAACCTTTTGTTGGAATTACAGCCATCCATTTTGCAGTAGGTGTTGACCATTTGAAGTTTTTCAAACACAAAAAAACACCACCAAAAGGCTCTTTTCAGAGTCGCCACTTCCTCCCATAGAAAAGTGAAATGGTTATGATAGGGCAGCACCCCAAAATGTATATGTCCGCAAACTATCCGCGGACTTCTAAAAAATGCACAGGACCCTGCACTATTTATTTGTCACTTCTGTTTTTAAACTGTAAAAGGTGGCTCTGAAAAGAGGCTTTTTTGGGGGGTTTTGTTGTTATATATTTTTTTGTTTTCTAAACACGACATACAAGGAAAGGAGGGGACAGGAGGGTAAGGAAGGGACACCAACCATGGGGATAAGAAAGGGCAGGTGGAGAGAGGAAGATGCAGGGTGGGCCTTATTTAGGTAGGTAGCAGACCTTCTCATGCTCCGTGACCGCAATCTCAAAAGCACTCAGAAGATTCTCCCCCCTGCAGAGTACTGTGTTGCAGTACATACACAATATTGTGACCCTCAAAAGGTAAGGGTCAAAAGCATCATGAATGGCCTGTGAGGCAGCTGGAGGGATGTGCTGTCCCACAAGAGTGTCTCTTGTGGTGACAGGAGTGGAAACAGAGGATGTTGTAGAGGAACTCACCCTACTACCTTTATCACAAGGTACAACCTTGTGAATAGCCCCACCATGGAACGACTTTAGGTGTCACTTCATTGATGTCGTACCAAAGCTGTACAAACCAGGCCTCCTACGACTCAGCACCATTTTGCACTGGTTGCAGGTGACCTTATTCGCACGCGCTTTTGCCACTCCATCAAGAGTTGTAAACAACCACCACACCCAAGACTCACGGCGAGTGCTGGTAGTAGGGACTTCCACTACCTCATCCTCTTCATCCTCTTCATCTGTCTCATCTACATCCTCACTCCTGTTCCCCTCTTCAGGCCCTTGGAGACGTGGTGGTGGTGGAGGGGGTGGGGGTGCTGATGCCGAGGCTGAAGCAATTTGAGATGCCATCAGGAACCAGGAAGCAAAAGCAGCAAAAACAGGTGAATCTGCCAGGTTAATCTGCAGTTCTGGAAAGACAATGCTCTGTCAGGTAGCCAGAAGCAGAATGAGGATCAGCCCTTGGGTGTGGCCTTTTATAGGGGTGCTGGTGCGCTCTTCGCAGACAGCCAGGATGTCCTCGGACTCATCAAACACCCCAAAAAGGCTCAAAAAGTTCCAAAAAGTGTGTAGAATGCCAGGGACATTGTCTGGGACATGTGCAATGGTGAATTTTTACTGTAAAATACTTTGAATTGTCCACAAAAGTACTTTTAAAATGTTCGTGGACCCGGACACTGACCGCAAATCAAGGCACAGGCTCAGCAAACACGTCCGCGAATGGGTCGGGTGTCCGCAGGACACCAAATGTGCAGGAATGGTCGTGCGCATGCGCGCGGGTTTTCTACGGACAGTGTTCGGGTCCTCAAACTAATTAAAAGTGCGACACATGTGAGACAGACAGTTGCAGACAGGTGCGACATTCGTAGGACCTATGGGTGTAGTGCGCTTGTGCGTAGATGTTCTACAGACAGTACGGACAGGTATAGTGCCCTTAGGACACCTCCATTTTGGTTAATTGCGGACATTCCGGACACCGAGTGTGTTCTAAGAACAGTTCCATCTTGCTTACGGACAGTACGGACAGGTATAATGTCCTTAGGACACCTCCATTTTGGTTAATTGCGGACATTCCGGACACCGAGTGTGTTTTAAGAACAGTTCCATCTTGCTTGCGGACAGTTCGGACAGGTATAGTGTCCTTAGGACACCCCCATTTTGGTTAACTGTGCACATTCCGGACACCCGCACTGTCCGCAGACACCCCAACTGCCTTTTTAAAAACAATAAGACACAAAGGACTGAATTAAAACACACATTATATATTTTTTATTATATACAGATATAAAATGTATGAAAGAGAGGTCGAAGCAGAAACTGACACAAATACAGGGGAATTAGGGGTTTGGAGAGGATGGATGGAAGGGGATGAAGGGATGAAAGTCTCATCATAACGTTTTTCTAGGTACTGAGGGTTTGGGCATAGTTGACTGGGTCATGGAGAGGGGGAACAGGTGCATGTGGGACAATGATATTTATTTTTTTCTTTTATGTAGTCCTCCCAAAAATGTTTTAAAAGATTGACATTTTCCATAAGCATATCCATTTTTTGTTCCATGTGCTGCAGACTATTTTCTAATGTCTCTTTTGCTATATTATTTTCAATGTTTGTATGGTCTGTTAAAAAAAATATATATGTTAAGTACACATAAAGTAATGATTATTCATTTGCTTAAATAGAGAAGCGTCACGCAGGAAATTTTCTTCGAGCCATTCCAAAGTACTGGACATTTCTGTGTAAAAAAAAAATATTACTTTTAGTGTACCTAATACAGAAAGTTTAGAAATATATAAGAAAAATGAAGTGTACTTACTAGTTTCTGGTAAATTGTGTTGTTACTGTTGTGTAGGTCTGCTGTTGTTCATTGCTGTGCAGTTTCTGTGAGGTAATTATGTTGGGAGCATATCTTTTTTGTTTTGGTATATTCCATTTTAGTACATATGCTATTTAAATGGACGGTTGATGTGTTACTTATATAGGTTCCACTACTTATTTATTATTACATATAATGTGTTTATGTACTGCTTTTTGAACTTGTTCAGTGTTTATATGGCATGATAGAACAATTTAGAATACCCCCTGAGTTTTTGGGTAGTGTTGATGTTGTCCGCATAAGTCCGCGGACATACGCACAGCCCACGGACATCAAATCACTAGCAGGGGGTTCAGTATATTCTATGTTACATGTAAATAAAGTAAGGGAATCCTAGTAAACATCTATGCAATTCACACTATGAATATGTATATTCAGTAAAAAAAACTTTGATAAAGGGAGGTTATGGTTAAGTTGCGCTATTAAAAACCTATGAAATTCAGTAAAACAACTTTGTTAAAGGGACGTTATGGTTAAGTTGCGTACTATAAACCTATGAAATTCAGTACAAAAACATTGTTAAAGGGACGTTATGGTTCCAAGTAAAACCAAAAAACCCCTGAAATTCGCTAGTTATGGTAAGCTAAGCAATCATAACTCACGTCACCACCGTGCATTGCTAAGACTAACACCCAGAACATCAAAGATGACATCACAAATGTCATTGATGGCATCACTGATAACATCACATGTGCATGTACTTTTCATGAAAAGTCTGTACAAGGGATTTTTATTATAATGTTGACAAAAAAGTGTCAAGGATCATTGGAATAGATGTCATGAGCTATGTAGTGCATTAAGCAATGCATTGATATAAATACCATTACATTATGAAGTTCTTTACAGTATAATAATCTACTCATGTATAAACGTAAGCATTGTGTGCAGCATACATGATGGAGGTGCAATATTCATAATCTTCCCATGTTGAATAGTGAAATGATAAATGCTTTCTTATTAGAGTTTTGTGTACTGTGCAACATCTAATAAGTAGCTAATGAAACACACTTCCTATATAATTTCATTATTACATACAAAAGACAAGGACACAACAACACCTACAAATGTGAGTATATACAGGGAAAGTGAAGTACGCAAAAAAGCAGCAGTAGAACCAGAAATTGTTCATAACCTACCTGATTATCTTTATGTACAGAAACATTGTTCTGCTTCAAACCTACTACTGCCCTATGAATAACTATCACATGATGTGACTGCACCCTAAAGAAAGTAATGTGAATACAAATATGAGCATATCCATAGAAAGTACAGTAATAAAAAAACAGCAGAACAATAAGAAAGTGTTGATAAGTTTACTGATTGTCTTCATACACAGAAAGCATTGCTATCTTTCAAGTGTGTATTCTCCCTATGTATATGTTTCATATGCTGTGAGTGAACCCCAAATAAATTACTGTAAGAACATATTTGAAGTATAAGTCTACAAATATAGTAATTTTTGATTTCTTTGTTCCTAAGTATTACTGTCTAAGATATATAACTAAAGGAAAAAAGAGGGAGCCACACATGTGATGTCATCAGTGATGTCTTCAATGGCATTTGTGATGTCATCTTTGATGCCCTGGGTGTTAGTCTTAGCAATGCATGACGGTGGCACGAGTTATGGTTGCTTAGTTTACCATAACTAGCAAATTTCAGGGGGTTTTTGGTTTTACTTGGAACCATAACGTCCCTTTAACAAAGTTTTTTTTACTGAATATGTATATATATATCAGTGGAAAGACCGTGTTAAAGGGGCATTATGGTTAAGCACTACTAATAAAAACCTATGAAATTCGGTGAAAAAACTTTTTTAAAGTTATGGTTACAAGTAAAACTGAAAATTCTCAGAAATTCGCCAGTTATGGTAAGCTAAGCAACCATAACTCACACCAACACCGGCACTGCTAAGACCAACACCCAGAATATCAAAGATGACATCACAAATGTCATTGATGACATCACTGGTGACATAACATATCTGGACCACTTGTTTTTGTTTACTGACAGGATTAGGCTAGTTTATCGTTTTTACTGACAATGAGAATTTCCAAAGTTTAAAAGGTGCTATAAATCTACACATTACCCTTTTTATATGTTTTTAAAGTACTTTCCTTAGGGTTTGGTCTCAGCTCATAGTGCACATACATGGGACAATAAGCAGGACTCAAACACACCCTTTATTTGTATACAAGAAGATACACTTTAATGTTATTAACATTTTCTGGTGATGCTGTTTCTTTGTTCCTTACTTTAGTTTCCTTGTATGTGCCTCTGAATTGTATGCATTCTGGGTCTTCATATGTATTGTTTGTACTAGCATAATTGTCTTGTTTGTACTAGCAAAAAGTCTTGAATTGTTAGCTAGTTATTACATGTTTAACATTACTTAAAACTCTGATAAGGTAGCATTCATGGGTTTTTCCTAGTGGACCTTTACTTTGCTACAACTCCTTTATATTGTACTCCCCTCCAATGTGGCAACTATGGAGTCCGCCGACAGTGTGGCAGTCTGCGGACATCGGACGCCACTTGCAGGGCTCAAAATCATAGGGGAAACCAAAAAAAGATGTAACCATCAACAAACAAACAGATGTAGCTATGTACAAATACTCCCGTTTAAAAATACTCATTTCTTTTTTTATGTAAGCCACATTGCAATGGAATGCACCAATCACAAACCATAACTGTACACTTCATATAATCTCTTCAGTACAACTCTGGATTCATTTTAAGAAACAGCAGGTGCTTACTGGAAAAGACATTCTCACTAAATAGTAAGTGCATTGTATTTATTTCTCTTTTATTAGCTTTCATTACTTAAAGATGTGTTATAAGACAGTAGCCCCTTTTTTCTCTATGAAATGGCAAGCACACTTGAATGGTTAGAGGAGAACTTCCCAAAAGAAGAAATGAGTGAAGATAACATCTCCAATGGTATACAATAGATATTTTAATGTCAACAAATAATGTTTTTTTACAGCCCTTACTAAAATAATGATTTACATTTCTCTTAGAGTACATAGTTTTCATGAATAAATCACACCCCAGTTTAATCATTCACAATCCCAAGAATCAGAAAGTGAAGTCCAATCCCCAAGTGTAAATACTGAAATTCTGAACTTGACTAAAAAATTGTATGAACTAAGTAATGATTTTAAGGAACTTTTACAATATGTAAAAAATCATGTGATTAAAAATGTTCCCTATCGCTGTCCTTCTTGCATCTGTCCCCCTTGTCCCTTGTCTGATCATTTTAATCAAATACAATTTGATGAAACCTCACTCACTTCCTCCCCCCATGATTATTGTACAGAAGTTCCTAATTCCTAATTCTCCCATTTATGTTTCCCATTCCGATACTGCATCCCTTTCTTGAATAAATATATTTGTTCTACTATACATGTTTTGTTTACTGTTGTGTAATGTTTCCTACTTTTTTTTAAAAACCCATTATGAGTCCACGGACTACACGCCTGTCCGGGATGTTCACACTCAAAATGGAGGTGCCACTAGACAAGCGTGATGTCCGGCCATGTCCCAACACATGCACCCTATGATTGCCGCCTGAAAGGTGTCTGCGGACAGACATCGAGGCCATGGACATCCGTGGATGTCATCATGTGATCGTGTGGCGTGACAGCGGTGTTCACAAATGGTGTCCCTGGTCGCGGACATTTTAAAAGTGCTTTTCCAGCCAATTTAGGGTGTTTCAAGCTGAAATGTTACCCTTGCACAGCTCCCAGGCCCATTCCACATTGATCTGGCAACCTTTTACAACTTTCAAAGGCCTATTTTTGACTCAGTAGGCCACGGACAGTATGACTGTCAATGGACGGTTCCTCTAAAGGGACCCACCCATTACTTTTCCTCATTCTCAATCTGGCTGTCCCAGAGAGAACATCTGGAGAACACCTGAATGATATGGGCTCAACCCAACGCAGGTCGAATTAGTGCTTTTTTCAGAAGGTATAAAAAAAAAGACATAGGATTTAAAGACAGCTCAGAACATAAAACATCTTAGCAACAGTCACTGAACTAGCTCAGCTACCTTTTCTGCTTTCTGCTTTAGGATTAGTCACATTTCATGTTGATCCCTGATACTTCTCAAAATCACTGCATTATCAACAGCGCAGTTCATGTATAAAAGGACTACAAACACTGACCTGGAAAAGGTCATCACCCTACTTTGGATTTATGTTATGTTATGTGAGGAATTCGACCATCCGCACAGGGAGTGTGCGCTTGCCGGGGCTTTTTAGATTTCTTGGTAATAAAAATGAATGATGGAAGATCAACCTCCGAAAATGTGTGAGGCTATTTTGCACACATTTTCCCTGCTTACAGTACGAAACGCATAGTCACATATACTCCCGGAGGACACAGCCTGCAGATGCCATCATCCCCTGTCATGTTCAGCTGAAATGTGACAGCCATAGGTACATCAAAGCATCTCAATAAGGGGGAAGGCGCACCTTCCTACGGCCTTGGGCAGCCTAATTAAAATATCAAGGCCCCTTTTCTAGTTCGGCTGGTGGCAGTGCATGCTAATGAGATATAATTAAGGCAAGCCTGCGAAGGGGCTGATTATCTGAGTAGACCGATTTTCACTGCTCTTTCTATCACTGTATGCAGAATCGCTTCTTCTATTGCCAGGTAGTATTTGCAGTACTTGAAATTCTAAAAAGCTGTTGTTTTTAAGGATCACAAGAGGATCTGGACTGGAGCTTCACCAAGGCACACCTTCACTCCATGAGTTCAGGCCATGCCCCCTTGAATGACTGATTTATGTGTTGTTTATTGCGTGAAATGCATTTTATTGTTGTTACATTTTTTTTGTGGAAACCCTACTGCAACAGGAAGTGGGTGCTGACAGACTCTCGCAGGGCTTTGTGGTGTAACAGGCACACAGATCCCTACAAAAAAAACACCACCTGGATCACACCCCAGACCGCTGCTGGCTAAAATCCTGAATTTCCATGACAGGGAAATTATACTACGCCATTCACAGGAGGTTGGGGAGATTAGGAGGGACAATGCAAGAATTTCCATGTACCCGGACTACACACCAGCGGTCCAGAGAGCGAGAAACTCCTTTATTGGACGGGCAGCACACCTGGGCGCTTAGCATGGGCCAACAGGAGCACCCCCACCTAAGGGACTAGTGTCAGCCCGTTGCTGACCGGACACGACAAGAAGGTGCGGGGGCACCTGAGCATTGTCTCTATGGAGCGGCAGCTGGGTGCAATTGGTTAATGTTCACCTATCATTTCTTTGAATGGTTTTCATAAGTCTTGTTGTCTTCACAATGCTGCGAGAACTGGTGGGAATGCCTGCGAGCGGTTGTGGAAAATATATGCAGTGATGGGGGACGGGGGCAGATTGGGCGGAAGCTAGCAGGGGAAAGCTAGGTGGAATGGAACCTGATAAAGATGGCAGCTGACATAAAAATGTTGATGTGGAATGTTCGGGGTATGGGCACCTACATGCGCAGAAACAGTATCATGTCCTTCCTGAGCAGAAAGAAAATCTCCATAGCATTATTACAGGAGACCCATCTCACAGTAGCGGACACCCAAATAATGGAGAGGGTCTAGTGGCAATCAGGGAAAACAATAAGGAATAGATTATCGAAATTTGACTACATAGCTAAAACTACCAGGGCACACTCTGAGGGGGACAAGCTGAGCAGACCTCTGGCGTGGCGTGCAAAAGGGAAAACCTGAGGCACCTAACTATGATACTCAAAGACGAGGTGGGCGAGACGCACACAACGTAGCTGTCTATAAATGACACCGTCTGCAAGTTCTACTCACACCTGTAAAGCCAGGACGAACAAGTATCAAATCAGGATATAGATAGGGCTGCCCAAGCTAGACAAGGCACACTGAGAAATGCTCAATAGCGTATTTACTACTGAGGATATAAGTGAAGCAATTAAATCATTGGCTACCAGTAAACACCAGGAAGCAATGGTTTGCCCCCTGAATTTTACAAAACGTATTCATCAGAGTTAGCCCCGATCCTACATGAAGTATTTCAAGAAGCACTTGAGACCAAAGTGCTCCCGAACACCATGAGAGAAACGTTGGTGGTCCCGATCACTAAACCTGGTAAACCTACAGATGAGTGTGATTCCTATAGGCCCTTGGCAATGCTAAATTACAATGTTAAAATTTGGACAACTATATTGGCTAACCGCCTCTCCAAGGTGATAGGAACATTAATACATGAGGACCAAAACGGATTCATCCCAAGCCGCAGTACGGTGGTAAATCTGCGGCATCTACAACATATTGTATAGCAAATGTCTAACCGGCAGAGCACTATGCAATAGTCTCGCTGGATGCTATAAAGGCCTTTGACACCGTATATTGGGAGTGGCTGATTGCGGTACTGAGGGAGTTTGGGCTGGGTGAATATTTTATCAGATGGGTTGAGCTACTCTACACAGCGCCAGTGGCCAGGTTTAAAACTGGAAGGATAGTATCAGCCCCCTGGGACATCCAGAGACGGACCAGACAAGAGTGCCCGCTGAGGCCAATGCTCCATATTTTGGGCCTGGAGCCGATAGCAATATGCATTAGGAAGCAATTCTTTGACGCTGGAATCACAGTGGGTGGTGTGCACCATGTGGTGTCCCTCTACGCAGATGATGTGCTGCTATACCTATGGGACCCACACTTGAATGTTCCGGTGGTGCTGGACGAGCTGGAGAGATTTGCGGGATTCTCAGGGATATCTTTCAGTAAGAGGAAATCCTGCATATTCCCACTAGCGGGATTGGGTGGGACACCAGAGGCCGAGCTAACAGAGGTTGGGATTAGCTGGCAGTCAAAATCATTCAGATATCTGGGGGTGAACATTTGGCACACCCTGGACCTGATGCACAAGGACAACACCAAATTAGCGATAAAGGGGCTCAGAAAGTCCATGGGGTTCTGGTGAAGGCTTCCACTATCGGTAATGGGTAGAGTTGCCATAGCTAAAATGATAGTCTTGCTGAGATTTCTCTACTTCTTCCACAATGTCCAACACTACATCCAGCGCTCTTTCTTCCGCATGATCGAGAAACTGCTCAGAGAACTCTTGTGGGGCGCGGCCAGACACAAAATTGTCTTTGGCCACTCTGATGCTGCCATACAGGGAAGGTGGGGTCCAGCTGCCGGAACTAGAAATGTACTACTTGATGGCACAACTCACGTACCAAATGGCTCGCAGATGAGTCTACCTCGGAAACGAGGCTGATGAAATGCCTGGGGGCCACTGGGCACCTGAAGGAGATCCTCTGGATATTGTTGAAGTGCATGAACACAACCTCAATGATTGTGACGCTGGGCAGGAAGGTCTGGAACAGGGACTTAAAACTGCTGAAAGGTGACCGCCCATATTCCCCCAAAACCCCAATATCAGCCGAGGTCTGTGTAGTCAAAGAAGAACTGGTAAACATGAGACTATGGGAGAGATTTGGTGTCTACACATGGGGTGATGTCTACGAAGAAGGGGATTTCTGGGAATTTGAGTCCATGATCGAGAAAGAAGGGTTGCCCAGTGGCCAATTTCTATGGAACCACAAGATTAAAAAAACTGCGAAGGAGATCTGGAAGGACTGACCAGCTGAACCAGAAATAGACCCACTATTGACAGTACTACCCAATCTTGGAGATGGTGGAAACCAGTGTTCAGGATTTATTGCCAACTGATGGATAGGCCCAACCCCAAAAGTATAGCACTAAAACAAAAATGGGAATCTGATATAGGAACTGATATAATGGAAAGGGAATGGGCCAGGGCCCTGGCACATCCCCGGGAGGTCTCTAGAAACGCTAGATTCAGGTTGATTCAACTAAATGTCTTATATAGGACATACATGACCCCGGGCAGAATGCTAAGTTAATAGTAAGTGCCCCTGGTGCGGTTCAGAGGAAGCGGAACTGCCCCACATGTTTTGGGACTGCCCATGGTTGCAATGGTTTTGGAACAAGATAGATTTGGCCTGCAGGAAAGCTGGAGTGGCCAGATACGACTGGACACCAAAGGAATGCTTTCTGGGGTCCTAGCCGAGGATCGGCAAGTATAGACACATAATCAAGCTTATGGACATGACATGTATATTGGCAAAGAGGTCCATTGCAAAGGTGTGGAAATCAGCGGGAGGACCACGGTATGAAAAGTGGAACAACGAATTAGAGCACTGGGCCTGCCGAGACCAGAGTGTGGGGTGAAGGGGTCTCCAAAGCTGGGGGCGAGGCAAGCCCAGCCTACGAAGCCTGGAAGGCACTGATCTGGGAAATGTTCCACTCACCAGATGATAAATCCCCATGAAGAAAAGAGACTATAATTGGGTTCTGAGTAGCCCACAGCAATAACATGGTTATTGGGGTATTGGTCAACGGACCCAACCTGCCCTCCAACACGAGTAACATTTAATACACTATAGATGCCTTGCTGACGCACCCGCAGAAAACACTACCTGAAGGAACAATATGTGAAGACATGTTGTTAAAAAGTTGTATGTTTATGTTTGTATGTAGCACTGTGTGCGAAGAATACTACTGATGTAACATGCCACCTGCTGCTATGTTTGTTATAAATGCCAATAAAAACATTACTTTTTTTTTTTAAATCAGTCATTAAAACTATAAATGCTATCAAACTAAATGCTGTCAGTCAGGGAAGCAGTTCAAACGGCATTGTCCAAAAAACGTGTCCTTGAGCTCCAGGCCCTCCTCAAATAAGATCGAAATGCCCAGGCGATGGAAAGTGGCTCTGATTGTAAAAGGTGAATGCAAGACGACATTGTGTACATTTGTCTCACTTCAATATCGGAATAATCGTCTTCTTTCTCTGTTCCACATAATATGGGAACAAGAAGACAAAATGCAGAAGATGTTCAGCTGCTGAATTGCAACAAGGGCATTCTGAGTCCTGCACATAGCCTTGCCAGTTCGTTGTGTTCGCTCTCAGCAATTAAAGATTGCATCGAGCTCTTGTGACAATCCAGCAATCTAGTGTGGGTCAATTAGGGTTGCAAGGAGTTCACTTTGGTCACAATAGCATGTTTCTGGTTTGAGACTAGTGAAAGCTCAATCGACTTGCGCCTCTCCTTGTACAGAGTACAACAATTCTTTCTGTGGGCATTCCCCCCACACTGGCTCAGCTAATTAGCTGGTGGACAGATGCTGGGAGCATTTACCTGGGTCATGCAGCCATGAATAAACTTTAACCATCGAATATTGCTCCAGGCATCTCTTTGCATAAGGGCATGGATGATCTCTTGAATTACCAGTGCCTAAGGGTTTGACCAGGTGCCAAGCCAATGTAGTAATGGGGCCTGATAACATTCATCTGCCAAGTATTTGGCCCCGAACTCGGCGGGCACAGTAATGGTTGAGGCTGAGCACGGCAAACCCAACACTTTTTTATTCTCCAAGGTCTGGAGTGCAGGAACTTTTTCATGCCTTGAAAGGGAGGCCCCATAGTTAGTCGCTGCCCGTGTTTGAGCATTATAAACATTCATAATCCGGTCAAGCAGTTTTCCCCTGACACAATTGCATAAAAAGTGTTCTCCCCCACTCAAAAGGCCTGGCTCATTTTAATTATCTGTTTCTATATGTGCAGTGCATTATGTTTGCAGTCCACCAAAGTGATTTCCCAGTTAATCAAACTCTTTCGCCGTCGCAATTACAGACCTATTACTCGGCATCTTATGCATTTCGGTTTTCTTCTTTCGCCCTGCAGCACAGGCCATGACTGCTTTTTTGTATTGATTTGCAGATCCAAATTTGTTATGAACTCTGTGTACACGTTAATCAGTCTCTGCAAGGCATTAGGCGTGCAAGCAATGTTAACCGTATCGTCAGCATAGGCTAACAAAGGAAAGGGTTTATTGCCCACACACGGGTAATCTGCATTTGAATAAACAAGAGCCTTGTACAGACCGTTTATATATATCGTAAAAAGAACCAGTGCCAGGACACATCCATGTCTGACTCGTGTATTGACCTAAAAAAAAATCTGGTACATTGCCCCTGCTTCCCAAAGCAGACGCACGCTTTGGTGCCTCTGTGAACCAACTGTAGGTCTCTCAGGATCCCAGGGGGGCAACCCATGGACGCAAGCACTGACCAGAGCTTGTCTCCGTTTACCTTGTCAAAAACAGTGCTTAGGTCCATAAATGCTGGATAAATTGGTTCTCTCTTTACAAACACTGAGTGTGCCCTATCAAATATAAGTTCAAGGCCTGATAGCAAGTCCCCATGCCAGGTCTAAAACCATATACAATACAATGTGGCCAAAGATTTTATATGATGTATCCAAAAGCGATATAGATCTAGAGGCCAGCTGGTTTTTGCAACCACCGTTCTTAAAAATAGGATGAAAGAAAGCACTTTTCCATGATGGCGGAAATTCCTCTTTTTTCAAAAATGCATTAAAGCAAATTGCCAACAGCAGAGCCCATAAATCCACCAATGATTTGTAGAGGTGATTTGTAGAGGCCCGCTGGGATCGCATTCACATCCTTCAATGAAACATGAACGATAAGCCTCACTCACCAAGAGTAGAGGTGGCTACGGGACCCCCAAACAAGAAGGAGAAATGGTCTACAACAGGTCTTTGTCTTCACTTGTGTTTCGGTTAAGGTCTGCTCTCTCCTGTAAGGGGGACCCTTTGCTACAAACTCCCATAACTCTTTTTTGAGTCTTTCGAGGAGACAGCTGTAAGCAAGTTTTCCCACGCTTGGTTTTCCATAGTCACTTTCCTGTTATTTACAGCCAACTTATACTCCACTCTGGCCCAGATGATCATCCCCCTCCAACTGTCCGGTTCCTTCAGAACCTCCAACAATTACCTTTTTAGTGTTTTGCATTCCTTATTAAACCTTCTTGTTGTCACCACTCTTATTATGTGTAAAGTCGTGCTGATATTTGTTTGATAATGACCCCATCAATACTTTAAACTTGTCAACCACCTGTTCTAGGGGCATGGTATTTTCAAGAATAGAGAGCATGAGGTGCAAATTAGAGGACCCAAGTTCCTGATGCAAGGTCCAAGGATCATGCTTGGCCCATTTTATTCTTCATCTGCAATGTGGGTTGACCACGCATGAGTCTAAATGAGGGAAAGTAACCAAGGTCAGTGGAGTGCATTCCCACTGGAGGCTTAACCTTAACGGAAAGTGATCACTGCACAAACCGTGTATTACCCTAAAGTCTTTTATCAGGTTCCAATGTTGACCTTGCATAAGTAAATAATCAATGGTTGAAGACCCCTGCGTATTTCTAAATTTTACTGCCCTCGGCACATCAGATGTAACACGTCCATTAAGGGACCGTAGACAACATTACAGGAGCCACAATCCAACTTGCATGCTCTTGGCACAAACTCATGTGTCCATCACCTAAGGTTGCATGACTCCATTTGCAGCATCCTCCGATTCATCCTGCACCCAGGTATCCCATTACACTGTGGGGCTGTCTAATCTTTCCAGTATGTTACCTTTCACTAAATCTTTCAGCATCCCACGTCTATTAGATTCAGAAATATGAAGGCTGTGGTAGAAATTCATGATCAGTGAGTGGTCACCTTGAGTCGGGCCCTTGTGATTTGTTGTATACAGTTTACCTTAATGTGTAGTTCATGGAAACCTTTATCAGAGTTGCTAGACACTGATAAAATCGCCCTCTGTTGTTCTTGCATGCAGGCACTGTAAACAACACAAACCCATCCATCAACAACTCCTCTGTGGCCCGTGTTTTCTGTAATATGATTTACAAAACACAAAATTCTTTTGAGCATAAAACTATGTGTGTCATGAACACATATCGTTTCTAAGTACACCTATCAATGTGTATGTTCCGTGCTTTTCTGGGATTTTTTATATATAAAATAAAGTACTCCCTATATTTCTTTCTATCTTAAATATAAAGACAATCTCACTACAGAGACCCTTCTAAAATGAAAAAGAACTGAAGGATCAGAATTGCCCAGATTTCAATCGCTGGGAAGGAAAACACATTTGTTAAAGTGCTTCACGAAGGTTTAAATCGTGGTTCTAAGCTCCTCAGTAATTGAATGCACTATTCCCCACTCAATAGTTCTCTTTGCCAACACTAGAAAGCTGAGGCTTTGCCAGTGTTCACACCTGTCGCCGGTACCTTTAGTAGACAGATATGGTCACGGTCGATGACATCATGAGAAATCCATACTGTGAACGTTATGCTTTCACTGTACGTGTTCGATAATAGCAACAGAAATGTAGCAACATGTGCGTGCACTTTGTTAGTATCTGCAACAGATTCCACCTGTGCTTAAAAACCAATTTTGAGGGTGTGAACTCTGTTGTGCGCTGATGCACATTTTAAGAAATAGGGAGTGCATGCAGCACACACTCTGGAATAGCATGGGCCTGTTTTACGTCATTGCAGGATTCGATTTCACCTGCAGGCACTGTCAGATTGTCTCTGATGGAGGCAAAAGATCGCTTTGCTAAGGATGTCCAACATGTATACACCAAGCTTGAGGGTGCGGGCGTGGACACCTTCCTACAATGCACAGCGTGCTGCAAAGAATGGAGCCCTGCTCGGACTTCAAGACCCATCGGCACAGAGGGTCCATCCTGTGCAGGACAGTGGCCCTTTGAAATTGACCCACATGGCCAGTGGCTACCGGTCGTGACAGGGCCAGGGTCACAAAGTAACCCCTCCCCCAGGAGACTTTATTCTGAAATGAAGTCTCCCAGAGTAAATGTATTCTTCTCCCCTGTGAAATATTTTCTCACACATGACAATAAATTCATGTCTGCCCATTTCAAATCCTGCACCACCTGGATGTTTTTAAAACAGTGTCTCTACCCTTCTAAAGAGCATGCTCGAAAAGTCCAGTCAGAAAAAGACAGCCTCCGTTTTAAAATATTGTTTAGCCTCCCCCTTGAATGGGATACTCTGTAAAAGAATAAACTCTCCAGCCTGATGTGGGAGACTCTGTAGCAGAAACCACTCTCTGACTTGCTAGGGGAGATTATGTACCAGAGTAAACTCTTCCCCTTGAAGGAGAAACAATATCATTATATCCTCTTCTCTCCTTTGGTGGGGTGGACTCTGTATCAGAATAAACACTCCCCCTTGAAAGATCGACTCTATATTAGAATCTCCCCTTTTAGGGGAAGAGTTTATTCTATCAGGCGAGACTCTGTAACAGAATAAACTCTACCCTTTGAAAAGGAGACTATCGTCAGAATAAACTCTCCCCTTTGAAGGGCGATTATGTAGCAGAAAACATTCTCCCAGGTGATGAGGGAGACTGTTTACCAGAATAAATTCTCCCCCTTTAAGCCGGGGTCTCCATCTGTTTAATCTCTCCCCTTTGAAGAGGACACAGAAGAATAAACGCACCATCTTGATGGGAGTGACTTACATCAGAATAAGCTCTCCCCCTTGATAGGGGTGACTATATCACAATAAACTCTCCCTCTTTCAGGTGAGATTCTGTAACAGAATAAACCCTCCCCATTGATGGGGGTGACTCTGCATTACAATAAATGCTCCCCCTTGAAGGGGGGAGACTCAGTATAGAATAAACTCCCCCCTCCTTGAAGGGGATAATCTATATCAGAATAAACTCTCCCCCTTGAAGGGGAGACTAGCTAGAAGAATACACTCTCCCAATTGATGTGGGAGACTCCAGTATCAGAATAAACTCTCCTCTTTGAAGGGGAGACACCATAGCAGAATAAACATTCCATCTAGATAGGGGTGACTTGGTATCAGAATATACTCTCCCCCTTGAATGGTGAGACTCTGTATCCGGCGAGACTCTGTATCCAAATAAACTCTCCCCTTGAAGGGGGAAAGTCTATGTCAGAATAAACTCTACTCCTTCAAAGGAGAGACCATGTATTAGAATAAACTCTCCCCCTTGAAGGGGATATAGTGTAACAGAATACAGTCTCCCCCTTGATGTGGGAGACTTTGTATCAGAATAAACTCTCCTTCTTCGCTGGGAAGACTCTGTATTAGAATAAACTCTCCGCTTGAAACTGCCGTATCTGTAGCAGAATACACTCTCCCACTTGCCACTTGCTGTGGGAGAATCTGTACAAGAATACACTCTACTCCTTGGTATCAGAATAAACACTCCACTCTGAAGAATATGTATCGGAATACATTTTCCCATTGAAGGCGGAGACTCTTTATCAGAATAAACTTGTTTCATTTGAAGAGGAGACACTGCATCAGAATAAACTCTCATCCCCTTGAAGGGGGGGGGGGGTCTGCATTGCAATAAACTCTCATCTTGAAGGGGAGACTCTATATCAGAAAAAACTCTACCCGTTGAATGGGGAGTCTGTGTTACAATACATTTGCCCATGTGTCGGGGGTGACTGTTTCAGAATAAGCTATCCACCATAAAGGGGAGACTCTATATCAGAAAAGACTCTCCCCTTCAATGGGGGGACTGTGTCAGAATACATTCTCCTACATGTTGGGGGTGAGTGTTTCAGAATGAACTATCTACCTTGAAGGAGAGACTCTGTATCAGAATAAACTCTCCCCCTTGATATGGGAGTCTCTGTATCAGAATAAACTCTCATCCTTAAAATGGAGACTCTAACAGTATAATCCCCAGCCCCTTGAAGCGGGAGTCTCTATCAGAATAAACTATTTTCCTCTGACTGATCAGAATAAACTCTCCTTCTTGAACGGGGAGACTCTGTATCAGAATAAACCACCCTAAACCTCTTAAATGGGGATGACTATCAGAATAAACTCTTCTCCTTTTAAGGGGAGACTTTAGCAGAATAAACTCCCCCCTTTAATGGGGTAGAATATATATCATAATAAACTTAAGTGGAGACCCTATATCAGAATAAACTCTTCTTCTTGAAGGGGAGTCTCTGTATCAGAACAAACCCTCCTCTTTGAACAGGAGAACATATCCCAAGTGTATTTGCAATGTTGTTCTACATTTCCTCTTCTTTTACAGGGGTGGGTTTATGTAAGTGTTTTAATAGTTATTTGTACAATTGATTTGTTTAGTAAATTAGTAAATTATTTATATTTTTATGCAACTTTGATTGGACATTCCTTTATTCTGGAGCTCCTGTTACTTTGCTGTTTGGGTTGCTACAGGATAACATTGACATCCCTCATGAGAGTATAGCCTTCCCTCGGTCCATGTTACCACAAAAGTCAAAGCAGGCATCAATCTTAGCTTGCCTGTTTTACCTCTATGAATGGGATCATTGTTGGTTTGCAGAAGAGTGGGGCCTACGTAGGCAGTTAAGCCACTTTTCATCAGTGTAATCCTGCAGAGCAGAAATCATGTCGCTCTGAGAGCGTAGAGAACAACTGCAGTTGATGGGCCTTGGTCATAATTGAGAGGTTGATGTCCCCCATTATGATGCTTGGGACATCAACTGAGAGCATTTTGTAATATCTTCGTACCTGAAGAACACCCGGACCAGCTGGTAACTTAACAGTAGGTTTATTAGTCAATAAGTTGCCAGGATGAAAATTGGCATGTCCCTTCAAGTCAGCATAGCTCTCAATTGTAAATCTCAGAACCAGCTTTCAGAGCATAACATCCCCCACACTCCACAACCTCTGACATCACCACATTCCATACAACAGTGATGTCAACACCTCAAGTCAGATACACATTACAACACCTCTCCCTCCCTTCATTTCTTTTAAAAGGAGGAATTCCACTAAAACCACCACTGACACAATCCCCTACATACACGTGTGGCCAGCACGTAATGCACCAACTAACCATACTCCACTGACGACAAAAAAACTGCCACCTGGAGCTCACCATCACCCTCAACACAATCAGTTTTATGACACTAGGGAAATGTGCTTGGCAACAAAACCATGGAACGTGGGACAAACATAACCTACACGGCACCCCAAGAATACACTCTCGAACCGTGCCTCCAACAAATAGGACAACAAAACCACATCCGTGTCATCAAACACATCCCAACTCCAACTCAGGACACACCCAACTCCAACCCCAACTGCACTCCTTACTCTCAAAACACAACAATGAGGAACCCAACGCAGTCTAATAAGGGCTAACTCTTCCCATAAAACAGAACTGGAAATACTCTTGAGAAACAAAAATAATAAACTAAGCACTACCACCTGTTCCAAGCTGCCCCTTGGAACCTAGGACCTACCACGCCCCAGCGTTCCCCAAAAGTATACTACTTAACACGCCAAGAACACCTAAGAAAATACAGTCAAATTAGATTGCGCAAAAACACACTCCTTAACCACCACAATACGACACGCACGTCACACACTACTGCCATTGACAGTACACCCACACAGGCCTAGGACCCCTAGTCCAGCCAAACTGCAACCCTGCAGCACACCAACACTACCATGGACCCCTAGTCCAGCCAAACTGCAATCCTGCAGCACACCAACACACACACCATGGACCCCTATTCCAGTCAACTGCACCAACGCAGCACACCTATAATTCAACCCAGGACCCCTAGTCCTTGCCAAAATGCTCGACCGCATCACACCATCACTCAACCCCAGAAATTCACACCACAGTGCATCACCACTACTGCTCAGGGCCCCTAGCCCAAGTCAACTGCACCACCACAGTACAACACCACCACACTAGATGACCGCTGGTCCATTGACAAACCACCAACACGGCACATCATTCCCAAAAACATTGGACACCTAGTAAGGGCAGGCTATCATCACAGTCACACCCATACTCACAATAAGGAACACCTCCCAACAACTTGAAAGACCAGTTCTTGCCCGCAATGCAGGACCAAATACAACTGTGACCGCACACACAGCATACACACCTAACTACACTGCATATAAGATGGAGGACACACAAATAATTAGGTGAATCCTTACACTGCATGTAAAAGAAAACAGTAATATAATACTAGCAGTATAGTTGCTATCACGAAAGACCAAAAGGTTGAACTTGTACAGTGATCATTTGCAAAATCACAACACATAAGTAAGTGTAATCCTGCTGCACGATGTCATAAGAGTGGAAGTCACTATAACGACCACAACTTAAAATAAACAAATTGCAAACATATTGCCTCCCACCAGTCTCATAACCACCCACGAGTCCAAATTCCCCAGGTTAAAACCCCACCTACAAGAGAATAAATAACAGTATCGCAAAGCAATCAAAAACTGATGCCCAACACCCACGAGTCCAGAAACCCACAGTTTCAGCCACCTGCAAGAAAAAGAGGTTACACAAAAGAAAATTCCAATTACTGTTAAACATACCAAATCCAATACACTAGGGCCACAACACAAACACACGTACCCATACAGGCCCATAACGCTAAATACTCCAGAGCATATTATAAGTAGGCCACAACACAAAGACAAGACATCGCACACACACACAGGCCTTACAAGAAATTCCTAACTAGAGTTCCACAAAACGCAACCTGTCCTCCTCCAATGGCAAAGCTGCCAGAACCCAAACATCAAACCTTGTGTCGACTCCTCCAGGACTGCAAAGGAAACCTTGCACCCAAAGTTACACCAGCGAGAAGTCACATCCGCCGATCCAAAGAAACATGCAGTTTTCGATTCCTCCAGTATCATGTACCAAAACTGCAATCCTCGTCCCCATACCGAAGAAACACAAACAGATTCCCCACAGAACTCCTTCCGGGAAACTAACAACTTCCACTTCATGTCAGGCTCCACCAACACGTAGATGAACACGGAAACGCAGCCAAGGAAATCCGTGCCACCTTGTCTAATACGCGTCCCATTACGTGCCATACACAGGGCGCGTTCCAGAACCTGCGCTGTACACGCAGCGTATACAAAGTCACTTCCGCATTCCAGCTCCACTTGCTGGGACGCACATTGGTGAATAGTAGACGTCATCACCCCGCTACTGGCGTCATAGATGGCATCTCGACACTGTTGCGCGTTGCAGCTCGACATGCTGGAACGCCCCATGATGACCCAACAACGTCATCATTTCGCTATAAACGCCGTGACAGGAACATCTCTGGCCCACCCCCAGTAACTGCAGCAGCAACGGGCACCCACCCATCAGCTGCCCGGGACACACCTCCCGCTGGCCAGACTCCAGTAACTGCTGGAACACGGGCGTCTGCACAATCCGCTGCTAGGGAGACACTGCCTGAGGGACGCGATGCTCCATGCCCCCGAAAACAGGCTCAGTGAGAATGATTCCCCCGCAGCACCCCGTAGAAGCACACTGAACTGTGCGCTTTCATTCTCCAACAACTGGACTGCCAGAACTGCACTTCAGCCTCCTGCACCGCACACTGACTTGTGTGCATCAAACTACCAGCCCCCAGCACTGCCGGGCCTGGAAGGGCTCTCACTGTTGGAGCATTTCACCAAATGCACCCTTCTGCACCGCACACTGAACTGTGTGCCGATCAGCTCCCTTCAGCACTACTCGGCCTGCTGAAAGCTAATTCCTATACCAGGAAATACGGAGCTGCTACAGCTGGCACCACGTATGGGACGTGACCCATCCTCGACAGGATCCCATCCTCGTCGCCAGTGTAATATCTTGGTACCTGAAGAACGCCTGGACCAGCAGGTAAGTTATCAGTAGGTTTATTAGTCATTAAGTTGCCAGGATGAAAATCGGCATGTCCCTTCAAGCCAGCATAGCTCTCAACTGTAAATCTTAGAACCAGCTTTCAGAGCATAACATCCCCAACACTCCACACACTTTGGCATCACCACATTCCATACAACAGAGATGTCATCACTTCACTTCAGATACACATTACAACACATTTCAAGTAGTATTTTGAGATCAGAGAACAAGAGCTTGAGAGTGCTCGGTGAGGGATAAATCAGTAGGGCAGTGAGGGTAGTAGGAGCAAATACAGAGATTTGTTAGAAGGAAGAGGGAGTAAAGACACAAGGGGAATGTCATTCTAATTGTTACACCAACACTGCTGCATTGTTTTGATTGTTTTGTTGAGGGGATTGGGAGATGATATTGAAATCAGTCTGGAGAGCAGCCTTAATGGCAGTGTCATGATGGGGGGCATTAGGGTTTCAGTGACTGTCATCAAAGTAAGTTTTTGTTTATGGGAGTCAAAGAGTGCTCTGGGAGAAAATATGTTTTGCAACAGTAGTATTGGGCGGTGGAGTGGGGGAAGGGAGAGATAGATAGAAAGAGAGAGAGAGAGAGAGAGAGAGAGAGAGAGAGAATGAGAGAAAGACAGTGAGAGAGACAAAAGAGAGCGATGCATGCATGAGATAAGATTGATCAGACCCTTACAACATAACAGCCCCAATCCCCTTAGTGCAGAGGTCTTCAAACTGTGGCGCGTGCCCACCCAGAGGGGGGTGAGGACACATCCGGGGGGGAAGGGGCGCCACATCCCGGGGGGGGCGAGAGTCCTGCATGAAATGTAAACAAATATATATATATATTACAATATATATTACACAGCCCATGGTAGAGGCTGTGTAGTTATGGTTAAGTTGCTAAACCTATAGGAAAAACACTTTTTGGGCGGCTTATAACTTTGCTCCCCCTGGAGGAATCCTCACCAATCTTTGCAAACAAAGTATATGGCCCACTCTGAATTGTTTTGCAAAGTTTGGTGAGGTTTGGTCTAGGGGGGGCAAACTAATAGGGTGGGTCCCAAAATGTATTTTTTCCCCATAGACGGAATGGAGAAAAAATTTCTGTCGCGCCTACAGCCCAAACCGCTGGATGGATTTTCACCAAATTTGCAGCAGGAGCGGCGGCGTGGTCCCGAAAGCGTGATTTTGTAAATTTTGTGAAAATCCATCCAGTAGTTATTTTTAAAACGACTAAACAGTAGGTCTCAAAAAGTTAGTGATATCAATGTCCGCTCCACAGACACAAGTCCCTGTTCGCTCCGCAGACAGGACACCGATTGGATAATTGGCTTACGTCGTGTCTGTGGACACGCAACGTGCTCTGTGATTGGCTGGGATGAGGCGTGAGGTGCGTGAAATTGTTTCGATGCGCCCGCCATATTGGATGTACAGACTTGCACTGGAAGTGAACATAAATCCAATTTTGGGGAGTGTGTTGGTGTGTATGAGTGCTTGGAGAGGGTGGGGGACTAAGAGATGCGTCCAATGCTGTATTTGTTTAGGTGGGAGAAGGCTCTGATGCGTTTGCTGTGTCTGCGGTCACTGTGGTTGTCCGTGGACATAATAAACACTGAGCGTACTACTGGCTATTTTAGTTTAGCATGATGTTGGTTTTGGGTCGTTAGAAGAGCATTGGGTGAAGAGGGTATGTATTGAAGAGTTTGTACCTTGGTTGTAATTATTTTTTAGATTGTTTATTGAAGTGCATAGTTTTGAGGTGGATGTATTATGTTTTTTGGTTGTGGTCATTTGGTAGGTGTTTGTTTCTATGGGTGTGATCTGCTGTAGTGGTTGTGGCAAGGCCTAGAGTCTTGGGTGCATGGCTGAAGGCCGTAAGGCGTAGGCCATGCATCCAGGATTCTATGCCCTGGCCACAACCACCACAGCATAACTCTACAATGCTACCAAACATTTTGATTGTGGTATGTTGGCTGCTTAGGGTAAATGTTTTGAAAAATGTGAGTACTGATTGGTAGTAGTGTAATAGTGTTTATAAGGTAGTGAGATGATGTGTGGATTTGTGAGGGGAAGCACTTACTTTTTTGGATGGAAAGTGCAGGGTTCTTCTGAGTCCTCGTTCCTACCTCAGACGCTCTTAATGTAGACATGAATTTCTTTGTTTTTGCAGTAGTAGTGCTTTCTGATAACTGTGCATAGCATGTACATGCACTTCTCTTTACCTATGTGCATTCTGTAAATGTTATTTAGAATCTGTTAGTTTAATTGTGTATGAGTACAATAGTAAGTGCACAGAGCACACCTGGTTTCGTAAGGCAGTGCTATTGGATGTTATGAGATAGAAGAAATAATTGTATGCTTTGTTTGCTATTTTTACAGGGTACATGGCAGGAACTGTGTGGAAAATATGCAATTTATGTATTTGTGAAGGTGTGGGAAATAAATTAGAAGGATTTGATGGGGTCAGCAGCTTACTACTCAGTAGGTGATTACTAAAGTACTGGGTGATTCTGTGGTGCTCGGAGATGGGAGAGTCTGAAATAAAGTAAGGGTTGCAAGGAAAGACCTGGTGCTTGTGTTGCAGACTGAAGGGAAGGGGGTAGATGATGTGATAGATATGACTGCACCTGTGCATAGTTGAATGCTGTTGTGAAATCTAGAACGGAATGCACAACCAGCTGGAATGAGAGAGCTGTGTAGATTGGAAGAACAGTTGTAGAGGCAGTGGTGTTGTTTCAGCTGGGAGCCTTTCAAATGATATTGGCTATCTGTGTGCATAAATAAAGATGTGTGTACACATCCTGGCTGCGCGTGATTTTATAACACACTAGAAAGCCTTTTTCCATAATTATACTGTTATTTCTCCCATCTTTTAACATGAAATGACACTTTGTTAGATAGCTGCGCGTGATGTGTCTGATTACTAATATAGTCATTAGTAAAGGAAGTTGAAATGATAGAATGTATGTGAAATATGGAGAATGTATAGAAAGGAAATTGTATGTAGATCTGATGCACTATAATGCATTAAATGCTATCAAGGTTGAAATGTGGTTAAATACGTGGCAGTAGTTACAGAAATGATAGAATTAATGTAGAAAATAACAGTTTTCACATTGCAGTTAATAATATGGGTAAATAGAAATTTGGAGCGCAGACAACTTTGCAAGTGACACTTGATCATAGTAGATGGGAGAAATGACAGTAAGCTTGTTTTACAGGTTACACAGGGTAAGTGGCAGTTACTCTGTTTATATGCATTTATACAAGAGATGTACATGTAGTGTGCAAAAAATATTCATACCTTTACTTTGTGGTCATGCATGTGGATGTGCATGAATCTGCAAGTAGAAATGTTGGAGAGTTTACTAGTAGTTGCTGTAGGTGCTTTGTAGTCACAGCGCAATTGTACTTGGAGTGATCAACAGTACATCTAAAGTGCTGAATTGTGATGATGGAGTTAGATGTAGAGGTCTTTCATGTGATTGGTGGATGGTTTTGTGACTGCTTAACAGTAGCCAATGAGGGAATGGTGCAGAGAGTGAAGTGGAAAGGGTAGAAGGGCTGCCCTAGTGTTATTTACACGCTCCACGGATAGCGCAGCTGTTCACAGACAGGGCATGCCACATCCGGGGCTTCTGAGCATGAAATTTGACTGTATTTTGAGGATTAGCCAATCAGGTGTTGAGGTTCTGCTTCGTATTGAGAGAGGTTGTCTGTAGTGAAGATGGCGGAGATGGAGAAAGTCAGGGTAGGGGTGCTTGGAGATATGTTTGTGAATGGTTTGGAGCAGTATGCTAAATCTATGAATGTGGCTAACCATTTTGACACAAAAGGAGTGGAAGTGGTGTGGTGCACTTTGCCTGGTTTCAATTTGCAGGCAATGCTAGATGTTTATCAGGACATGGCTAGGTATTAAAGTCCACATGTAGTTCTGCACTGTGGTGCTTTGCATTTGGGCTATGTCAGTGCCCCTACTTTGCTGCAAGATCTGCAAAACTTGGTTCAGGCAGTCATGAAAGTGTTTCCAAATGCGAAGGTTATTTTTCTGCTTTGGTACCTACGGCAGTATGGGACAATAGGTCTGTTCTTTGTCCTCAGCAAAATGTTGGTAGGTGCTTAATCAACCAAGGCATGTTTGCTTTTATGACTAGAGCTGGCATGTTCTTTTGCAACAATGAGAACATTGACTCTGGCAATGTTGATTACTTTTAAGAAGATGGCATGTCTTATCTTTTATGGGAAATGCCATGCTGTTTTGGAACGTAAGGGTTGCTTTGGAGAAGCAAATTTCCAGTGCTATGCTGATGACACTCAACTAATTTTCAGGCTGCCCTCTGTCACCTCCTCCCCCTCTCTCATCTCTGATTGCCTAACTGTCATTCAAGATTGGTGTTCCGCCAATGATCTTTGTCTGAATGCCAGCAAGATGGAGATCCTCCTCATCAGCACACCTTTACCATTCCTTCCCCTCACTCTCTGGCCGGTGCCCCTTGACCCTCCTCCTACCCCCACCTGCGAGGCTAAGAACCTCGGGGTCATCTTTGACTCCACCCTTTCCTTCTCCGCCCACATCTCTGAGGTCTCTAAAAAGTCAAATTTCCGACTGCACCTCCTCAGAGGTACCCTGCCTTTCCTCACCTTCCCCCAGAAGCTCATGGTATCCCAAGTTCTGGTTCTCTCTAGCTTGGACTATTGTAACAGCATCTTTCTAAATCCACCTGCCTCTACTCTCCACCCTCTGCAACTAATCCAGAACAGGACTGCAAGATTTGTCCTTGGCCTCAAGCCCTGGGATCGTATCTCTCCAGCTCTGAAATCTCCCCAATCTGGTTGCAAGGATTAAATTCAAAACCCTCTCCATTGTCCACAAGGATTCCTGGGGCCTGGGTTCAAAATACCTTCAGCTATCCCTCCCCAAATACCTCCCTTCTCGAGCTCTTCGCTCCTCTGCCTCCAACTCCCTCAGGGTCAGTCATTGTTCAAAGAAACAAGCTAGGGGTAGATCTCTCTCTTCAGCTGGGGCCTCCCTCTGGGACAGCCTCCCTGCCACTCTAAAACTTGAGGAGAACCATCTCTGGTTCCGGAAGCACCTCAAGACCTTCCTCTT
Source organism: Ambystoma mexicanum (assembly GCF_040938575.1). NCBI lineage: Eukaryota > Metazoa > Chordata > Amphibia > Caudata > Ambystomatidae > Ambystoma > Ambystoma mexicanum. Next base: position 232,666,596 of record NC_090931.1, read on the forward strand.
TTCTTCTGCCTTCGCTCCCCCTCTCCCCTGCTAATCTGTTCTCTCTTGGCACTGTGCACCTGGCCACCCTCTGTCCTTTGGGCCCAAGTACCTGCTCACCCTGCCACCCTCCCGCACTGCCTCCGGGCCACCCCTTGCACTGGGGTCTGTATCTGTACCCATACAGCACCCCCGCCCTTTTTCTTCCTGCACTTATCAGACCTACCCTGTCTGCTGCCTTAAACCTAGCACTTTGAAATTGCTGGCTGCATTACCACTGTTTGTTACCTTCATTATTTATTTATTGTTATTTATCTGTTTCTCCTGTGCTTTGCACTTTCCACTTCTCCCTCCTTCCATGCACATTTCCCCTCCCCCTCTAACATGAACTTGCGCTTTCTCAATGTCACTGGGTCTAGTAAGATCGCTGTTTTGTTCTCCCCAGTTCCCCTCCCTTCCATTGATGCACTCTGAAACACTTTTATATGAGCGCAATAGAAATAAAATATCAATCAATCAATGTCAAGATTTTTGGAGGAAAATAAGAAAAAATACCTAAAAAATACAAAATAAAAGGTGTTTTTGAAGCATCTGCAAAAAAAACAAAAAAAGGCTTTTTTCAGAGCCAAACTCAAAGGGGAAATGGGGCACTCTATTTAAAATGTCATTCCCCATGCTCAGATTTTACGATTTGTCCGCAGACACCACGGTTGTCCTCGGACAGCGCGTGTTACATACAGGGAATTTGAGGCTGAGAGGCATGGAAATGAGATTGTACAAAGCAAGAGATTGGTCAATAGGGTTTACTGGGTGTGATGTGTGAGCAGAGAGTTTGTCAGAAAGTCTTTTTCATGAGAATACTGGAGATAGCTATGGCTGTGTTTCAGAAAGCAGATTTTCTGGGTTTTCGGAAACTCGTGGATACATTTCTTGGAGGTACATGCAGATCGCTGTGGAGTGGCTGCACACCTTGGAGTTCCTCATATGGAAGTGCACTGGCATGGAGTATGTGGAATGAAGTGGATGGATTTGGTACCACTTTGTGCTACTTTGGTGACAGTGTCATCCAGACATTATTATTATTATTCATTGTGGAGGGAACAGTTTATGACATGTCTCTGGAATCTCTTTGCAATTTGCAATGAAAGAAGGACTTGGGAAAGTCATGGGCATATCCAAAGTCCCAAGTAATTTTTTCTCGTATTGCGCAGAGACAAATGTGGCTGTTTTATTCTTCATTTGGTCCACAAATAGAAAAAGTGAGACACAATGTCAACAAGGCCGTTTGTGCCTTTTTGAGAGATGTTGGCATGTCCTCTTTTCACAATGAAAATATTATGTTTCGTAATACACACATTTTTCGCAGAGATGGAGTGCATCTTACTTATGCTGGTAATCAGATTTTTCTTTGAAATCTACAAAATGCATTGCGACCCTTTTTGGAATTATAGCAATCCATTTTGCAGTATGTGTTGACCATTTGAAGTTTTCGAAATACAAAAACACCACAAAAAGGCTCTTTTCAGAGCCACCACTTCCTCCCAGAGAAAAGTGCAATGGTTGTTACAGTGCAACACTTCACAGATTTCAGATGTCCGAGAACAGTCTGCAGACTTCTAAAAATGCACAGGGCTCTGCACATTTCATTGACACTTCTCTTTTGGAACTGTGAAAGGCGGCTCTGAAAAGAGCCTTTTTATTTGGTTTTTGTTCTATTATTTTTTTTGGTTTTTTAAACAAGACACACAAGGAAAGGAAGGGAAAGGAGGTTAAGGAAGGGGCACGAACCACGGGGATAAGAAAGGGCAGGTGGAGAGAGGAAGATGTAGGGTGGGCCTCATTCAGGTAGGTAACAGTTCTTCTGATGCTCCTTGACCACAGTCTCAAAAGCACTTCGAAGGTTCTCCCCCCTGCAGAGTACTGCATTGCAGTACATGCACAATACTGTCACCCTCGAAAGGTAAGGATCAACAGCATCATGTATGGCCTGTGAGGCAGCTGGAGGGATGCGCTGCCCCACAGGAGTGTCTCTTGTGGTGGCAGTAGTGGAAACTGAGGATGCTGCAGAGGAACTCAACCTACTACGTTTATCGCAAGTACAACCTTAAGAATAGCGCCACTGTGGAACGATTTTAGGTGTTGCTTCATTGAGGTAGTACCATGGCTGTACAAACCCGGTTACCCACGATGCAGCAACATCTTGCACTGATTGCAGGTCACCTTGTATGCACATGCTTTTGGTACTCCAACAACAGTGGTAAATAACCTCCACAACCAAGATTCACAGTGAGAACTAGTAGTAGGGACTTCCACTACCTCATCCTCTTCATCACTCTACTCTGAATCCTGACGACTGCTCGCCTCTGCAGGCCCTCGGGGAAGTGTTGGTGGTGGAGGGGTTGGGGGTGTTGCTGTGACAGCAGTAGCACCAGCAGCAGCCATGGATGCCATCAGAACAGCTGTTTCAAAGAGCAATGCAATGCAACAAGGAGAAGTCTCTGTCCTGGAAGCCCAACAAACAGATTAAGGAGCAGCTCTGGGGCGTGGCCTATTATAGGGGTACCGGCGAGCACTTTGCGGACACGCGCGCTGTCCCAGGACACTTTGAACACTAAGAAAGGGCTCCAAAAATTACAAAAAGTATGCAGATCGCCATGGACATAGTGTGTGACATGTGCAAGGGTGACCTTTCCCAGGAAAATACCTTGGATTGCTGAAAAAAACACTGTTTAGGTGTCCGGGGGCCCGGACAGTGTTTGTTACGCTTGCCCGGGTGCAGTCACATGACGACGACGAGGACATGTCTGCGAATGGATCGCTGTCCGTAGGACACCAAATGCGCGGGTCGGGTCTACGCATGCGTGCGGCTGTTCTACGGACAGTATTCCAGTCCCCAAACTAATTAAAAGTGTGACACATGTGTGGTGGACAGTTGTGCACAGGCATGATTTATGTAGGGGCAAGGGTTTGCTATGCATGCATGCGGGTGTTCTACGGACAGTGTTCAGATCCCCGAACAAAATAAATTTGCGTCACAACTTTGCAGACAGGCGGACGGGCTATGTGTGCTATGGACATATTCATTCTGGTTACAGACAATGCGAACAGGGGGAATGTTCTTAGGACACTTTATTTTGCATAACTACGAACATGCGGATGTCTTTAGTGTTCTGCGGACACCCCCATTTTGACTATTTGCGCCATGGCTGCCTCCAATACCGGGTCCGGCACCGGTCTGGTTGAATGGGGACTTACCGCGTCATTCCGACCCTGGAGGACGCGGTAAATCCCCATTCACCAAACCATTCCCCATTCCCATTTGAGCCCCCATGGGGCTCAATGGGACTCGGGGAAGGCGCTAATAACGGGCCCACGAATAGCATGCCCGTTATTAGCGCCCTGGTCTATTAGTGGGACCCATAAAGGAAGTGTGGTCAGACCACACGTCCTTTACGGTTCCCGCTAAGGGACCTCGGAATTGGGCGGTAATGGATTACCAACACCGGTGTCCTTACCGGTGCCCGGTATCCCTTGCCGCCCACCTCGGAATGAAGGCCATAGTGTCCTTAGGCCACCCCAATTTTGGTTAATTACAGACAGGCAGACACCTTGTGTGTCCTAAGGACAATCCCATCTTGATTGAGGACAGTGCAAACATGTATAGTGTCCTTAGGACACCCCCATTTTGGTTAATTGAGGACATCCCAGACAGCTGCGCTGACCGCGGACACCCTAACCGCCTTTTTAAAAAAGAATATGACACAAAGAAATATACTAACAACACACTTAATATTTTATTGTTGTATAAAAGTATAAAAAATTAAGAAAGAGAGGCGGAACCAGACACTGAAACAAATACAGGGGTATTAGGGGTATGGACATCATGGATGGTAGGGGAGGAAGGGATTGAAATCTCATCGTAACATTTTTCTTGCTGGAGAGGTTTTGGGGATAGTTGGCTGGGACATGGAGAGGGGGAACATGTACATGTGGGACCGTGAGATATGGTCCTCCACAAAGTGTTTTAAAATAATTACATTTTTCATTAACAGATCCATTGTTAGCTCCATTTGCTGCAGAGGATTTTCTAACGTCTCTCTTGGTATATTATTTTTAATGTTTGTACGGTCTGTTAAAAAGTGTTAAGTACACATAAAGTATTGGTTATTAAATGGCTTATATAGAGAAGTGTAGTGTCTACCATTAGTATCACTGTCTTCACTCATTTCGTTCAGAGGAACATTTTCTTCCAGCCATTCCAAAGTACTGGACATTTCTGTGTAGAAAAAAAATATTAGTTTTAGTGTAATACAGAAAGTGTATACATATATAAAATAAATGTAGTGTACTCACTAGTTTCTTTCTAAGTTTTGCTGTTACTTCTGCGTAGGTGTCCTGTTGATGTTTCCTATGCGGTTTCTGTGAGGTAATTCTGTTGGAGGCATATTTATTGTGCTTTGGTATATTGCATGTTTCATATGTTATGTAATTGGAAAGTTATTGTCTTATATACACAGTTTCACTTCTTATTTATTATTGAATGTAATTTATTTATGTGCTGCTTTTTCAACATGTTTAGTGTTTTTTTTGGATGATATAACAATGTAAGATAACACCTGAGTTTTTGGATAGTGTTGATGTGTCCGAGTCTGTCCGCGAACAGGCGCATGGTCTGCGGATATCAGACCCACTAGCGCAGGTAGGGGATTCAGTATGTTCTATGTTATATATATATAAACTAAGGGCATCCTAGTAAACATTTATCAAATTTACAATATTTAAATATCCATATTCAGTGAAATAACTTTGCTACAGGAACGTTATGGTTAAGTTGCGCTACTAAAAACCTATGAAATTCAGTAAAAAATCTTTGTTAAAAGGATGTTATGGTCAAGTTGTGCTACTAAAAGCCTATGAAATTTAGTGAAAAAAACTGTGTTACAGGGACGTTATGGTTCCAAGTAAAACCGAAAAACCCCTGAAATTCGCCAATTATGGTAAAATAAGCAACCATAACTCGCACCACCACTGTGCACTGCTAAGACTAACACCCATGATATTAAAGATGACATCCCAAATGTCATTGTTGACATCACTGATGACATCACATGTCTGGCTCCCACTTTTTTCCTTTACTGACATATCTAGGCCAGTGACAGCCAGGAACAAAAAATTCAAAAAGTACTATATTTGTAGACTTATACTTCAAATATGTTCTTACATTAATTCATTTGGGGTTCACTCACAGCATATTAAACATATACATAGGGGAAAACACAGACTTGGAAGACAGCAGTGCTTTCTATGTATGAAGGGTTTTTCAGGGGTTTGTTTCGGTTTTACTTGAAACCATAATGTCCCTGTAACAAAGTTTTTTAACTGCATTTCATAGATTTTTAGTAGCACAACTTAACCATAACGTCCCTTTAACAAAGTTTTTTTACGGAATATATATATCTATATTTTTTTATTTTAGATTGGAGGAAATGGATCTTACTGCTAACCAGTCAGGGATGAGACTCATACACCCCGCACATTGGATTTATGAGATCCTTAAAGTCATAAGATTTCAGTAGGGTTAAATATGAGATAGATGATTTTTTTGTGCCACCATTTTGGTAAATTCACGGTATTCAATGTGTGATCTCGCTGACCTTGTTTGTTGACATAAGAGTCAGATATGGCTAATTTGAGATTGAGTATTAAACCATAATACAGGACTGTTACCAACTTCTCTTGCCAGATGGGAAGAATGAATTTCCAAATGATTTTAATGTCTTCCTTCAACCGGTCAGTTTGTAGGAAGGTTTTTAAGTACCTGGTCTATGGCAAACATTAGAATTTCTATGGACTCTTATTCAGTGGTAGCCACAGTTGATAGGCCGAATGGTCAAATGTGACATACAGTGCTATGGAGCGAAACCTACCTCGCCTATGTTCATAAACAATTTGGTTCAAATTACAAAATGGGGTCTCACTATGGTGGGTTCTTCACAACACCTTATTTTGAGGGGGGCGTGGAACGTGACCTAATAATGTAGTACATACAATGAGTGGACCACAGGGGCACTCATTGTATGACAAGCAGGTCACGAAGCTGCCATCTATGTATTCATTGTATTATTCTCACTTGTAAATGGGGATCTGTCACAGGTTTGAACTATATAAAGAATGTATTCCATCTGGCATCCACCACTATATATCAGTGTGATACCATTGTCGGGGGAAAAAAATGACACATTCTCGTTATCAACAGGATGCATTTAGATAATGGCCAGCATTGCCTTTGATTCTCTGTAGAGGCAGTAGGTATGCCTTGGAGTAGAGATTTTATGAAGGGTAATTCGGCACTACGCCCGGGACACTTACCGACAAGTCATGGACGGAGTAGAGATGCAGCATGCAACCAAATTGCAGTTGTCACTCAGTGGCATTATACACTGAGTGTTGGTATCTTCTTAACAGGGAGAAACAGGCAATGTGTGCTATTACTCTAGCTGGAATACCATATTGACTACTGTACCCGGTACATTTAAGTGCACTAGGCAAATCCGGTGGAAGTCTTTGCAACTGTGGGAATATGTGAGCAAACCATGACCATTAGTTTTTTGAATGAACAAAGGCAGTCGCACTGCATTCAATATGAGTGAATGTGTTAGTCCTCTTTCTATGACAATGAATGGACAGAATCAAAGATTTTAAATGGGGGACTAGGGGGAAACCATGTGATCAAGCTACAGGAAGTATGCGAAACGCGTCGTCCCATTGTTGGCCTCCCGTGATCAGATGCCTGGCTGGGGTTGTGAACCCATGATTTCAAATTATTTTTGTAATTGAAAATTGATTTTTCCAAAATAAAGAATATGTTTTAAGGAAGACACGGATGGTTTGCAACTTTTCTCAAGGAAACCCTGAATTGGAAACTGTTCAACTCCCACCCTGTGTAGTGCGGCTCACATTTCCGACAAGATATCTTTTTTGGCGGATTAAAATTCGATTTCTACACGTTGATGAGTCTCAACGTGGAGCCAACTTTCGATCGTGACAGCAGAACAGCTTCACAAAGAGCACGCGGATTGGCTTAGCAACGACCGTTTGGTCCCGCAGCAGCTCAGAGCGTGACCCGTATGACGTCCACCAGGTCCGACACAGATTGGAAGACGCGGTGCGCTCACTGACAGAGACGCTGGACCGGATTGTCGGAAGATGCGGAACTGCAGCTCCGAAGGTGAGTACTGTGCGTTTTTCCATTTTTGGGACAAGAAACAGCAAGTGAAATTTAACGCTGGTGACTGGGGTAGAACACAAACGCTTCGGATGAGATAAAGGTTCCATAACCCATTACAGATACATTTAAGTCTGTGGACAGTGTGTTAAGAGTGAACGGTTGTTTGAGCTGTATTTGTGTTTCCTTGAAGCACACAAGACAATTATTGTGTGCACACAAAACCAATACAATGAGTGCCCAGGCAACACGGGAGGCCACCAGAAGAGAATTGGCTTCTACATTGTTCAATGAGACATTGAAAAATATAGCTGGTAAAGCAAAAGAGAAACTAACATCTACAGTTGAGAACAGCAAAATATTATTATTGAAGGAACATGAAAAACTCTCCAAGAAGGAGATAAGTAAGTGGTGGGAGGTACACTCACTCCAAAATTATATGGATGTCAAAAGGATTCTGAGGGGATTAAGAATATTTACCTCACCATCCTTTGAGGACCAAGATTTGGCCATGTTGGAAGAGTGGGGTGCCGCAACCAACTACTGCTCAAAGAACCTGTTGGAGATACTAATCAAATATGCAGGAAATGACCGGAGAATAACCTTATTAAAAAATTGCAGAGGTTGAAAGTCAACTGGCCAAAATCAAATTGAGTGAGGAAGGACAGAAACTCAAGAAAAACAAAGAAGGTAACTTGAATAGTTTTGAGGAGGACATACAACAAAGGAAACAAAGTAAATTCCTGAGAGACAAGGAGGACTACGAGAATGGTAGAGTGTATACATTCGCCAGGAGTTTTGACCAAACGAGGGTCAAAACAAGAACCAACACAGCGGCGAACAACAGTGCAGATAGCGCAATGCTGCATCAACCATAACATCGCCCTCTGTTGTTCTTGCATGCAGGCACTGTAAACAACACAACCCCATCCATCAACAACTCCTCTGTGGCCCATGTTTCCTGTAATATGATCTACAAAAGTACACCTATCATTGTGTATGTTCGGTGCTTTTCTGGGAGTTTTTATATATAAAATAAAGTACTCCCTATATTTCTTTCTGTCTTAAATATAAAGACAATCTCACTACAGAGACCCTTCTAAAATGAAAAAGAACTGAAGGATCAGAATTACCCAGATTTCGATCGCTGGGATGGAAAACACATTTTTTAAAGTGCTTCACGAAGGTTTAAATCGTGGCTCTAAGCTCTTCAGTAATTGAATGCACTATTCCCCACTCAATAGTTCTCTTTGCCAACACTAGAAAGCTGAGGCTTTGCCAGTGTTCACACCTGTCGCCGGTACCTTTAATAGACAGATATGGTCACGGTCGATGACATCATGAGAAATCCATACTGTGAACGTTATGCTTTCACTGTACGTGTTCGATAATAGCAACAGAAATGTAGCAACATGTGCGTGCACTTTGTTAGTATCTGCAACAAATTCCACCTGTGCTTAAAAACCAATTTTGAGGGTGTGAACTCTGTTGTGCGCTGATGCACATTTTAAGAAATAGGGAGTGCATGCAGCACACACTCTGGAATAGCATGGGCCTGTTTTACGTCATTGCAGGATTCGATTTCACCTGCAGGCACTGTCAGATTGTCTCTGATGGAGGCAAAAGATCGCTTTGCTAAGGATGTCCAACATGTATACACCAAGCTTGAGGGTGCGGGCGTGGACACCTTCCTACAATGCACAGCGTGCTGCAAAGAATGGAGCCCTGCTCGGACTTCAAGACCCATCTGCACAGAGGGTCCATCCTGTGCAGGACAGTGGCCCTTTGAAATTGACCCACATGGCCAGTGGCTACCGGTCGTGACAGGGCCAGGGTCACAAAGTAACCCCTCCCCCAGGAGACTTTATTCTGAAATGAAGTCTCCCAGAGTAAATGTATTCTTCTCCCCTGTGAAATATTTTCTCACACATGACAATAAATTCATGTCTGCCCATTTCAAATCCTGCACCACCTGGATGTTTTTAAAACAGTGTCTCTACCCTTCTAAAGAGCATGCTCGAAAAGTCCAGTCAGAAAAAGACAGCCTCCGTTTTAAAATATTGTTTAGCCTCCCCCTTGAATGGGATACTCTGTAAAAGAATAAACTCTCCAGCCTGATGTGGGAGACTCTGTAGCAGAAACCACTCTCTGACTTGCTAGGGGAGATTATGTACCAGAGTAAACTCTTCCCCTTGAAGGAGAAACAATATCATTATATCCTCTTCTCTCCTTTGGTGGGGTGGACTCTGTATCAGAATAAACACTCCCCCTTGAAAGATCGACTCTATATTAGAATCTCCCCTTTTAGGGGAAGAGTTTATTCTATCAGGAGAGACCCTGTAACAGAATTAAGTCTACCCTTTGAAAAGGAGACTATCATCAGAATAAACTCTCCCCTTTGAAGGGCGATTATGTAGCAGAAAACATTCTCCCAGGTGATGAGGGAGACTGTTTACCAGAATAAATTCTCCCCCTTTAAGCGGGGGTCTCCATCTGTTTAATCTCTCCCCTTTGAAGAGGACACAGAAGAATAAACGCTCCATCTTGATGGGGGTGACTTACATCAGAATAGGCTCTCCCCCTTGATAGGGGTGACTATATCACAATAAACTCTTCCCCCTTTCAGGTGAGATTCTGTAACAGAATAAACCCTCCCCATTGATGGGGGTGACTCTGCATTAGAATAAATGCTCCCCCTTGAAGGGGGGAGACTCAGTATAGAATAAACTCCCCCCTCCTTGTAGGGGATAATTTATATCAGAATAAACTCTCCCACTTGAAGGGGAGACTAGCTAGCAGAATACACTCTCCCAATTGATGTGGGAGACTCCAGTATCAGAATAAACTCTCCTCTTTGAAGGGGAGACACCATAGCAGAATAAACATTCCATCTAGATAGGGGTGACTTGGTATCAGAATACACTCTCCCCCTTGAATGGTGAGACTCTGTATCCGGCGAGACTCTGTATCCTAATAAACTCTCCCCTTGAAGGGGGAAAGTCTATGTCAGAATAAACTCTACTCCTTCAAAGGAGAGACCATGTATTAGAATAGACTCTCCCCCTTGAAGGGGATATAGTGTAACAGAATACAGTCTCCCCCTTGATGTGGGAGACTTTGTATCAGAATAAACTCTCCTTCTTCGCTGGGAAGACTCTTTATTAGAATAAACTCTCCCCTTGAAACTGCCGTATCTGTAGCAGAATACACTCTCCCACTTGCCACTTGCTGAGGCAGAATCTGTACAAGAATACACTCTACTCCTTGGTATCAGAATAAACACTACCCCTCTTAAGGGGAAACTCTGTATCAGAATAAGCTCTCCCCTCTGAAGGGATGACTCTGTATCTGAATAAACTCTACCCCTTGAAGTGAAGAATATGTATCAGAATACATTTTCCCATTGAAGGCGGAGACTCTTTATCAGAATAAACTTGTTTCATTTGAAGAGGAGACTCTGCATCAGAATAAACTCTCATACCCTTGAAGGGGGATCTGCATTGCAATAAAATCTCCTCTTGAAGTGGAGACTCTATATCAGAAAAAACTCTACCCGTTGAATGGGGAGTCTGTGTTACAATACATTCACCCACGTGTTGGGGGTGACTGTTTCAGAATAAACTATCCACCATGAATGGTAGACTCTGTATCAGAACAAACTCTCCCCCTTGAAGGGAAGAATCTGTATCACAATACATTTTCCCATTGAAGGCGCAGACTCTATCAGAATACACTCTCCCCCTTGAGATGGGAGACTCTGTATCAGAATAAACTCTCATCCTTAAAATGGAGACTCTAACAGAATAATCCCCAGCCCCTTGAAGCGGGAGTCTCTATCAGAAGAAACTATTTTCCTCTGAAGAGGAAACTCCATAGTAGAATTAACTCCCCCCCTTGATGTGGATGATGTGGGATGTTTTTACCCATGCATCCGAGCCCTACCACAAAAACTGTGCAGTACTGGCATTGAAAACATCATGATGGCCAGAGCTTCCCAGAAAATGCCCAGGGAAATGCATGAAGAATAGGCTGCCACCCATTTTTGCCGATGTTATGGGCACAGAAGGGCACTGCCTAAAACCACCATTGGACTACCCACACAGTAGCCTGAAACCATTGGGAATGGCAATGCTGATTGCCAAAAGCAACCTAGAACTGTGGGGAATTCATTTCTTAAATCCCAAAAATGGTTGCATTACCAGTACTCACCACTATCAGAAAGCTGGCGTTTTAAAACAACACCAGACATTTGTGTAAAACTGAATAAATGAACCCAAAGCAGGCCAAAGAAAGACTTACTAAGAGTTGGATACAATGTAAAGTTATATTCTGAAGTGACTTGAAGGTTTATAACAAGACTGGCTGAGCTCTGCAGGTCTGCAGCGGCTTAAACTGAAACTGGATTTAAAATGACCAAAAATCGAAATGTGTAAATAAACTGAGGGACAGACTTGTGACTGCCACATAGTTTGTCACTGTTAAAATGTCATAGTTTTGAACTTAGAATCAGCATTCTAGCTGCATGTGTAAAAATTGTTAGTTTATTTGAATGCAGAAAACTGGTTAACTAGAAGTGACATTAGCTGGGGCCTGGCTTAAGGAACTGAATTCTGCCTGACATCTACCCCCACATGAGTTAAAACCTGCTCAGCCACTCTTCCCCTTGCCAAAAGGAGTTGTCACCTCTCTGATTAGATTAGGGGTGGAGCAGCTACAGGGAGTTGAACAAAGACCTGTCCTGGGCCCAGGCAGAGGGTTTGTTGGGGGGAGGCCATAAATGGCTTCCTCTTGAACAATGGGCCTTCCAGGGCCCAGGCAGATGGTTTATTAGGGGGACCGTAAAATAGCTTCCTCTTGGCAGAAGCTGGGAGGGGCAGGGTCTCTGAGCTTGGCAGAAACTGGATAAACTGGTTTCTACACCATGTGACCTGGGAAACCACACCCCTTTGGGGCCAGAACATAAATCTAAAAAGATGGATCATTCATAGAGCGGACTTGTGAAAATTTTATAAGTGATATCATTATTCTTGTGATTTTTCTGTGTACATTTGAAGACGTGTTAGGACCCGGTGGTATGTTCAGGGGGGTTTTTAGCGGAAAAGAGGATATTACTCTAAATGTATGTATGTTAAAAATCTGACACTCCACCACCTAATGCCCACATGCTTTGCGAACATTTGTGTAAATGCGGGGACAAATCCAATATTGGTAACCTGACCAAAAAGTGAAATATGTTGCCATTTTCGAACCCAAGCACCTAGAAACGACAGACTTGGAACAGGGGCTACCATCAGTAAATGCATGATGCGTGTATGCAATGCCAAACAACTGTCTATCTATGAAATATGTATATTAGGATCAGATATAGATTGTGTGTAAAGTTGACAGGGGTGGGTTCTCTGTATCATAAACAGACCTCATCATGATGACACTTCATTTCCTTCCCCAAATCAAGGGGAAGAGGAGGAAGTGCCAATGACAAGTGGAGAGGGGTAGGGCCTAGAAAGCTAGCCTCTCCACCCACTTTCAAAACACATAAAAGCAGACAGTCAGGACAGATAGGGACATGCTATTCCATCTGCTGCGGGACGCTCTGCCGGGAAAATCCATACTTTACCTCCATCAACCTCCAGAGAGCCAACACAGAGACTTCAATCTATCCACCTTCAGAGACCAAGACTTTACTTCAGAATTTGTAGCAGAGAGGTCAACTACAAGCTAAATCCCTCTTTAGCAGGCCTCAAATCATTGCCATATTCACAGCCAGGCGAGCTGTTTGAATTCTTTGCAAGAACTCTTGCCATTTGCCAGAGAGCAGTGTTGTATCCAGAGAGAGACCAGCTGAACCGGAGACCGCTGTTAGCAGAACCAGAGAGCTGACCCAGATCACTGTGAAGTGCCGAGACCAGAACCGGAGTCCAGTCCGAAAACCTGACCAGATCCGTGGCGAGGCCTAATTCAAAAATATATTGTGAGTACCTAGCAGAACTGTGCAGAACCAATCTCTTAGTTAAAATAATATAATGCAATCTATTTTAATCTAACCAGAACTGCCTCCTAACTCTCACCTGTCATTTGCAAAGCTGTCACCTGTCATTTTCTATCTGCAAGCTGTAACCTGTTGCTTTGAACTTTTAAAATTTCAAATCCGAAAAACTACCTTTATTTAATCGTTCGTATCTCTGGAACCGTTTGGGCTAGGAACTTGGTACTCCTCATACTTTTGCCGTAATCACGATTCTCGCACTCACGAATTTTACCGCGATTTGCGATTTGGTTAAAAATCCAGCCACGTGTGAAAATAGCAGCTTCCTTGCTTTCCTTGCTAAAAATTTGTTTGCCTCTTAAGGACCATCCCTGAATCATTGCTACAGTGAGCCTGGACTAATATTAACTAGATACCACTCACCCTGAAACTCTAGAGGGAATTAAAAGCATTTTAGCATATTTTTCAGTTCATTGCCAGCACATATAAAAGCATTTTGGGCCTGTGTTTCAAACTTCTGTAGTCTAAGCTTGCTGGGGTGAACTGAATTACATTTGATTGCATTTCTGAGAACTGTGTGCTTTCCTTCCATTTCCTTGCATTGCATAAAGGGGGGAGTGGATTGCCAGAGAAAAGTGATTACATTGTTTTGTTGAAATCATATTGAGTATTTCTGTACTGCAATTTCATTCCACCTTGCATCCATTTGAAACCATAAAAGTATTGTTGCTATCTTATCCATCCTATAACCACTCATCATTGATTATAAAGAAGTGTGCTAGTGCCGGACTATCCATTATTGATTACTGCTCAGATTAAGTGTGATATTCAATTATTAATTTATTATAAAGTGTGATATATATATATATATATATCTATTGTTTAAATTATCAAATAAACCTTTTAAACTTGCAAAACAGAACTACTTCTTGGCTCAGTGGGGTCAGGGGGATTCCAAGAGAGGGGTGTTATATAGGGGTAGTCATCCAGAACGCATGAACTGGACGTAAAGATATATCAATAAGGGTTTCCATTCAGTATCCCAGACTAGGCATTGACTTAACTGTAGTGTTGAATTGAATCCTCTTACAATGACTACATCAGAATAAACTCTCGTTCGTAAACGGGGAGACTCTGTATCAGAATAAACCACCCCAACCCTCTTAAATGGGAATGACTATCAGAATAAACTCTTCTCCTTTTAAGAGGAGACATTAGCAGAATAAACTCCCCCCTTTAATGGGGTAGAATCTATATCATAATAAACTTAAGGGGAGACCCTGTATCAGAGTATACTCTTCTTCTTGAAGAGGAGACTCTGTATCAGAACAAACCCTCCTCTTTGAATAGGAGAACATATCCCAAGTGTATCTGCAATGTTGTTCTACATTTCCTCTTCTTTTACAGGGGTGGGTTTATGTAAGTGTTTAATAGTTATTTGTACAAATGATTTGTTTAGTAAATTAGTAAATTATTTATATTTGTATACAACTTTGATTGGACATTCCTTTATTCTGGAGCTCATGTTACTTTGCTGTTTGGGTTGCTACAGGATAACATTGACATCCCTGATGAGAGCATAGCCTTCCCTCGGTCCATGTTACCACAAAAGTCAAAGCAGACATCAATTTTAGCTTGCCTGTTTTACCGCTATGAATGGGACCATTGTTGGTTTGTAGAAGAGTGGGGCCTACGTAGGCAGTTAAGCCACTTTTCATCAGTGTAATCCTGCAGAGCAGAAATCATGTCACTCTGAGAGCGTGGAGAACAACTGCAGTTGATGGGCCTTGGACATAATTGAGAGGTTGATGTCCCCCATTATGATGCCTGGGACATCAACTGGGAGCATTTTGTAATATCTTGGTACCTGAAGAACACCCGGACCAGCTGGTAACTTAACAGTAAGTTTATTAGTCAATAAGTTCCCAGGATGAAAATCGGCATGTCCCTTCAAGCCAGCATAGCTCTCAACTGTAAATCTTACAACCAGCTTTCAGAGCATAACATCCCCAACACGCCACACCCTCTGACATCACCACATTCCATACAACAGTGATGTCAACACCTCAAGTCAGATACACATTACAACACCTCTCCCTCCCTTCATTTCTTGAAAAAGGAGGAATTCCACTAAAACCACCACTGACACAATCACCTACATACACGTGTGGCCAGCACGTAATGCACGAACTAACCATACTCCACTGACGACAAGAAAACTGCCACCTGGAGCTCATCATCACCCTCAACACAACCTGTTTTATGACACTAGGGAAATGTGCTTTGCAACAAAACCATGGAACGTGGGACAAACATAACCTACATGGCACTCCAAGAATACACTCTCGAACCGTGCCTCCAACAAATAGGACAACAAAACCACATCAAACACATCCCAACTCCAACTCAGGACACACCCAACTCCAACTCCAACTGCACTCCGTACTCTCAAAACACAACAATGAGGAACCCAATGCAGTCTAATAAGGGCTAACTCCTCCCATAAAACAGAACTGGAAATACTCTCGAGAAACAAAAATAATAAACTAAGCACTACCCCCTGTTCCAAGCTGCCCCTTGGAACCTAGGATCTGCCACGCCCCAGCGTTCCACAAAAGAATACTACTTAACACGCCAAGAACACCTAAGAAAATACAGTCAAATTAGACTGCACAAAAACACACTCCTTAGCCACCACAATACGACACGCAAGTCACACACTACTGCCATTGAAAGTACACCCAGGACCCCTAGTCCAGCCAAACTGCAACCCTGCAGCACACCAACACTACCAGGGACCCCTAGTCCAGCCAAACTGCAATCCTGCAGCACACCAACACACACACCATGGACCCCTAGTCCAGTCAACTGCACCAACGCAGCACACCTATAATTCAACTCAGGACCCCTAGTCCTTGCCAAAATGCTCGACCGCATCACACCATCACTCAACCCCAGACCCCTAATCCGCGCCAAAAATTCACACCACAGTGCATCACCACTACTGCTCCGGGCCCCTAGCCCAAGTCGACTGCACCACCACAGTACAACACCACCACACTAGATGACCGCTGGTCCATTGACAAACCACCAACACGGCACATCATTCCCAAAAACATTGGACACCTAGCAAGGGCAGGCTATCATCACAGTCACACCCATACTCACAATAAGGAACACCTCCCAACAACTTGAAAGACCAGTTCTTGCCCGCAATACAGGACCAAATACAACTGTGACCGCACACACAGCATACACACCTAACTACACTGCATATGTAAAAGAAAACAGTAATATAATACTAGCAGTATAGTTGCTATCACGAAAGACCCAAAGGTTGAACTTGTACAGTGATCATTTGCAAAATCACAACACATAAGTAAGTATAATCCTGCTGCACTATGTCATAAGAGTGGAAGTCACTAGAACGACCACAATTTAAAATAAACAAATTGTAAACATATTACCTCCCACCAGTCTCATAACCACCCACGAGTCCAAATTCCCCAGGTTAAAACCCCACCTGCAAGAGAATAAATAAAATTATCGCAAAGACAACCAAAAACTGATGCCCAACACCCACGAGTCCAGAAACCCACAGTTTCAGCCACCTGCAAGAAAAAGAGGTTACACAAAAGAAAATTCCAATTACTGTTAAACATACCAAATCCAATACACTAGGGCCACAACACAAACACACGTACCCATACAGGCCCATAACGCTAAATACTCCAGAGCATATTTTAAGTAGGCCACAACACAAAGACAAGACATCGCACACACACACAGGCCTTTCAAGAAATTCCTAACTAGAGTTCCACAAAACGCAACCTGTCCTCCTCCAATGGCAAAGATGCCAGAACCCAAACATCAAACCTTGTGTCGACTCCTCCAGGACTGCAAAGGAAACCTTGAACCCAAAGTTACACCAGCGAGAAGTCACATCCGCCAATCCAAAGAAACATGCAGTTTTCGATTCCTCCAGTATCATGTACCAAAACTGCAATCCTCGTCCCCATACCGAAGAAACACAAACAGATTCCCCACAGAACTCCTTCCGGGAAACTAACCACTTCCACTTCATGTCAAGCTCCACCAACACGTAGATAAACATGGAAACACAGCCAAGGAAATCCACGCCACCTTGTCTAATATGCACCCCATTACGTGCCATACACAGGGCGCGTTCCAGAACCTGCGTTGTACACGCAGCGTATACAAAGTCACTTCCGCATTCCAGCTCCACTTGCTGGGACGGACATTGGTGAATGGTAGACGTCATCACCCCGCTACTGGCGTCATAGAGGGCATCTCTACACTGTTCCGCGTTGCAGCTCGACATGCTGAAACGCTCCATGATGACCCAACAACATCATAATTTCGCTACAAACGCCGTGACTGGCACATCTCCGGCCCACCCCCAGTAACTGCAGCAGCAACGGGCACCCACCCATCAGCTGCCGGGACACACCTCCCACTGGCCAGACTCCAGTAACTGCTGGAACACGGGCGTCCGCACAATCGGCTGCTAGGGAGACACTGCCTGAGGGACACGATGCTCCATGCCCCCGAAAACAGGCTCAGTGAGAATGATTCCCCCGCAGCACCCTGTCGAAGCACACCGAACTGTGCGCTTTCATTCTCCAACAACTGGACTGCCAGAACTGCACTTCAGCCTCCTGCACCGCACACCGACTTGTGTGCATCAAACTGCCAGCGCTGCCGGGCCTGGAAGGGCTCTCACTGTTAGAGCATTTCACCAAATGCACCCTTCTGCACCACACCGAACTGTGTGCCGATCAGCTCCCTTCAACACCACTCGGCCTGCTGAAAGCTAATTCCTATACCAGGAAATACGGAGCTGCTACAGCTGGCACCACGTATGGGACGTGACCATTTGGAGGGCAATGTTCCTGGACTTGTTAGCTGTCCCCTCCTCGACAGGATCCCATCCTCGTCGCCAGTGTAATATCTTGGTACTTGAAGAATGCCAGGACCAGCAGGTAAGTTATCAGTAGGTTTATTAGTCATTAAGTTGCCAGGATGAAAATCGGCACATCCCTTCAAGCCAGCATAGCTCTCAACTGTAAATCTTAGATCCAGCTTTCAGAGTACAACATCCCCAACACTCCACACACTCTGACATCACCACATTCCATACAACAGTGATGTCACCACTTCACTTCAGATACACATTACAACACATTTCAAGTGGTATTTTGAGATCAGAGAACAAGAGCTTGAGAGTGCTCGGTGAGGGATAAATCAGTAGGGCAGTGAGGGTAGCAGGAGCAAATACAGAGATTTGTTAGAAGGAAGAGGGAGTAAAGACACAAGGGGAATGTCATTCTAATTGTTACACCAACACTGCTGCATTGTTTTGATTGTTTTGTTGAGGGGAGAGGGAGATGATATTTAAATCAGTCTGGAGAGCAGCCTTAATGGCAGGGGCATTAGGGTTTCAGTGACTGTCATAAAAGTAAGTTTTTGTTTATGGGAGTCAAAGTGTGCTCTGGGAGAAAATATGTTTTGCAACAGTAGTATTGGGCGGTGGAGTGGGGGAAGAGAGAGATAGATACAGAGAGAGAGAGAGAGAGAGAGAGAGAATGAGAGAAATACAGTGAGAGAGACAAGAGAGAGGGATGCATGCATGACATAAGATTGATCAGACCCTTACAACATAACAGCCCCAATCCCCTTAGTGCAGAGGTCTTTAAACTGTGGGGCGTGCCCACCCAGAGGGGGGTGCGGATGCATCCGGGGGGGAAGGGGCGGCCACATCCTGGGGGGGGGCGAAAGCCCAGCATGAAATGTAAAAAAAAGAATATATATTACAATATATATTACACAGCCCACGGTAGAGGCTGTGTAGTTATGGTTAAGTTGCTAAACCCATAGGAAGAACATTTTTTGGGCGACTTATTACTTTGCTCCCCCTGGAGGAATCCTCACCAATCTTTGCAAACAAAGTATATGGCCACTCTGAATTGTTTTGCAAAGTTTGGTGAGGTTTGGTCTAGGGGGGGCAAACTAAAAGGGGGGGTCCCAAAAATGTATTTTTTTCCCATAGGGAATGTGTTTTTAAACCCATAGGAAGAACATTTTTTGGACGGCTTATAACTTTGCTCCCCCTGGAGGCATCCTCACCAATCTTTGCAAACAAAGTATATGGCCACTCTGAATTGTTTTGCAAAGTTTGGTGAGGTTTGTTCTAGGTGGGGCAAACTAAAAGGGGGGCTCCCAAAATGTATTTTTTCCCCATAGACTGAATGGAGAAAAAATTTCTGTCGCCCCTACAGCCCAAACCGCTGGATGGATTTTCAGCAAATTTGCAGCAGGAGCGGCGGCGTGGTCCCAAAGGCGTGCTTTTGTAAATTTTGTGAAAATCCATCCAGTAGTTATTTTTAAAACAACTAAACAGTAGGTCTCAGAAAGTTAGTGATATCAATGTCCGCTCCGCGGACACACTTCCCTGTTTGCTCCGCAGACAGGACACCGATTGGATAATTGGCTTACGTCGTGTCTGCGGACACGCAACGTGCTCTCTGATTGGCTGGGATGAGGCGTGAGGTGCGTGAAATTGTTTCGATGCGCCCGCCATATTGGATGTACAGACATGCACTGGACGTGAACATAAATCCAATTTTGGGGAGTGTGTTGGTGTGTATGAGTGCTTGGAGAGGGTGGGGGAGTAAGAGATGGGTCCAATGCTGTATTTGTTTGTTTAGGTGGGAGAAGGCTGTGATGCGTTTGCTTTGTCTGCGATCACGGTGGTTGTCCGTGGACATAATAAACACTGAGCGTACTACTGGCTATTTTAGTTTAGTATGATGTTGGTTTTGGGTCGTTAGAAGAGCATTGGGTGAAGACGGTATGTATTGAAGAGTTTGTACCTTGGTTGTTATTATTTTTTAGATTGTTTATTGAAGTGCATAGTTTTGAGGTGGATGTATTATGTTTTTGGGTTGTGGTCATTTGGTAGGTGTTTGTTTCTATGGGTGTGTTCTGCTGTAGTGGTTGTGGCAAGGCCTAGAGTCTTGGGTGCATGGCTGAAGGCCGTAAGGCGTAGGCCATGCACCCAAGAATCTAGGCCCTGGCCACAACCACCACAGCATAACTCTACAATGCTACCAAACATTTTGATTGTGGTATGTGGGCTGCTTAGGGTAAATGTTTTGAAAAATGTGAGTACTGATTGGTAGTAGTGTAATAGTGTTTATAAGGTAGTGAGATGATGTGTGGATTTGTGAGGGGAAGCACTTACTTTTTTGGATGGAAAGTGTAGGTTTCTTCTGAGTCCTCGTTCCTACTTCAGACGCTGTTAATGTAGACATAGATTTCTTTGTTTTTGCAGTTGTAGTGCTTTCTGATAACTGTGCATAGCATGTACATGCTCTTCTCTTTACCTATGTGCATTCTGTAAATGTTATTTAGAATCTGTTAGTTGAATTGTGTATGAGTACAATAGTAAGTGCACAGAGCACACCTGGCTTCGTAACGCAGTGCTATTGGATGTTAGGAGATAGAAGAAATAATTGTATGCTTTGTTTGCTATTTTTACAGGGTACATGGAAGGAACTGTGTGGAAAATATGCAATATATTTATTTGTGAAGGTGTGGGAAATAAATTAGAAGGATTTGATGGGGTCAGCAGCTTACTACTCAGTAGGTGATTACTAAAGTACTGGGTGATTCTGTGGTGCTCGGAGATGGGAGAGTCTGAAATAAAGTAAGGGTTGCAAGGAAAGACCTGGTGTTTGTGTTGCTGACTGAAGGGAAGGGGGTAGATGATGTGATAGATATGACTGCACCTGTGTATAGTTGAATGCTGTTGTGAAATCTAGAACGGAATGCACAACCAGCTGGAATGAGAGAGCTGTGTAGCTTGGAAGAACAATTGTAGAGGCAGTGGTGTTGTTTCAGCTGGGAGCCTTTCAAATGATATTGGCTATCTGTGTGCATAAATAAAGATGTGTGTTCACATCCTGGCTGCGTGTGATTTTATAACACACTAGAAAGAATTTTTCCATAATTCTACTGTTATTTCTCCCATCTTTTAACATGAAATGACACTTTGTTAGATAGCTGTGTGTGTTGTGTCTGATTACTAATATAGTCATTAGTAAAGGAAGTTGAAATGATAGAATGTATGTGAAATATGTAGAATGTATAGAAAGGAAATTGTATGTAGATCTAATGCACTATAATGCATTATATGCTATCATGGTTGAAATGTGGTTAAATACGTGGCAGTAGTTACAGAAATGATAGAATGAATGAAGAAAATAACAGTTTGCACATTGCAGTTAATAATATGGGTAAATAAAAATTTGGAGAGCAGACAACTTTGCAAGTGACACTTGATCATAGTAGATGGGAGAAATGACAGTAAGCTTGTTTTACAGGTTACACAGGGTAAGTGGCAGTTCCTCTGTTTATATGCATTTATACAAGAGATGTACATGTAGTGTGCAAGAAATATTCATACCTTTACTTTCTGGTCATGCATGTGGATGTGCATGAATCTGCAAGTAGAAATGTTGGAGAGTTTACTAGTAGTTGATGTAGGTGCTTTGTAGTCACAGCGCAATTGTACTTGGAGTGATCAGCAATACATCTAAAGTGCTGAATTGTGATGATGGAGTTAGATGTAGAGGTCTTGCATGTGATTGGTGTATGGTTTTGTGACTGCTTAACAGTAGCCAATGAGGGAATGGTGCAGAGAGTGAAGTGGAAAGGGTAGAAGGGCTGCCCTAGTGTTATTTACAAACTCCGCGGATAGCACGGCTGTTCGCAGACAGGGCATGCCACATCCGGGGCTTCCGAGCATGAAATTTGACTGTATTTTGAGGATTAGCCAATCAGGTGTTGAGGTTCTGCTTCGTATTGAGAGAGGTTGTCTGTAGTGAAGATGGCGGGGATGGAGAAAGTCAGGGTAGGGGTGCTAGAAGATATGTTTGTGAATGGTTTGGAGCAGTATGCTAAATCTATGAATGTGGCTAACCATTTTGACACAAAAGGAGTGGAAGTGGTGTGGTGCACTGTGCCTATTTTCAATTTGCAGGCAATGCTAGAAGTCTATCAGGACATGGCTAGGAATTAAAGTCCACATGTGGTTGTTCTGCACTGTGGTGCTTTGCATTTGGGCTATGTCAGTGCCCCTGCTTTGCTGCAAGATCTGCAAAACTTGGTTCAGGCAGTCATGAAAGTGCTTCCAAATGCAAAGGTTATTTTTCTGCTTCGGTACCTAGGGCAGTATGGGGCAATAGGTCTGTTTTTTGTCCTCAGCAAAATGTTGGTAGGTGCTTAATCAACTGAGGCATGTTTGCTTTTATGACTAGAGCTGGCATGTTCTTTTCCAACAATGAGAACATTGACTCTGGTAATGTTGATTACTTTAAAGAAGATGCATGTCTTATCTTTTATGGGAAATGCCATGCTGTTTTGGAACGTAAGAGTTGCTTTGGAGAAGTAAATTTCCAGTGCTACGCTGGTGACACTCAACTAATTTTCAGGCTGCCCTCTGTCACCTCCTCCCCCTCTCTCATCTCTGATTGCCTAACTGCCATTCAAGATTGGTGTTCCGCCAATGATCTTTGTCTGAATGCCAGCAAGACGGAGATCCTCCTCATCGGCACATCTTCACCATCCTTTCCCCTCACTATCTGGCCGGCACCCCTTGACCCTCCTCCTACCCCCACCTGCGAGGCTAAGAACCTCAGGGTCATCTTTGACTCCACGCTTTCCTTCTCCGCCCACATCTCTGAGGTCTCTAAAAAGTCAAATTTCCAACTGCACCTCCTCAGAGGTACTCTGCCTTTCCTCACCTTCCCCCAGAAGCTCATGGTATCCCAAGGTCTGGTGCTCTCTAGCTTGTACTATTGTAACATCATCTTTCTAAATCTACCTGCCTCTACTCTCCGCCCTCTGCAACTAATCCAGTACAGGACTGCAAGACTTGTCCTTGGCCTCAAGCCCTGGGATCGTATCTCTCCAGCTCTGAAATCGCCTCTCTGGCTCACACTGTATGCAAGGATAAAATTCAGATCCCTCTGCATTGTCCACAAGGCTTTCTGGGGCCTGGGTTCAAAATACCTTCAGCTATCCCTCCGCAAATACCTCCCTTCTCGAGCTCTTCGCTCCTCTACCTCAAACTCCCTCAGGGTCAGTCGCTTTTCAAAGAAACAAGCTGGGGGTAGATCCCTCTCTTCAGCTGGGGCCTCCATCTGGCACAGCCTCCCTGCCACTCTAAAACTTGAGGAGAACCATCTCCGGTTCTGGAAGCACCTCAAGAGCTTCCTCTTTTCTTCTGCCTTCGCTCCCCCTCTCCCCTGCTGATCTGTTCTCTCTTGGCACTGTGCACCTGGCCACCCTCTGTCCTTTGGGCCCAGGTACCTGCTCACCCTGCCACCCTCCTGCACTGCCTCCGGGCCACCCCTTGCACTGGGGTCTGTATCTGTACCCATACAGCACCCCTGCCCTTTTTCTTCCTGCACTTATCAGACCTACCCTGTCTGCTGCCTTAAACCTAGCACTTGCCAATTGCTGGCTGCATTACCACTGTTTGTTACCTTTATTATTTATTTATTGTTATTTATCTGTTTCTCCTCTGCTTTGCACTTTCCACTTCTCCCTCCTTCCATGCATATTTCCCCTCACCCTCTCCCATGAACTTGCGCTTTCTCAATGTCACTGGGCCTAGTAAGATCGCAGTTTTGTTTTCCCCAGTTCCCCTCACTTGCCTTGTCGCACTCTGAAACACTTATATACGAGCGCAATAGAAAGAAAATATCAATCAATCAATGTCAAGATTTTTGGAGGACAATAAGAAAAAACCCTAAAAAATACAAAATAAGAGGTGTTTCTGAAGCATCTGCAAAAAAAACAAAAAAAGGCTCTTTTCAGAGCCAACCTCAAAGTGGAAATGGGGCACGCTATTTAAAATTTCATTCCCCATGTTCAGATTTTACGATTTGTCCACGGACACCACGGTTGTCCTCGGACATCGCGTATTACATACAGGGAATTTGAGGCTGAGAGGCATGGAAATGAGACTGTGCAAAGCAAGAGATTGGTCAATAGGGTTTACTGGGTGTGATGTGTGAGCAGAGAGTTTGTCAGAAAGTCTTTTTCATGAGAAGAGAGGAGATAGCTATGGCTGTGTGTTTCAGAAAGCAGATTTTCTGGGTTTTCAGAGACTTGTGGATAAATTTCTTGGAGGTGCATGCAGATCGCTGTGGAGTGGCTGCACATATAGAAGTCCCTCATATGGAAGTGCACTGGCATGGAGTACGTGGAAGGAAGTGGCTGGATTTGGTACCACTTTGTGCTACTTTGGTGACACAGTGTCATCCAGACATTATTATTATTATTCATTGTGGAGGGAACAGTTTATGACATGTCTCTGGAATCTCTTTGCAATTTGCAATGAAAGAAGGACTTGGGAAAGTCATGGACATATCCAAAGTCCCAAGTAATTATCTCGTATTGCGCAGAGACAAATGTGGCTGTTTTATTCTTCATTTGGTCCACAAATGGAAAAAGTGAGACAAAATGTCAACAAGGCTGTTTGTGCCTTTTTGAGAGATGTTGGCATGTCCTCTTTTCACAATGAAAATATTATGTTTCATAGTACACACATTTTTCGCAGAGATGGAGTGCATCTTACTTATGCTGGTAATCAGATTTTTCTTTGAAATCTACAAAATGCATTGCAACCCTTTTTGGAATTATAGCAATCCATTTTGCAGTAGGTGTTGACCATTTGAAGTTTTCAAAACACAAAAACACCACAAAAAGGCTCTTTTCAGAGCCACCACTTCCTCCCAGAGAAAAGTACAATGGTTGTTACAGGGCAGCACTGCACAGATTTCAGATGTCCGAGAACAGTCCGCAGACTTCTAAAAATGCACAGGGCTCTGCACATTTCATTGACACTTCTCTATTTGAACTGTGAAAGGCGGCTCTGAAAAGAGCCTTTTTATTTGGTTTTTGTTCTATTATATTTTTTTGGTTTTTTAAACACGACACACAAGGAAAGGAAGGGAAAGGAGGGTAAGGAAGGGGCACGAACCATGGGGATAAGAAAGGGCGGGTGGAGAGAGGAAGATGTAGGGTGGGCCTTATTCAGGTAGGTAACAGTTCTTCTGATGATCCTTGACCACAGTCTCAAAAGCACTTCGAAGGTTCTCCCCCCTGCAGAGTACTGGATCGCAGTACATGCACAATACTGTCACCCTCGAAAGGTAAGAATCAACAGAATCATGTATGGCCTGTGAGGCAGCTGGAGGGATGCGCTGCCCACAGGAGTGTCTCTTGTGGTGGCAGTAGTGGAAACTGAGGATGCTGCAGAGGAACTCAACCTACTACGTTTATCGCAAGTACAACCTTACGAATAGCGCCACTGTGGAAAGATTTTAGGTGTTGCTTCATTGAGGTAGTACCATAGCTGTACAAACCCGGTTACCCACGACTCAGCACCATCTTGCACTGATTGCAGGTCACCTTGTCTGCACATGCTTTTGGTACTCCAACAACAGTGGTAAATAACCTCCACACCCAAGATTCACAGTGAGAACTAGTAGTAGGGACTTCCACTACCTCATCCTCTTCATCACTCTACTCTGAATCCTGACGACTGCTCGCCTCTGCGGGCCCTCTGGGAAGTGTTGGTGGTGGAGGGGTTGGGAGTGTTGCTGTGACAGCAGTAGAACCAGCAGCAGCAATGGATGCCATCAGAACAGCTGTTTCAAAGAGCAATGCAATGCAACAAGGAGAAAACTCTGTCCTGGAAGCCCCAAAAAACAGATTAAGAAGCAGCTCTGGGGTGTGGCCTTTTATAGGGGTACCGGCGAGCACTTTGCGGACACCTGCGCTGTCCCAGGACACTTTGAACACTAAGAAAGGGCACCAGAAATTACAAAAAGTATGCAGATCGCCAGGGACATAGTGTGTGACATGTGCAAGGGTGACCTTTCCCAGGTATATACCTTGGATTGCTGAAACAAACACTGTTTAGGTGTCCGGGGGCCCGGACAGTGTTTGTTACGCTTGACCCGGGTGCAGTTACATGACGACGACGAGGACATGTTGGCGAATGGATGGCTGTCCGTAGGACACCAAATGCGCGGGTCGGGTCTATGCATGCGTGCGGTTGTACTACGGACAGTATTCCAGTCCCCAAACTAATTAAAAGTGTGACACACGTGTGGTGGACAGTTGTGCACAGGCATGATTTATGTAGGGGCAAGGGTGTGCTATGCATGCATGCGGGTGTTCTACGGACAGTGTTCAGATCCCCGAACAAAATAAATGTGCGTCACAACTTTGCGGACAGGCGGACGGGCTATGTATTCTATGGACATATTCATTCTGGTTACAGACAATGCGAACAGGGGGAATGTTCTTAGGACACTTTATTTTGCATAACTACAAACATGCGGATGTCTTTAGTGTTCTGCGGACTCCCCCATTTTGACTATGGCCAATTCTAACAGGTATAGGGCCTGATTCTGAAATTGGAGGTAGCCATGGCGCTATTTGCGCCATGGCTGCCTCCAATACCGGGTCCAGCACTGGTCTGGTTGAATGGGGATTTACCGGGTCATTCCGACCCTGGAGGACCCGGTAAGTCCCCATTCACCAAACCATTCCCCATTCCCATTGAGCCGCGAATAGCAGGCCCGTTATTAGCACCCTGGTGTATTAGTGGGACCCGTAAAGGAAGTGTGGTCAGACCACACGTCCTTTACGGTTCCCGCTAAGGGACCTCGGAATTGGGCGGTAAGGGATTACCAGCACCGGTCTCCTTACCGGTGCCCGGTATCCCTTGCCGCCCCCCTCGGAATGAGGGCCATAGTGTCCTTAGGCCACCCCCATTTTTGGTTAATTACAGACAGGCAGACACCTTGTGTGTCCTAAGGACACTCCCATCTTGATTGAGGACAGTGCGAACGTGTATAGTGTCCTTAGGACATCCCCATTTTGGTTAATTGCGGACAGGCGGACATCTTATTTGTCCTAAGGACATCTCCATTTTGATTGCCAACAATGTGCACAGGTATAGTGTCCTTAGGACACCCCCATTTTGGTTAATTGAGGACATCCCAGACAGCCACGCTGACCGCGGACACCCTAACCGCCTTTTTCAAAAAAAATATGACTCAAAGGAATATACTAACAACACACTTAATATTTTATTGTTGTATAAAAGTATAAAAAATTAAGAAAGAGAGGCGGAACCAGAAACTGAAACAAATACAGGGAAATTAGGGGTAAGGACATCATGGATGGTAGGGGAGGAAGGGATTGAAATCTCATCGTAACATTTTTCTTGCTGGGGAGGTTTTGGGGATAGTTGGCTGGGACATGGAGAGGGGGAACATGTACATGTGGGACCGTGAGATATGGTCCTCCACAAAGTGTTTTAAAATAATTACATTTTTCATTAACAGATCCATTTTTAGCTCCATTCGCTGCAGAGGATTTTCTAACGTCTCTCTTGGTATATTATTTTTAATGTTTGTACGGTCTGTTAAAAAGTGTTAAGTACACATAAAGTATTGGTTATTAATTGGCTTATATAGAGAAGTGTAGTGTCTACCATTAGTATCACTGTCTTCACTCATTTCATCCAGAGGAAAATTTTCTTCCAGCCATTCCAAAGTACTGGACATTTCTGTGTAAAAAATAAATATTAGTTTTAGTGTAATACAGAAAGTGTATACATATATATACAATAAATGTAGTGTACTCACTAGTTTCTTTCTAAGTTTTGCTGTTATTGCTGCGTAGGTGTCCTGTTGATGTTTGCTATGCGGTTTCTGTGAGGTAATTCTGTTGGAGGCATATTTATTGTGCTTTGGTATATTGCATGTTTCATATGTTATGTTATTGGAAAGTTATTGTCTTACATACACAGTTTCACTTCTTATTTAATATTGAATGTAATGTATTTATGTGCTGCTTTTTCAACATGTTTAGTGTTTTCTTTTGGATGATATAACAATGTAAGATAACACCTGAGTTTTTGGATAGTGTTGATGTGTCCGAGTCTGTCCGCGAACAGGCGCATGGTCAGACCCACTAGCGCAAGTAGGGGGTTCAGTATGTTCTATGTTATATATATATAAACTAAGGGCATCCTAGCAAACATTTATCAAATGTACAATATTTAAATATCCATATTCAGTGAAATAACTTTGCTACAGGAACGTTATGGTTAAGTTGCGCTACTAAAAACCTATGAAATTCAGTAAAAAAATCTTTGTTAAAGGGATGTTATGGTCAAGTTGTGCTACTAAAAGCCTATGAAATTCAGTGAAAAAAACTGTGTTACAAGGATGTTGTGGTTCCAAGTAAAACCGAAAAACCCCTGAAATTCGCCAATTATGGTAAACTAAGCACCCATAACTCGCGCCACCACTGTGCACTGCTAAAACTAACACCCAGGACATTAAAGATGACATCCCAAATGTCATTGTTGACATCACTGATGACATCACATGTCTGGCTCCCACTTTTTTCCATTACTGACATATCTAGGCCAGTGACAGCCAGGAACAAAACATTCAAAAAGTACTATATTTGTAGACTTATACTTCAAATATGTTCTTACATTAATTCATTTGGGGTTCACTCACAGCATATGAAACATATACATAGGGGAAAACACAGACTTGGAAGACAGCAGTGCTTTCTATGTATGAAGGGTTTTTCAGTTTTTTTTTCGGTTTTACTTGGAACCATAATGTCCCTGTAACAAAGTTTTTTAACTGAATTTCATAGATTTTTAGTAGCACAACTTAACCATAACGTCCCTTTAACAAAGTTTTTTTACGGAATATATATATCTATATTTTTTTATTTTAGATTGGAGGAAATGGATCTTACTGCTAACCAGTCAGGGATGAGACTCATACACCCCGCACATTGGATTTCCGAGATCCTTAAAGTCATAAGATTTCAGTAGGGTTAAATATGAGATAGATGATTTTATTGTGCCACCATTTTGGTAAATTCACGATATTCAATGTGTGATCTTGCTGACCTTGTTTGTTGACATAAGAGTCAGATATGGCTAATTTGAGATTGAGTATTAAACCATAATACAGGACTGTTACCATCTTCTCTTGCCAGATGGGTAGAATTAATTTCCAAATGATTTTAATATCTTCATTCAACCGGTCAGTTTGTAGGAAGGTTTTTAAGTACCTGGTCTATGGCGAACATTAGAATTTCTATGGACTCTTATTCATTGGTAGCCACGGTTGATAGGCCGAATGGTCAAATGTGACATACAGTGCTATGGAGCGAAACCTACCTCGCCTATGTTCATAAATGATTTGGGTCAAATTACAAAATGGGGTCTCACTATGGTGGGTTCTTCACAACACCTTATTTTGAGGGGGCGTGGAACGTGACCTAATAATTTAGTATATACAATGAGTGGACCACAGGGGCACTCATTGCATGACAAGCAGGTCACAAAGCTGCCATCTATGTATTAATTGTATTATTATCACTTGTAAACAGGGATATGTCACAGGTTTGAACTATATACATAATGTATTCCATCTGGCATCCACCACTATATATCAGTGTGATACCATTGTCGGGGAAACAAAAGACTCATTCCCGTTATTAACAGGATGCATTTAGAGAATGGCCAACATTGCCTTTCATTCTCTGTAGAGGCAGTAGGTATGCCTTGGACTAGAGATTTTATGAAGGGTAATTCAGGCACTACGCCAGGGACACTTACCGACTAGTCATGGACGGAGTAGAGATGCACCATGCAACCAAATTGCAGTTGTCACTCAGTGGCATTATTCACTGAGTGTTGGTATCTTCTTAACAGGTAGAAACAGGCAATGTGTGCTATTACTCTAGCTGGAATACCATATTGACTACTGTACTCGGTACATTAAAGTGCACCAGGCAAATCTGGTGGAAGTCATTGCAACTGTGGGAATATGTGAGCAAACCATGGCCATTCGTTTTTTGAACGAACAAAGGCAGTCGCACTGCATTCAATACGAGTGAATGTGTTAGTCCTCTTTCTATGACCATGAATGGACAGAATCAAAGAGTTTAAATGTATGCCTAGACCAGGGGGAAATCATGTGATCAAGCTACAGGAAGTAGTGAAACACGTCGTCCCGTTGTTGGCCTCCCGTGATCAGATGCCGGGCTGGGTTTGTGAACCCATGATTTTAAATTATTTTTGTAATTGAAAATGGATTTTTCCAAAATAAAGAATATGTTTTAACGAAGACACAGATGGTTTGCAACTTTTCTCAAGGAAACCCTGAATTGGAATCTGTTCAACTCCCACCCTGTGTAGTGCGGCTCACATTTCCGACAAGATGTCTTTTTTGGCAGACTAAAATTTGACATAGATATGTATATATATATATATATATATATATACATATATATATATATATATATATATATTCAGTAAGTTGTGCTACTAAAAACCTATGAAATTCAGTGAAAAAACTTTGTTAAAGAGATGTTATGGTTCAAAGTAAAACCAAAAAACCATTTGTGATGTCATCTTTGATGTCCTGGGTGTTAGTGTTAGCAGTGCACGGTGGCGCGAGTTATGATTGCTTATCTTACCATAACTGCCGAATTTCAGGGGTTTTTCGGTTTTACTTTGAACCATAACGTCCCTTTAAAAAAGTTTTTTCACTGAATTTCATAGGTTTTTAGTAGCGAACTTTAACCATAACGTCCCTTTAACAAAGTTGTTTTACTGAATTGCATAGGTTTTTAGTAGCACAACTTAACCATAATATCCCTGACTTTAAATACATGTAACATAGAACATACTGAACCCCTAGCTAGTGATTTCGATGTCCACGGACTACTGCCATGTCCGCGGACATATCGAAAATCTGAGCGTGGTGAATGTAAATTTAAATAGTGTGCCCCATTTCCCCTTTGAGGTTGGCTCTGAAAAGAGCTGGTTTTTTTTGGGTTTTTTGCAGATGCTTGACAGACACCTGTTATTTTGTATTTATTTTTCTTACTTTACTCCTAAAATATTCACATAACCTTCTCCAAAGCAACCCTTACATTCCAAAACAGCATGGCATTTCCCATAAAAGATAAGGAAATGCCATCTTCTTTAAAATAAACAGCATTACTGGAATCAATATTCTCATTATTACAGACGAACATACCAGCTCTAAGCATGAAGGCACACATGCCTTAGGTAGTAATCCAGGATATAATTACTTTGGCATTTGGAAGGATGTTCATTACTGCTTGATCCAAGTGTTCCAAATCTGCCAACAAAGTAGGGGCACTGACATAGCCCAAATGGAAAGCACCATAGCGCAACACTACCACATGGGGACTGTTCATCCTGCCCATATCTTCACAAACGTGTACAATTCCCTGTACATTGCAATCAGGCACAGTGCTCCACACCACCTCCACTCCTTTAACATCAAAATTCTTTGCAACATGCCTGCATTGAGCATACTGTTGTAAACCATGCACAAACATATCTCCAAGCACCAACACCCTGACTTTCTCCACTTCTGCCATCTTCACTACACACAGTCTCTTTCAACACAAATCCACAACCTCAACATCTGATTGGCTGATCCCTACAGTCTTCTTTCCATGCTGGATTTGCTGGAAAACCCCAGATGTAGCACGCCCTGTCCACGGACAGCTGCGGTGTACGCGGACCGCGTAACTCTTGGACAGCCCTTCTACCATTTCCACTTCACTCTCTGTGCCATTCCCTCATTGCATACAGCTAAGCAGTCACACAATATGGAGAACGTCCTCAGAACACCCCCATTTTGTTTATTTTCGAACATTTCAGGACACCGAGAGTGTTCTTATAACACATGCAACTTGCCAGCGAACAATTCGGACAACGCCCTCAGAATACCCCCATTTTTTTTATGTACGAACATTTCAGGACACCACGAGTGTTCTTCTGGCTCACTCCTTTTTCTTTTGCTGACATATCTAGGCCACATGGTTTTCTTCAGTAACAGTCAGAAACTAAAAATTGTATTTTATTTGTAGACGTATCCTACAAGTAGGTTCTTATAGTAATTCCCTTAGAGTCCAGTCACATCATATGAAACATATACATAGGGGAAGACACAAGCTTTAAAGACAGCATTATTTTCATGCAAATAAATGATGATTTCTCTGTTTCAAAGCAGCTATTTACCCTATGTATATGTATATTGGTATGTGTTCTTGCCTCTTTGTGTTTTCTCTATAGTAATGCAGTTATGTAATACATGGGTTTTATTAGCTACTTATTACATATTTCACAGTAGATAAAAATCTATTAAGAAAACAATTATCATTTCATTATTCAACATATTAACATTCCGAATATTATACCTTCATCTTGTACACCGCACACAATGCTATGTTTCTGCATTAGTAGCTTAGTATGCTAGATAGAACCCCATAATAGAATGCTATTTATATCAATGCATCGTTCAAAGCACTAATTAGGGTATGATATTTATTGCAATGATCCTTGACACTTTGTTCGCAACATTATAATAAGAATCCCTTGTACACATATTTCATGAAAAGTGCATACACATGTGATGTCATCAGTGATGTCATCAATGACATTTGTGATGTCATCTTTGATGTTGTGGGTGTTAGTCTTAGCAGTGCACGGTGGTGCGCGAGGCAGTGCACGGTGGTGGCGCGAGTTATGGTTGCTTAGCTTACCATAACTGGCGAATTTCAGGGGTTTTTCGGTTTTACTTGGGACCAT
Organism: Ambystoma mexicanum; assembly: GCF_040938575.1. Classification (NCBI taxonomy): domain Eukaryota; kingdom Metazoa; phylum Chordata; class Amphibia; order Caudata; family Ambystomatidae; genus Ambystoma; species Ambystoma mexicanum. The sequence continues at coordinate 232,699,563 of NC_090931.1, forward strand.
AACGTCCCTTTAACAACGTTTTTTCCACTGAATTTCATAGGTTTTTAGCACCGTAACTTAACCATAACGTCCCGTTAACAAAGTTTTTTTATTAGCATGCAAACAATATACAAAGATGGAGTGTTAAAAGCAATTTCTCAGAGATGGCTGACACAGAATGTTGCAAACTAAGAATTTATGGTCGAGAGGGAGCGAAGTTATAAGCTGCCCAAAAAATGCTCTTCCTATGGAAACACCAACTTAACCATAACTACATCGACGCTACCGCTATCACTTTTTGGGCAGCTTATAACTTCACTCTCCCTGGATGAATCCTCACCAAACTTTACAGACAAAATATATGGCCCATTCTGAATTGTTTTGCAAAGTTTGGTGAGGTTTGGTCAAGGGGGGGCAAAGTTATAGGGGGGTCCCGAAATTTCTTTCTTTCCCATAGACTGAATGGAGAAAAAACTTTGCGCATGCCTACAGCCCAAACCACTGGATGGATTTTCACCAAATTTGAGGCAGGAGAGGCGGCTTGGTTCTGAAAGCGTGCTTTTGTAAATTTGGTGGAAATCCGTCCAGTAGTTTTTTTTTTTAAATGACCAAAACGTAAGTCCCAAAAAATTAGTGATATCTATGTCTGCTCCGCAGACACACTTCCCTGGAATCCGATTGTCTTAAGAGGCAACGTGGTGTCTGCGGACATCGGACGCAACCACTATTTGGGTGGTGAAAAGTGTGAAGTGCATCAGATTTTTGAAAATGCCTGCATCTCGGATTCACAAACAGCAACCGGTGTCCACGGACATTGCGGTAAAACATTTTAAAAAACACAACATTGCACTTGTCAAACTTATCAAATAATTTCTGGGGAGGTGAGGGGTGATGAGGATGGGATATGGCTGCAAGAAGCAAAACAGGTGTTTTTCATTGCAAAAGACCGTGAGAAGTTCACAGACACCTCAGCATTACAGGGTTGGTGAAAAGCAGTTGGAAATTCTAATTGAAAAATGGCGCTCATTGATGCACCACTGCTCCAACGTTCACTCATGGACAGAAAACCAACATTTTCACAAATGTGAACATGGACTTTTAACGGAGGAGCAGGATTGCAAGAAGAAGTGGTTGGTTCCATCTTCACCTGCACACAAAGCTCTTGAGAAGATTGTGTTTGATAAAACTCTATCAAGAGATCTGAAGGGGCTCACAGAATTCTGTCACAGGAGATTTGGAGCTGTTACACAATATGTGCCTAAAGTAGCGGCCCAAGAGATTGCATTTCGGTATACAGGGTATGGAATCTTGCACACTACTTGCGTTATTAGCGCATAACGAGAACATAGGCAGACAACAATCTAGAACTGCTGGCAAATTTGGGATGCTTCGATACGAAACAGCCTTTGGAAAAAGACCCAAAAAGTACGTGGTCAAGCCAATATATCAGGAAATGGATTTCGATTTCGTGAAAGATCTGATTTTGAGTGTGTTGGACATGCATACTCCTGGAATCGTTTGTGGTTTGGTTCCTAGGACACATAAATTGCCACAAAACATTGCAAACATGCTCTGTCCACCGAAAGCAGAACTTGTGGAACAGTTGGCATCCCGATACAAATGATTATCAGCTATTTGTACGTTCAACAATTTTGATACATTGTACATGACCAATGGAAAACTCATCTAACTTGTATTTCAAAGCTATTAAAAGTATAAATTGTGGAAGCAAATCCAATACATTGTTTGAATTGTAACACTTGGCGGTGGACCAGCCATCACAAATAGCCTAGTCTGACACAGGCACTGGAGAATAAATGTGGGAGGCAATCACTGTTCACTGTGAGCAGCCTTTGCAAAGGTGGGGGATGTTGGTGTGCTCTGTGTGCAGAGGTAACTATTAGAAAACTGAGACATGCTCAGCTGACAGGTGGATTATGAATTCCGAGTGTTTTCATAAAATGAGTAAATCTATGGAAATTTCATGCTGCATTGGTGTATGCAAGCAAACAATTTGTTTTTCATAAATATTCTTAGTGCTACAGTGGTGTACGTGGGAATCCATGCTGTGGGCCTCAAAGGCAATGCCTTGGTGAGCTGTCTACTCCCTCGCCTCCTGCTGAGGTAATTTGTTGTTTCAGTTTTCGAACTGGAAGCTAGGCATAAGCCTGTATTGTTTTTTGTGTCCTTCGAAATGGAGGGAGGATTTGTAAGGAAAGGAAAGCAATTGCTTGAGGTATGTAAAAATGATATCATGATAAGGGTCACCATTCCAAAACTGGACAAAGTAACATTTCATTTCAATTGATGAAAAATCGTTGATCTGAACAGACACTCCGCATTACGCCAAGAAAATGGAAATGCTGATTATTACGTAAGTTTTACTGTAGACGAATTTGTAGACAAAAGAGTCAAGGTTTTTTTATGACCGGTATGGATTGCTGGCTAACATTGCAATGGTTTTTTGTGTTTGGAAATTGGTGAGGAGACTCAGAAACAACTGGTGTGTACTTGTATTTGTCCCATGGCACGTGGGCAGTCCAGCAGCGAAATGCATGGAGTCCACATCAGTGTTCGCACAGGTTCCACCAACGGCCACTTCAAGGCTAATGTTACGTTAAAATGTTGTCTATGTGTTATTCGATTTCTTCAGTCATCTTCTGCATCGGCCTACATTGCAAGCTAAACACACTGCATAGCACTAACTTCTCAATCACATAGTTGACTCCAACATTGCACATTGTTTTCTCTATGTTTTCATTGTTTCTCATTTTTGTTCATCCTTAGTTTTCACACGGTGCATAAATAATGGATCGATTAGAATAGAATTAAGAATGGCTACTGAGACACATTTCTGTTATCTTTTCTACACAGCCACATCCTGCCCTACTGCGAATGTCATAATCTTCAGATACCAATTGATGGTTTCTTTAGCCGGCAGTTGATGATACACCTCAATGGTTGGATGATCCCGCCGGGCCCATGGGCCCTTTTCACGTTACCGGTAATAAGGAGTACCTAGACATCGTTTACGGTGGTGTAGCAACAAGCTGATGCCGAAGCCTTCCGAATCACAGTGCCTCCATCCATTGAGCTTATACCGAAAGGAACACCGTGTGACTCACGATGAACATTTCTGTATCAAGAATAAACAAAGCAACAACAAATTTGGTTGAATATGGAAATCAGCGGATGTTCTCGGAGCGTTTATTGTGAAATAAAAGCACATTCTAAATTGCAGAGTATTGCAGATTCCTTTAAAGATAGTGTTTTGTATTCAGAATTGGGACGCAATGTGCAGCGAAAGGAGGTGTGTTGGAATATTGGGTTTTGCGTCAACTGACATCTGAACGTAGGTGATGATTGGCTGCATTTGGCTACGCTGCGTCACGGATATAGGCGAAGAATATCGGTAGGAATGGTGATGTCAGCTTCAGGGGCGGGGACTATGATTTAGTGCCGAAAAGACACTTGAGCTTAGGGCAATGCAGTAACAGATAAGATTAGCACAAAATGGCCGTGCCCTGCTACCTGATTTCGCATATGTAAAAGTGAGGAAAAGCACGGTAGGGTGCATGGGAAAAGTTTTTACACTCGATCAATGTATGCTTAAATACACATGCCGGAACGCTTCGGATAATAATATTTATGAGCGCACTGCTCCTTTAATGAAACTGCATGAAATTTAGCAATTCTATTCTCAAACTGATTCTGAATGAGTTTGCAAAGTTTGGTGGGATTCTGTCAAAAGGGGACAAAATTAGAGGGTGGGTCCCAAAATAATGTAAAGGCTTATAAAGGAGGTGCCATTTGACGAATCTACACTCAATTTGGCAAACTGATAACAGATCTATATATAAATGTTTTTGAGAAGATTGGTGGGATTCTGTCAATAAGGGGCAAAATTAGAGGGGAGTCCCAAAATAATGTAAAGGCTTATAAATGAGGTGCCATTTGACGAATCTACACTTAATTTGGCAAACTGATAATAGATCCATATATAAATGTTTTTGCAAAGTTTGGTGGGATGTTGTCAAGAGGGGGCAAAATTAGAAGCGGGGTTCCAAAATATTGTAAAGGCTTATAAATGTGGTGCATTTGAGAAATCTACACAAAGGTTTGTAAAAAGATTATATATCTAGATATAAATGTTTTCGTAAAGTCGGAATGGATTTTGTCAAGTGGGTGCTAGATTATATGACTATTGTATGTGCAAACATTCAACACTTTTGAAAAAATTAAACATGGGTGGATTTCAGAAAACTTGTGTAAGGAACATTGGCAAGAACCTGAAAGCATGGTTTTGCAAATGTGCCCGTGTACAAGTGTCACAATGTTGGTACAAAAAATAGTGATATAGCTTTGGTGACTGAGGTGTAGTCTATGGCCATGGGCCAGATTTTCCGGGTCATGAAATAAGGTCATGATCCGGACAATATGGCTACTGGCCATGACCACGAGGGACAGCACATGGGGTTGAAGTGGCCATGTCCACCTGGGACTGACTTTGTGGTAAAGGTATTCGACATTGGGATAGGTTTGAAAGGGAAGAAAAATGTGATTGTGGTCGTTTGGATATAGGGTTCTCTTTTCGACTTCTGCAGGCTGCTATGGAAAGCGAAGAGCGGCCCTTTACGGAACTTCGCTTTCCCTTTCCATGGTGGCCATCTTGGAAAAGGATTTTCGCTGGCGTCCCGGTGTAGGAAGAATTTTTTTTTTAGCACCCCGAGTTCCCGCTTTGGGAACCTAGGGTGCTAATGGCCTTTATCCCCTATTGCAGGGGCTGGAATGGGGGGATAAAGGTCCGGAGACTTTGTTATCCACCCTCGCTTCACTTGGGCTGATAATTTGGGCAGCCAGGCTGGTATCCACCGTTCCAGTCCCTGAAACGGGGGATAAAAGCCACAATATTTTCATTAGCATAACACAAAATGCAAATGGAAATGTTGGAAAATCTTATTGAGGTTATGTACTTTACTGAGAAATATAAAGTAGATAGAGTCTATACATGTTTTTAGCTCTATTTTTTAACCGTGAAAGGTGGGTCCTAAAGGAACATTTATTTTATTGTTTTTGGATGTATTTTTTTTTTTGGCAGGAGAGCTAAGAACCAAAGGTGGGGAGGAAAATGAGGGAAGAGGCAACAAACACTAATATGGAGGGGCAGGTGGACAGGGTAAAATGTGGCGCATGTGTTATTTCTAAGGTAGGGGGCAGTGTTTCTCATGCTCCTTGATTACAGCAGTGGTGGTGTCTCTTGCGGAGGAGGGATGGCATTAGCTGATTCCATTTTAAGATAAATAGCAGTTTTGCTAAAAGTATGTACCGTGTACTAGATTGTTAATGGATGAGTAGGAATAGGTGTTGGAGATGTGCAAGGGAAATTTTGAAGTTGAAAGTTCCTAGATCAGTAGCAAATGCAGTTCTGAACTGTCTGTGAAGTACAGATTTTATCCTGAAGTGCGGATGGGTTCTCGGACACAACATCATGCCGTGCGCCAGCGTATTGTCATGTGGCACTGTCTGGAAGTTTTGCAATGAAGTCAGATGTTCGTAGATGTGTACGGATGCAAAACTAGTTGAAATTGTTGCAAAAAGTGGATGGCAGTGTTAAAAATGATTGTAGAAGGTGGGAAATGGAAAAGATGTAAGGTGGCACTATGTAAAATGGACAAAGAAATATTGCTATATTGGGTAAGTATGATATTAGTAAATTGTAGGAAAATAGCAGGCACTGGTAAAAACCTATGAAATTCAATGAAAAACTTTGTTAAGGGGACGTTATGGTTAAGTTGCACTAATAAAAACCTTTGAAATTCACTGAAAAAACTTTGTTAAAGGGACGTTATGGTTAAGTTGTGCTACTAAAAACCTATCAAATTCAGTAAAAAAACTTTGTTAAAGGGACGCTATGGTTACAGGTAAAACGGAAAAACCCCAGAAATTCGCCAGACTGTTTGAATAGTAACAAAGGGGGTGTTTTTTGTTAAAATGTAAGCAAATTGTGATATTTAAAGAATATTTATTCAGCAACAATGGTCAAAACTACTAGCTGCATAGTGAAGTAACTCATCAAACTGGCCCACATTGGGCAAAAAAGTGGCCCATTTTGACTGGAATACACTAGCATTTTACATTTTTGATACGGGCATCACCTTATTGCCCTATAGGCCAATCCGAGCCTGGTGGCTCAGTCATAATGGGCGAGGGGGCGTCCACCCAGTGGCCCCTTCACCTATTATGGAGGAGCGAGGAGCCAGCCCAGTGAAACACTGAACACTCCCTCAGCTGCTTTTTCCAGCTGAGGTAGTGCTCCTGGGCTGGCTGAAATGTCAATGGGAAACACTGTTTCCCTTTGACAGTTCAGTTCCCCAGCCACACATGCTGACTGAGCCATGCAACGCTGGGGGCGTTTTGCTTCGCCAGCCTTGTATTGCTCATTGTAAATGCTGGGTGGGGCACTGCTTGTCTGCTTGTCTGTATGTGTGAGGGGGAGCTCCTGGAGCGGGGCATTTCAGCCCCCATGCGCAGGCCCCTGCAGAAGGTACGTAAATGTTCATTTATTTTTTATTTAAATATGTGTATGGATGCGTATATGCTTGTGTTATGAGTGAGTATATTGGTGATGGGTGCTCATATGAAAGATAGAGTGATTGCTGTGTGACTGTGTGTGTGTTTGTTTTGGTCCGTTGAGATGATTTTGGTGAGTGAGGGGTAGCGTGGGGAAGGAGGATTGTACAACAAAGTCATTTTAAAAATGCCTTTGTTGCACAATACCCCTACGAAGCTGCCAAAATCAGCTCTCCTTCTGAGGCACTGTGGAGCCCAGGAGACAGAAAGGGTATGTTTTTTACTGGATATATGTCATAGTGAAGAGGGAAAATCAGAGTGTCCCTTCCCTCCTGATGGGGCCTCTAACCGGAAAAAGCACTCTCGACAGAACAACTATCGAGTATCCGAAAGTGTACCCTCTCCCACCGCTCCCAACGTAAGCTCACATCATGCCAGACATCCAGCCATCCGCTTGATCAATCCCGCAATGGCAAAAGCCTTAGCCAACACAACCAAGGACAACCAAGAACAAGCTAGAGATGACTATATGGACCAACTCGATTGACGTCCCCGCAAGCAATGCTGCAGGTCGTTAGAGACTCCATGATGACATATCCGTGTTAGACAGGGAGCACACGTGCAGTAGGCACAATCGGGACACTCACACACCAACCCACACAAAGAACATATGCATACAGTTCAATGAGCTAGAGGACAGTGACACACATCCTGTCTGCAAGTTTGTTATTTTTCATATAGGCTTGCTATTGCACTGCAGAAACGCAAGATGCCAGAAGAGCTTGTGTATACGCTTGCAGAAGCTACTCGCTATTTACTCTATGGATGGACAGGAGCATTCAAGGTACCTGACCGCTCATTGCATGCTTTTAACCCTTGAGCAAACATACTGGAAGAATAACCAAAGTTTAGGAAGGCCTCAAATCAATCCAGCACACTAAAACTCCTCTTACACAGATCTCGAAGCTGCAAGCTGCTGAGCGAGCATAATCGCCCTGGCAGGGCCTGCCACCGCCCAGGCCACAATGTTGCAAGTGAAATTCCTCACTCACGATGCCACAATGAGCCCAGCTCCAGGGCAGGATAACTCAAGCTAAAATCCAAGTCAAATCGAAGTAATTCGACTTCCCTAGCGGTCTCCTCACACATGATCCGTCGGATCTGACACGATGCCAAGATCTGGAAGCTGGGAAGATGCAGCCATCTCACGTCTGAGACTGAACCTTGCTACATGATTGCAACAATCCACCTACAATATGCACTAGGACTGGACTGTTGTCATGGCATTAGCAAAGACCTTATTGTTACACACTGTCACATAGTCACATTTTATTGATACAAATTATATGAGAGCAGGTGTCTCGCGGGCTGGGAACAACAATGGTCCCAGGCTTGGGGGCCCGCAGCCTGACCAATTTGGACACGGGGGGGACAGGGGCTGGCAGCCGGAATCTCCAGCCAATCATCAGGGGTTCTAATGTAACATTTTTTGAGTAACAATTTTTAGGGATGAATCAAGTACACCACCTGACACCGTGACCACCAATAACAAAATAGCATACATGTCTCCATACTGGACCTACCAATCTGGGAGCCAACCCAGAGTGGTGTTAGGTTCAGGGAAGGATCTTGGTAAGTGATGACGATTGTGACATCACGAGTGTACAAAAAGAGCCTGCGAGCCAGAAATTGTGAAGATGTACTTGGATGGAATTTGATGCCTAGTATGTTGTCCCTGCTCGTTTGATACAATAAAACAGCAATTACTCTTTGCTCCTTGTGTGGACTTCGACTTCTTTGGGACATTGAAGGAGTTAGGGCCTTCCATGAGCTGGAGGTTCACGGACCTTAGGTACAGCTCTGCCAACCCCAGAATTTACCTTAACAAGTTGGAGGCACCGCTGAGATGCATTCCTGAGACGCTGGCAAGATCGCTTACGACGTAAGCCCGGCAAGGTGCGGCCGCCTCCGCCGTCGAAACTCAGAGGACTGCAAGACCCTCGCGTAATTGCAATGCCACCGGACAGCGCAAACGAAGATTGGCCATTGGGAGCCGACTTAAAAAATGTATCCCGCCCGCTGTTGGCGAGTGTCCAAACACGGTCCAGAAGAGGCGAGGCGAGCCAATTGGGGAGGGAGCCAGCAGGCAGCTAAGCGCACCTGTAGACGTGCACCTAAATGTAAGTGTGGTCTGCACAACAAGCAACATATTGTGTGGGTGGGGGGAGGATGTGTGCGTAGGGTGGAGGGTGGTATCACATTATCATAGCATTCGGAAACAAGGTGGTGATCGGCATGTGTATAAGTAAAGGGAACGGAGCGGAGGTAGTCCCTTCTAGTGCAGGCTAGCATCTTGGGGGCGGGACACTGGGTCCCCAGGAAACAGAAAGGTTGTTGCGCCGACAGGTCTGGACAATGAACACATGTGTGGGGGGGGGGAGTTTGGCTTTCCTTTGAATCAACGTTGTAGTTCGGTGAATAGATGTGGTTTTCTTATTAATTGAGTATTTTAGCTCGGTCAATAGATGTTGGATTCCCATATAAATTAGCTGCGACTATCTTAAGATTGCGGACTGGTTATGTTTCCGGTATTGGACAGCCCTTCTACCATTTCCACTTCACTCTCTGTGCCATTCCCTCATTGCACACAGCTAAGCAGTCACACAATATGGAGAACGTCCTCAGAACACCCCCATTTTGTTTATTTTCGAACATTTCAGGACACCGAGAGTGTTCTTATAACACATGCAACTTGCCAGCGAACAATTCGGACAACGCCCTCAGAACACCCCCATTTTCTTTATGTACGAACATTTCAGGACACCACGAGTGTTCTTCTGGCTCACTCTTTTTTCTTTTGCTGACATATCTAGGCCACATGGTTTTCTTCAGTAACAGTCAGAAACTAAAAATTGTATTTTATTTGTAGACGTATCCTACAAGTAAGTTCTTATAGTAATTCCCTTAGAGTCCAGTCACATCATATGAAACATATACATAGGGGAAGACACAAGCTTTAAAGACAGCATTATTTTCATGCAAATAAATGATGATTTCTCTGTTTCAAAGCTGCTATTTACCCTATGTATATGTATATTGGTATGTGTTCTTGCCTCTTTGTGTTTTCTCTATAGTAATGCAGTTATGTAATACATGGGTTTTATTAGCTACTTATTACATATTTCACAGTACACAAAAATCTATTAAGAAAACAATTATCATTTCATTATTCAACATATTAACATTACGAATATTATACCTTCATCGTGTACACCGCACACAAGGCTATGTTTCTGCATTAGTAGCTTAGTATACTAGATAGAACCCCATAATAGAATGCTATTTATATCAATGCATCGTTCAAAGCACTAATTAGGGTATGATATTTATTGCAATGATCCTTGACACTTTTTTCGCAACATTATAATAAGAATCCCTTGTACACATATTTCATGAAAAGTGCATACACATGTGATGTCATCAGTGATGTCATCAATGACATTTGTGATGTCATCTTTGATGTTGTGGGTGTTAGTCTTAGCAGTGCACAGTGGTGCGTGAGGCAGTGCACGGTGGTGGCGCGAGTTATGGTTGCTTAGCTTACCATAACTGGCGAATTTCAGGGGTTTTTCGGTTTTACTTGGGACCATAACGTCCCTTTAACAACGTTTTTTCCACTGAATTTCATAGGTTTTTAGCACCGTAACTTAACCATAACGTCCCGTTAACAAAGTTTTTTTATTAGCATGCAAACAATATACAAAGATGGAGTGTTAAAAGCAATTTCTCAGAGATGGCTGACACAGAATGTTGCAAACTAAGAATTTATGGTCGAGAGGGAGCGAAGTTATAAGCTGCCCAAAAAATGCTCTTCCTATGGAAACACCAACTTAACCATAACTACATGGACGCTACTGCGTCCACGTAATATATTACATAGCCTGCATGGCTAAACCCATAGGAAGATCACTTTTTGGGCAGCTTATAACTTCACTCTCCCTGGATGAATCCTCACCAAACTTTACGGACGAAATATATGGCCCATTCTGAATTGTTTTGCAAAGTTTGGTGAGGTTTGGTCAAGGGGGGGCAAAGTTATAGGGGGGTCCCGAAATTTCTTTCTATCCCATAGACTGAATGGAGAAAAAACTTTGTGCATGCCTACAGCCCAAACCGCTGGACGGATTTTCACCAAATTTGCGGCAGGAGAGGCGGCTTGGTTCTGAAAGCGTGCTTTTGTAAATTTGGTGGAAATCCGTCCAGTAGTTTTTTTTTTAAATGACCAAAATGTAGGTCCCAAAAAATTAGTGATATCTATGTCTGCTCCGCAGACACACTTCCCTGGAATCCGATTGTCTTAAGAGGCAACGTGGTGTCTGCGGACATCGGACGCAACCACTATTTGGGTGGTGAAAAGCGTGAAGTGCATCAGAATTTTGAAAATGCCTGCATCTCGGATTCACAAACAGCAACCGGTGTCCACGGACATTGCGGTAAAACATTTTAAAAAACACAACATTGCACTTGTCAAACTTATCAAATAATTTCTGGGGAGGTGAGGGGTGATGAGGATGGGATATGGTTGCAAGAAGCAAAACAGGTGTTTTTCATTGCAAAAGACAGTGAGAAGTTCACAGACACCTCAGCATTACAGGGTTGTTGAAAAGCAGTTGGAAATTCTAATTGAAAAATGGCGCTCATTGATGCACCACTGCTCCAACGTTCACTCATGGACAGAAAACCAACATTTTCACAAATGTGAACATGGACTTTTAACGGAGGAGCAGGATTGCAAGAAGAAGTGGTTGGTTCCATCTTCACCTGCACACAAAGCTCATGAGAAGATTGTGTTTGATAAAACTCTATCAAGAGATCTGAAGGGGCTCACAGAATTCTGTCACAGGAGATTTGGAGCTGTTACACAATATGTGCCTAATGTAGCGGCCCAAGAGATTGCATTTCGGTATACAGGGTATGGAATCTTGCACACTACTTGCGTTATTAGCGCATAACGAGAACATAGGCAGACAACAATCTAGAACTGCTGGCAAATTTGGGATGCTTCGATACGAAACAGCCTTTGGAAAAAGACCCAAAAAGTAGGTGGTCAAGCCAATATATCAGGAAATGGATTTCGATTTCGTGAAAGATCTGATTTTGAGTGTGTTGGACATGCATACTCCTGGAATCGTTTGTGGTTTGGTTCCTAGGACACATAAATTGCCACAAAACATTGCAAACGTGCTCTGCCCACCGAAAGCAGAACTTGTGGAACAGTTGGCATCCCGATACAAATGATTATCAGCTATTTGTACGTTCAACAATTTTGATACATTGTACATGACCAATGGAAAACTTATGTAACTTGTATTTCAAAGCTATTAAAAGTATAAATTGTGGAAGCAAATCGAATACATTGTTTGAATTGTAACACTTGGCGGTGGACCAGCCATCACAAATAGCCTAGTCTGACACAGGCACTGGAGGATAAATGTGGGAGGCAATCACTGTTCACTGTGAGCAGCCTTTGCAAAGGTGGGGGATGTTGGTGGGCTCTGTGTGCAGAGGTAACTATTAGAAAACTGAGACATGCTCAGCTGACAGGTGGATTATGAATTCCGAGTGTTTTCATAAAATGAGTAAATCTATGGAAATTTCATGCTGCATTGGTGTATGCAAGCAAACAATTTGTTTTTCATAAATATTCCTAGTGCTACAGTGGTGTACGTGGGAATCCATGCTGTGGGCCTCAAAGGCAATGCCTTGGTGAGCTGTCTACTCCCTCGCCTCCTGCTGAGGTAATTTGTTGTTTCAGTTTTCGAACTGGAAGCTAGGCATAAGCCTGTATTGTTTTTTGTGTCCTTCGAAATGGAGGGAGGATTTGTAAGGAAAGGAAAGCAATTGCTTGAGGTATGTAAAAATGATAAGATGATAAGGGTCACCATTCCAAAACTGGACAAAGTAACATTTCATTTCAATTGATGAAAAATCGTTGATCTGAACAGACACCCCGCATTACGCCAAGAAAATGGAAATGCTGATTATTACGTAAGTTTTACTGTAGACGAATTTGTAGACAAAAGAGTCAAGGTTTCATTTTATGACCGGTATGGATTGCTGGCTAACATTGCAATGGTTTGTTGTGTTTGGCAATTGGTGAGGAGACTCAGAAACAACTGGTGTGTACTTGTATTTGTCCCATGGCACGTGGGCAGTCCAACAGCGAAATGCATGGAGTCCACATCAGTGTTCGCACAGGTTCCACCAACGGCCACTTCAAGGCTAATGTTACGTTAAAATGTTGTCTATGTGTTATTCGATTTCTTCAGTCATCTTCTGCATCGGCCTCCATTGCGAGCTAAACACACTGCATAGCACTAACTTCTCAATCACATAGTTGACTCCAACATTGCACATTGTTTTCTCTGTGTTTTCATTGTTTCTCATTTTTGTTCATCCTTAGTTTTCACACGGTGCATAAGTAATGGATCGATTAGAATAGAATTAAGAATGGCTACTGAGACACATTTCTGTTATGTTTTCTATACAGCCACATCCTGCCCTACTGCGAATGTCATAATTTTCAGATACCAATTGATGGTTTCTTTAGCCGGCAGTTGATGATACACCTCAATGGTTGGATGATCCCGCCGGGCCCATGGGCCCTTTTCACGTTACCGGTAATAAGGAGTACCTAGACATCGTTTATGGTGGTGTAGCAACAAGCTGATGCCGAAGCCTTCCGAATCACAGTGCCTCCATCCATTGAGCTTATACCGAAAGGAACACCGTGTGACTCACGATAAACATTTCTGTATCAAGACTAAACAAAGCAACAACAAATTTGGTTGAATATGGAAATCAGCGTATGTTCTCGGAGCGTTTATTGTGAAATAAAAGCACATTCTAAATTGCAGAGTATTGCAGTTTCCTTTAAAGATAGTGTTTTGTATTCAGAATCGGGACGCAATGTACAGCGAAAGGAGGTGTGTTGAAATATCGTGTTTTGCGTCAACTGACATCTGAACGTAGGTGATGATTGGCTGCATTTGGCTACGCTGCGTCACGGATATAGGCGAAGAATATCGGTAGGAATGGTGATGTCAGCTTCAGGGGCGGGGACTATGATTTAGTGCCGAAAAGACACTTGAGCTTAGGGCAATGCAGTAACAGATAAGATTAGCACAAAATGGCCGTGCCCTGCTACCTGATTTCGCATATGTAAAAGTGAGGAAAAGCACGGTAGGGTGCATGGGAAAAGTTTTTACACTCGATCAATGTATGCTTAAATACACATGCCGGAACGCTTGGGATAATAATATTTATGAGCGCACTGCTCCTTTAATGAAACTGCATGAAATTTAGCAATTTTATTCTCAAACTAATTCTGAATGAGTTTGCAAAGTTTGGTGGGATTCTGTCAAGAGGGGACAAAATTAGAGGGTGGGTCCCAAAATAATGTAAAGGCTTATAAAGGAGGTGCCATTTGACGAATCTACACTCAATTTGGCAAACTGATAACAGATCTATATATAAATGTTTTTGCGAAGATTGGTGGGATTCTGTCAATAAGGGGCAAAATTAGAGGGGAGTCCCAAAATAATGTAAAGGCTTATAAATGAGGTGCCATTTGACGAATCTACACTTAATTTGGCAAACTGATAATAGATCCATATATAAATGTTTTTGCAAAGTTTGGTGGGATGTTGTCAAGAGGGGGCAAAATTAGAAGCGGGGTTCCAAAATATTGTAAAGGCTTATAAATGTGGTGCATTTGAGAAATCTACACAAAGGTTTGTAAAAAGATTATAGATCTAGATATAAATGTTTTCGTAAAGTCGGAATGGATTTTGTCAAGTGGGTGCTAGGTTATATGACTATTGTATGTGCAAACATTCGACACTTTTGAAAAAATTAAACATGGGTGGATTTCAGAAAACTTGTGTAAGGAACATTGGCAAGAACCTGAAAGCATGGTTTTGCAAATGTGCCCGTGTACAAGTGTCACAATGTTGGTACAAAAAATAGTGATATAGCTTTGGTGACTGAGGTGTAGTCTATGGCCATGGGCCAGATTTTCCGGGTCATGAAATAAGGTCATGATCCGGACAATCTGGCTACTGGCCATGACCACGAGGGACAGCACATGGGGTTAAAGTGGCCATGTCCACCTGGCACTGACTTTGTGGTAAAGGTATTCGACATTGGGATAGGTTTGAAAGGGAAGAAAAATGTGCTTGTGGTCGTTTGGACATAGGGTTCTCTTTTCGACTTCTGCAGGCTGCTATGGAAAGCGAAGAGGCGCCCTTTACGGAACTTCGCTTTCCCTTTCCATGGTGGCCATCATGGAAAAGGATTTTCGCTGGCGTCCCGGTGTAGGAAGAATTATTTTTTTTTAGCACCCCGAGTTCCCGCTTTTGGAACCTAGGGTGCTAATGGCCTTTATCCCCTATTGCAGGGGCTGGAATGGGGGGATAAAGGTCCGGAGACTTTGTTATCCACCCTCGCTTCACTTGGGCTGATAATTTGGGCAGCCAGGCTGGTATCCACCGTTCCAGTCCCTGAAACGGGGGATAAAAGCCACAATATTTTCATTAGCATAACACAAAATGCAAATGGAAATGTTGGAAAATCTTATTGAGGTTATGTACTTTACTAAGAAATATAAAGTAGATAGAGTCTATACGTGTTTTTAGCTCTATTTTTTAACCGTGAAAGGTGGGTCGTAAAGGAACATTTATTTTATTGTTTTTGGATGTATTTTTTTTTTGGCAGGAGAGCTAAGAACCGAAGGTGGGGAGGAAAATGAGAGAAGAGGCACCAACACTAATATGGAGGGGCAGGTGGACAGGGGAAAATGTGGTGCATGTGTTATTTCTAAGGTAGGGGGCAGTGTTTCTCATGCTCCTTGATTACAGCAGTGGTGGTGTCTCTTGCGGAGGAGGGATGGCATTAGCTGATTCCATTTTAAGATAAATAGCACTTTTGCTAAAAGTATGTACCGTGTACTAGATTGTTAATGGATGAGTAGGAATAGGTGTTGGAGATGTGCAAGGGAAATTTTGAAGTTGAAAGTTCCTAGATCAGTAGTAATGCAGTTCTGAGCTTTCTGTGAAGTACAGATTTTATCCTGAAGTGCGGATGAGTTCTCGGACACATCATCAAGCCGTGCGTCAGCGTATTGTCATGTGGCACTGTCTGGAAGTTTTGCAATGAAGTCAGATGTTTGTAGATGTGTACGGATGCAAAACTAGTTGAAATTGTTGCAAAAAGTGGATGGCAGTGTTAAAAATGATTGTAGAAGGTGGGAAATGGAAAAGATTTAAGGTGGCACTATGTAAAATGGACAAAGAAATATTGCTATATTGGGTAAGTATGATATTAGTAAATTGTAGGAAAATAGCAGGCACTGGTAAAAACCTATGAAATTCAATGAAAAACTTTGTTAAGGGGACGTTGTGGTTAAGTTGCACTAATAAAAACCTTTGAAATTCACTGAAAAAACTTATTTAAAGGGACGTTATGGTTAAGTTGTGCTACTAAAAACCTATCAAATTCAGTAAAAAAACTTTGTTAAAGGGACGCTATGGTTACAGGTAAAACGGAAAAAACCCCAGAAATTCGCCAGACTGTTTGAATAGTAACAAAGGGGGTGTTTTTTGTTAAAATGTAAGCAAATTGTGATATTTAAAGAATATTTATTCAGCAACAATGGTCAAAACTACTAGCTGCAAAGTGAAGTAACTCATCAAACTGGCCCACATTGGGCAAAAAAGTAGCCCATTTTGACTGGAATACACTAGCATTTTACATTTTTGATACGGCATCACCTTATTGCCCTATAGGCCAATCCGAGCCTGGTGGCTCATTCATAATGGGCGAGGGGGCGTCCACCCAGTGGCCCCTTCACCCATTATGGAGGAGCCGAGGAGCCAGCCCAGAGAAACACTGAACACTCCCTCAGCTGCTTTTTCCAGCTGAGGTAGTGCTCCTGGGCTGGCTGAAATGTCAATGGGAAACACTGTTTCCCTTTGACAGTTCAGTTCCCCAGCCACACATGCTGACTGAGCCATGCAACGCTGGGGGCGTTTTGCTTCGCCAGCCTTGCATTGCTCATTGTAAATGCTGTTTGGGGCACTGCTTGTCTGCTTGTCTGTATGTGTGAGGGGGAGCTCCTGGAGCGGGGCATTTCAGCCCCCACGCGCAGGCCCCTGCAGAAGGTACGTAAATGTTCATTTATTTTTTATTTAAATATGTGTATGGATGCGTATATGCTTGTGTTATGAGTGAGTATATTGGTGATGGGTGCTCATATGAAAGATAGAGTGATTGCTGTGTGACTGTGTGTGTGTTTGTTTTGGTCCGTTGAGATGATTTTGGTGAGTGAGGGGTAGCGAGGGGAAGGAGGATTGTACAACAAAGTCATTTTAAAAATGCCTTTGTTGCACAATACCCCTACGAAGCTGCCAAAATCAGCTCTCCTTCTGAGGCACCGTGGAGCCCAGGAGACAGAAAGGGTATGTTTTTTACTGGATCCCTTCCCTCCTGATGGGGCCTCTAACCGGAAAAAGCACTCTCGACAGAACAACTATCGAGTATCCGAAAGTGCACCCTCTCCCACCGCTCCCAACGTAAGCTCACATCATGCCAGACATCCAGCCATCCGCTTGATCAATCCCGCAATGGCAAAAGCCTTAGCCAACACAACCAACGACAACCAAGAACAAGCTAGAGATGACTATATGGACCAACTCGATTGACGTCCCCGCAAGCAATGCTGCAGGTTGTTAGAGACTCCATGATGACATATCCGTGTTAGACAGGGAGCACATGTGCAGTAGGCACAATCGGGACACTCACACACCAACCCACACAAAGAACATATGCATACAGTTCAATGGGCTAGAGGACAGTGACACACATCCTGTCTGCAAGTTTGTTATTTTTCATATAGGCTCGCTATTGCACTGCAGAAACGCAAGATGCCAGAAGAGCTTGTGTATACACTTGCAGAAGCTACTCGCTATTTACTCTATGGATGGACAGGAGCATTCAAGGTACCTGACCGCTCATTGCATGCTTTTAACCCTTGAGCAAGCATACTGGAAGAATAACCAGAGTTTAGGAAGGCCGCAAATCAATCCAGCACACTAAAACTCCTTTTACACAGATCTCGAAGCTGCAAGCTGCTGAGCGAGCATAATCGCCCTGGCAGGGCCTGCCACCGCCAAGGCCACAATGTTGCAAGTGAAATTCCTCACTCACGATGCCACAATGAGCCCAGCTCCAGGGCAGGATAACTCAAGCTAAAATCCAAGTCAAATCGAAGTAATTCGACTTCCCTAGCGGTCTCCTCACACATGATCCGTCGGATCTGACACGATGCCAAGACCTGGAAGCTGGGAAGATGCAGCCATCTCAGGTCTGACTCTGAACCTTGATACATGATTGCAACAATCCACCTACAATATGCACTAGGACTGGACTGTTGTCATGGCATTAGCAAAGACCTTATTGTTACACACTGTCACATAGTCACATTTTATTGATACAAATTATATGAGAGCAGGTGTCTCGCGGGCTGGGAACAACAATGGTCCCAGGCTTGGGGGCCCGCAGCCTGACCAATTTGGACACGGGGGGGACAGGGGCTGGCAGCCGGAATCTCCAGCCAATCATCAGGGGTTCTAATGTAACATTTATTAAGTAGCAATTTTTAGGGATGAATCAAGTACACCACCTTACACCGTGACCACCAATAACAAAATAGCATATATGTCTCCATACTGGACCCACCAATCTGGGAGCCAACCCAGAGTGGTGTTATGTTCAGGGAAGGATCTTGATAAGTGATGACGATTGTGACATCACGAGTGTACAAAAAGAGCCTGCGAGCCAGAAATTGTGAAGATGTACTTGGATGGAATTTGATGCCTAGTATGTTGTCCCTGCTCGTTTGATACAATAAAACAGCAATTACTCTTTGCTCCTTGTGTGGACTTTGACTTCTTTGGGACATTGGAAGGAGTTAGGGCCTTCCATGAGCTGGAGGTTCACGGACCTTAAGTACAGCTCTGCCAACCCCAGAATTTACCTTAACAAGTTGGAGGCACTGCTGAGATGCATTCCTGAGACGCTGGCAAGATCGCTTACGACGTAAACCCGGCAAGGTCCGGCCGCCTCCGCCGTCGAAACTCAGAGGACTGCAAGACCCTCGCGTAATTGCAATGCCACCGGACAGCGCAAACGAAGATTGGCCATCGGGAGCCGACTTAAAAAATATATCCCGCCCGCTGTTGGCGAGTGTCCAAACGAGGTCCAGAAGAGGCGAGGCGAGCCAAGTGGGGAGGGAGCCAGCAGCCGAGCGCACCTGTAGACGTGCACCTAAATGTAAGTGTGGTCTGCACAACAAGCAACATATTGTGTGGGTGGGGGGAGGATGTGTGCGTAGGGTGGAGGGTGGTATCACATTATCATAGCATTCGGAAACAAGGTGGTGATCGGCATGTGTATAAGTAAAGGGAACAGAGCGGAGGTAGTCCCTTCTAGTGCAGGCTAGCATCTTGAGGGCGGGACAGTGGGTCCCCAGGAAACAGAAAGGTTGTTGCGCCGACAGGTCTGGACAATGAACACATGTGTGGGGGGGGAAGTATGGCTTTCCTTTGAATCAACGTTGTAGTTCGGTGAATAGATGTGGTTTTCTTATTAATTGAGTATTTTAGCTTGGTCAATAGATGGTTTTCCTATTAATTGAGTGGTTTAGCTCGGTCAATAGATGTTGGATTCCCATATAAATTAGCTGCGACTATCTTAAGATTGCAAACTGGTTATGTTTCCGGTATAGGAAGCGTATCACACGTTAGGCCAAATTAGTACAAAAGAAATTGTCAAAATATGCCCTCGAGCAAGGGTGCACAACATACGGCCCGCGGGCCAGTTGCGGACAGCCATGCAATTTTGTCCGGCCCGCGAGGCACGAAGACTTTCCTAATGGAGTGCGGCCCGCAAGCAGCATCGACCGCCCTCCATTAGGAAAGTCTTTGCTGTCTTCCGGGCCGGACAAAACACTGGCCCTCATTGGCTCAGCACACACATACCACGTCGCTCCTACGAGCCACGTAGTGCGTGTGTGCTGCACCAATGGAGTGCCAGCACTATGGCTGGCGTGGTCTATAAGGCTTGATGCCGGAAGTCATTTCAGCCTTGCCACGCCAGCCATAGTACCACTCCACTTACCTCGCCAGTGTTCCAGCTAGCCTGCCTTCCAGCATGTCTCCGGTAAGCGGTTTGTTTGTGTTTGTGTGTCGGGTCTGTTTTGCTGTATGTTTGTGTTGTGTATGTTGAGATGCGGGGGTGGGGGGTGTCGTGTGTGCATGAATGTTTGCTTTTGTATGTTTGTGTTATGTATGTTGAGATGCAAGGGTGGGGTGTGTCGGGTGCGCATGAATGTTTGTTTTTGTATGTTTGTGTTGTGTATGTTGAGATGCGGGGTGGCAGGGTGTCGGGTGTGCATGAATGTTTGCTTTTGAATGTTTGTGTTGTGTATGTTGAGATGCGGTGGTGGGGGGTGTCGGATGTGCATGATATTTGTTTTGTGTATGTTTGTGTTGTGTATGTTGAGATGTGGGTGTGGTGGGGGTGTCGGGTGTGCATGAATGTTTGTTTTTGAATGTTTGTGTTGTGTATGTTGAGATGCAGGGGTGGTGGGGTGTCGGATGTGCATGAATGTTTTTTTGTATGTTTGTGTTGTGCATGTTGAAATGTGGGGGGGTGTCGGGTGTGCATGAATGTTTTTTTTTAATGTTTGTGTTGTGTATGTTGAGATGCGGGGGTGGGGGGTGTCGGATGTGCATGTATGTTTGTATTTGTATGTTTGTGTTGTGTATGTTAAGATGCGGGGGTGGGGGATTTGGGTCTGAATGGGTGCATGTTTGAGAGTTTGTATGCTGAGTTGGGGGGTGTTTTTAAATGTTTGTGTTGTGTATGTTGAGATGCGGAGGAGTGGGTGGTTCGGGTCTGTTGGATGCATGTTTGAGAGTTTGTGTGCTGAGTTGGGGGGTGGGGGGTTTGTGTCTGTATGGGTGCATGCTTGAGAGTTTGTGTGCTGAGTTGGTGGGGTGGGGGTCCGGGTCTGTATGGGTGCATGCTTGAGAGTTTGTGTGCTGAGTTGGGGGGTGGGGGTTTGGGTCTGTATGGGTGCATGTTTGAGTGTGTGTGCTGAGTTGGGGGTTGGGGGGGTTCAGGTCTGTATGGGTGCATGTTTGAGAGTTTGTGTGCTAAATTGGGGGGTGTCGGGGTTCAGGTCTGTATGGGTGCATGTTTGAGAGTTTGTGTGCTGAGTTGGGGGGGTGAGTTGGGGGTTGGGTCTGTATGGGTGCGTGTTTGAGAGTTTGTGTGCTGAGTTGGGGGGTGGGGGTTTGGGTCTGTATGGGTGCATGTTTCAGAGTGTGTGTGCTGTGTTGGGGGTTGGGGGGGTTCAGGTCTGTATTGGTGCATGTTTGAGAGTTTGTGTGCTGAGTTGGGGATTGGGGGGAGTTCAGGTCTGTATGGGTGCGTATTTGAGAGTTTGGGTGCTGAGTTGGGGGGTGGGGGTTTGGGTCTGTATGGGTGCATGTTTCAGAGTTTGTGTGCTGTGTTGGAGGTTGGGGGGGTTCAGGTCTGTATTGGTGTATGTTTGAGAGTTTGTGTGCTGAGTTAGGGGTTGGGGGTTCAAGTCTGTATGGGTGCATGTTTGAGAGTTTGTGTGCTGAGTTGGGGGTTGGGGGGTTTCAGGTCTGTATGGGTGCATGAGAGAGCTATGGGGCATAGTGTTTGGTTGGGGGTGGGAGCCATGGGCATAGTGTTTGGTTGGGGGTGAGGGAGCCATGGGGCATAATGTTTGGTTGGGGGTGGGAGCCATGGGGCATAGTGTTTGGTTGGGGGTGGGAGCCATGGGCATAGTGTTTGGTTGGGGGTGAGGGAGCCATGGGGCATAGTGTTTGATTGGCGGTGAGGGGGTCATGGGGCATAGTGTTTGGTTGGAGATGAGGGACATGGGGCATAGTGTTTGGTTGGGGGTGGGAGTCATGGGGCATAGTGTTTGGTTTGGGGTGGGAGCCATGGGGCATAGTGTTTGGTTGGGGGTGAGGGGGCCATGGGTCATAGTGTTTGGTTGGGGATGAGGGACATGGGGCATAGTGTTTGGTTGGGGGTGGGAGCCATGGGGCATAGTGTTTGGTTGGGGGTATGGGGACCATGGGGCATAGTGTTTGGTTGGGGTTGAGGGGCCATGGGGCATAGTGTTTGGTTGGGGGTGGGGGAGCCATGGAGCATAGTGTTTGCTTGAGGGGTGGGGGAGCGATGGGGCATAGTGTTTGGTTGGGGGTTGAAGGAGCCATGGGGCATAGTGTTTGGTTGGGGGTGAGGGAGCCATGGGGCATAGTGTTTGGTTGGGAGTGGGAGCCATGGGGCATAGTGTTGGGTTGGGGGTTGAGGGAGCCATGGGGCATAGTGTTTGGTTGGGGGTGAGGGAGCCATGGGGCATAGTGTTTGGTTGGGAGTGGGAGCCATGGGGCATAGTGTTTGGTTGGGGGATGAGGGAGCCATGGGGCATAGTGTTTGGTTGGGGGTGAGGGGGCCATGGGGCATAGTGTTTGGTTGGAGATGAGGGACATGGGGCATAGTGTTTGGTTGGGGGTGGGAGCCATGGGGCATAGTGTTTGGTTGGGGGTGGGAGCCATGGGGCATAGTGTTTGGTTGGGGGTGAGGGGCCATGGGTCATAGTGTTTGGTTGGGGATGAGGGACATGGGGCATAGTGTTTGGTTGGGGGTGGGAGCCATGGGGCATAGTGTTTGGTTGGGGATGAGGGGGCCATGGGGCATAGTGTTTGGTTGGGGGTGAAGGGGCCATGGGGCATAGTGTTTGGTTGGGGGCGGGGGAGCCATGGGGCATAGTGTTTGCTTGAGGGGTGGGGGCCATGGGGCATAGTGTTTGGTTGGGGGTGAGGGGGCCATGGGGCATAGTGTTTGGTTGGAGATGAGGGACATGGGGCATAGTGTTTGGTTGGGGGTAGGAGCCATGGGGCATAGTGTTTGGTTGGGGTGGGAGCCATGGGGCATAGTGTTTGTTTGGGGGTGAGGGGGCCATGGGTCATAGTGTTTGGTTGGGGATGAGGGACATGGGGCATAGTGTTTGGTTGGGGGTGGGAGCCATGGGGCATAGTGTTTGGTTGGGGATGAGGGGGCCATGGGGCATAGTGTTTGGTTGGGGGTGAAGGGGCCATGGGGCATAGTGTTTGGTTGGGGGTGGGGGAGCCATGGGGTATAGTGTTTGCTTGAGGGCCATGGGGCATAGTGTTTGGTTGGGGGTGAGGGAGCCATGGGGCATAGCGTTTGCTTTAGGGGTAGGGGCCATGGGGCATAGTGTTTGGGGCATAGTGTTTGGTTGGGGGTTGAGGGAGCCATGGGGCATAGTGTTTGGTTGGGGGTAAGGGGGCCATGGGGCATAGTGTTTGGTTGGGGGTGGGAGCCATGGGGCATAGTGTTTGATTGGGGGTGAGGGGGCCATGGGGCATAGTGTTTGGTTGGAGATGAGGGACATGGGGCATAGTGTTTGGTTGGGGGTGGGAGCCATGGGGCATAGTGTTTGGTTGGGGGTGGGAGCCATGGGGCATAGTGTTTGGTTGGGGGTGAGGGGGCCATGGGTCATAGTGTTTGGTTGGGGATGAGGGACATGGTGCATAGTGTTTGGTTGGGGGTGGGAGCCATGGGGCATAGTGTTTGGTTGGGGGTGAGGGGACCATGGGGCATAGTGTTTGGTTGGGGTTGAGGGGCCATGGGGCATAGTGTTTGGTTGGGGGTGGGGGAGCCATAGGGCATAGTGTTTGCTTGAGGGGTGGGGGAGTGATGGGGCATAGTGTTTGGTTGGGGGTTGAAGGAGCCATGGGGCATAGTGTTTGGTTGGGGGTGAGGGAGCCATGGGGCATAGTGTTTGGTTGGGAGTGGGAGCCATGGGGCATAGTGTTGGGTTGGGGGTTGAGGGAGCCATGGGGCATAGTGTTTGGTTGGGGGTGAGGGAGCCATGGGGCATAGTGTTTGGTTAGGAGTGGGAGCCATGGGGCATAGTGTTTGGTTGGGGGATGAGGGAGCCATGGGGCATAGTGTTTGGTTGGGGGTGAGGGGGCCATGGGGCATAGTGTTTGGTTGGAGATGAGGGACATGGGGCATAGTGTTTGGTTGGGGGTGGGAGCCATGGGGCATAGTGTTTGGTTGGGGGTGGGAGCCATGGGGCATAGTGTCTGGTTGGGGGTGAGGGGCCATGGGTCATAGTGTTTGGTTGGGGATGAGGGACATGGGGCATAGTGTTTGGTTGGGGGTGGGAGCCATGGGGCATAGTGTTTGGTTGGGGATGAGGGGGCCATGGGGCATAGTGTTTGGTTGGGGGTGAAGGGGCCATGGGGCATAGTGTTTGGTTGGGGGCGGGGGAGCCATGGGGCATAGTGTTTGCTTGAGGGGTGGGGGCCATGGGGCATAGTGTTTGGTTGGGGGTGAGGGGGCCATGGGGCATAGTGTTTGGTTGGAGATGAGGGACATGGGGCATAGTGTTTGGTTGGGGGTAGGAGCCATGGGGCATAGTGTTTGGTTGGGGTGGGAGCCATGGGGCATAGTGTTTGTTTGGGGGTGAGGGGGCCATGGGTCATAGTGTTTGGTTGGGGATGAGGGACATGGGGCATAGTGTTTGGTTGGGGGTGGGAGCCATGGGGCATAGTGTTTGGTTGGGGATGAGGGGGCCATGGGGCATAGTGTTTGGTTGGGGGTGAAGGGGCCATGGGGCATAGTGTTTGGTTGGGGGTGGGGGAGCCATGGGGCATAGTGTTTTCTTGAGGGCCATGGGGCATAGTGTTTGGTTGGGGGTGAGGGAGCCATGGGGCATAGAGTTTGCTTTAGGGGTAGGGGCCATGGGGCATAGTGTTTGGGGCATAGTGTTTGGTTGGGGGTTGAGGGAGCCATGGGGCATAGTGTTTGGTTGGGGATGAGGGGGCCATGGGGCATAGTGTTTGGTTGGGGGTGAAGGGGCCATGGGGCATAGTGTTTGTTTGGGGGTGAGGGGGCCATGGGTCATAGTGTTTGGTTGGGGATGAGGGACATGGGGCATAGTGTTTGGTTGGGGGTGGGAGCCATGGGGCATAGTGTTTGGTTGGGGATGAGGGGGCCATGGGGCATAGTGTTTGGTTGGGGGTGAAGGGGCCATGGGGCATAGTGTTTGGTTGGGGGTGGGGGAGCCATGGGGCATAGTGTTTTCTTGAGGGCCATGGGGCATAGTGTTTGGTTGGGGGTGAGGGAGCCATGGGGCATAGAGTTTGCTTTAGGGGTAGGGGCCATGGGGCATAGTGTTTGGGGCATAGTGTTTGGTTGGGGGTTGAGGGAGCCATGGGGCATAGTGTTTGGTTGGGGGTAAGGGGGCCATGGGGCATAGTGTTTGGTTGGGGGTGGGAGCCATGGGGCATAGTGTTGCACTCCAAGAGTGAACCCAATAATAAAGCTAAAACAGGCACAGTTAGGAGATGAACATCATTTGCTTTTTGAGGAAAACTGACTCAACGAAGGCCATACTCCTCTTGGGCAATCCAAACAGCAAACTATAGCAGTCCAAAATAATGGAATGTCCAATCAAGGGTCAATAAAATATATATAATTTAATTAAACAGACGATATACAATAACTAAATAGAAATAAATTATAACAATGGAAAATGTGTAGTACAAAATGTAAGTTTGAAATGCAAATAAAAATCGTTACCCCTCAAAAACATATTCTTTTTCTAAGTGTTTGGAAAGGCCTCCTGCCACGCCCCGCCTACCGCCCCGCCCACATTTACTTTTCGGCCCACTATAGCCCTCATGTAAGGTACTTTCAGCCCTCTGTCAAAATCAGTTGTGCACCCCTGCCCTAGAGGGACCACTAATAATCCCTGCACCGGCAACTCAGACAGCAGTGTCCCAACCCAACAATTACCACAACCACAACTGCAACAACAATTGCCACGGCAGTTGTCACAATACAACACAGACCAGCAGTACCAACCACAAATGGGGGGGTGGGGGGGAGTACATGGGTATGGGCGGGTACCAACAGAACTTCAGAGGAAGAGGAGGGGGAAATAGGGGGCAGGGATTCTGGCCACCAGCCCAATACCCAGCAAGAGGGTTCCAGGGTTACCCACAACAGGGATGGCAAGGCCAAGGAGAGGGAGGAGGAGGATTTCCATGGCAAGTGTGCGAACCACCCCAATGTTGGACATGCGGACTAGTAGGTCACATCTCAACAAGTGCAGATACAGAGCAGCACAACAATGGTGGGGTGAGCAAAGGCCACAGAACTACCAAGGAGGTCAGAATGGGTATTATCAGCAGGCAGGACAACTACCGGTGGTGCAACAGCAGGGCATAACCTAGCCACTGCCTCTTTTGATAGGGCTTAGACAGCACAAATATGTGTATCTTTGTGATATTGTATGTTTTGGAACAATGCAAAGTTTCGGAAATTGCTGCTGTTTAAAGATAATCTATGTTCAATTGAATGTAAAACCATGCCACGGGTTTGAGATTCATTTCACACATTATGCAGTAATTGCGCCTGATCATTTGTGATAGAGCAAGAGCATGACGTTATTTCTTTGTTTCTCGTTAGTTTATAGTTTTGAGTTGTCATGTGACAGTCATGTTTTAATGGTTTTTGAGGGATGCATTAAGTTGCACATCAAGTATTGGCTCAGTAGGTCTCATTCTACTGTTTCTTTGTCTTTGTTTCCTTTCTTGTTTTCTTTCCGCATTTATCCCCCCTTATGCCCTGCGCCTCATCTCTATCTTTAACAACAACATATACAAAATATTTTCTACATGTGTTGAATATAATGCAAAGGTATTGTGATTATGATTTGTCTAATTGCTTTGGACAAAATTATTGTTTTTGATGTGCAATAATAGCCCTGATTTGAAAAAGACAATGAGTCTTTTGCCGAAACACTTGTCATCATCATAGGGCAATTGATATTTCATATGCAGAACTTTTTGTGCCAATAAATAACAGTTTGTGCCTTTAATGAAATTTTGAGTGTGGCGTATTAATTACCAGGAGGGTGCATTCATATGTGTGAATTTGTCCAGAGGTGGGGTTTTACACCTCCCCCTGCTACTAATGCGACACCCAGTCAGACAGGAAACTTACACAAGTGGTCGCAGAGTACTTTCAAGTTGGTGCCAACAATCCCCATTTCTTTCACAGACAGGAAGATTGGGTTGCAGTGCACGACCTAGACAATGAAGGGAAGGCCTGGAGGGCGGTAATAGCGCTAGCAGAAGGGTGTAGATTGACTCAAGTGTCTGATGAAGAACGCTTCTCACAAGAAAAGGGAACAAGTGAGATGATTCTGGGAATGAGTGTATACGTTTGGATACGATTAACACACAGAGAAGTGGCCCGGAAAATGGCAATGGCACTAGAAGCACCACTCCCAGCACCACCCCTATTCTGCGAGGAGGATTTAGCAAAGGTACCAGCTTTATTATGGAAAACAAGCCCCTATGATGTGGGGTGCATCAAAAGCATAAGGGGAGTAAAAATAATACTGAATAAAGGAGCGATTCTGCCCAGAGTCAAACAATACCCACTGTCAAAAGAAGCAGATGAGGTCATCTATGAGACAATAAGCACCATCATTGAACGAGGCATTCTGGTACCATCAGAGTCACCATGCAACACTGCTGTGTACACCATCCGCAAGGCAAACAGAGGTTCATGCTGTTTCATACAAGATTTGAGACCCCTAAACAACATTATGTAAGCAGAATATCCTGTAGCAGCTAATCCAGCTACAATACTGTGCAGCATTCCAATAGAGGCTACACGGTTCACTGTGATTGACCTCAAAAACACCCTTTTCTCAATACCACTACACCCAGATTCCCAAGACTTAACGAGTTTCATGTATCGTAATACAATGTGGAAGCACACAAGACTACCCAAAGGAAACTGTGAGTCGCCATCAATTTTCAACAGAGTAATCCAGATGAATTTAGGGAATATAAAGACAGAGTGTATGATCCTACAATATGTGGATGACATCCTCATCTGCAGCACAACAGAAGATGTGTGCAGGAAGGACTCGGCCAAAATGCTTACAGTATTAGCAGAAAAAGGATACAAGGTAGACAACCTTCCCACTGGAGAACATATATCTGACCTAAGAAAAGAGCATCATTGGCTAAACATTAGAGATAGAATTGCACACAAAACAGCCTTACTTACTTTCAAGTGCCTTAATAATGCAGTCCCACCGTATCTAACAGAAAGAATAGTCAGAAGAGCAATAACTCATCCTACTAGAACTGCCAACTCTTATTGCCTTCTAATACCTAGATTTAGACTAAAAAATCATGCAGAAGTAGCTTCCCGGTTAAGGCAACCCAGTACTGGAATGCACTCCCACTTGACCTCAGAAAAGTCAAATCTTACTACAACTTCAGATGAAACATCCTTACATGGCTACACTCTAACGACCGCCTTGCTTGACAATATACATTGTACCTGTGATCATTTGACTCCTGCTCCCATTGAACCTTCCCCTATGCATATTTATGTACTCTTTTTGTATACCCACTAGTCAGACCTGTTATTTATGTATTGCCTTTAAACTTGTACTTGTACTCACTTTGTATGTAACTTAGCTTGAAGTAACCATGTATGCTGTGGCGCCAAGTTACCTAAGGGTCCGGCGCGCTTGACAAATAAATAAACAAATAAACAAACAAAGCAAAATTGCAATATTGTCAGGCAGAGGTTCTATACATAGGGCAAATGAATTCTCAAAAAAGGCAGACACATAGCTCCACAGAGGGTACAGACAATACTAAATACAGCACCGACACAAACAGCACGAGAATTACGACAGTTCCTCGGTCTATGTAACTATTGCAAGGCATGGGTGTTTAATTACAGTACATACACAGGTCCCTTACTGACAACCTTCAGGGAAGCACAAAGGGGACAGAAAAGACTGAAGTGGACACGGGAAATGACCGATGCATTTAATGAATTTAAAGAGCCGATATCAACAGCACCGGTCCTGGGTACCCCTCATTATAAGAAGGAATTTTATATATTCTCATTCTCTGATGGGGTGGTAATGAAAGCGGTACTAACACAAAAGACAATCATGGGCCACAAACCAATTCCATATTACAGAGACCAGTAAGACCCAGTAATGACAGGACATTTTCCATGTGAACAACACTTGGCTGCTGCAGCATTTGCTGTAGAAAAAGCATCCTCAATAACAATGGGATGTTCCACAACACTTTATGTGGAGCATCCTCTTTTTGCGATTTTACACAAGCCAAAAAGCACCCTGACTACACAAAGAGCAATAGGCTATGAAATAATACTTTCCCGACCTGAGCTAAAAATAGTGAGGTGCAAAAATGTTAACCCAGCACAATTCCTGGCCAAAGAAGCAGGGGAGTGAGAATATGTCCATGATTGTACAAAAGCTATTGAACTATACTCAGAAACACGTAAAGTAGAGGAAGATGCACTTGAGAATGGAGATGTACTGTATATTGAGGGGTCATCAACAATTGACCAAGGTGATGGGTAACAAGAGCAGGGGCAGTGGTGGTAAGATTAAGAGAGGACTGGACAAGCAAGGCAGTAAGATGTGTAAGGTTACCACCCCAGTACTCAGCACAAGCAGCAGAATTAGTAGCTCTGATAACAAGAGTGAAGGAAAACGGGTCACTATCTATTCAGATAGTGCCTATGTAACGTCAACATTGTACTCTGGCATAGCACGATGGTTAAGAAGAGGGTTCAAATGTGCAGATGGCACACAAGTACAGCATGCACTCCTCCTACGGGAACTAATTGAGGTTGTACCTACCCAACAGAACTCGCATTGTTGAAATGCCAAGCACACACTAATGGAGAAGATCCAATATCAAAATAAAATGAAACAGCAGACTTTTATGCAAAACATCATATTTTGGGGAGTTGTGGGACCTCCAAGAAAAACAAAAAGAGATGAGAGGGGCAAGACAGATGCTAATGAAGGAAGGTTACAATCATCTACCAGAAACTCAAATTATGGAATTACAGGCAGCTGCATCAATGACAGAAAAAGAACTCTGGGTAAAAAGAGGGTGTTCAATGTCCCCTATGGAGTCCCTGTGGTGACAAAATAACACAGCAAAAGTAGTCATGCCCCTTGCATTATTACAGACAGCATTAACACAACTACACCATCCGCACACATAGTGGGAAGGAGGGGATAGCAGCACAGATTGGAGAATATTGGTTCTGCCCTGAATTAAACGCCCATGTAGCGAACTTCATCAGTACTTGCCTCACCTGGCAGCAATTCACAGCTATCCATACACTTAAGGTGATCAAAGGAATAATACCACGACAGAGGGTCCCTTCCTGCACCTCCACATCGACCATATCGATATGATAAACATATGTCAAGGCTACCTTTACATGATTGTGGTAGTTTGCCCCTTTTCAAGGTGGATAGAAGCAGGCCTGTGCTCCCATGCTGATGTACTAAGGGTGGCAAAGTTCTTGGTTAGAGAGGTATTCCCAAGGTGGGCCGTCTGTGAAGTTCTAAGGTCAGACAACGGCCCCCACTTCGCCAACAAACTATTCCAACATATCACCACGTTGCTTGGGATAAAGCACAAGTTTGCGTGTGCATATCACCCAGAGGCCAACAGCATCTGTGAATGCCTCAGCGGCCTTCTAAAACAAAGAATTGTGAAAGCACTACAGTCAACCAAAAAGAATTGGCTGTATTGCCTTCCACTGGCTCTATCTGAGCTGCGGAACAAACCCGGGTCGGACCACCATCTCACACCCCACGAGGTGGTGACAGGTCGCCAAATGCACTTTCCGCTAGCTGCACCCACAAGGGCCATGTATGATTGCGATGGGGTAGCAGAAGTATCGGGAAAGGAAATGCATGAATATGTCACTTCACTGGTTACTAGTGACTCATTTATCTCTCAACAGATCCAAAGGACACAGGGGAAGTCAGAGGACGATCAACAAGAAGCCAATGACACTCAAGAACAAGCAAAAGACTCAATGATCAAGGAAGGAGACCAGGTTCTCCTATGCAATTTTAACCACAAATGGAACTCACCCAGATTTGCAGGCCCTCACGTAGTGGAGAGGGTTGCAGATAGGGCAGTAAAATTAGAATGAAAAACTGGTCGAATTTACATGACATCAAGCCCTACAAAGCATCTACCTCACCGCACCACAGCATCGACAGGGCCAATGCTTCAGCAACAGATACATCAGACAACAGTAGTGTCCTACTATGAGTACCAACCAGTTAAAATATTTCCAAGGACACGAGTAAACAAGAGTGCACAGCTCATTCAATGAT
The DNA here is from genome assembly GCF_040938575.1 of Ambystoma mexicanum. Taxonomy (NCBI): domain Eukaryota; kingdom Metazoa; phylum Chordata; class Amphibia; order Caudata; family Ambystomatidae; genus Ambystoma; species Ambystoma mexicanum. The sequence goes on from NC_090931.1 coordinate 232,730,536, forward strand.
CAGGCACTCACAGACATCTGACGTTCCCACATCCATGTTAATTGAGATTAGAATAAACTGGACAGTACCACCAAAATACGTAGAAGTATAATGCAAATGCTGGTTGTACAAATAAAGAATGCTATGATGTAAATAGAGCTTTTCAGCATATACTCACCCATTAGGAATACACTGTGTTACTCTAGCTTTGCATGCTCTCTTCTCCCTTTTGTTTCGCACATGCAGGGGTCTGCGTCTAATACATTTATGTGAACAAATTTTGAAGATAGATTGAAAATTGTATTGATTTACATGTTGCCTCCCATTAAACACCCTAAAGAACTCCAGCAATATATTCACGCCCTGCGAAGACCCACCCATTCCAGACCAAGACCACCACGTGTGTATTATAATGTGTTCTTTGAGTATATAGCATAATCCGACCCACAACTCCACCACACCCTACCCATACTCAGAAACAGAGCAATAAGGAGGATTTGGGAGGAACTTTTCTCCTGGGCATTAAATGACTACTTAGTTCATTGGGCTTTAAATACTTACACATATTAATACATTAACGCTGGTTTACGGCGATTTTCAGGCGGGCAACTATATTATTTCAAACGACTACAGGACTGCAGGGTAAATGCTAATAATGGCCACCTTAATAAATATTGTAATAAAAATAATGTGGGTAATTTTGTCTACCGAATTGGTAGCTGCCGTTGTTTGTTAAATGTACAGAGCTTTGCATGTATCTGCAACACCCCACACTAACATTTCTCCCACCCAAGCTGCAAGGATCACTGTGTCAGGTGGTAGGACAAGCACAAACGAGAAGGTAAGGAGAGGTTAGCATAGCATTGGTACTGATGTTAATGGGGTTGACACATATCTCACTGGTACTGCACATATCACAAACAACATGTGGTACAAGCACATGTCAAAAATTGGTAAAGACACAATTGGGTGGGAGCACTGGGATAGTGGTTGGAGGGATAAGGGAGCAAAGCGACTGTGATTGGAGCAGGTAGGGTAGCCCAGGGACAATACTGGGAGTAGGGTGCGGTGACAGCATGCAATGGTTCATAGCCATTTGTACATACTGTCCATTTGGCAGTTTATGGGGAGCCCAGCCAGCCCAAATAATTCTCAGGGGGTCACAAGCCAAAAAAGTTTGAAGACCACTGCCGTAGGGTGTCCTTTTCAAACAGACTTTTAGATATTTTACAGATTCTATTGGCTTTGTCTCATTTGTTTACCTATGAACCTTATGGAGCATGTGTTCTGTGATGAACTGAAAAGTACCATTCAGCATGACCTTGTGCCAAGGTCAACAGCAATCACATGATGGCAAAAACAGCATGAACTACAATGGACAATGGGACTTCTCATAGGCAGATGAAAGTCATCATTGAGTGAGTGTCAAGTGCCTACTGGCCAGCCTCACTCCACCTTGAAAAAGGACATACCACTACAATCATATATTTGTATCCATTTCATACTTGCAGCATGTCGACATAGTCGATGTGTAAAGGCTGAAAGGGACCATTAGGTCTCAGAATAACTCCCATAACTGTGTGCAGTGCGTGCCCAGCAGTAAACATTTGACATACGATGCAGTTCCCTTCATAAAATGCAATGTGTTCTACCAGATTCGGAACAAACCATTCCTCCGCAATTGTTGCATCGTGGCTCTCCCTAGTGACATGCACAGGTTAGTGTAGCTGTTCAAATGCCACCCTTAATAAGGGTACAGGCATCACCAGTTTACTAGTGCTGTCTTGTTGCCACAATGCTTCGGAAGGGCATACAGAACATACCCTCTGCGTCCACAGGTCTTTCTCATCCTGAGGCGCTTCCCCTTGGATCTCCATTAACTGAGTCCTAGACAGGTCATTATAACAATCAGGCGCACTCATCATCACCACCATGCTTTCATTCACATCAGGTGTGTCAAACAACATAAATATATCTGAACATGCAATGCGTTTTGCTTCCTTGTCTGCTGCTTGATTTCCACATGAGATAAAGTCTGCCCTTTTAATGTGTGTTGCGCAATTAACAACTGCAATGGCTACTGGGTGTGGTAGTGCTTTAGTGAGTCTATCCAATAAGGCTGCGTGCTGCACTGGAGTGCCGGCCGTTCGAAGGTAGCCCCATCTTTTCCAACGTGCTAGGCCTGGGCGTACTGTCAATGTCACATAAACTGAGTCAATGTACACTGTTACTTCCTGGTCTGCCTGAATACATTCTAGACACTGAGTGTCCCGATGGAGCCCAGCCCAATCTAGAAAGAATGGGTGGGGACGGGGGTACTCCCTATACCAAAAACATTTCCACAACAGTGGGTTAGAATGGTGTATTGTATTTTAAAGCACTTTTTTTTTTACAAGAAAGGTGGTTAAATATTGATTGGGTGACAGACCCTTCTAATGGTCAGTTTATTCATACATCCAATACTTTCAGGTTTTCCCCAGTACCAGATAAGCAATCTTCCCCTGCAACAGAAAGACGTGTGTGGATGCATGTGCCCTATCCATCAGAAACATTGTATGCCCATTATGAACATTGAATTTACAGAACAAAAGATTTTCTTTTCGCCACACAGACATACATTCTCCCAGGCATGCCCTGTATATGTGCCCAACTCAACACAATTAGTGCAATTTTCATAAGGTAAAAAAAAAAATACATAGGATTTAAAGAAAGCTCGAAACATAAAACATCCTAGCAACAGTCACTGAACCAGCTCAGCTACCTATTCTGCTTCAGGATTATTAACATTGCATTGTGATCCCTGATACTTCTCAAAATTACTGCATTATCAAAAGTGCAGTCCATGTATAAGGAAAAGGTCATTGTTAGGCAGAATTATATGCAGTACCCCTTGGGAACACTACACACAATTAAGACTACAAGTGACAGTACAATTTCACCTTAGGTACAAGCCGGTACTACAGAGTTATAGTGGTAGTTATAGTGGTAGCAGTAGCAGAGCAGCCAGACTTATCTCAAGAGTAAGTGAGCAGTACAAATAGTTACAGAAAGGACAGCAATTACTATGATTCAGGCAAACACTGACTCAAGGTTTCTAAGTAAAAGAATATATATTTATTTACTCAACAGTTGTATAACATTTCAGTATTCTAGCAAGGTCAAAATCACAATCATAAATACACTACACCACTTCCCTTAAATTCCAGACAAGTTAAGCTCACAGTATTAAGTGGGAGCAAAATGGCACTCCAGCAATTTAAAAGGGAGGGAAAGACAAAGTTATCAGCAATTACGCAAAACCAACAGGTAAGTATTCTGAGCAGTTGAATAAGAGAGACTACAGTGAGGAGATCGGCTAGAAAAGGCTTAGGGCCAAAGTCAATAGGTCAAAAGTCTTTTGCTCAAGATCACACAGTTCAGGGTAGTTCGCGGTAAAGTTCATGGCACAGATTCCGGACGAGGTTGGTTGGTAGAAAAGATAGTTCAAAGAGAAGGACGAGCCCTCAGATTGGAGAAAGATTTCAAACACTTTCACCATGGCTGAGCGAAACGCACAACTGGATTTGCAAAGTACCTTAAAACAGAGAGGGGGCTGTAGCTGAGGCAGACGTTCCTGGTAGTTCCTGCAGGCTCACCGTTCTTGAAGTGACTGTCGGACTGATAGAAGTAGGAGGACTGGAGGGTCCTGCACTATCCAGGGAAGAAACCAGCAGCAGCGCCAAACAACGAATAAAAGGTGTGCTCCTTAAAACCCAAGCAGGGTCCGACCTTCCTGGCAATCCGGCCCACTGTATATCTGTACAGTGAATTCGACCAGAGGAGGGGTCCTGGCTTGTAGTTTGGGTGAACTGGTTGGTCCCACCAGCTCAAGGGAAGAAGTTTCCTGGAGGATCTTCTCTGTTATCGGATTTGGAGATTCGGACCTGCAGCAGGGCTTCACCGGCCAGTTCAGTCGTTGTAGGGGTCCTCTTCAAGTTTCCTCGTTGGTTCTTTCGTTCCAGTGGCGACTCTGCTCTTCCAGTCCCAGAGACCTGCTTTTTATGCAGTTTTCCCCCATTCATACAGCCTGACTGTCAATCACACAGCAGGGTGGCTGGCCTGGCAAGGCCAGTCCCCTTAGCCAATCAGACAAGAGTGCGACATGGGTTACCAAGGGAACCCATGGCAGGGGTCAGAAGATCCCTCCCTCACATTCTGCCTACCTAGACTATCAGGCGCCATAAGGAGGGCTTCTGCTGTGCAGAAGCCCACAAAAAAACAGCAAACAAAGGAGTTATCCCCGGTTTGGCACGCAGAGAAAAACACGAAAAAGACTTTAACAAAAAGAAATGGCGACTAAACCCAGCCGGAACCGAAATAAAACATATATGGCCAAGCGGGTTTTATGTTCGAGGCTAATATAATACCCTAAAATATTACCACGTTATGTAAGATAACCGCGGTAGAAAGGTTAGGGTAGATACCACTGCCACCAGCCAAGTCTTAATGTTAAGGGAGCGAAACACGACCCCAAGAGGCACAGACAAAAAGGGGTAAGAGTTAACCCTTTCCAATACTCAATGTAAGATGGGCTGCACTGGGTCTGTGGTTTAAAGTGACTATATAAAGTTAATGGCAACTTTACCTGTTTCTGGGGGCCAGTAGTCAGCCCCAGAAAAATGGAGTCAGAGGGAAGTCTCAAAGACAACCCTGTGTCACTGCACTGAAGGTGCTGTGTAACACACACATAAAGTGGTGCACATGGAGTAGGTGAGGCTCCAGTCCCCAAGATCACACAGAAAGCAGAAATACACATAGAAAAGCACATGTAAGAGTGGGAAAAAAGGCTCACATTCTTACCAGGTGAACAAAATAAATCCTAGAAATCCAGCAAAGCTGCTGGGGGATTCTTTAGGTAAGGGAAATCAACCATTTATGAGAATTCTCCCTAACACTCGCCCCTCCCCCCCCAGACTAAGGGACAGGAGGATTTAATCCACTCCTGGATGAATCTCTACCTCTAGTCGGTTATAAACATCCTAGAGGGACCATCAGCATTTTGGTGGTGACATCCTGCTCTGTGCTCAATGGTAAAATCAAACCCTTGCAGGCGGATTGACCATCTAATCAGTTTTGGGTTTTACCCTTTCATTTTATTAACCATCTCAAGGGTTGGTGTTCAGTTTGAATCACAAAAGTAGATCCATACAAGTATGGTCTAAACTTCTTGAGACTCCACACAATGGCAAAGCATTCACACTCTATGGTTGCCCACCTTGTTTCTGGTTCCTTCAGTTTCCTACTGATTAAGAAAATGGGGTGCTCCCTACCTTTCTCATCCAGTTGACTAAGGACTGCACCCATACCTATATTGGAGGCGTCTGTCTGCACAATGAATGGTTGGTGATAATCAGGAGCTCTTAGGACTGGAGCTTGACAAAGGGCTTTCTTCAGGCTTTCAAAGGCTTGAGTGCACTCCTCATTCCATCTAACCTTTTTAGGTAAATTTGGAGAGGAGACCACATTAAAGGGAGAAGCTATGGTCCCATAGTTCTCTATGAAATTCCTGTAGTACCCAGTGAGACCTAGGAAGGCTCTCACTTGGGTTTGAGTAGTAGGTTGGCCCAGTTTTGTACAGCTTGTACTTTGCTAGGCAATTGCCTTATTTCACCTCCTCCTACCTCATGACCAAGGTAGACCACTTTGATCTGACCAATTTGACATTTGCTTGCCTTTATGGTCAGATGGGCCTGCGCAAGAATCTACAAAACATATCCTAAGTGATCAATATGTTCTTTCCATGTAGGGCTGAACACTGCAATGTCATCTAAGTATGAAATGCAGAAGTCCTCCATCCCATTCAGAACTTGATTGGCCATCCTTTGGAAGGTAGCAGGTGCATTTTTTAGTCCAAAAAGCATACCCTTAAACTGGTAGAGGCCTGCTGGGGCGGAAAATGCAGTTTTCTCCTTGGCGTGGTCTGTCAGGGCTATTAGCCAATAGCCTGACGTCAGATCAAATGTACTGAGGTACTTGGCTGAACCAAGTCTATCCACCAGTTCATCTGCCCTTGGCAAAGGATGGGCATCAGTCTTAGTGACTGCATTAATAGCTCTTTAGTCCACACAGAATCTCAACTCCTTGGATCCTGCCTTTGGTACCAGAACAACTGGACTAGACCATGGACTTGTAGATGGCTCTATAACCCTGAGATCAAGCATCTTGTTGACCTCTCCTTTGATGTGGGATCTCACATGTTCTTACATTCTGTAAGCCCTGCTTTTCACAGGTAGACAGTCACCAGTGAGTATATCATGCTGGCCCCAAGGGGTCAAACCTGGTGAAAGCGAAAACAGGGAGGCAAACTGATTTAACAGAACTTTGCACTCCTCCTGTTTTTCAGATGTCAGTTGAGAAGAGAGATTGACTCCTGTTTTCTCATCCAAAGGTTGGCCTCTGAGGAGGTCAGGTAGAGGTTCACTCTCCTCCTCCTCTTGAGCTGAAGCTAGAAGCAAAGCTCCCACTTCTGGTCTCGAGACATATGCCTTCAAACGGTTGGTGTGAAAGACTGTGGGAGCCTCCTTAGGTCTGTCTAACTCCACCAAATACTTTATCTCTCCAGGTTTGCCTACAACCTTGAAGGGTCCTTTCCATTTGTCCTGCAAGGCCCTCTGCCTTGTTGGCACCATAACTAATACAAGCTGGTCTTGAGTAAACTTAACCATGCTGGCCTTCTGGTCATGCCAATGTTTGACCAGAGCCTGACCTGATTTTAAGTTATCACTAGCTTCTGCCATCATGTGTGACATTCTCCTCCGGAGACCTATCACATAGTCAGTCAATCTGACTGGGTTCGGAGAAGGAGCACTCTCCAACCCCTCCTTAATCAGGGCCAATGGACCTCTGACTTGATGGCCATAGAGAAGGTCAAAGGGACTGTAACCAACTCCCTCCTGAGGGACTTCTCTATAAGCAAAGAGAAGGCATGGCAGTAGAAGGTCCCACTTTCTTTTAAGGGGTTCCTCTAAAGCACCTATCATGCTCTTCATAGTACAATTAAACCTCTCTACCAGTCCATTTGTCTGTGGATGATAACCTGTTGAGAACTTGTAAGTGACACTGCAGTTTTTCCACATGGTTTGCATGTAGTGGGACATAAAATTGGATCCCCGAGAAAGATACACGAGATACACGAGACTACACGAGATACACGAGGATACACGAGAAAGACTTTAACAAAAAGAAATGGTGACTAAACGCAGCCGGAACCGAAATAAAATATATATGGTCAAGCAGGTTTTATGTTTGAGGCTAATATAATAGCCTAAAACATTAACACGTTATGTAAGATAACCGCGGTAGAAAAGTTAGGGTAGATACCACTGCCACCAGTCAAGTCTTAATGTTAAGTAAGCGAAACAAGGCTCCAAGAGGCACAGAAAAAAAGGGTTAAGAGTTAACCCTTTCCAATACTCCATTTAACATGGGGTGTACTGGGTCTTTGGTTTAAAGTGACTATATAAAGTTAATGGCAACTTAACCTGTTTCTGGGGGACAGTAGTCAGCCCCATAAAAATGGAGTCAGAGGGAAGTCTTAAAGACAACCCTGTGTCACTGCACTGAAGGTTTTGTGTAACACACACAAAAAGTGGTGCACATGGAGTAGGTGAGGCTCCAGTGCCCAAGATCATGCTGTCATGGTCCATAACCCCAAACATCAGGTACAGACCAAACGGCCCAAGGCGTTGGGTTCCACAGGGGCCTTAAAGACCCCAAAGGATCTCGCAGGAGCTTCCTGGACTCGGTCCTGGCGCCCTTGGCGCCAGGCTCATAGTGCCATCTCCAACATGGCACGTTTCAATCCAAATAAAGTATGTGTAAACCAATCTGATGCAGGTTGAAGGGATTACTTTCCTTGGGACTATTTGCTTGGGTGTGGGTGCTGGGACTACTTCACCTGGGGACTACTTTCAGAAGACTATATAAACCACACCTTTGTTACAGAACACGCTTAGCGTTATTCTGCACTCCTGCAGTGTAACGCTCACCGTGTCTGCAGCTCCAGGCCAGCCATTGGTCACGCCCATCCAGTTACCTCGTGCTACCGGCAAGGAAAGAGAAAGAATAGAGAACAGAACAAGATACTTACCTGACTCTGCTTCGCAGGCATTTTTTGGAGTTGCTGCTTCTTCAGAGCTGAAAAGGAAAGGACACCTGATTAGCCACGCAGCCCATGCAATCTTCATCGCAGTTCAGCGCAACGCTAATACTTACCAGCGATCCACCGGAGCATCATCACACGATCGCTGCTCCATCATCCGATTACCGCTCCGGAGCTGCCGCATCTGTAAAACACAAGAAAGACATCAGGTTTGCGGTGCAGTGGGAAAGGCCCCATTCAGACTTTTAATTTTGCGCAACGGCGCTCTCACCTGAAGGCAGCAATCCTCACGGACTCGCAATTCTTCATCACTCAACCTCTGTCCTGGAGGTTCCGCCCCTGCAGAATATAAAGAGCAACAGGTTAGTTGTGCAGAGATCTATACTGTGTAGAAAGATGTTCAGATAGCGCTGGCGCAAATCTTACCTGGAAGCCAGCTATCAGAGGACCTTGCTCCATCTTAAGCACAAAGTGGAAACCTGTAAGGAAAGGGGGCACAGGAGTTAACTTTAACAACTTGAACTCTTACGCAATCCATATCATTGGAATAAGACTTACCATTGAGTCACGGTTGTCTGGAACTTGGCAGGATCAGTGAAGTAACTAGATCCTTGAACTACTACGCACCCCTGCAAACAGTCGCAGGACGGAGAGCTTGCTATTCATAAAACAAAGGTGAGCTATAGCAATTAGGGCGCCACGGGAAGTGGGAGTTTCTCTCGTCCATATGTTTGGGTAACATGTGATTTAACATTCTAGGCAAGCCTGCTTTCGTGAAGTCAGAGGGGAGCACCAGACACCACTCATCACCGGATAGTCCAGCTCCGTTCGGCACCCCTGTGGAAATCAGGGTAGCGTAACACACATAGAAAGTAGAAATAAAGATAGCAAAACACATGTAAGAGTGGGAAAAAAGGCTCACACTCTTACCAGGAGAAAAAAATAAATCCTAGAAATTCAGCAAACCTGCTGGGGGACTCTTTGGGTAAGGGAAATCAACCATTTATGAGAATTCTCCCTAACAGTCATTACCCTACTCTGGATTTAAGTTATGCTCCTGTGAGGAATTCGACCATCCGCATGGGGAGTGTGCGCTCACCTGGGCTTTTTAAATTTTTGGGTAATTAAAATTGACGATGGAAGATCAACCTCCGAAAATGTGTGAGGCTATTCTGCACACATTGTCCCTGCTCACAGCACAAAATGCATAGTCATATGTATTCCGGAAGGACATAGCCTACAGATGCCGTCCTCCCCTGTCATGTACAGCTGATATGTGACAGCCATGGGTACATCAAAGCATCTCAAAAAGGGTGAAGGTGCACCTTCCTCCGGCCATGGGCAGCCTAATTAAAATATTAAAGGCCCCTTTTCTAGTTTGGCTGGTGGCAGAGCATACTAATGAGAAATAATTAAGGCAAACCTGCGAAGGGGCTTGGTCGCAGGAGAGACAACAGGAAGGCGGGGCTAAGACCTCTTCCATATGCAATGTGTCAACTTGAAGCTAGTTCACACCCAGCTGTATGAAGGACAGTGAATGGAATGTCTGGGTCCACTAGTACCGTAGGCAAACCCTGCAGAGCGGACCCCTTTCAGGGGGAGAATTATGTGATTTAAGTGAGATAGGGAGTCTGCTCTCATCACAAACTTCAAGGGAGACCTGCGCTTTGTTCAAGAGTCACACAGGGCCCAGTTAACCAGAGAGACACTTTGATCTACAACAGACAGGAAGATGGATGGGACTTGGAAGTACATATTGTCACCTCTTACCTTTCCTGTTGCAAGGCACTCTGGTCTTGCCCTCACGCATAACAGAATATTGTTGGTTGGGACCCCGGATTGGTTCCTTAACGTATGCTTAGTCTGCACCAATCACTGGGGCTCATTTGACTTTAAAAGAGGGCTGAGCCCCTCACTTAGCAGATCGTCCGACGACTTGGAAAGGAGGAAAAAGAAGGACTCATTTGGACCCTGGCTGAAGGTACAGTCTAACTTACATCTTCCACCAGTGAAGGAAGGCCAGGATATCCAAGAGGGAAGCAAGATCCCTCCTCTAAAATCCATTAAACATGAAATGCAATAAAAGCAGCAATGTGACAACAATAAAATGCCTTTCACGCAATAAACATCATGTAAATCAGTCATTAAAACTATAAATGCTATCAAACTAAATGCTGTCTATCAGGGAAGCAGTTCAAACGACATTATCCAAACAATGTGTCCTTGTGCTCCAGGCCCTCCTCAAATAAGATAGAAATGCCTAGGTGATGTAAAGTGGCTCTGCTTGTAAAAGAAAGGTCAATGCAAGGCGACATTGTGTACATTTGTCTCACTTCAATATGGGATAATCATCTGCTTTCTATGTTCCACTTAACATGGGAAGGAGAAGACAAAATGCAGAAGATGTTCAGCTGCTGAATTGCAACAAGGGTATTCTGAGTCCTGCACATAGACTTGCCAGTTTGTTGTGTTTGCTCTCAGCAATAAAAGATCAAATCGAGCTCTCTTGACAATTCAGTAATCTACTGGATTACTTCTGCGGGTGAATTAGGGTTGCAAGGAGTTCACTTTGGCACAACAGCTTGTTTCCGGTTTGAGACCAGTAAAAGCTCAATCGACTTGCGCCTCTCCTTGTAGAGAGTACAACAATTCGTTCTGTTGGCATTCCTCCCACCCTGGCTCAGCAAATTAGTTGGTGGACAGAGGCTAGGAGCATTTAACTGAGTCGTGCAGCCATGAATAAACTTTAACCATGGAATATTGCTGCAGGCATCTCTTCGCATAAGAGCCTGGATGATCTCTTGCATTACCAGTGCCTAAGGGTGTGACCAGATGTCAAGCCAATGTAGTAATTAGGCCTGATAACGTTCACCTGCCAAGTATTTGGCTCTAAGCTCGGCGTGCACAGCAATGGTTGAGGCTGAGAACGGCAAGCCCAACACATTTTTATTCTCGAGTTCTGGAGTGCAGGGACTTTTTCGTGCCCTGAAAGGGAGGTCCCATAGTTAGTCGTTGCCCGTGTTTGAGCATTATAAACATCCATATTACGGTCAAGCAATTTTCCCCTGACACAATTGCATAAAAAGTGTTCTCCCCCACTCAAAATGCCTGCCTCATTTTTATTTTCTGTTTGTATATATGTGCATTACCCTTGCAGTTCACCATTGCGATTTCCCAGTTAATCAAACTATTTCGCCATCGCAATTACAGACCCATTACTCAGCATGTTATGCATTTCGGTTTTATTCTTTCGCACTGCACCACAGGCCGTGACTGCTGACTTTTTTGTATTGATTTGCAGATGCAAATTTGTCATGAACTCTGTGTACACTGTAATCAGTCTCTGCAAGGCATTAGGCGTGCAAGCAATGTTAACTGTATCGTCAGCATAGGCTAACAAAGGAAAGGGTTTATTGCCCATACGCAGGTAATCTGCATTTGAATCAACAAGAGCCTTGTACAGACCGTTTATATATAGTGTAAATAGAACCAGTGCCAGGAAACAGCCATGTCTGACTCCTGTATTGACGTCACAAAATCTGGTACATTGCCCCTGCTCCCCAAAGAAGACGCACGCTTTGGTGCCTCTGTGAACCAACTGCAGGACTCTCAGGGTCCCAGGAGGGCAACTGATGGACCCAAGCACCGACCAGAGCTTGTCTCTGTTTACCTTGTCAAAAACAGGGCTTAGATCCATAAAAGCCGGATAAATTGGTTCTCCCTGTACAAACACTGAGTGTGCCCCCATCAAATATAAGTTCAAGGCCTGATGGCAAGTCCTCACGCCAGGTCTAAAACCATATACAATACAATGGGGCCAAAGATTTTATATGATGTATCCAAAAGCGATATAGATCTAGAGGCCAGCTGGTTTTTGCAACCACCGTTCTTAAAAATAGGATAAAAGAAAGCACTTTTCCATGATGGCGGAAATTCCTCTTTTTTCAAAAATGCATTAAAGCAAATTGCCAACAGCAGAGCCCATAAATCCACCAATGATTTGTAGAGGTCCGCTGGGATTGCATTCACATCCTTCAAAGAAGCATGAACCGATAAGCCTCACTCACCAGGAGTAGTGCTGGCTACAGGACCCCCAAATAAGGAGGAGAAATGGTCTACAACAGGTCTTTGCCTCCACTTGTGTTTCGATTAAGGTCCATTCTCTCCTGTAAGGGGGCCCTTTGCTACAAACTCCCATAAAATTATTTTGAGTCCTCGGAGGAGACAGCTGCAAGCAAGTTTTCCCACGCTTGTTTTTCCAAAGTGACTTTCCTGTTATTTACAGCCACCTTATACTCAACTCTGGCCCTGATGATCTTCCCCCTCCAACTGTCCGGTTCCTTCAGAACCTCCAACAATTTCCTTTTTAGTATTTTATATTCCTTATTAAACCAACTCTTCACACCACTCTTATTACGTGTAAAGTCCTGCAATTTGTTTGATAATGACCCCATGAATACTTTAAACATGTCAACCACCTGTTCTAGGGGCATATTGTTGTCAAGAATAGAGAGGATGAGGTGCAAATTAGAGGACCCAAGTTCCTGATGCAAGGTCCCAGGATCATGCATGGCCCATTTTATTCTTCTTCTGCAATGTGGGTTGACCACGCATGAGTCTAAATGAGGGAAAGTAACCAAGGTCAGTGGAGTGCATTCCCACTGGAGGCTTAACCTTAACAGCAGTGGGCAACACCAGCACTCTTTTTTGGGCACCGGCACTCTGCTGCTTCCAGCCTGCTGCTTGGGCAGCACGCATGGTCACCAAAGTATTTATTTTTCTTTTTTGCCTGGCCTTGAGAGCAAACATGCTGCGTGCGCTGCCACCTGCAGGTCAGGTCACGGCCATTTCACCTAATCTGACTGTTTTTTCACACATACATTACGCTTGAGGAGTGCAGGAACTTTTGGCCAGGCGAGAAGCAACGTAAGACCATGTACCACACTTCCCAGTAGCCCCTGCGTCATGCGTGTGTCCCGTGACACTGCCGCTGCTGCGCTGGTGAAGTTGGTGGTTGAGGAGGTGGATGGTCCGCAAAGGAACAGGGAGGGACCGGTGGTGCCTGTTGCAGGTGGTCCGCGTGTTGTCCGCATCCTCAAGTCGGACTCGGGCTACTATGGCTTTAATGTGCGCGGGCAAGTGAGCGAGGGTGGTAGCTACGGAGCATCGGCGGGGAGCTGTATGCACCACTTCAGCACGTCAGCGCCATATTGCCTGGCCACCTGTTTTTTTGCACATACAGCACTTGAGTGCAGGAACTGTCTTTTGGCCAGGCGAGAAGCAACGGAAGACGGCTGGACCACACTACCCAGTAGCACCGCGTCATGTATGTGTCCCATGACGCTGCCGCCGCGGCTCTGGTGAGGATGGCAGACGAGGAGGTGGATGGTCCACAAAGGAACAGGGAGGACCCGGTGGTGCCTTTTGGAGGTGGTCCGCGTGTTGTCCGCATCCTCAAGTCGGACTCGGGCTACGGCTTTAATTTTCACGGGCAAGTGAGCGAGAGTGGCCAGCTACGGAGCATCGGCGGGGAGCTGTACACACCTCTTCAGCATGTCAGTGCTGTATTACCTGGGGGGCTGCCGACGGGGCTGGAGTCCGGCGAGGTGACCGGATCCTGGAGGTGTCAGTACCAGTCACATTTCTACAATGTACACCAACCTACCCCTGTTTATCTGCATCACACACCACCCTCGATGTGCCCCCCGACCACTGCAGGAGGAGGTGGTTCATATCGCTGCAAAATTAGCTGGAAAAACATGCTTGTTAAGTGCCCTATGCAAGACTTTGCCAGTCCTTAATTGGGGTACAAGTACGGAGACACACCTACACTTCACTTCTCTGCCCATCCTGAACTTGTTTGACCTGTTCTGCACTTGCTCCACCCGTCAATTGAACTGTCTTAACTGCCCATAACCCACCTCCTGTATTGACCACTTCCCTGACCATCTTCTTGGACAGTTACCCTATCCCACCGCCCTTCCTCACTGACAGGTCTAATCGGACAGTGCCTAACACCCATTTCTGCATAACACCCATTTCTGCATACATAGTGAAAAGGGATAATGTGGTCCTGGAGTTGTATACTTCCAAGAGACCCAAAGGAGTCCTGTGTGCCCTGCAGAGTAGTGTGGTCCTGACCAAAGCCAAACCCAGCCTACAGACCCACGCAAACATTCCACCTGTCAATGAGCCTCCTCCTCCCTGAGTGTTCAGGACCCAGGGTCTTGTCTTGCTGGTCGCTGGGGACCAAGGAATGGTGAGTGTATAGCGTGAGGTGGTGGGCCCTTGCTCGTTCCCATAACTATGGACCCTTAAGGTAATTTGCCAGATTTAAGTTTGTATGATAGCTCTGTGAATATATGCATTTACTGCACAGTATCATCTACAGGTAACAAGCTCAAATACACCTTGGGGCAATTCAGCTGCTCAATCTCCTAAACTGGCTATAATAAGTGCAACTCTTTTGGGTAATTCGAGTTGTATTGCAATCTTAAGCAACTAGACAAGGTCTCTTGAATGTTGCCTGGTTTATATAATCATATGGCCTCCACATCCCTATGTCAACTCAGCTTTATTATGTAGTGAGTTTGCACCTTGTGGGGGTCTATATACTTTGTTTCATTGATGTCCATCTTGGTGGGCAATTTGGTAGAGGGTGCTTTCACTGTAACTGAATAAGGCAGGCCAGACATATTTAGTTTAACCCCAGGCTGCCAGCCTGTACCTAGAATGGTGATGCCTGATTGCATTGTGTGTTCTAAATGGCCATTCGTTATAAACACCAACAATGGACTGCAGCCTGAAATCAGAATGGTCTTGGAGGCAGAAGTAAGGATAGAGGAAGGACAGTCAAAGGTCCCATTGTGGAATGGATTTGATAATGTCTTATTGGAAGGGAGGTTTTTAAGGTCATTAGTTTAGCAGACACTATTAGAGGAGGCTATTGCAGAAGGTACCAGGCAGCAGCTGTGTGATGGTCTGGTGGTGGGCCGATCTAGCACTGAGCCGGGCTGCACGGCCCGCGCCTGAGGGCGGGGCCCCTCCTTGGCCGGCATTAGTGGGCCAAGATTTTTTGGGCCCGGCACTTATTATTTTACAAATTAAGCACTGCTTAACATAAAGTGATCACTGCACAAATCGTGTATTACCCTAAATTCTTTTATCAGGTTCCAATGTTGACGATGCATAAGGAAATAATCAATTGTTGAAGAACCCTGCGTATCTCTAAATGTTACTCCCCCTGGCACATCAGATATAACACGTCCATTAAGGGACTGTAGAATCCATTACAGGAGCCACAATCCAACCTGCATGCTCTTGGCACAAACCCATGTGTCCATCACCTGAGGTTGCACAACTCCATTTGCAGCATCCTCAGATTCATCTTGAAGGCACCCAAGGATCCAATTACACTGTGGGGCAGTCTAATCTTTCTAATCTTTCCAGTATGCTACCTTCCACTAAATCTTTCAGCATCCCAAGTCTATTAGATTCAGAAATATGGGGATTGTTGTAGAAATTCATGATCAGTGAGTCGTCACCTTGAGTCGGGCCCTTGTGATTTGTTGTAGACAGTTTGAATTGTTACTTGTTACTTGTTACCTTAATGTGATAGTTCCTGGAAGCCTTTATCAGAGTTGCTAGACACCCATAACATCGCCCTCTGTTGTTCTTGCATGCAGGCACTGTAAACAACACAAACCCATCCATCAACAACTCCTCTGTGGCCCGTGTTTTCTGTAATACGATTTACAAAACACAAAATTCTCTTGAGCATAAAACTATGTGTGTCATGAATACATATCGTTTCTAAGTACACCTATGAATGTGTATATTCGGTGCTTTTCTGGGAGTTTTTATATATAAGATAACGTACTCCCTATATTTCTTTCTATCTTAAATATAAGAAAATCTGACTACAGAGACCCTTTTAAAATGTAAAAGAACTGAATGATCAGAATTACCCAGATTTCAATAACTGGGATGGAAAACGCATTTTAAAAGTGCTTTACTAAGGTTAAAATCGTGGTTCTAAGCTCCTCAGTAATTGAATGCACTATTCCCCACTCAATAGTTCTCTTTGCCAACACTAGAAAGCTGAGGCTTTGCCAGTGTTCACACCTGTCGCCGGTACCTTTAATAGACAGATATGGTCACGGTCGATGACATCATGAGAAATCCATACTGTGAACGTTATGCTTTCACTGTATGTGTTCGATAATAGCAACAGAAATGTAGCAACATGTGCGTGCACTTTGTTAGTATCTGCTACAAACAGACTCCACCTGTGCTAAAAAAACGGTTTTGAAGGAGTGAATTCTGTTGTGCGCTGATGCACATTTTAAGAAATAAGGAATGCATGCAGCACACACTCTGGAATGGCATGGGCAGGGCCGGTCTTTGCATCAGGCAGTGCAGGCGACTGCATGAGGTGCAAGCCCCTAGGGGGCGCCAGTCAGACTCCAACACCACCACTGTCATGCAGCATGATGCATCATTTAATTAGTGGAATAAAGTATGCACACAAAAAACAAAATGCTACCTATGAAATCACATACAGACTCTCATTCAGTCAGAGCAGCATGCCTGCTGTCAGCACACAGCACTGCAGGCAAATCCAAGCTAGCACCTCCTGGGGTCTCTGCAAGACCCGGATGCCGGGACTTAAAAGCAACATTTGTTGTTTATCAGTTCCCGGGCCCAGGCCTGGCCTGACTACATGTGCCTCATCCACTAGAGTTGGGAGCCATTGTGTTGATTGGTCTGGAGGCTTGGTCAGCTCAGTTCGGACGGGACAGGGACTGAGATTAGAATCTCTACAGAAGCATGCAGCCTGAGCCTGCCATCAGGCTTCACGGGAAGAACAACAAGGTCCAGGCAGCAGGGCAGGCCGGCCACTGCCAAGCTCATGGTCACTCGCTACCACAAACTGAACTGGCCTGCGGCCTGCCACTGCCAGTGGAAGATATCTCTGTTCTCGAATCAAACCCTCTGCTTAGTTCTACACATCCTCAGCCTACAATGCCCCTTTACCGTGTGGTTTCCATAAAAACTCAAAAGCAAAAGCAAGTTCATACTAGTAATGGCATATCCAATGTAAACGCTCATTAATGGTGATCTAAAAGCAGGCTTAGTACTCAGAACGCAAGTGGCTAATGCCGGGCCCTTAACCCCTGTGCCACAATTGCTCGCTCTACATATTTGCATTTTCTCATTTACATCATACATCAGGAAACACCTGCACAGTTTGAATCAGCAACTGAAGATGCTGCTTTTCCTATCAGAGAAAATGTTCAATAGGCCACATGGCCAGCCTCTAAGCCTGCCTGTGCATTCCTGGCTATGTGGGGTTACCTACTACTGAATACTGCTCATGGTTTGATTTCTCAAGCTAGATGTATGCACCTTGTCCCTTATCCTGCCCAGCTTGCTGTAAACATACCCAGAACTTAACATTAGACATTCCTGTACCATTCTGGTAACATCAATAAACAAACAAAACAGTTTTTTTTGGTGTAAACAATGCTTACACCAGAGATCGCAAATATACACTTTTGGTACTGCTGCTGACATAGTGCTATGAAATGTACCCAGTGTGCTATAGTTCTGCAAGCTCTGTTTCACGCCGGATACAATGAACTTTTTTATAAACATATTAACTGCCATCCGTAAATATCAGTGTTGTGCCAAGACCACTCTTGTGGCACACCACTAGTTTGGGTCAATTTAGACGCCAAATGTTGTCGTTCAAAATACGCTCTTCAGAACTTTATTTTTTCTGTAATTTCTCTGTTAACATGCCATGTTCTCCTGGTGCTTCCAACAAAGAGGACGTGACCAAGGCGCTGTGGCAATAATCTAGTCACATAATTGTTTTGTACCTGCGTATGCCCAAATTAACCCTCATACACCCTCCTCTTTTATACAGATTCAGGACACACCGCCCTACCCACTGCATGTGGCAGGGAAAGAAAACGAGAGGAGATGCATCAATGGT
This sequence comes from Ambystoma mexicanum, assembly GCF_040938575.1. Classification (NCBI taxonomy): domain Eukaryota; kingdom Metazoa; phylum Chordata; class Amphibia; order Caudata; family Ambystomatidae; genus Ambystoma; species Ambystoma mexicanum. The sequence continues at coordinate 232,748,655 of NC_090931.1, forward strand.
CTGCCATAGTGGCTAGGGTAGGGTGCCAATTGGGTGAAGAGGGGCCTGCTCTGTTGTGAGAAACACAGCAAAAATAAAACTATTGCTAATGTCCACAATCTTTTCCATACCACTCATTTTTTGAAAGCACATTGCACCAAAAGCACGCTCAATTCTTGTTCTCAGTCTTGACATAACACCATGAACCTAGACGACCCCCGGGGTGAGCATGCTAATTGGTCCTCTTTGTTTCCCTTCTCCCTTTGTGCAAATTTCGCTTTGGACAATTCCCTACGACTTGCCCTCCAGCACAATTAATAATTTACATATCAAGTTGCTCCTGCAACTGCAAGTAATTGGTACGTTTCCTTAATTTTTCATTTCAACACAATTGTTTGTGGCAGTATCAATTGTATGAAAATCAACATAAATTGCTATTTATACAAACGGCAACGGCAAACTTAGCGTTTTTTGTAATTTTTCTGCAGTGGAGCCCACGGCTAATTTCTACTCGTTTACCCTAGTTACATTAACTCATGGGTACGTGAGCATTTTCTTTATTAACTAGATTGCCTAACTGTTTTTTTAACGTCCACTTAGTCTTATTCAATAGTTTTTAAACTAGCTACAAATCCACTTTCCGTTCCAGCAATTACCAGACTTATTTAGATTGTGTCATTTAAAAAAAAAAAGTGTTTTAGCAATCAGCTTAATAAGAAGCCAAGATCAAGGTACAATCTTTTACGATTACCCTTACACATGTATTGTTGGTTGATCACCATTGGTACCATGAATGTATTCATGTCTTGCTAAACAATTATCCTTTCTGTTTTTCCCCTTTCGATATCCTTTTTTCATATAATTGCTGCGTGTTATTTTACATATCCTTTTGAATCGTTTAATGTACTGTACTATTTGAACATTTTGTAAATAACTGTATAATACTTATTTTACTCTGGTTTGTTCTTACTACCTCAACTGCTCTGTTTCCTTGGGTCTGGGCTTATACGTGATTACTTTTGCCCTGTGAAATAGATGATTTTTGTCCTTTCTTTGATATTTATCAACCATACTTAGTAATATGCAGCCTCAGTGGAAGAGCGGGATGCTCGAAACACGCGTCAGGCTGCAACACTGTTGATTAAAACTGACAAAAAAGCAATTGTGCTTGATATTCTGTTTGTGTGCGCCCCATGAGAGCAAATCCAATCTCCCTTTATATCACAATAAACTCTCTCCTACAATGGGGAAGACTGTATCAGATAAACTCTCCCCCTTGAAGGTAAGACTCTGTAACAGAATACATCCTCCCCATTGATCGGGGCGACGATGCATAGGAATAAATGCTCCCCCTTGAAGGGAGGAGACTCAGTATAGAATAAACTCCCCCTCCTTGAAGGGGATAATCTATATCAGAATAAACTCTCCCCAGTTGATGTGGGAGACTTCTGTATCAGAATAAACTTTCCTTTTTGAAGGGGAGACACCATAGCAGAATAAACTTTCAATCTTGATACGGGTGAGTGAATTGGTATCAGAATAAACTCTCCCCCTTGAAGGGTGAGACTCTGTATCCGGTGAGACTCTATATCCAAATAAACTCTCCCCTTGAAACGGGAAAGTCTATGTCAGACTAAACTCTCTTCCTTCAAAGGGGAGACCCTGTATTAGAATAAATGCTCCCCCTTGCAGGGGATATAGTGTAACAGAATACACTCTTCCCCTTGATGTGGGAGACTGTATCAAAATAAACTCTCCTTCTTCGCTCGGGAGACTCTGTATTAGAATAAACTCTCCCCTTGAAGCTGCAGTATCTGTAGCAGAATACACTCTCCCACTTGCCACTTGCTGTACAAGAATAAACTCTACACATTGAAGGAGAGACTTGGTATCAGAATAAACTCTACCCCCCTGAAGGGGAAACTTTGTATCAGAATAAGCTCTCCCCTCTGAAGGGGTGATTGTGTATCATATTAAACTCTTCCCCCTTGAAGTGGAGACTCTGTTTGTTTGTTTTATTATTTATAATGCGCCTCACACTCGGGGGTAACAGTGCGCAGCAGTTACAAGTATATGCAAGGCATAGTTACAGCAGACAGGGTAAAAAAAGTACATACAAGTCCTTAATTACAAGAAGGTACATCCAGGTGGTACATATTTACAGGCATCAGATTTGTACAAGAGGGGTATATACAAATGATACAGACATTTTGCAGAAGCAATATGTACAGGGTTTATAGTGGATATAACCAGGTGGGCGGTATACCGGCAGTGAGTGGGGCAGTTATAGTTACCACAAAGGTGGCAGGTCAGGAGAGGTAGGGAAGGATGCACTCCATAAGGCATAAGGTGCCGTAGGAGTGAGTCCTAACTGTTTGCAAAGCAGGGCTATCATTTACTGGTCGTTAGATTTCAGCCACGTAATGATGTTGGATCTGAAGTTTTGGTATGATTGGTCTATTCTCAGTGTGGGAGGCAGGGAGTTCCACAATTTGGCTGCTTTCACGGGGAAGCTGTTGCCTGAGATTGTGGAGCATTTGAAACTAGGTATGGATAGGCAATCTCTGTTAGCTGATCTAGGTGGTCTAAGGGAGGTCTGTTTATGGAATCTCTCGGCCAGCTCGATGGGGGCAGAATTGTTGAGAGATTTGTCGGTGATCGACAAGGTTTTTAGAGGGATTTTGTCATTGGTTGGGAGCCAGTTGTTCTGTCGGCTGCTCTTGGAGATGTGATCTCTTCTGGAAATGCCTAATGCCGCTCTAAGGGCATTGTTTCGCAGCGTTTGGATTCTTCTGATAGTTGCTTTAGTGGACCCTAAATAGAGGGCATTGCAATAGTCTAGGTGCGACAGGATGAGGGCCCTGGCCAGGATGGTGCAGCTATTGTCAGAGAGAAATGGCTTGCAGGTGCGAATGAGTTTGCACGTGTAAGCCGTGGAGGATGCTAGAGAATTGACCTGTTTAGCAAATGAGAGGTTTGAGTCAAGATAAAAGATAAACATTAGTTTTAACCTTGTGTTCTACTTTAATGCTATTGCCATCAATTATTTTTATTATTTTTTTATTGGTTTTATTGCAAACCTTTAAAAAGAGAAGAATTCACATACATTCCAATTCAATGAAGGCTCACAAATCATCCGCTATTACCCCGAACTTTTACTGTTAACCGCAGCCTCCAGTGCAGAGCTCAGGACGTCCCAGCGGTTAACTCCACCGGGACGGCATATAAACAGTCTTTTACGGCTTGAAGGAATGTAACTAAAGCGTACAACACCACTCTGTTTGACCCATCAAACAGGGCTCTCCACCAGTCATCTCGAGTTAGGAATTGAAAGTTCGTTGTTATTGGGCTAAAGATGTTGTTTCTTACGCTCTCCAACTCGGGACATACTAAGATCAAATGTTTAAGTGTTTCCTTGTTGGTGGAGCAGAACCGGCACATGTGGTCCAGGTCCGTAGATTGGGACCAATAGCAAAGGCGTTCCTTAGTTGGCATGGCATTCAGCCTAAACTGCAAATAGGAGGCACGAGACCACTGGTCCGGAAAGCACGACAGATAGGGCGGAACCCAGCCATAGGCTCTTGCCTCGGCCGGCGCTTCAAGCATGGACTTAGAAGCAGCTCTTTGGGTACAGGTGTTAATCCAGTCATTTCTCCAGAGCTTTAGTTTTGCAGCCTCAGGATTCTCAAGCAACAATTGCTTCGTGATGTCATAGGAGCTAAGCACGTCATGGCATAACTTATTCCATTGGAATAAGATTGAGGGGGCTTTTGCGAGTTCCAGGCTGTGAAGGATCTCCATCTGAGGGGTTAGATTGTTTGAATTTAGTTTCCTGAAAACACTTAAAAGATTCCAAGCAACTCTCGCTTGGATTGATATGTACCCAAGCTCATATCTGGCACAAACAGTGGAGGGGCCTTCAGGCAAATGGAGAACCCTGGACCAAAAAATGCTTTCCAAAGAGCTCCACACTTCAGACCCACAACCAAAAGCGTTTTCACCGGAGTAAATCAGTGAGGGTACCACTTTCTGTTGGAAAAAAGTTATCGTTGGTCTTAGAGAGAATTTCCCAAATTTTTTATTAATCAGGACTGCTTGGCATGCCAGTTGTCGGCATTTTTTCTTGGCTGCGTCCACCCAGGGTGCGTCTTTTCTACTCGCACTTAGTTGCATTCCCAAATATCTGGTGTTAAGTACGCGCTCAATGGGTTCTTTATTCACATACCATTTAAATTTCTGCCCGTTAGGTTTGGAACCTTGCAGTCTTTCAAAGACGATGGCTTCACATTTCCCTCTGTTAATAACCAACCCGTTGTCAGTTAGGTAATGTTCCACGGCAGCTAGTTTGCGCTATAGACCTATGGGGGTTGAGTCCATCAGAATGATGTCATCTGCGTAGACTAAATAGTCTACATGTGAGCCGTGAAGTTTAGGTGGGAAAGTGCCATCAATTATAAATGAGGAGTAGTCGGATCCAAATTTTTTTAGGTTAGAGGGGGTGCCCACGATAATGAGTTCAGTTTTATCATCATTTAGGCATAGACCGTGTGCGCCCATCCATGCCTGGATGATGATGTACACTCTATTCACCAATGCCAAATCCTTTTCATACGCGTCGAAGGATATACGTTAAGCTAAGTTTTTTCGAGGCAGCCTCACAGTTTCTTTTTTGTTGCCTTAGGTTTTTTAGGAAGGGTGTAAACCATTTATTCAAGTGAGTTTTCAGCTTACTTGGTCAAAGTTTTAGGGGGGGGGCAATCTGGTCCTTAGAGGTGGTCATGATTTTGTTATATTCCTCGACATGACTCTCTGTATTAGTGTTGTCAGGGAGAGAGTCGAGGGTGGGAAGTAGGGCCGGGATAAGCCTATCTGCAGTAATACTCTTTTGGTTTCTAGTTAGTGTGGGAGGAGCCCTAGGGGCGAGAGGAGGTAGGGGTCTGTTAGTAGAACGCGTAAATGACACAAGGTGGTGGTCAGTCCACCCTAGAGGTGAGATGGAGAGGATGTTGGCCTGACAATTATGGTCTGCCACCCAGTCAAGTATTCTACCTTTGTTGTGGGTGGAGGTTTTGCTTCTTTGGCTGAATCCAACTTCTGAGAGGATGTTGGCTCTAGTTAGGGCGAGCTGGTCTGATGGGTCATCAAAGCCCATGTTTAGGTCTCCGAGTAGAAGTACTTGTGTTGAGCTTTTGAGATTATTAGACAAGATAGTGTTAATATCATCCTCAAAAGTCCCTGGAGGGCGATATATCAGGTGAATATTAAGGGTTTGGGCATTGGCAAGTGGAACTTTAACTGATATTAGTTCACATGAGTGGACGTCGATTGGGGTGGGTAATCTCATAGAGAGGCAGCATTTGTAAATAATAGTGATGCCTCCTCCTCTGGATTTTGGTCTGTCTTGTCTCAAAATAGAGTAGCCGTCAGGGATTGCTAGAATAAGCATAGGGCCTGCAGCAGGGTATAGCCATGTCTCAGCAATGGCAAGGAAATCTAGGTCATCTTACTAGATCAGGTCAGCAATTTCCGTGGCATGTGCTAGGAGGGATCTGGAATTGGTTGGTTGGGGGGGGCTTGTGAAGGTTTGGGTTTGCTGTACTTGGCTGTGCTGTTTATTTACCTAGGGCCACAGTTGTGATAAACTATCCACCTTGAAGGGGGGACTCTATATCAGAAAAAAACTCTCCCCCTTCAATGGGGAGACTGTGTCAGAATACATTCCCCACATTTTGGGGGTGACTGTTTCAGAATAAACTATCTACCTTGAAGGGGAGACTCTGTATCAGAATAAACTCTCCCCCTTTAAGGGAAGAATCTGTATCGGAATACATTTTCCCATTGAAGGCTCAGACTCTGTATCAGAATAAACTCTCCCCCTCGCTTTCAGACCATCTAAAATTGTGTTGTGCCTTAAGGTCGCTCTCAGACCATTTAAAATTGTGTGGTGCCTTTAAGGTCGCTTTCAGACCATTCTAAAATTGTGCTGTGCCTTAAGGTCGCTTTCAGACCATTCTAAAATTGTGTTGTGCCTTAAGATCGCTGTCAGACATTTAAAATTGTGTTGTGCCTTGAGGTCGCTTTCAGACCATCTAAAATTGTGCTGTGCCTTAAGGTCGCTTTCAGACCATTTAAAATTGTGTGGTGCCTTTAAGGTCGCTTTCAGACCATTCTAAAATTGTGTTGTGCCTTAAGATCGCTGTCAGTCATTTAATATTGTGTTGTGCCTTTAGGTCGCTTTCAGACCATTCTAAAATTGTGTTGTGCCTCAAGATCGCTTTCAGACCATTTAAAATTGTGTGGTGCCTTTAAGGTCGCTTTCAGACCATTCTAAAATTGTGCTATGCCTTAAGGTCGCTTTCAGACCATTCTAAAATTGTGTTGTGCCTTAAGATCGCTGTCAGTCATTTAATATTGTGTTGTGCCTTTAGGTCGCTTTCAGACCATTCTAAAATTGTGTTGTGCCTCAAGATCGCTGTCAGACATTTAAAATTGTGTTGTGCCTTAAGGTCGCTTTCAGACCATCTAAAATTGTGCTGTGCCTTAAGGTCGCTTTCAGACCATTTAAAATTGTGTGGTGCCTTTAAGGTCGCTTTCAGACCATTCTAAAATTGTGTTGTGCCTTAAGATCGCTGTCAGTCATTTAATATTGTGTTGTGCCTTTAGGTCGCTTTCAGACCATTCTAAAATTGTGTTGTGCCTCAAGATCGCTTTCAGACCATTTAAAATTGTGTGGTGCCTTTAAGGTCGCTTTCAGACCATTCTGAAATTGTGTTGTGCCTCAAGATCGCTGTCAGACATTTAAAATTGTGTGGTGCCTTTAAGGCCGCTTTCAGACCATTCTAAAATTGTGCTGTGCCTTAAGGTCGCTTTCACGCACTCCTGCCACTAACTAGCTTGCCTCCCCTGCTTAGTAACTACCTTGCCAGCCCCCTAGTCTTCTTAATTACCATTATACTATCCAACATGCCACCTCAACTCCCTACTACCATGTACACGACCTCACCTAATTTCAATTCCTCAATCAACTTACCGCCAACAACAACTGAGGCTCCTCTAGCAATTATGACCAGCCTCCCGTGCCCCACTGCAGTCAGGAACACAAAACTCAGAGCTAGACTAGCCAAAATTCACGAGCCACTCGCCCGCTCCATGCCTACTAATAAAAGATCCAAATCCACTCTCACTAGCCTTTACAACTACAGACCCAAAATATCTCTGAGCTATCCCACTAAAGACCCTATTACTCCCATCATCCAGAAAAACACTAAACCCCCTCAGAAACTGTCGGCCCCTACTGCACCTCTAGTGAGCCCCCAAATCAAGGGAGCTTTAATTAACGCCATATCACTAGTAGCTCACGCAACTGAAATCGCAGACCTACTTATCAATGGAGACCTGGACCTCCTTGCCATCACAGAGACCTGGCTCCACCCGGCAGCAGGACCTATGCTGATGCTAGCAATCCCAGAGAACTACACCATCCTGAGACAAGACCGACCCAATTCCAGAGGAGGCGGTGTTGCCATCATTCACAAATGTAGCCTTCCAATAAGATTAGCTACCCCCACCAATGCCCCATCCTGCGAACTACTTTCAGCTAAAATCCCCATCACAAATACTCAAACCCTTAACGTCCATTTGATCTATCGCCCCCCAGGTCCTTTAGCACCTTCGATGAGGATCTTAACACTATCCTATCCACTAACTTAAAAAACGCCACACAGATGCTCACCCTCGGAGACTTCAATATGGGCTTTAATGACCCCGAAGACCAAGCCGCCATCACCACGTTGAACACCCTCACCGAATTAGGATTTACTCAAAGAAGCCTAAAACCTACCCATGACAAGGGCAGAATACTAGACTGGGTAGCCGACTACAATTGCCTAGCCAACGTCACTGAAATCTCACCCCTAGCCTGGACTGACCACCACCTGGTATCGTTTCTGTTGTCCACTACTAGACCTCCACCCATATTACCGTGCAGGGCACCACCTACTCTTACGAGAAACAAAAAGAGTATCACAGTGGAGAGACTTATCCCCAACCTACTCCCCACACTTAACTCACTCCCTGACAACTTGGACCCTGAAACCTTGGTTGAGGAATATAATAAAATCATGTCTACCTCCCTGGACTCAATTGCCCCTCTCAAACTCAGGCCAAGCAAGTCCAAAACCCACCTTAACAACTGGTACACACCTCTCCTTAAAAACTTAAGACAACAAAAAAGACACTATGAATCTATCTGGAAAAAAGACCCATCAGCAGCCAACAAAATTAAATTCGCCAAACTAGCGGCCCTGTACAAAAAAGAAATCTTCCTTGCAAAACGTACCTCCTTTGACTCTCGCATCTCCCAAGCCAGCTCAAACACAAAGGAACTATTCTCGATTCTAAAAGAAGTAGAAACCCCCATAGCACCTATAGACACCTGCATAAAAGACAAGAACTGGTGTACCGACATCCAATATGCCCTAGCCAACAAAATCGCCACGCTACAAAATAAAATATCCTGTAAAAAAGCCTCCTTGAACAATCCTGCCCTGTCTAAGCCACCTGAGAAGCGGACTACAAGTGAATATTCACGATTTAACTTTACCAAAGTGACCATACTCGAAGTGGAAAAAATCATCCTGTCATTAAAGCCTTCTAACTGCCAGGGAGACTTATGCCCAGCACAGCACATAAAAGATGCTGCCCGTGACCTTTCCCCATTTATCACTAAGCTAATCAACGCTTCCTTCTCCACCAGTTCCATCCCAACTAAATTAAAACAATCCTGGGTACTACCCCTACTAAAAAAAAACACTCTTGACCCAGCAATACCTACTAACTATAGGCCTATAACAACAGTACCATTCCTTCTGAAAATTCTGGACAAGGTCGCCTATGTACAAATACAGAAGCACCTGGAGGATCACCACTTGCTAGGAGCCAGACAATCAGGCTTCCGACCCCAACATGGGTCCGAGACAGCTCTCATCGACCTTAAAACACAGATTGATCTGCTCAAAGACAATGGTCAAGCAGCTTTACTCCTCCTCCTTGACCTATCTTCAGCATTCGACTTGGCCGATCACTCGGTCCTCTGCACCCACCTCCACACGGCTGCCCATTTCTCCCCCGAGGCCATTACATTGATCAGATCCTTCATTGATTGCAGAACCATGAGGGTCTTTTCGCCGACAGACGCGGCCGACCCCATACCCATCACCTGCGGTGTGCCTCAGGGTTCCTGTGTCTCCCCTACACTGTACAACATATTTACCAAGCCCCTTTTCGACGATCTGGATCATCTCGGTATCACCTACACTAATTATGCAGATGATACCCAGATCCTCCTTCCGCTTTCTGGAGATTATGGAAAGGATTTGGCCTTGGTGAATAGGGTTTACATCATCATCCAGGCATGGATGGCCACTCACGGTCTATGCCTGAATGATGATAAAACGGAACTCATCACACTGGGCACCAAAGCTAGCCTAAAGAAACTGAGCCCGGCATACTCATCATTTATAATTGATGGCAATATCATCAGGGTTGGACACGAAGTCAAAACACTGGGCTTTTACTTGGACTCTAATTTCAATTTTAGCAGACAAGTGAACTCACTAGCCTCCTCCACGTCTTATACTTGTAAATTGATCCGGACAGCCAAACCTTTTCTATCCGAGGCTAGTTGTCTGACCCTGGCCAGAGCCCTTATACTCTCCCGCGTGGACTACTGTAACGCCCTCTATCTTGGGTCCTCCAAGGCCGTCACTGGCAAGCTACAAACTCTCCAGAACAACGCACTCAGAGCGGCCTTGGGCATCTCAAGAAGAGACCACATTACAATACACAGCAAGCAACAAAATTGGATTCCCATCATAGACAAAATTTCCTTAAAAACTGCATCACTAACCCATAAGTCCCTTAACAATGCGGCCCCTACCTATCTTATCAACAGATTTCATAGACTAACATCCATGAGACCGACTAGGATAGCATACAGAGAGTGCCTCTCCGTCCCTTCTTACAAACGATCAACTATAGGTGGCAATAGCTTCCCAGTGAAAGCGGCCAAGCTATGGAACTCCCTACCACCCACTCTTAGAATGGACCTACCCTACCAAAACTTCCGCTCAAAGCTGATGTATTGGCTGAAGACAGCTATCATCTAGGACCTCTTGTCTCCCACCTTCACTTGGTCACTCTGGATACACAACTGTTAATTGTACATATGTTTATATTTACCACTTATTGCTATTATTACTGTGTTCATACTTGTATATATTTTACTGTCTGTAACTAAGTCTTGCAAATTCTTGTATCTGCTGCGCCTTGTTACCCTTGGGCTTTTCGGCGCATTATAAATAATAAACAAACATACAAACAAGCAAACTCTGTATCAGGATAAACTCTCATCCTTTGAAGGCGAGACTCTACATCAAGTATAAACTCCCCCCCCCTTGAAAGGTAGAATCTGTATCAGAATAAATGTTCCCCTTGAAAGGGGAGACTCTGCATCAGAATAAACTTTCCTTCTTTAAATGGAGATTCTAGCAGAATAACTCCCTGCCCCTTGAAGCGGGAGTCTCTATCACAATACACTCTTTCCTTTGAAGAGGAAACTCCATAGTAGAATGAACTCTCCTCCTTGATGGGGGTGACTGCATCAGAATAAACTCTCCCTCATGAACGGGGAGACTCTGTATCAGAATAAACTCCCCCAACCCTCTTAAATGGGGATGACTATCAGAATAAACTATTCTCCTTTGAAGGGGAGACTCTAGCAGAATAAACTCCCCCCTTTATTGGGGTAGAATCTGTATCATAATAAACTTTAAGGGGAAACTCTGTATCAGAATTAACTCTTCTTCTTGATGGGGACACTCTGTATCAGAACAGACCCTCTCCTTTGAAAGGGAGAACGTATCCCAAGTGCATCTGCAATGTTGTTCTGCATTTCCTCTTCTTCTTTTACAGGGGTAGGTGTTTGTAAGTGTTTTAACCGGTATTTGTACAATTGATTCGTTTAGTAAATAACTTATATTTGTATAAAACTTTGATTGGACATTCCTTTATTTTGGAGCTCTGTTACTTTGCTGTTTGGGTTGCTACAGGATCACATTGACATCCCTCTTGCGAGTATAGCCTTCCCTCGGTCCATGTTACCGCAAAAGACAAAGCAGATATAAATCTTAGCTTGCCTGTTTTACCTCTATGAATGGGATGATTGTTAGTTTGTAGAATAGTGGGGCCTACGTAGGCAGTTAAGCCACTTTTCATCAGTGAAATCCTGCAGAGCAGAAATCGTGTTGTTCTGAGAGAGTGGAGAACAACTGCAGTTGATGGGCCTTGGTCATAATTGAGAGGTTGAGGTCCCACATTATGATGCCTAGGACATCAACTGGGAGCATATCAAGCAGTGTTTTGAGATCAGCGAACAAGAGCTTGAGAGTGCTCAGTGAGGGATAAATCAGTAGGGTAGTGAGGGTAGTAGGAGCAAATATAGAGATTTGTTAGAAGGAGGAGGGAGTAAAGACACAATGGGAGTGTCATTCTAACTGTTACATCAACACTGCTACATTGTTTTGTTGAGGGGAAAGGGAGATGATATCGAAATCAGTCTGGAGAGTGTTGTAATATGCACAGGCTCGTGCATAGGCACATACTTATATTCTTATACATTGGAGTGGCGGTGGATTATTACAGAGAGCAGCCTTGATGGCAGTGTCATGATGGAGGCATCAGGGTCAGGGTTTCAGTGACTGTCATCAAAGTAAGTTTTTGTTTATGGGAGTCTAAGAGTGCTCAGGGGGAAAATATGTTTTGTAACAGTAGTATTGGGCAGGGGAGTGGGGAAGAGAGAGAGAAAGAGAGAGAGAGAGAGAGAGAGAGAGAGAGAGAGAGAGAGAGAGAGAGAGAGAGAGAGAGAGAGAGAGATTTATGCATGAGATAAGATTGATCAGACCCTTACAACATCACAGCCCCAATCCCCTTAGTGCAGAGGTCTTCAAACTTTGTGGCGCACCCCCCCAGGGAGGGGGTGCGAGAGCCCAGCATGAAATCATGAAATGTAAAGTTTATTTTTAAAGAATGCTCTAAAATGCAACACTTTAAGCAATTATTTAAAAAGAATTCACGGGCGGAAAACCCCTGACGAACCCCCATTGATTGGTTCGTGCTCCCTCGCTGAGCTCGGTCGCTATGGCATTTTGTGGGAAATAATTATCCCCCTCCATTCAAAAGATTCACCAGCTCCCACTGACCCTTGGACTGTGTTTTGCGAATGGGGTGGGGGGAGCCCAGGGACTGTGGTGGGAGCAGGGTGGGTGGGAGCACTGGAATAGTGGTGGGAACAGGGTGGGGAGAGCCCAGGGTCTGTGATGGGGTGGGGAGAGCTCAGGGAATGGCTAGGAGTGGGATGAGGGAGCCCAGCGACTGTGATCGGTGCAGGTTGGGGAGCCCAGGGACTATACTGGGAGTAGGGTGCAGTGACGGCGCGCAATAGTTCATAGCCATTTGTGCATACTGTCCATTTGGCATTTCTTGGGGGGGCCCAGCTTGCATAAATTTTTCTCAGGGGGGGGCCCAGGCCAAAAAAGTTTGAAGACCACTGCCTTAGGGTGTCCTTTTCAAACAGACTTTTAGATATTTTCCAGATTCTATTGGCTTTTTCTCATTTGTTTACCTATGAACCTTATGGAGCATGTGCTCTGTGATGAACTGAAAAGTACCATTCAGCATGAACTTGTGCCAAGGTCAACAGCAATCGCATGATGGCAAAAACAGCATGAAATACAATGGACAATGGGACTTCTCATAGGCAGATTAAAGTCATCATTGAGTAAGTGTCAAATTCCTCCCGGCCACCGCTAATCTACCTCGAAAAAGGAGATACCACTACAATCATATATTTGTATCCATTGCATACTTGCAGCATGTCAACATAGTCGTTGTGTAAATGCTGAAAGGGACCATTAGGTCTTGAAATAACTCCCCTAACTCTGCGCAGGGTGTGCCCAGCGGTACACTTTTGCCATATGATGCAGTTCCCTACATAAAATGTAATCTGTTCTACCAAATTCTGAACAACCCATTCCTCTGCAATTGTTTCATCAAGGCTCTCCCTAGTGACGTGCGCAGGGTAGTTTAGCTGTTCTAATGCCACCCTTAATAAGGCTACAGGTATCACCGGTTTACCAGTGCTGTATTGTCGCTACAATGCTTCGGAAGGGCATAAAGAACATCCCTTCTGCGTCCACAGGTCTTTCTCATCCTGATGCGCTTCCCCTTGGATCTCTATCAGCTGAGTCGTAGACATGTCATTATAGCAATCAGGCACACTCATCATCACCACCATGCTTTCATTCCCATCAGCTGTGTCAAACGACATAATACAATCTGAACATGCAATGCGTTTTGCTTCCTTGTCTGCTGCTTGATTTACATTTGAGATAAAGTCTGCCCTTTTAGCGTGTGCTGCGTATTTAATGACTGCAATGGCTACTGGGAGTTGCAGTGCTTTAATGAGTCTATCCAATAAGGCTGTGTGTTGCACTGGAGTGCTGTCCACTCGGAGGGAGACCCTCCTTTTCCAACGTGCTAGCCCTGCGTGTACTCTCAATGTCACATAGGCAGAGTCACTGTACACCGTTACTTCCTGGTCTGCGTGAATACATTCCAGCAACTGAGTGTCCCGAAGGAGCCGAGCCAAATCTAGAAAGAGTGGGTTGGGAGAGAGGTACTCCCCATACCAAAGAAAATTCCACAACAGTGGGTTAGAATGGTGTATAGTATTTTAAAGTACTTTTTTTACAAGAAAGGTGGCTAAATATTGATTGGGTGAGATACTGTTCTAATGGTCAGTTTACTAATTCATCCAATACTTTCAGGTTTTCCCCAGTGCCAGATAAGCAATCTACCCCTGCAACAGAAAGACGTGTGTGGATGCATGTACCCTATCCATCAGAAACATTGTATGCCCATTATAAACATTGAATTTGCAGAACAAAAGATTTTCCCCAGGCGTGCCCTGAATATGGGCACAACTCAATGAAGGTCGAATTAATGCATTTTTCAGAAGGTATAAAGAAAAGAATAGGATTTAAAGACAGCTCAGAACATAAAGCATCTTAGCAACAGTCACTGAACCAGCTCAGCTACCTTTTCTGCTTTCTGCTTTAGGATTAGTCACATTGCATGTTGATCCCCGATACTTCTCAAAATCACTGCATTATCAACAGCGCAGTTCATATATTAAAGGACTACAAACCCCTACCTGGAAAAGGTAATTTCCCTGCTTTGGATGTATGTCATGTTCCTGTGAGGAATTCGACCATTTGCACGGTGAGTGTGCACTCGCCTGGGCTTTTTAGATTTGTTGGTAATAAAAATTAATGTTGGAAGATCAACCTCCGAAAATGTGTGAGGCTATTACACACACATTTTCCCTGCTCACAGAACGAAACGCATAGTCACATATACTCCAGTAGGACACAGCCTTGTAGGGTGTCCTGACCCACGTTTAAGCTACCCTGCTACAACATTTGGTGCTGTGGGCTTAGGAAATTCAAGATGGCGGAAAACCCACATGTGCGCCGAAATCCAGGAAAGCTGCGCAGTTGTGCGCACACCAAAATGGTTACCTAACTTGCCACCCACCAGGGTAAAGAAAGGTCTTTGTTAACAAAATCCACTTTTACTGATGTCAAAAAGTTGCTGAAATCGTGACTCATTGGACCACTTTAAAGATTCAACCCTTTTTGTGGGGTTCCACATAACCATCTTACTGTAAGGAGCCCCATCAAAACAATGTTAAGCAAGGATTTACTACCATGTAAGAACCATTCCTGTTTAGAATGCATTAATCCAAGAAAATCCCAAAAATGGGTGCAGTACCAGTACTCACCACTATCCAAAAGCCGGCGTTTTAAAACCCACTGTGTGTTTTTCTGAAGGCAAGCAAAATGCCTATTTCAAACCTTGCAACATGTGCAAAATATTCACTGAACACCAGCAGACATTTGGCAGAATGGAGTTTTGTGTGCCTACAAAATCTGGGAAATGAAGAGCCCAAAAACAATGCTTACAACAAAAATGCTATGGAGTCAGCAGCTTAAGCCTAACTGCAACTGGATTTAAAACCACCAAAATCGAAAATGTTAAATTAAATGAGTGACCTATGTTTGGTGTCACATGCCTTTGTAACTGTTGAAATGTCATAGTTTTGCACTTAGAATCAGCATTCTAGCTGCATGTGTAAAATTACAAGTTATTTTAAAAGCAACAAAAAGTTAGCTGAAGGTCTGGCTTAAGGAACTTGATTTTGCCTAGCAACGGATTCCATCAGGAGTGAAACTTGAGTCACAACTATGTTCCCAGGCCAATGTTCCTTTTGCTGCCCACACTAAGGATATGCCATCTATCTGATAATTGAATTTACTGTGCTCTGCCAGAGAGTGAACAAAGCCCTCTCCACTCAGGCAAAGGTTTTTATTACAGACGTCGTAAAAAGTGGCTTCCTCCTGGAGAAGCTGGGAGGGGCACTGCCTGTGAGAAGCAAGCTGGCTTGGCAGAAACTGGAAAGACTGGTTTCTGTACCATGTGACCTGAAAAGACACACCCCTGCAGCAAGGATATGGTTTTATAAAAAGGGGGATAATTCATAGTGCGGACATGTGAAAATTTTATAAATGATACCATAATTCTTGTGATTTTTCTGCCCACAGTTTAAGACGTGGTAGGAACCGGTGGTATGTTCAGGGGGGTTTTAGCGGAAAAGTGGATATTACTCTAAATGTGTGCATGTTAAAAATCTGAAACTTCATCAGTTAATGTCCCTACCCCCTGCACACATGTATGTAAAGTTGGGTCCATGTCGGAAATTGAAAAAGCAGTTAAAAAGTCAATTATGTACACTCTTTGAATGCAAGCTCCGAGAATGAGCAGATTTGGACATAGACATGGCTAAATTCAGCCACACCATGTATATGTAATTTCAAACAACTGTGTAACTCTGAAGTATGGATTTTGATCATATATATATTTGGGTGCACAGATGATAAGGGAGGTTGTTTCAAGAGATCATAAAATGACATCAATCTGACTCACAGTTCAGTTTGCCAATCAAGCGGAGGAATGGAAGCCTGACCAATGACGAATGAGAGGGGCAAGTCTAGTGATGCAACACACACACCCATTCTCAAGAAACAGATAAAAGCAGAGAGTCAGGACACATAGAGACATTCAATTTCATCTGCCGCTGGAAGCCCTGCCGGAAAAATCCATACTTACCTCCATCAAACTCCAGAAAGCCAAACTAGAGACTTCAATCTATCCAGAGCAGAGACCAGACCAGAGAGAAAGCAGTGCTGTGCCTAGCAGAGACCAGACCAGAGAGAAAGCAGTGCTGTGCCTAGCAGAGACCAGACCAGAGAG
Source organism: Ambystoma mexicanum (assembly GCF_040938575.1). Lineage (NCBI taxonomy): Eukaryota > Metazoa > Chordata > Amphibia > Caudata > Ambystomatidae > Ambystoma > Ambystoma mexicanum. The sequence continues at coordinate 232,765,062 of NC_090931.1, forward strand.
AAAGCAGTGCTGTGCCTAGCCGAGACCAGACCAGGCGCTGTGAGCAGAATCCGGAAAGACCTGACCAGACTGAAGATCGTGACCAAGTCGCTTTCCTGTTCAAAATCTCTTGTGAGTACTTAGCAAAACTCAGAACACATCTCTTAGTTTAAATTCATCTAATTCAATCTATTTAACCTAAGTAGAACTGCCTCCTATCGGTCACCTGTCATTTCTAGTAAAATTTGTCATTTTGAAAAAGTGTGCGTTTAAAATTTACAAAACCAAAAACGACCTTTACTAAATTACTCATATCTCCGCAACCGTTTGGGCTAGAGACTGGCAATAACTTTCATTTGGAAGCTGAGATCCCAGGCTTTCCTAGGACCCCAAAACGGTAGAGATAGTCCTTGCGGTTCCTTTGTAATAGCGCTCGGCGCATCCGCGAATTTTGCCGCGATTTGCAATTTCTTCACATGTAAAAAAACTGCTGCTGCCTGATTTCATTTGCCAGAAATTCGTTTAACCTGCTAACTATCCCTGCATCATTGCTAGTGTGAGCCTGGACTAATATTAACTAGATACCACTCACCCTGAACCTCTGAAAAGGGAATTAAAAGCATTTTAGCATATTTTTTAATTCATTGCCAGCACATATCAAAGCAATTTGGGCCTGTGTTTTTAAACTTCTGTTTTCTAAGCTTGCTGGGGTGAACTGAATCACAGTTGATTGCATTTCTGAGAACTGTGTGCTTCCTTCCATTTCCTTGCCTTGCATCAAGGGGGGAAGGGGATTGCCAGAGAAAAGTGATTACATTGTTTTGCTGAAATCATATCAAGTTGTTTTCTATACTGCATTTCATTCATTCAACCTTGCATCCATTTGAACTCTATAAAGGATTTTGTACCACCTTCTTCTTTTGTTCCTATTTACCAGTGTGCTACCTTATCCATTTCATGTCCACTCATTAGTGATTATAAGAAGTGTGTTAGTGCCAGATTCTCCGTTGTTAATCTTCATCATATCAGATTAAGTGTGCTATTCAGTTATTAATTTATTATAAAGCGTGATATAATATATATTGTTTAAATTATCAAATAAACCTTTTAAACTTGCAAAACAGAACTACTTCTTGGCTCAGTGGGGTCAGGGGGATTCCAAGAGAGGGGTGTTATATAGGGGTAGTCATCCAGAACGCATGAACTGGACCTAAAGATATATCAATAAGGGTTTTCATTCAGTATTATAGACTAGGCGTTGACTTAGCTGTAGTGTTGAATTGAATCCTCTTACAAATTGGGGGCTCGAGCCGAGACGTTGGGTTAGATTTACCACTTGTGCAGCTTAATACAGTGTGCTAACTGACGGGATACATACATCCGGTCGGATCACCACGCTGCATTACGCTGTGAAGCATTCCTCAAAAGGGACACTCCAAGAAAAGTTCTGTTCTGCAAAAATAAAATACAAACTTCTGTAAGTCAGGACAGAGACCAATCTCTAGAATGACGACCTTAGTAGACATGAAAATAGCCAGAGAGCACCTCTTGCATAAGCTATTTGTGAGAGGTGAATGGACCGAACAGGGCCAGGATGTGTGGTTGCAGGCCATCACACAACAGGTCACTGAAACAGGGTCAGATATATATAGAGATCAGGGTCCCTTACATGTGGCCCTGAGTGAACTATATATGGCTCCTAAAGCCAAAGAGGAACACAATAAGATTGCCAGGATAGCAGCATACCTGTACCTATATATGGGAGACATGCAGGATAGATGTGCTGAAAGCCAAAATCTGGCAAATAGGCAACAGATGGTGTTAGAGAAGGTCCAATCTGACCTGGTCTCTTCTGAGCAGAGGCTGCAGAGGAGCCAGGAGTCAGATAATGACAGCAGACTGTACATCACTAAAATAAAGGAGGATATGGATGTGCTGCAAAAGGAAAAGGCAGAACAGGATACTAGATTTCTGGCCCTGCAGAAGGAGCACCAAGACAGTTTGGACTCCTTACTGCAGAGCCAGAAAAAGCTGGAGCAACAGATCAATTTCAACAGGGCATGCACAGAGCAGGTAGCCACGCTGCAAATCCAACTAGACAGAGAGAAAGAGGAGAGCAATAAACTGATCCTGAAAGACCTGGATACCCAGGCAGAGTTTGATCAGGAGCGCCAGAAAGCTGGTGCCTTCCAAAGGCAAAGGGACGACCTGGCGGCACAAATGCAGGCTCTTAGTCAGGAAAGAGACGCCTTAGGCCAGGAAGTCTGCCATTTAAAAAGGAAAATGGAAGAAAATCACCTGGCCCACCAGGGACTGGGTGACCTCCAAAAAGAAAACCAGAACTTGCTAGAGCACACCAGGAGGGTGGAGGATGCTCTAGCAAGAAAGGAGCAGGCCAATAGGGACACAGCTCAGGAGGTAACCCTCCTGCAGCAAAGACTGGCCCAGTTCTCCAGGACCAACCAGGAAGCACAGAGGGAAAATGAGGCCCTCTGTCAACACAATGATAGGCTCCAACAGCAGGTAGCGATGCAGGAGAGACTGATAGAGTCGAGTAAGGCCTTAACTGAGGAACTGAAGGCACAAATGCAGGCTCTTGCATTGCAACAGGGAGCAGGGGCGGATAGAGATGAGGTTCGCTGGGAAATGGAAACTCCGGAGCATAACCTCAGGAGCCCTAGTACCAGAGGCCCTCATACCTCTCAGTCCCTGGACTCTGCCACCCCCATGTCCCCTGGCGCACATGAGCACAGGGCCACAGGGATGGCAGATTACTATCCAGCCAGAAGCATGGGGCTCATAGGCCAGTACCATCCAGGAATGGAGGGGTGGGCATCCGGGTATGGGCACCCAAGTACAATACAGTTCAGTGGGGAACCCCAGGAGAGTAGGCCCATTAAGGGCATCCTGAAAACCTCTGCCCAGTTAGGTCAGTGGAGGGGGTACCCATCAAATCCTGACAGCAAGGAGGAATCTGAAGACTCCTCTGAACTGCGCAGGACACAGGAGACCAGGTCCCCACATTCTGCCAGCCATTCCCAGGCTCGCAGAATCCGGGAAAACCTGGAAGAACAGACGGGAACCTCTGGGAGCAGTGCCTCTGAGTCCGACGAAGAATGGACAAGGGTTACCCGAACCAAAAAGGCCAATAAGGCAAAAAGGGCCTTGCTCAAGGACCCCTTAAAGCAGATTAAGGCGATCAGGAGCGTCATCACGCCTTACCATAAGAACGCTAAGTATTCTGTTTGGGAGCACTTAGAGTTGTTTGAACAATTGATGGAGACTTTCCATTTGAAGGACAGCCAAAGCTGCATTCAATATGTAAAGTGGACCTTCTCCCCGGAATACTCCAGTTTCTTTGCGGGGCTGGAGGACCAAAATCATTTAAGATGGTCCACCTATAAGGCGGCCATCCTGAAACATTTTTCTGTTCACAGAAATCCTCAAGAGGCTCGCAAGGCAGCCTACAATTTGCAATGTGGGGAGGATCAGGCCCCACAAGAATTTGTGCAGGAGTTAAAGCGGGCTTTTGCACAGACCACAAGAAGGGTGCGCACGGATAGCCGTGAATTTATAAACACGTTTTTCCATGCCTTGCCCAAATATATCATGACCCAGCTCGTGAGGGATTTTCACGAGAAAAGATCTTTAGACTGGGTCATTGAACAGGCTACCCGCATCTATGAGGTGCAGAAGCCCATAGAAAATAAAAGCAATGCCCAGAAAAACCCCAAAGCCAACAGCACCCCTGCTGCTGCCAAGGTGGCAGAGGTAAAGGTCACCCCCGTTTTGGATTTGGAGATGGGGGGGCCTAAAAACCTACCTGCACCTAATAATGCTAGGCCCAGAAGGTCCTCGGGCCAGTCGCAGACAGGGAGCCAGGGAGGCAGCCCCACAAATGGGGTCCCTCGCTCTCCTGACTATGTAAGTCCTCGCTACAAAGGTAACAGACCCATCCTGGGTTATGTGTGGACTCCTCCAGCCCAAGGGGGGGGATCCAGCCAAGCACCTAACCCAGGGAACTTCCCTCCAAACTTCCCACAGGAGGGCAGAAATTTACCAAACCCTGGGCAGAACTTTTTCCCCAGATATCCACCCGACTTCCAACCCCAAAATCATCCATCCTTCTTTCCTCAATTCCCTGAGCCCAGACCACTGAATCCGGGAGAGGGGAGGCCAAGGGTGGAGGGGTACCAAAATCTTCCCAACCAGGGGTACTACCAGAGGAGGGACAGCTACCCTTCCCGGGATCAGCCCAGGGGAGAAAACAGGGCCCCGTATCAGCCTGAGCGGGTTTCCCAGTTAGAGCGCCAGGTTCAAAACATGGCGCGGGATATGGGTCATATACTGAGGGCACAGCAGAACCCTCAGATCAGCATGCCGGCGCAGAACGCACCCAACTCTGGACCTGGTGCTCCAGAACAATGACGGGGGCAGCACCCCGATAAATCACCGGTTCCCAGGGAGGAGGCACAAGGGGAAGGGGGGTGTAAAGCCTTGGAGGAAGCTTCCTTCCTCACTTGTAAACAGCCCCTGGAAACCCAGGAACCGGAAACAAAATCTCTTGCCCCTGAAAGTCTGCCTCCTAAGGTGCAGAGGGGGGGTAGGAGAAACAAAAGACCCAAACAGACTCAGTTTGAGGAGGAGGTACAGATCTTCCAATTTGAGGGAGAGGGATCCTCAGAGGATCCTGGGAAAAGGATCTTCTCCTTCAGAGAGGGGGGAACTCCTCCCAAAGAAAAATGGGTCCCTAGGGATGCAAATCCAGACTGGGGAGATGTGGAGACTGAGCTACCGCCGCCCACCATCTCATCCCAGAACCAACCGCAAGAAAATCCCCTGGTTCAAACCCATCCTGGGGACTGCCTCCAAAAAGGGGGGGGCAGCCCAGAACCGGAACCAGGGGAACCCACAATGGCTCTGATCTCCAGTTGCCAACTTTTTCTTTCAGATTCCCAAGACTCTCCACAGAATTCTGCCCAAATCTCTTCGCTAGCGATGTCCAAAACCAGAAAGTTAGCCCACCAGTTGTCCAAAAATGTACATTATCTGTGCCCCCTTGAGGAGAAGGAGGGAAGATATTATGCCCCCGGTACAAGTACAGGGACAGGGTACAATTTTGGCACTGGTGGACACTGGATCTCAAGCTACCCTTCTGTCCAGAAGGGCCTTTGATGAACTGAATGCAGGAAGGGGAGAGAATTACCAAATTCCTCTCACCTCTCTTCCTGGACAACTGCAGAACTTTGATGGGAAGGAAATTCCCGTCGAGGGGACGGCAGACGTGGGCATTAAAATTGGGCGACACAAGCTGAAACACCCGGTCATAGTTGTGACCCCAGAGGGCACCCCTTGTTTACTAGGGAATGACCTCCTGAGAAGGTTGTCACCCCTAATAGATTGCGTAAACAAGGTCCTCTGGACCCAGACTAGCCGACCAATAAAATTAAAACAGAGTGTCAACCATGTTAGTTTAAACGGCACCTGCCACATGGTTGAACAAAAATCTGACCAAGTAGAATTTCACTTCCAGAATAACCAAATTCCAGACGTGACAGTAATAGCAGTAGGACAACAGACTGGTGATGGGGGGTCCTCTCTATTTCTGAAAATCAACCTTCCTTCCAGTCTAAAGTGGTATTCCACGCTGGAAGGAAACACTTTGAAATTCTATACCAATCCACAATCTGAAACTCCCACTCCTATAGTCCAGAAAGATGTGAAATCAGCTCAAAGTCTGGCTGATATTCAGCAAATTGGAGAGCAGTTGTTCATCCCTGTTCAGTTAAATGATGGGAAGGACTCTGTTCTCGCTCGAGTGTGTGTGAACAACGGTAAGAGCTTCATCAGCGAAGCCATGTTCCGCCAACTCCCAAAAGATCCAGCCATTCCCACCTTCAAACTGATAGACAAATGGGAAATGGACCTGGAAGCACCTAATTCCAAACATCTCCTGCCAAGCAGGTGTATGCTCAAAATCTCCATTGGCAACAAGAGCATAGTCCACAATTGTTGGGTCGTGCGAGACGTCCCTGCCGCCTTTTACTTAGGCAGTGACATTCTCAATCGCTTTGCCATTAGTTTGGACCTAATAAACTTCAAAGCTTGGTCCCGATTAGCGGATAATCCCATGGGCTTTGATGATCCAGAAAAAGCATTTAGGTCAGCTCAATTGCTACCTTATGCAGTTGAAATTCAGGTAAAAGAGGAAGTCACCATCCCAGAAAGGACCCGACAATTCTCCCTGGAAGTGAAAGTTAAAAGGGGACAAGAGTTGAAAAACCCTGATGCTTACATACATCTAAATGCTTCTCTCCAACAGCAAGGGTTGGGGGTAAACCCAACACCATTAGTCAACATAGAACATGACACCATTCCAATAGAGGTGGATAACAGCGACTTAAAGAGTATTACTCTAGCCGCAGGCACCATTATTGGAATGGCGGTTGATGACCGACATTTTTCCATTGATTTAGGTAATGAACTGTTAGGACCAATCCCCAAGGACTGTTTTGACAGTGACAGTGAGGACCATACAACACCAGACAGGATTTTTACCCGGCATGGGGGGAACTTCCTGGTGTACACTTCCTGCCCCTATGGTAAGGAAGATGTGACTTGTGACTTCAGGAGGGATGAGGTGATTTTCCAGGTCCATGAGGGCTGCCTTTCCCACCTGAAGCCTCCAGTCCAAATCAGCACTCTGACCAGGGACTTCTCCACCCAGCTGGAGGAGGCCGCTGAAATAGCCAAACCAGAAGTCTTTCCAGGCTTCAGGCAGATGGTGGAAGAGAGAGTCAACCTAGCTGATGCCTGTGTGACTCTGGAACAAAAGCAAAAGTTGAAACAGGTTTTCTTGGATTTCCAAGATCTCTTTGCGGTAGACTCATATGACTGTGGTCGCACTGACATCCACACAACAACAATCCCCACGGACCCTGGCATGACTCCTGTGTTTGTGAAGCAATATCGCTTGCCTCTCGCATCAATGGAGTCCCTTACTGAAATAATTAAGAACCTTGAGTCCCGGGGAATAATCCGTCCAGTCCACAGCACCTTCAATAATCCGGTGCTGGGAATATTGAAGCCAAACGGCCAGTGGAGACTCTGCGCCGACCTCAGGGAGCTCAACAAACGGGTCCATACTTCCCGATGGCCTCTTCCCTACATTGACCAAGGGCTGGCCCAGATTCAGGGGTCACAGGTATTCACTGCAATAGACCTGACCAATGGGTACTGGACCGTGCCTGTCAGTAGGGAGGACCAATACAAACTGGCTTTTACCTTTGGGGGCCAGCAGTACACATGGACCCGGACTCCCTTCGGATACCTTAACTCCGGTAATGAGTTCAATATTTTCCTACATAAGGCCATGCCCGACCTGGGTGCGAGGGGTAACCTGGCTTATGTAGATGATGTCCTCATCAAAAGTTCATCTGTGGAGGAACACATAGCAGAGATCCGTTATGTTCTGACCCAGTTGAGGGCCGCCGGAGCAAAACTTTCCTTTCAGAAAGCACAGTGGTGTAGAACCCGTGTTAATTTCTTGGGGCATGAGATTACTCCTCAGGGCCTCTGTCCCCAGGAAAAGAAAGTGGAAGCACTTCAGAAACTGAAAGACCCCACAACTCTGCGGGAACTAAGGAGCCTCCTTGGACTGACTAATTACAGCAGAAAGTTCATTGAGGGCTACGCAGAGATCACCAGACCCCTGATTCATCTCCTGAAGGGGGGGGTCAAGTGGGAATGGGGTCCAGAACAATCCGAGGCAGTAAAACAACTCAAAAGAAGCCTCTCACAAGCGCCTTGCCTAGCTTACCCTGTCAGAAACAAGGAGTTCTTCCTGGAGACAGGGTTCTCTAATACGTGCTTGACGGCAGTATTATACCAAAAGCATGACAAGGTCAATAAAGTAATCTCCTATGCGAGCAAAACTTTATCCTCTGTGGAGGAGAAATTCAACGATTGTGAGAAGGCACTCCTGGCAACGGTGTGGGCATTGAAGAATTACCGCCCGTTTATCCAGGGGGAACACATAATAGTGGAGACTCCACACCAGCCTCTGCAATATCTCCAAAGTGACAGAATCCGGGCCGGAAATGTGAGTAATTCCCGAATTACTTCCTGGATTCTGTCAATGCAAGGCTTTCCTGTGGAGGTCCGATATGGCCAAAACAAGAGGAGTCCCCTCGCGCAAGGTCTGGCTGACTTGCATGATTGTGCCAGAGAAAACTGTCTCGAGGACGAAAGTCTAAAAATAAAGGACAACATGGAGGCATACCTTAATTCCCCACACAAAGTCTTTGAAGAAGACAAGTGTGAGGGAATGCCCACTGTGTATGTGGATGGATGCTCTTACCATGTTGACAACAACGGGGAGAAAGAACTGGTGGCTGGCGTAGGGAATGCATGGGTGAATGAGTCCCCAGAACCCTCCGCTGGATACAAAATTGGTCCCCGAAGTAGTCAGGTGGCAGAATTGATGGCTGTGCATCAGGCCATCCTCAATGCTGTCCAGCATCAACTCCACGAACTGGTCATAATCACAGATTCGGATTACGTACGGAACGGGTTCGTGGAGCACCTGGTTAATTGGAAAACCAGAGGCATGTTATGTGCTAACAACAAACCCTTGAAACTTGGGAAGTTGATCCAAAACATTGATGATCTGGTCACCTCGAATGAGATGACCATCTATTGGAAGAAGATCAAGGGTCATTCCAAAGTAGAGGGACCAGACAAAACTGGAAATGACTTAGCTGATCAGCTGGCCAAAACCGGGGCCATCCAAGGAGATCTAATTGAGATTGAGTCCCTGTTGGGGGAAATCCAGGTCACTGCTATCACTAGGTCCCAGACAAATGCTCACAACGACCTTCCAATTGCACAATGGAGTAAGGAGACCCCTGATGCTGATTTGATTACTGCTCAGAAGGGGGATCCAATAATTGGTAAATTTTACCAGCACCTTGAGGACCCTGAGAACTTTCCCCTGACGGATACCGATTACATTGGGAAAGAGGACCTAAGAGTGTTGATGAAATGTCCAGAAATGTTCCGGATCCAAGACGGTTTGCTGGTAAGGAAATCCAAAGCTGGCCACGATCAGTGGGTGGTTCCTACCTCATTCCGAAGCCTGATGTTAAGTCACGCCCATGATGCGGCCACCGCCGGTCATAGGGGGTTTCACACAACATTGGAAATCTTAAGAGAGGTTGCATACTGGCCACACATGGGCCAGGACCTCAACCAATATTTGAAGGGTTGTCTTGTGTGTGCACAATTTCAGCCGACATCCCTCACACACCGGGTGCCTTTACAAAAGAGGGGAATGACACTGCCATGGTCAGATTTACAAATCGACTTTGTAGGCCCTGTGATTCGCTCGGCTAGGGGGAATAAGTACATGTTGACTGTGACATGCTTGTTTACCAAGTGGGTGGAATGTCTCCCAGCCCCAAATTGCAAGGCAGAAACTGCAGCTGCCTTGATGATTAACCACATCTTTTCCCGTTTTGGTCTACCTCAAAGGATTGAGTCAGACAGAGGTAGCCACTTCACCAGTGAGGTAATGACAAAGATGTGGGAGATACTGGGGGTCAAGAGAAAGCTGCATATTGCTTACCGGCCAGCTTCTTCTGGGGCAGTAGAGAGATATAACCGGACAATTGTGAGCATCTTAAAGAAGTTTGTGGCAGATTCTGGGCCAAGTTGGGATATCCGATTACCTCTGGTCCTAATGGCTATCAGATCTACCCCTTCATCTGCAACCAAAATGTCACCATTTGAGTTGATGACTGGGCGCAAGATGGTGCTTCCGCAGCATTTGCTCTACAGGACCCAAGAGCAGACACTGATAAATGCCTCCACTACTCATGAGTATGTAGAGAATTTAAGGAAACACCTCCAACATGCTTTTGCTTATGCTCAGCGGAATCTAGAAAGATCGACTGATAGCATGAAGACCCATTATGACCTGAAAACTTCCAGGAAGGAATATCAGGTGGGAGACCGGGTCTATCTATACAACTTCCAAAGGAACCAGGCCAAGCAGCGCAAATTTTTGCCTACATGGAAGGGACCCTTTGAGATCGTCGATAAGATCTCCCCTGTGGCCTACAAGATCCGCATCCCCAAAGGTGGTTCGGCAGAGGGGGAAGACAAGTGGGTCCACATAAACCAGTTGAAATGTTGCCATCCCAGGCACACTCTGCAACAACTGGAGGAATCCTCTGGAATCCTAGCGGGTACTGTATCAGACTAATTCAGTTCCAATCATAAAACCTACCACATCTAGTCTCTAAAATATTGTGATTTACATGAAACTGTCTCTAGTGATGCTGTTTTTTTTTTTCAAAATAAGAATGTAATATTTCGTTACGATGAAATGCATATGCTGCCCCACTATCTCAACAGTGGTGGAAAAAAAAATCGTCTATGAGTAGATATTGCCGCTCTTCCTTTATCATCCTAGGAGAGATGAAACCATGAAGGATGACCAAGAAGGACGATCCGGAGACCGGGAGCAAAGACACAACGGGCCCGGGGTACCGCCCAATCTTCCCATCAGGACCGGCGAGGAGAACTGATCGATCTGACCGGATGGAGAAGAAGATGCTGAACTGTGCCATCTACAGAAGAGGAAGAAGATTATGCGGACAGACCGGTGCGTGGGTCAAAACCCTTGGGCACGCGACTCCCCATCGACCCAAACTCAAAGTGCAGTCACGTGGGGGGGCTTGTAGGGTGTCCTGACCCACGTTTAAGCTACCCTGCTACAACATTTGGTGCTGTGGGCTTAGGAAATTCAAGATGGCGGAAAACCCACATGTGCGCCGAAATCCAGGAAAGCTGCGCAGTTGTGCGCACACCAAAATGGTTACCTAACTTGCCACCCACCAGGGTAAAGAAAGGTCTTTGTTAACAAAATCCACTTTTACTGATGTCAAAAAGTTGCTGAAATCGTGACTCATTGGACCACTTTAAAGATTCAACCCTTTTTGTGGGGTTCCACATAACCATCTTACTGTAAGGAGCCCCATCAAAACAATGTTAAGCAAGGATTTACTACCATGTAAGAACCATTCCTGTTTAGAATGCATTAATCCAAGAAAATCCCAAAAATGGGTGCAGTACCAGTACTCACCACTATCCAAAAGCCGGCGTTTTAAAACCCACTGTGTGTTTTTCTGAAGGCAAGCAAAATGCCTATTTCAAACCTTGCAACATGTGCAAAATATTCACTGAACACCAGCAGACATTTGGCAGAATGGAGTTTTGTGTGCCTACAAAATCTGGGAAATGAAGAGCCCAAAAACAATGCTTACAACAAAAATGCTATGGAGTCAGCAGCTTAAGCCTAACTGCAACTGGATTTAAAACCACCAAAATCGAAAATGTTAAATTAAATGAGTGACCTATGTTTGGTGTCACATGCCTTTGTAACTGTTGAAATGTCATAGTTTTGCACTTAGAATCAGCATTCTAGCTGCATGTGTAAAATTACAAGTTATTTTAAAAGCAACAAAAAGTTAGCTGAAGGTCTGGCTTAAGGAACTTGATTTTGCCTAGCAACGGATCCCATCAGGAGTGAAACTTGAGTCACAACTATGTTCCCAGGCCAATGTTCCTTTTGCTGCCCACACTAAGGATATGCCATCTATCTGATAATTGAATTTCCTGTGCTCTGCCAGAGAGTGAACAAAGCCCTCTCCACTCAGGCAAAGGTTTTTATTACAGACGTCGTAAAAAGTGGCTTCCTCCTGGAGAAGCTGGGAGGGGCACTGCCTGTGAGAAGCAAGCTGGCTTGGCAGAAACTGGAAAGACTGGTTTCTGTACCATGTGACCTGAAAAGACACACCCCTGCAGCAAGGATATGGTTTTATAAAAAGGGGGATAATTCATAGTGCGGACATGTGAAAATTTTATAAATGATACCATAATTCTTGTGATTTTTCTGCCCACAGTTTAAGACGTGGTAGGAACCGGTGGTATGTTCAGGGGGGTTTTAGCGGAAAAGTGGATATTACTCTAAATGTGTGCATGTTAAAAATCTGAAACTTCATCAGTTAATGTCCCTACCCCCTGCACACATGTATGTAAAGTTGGGTCCATGTCGGAAATTGAAAAAGCAGTTAAAAAGTCAATTATGTACACTCTTTGAATGCAAGCTCCGAGAATGAGCAGATTTGGACATAGACATGGCTAAATTCAGCCACACCATGTATATGTAATTTCAAACAACTGTGTAACTCTGAAGTATGGATTTTGATCATATATATATTTGGGTGCACAGATGATAAGGGAGGTTGTTTCAAGAGATCATAAAATGACATCAATCTGACTCACAGTTCAGTTTGCCAATCAAGCGGAGGAATGGAAGCCTGACCAATGACGAATGAGAGGGGCAAGTCTAGTGATGCAACACACACACCCATTCTCAAGAAACAGATAAAAGCAGAGAGTCAGGACACATAGAGACATTCAATTTCATCTGCCGCTGGAAGCCCTGCCGGAAAAATCCATACTTACCTCCATCAAACTCCAGAAAGCCAAACTAGAGACTTCAATCTATCCAGAGCAGAGACCAGACCAGAGAGAAAGCAGTGCTGTGCCTAGCAGAGACCAGACCAGAGAGAAAGCAGTGCTGTGCCTAGCAGAGACCAGACCAGAGAGAAAGCAGTGCTGTGCCTAGCCGAGACCAGACCAGGCGCTGTGAGCAGAATCCGGAAAGACCTGACCAGACTGAAGATCGTGACCAAGTCGCTTTCCTGTTCAAAATCTCTTGTGAGTACTTAGCAAAACTCAGAACACATCTCTTAGTTTAAATTCATCTAATTCAATCTATTTAACCTAAGTAGAACTGCCTCCTATCGGTCACCTGTCATTTCTAGTAAAATTTGTCATTTTGAAAAAGTGTGCGTTTAAAATTTACAAAACCAAAAACGACCTTTACTAAATTACTCATATCTCCGCAACCGTTTGGGCTAGAGACTGGCAATAACTTTCATTTGGAAGCTGAGATCCCAGGCTTTCCTAGGACCCCAAAACAGTAGAGATAGTCCTTGCGGTTCCTTTGTAATAGCGCTCGGCGCATCCGCGAATTTTGCCGCGATTTGCAATTTCTTCACATGTAAAAAAACTGCTGCTGCCTGATTTCATTTGCCAGAAATTCGTTTAACCTGCTAACTATCCCTGCATCATTGCTAGTGTGAGCCTGGACTAATATTAACTAGATACCACTCACCCTGAACCTCTGAAAAGGGAATTAAAAGCATTTTAGCATATTTTTTAATTCATTGCCAGCACATATCAAAGCAATTTGGGCCTGTGTTTTTAAACTTCTGTTTTCTAAGCTTGCTGGGGTGAACTGAATCACAGTTGATTGCATTTCTGAGAACTGTGTGCTTCCTTCCATTTCCTTGCCTTGCATCAAGGGGGGAAGGGGATTGCCAGAGAAAAGTGATTACATTGTTTTGCTGAAATCATATCAAGTTGTTTTCTATACTGCATTTCATTCATTCAACCTTGCATCCATTTGAACTCTATAAAGCATTTTGTACCACCTTCTTCTTTTGTTCCTATTTACCAGTGTGCTACCTTATCCATTTCATGTCCACTCATTAGTGATTATAAGAAGTGTGTTAGTGCCAGATTCTCCGTTGTTAATCTTCATCATATCAGATTAAGTGTGCTATTCAGTTATTAATTTATTATAAAGCGTGATATAATATATATTGTTTAAATTATCAAATAAACCTTTTAAACTTGCAAAACAGAACTACTTCTTGGCTCAGTGGGGTCAGGGGGATTCCAAGAGAGGGGTGTTATATAGGGGTAGTCATCCAGAACGCATGAACTGGACCTAAAGATATATCAATAAGGGTTTTCATTCAGTATTATAGACTAGGCGTTGACTTAGCTGTAGTGTTGAATTGAATCCTCTTACAGCCTACAGATGCCTACAGATGCCGTCCTCCCCTGTCATGTTCAGCTGAAATGTGACAGCTATGGGTACATAAACGCATCTCAAAAAGGGGAAAATATCAAAGGGCCCTTTTCTAGATTGGCTGGTGGCAGTGCATACTAATGAGAAATAATTAAGGCTAACCCTGGGAAGGGGCTTGGTCGCAGGACAGACAACAGGAAGGCGGGGCTAACACCTCTTTGATATGCAATGTGTCAACTTGAAGCTAATCACCCTTCTTTATGGAGGACAGTGAATGGATGAAGTCTGGGTCCATTAGTACAGTAGGCAAACCCTGCAGAGCGGACCCCTGCCAGAGGGAGAAGCATGTTATTTAAGGGTGATAGGAAGTCAGCTCCCGTCACAAACTTCAAGGGAGACCTGCGCTTTGTTCAAGAGTCACAGATGCCTCAGTTAACCAGAGAGACACTGATCTACAACAGACAGAAAGATGGGTGGGACTTGGGAGTACAAATTGTCATCTCTTACCTTTCGTGTTGCAAAGCACTCTAGTCCTGCCCTCATGCATAACAGAAGATTGTTGGTGGGGACCCCGGATTGGTTTCTTAAGGTAGGCTTAATCTTCACCAATCACTGGGGCTCATTTGGCTTTAAAAGAAGGCTGAGCCCTTCACTTAGCCGATCATCCAGGGACTTCAAAAGGAGTAAGAAAAATGACTCATTTGGACCCTGGGTGAAGGTACAGTCTACCTTACATCTTCCACCAGTGAAGGAAGGCCAGGATTTCCAAGAGGGAAGCAAGATCCCTCCCCTAAAATCCATTAAACATGAAATGCAATAAAATAGCAGCAATGTGACAACAATAAAATGCATTTCACGCAATAAATAACATATCAATCAGTCATTAAAACTATAAATGCTATCAAACTAATTGCTGTCAGTCAGGGAAGCAGCTCTAATGACATTGTCCAAAAACGTGTCCTTGTGCTCCAGGCCCTCCTCAAATAAGATAGAAATGCCCAGGCGATGTGAAGTGGCTCTGCTTGTAAAAGAAAGCTCAATGCAAGGCGACATTGTGTACATTTGTCTCACTTCAATATCGGGTTAATCGTATGCTTTCTCTGTTCCAGATAATATGGGAAAAAGAAGACAAAATGCAGAAGATTTTCAGCTGCTGAATTGCAACAAGGGCATTCTGAGTCCTGCACATAGCCTTGCCAGTTCGTTGTGTTTGCTCTCAGCAATAAAAGATTGAATCGCGCTCTCCTGACAATCCAGCAATCTACTGGATTACTGCTGTGGGTTAATTAGGGTTGCAAGGAGTTCACTTTGGTCACAATAGCATGTTTCTGGTTTGACACCAGTGAAAGCTCAATCGACTTGCGCATCTGTACAACAATTCGTTCTGTTGGCATTCCTCCCATCCTGGCTTAGCAAATTAGTTGGTGGACAGAGGCTAGGAGCATTTAACTGGGTCGTGCAGCCATGAATAAACTTTAAGCATCGAATATTGCTCCAGGCATCTCTTTGCATAAGGGCCTGGATGATCTCTTGCATTAGCGGTGCCTAAGGGTTTGACCAGGTGCCAAGCCAATGTAGTAATGGGGGCCTGATAACATTCATCTGCCAAGTATTTGGCTCCGAGCTCGGCGGGCACAGCAACGGTAGAGGCTAAGAACTGCAAGCCCAACACTTTTTTATTCTCCAAGGTCTGGAGTGCAGGAACTTTTTCGTGCCCTGAAAGGGAGAGCCCATAGTTCGCCGCTGCCCGTGTTTGAGCATTATAAACATTCATAATACGGTCAAGCATTTTTTCCCTTACAGAATTGCATAAAAAGTGTTCTGCTCCACTCAAAATGCCTGGCTCATTTTAATTTTCTGTTTGCATATATCTGCATTACCATTGCAGTTCACCAAAGCGATTTCCCAGTTAATCAAACTCTTTCGCCGTCGCAATCACAGACCCATTAATCAGCATCTTATGCATTTCGGTTTTCTTCTTTCGCCCTGCAGCAAAGGCTGTGACTGCTGACTTTTTTGTATTGATTTGCAGATCTAAATTTGTCATGAACTCTGTGTACACATTAATCAGTCTCTACAGGGCATTAGCCGTGCAAGCAATGTTAACCGTATCGTCAGCATAGGCTAACAAAGGAAAGGGTTTATTGCCCACACACGGGTAATCTGCATTTGAATCAACAAGAGCCTTGTACAAACCGTTTATGTATAGCGTAAATAGAACCAGTGCCAGGACACAGACATGTCTGACTCCTGTATTGACATAAAAAAAATCTGGTACATTTCCCCTGCTCCCCAAAGCAGACGCACGCTTTGGTGCCTCTGTGAACCAACTGTAGGACTCTCAGGATCCCAGGGGGGCAACCCATGGACACAAGCACTGACCAGAGCTTGTCTCCGTTTACCTTGTCAAAAACAGTGCTTAGGTCCATAAAAGTTGGATAAATTGGTTCTCTCTTTACAAACACTGAGTGCGCCCTATCAAATATAAGTTCAAGGCCTGATAGCAAGTCCCCACGCCAGGTCTAAAACCATATACAATACAATGTGGCCAAAGATTTTATATGATGTATCCAAAAGCGATATAAATCTAGAGGCCAGCTGGTTTTTGCAACCACCGTTCTTAAAAATAGGATGAAAGAAAGCACTTTTCCATGATGGCGGAAATTCCTCTTTTTTTAAAAATGCATTAAAGCAAATTGCCAACAGCAGAGCCCACAAATCCACCAATGATTTGTAGAGGTCTGCTGGGATTGCATTCACATTCTTCAAAGAAACATTAACCGATAAGCCACAGTCCCCAAGAGTAGTGCTGGCTATGGGACCCCCGAATAAGGAGGAGAAATGGTCTACAACAGGTCTTTGCCTCCACTTGTGTTTCAGTTAAGGTCTGCTCTCTCCTGTAAGGGTGCCCTTTACTACAAACTCCCATGAACTTTTTTTGAGTCTTTCCAGGAGACAGCTGGAAGTAAATTTTCCCACGCTTGTTTTTCCATAGTCACTTTCCTGTTATTTACAGCCATCTTATACTCCACTCCGGCCCTGATGATCGTCCCCCTCCAACTGTCCGGTTCCTTCAGAACCTCCAACAATTTCCTTGTTAGTGTTTTGCATTACTTATTAAACAAACTCTTCTCACCACTCTTATTACGTGTAAAGTCGTGCTGCAATTTATTTGATAATGACCCCATCAATACTTTAAACATGTCAACCACCTGTTCTAGGGGCATAGTGTTGTCAAGAATAGAGAGGATGAGGTGCAAATTAGAGGACCCAAGTTCCTGATGCAAGGTCCCAGAATCATGCTTGGCCCATTTTATTTTTCTTCTGCAATGTGGGTTGACCACGCATGAGTCTAAATGAGGGAAGGTAACTGAGGTCAGTGGATTGCATTCCCACTGGAGGCTTAACCTTAACGGAAAGTGATCACTGCACAAATCGGGTATTACTCTAAATTCTTTTATCAAGTTCCAATGTTGACCATGCATAAGAAAATAATCAATGGTTGAAGACCCCTGCGTATTTCTAAATTTTACTGCCCCCGGCACATCAGACGTAACACGTCCATTAAGGGACCGTAGACACCATTACTGGAGCCACAATCCAACTTGCATGCTCTTGGCACAAACCCATGTGTCCATCACCTGAGGTTGCGCAACTCCATTTGCAGCATCCTCAGATTCATCCTGCACCCAGGTATCCCATTACACTGTGGGGCTGTCTAATCTTTCCAGTATGTTGCCTTCCACTAAATCTTTGAGCATCCCAAGTGTATTAGATTCAGAAAAATGGGGGCTGCTGTAGTACGACCCTTATGATTTGTTATATACAGTTTGAATTGTTATCTGTTACCTTAATTTGATAGTTCATGGAAGCCTTTATCAGAGTTGCTAGACACCCATAACATCGCCCTCTGTTGTTCTTGCATGCAGGCACTGTAAACAACACAACCCCATCCATCAACCACTCCTCTGTGGCCCATGTTTCCTGTAATATGATCTACAAAACACAAGATTCTCTTGAGCATAAAAAGATGTGTGTGTGATGAATACATATCGTTTCTAAGTACACCTACCAATGTGTATGTTCAGTGCTTTTCTCGGCGTTTTTAGATATTGGATAAGTACTCCCCATATTTCTTTCTATCTTAAATATAAAGAAAATCTGACTACGGAGACCCTTTTAATATGTAAAAGAACTGAAGGATCAGAATTACTCAGATTTCAATCTCTTGGATGGATAACACATTTTTAAAACTAAGTAGTCTTTCTTTCTATTTCTCACAACCAATATGTTTACTTTTATTATTACCTTACATTTGACTAGGCAGACTCCTCCTTTAGCCTTGATTGTGACAGGTGTGAATGACCACTTTTAGCATTAGCTGACTTAGTTCATCAATAATTTACAAATTGTCAAAGGTGTGTGTTTATTTCAAATGAAATATATCTATTGTTATCTGCAAACTGATAGAAGCAAAATGACGCTTTCTCCATATGGAAGTACAAAAAACATGCTAATATGTACCTTTTCTAGAAATTTGTGGAATTGTGATATTGCCCCTGAAGAAGAGTGTAAACTCGAAACACGTTGGGCCTAACATTGTACAATAAATTATTATGATTGCTTTGATTTAAAAAATGTGAGATGGGTAATTCTTTACACTATCCTACAAAAATGAATTATTGATTGTTAACAAATAGTATCAAACTGTTTATATGAATTCTTGATTACCTCGTCAAATTACTGATCTGCTCTACAGATAATAGATAGTGTGCAGGGGACGGGAGTTGCTAAAAGTTTTTTAGGAACAACCACTTTTTGCCTTCCTACAATGCACAGCGTGCTGCAAAGAATGGAGCCCTGTTCAGGACTTCACGACCCATCTGCACAGAGGGTCCATCCTGTGCAGGACAGTATAGCCCTTTGAAATTGACCCAAATGGCCAGTGGCTACCGGTTGTTACGTAGTAAACCCCCCCTCAGGAGACTTTATTCTGAAATTAAGTCTCATGGAGTCCATTTATTCTTCTCCCCAGTGAAACATTTTCTCCCCATGACAATAAATTAATTTCTGCCCATTTCAAGTCCTCCACCACCTTAAAGTTTTAAAACAGTGTCTCTACCCTTCTAAAGAGGGTGCTGGAAAAGTCCAGTTAGGAAAAGAAAGTCTCTGTTTTAAAATATTGTCTAGCCTCCCCCTTGAATGGGAGACTCTGTAAAAGAATAAACCCTCCAGCCTGATGTGGGAGACTCTGTAGCAGAATACACTCTCTGGCTTGCTTCGGGAGAATACGTACCAGGAGCACCTATGGCGGCAATTCGTCGAGACCTGGGACTATCATCACTAGCCTCTGTGGTGGACCAAAGTGCAATACAGTTGTACAGGAAAACCCTCCTAGCCATTACGCTACCAGTTATTCAGGTGGTAGCCACTGAAATAAAGAGTGGAGGTTGCAAACCACTCAACGCCTGGGTCAGACAACTTCAAGCCAAACTAGAAGAAGTAGCCTGTACCGAGGAGCTCCTGATCAAAAATCCGGGCAGAGTAAAGAGGAAAATAGAACAACAAGACTGGATCACCACTAATGAGAAGATTCTGTCCTACAAATCATTAAAACATCTTCCACCTGGACACAACAAACCAAAAGCTCCACTGAAGTATTGTAAGAAATTTCCGGATAAAGAACTAAGAAAAACCTTCATGCGAGCTCGGTTAAACCTGCTCCCAACCAGGGAAATTTTGGTCAACAGATCCCTTTCTCCAACATCGACATGCCGCCTCTGCGGAAACCTTGACCAAGTAGAAACACTAAGACACCTCCTCATGTCCTGTTCGCCATTGTCCACGGAGAGACAAGCGTACTTGGCATCACTTATATCACATCAGTCAGTGTTAAATGAAGAATTCAATGAAGAAACGGAATGGAACCGCCTAATTGCAAGTGACTCAGCTAGATGGTCTAGGACGGCAGCAAAACTCCTGGATATAGCTTTGAAAAGAGCAAACTCAGCAAACAGCACACAACCTGCACAAGGTTCCTAGTGTAATCGTTTCGTCGAAAGTGGTGTCCTAAGTAGTACATAAAATGCACAAAACATGAGAACGCTGAACTGCAAATGTTGTAAAAACCATAAATGGTTAAAAACAAAAAATTAAAAAATAAAGAATATGTACCAGAATAAACTCTTCCCCTTGAAGAAGAAACACTGTATCACAATATCCTCTTCTCTTCTTTGGTGGGGTAGACTCTGTATCAGAATAAACTCACCCCCTTGAAGGATAGAGTCTATATTAGAATGCCCCCTTTTAAGGGGGAAGAGTTTATTTTATCAGAATACACTCTCCTCCTTTAAAGGCGAGACTCTGTAACAGAATGAACTTTACCCTTTGAAGGGGAGACTATCATCAGAATAAACTCTACCCTTTGAAGGGGAGACTATCATCAGAATAAACTCTCCCCTTTGAAGGGGCGACTATGTAGCAGAAAACATTCACCCAGGTGTTGGAGGAGACTGTTTACCAGAATAAACTCTCCCCCTTGAAGGGGAGACACTATATCAGAATAAACTCTCACCCTTTAAGCGGGGGTCTATATCTGATTAATCTCTCCCCTTTGAAGTGGATACTTCACAGAAGAATAAATGCTCCACCTTGATGGGGGTGACCTACAACAGAATAAGCTCTCCCGCTTGATAGGGGTGACTATATCACAATACACTGTCCCCTAGAAAGGGGAGACTTTGTATCCGATAAACTCTCCCCCTTGAAGGTGAGACTCTGTAACAGAATAACCCCCCCCCATTGATCAGGGTGACTCTGCATCAGAATAAATGCTCCCCCTTGAAGGGGGAGACGCAGTATAGAATAAACTCCCCCCTCCTTGAAGGGGATAATCTATATCAGAATAAAATCTGCCACTTGAAGGGGAGACTATCTAGCAGAATACACTCTCCCAGTTGATGTGGGAGACTCCTGCATCAGAATAAACTCTCCTCTTTTAAGGGGAGATGCCATAGCAGAATACACTTTCCATCTTGATAGGGGTGACTTGGTATCATGAATAAACTCTCCCCCTTGAAGGTTGAGACTCTGTATCTGGTGAGACTCTGTATCCAAATAAACTCTACCATTGAAGGGGGAACGTCTGTGTCAGACTAAACTCTCCTCCTTCAAAGTGGAGACCCTGTATTAGAATAAACTCTCCCCCTTGAAGGGGATATAGTGCAGCAGAATACACTCTCCCCCTTGATGTGTGAGACTTTGTATCAGAATAAACTCTCCCCTTGAAGCAGCAGTATCTGTAGCAGAATACACTCTCTCACGTGCCACTTGCTGGGGGAGAATCTGTACAAGAATAAACTCTACTCCTTGAAGGAGAGACTTGGAATCAGAATAAACTCTACCCCTCCGTAGAGGAAACTCTGTATCAGAATAAGCTCTCCCATCTGAAGGGGCGACTGTGTACCAGAATACACTCTCTTCCTCATTTGAAGGGAAGACTCTGTAACAGAATAAACACTACCTCTCTGAAGGGCAAACTCTGCATCATAATAAGCTCTCCCATCTGAACGGGTGACTATGTATCAGAATAAACTCTTCCCTCTTTAAGTGGAGACACTTTAACAGAATAAACTCTACCCCTTGAAGGGAAAAATCTATATCGGAATACATTTTCCCATTGAAGGCAGAGACTCTTTTTCAGAATAAACTTCTTTCATTTGAAGAGGAGACTTTGTAACAGAATAAACTCTCCCCCTTGAAGGGGGAGGGTCTGCATTTCAAGAAACTCTCCCCTTGAAGGGGAGACTGTATATCAGAAATAACTCTCCCCCTTGAATGGGGAGACTCTGTGTGTCATAATACAGTCTCCCACACGTTGGGGGTGGCTGTATCAGAATAAACTCTACCCCTCTAAGGGGGAGGCTCTGCGTCGCAATACACTCTCCCCCTTTAGGGGGAGACTATATATCAGACAAATCTCTACCCCTTGAATGGGGAGACTGTGTCATAATACATTCTCCCATATGTTAGGAGTGACTGTTTCAGGATAAACTATCCACCTTGATGGGGAGACTCTATATCAGAAAAAACTCTCCCCCTTCAATGGGGAGGCTGTGCCATAATACATTCTCCCACATGTTGGGGGTGACTGTTTCAGAATAAACTATCTACTTTGAAGGGGAGACGCTGTATCAGAATAAACTCTCCCCCTTGAAGAAAATAATCTATATCGGAATACGTTTTCCTATTGAAGGCGCAGACTCTGTATCAGAATAAACTATCCCACTTGACATGGGAATAAGGATAAACCCTCACCCTTTGAAGGCGAGACACTACATCATGTAATCTCCCCCCCCCTTGAAGGGGAGAATCTGTATCAGAATAAACTTTCCCCTTGAAAGGGGAGACTCTGCATCAGAATAAACTCTACGCCTCAAAATGGAGACTCTAACAGAATAACCCTCAGCCCCTTGAAGCAGGAGTCTCTATCAGAATAAACTATTTTCCTTTGAAGAGGAAACTCCATAGTAGAATGAACTCTCTCCCTTGATGGGGTGACTCTGCATCAGAAAAAAACTCTCCCAATTCAATGGGGAGACTCTGTATCAGAATTAACCCCCCCCTAACGCTCTTAAATGGGGATGACTATCAGAATAAACTATTCTCTTTTGAAGGGGATACTCTAGCTGGAGACACTAGCAGAATAAACTCCCCACTTTAATGGGGTAGAATCTGTATCATAATAAACTTTAAGGGGAGACTCTGTATCAGAATAAACTCTTCTTTTTGAAGGGGAGACTCTGTATCAGAACAAACCCTCCCCTTTGAACGTGAGAACATATTCCAAGTGCATCTGCAATATTGTTCTGCATTTCCTCTTCTTCTTTCACAGGGGTAGGTTTTTGCAAGTTTTATAATAGGTATTTGTACAATTGATTTGTTTAGTAAATTATTTATATTTTCATACAACTTTGATTGGACATTCCTTTATTTTGGAGCTCTGTTACTTTGCTCTTTCGGTTGCAACAGGATCACATTGAAATCCCTCATGAGTGTATAGCCTTCCCTCGGTCCATGGTACCACAAAAGACAAAGCAGATATAAATCTTAGCTTGCCTGTTTTACCTCTATGAATGGGATCATTGTTGGTTTGTAGAAGAGTGGGGTCTACGTAGGCAGTTAAGCCACTTTTCATCAGTGTAATCCCGCAGAGCAGAAATCATGTCGCTTAGAGAGTGGAGAACAACTGCAGTTGATGGGCCTTGGTCATAGTTGAGAGGTTGAGGTCCCCCATAATGATGCCTGGGACATCAACTGGGAGCATTTCAAGTAGTATTTTGTGATCAGAGAACAAGAGCTTGAGAGTGCTCAGTGAGGGATAAATTGGTATGATAGTGAGGGTAGTAGAAGCAAATACAGAGAGTTGTTAGAAGGAGGAGGGAGTAAAGACACAAGGGGAGTGTCATTCTAATTGTTACACCAACACTGCTGCATTATTTTGTTGAGGGGAGAGGGAGATGATATTGAAATCAGTCTGGAGAGCAGCCTTAATGGAAATGTCATGATGGGGGCATCAGGGTTTCAGTTACTGTCATCAAAGTACGATTTTGTTTATGGGAGTCAAAGAGTGCTCAGGGAGAGAATATGTTTTGCAACAGTAGTATTGGGCGGTGGAGTGGGGGAAGAGAGAGATAGATAGAGAGCAATGCATGCATGAGATAAGATTGGTCAGACCCTTACAACATCGCAGCCCCAATCCCCTTAGTGCAGAGGTCTTCAAACTGTGGAGGAAATGGCCAGGAGCGGCTCACATGGTTGGACTGGACCATAAAATTGTCTCAGGCACCAATGAAAAAGTGGCCCGCAGTTGCAAATGGATATTCATTCCTTTAGTCGCAGACTGAATAGTACCAAAGGGGGTGTTTTTTATTAAAATGTAAGCAAATTGTGATATTTAAAGAATATTTATTCAGCAACAATTGTCAAAACTACTAGCTGCATAGTGAAGTAACTCATTAAACTGGCCCACATTGGCCAAAAAAGTAGCCCATTTTGACTGCCCTACACTAGCATTTAGCATTTCTGGCACGGGCATTGCCTTATTGCCCTATATGCCAATTGGAGCCTGGCAGCTCATCCATAATGGGTGAGAGGGCGTCCACCCAGTGGCCCTCTCGCCCATTATCGAGGAGCCAGCCCAGTGAAACACTGAACACTCCCTCAGCTGCTTTTTCCAGCTGAGGGAGTGCTTCTGGGCTGGCTGAAATGCCAAAGGGAAACACTGTTTCCCTTTGACAGTTCAGTTCCCCAGCCGCACATGCTGACTGAGCCATGCAATGCAGGGGGCGTTTTGCTTCGCCAGCCTTGCATAGCTCATTGGAAATGCTGGCTAGGGCACTGCGTGTATGTATGTGTGAGGGGGAGCTCCTGTGCCTCCTTGCACATATGGACAGAGCAACCTGGAGCGGGGCATTTCAGCCCCCACGAGCAGGCCCCTGCAGAAGGTATGTTTATGTTAATTTACTTTTTATTTAAATAAGTGTATGGATGTGTGTATGCTTGTGTTATGAGTGAGTGTATGCTGATGGGTGCTCGTATGAATGACAGAGTGATTGCTGTGTGAATGTGTGTGTGTGTTTGTTTTGGTCCGTTGAGCTGATTTTGGCAAGTGAGGGGTAGAGGGGGGAAGGAGGGTTGTACAACAAAGGCATATACAAAATGCCTTTGTTGAACAATCCCCCTACCCAGCTGCCAAAATCAGCTCTCCTGTGGCGCAGTGCAGCCCAGGGGACAGGAAGGGTATGTTTTTAACTGGATATCTATTATAGTGAAGAGGGAAAATCAGAGTGTCCATTCCCTCCTGATGGGGCCTCTAACCGGAAGAAACCCTCTCGACAGAACAACTATCGAGTATCCGAAATTGCACCCGTTCTGACCGCTCCCAACGTAAGCTCACATCATGCCAGACATCCAGCCATCCGCCCGGTCAATCCTGCAATGGCAAAAGCCTTAGCCAACACAACCAACAACAACCAAGACCGAGCTCGAGACGACTATATGGACCAACTCGATTGACGTCCCGGCAAGCCATGCTGCAGGTCATTAAAGACTCCATGATGACATAGCCACGTTAGACAGTAAGCACACATGTAGTAGGCACAATCGGGACACTCACACACTGATCCACACGAAGAACATACGCGTACAGTTCTATGAGCTAGAGGAAAGTGACAACAAACTGTCTGCGCATTTGTTATTTTTCATATAGGCTCGCTTTTGCACCGCAGAAACGCAAGATGCCAGAAGAGCTTGTGTATATGCTTGCAGAAGCTACTCGCTATTTACTCTATGGATGGACAGGAGCATTCAAGGGACCTGACTGCTCATTGCATGCTTTTAATCCTTGAGCAAACACATTGGAAGAATAAAAAGAGCTTAGGTAGGCCTCAAATCAATCCAGAACAATAACACTCCTTTTACAGAGATCTCGAAGCTGCAAGCTGCTGAGAGAGCAGAATCGCCCTGGCAGGGACTGCCACCGCCAAGGCTACAATGTTGCAAGTGACATTCCTCACTCACGATGCCACGATGAGCCCAGCTCCAGGGCAGGATACCTCAAGCTAAAATACAAATCAAATCGAAGTAATTCGACTTACCTAACGCTACCCAGAGTAGCGTTGGGTTAGGGGAAGGAGCTTGGTAAGTGATGACGATTGTGATATTACAAGTGTACAAAAAGGGCATGCGAGCCTGAAATTGTGAAGATGTACTTGGATGCCCCTTGATGCCTAGTATGTTGTCCCTGCTTGTTTGATACAATAAAACGGCAGTAACCCTTTGCTCCTTGTGTGGACCTCGACTTCTTTGAGACATTAGAAGGAGTTAGGGCCTTCCATGAGCTGGCGGTCCGTGGACCTTAGGTACGGCTCTGCCGACCCCAAAATTTACCCTAACAAGTTGGACGCCCCATTGAGATATGCTCCTGAGACCCCGGCAAGATTGCTTATGACATCAGCCCTGCAAGGTGCGGCCACCTCTGCCATCGAACCTCGGAGGACTGCAGGACCCTCAAGTAATTGCGACACTGCCGGACATCGCAACCAGAGATTGACTTCAAAAATGTATCCGGCCCGCAGTTGGTGAGTGTCCACACGTGGTCCAGAAGAGGAAAGGCGAGCCAAGTGGGAGGGGAGCCAGCACTGAGCAGAAACTGTAGACATGCACCTAAATGTAAGTGTCGTCCGTACAACGAGCAACATATTGGGCCTCATTACACATTGTGCGGTAGGGATTTAACGTTACCGGTAATGGAATACCGGTAACGTTAAATCCCCATGCCAATTACGACCTGGCTCACCGCTATTAGCGGCACCGCTAAGTACGGTGCCACTAATAGCGGGCAGGCCGCGTGCGCGCGACCCTCCTTCCCGTAAATTACGCCATGCCGCTATTAGCACAGCATCACAAGGCGAGCGGACATGCTAATGGCGGCATGGTAAAGCCCCCCAAACCCGTTACCGCCATGGTGCTAATACCGGCATCGCGAACCACCCGTTAAGAGAACTGAGCAGTGTTCCCACCTGCCACAGGTGGACAAAATCAGCACAGGTGGAGGCAATGGAGACAGTGGCAGCACTAAAGGAGCACACCACACCCCTTCCCACACCCCTTCCCACACCAAGATGATTCCAATACTGGCAGCATTACATGGCCTGGAGGACCTCATAGCAGTGCAGCTGCAACAACAACAGGCAGCACAAAGGAGACGCAGGAGGAGGAGGAGGAGGAGGAGGAGGGCAAGACAGGCACAGCAAGCACCACCACGGCACCTAATCATACCACAGAGGCACCCACCAATCCCCAGGATCAGAGCCAGTCCATTCAACCTAACCCCTGAGCAGATACACACCCTGTACCGTCTGGACACGGCTAACATCACCAGCATCGTGGACATGATCCACGACGACATTGTGTGCCTCATAGACACAGAACTGCCATCCCCCGCTACTGAAGGAGGTGAGTGCGCACCACTTCCTGTCCACAGGCACTAATCACCATACAGTGGGACAGATGCATGGCATCTCACAACCAGCATTCCCACGCACACTGAACAAGGTACCCGATGCACACCTGAAGCATGCACCTGAACACATATCCTTGCCACAGACTGCCCAGGAGAATGCAAACACAAAAGTTGGCTTCCATCCACTGCCAGGCATCCCAAGTTGCATCGGGGCCATTGACTGTACCCATGTTGAATTGGTGGTCCCACATCACAATAAAGTAGTCTACCGAAACAGGGAGCAATTCCACTCTATCTACGTCCAAATGGTATGTGACGCCAACCAGATATTCACACATTGCTGTGCCAGATTTCCTGGAACTACACATGAATCCATGGTACTGCGGATCTCAAATATCCCACGCTACATGGAGCGACACACCGGACAATGTACGCGGCTACTTGGTGAGTAGCCGGGCAAGCACATGGCAACGTGATTTGGGGGGGGAGAGGCACACACTCAAAGTGGGTGTTGACTGGCGTCCGTACGGAAAATGGACATACAGATGTACGCCAATGTCCATCAGGGAAGGCCACAATGTACCTGAGAAGAACCCACATGAAATTTGAAGGTGCATGACTATGAGAACAATGCAGGCTGCAAAATATTACACATCCATCCCCATTTCACGTCATGCCACGCCACATATTACACAAATCAGCAACATGGCGTCAAGATGGTAATACAGAATCAGCGCATCACAGCATCAATCCAGCAATGTACCCTTGAATGCATGCAAAGGGAACACCCCTGGACATAGCACTGAACCACACACCTATAGCACCACTGAAGTGATGCTTCACAGCATGGCAACATCGGTGTCAGAATGTCAGTACACAAGCAGTGTGCTACAAAATTTGCCTGGGCCAGGGACACCTAAGACCTGGCCTCACCCAGGACATGTCAAAATTACTGTTGTAGGCATTATTGTGGCATTTCTACTTGCAGGGTCGGCCACACACTTGCACGTTGCTGTCACACAGACCATCTGCATGTATGCTCTCAGTTTAGCACTTGCATCACAATGCAATGTCAATTTGTGTGATGTGAACAGGCCGCCCTTGAGGTGAACAGTAACAGGACCCCATTCATCCCCCCATGCAGGTGATGCGGCCTATCCCCTGAAAACCTGGCTCCTCACACCTGTACGGAGACCACAGAACAGGCACGAGGAGGTATACAATCGTGCACATACCCGTACCCGCATCGTGATCGAGCAGGCCTTTGGACTTTTGAAGTCACGTTGAATGTGCATTACCAGGTCTGGCGCTGCTCTCCTGTATGGACATGAGAAGGTGGCCAAGATCACCATGGCATGTTTCATGCTGCACAATATGTGTGACAGACGGAATGGCCCACTGCCCCCTGATGTTGGAATAGAAGCACCTGATGAGGATGATGATATTGATGACGACAGAGGTGAAGGGGATGCAGGTGTTGCAAGAGGGGATGGCCAGGAGGCACGTGCTGTGAGACAGCATCTGATCAGCCAATCAATCTGCGGAACATGTTTTCGTACTGTCACATGGATTTGGGGAGGAATGCACTGGTGTATGTCTTAGAGCATGCAATGGACCCTGTCGCCAATGAAGTACACACACACACAATGAAGATGTCCAAGGCTGCGTTTTCATCAGAAACCAGTGTATTGACTAACATAAAGGTGAAGAAGTGCAAGCCCCACAACATCCCACCACCCTTCCCACCCCCCCCAACAGACCCATAACACCCTTCCCACCACCCCCCACAACAGACCCATAACACCCTTCCCACCACCCCCCACAACAGACGCATAACACCCTTCCCACCACCCCCCACAACAGTCCCTCATGTGTCTGCCATTTTTTCCATGGCCAATGCACACCGAGGTATCCCCATCAACCCCCTAGTTTCCATTGTCCTTGGAAGGATCTTGAGGGTTGCCAGACGTGCGCCTGGTGGTTCGCATTGAGCGCCTGAGGGGGCTTGTTTGTGTTGACCCGGAAGACGAGGATGGGGCAGACTGGCCTTGTTGATGAAAGTGGCGGTCCATTGTGTCTGCCATGCGGACAAGCACCTCCCTAAGCCTTGCAATTTCATTGCATATCCTGTCCGTGCTGGCGTCCATGCGCTCAGTGGAGTGCCTCACCGTCTGGACAATGTTCTCACTGAGATTGGCAGCCTCAGCGACATGCTAGCCAACCAGCACGGTCAGCTCCTGTTGGCGCTGCAGGATGGTGGAAATTTGGAGGTCAGTGCCGGGTGACCGTGCACTGGATGCCGTGCCCTCAGATGGCTCCAATGTAACAGGTGATGATAGCATGGGTGACATGATTGCAGGGTTGGTGTCCTCGAAAGTCCCATCAGAACCAGGGGTCTGGGATGCCACTAACTCTGGGCTTCCTGGGGGGCTTGGGGTGTGCATCTCCATGTGCTGGACTAGGGTGTCCTCTGGATCGGATAGGGGGCCAGTGGCGGCTGCCTCACCAGTGGAGCTTGCCGCAGCTGATGGTGGGCCCTGGGTGTCTGGCATTGTTGCCAGTGGGTTTGCCTCCGGTGGTGGGGCCACAGTTGGTGATGCAGCTACTGTTGCCCTGGCAGGGGCACTATGACGTAGGCTACCACTCTTCAGGTGTGGCCTTCCCCCCTTGCCCCTGGATGTTGCTGGGGTATCCTCCGGCTCCTGTGCCCTTGGCCTCTTGGATGTAGGTGGTGCCTTTGATGCATCAGCGGCATCCTCCCCATCTATATGTGAGCCTGTCAGGGACGAGAAGGGGGATGGCATTGGTTGCGTTTCAATATACTCAATGTAAATTACAGGAATGATGCAGTTGTGGCCTTTGGGACTTAGCAGTTGTGGATGCAGGTGATGTGCCAGTTCAGTGCCTCATCCATGCATGGTTGAGTTTGGGACTTGTCTCTGGTGATGTGTGCATGTGTGTGTGTTTGGGTCTGACACTGACATGGTGATGGACGGATGCATGTGCGGATGTTTGTCCATGAATGAGTGGGGGCTGTGCTCACATATGGGGTTGACTGTACATTCACACCGCATCCTGTCACGTGTACACTCACCTCCATCGGAAGTGGTAGCCACGCCGACCTCCATGCTGCCCACTCCCTCGATGCTTTCGGTGGCAATCATGTTGGCGCATGTCTCCTCCCATTCCTTCAGGCGTATTGGGGAGCCATCTCCACCGGCACTGGCAATGCGTCGTCCCACCTCTTCTTGCATTTGCGCACAGTGCGCGTGCTGGTGCCCACGCCACTGACTTTGACAGCCACCTTCTCCCAGATGGCTTTCTTCTTCAGCAAGGTAGCGTGGCGCATGTCATTGGCAAAGACTACCTCTGCATGCTCTGCAAGGGTCTGTGTCAACATGACCAGTTCCTCATTAGTATATTTTTCCTTCCGCTGCCTGTCACAGGTTTTCTTCAAGGCTTTGGGCATGATGCAGGTGTCACGGATGATTTAACACAGCTCCCAACTCCAAAATGGTCCAGGGGCAGAGGATGGCAATGGATTGTGTTTTTAAAGATGGCCGCCGTGCTCTTTCCCGTTCCGGTGCGATGACGCTATTTCCGGTTCTGCAATTTAACGGTTGATGCTAATAGCGGTGACCGCTATTAGCATGTAGAGTGAGGGCGGAGGTGCTATCAGCACTTTGGTTGGCCCCGGTAAGGTGCTTTTGCAGCATGGCGGTAGGGTCATTTACCGGCATGGCCCTATGCGCGTGTCCGCTTACTCGTAATGGTACGCTATTGGCGGTCTCCTGTGAGGGCAGACACGCTAATTGCGCCATGCCGGTAAATCCCGTTTTTTACTGCGTACCGTGTAATGAGGCCCATTGTGTTGGTGGGGGGAGGATGTGTGTGTAGGGTGGAGGGTGGTATAACATTATCATAATGTTCGGAAACAAGGTGGTGATCGGCATGTGTATAAGTAAAGGGAACGGAGTGGAGGTAGTCCCTTCTTGTGCAGGCTAGCGTCTTGTGGGCAGGACAGTGGGTCCCCAGGAAACAGAAAGGTTGTTGCGCTGACAGGTCTGGAAAGTGAACACACGTGTTGGGGAGAAGTATGGCTTTCCTATGAATCGACGTTGTAATTCAGTGAATAGATGTGGTTTTCCTATTGAGTATTTTAGCTCAGTCAATAGATCGTTTTTCTATTAATTGAGTGGTTTAGCTCAGTCAATAGATGTTGGATTCCTGTATAAGTTTTCTGCGACTATCTAGAGATTGCGGAAGATAGGTAACTGGTTAAGTTTCCGATATAGGAAGCTTATCACACGTCAGGCGACACGGCGGGTGCAGTACACCTATAAAAAAGGAGAACAGGTGGTTGATGATGTATACTCCACTCCGGGGGAGGTAGGACGACGTCTGTGGGGATTATGGACTTTATATGTGGAATTAAAAAGGTGGGGGTATATGTAAGATACGTGCACAAACTGTTAGTGTTAAGATTTAGTTTGGTGACGTCACCCATAGGCCATTTGCATAGGACATTGTTCGATTAGCAGGCGCTGAGCTCGCGATTCAGCGCTCAGAACAGGAAGATGCACCGCTGCGCGCTGGTAGCTCCGGAATATGGTCAAGGGGCACAATGAGTGGCGGCAGCCCAGTAACGGCGGGCCGGTACCAGAGAATGCTGCACTGGTATACGGTCGCAGGGGGACGGACATATTGAATGGGCTTGCTGGGAGGCAGCAACGCCCATCGAAGTAGATTATATTGCATAAAGTATACGGCGGCAGGGAGCCATAGATTCTGGGGCAGTATGCCGGATAACGACAGCTCCTTAAAAGGCAGGGCGGTACAAGAGTATGCCTCGCAAGAGGTGTGGCTGTTAAAAGCACTAATTGAACATTGAACTGCATAACAAAACATTTTCCACCATTGTTCTAACAGCGGAAAATCAAAACCCTCAATTTGAGGTCAGATAAAACATACGAGTGAAAGACAATGATGTACCATGGGATCAGGGGAGGAGCATCATACAGGGGGGCCTGGGATGGTACTGACCCCAATCCAACACATCAGTAAAATGTTACCTAATTATTGAGATAAAATAATGAAATATAGTGTAGAATGGACTAAAGGTATGGAAGGTAAAGTATCGATACCATGGCCATCTAATGGCAGTTTTACAAGGGATACCTTACAGTCACTACTCACATACGTGCACAACACATACAAGGGAAAGAAATTAGCAAGCCGACTGGAAATATTTGAACAATGGCTAATGTTCCAGGGTCATTACCATGGAATGTTGAACTTACAGGATATAAAGAAAGAGGGAGCGCCCCCCTCCTGCACCTCCCAGCATCGCCTCGGAAGAAGCGGATGAGGAGGAGGAATAGGGATTCTACCCGATTAGAGAACTAAAAGAAACCACTGAACCCCGGGAATTAACTGCAGCCGAGGGCTACTCAAAACCCACGTACAAACCACCCCTGTACACCCCAAAGGCGCATGCCACACGGGCAGAGGTAGGTAGCCCAGATGTTGGAGAGGAAGGGCTGAGACAGGCGAAGAGCAAATTTACAGGGATAGGACCAGATGAGTGGATAGCAGCGCAAGTGCTATTGAAGTTGCAAGGAACCACCACGGGAGAAACTGAAGGGGCAACAGAAACAATAAAGGAATTAGAGTTGGGAAATGGAGGTAAGGACAAACAGATGAAAGACACGTAAAACAGAGTGGAGCTGAAGGAGAAGAGGAACACATTAGTGAACCAGTTAGAACAGAAGGAGCGGGAATGGGAGGCACAGTTAGCATAGGAAAGGCGAGAAAGGGCGGAGCACGAAAGGAGGGAATGAGAGGAGTTGCTGGAGAAAGAACGGACAGAGGTGATGGGGAGGATACCAATGGGGGGTACGAGTAAGGTAAGTATGGAAGCCAAGGGGCCTAGTACACTAGTGAAAGACAGCTGAACGAGAAATGGCATTCTGGAGATGGAAGATATTGCTAGAAAGCACATGAAAATATGAGGAAAGCAGGCTGAAGGAATTAAGGTTAGCATTGACAGAGGAAGCACAGAATCAGAGAGAAGAGGACGAGGAAGCACTATGGAAGGTACACAAAGAGGTAATGGAAGAAATAGATAGGACACAGGCGGGCGAAGAACAAAGAGCAGAGCACCAGCCCAGATGGATACCGACGGGACACACAGGGAGTAGCGTGGGAACGGACGGGATGCATAAAACAGAGTCCGTACAACAGAGCACAACAGGAAGAGGAGATGCAGATGCAGGAAATTTTACAAACATTGACGTTGAAAGCGTAACAGTACGGTAGCCAATACCACGTAAATTGACCTCCTCAGACGGATTCTGTAGCGAGGAAGACGAAGATAGCAATGATATGGGAAAGGAAGGGCTGAGTAAATTGTACATTACACGAACAGGTACAGGAATGTCATGGCAGTGTAGGATTCAAGATGAAAAGAACGGGGGAAAGCACACTGGCACGACTACAGAGGGCGCGGCAGCAACAGTGGCACCACAAACACCATACACACAAAGGCTCTGAGACCTCCGCCGATGCAGAAGAGATGGGGCAGCAGTTACCCAAAACAGGGGACACACATGTCAGCGGGGCGGACACACAGGACCCCGGGGAGCATCGGGCACAACACCCAATATAGATATCACAGACATCGAGGTAGACATCGAAGAAGAGAGAGGTCCAATACAAATACGACAGTACAGACAAATACCTGAGGAAAAGGCTGAATACTCACAGATGCATTATTAGAGACGGGGGGAGTAAGCCGCAATATATACCCTGCAAGCACGCAGACAGGGAGAAGGTTAAGAATAGATTGCCATCACTTAGTGGAAGGGCATGGAAGTGGATACATGAAATGGAAAAACAGACAGCGGGGCACAGGCTGGCAGTGGGGGACGTGAAGGGGCTGTTAGTATCCATATTGGTTGATGCAGCCGATGACATCTGTAAGAGGGTGGGATTCCCATGGATAACAACACAAAACACTACACATGACGGATCCCCTTTTGAGAACTGTAGGCACGCGGTGTGGCAAGCACTAAAGGTGCAATACCCTAATACATCAGACATAGGGGGAATTACGTCACACAAGATGCATGACGATGAAGATCCTGTCAGTTACATTCAAGAGATTCAAGAGCTTTGGCGCCTTGAAACTCGAGAGCCGTGGGACAAAATGCTGGCTATCTTCTATCATTTCTTGATACAAGGGTTGCCCGAATCTGTGCAGAGGCAACTAAAGAAATTAGATTGAATGGAGGCCAAAGCATTGTCAGAAATACAATTAACAATAGTACAGCATTGTAGGTTATGGCAAGAAAAGATGAAACAGAAGGCAGAGGAAAGAAAAGCGGATGAGGCCAAATTAGTACAAAAAAAATTGTCAAAATACGCCCTAGAGAGAACACTAATAACAAGCCCTGCGCCGCCAACTCAGACAGCAGTGTCCCACAACCACAACTGCAACAACAATTATCACAACCACAACCACAACAACAATTGCAATTGCCACAGCAGTTGTCACAATACAACACAGCCCAGCAGTACCAACCACAAATGGGGGGTACATGGGTATGGGCGGGTACCAACAGAGCTTCAGAGGAAGAGGAGGGGGAATTAAGGTGCGGGGATTCGGGCCACCAGCCCACTACCCAGGAGGAGGGTTCCGGGGTTACCCGCAACAGGGATGGCAAGGCCAAGGAGGAGGATTTCCATGGCAAGCGGGAGAACCACTCCAATATTGGACATGCGGACTAGTAGGACTATGCTGATGACACCCAGGTGCTCCTCCACCTCACCGGGATCTATCACCAAGACGCTACAACCCTTCAACTAATTTACTCCACAATCCAAGCATGGATGGCCACTAATGGCCTGTGCCTCAATGGGGACAAAACTGAAATCCCGATTCTTGGCCAAAAGTCCATACTAGCCAAACTGGGTTCGACCTATCTCAACTTCAGTATCGACAATTGTGTCATCCCAGTCCTGACCTCTGTTAAAACGCTCAGAGTCCACATTGATGCCACACTATCCACGGATAAACAAGTTAGCACCATCGCCTCGGCCTCCGCACTGATTACTAAACTCATCAATGCGATAAAGCCATTTCTGACAAAGGTCAACTGCCTTTCTATTGCCAGAGCCACCATAGGAGCTAAACTGGATTACTGCAATGCACTCCTAGTGGGCACCTCCAAAAGAAACCTAGCTAGACTCCAAATCACTCAAAACAACGCGCTTAGAGCAGCTCTCAGTATACCTAAAAAAGAACACATTACACAAGCAAGAAACACTGTGCACTGGCTCCCTGTCAAAGACACGCACACAGATGCATCAATTTCACAGCACCCTCGTACCTATCAGACACACTAGCCAGAACACTATCTACAAGGCCCACCAGTTTAGGGTACTCCAACCAACTCACAGTGCCCCAAATCAATAGGGCAAAGGCAGGAGGAATTGGCTTCCCTTATCTTGCCCTGAAGCTATGGAACGTGCTCCCCACAGCCCTCAGAGCCGAAACCTCACTCCATGCCTTCCGCAAAAACCTTAAACATGCCCTCTTCAAATACTATGTTAGCTTAAGGTCTGTTTAAATAGGTCACTGTCATGATTCCTGCCCCTCTTGTCCCCAGCCCTCCA
The DNA here is from genome assembly GCF_040938575.1 of Ambystoma mexicanum. Lineage (NCBI taxonomy): Eukaryota > Metazoa > Chordata > Amphibia > Caudata > Ambystomatidae > Ambystoma > Ambystoma mexicanum. The sequence continues at coordinate 232,800,689 of NC_090931.1, forward strand.
AGATGTCAGGCTGGAGCCAGGCCACGCTCACCTACATGGCCCTCAAGGGCCTCTCCATCCCTCCAAAGACTCACTTAGAGTCCGACTTGGCGCTTGTGGCACCAGACTCACTCACTCCCATAAGATAACATTGGGGATTGGACTTGTAATGCATTGATGGGGACAAGATGGATGCCCCCACATATTTCGTTTTCCCAGAACTGCATGTGCGGTCTAGTCATTTGGGTGTGGTTCAGCCCAGAGGCACCTGGGATACACAGAGACTATTTAAGCCACACCCAGGCTGAGAAGCATGCTTTGCGTTTTCTGCACCTGCAGCATGACACTCACTGTGTTCGGATCGGTCTCCAGTGGGCCTGCATCTTTCTTCTGCGCTCAGCTCCTGCAAGAACAAGAACACCGCTAGGAACAGTCTTACCTTGCAGCCCTTCTGCCCATCATTCAATGCTCCTTCTGTTCTGCTGGCATCTTCGGCCGTGTCAATCCCATCCCGGCAAGCCACTTCCTAAAAAGAGGAAAAGAACAGAGAAAAGGCATTTGTAAGTTTTCTACAGCTCTTCGCTTATTTTTTTTCAAATACATTACGAGCTTCAAAAGCTTACCAAAATCCCAGCCGCTGTGGGGGAACTGTGTCTCTGGAACTTCTCCTCCATCTCCGAGGGGGAAAAGACACTCCAGGTTAGCGTGGAAACATCTAGAGGCGCAGCATACCATGCTTACTCACCGCATTTGTTCGTCATAACCGGCATCCACGCTGACAACGTCGCGGCACCTAAAAGACACAGAAAAAGAACTCAGTTCAATACAAATACGAAAATGGTGCATCGCGCTCTCACTCACCTTCAGCGCCACTCATCCCAGCAGCACGCCACCATACCCGGACGCCGGCCATCATCTAAGAAGGAAAGGAACGAAGTTAGAGAACTGTTAAAAGACTCATTATACTTACCAGTCGGACTCTCGCCAGTGAAGTAACTAGGCACCAACGAGCCTGCATCAATCAACACGCACCTGCGCTGAAAGCAGGACGGAGAACACACCATCCAAGAAAACAAGGTTGGCTTTGGATCAAAGGGAAGGGTTGGACCCCGGGGAGGAAGGGGTTCAAGCACACAGAGACTATAGGGAGTTAAACTCTACCAATCCTGTGTTTCAGGCACAGTCACCAGTCGAATAGCCTCCAGGGAAGGGTTCGAGGTCGTAAGAGGTCAGGACCGGCTGAGTGACGTCCCCGTGGATACGAGGTGAGTGTTACAGTCACATCTCCTGCACGTGCAGATACAGAGCAGCACAACAAGGGTGGGTGAGCAAAGGCCACAGAACTACCAAGGTGGTCAGAATGGGTATTATCAGCAGGCAGGGCAACCACCCACTTTGCAACAGCAAGGCATACCCCAGCCACTGCTTCAGCATCAACAAGTACAAGGGACACTGCAACCACAACAACAGCAAGAGCAGCAACAACAACACATCCAGACAGTACAAAAACTGACACAATTACAGGATGACATACACTGGCAGTAGTACCGGTATAACGAATGGGTGGGGTGACTATAATGGGACACAACCCTTACACTGGCAACAGACAATCCCTGTACCCACAATAGGACAGCCCACAGACTACCTTACTGTGTCCCATCCTATCAGTAACACCTAACTGTGCGGAGAAACCTCGCATAAAGGTGACGATAGGTGACAAGACGTTTTCCTTTCTGGTTGATACGGAGGCCACAAGGTCATGCATACGGGAAGGGAACTACACATTGTCAGGCGATGCCATGAACACTCAAGGATTTTCTGGGGCTTGAGAAGTGGTTCCATTTACTGATAACATCTCCCTATCTATTGGGGATCCTGACCTGCCACTGCCCTTACTATACTCTAAACATGCACCCGTAAATATTTTGGGACATGACATAATGAGCCAACTGAACATGACCATCTCCTTCACAGAAAAGTGTATAGTGTGCTCCACACCGGGCATACACATGCTCATAGCAAGACAGACACTCCAGGCATATTGTGGGAAGAGTGTGCAGAGGAGAGAGCTGGTAGACCCAGAAGTATTTCAATACAGGACAGACATGGCACTTGCATGGCTATCAGGAATAGCAAGGAAAGTATGAAAAAGACCAGGTGAGTAGCTTTTCATGCCAGAAACACCCACAGATGAGAGAGAAGGAACGTTTGTGTCAGTAGACTTTGAAGGGATAGTGGCACATGAGGATTAGGTTGCAGTACAAGCCCTAGACAATGAAGGGAAGACCTGGAGGGCAGTAATAGCACTAGCAGAAGGGTGTAGATTGACTCAAGTGTCTCATGAAGAACTCTTCTCACAAGGAAAGGGAATGAGTGAGATGATGCTGGGAATGAGTGTATACGTTTGGATACGATTAACACACAGAGAAGTGCCCCGGAAAACGGCAATGGCACTTCAGCACCCCCCCTATTCTGCGAGGAGGACTTTGCATTGGTACCAGCTTCATTATGGACAACACGACCCTACGACGTGGGATGCATCAAAAGCATAGGGAGAGTAAAAATAAAACTGAAGAAAGGAGCGTTTTTGCCCAGATTCAGACAATACCCATGAGGGCATCTATGAGATGATAAGTGCCCTCATTGAACAAGGCATTCTGGTACCATCAGAGTTACCTTGCCTTGCAACACTGCTGTGTACCCCGCCCGCAAGGCAAACAGTGGTTCATGACGTTTTATACAAGATTTGAGATCCCTAAACAAGATTGTGGAAGCAGAATATCCTGTAGCAGCTAACCCAGCTACAATACTTTGCGGCATTCCAGCAGAGGCTATATGGTTCACTGTGATTGACCTCAAAAATGCTGTTTTCTCGATACCAGTACACCCAGATTCTCAAGACTTAATTAGTTTCATGTATCGCAATACAAAGTGGAAGCACAGAAGATTACCCCAAGGAGTCACCATCAATTTCCAACAGAGTGATCCAGATGGATCTAGGGAATATAGAGAAAGAGAGTATGATCTTATAATATGTGGATGACATCTTCATCTGCAGCACAACAGAAGATGTGTGCAGGAATGACTCAGTCAAAATGCTTACAGTATTAGCAGAAAAAGGATACAAGGTAGACAAAGCAACATTGCAATATTGTCAGGAAGAGGTTCAATACATAGGGCACATGATATCTAAAATAAAAAGACACTTTGCTCCACAGAGGGCACAGACAATACTAAATACAGCACCGCCACAAACAGTATGAGAATTACAACAGTTCCTCAGTCTACGTAACTATTGCAGGGCATGCATTTTTGATTACAGTACATGCACATGTCTCTTACTCACAACCCTCAGGGAAGCACAAAGGGGAAAGAAAACACTGAAGTGGACACAGGAAATGACAGATGCATTTAATGAATTAAAAGAGGCGATAATCAACAGCACCGGTCCTGGGTACTCCTGATTATAAGAAGGAGTTTTATATATTATCATACTCTGATGGGGTGGTAATGAAAGCGGTACTAATACAAAAGACAAGCATGGGCCACAAACCAATTGCATATTACAGAGGCCAGTTAGACCCAGTAATGACAGGACATTTTCCGTGTGAACAACACTTGGAAGCTGCAGATTTTGCTGTAGAAAAAGCATCCTCAATAACAATGGGATGTTCCACACCACTTTATGTGCAGCACACACTTTTTGCGATTTTACACAAGCCAAAAAGCACCCTGGCTACACAAAGAGCACCAGGCTATAAAATAAAACTCTCCCGACCAGAGCTAAAAATAGTGAGGTACAAAAATGTTAACTCAGCACAATTCCTGGCAGAAGAAGTAGGGGAGTGAGAAAATGTCAATGAGTGTACAAAAGCTATTGAACTATACTCAGAAACACGTAAAGTAGAGGAAGATGCACTTGAGGGGGAGATGTACTATATATTGATGGGTCATCAACAATTGGCCAAGGTGATGGGGTAAGAAGAACAGGGGCAGTGATGGTAAGATTAAGAGAGGACTGGACAAGCGAGGCGGTAAGATGTGTTGGGTTACCTCCCCAGTATTCAGCACAAGCAGCAGAATTATTAGCTCTGATAATAGCCCTCAGAGAGAGTGAAGGAAAACACGTCACTATCTATTCAGATAGTGCCTATGTAACTCAACTGTGCACTCTGGCCTAGTAAGATGGCTAAGAAGAGGGTTCAGACGGGCAGATGGCACGCCAGTTCAGCACACACTCCTCCCAAGGGAACTAATTGAGGTTGCATCGTACCCAACAGAACTCGCATTGTTGAAATGCCAAGCACACACTAATGGGGAAGAGGCAATATCAAAAGCAAATGAAGAAGCAGACTTTTATGCAAAACACACATCATATTTTGGGGAGTTGTGGTACCTTCAAGAAAAACAAAAAGAGAGGGGAGGGGCAAGACAGATGCTAATGAAGGAAGGTTACAATAATCTACCAGAAACTCAAATGATGGAATTACAGGCAGCTGCATCAATGGCAGAAAAAGAACTCTGGGTAAAAAGAGGGTGCTCAATGTCCCCTACAGATGCAATGTGGAGACAAAATAACACCGGAAAAGAGTTCATGCCCCTTGCATTATTACAGACAGCATTAACACAACTACACCATCCCGCACATACTGGGAAGGAGGTGATAGCATCACAGATTGGAGAATATTGGTTCTGCCCTGAATTAAATGCCCATGTAGCAAACTTCATCAGTAATTGCCTCACCTGGCAGCAATTCATGGCTGCCCATATACTTAAGGTGATCAAAGGAATAATACCATGACCGGAGGGTCCCTTCCTGCACCTCCACATCGACTATGTCGATATGATAAATGTATGTCAAGGCTACCGTTACATGATTGTGGTAGTTTGCTCCTTTTGAAGGTGGATAGAAGCAGGCCCGTGCTTCCATGCTGATGCACTAAAGGAGGCAAAGTTCTTGGTTAGAGTGGTATTCCCAAGGTGGGGCATCTGCAAAGTTCGAAGGTTAGACAACGGCTCCCACTATGCCAATGAACCATTCCAACATATCAGCACATTGCTCGGGATAAAGCACAAGCTGGTGTGTGCATATCACCCACAGACCAACAGCTTCGGTGAATGCCTCAAAGGCCTTCTAAAAGAAAGAATTGTGAAAACACAACAGTCAACCAAAAAGAAATGGCTGTATTGCATCCCCCTGGCTCTATTTGAGCTGCGGAACAAACCCGGCTCAGACCACCATCTCATGCCCCACAAGGTGGTGACCGGTTGCCAAATGCACTTCCCGCTAGCCGCACCCACAAGGGCTATGTATGATTGCGATGGGATAGCGGAAGTATTGGGGAGGGAAATGCATGAATATGTCACTTCACTGTTTACTGGTGCCTGATTTATCTCTCAAAAGATCCAACAGCCACAGGGGAAGTCAGAGAATGATCAACAAGAAGCCAACGGTACTCAAGGACAAGCAAAAGACTCAATGATCAAGGAAGGAGACCAGGTTCTCCTATGCATTTCTAGCCGCAAATGGTACTCACCCAGATTTACAGGCCCTCATGTAGTGGAGAGGGTTGCAATTAGGGCAGTAAATTTAGAAGGAGACATTGTTTGGTCGCATTTGCATGACTTCAACCTCTACAAATCATCGACCTCCCCGCACCTCAGCATCGACAGGGCCAATGCTTCAGCAATGGATACATCAGACAACAGTAGCGTCCCACTATAGGGACCTACCAGTTTAGATATTTCTAAGGACACGAGTGAACAAGAGCGCACAGGTCACTCAATGATCAGGCGCTCACAGACATCTGACATTCCGACAGTCATGTTAATTGAAATTTAGAATAAACTGGAGGGTACTACCAAAATACATAGAAGTATAATACAAATGCTGGTTGTACAAATAAACAATGGTACGATATAGATAGGTCTATTCAGCACGCACTCACCCATTAGGAATACGCTATGTCACACTATCTTTGCATGTTCTCTTCTACCTTTTGTCTCGCAAATGCAGGGTTCTGTGTCTGATAAATGTATGTGAACAAATGTTGAAGATAGATTGAAAAATTAATTGATTTAGATGTTGCCTCCCATTGAACACACTGAAGACCTCTCCCACTAATATATTCACGCCCTGCGTAGACCCACCCTGGGCATTAAATGACTACTTAGTTCATCGTCCTTAAAATACTTACACATACTAATACATTAACGCTGGTTTACTGAGATTTTCAAGTGGGTACTATATCATCTCAAACGACCACAGGACTGCAGGGTAAGTTCTAATAATGGGCACCTTAATAAAGATTGTAATAAATAATAATGTGGGTAATTTTGCCTACCGCATTGGTAGCTGCTGTTGTTTGGCAAACGTACACAGCTTTGCATGTATCTGCAACACCCCATACTAACATTTCTCCCATGCAAGCTGCAAGGAGCACTTTGTCAGGTGGTACGACATGAAAAGGTAAGGAGAGGTAAGCGTAGCATTGGTACTGATGTTAATGGGGTTGACACATATCTCACTGGTACCACACACGTCACAAACAACATGTGGTACAAGCACATGTCAAAAAAGGTAAAGACATAACACGGGACAGCTGCTATGTCTTCTCATTGATCCTGTATGCTATGAGCGCTTCCAGAACCTTTGTAGCCACAGAAGTACCAGCAACAATGGCACAATGCCTCATATACCTTTCATTGTTCCAGACGCAGGGAAGATTCCAAGGGAAAACAGCAACCCTCCGGTGGAGGTCAAAAGCAACATACCTATACGAGGATAACTTCAGAAAGAAATTACCTATGTTTGACAACTACTGGCAGCACACACAAGCACTTCAGTGCATAACTGATGGGCCAGAACATGAGAAACAAAGGAGGCAATGTTAGATTATTTGCCATGCAAATGGAGAGCCAGAGAAACAGGTGGAGAACCTGGTTGCTGGGAACGCTCCCATATGTTGGTGTTCAGAAAGGTATACACTAAGGTAGGATGGGTGGGTGGAGTGGTGGGAAGCAAGCCATTAACATTAGCAAAGGCTGCAGTGAACAAGGTCCAGGAAGAAAGCAATAGGTTATCAGAAGCAGTATCGGAATTGGCAAACATGCACGCTAAAATGGAAGAAGAATCAAAAGGCATGAAGAAGGACAGAAGCTGGTTCTCATATCTCTGGTCATGGATGCCATCATGGCAAGCAGATGGCCTAAAATACTAACAGGAGGCCTAATTTTAGGGCTGGCTTCTTTACTTGGGATAAAAGCGTGCATGGCAAAATCAAAGACAATTGCAGAAGAAGTGATTGGGATGAAGCTACTCCTACCTGAAGAAGACGAGCAACAGAGAGACATAATACATATGGAACTAGAGAGGCTAAGACAACAACTAATGGAATCAGATATGTACCCGCCATCAATGAAATTAGAAAACCAAAGGAATCCCAATATTTATGTCAGAAAATGGGTTTACTGCAAGCCCGAAGGAGGATGTGTGTATATGTACTGGTCGTCTGAAGATCATGTGAACCACTACGGACATCCAGCAGGAATCTACCATCACCTGTTTACCAGTGCTATCTTGTCACCACACTGCTTCGGAAGGGCTTGAAGAACATCCCTTCTGCGTCCACAGGTCTTTCTCATCCTGAGGTGCTTCCCCTTTGATCTCTATTAGCTGAGTCCTATACAGGTCATTATAACAATCAGACACACTTATCATCACCACCATGCTTTCATTCACATCAGTTGTGTCAAACGACATAATAATGTTGGAACATGCAATGCGTTTTGCTTCCTCATCTATTGCTTGATTGCCACGTGAGATAAAGTCTACCCTTTTAGTGTGTGCTGCGCACTTAACGACTGCGATGGCTACTGGGAGTTGTAGTGCTTTAATGACTCTATCCAATAAGGCTGCGTGCTGCACTGGAGTGCCATCCGCTCAGAGGTAGCCACTTTTCCAATGTGCTAGCCCTGCGTGTACTGTCAATGTCACATAGGCGGAGTCACTGTACAGCCCAATCTAGAAAGAATGGGTTGGCAGGTACTCCCCATACCACAACTGTGGGTTAGAATGCTGTATTGTATTTTGAAGCACTTTTATTTACAAGAAAGGTGGCTAAATATTGATTGTTTGAGAGACCGTTCTAATGGTCAGTTTATTAATTCATCCAATACTTTCAGGTTTTCCCCAGTACCAGATAAGCAATCTACCCCTGCAACAGAAAGACGTGTGTGGATGCATGTGCCCTATCCATCAGAAACATTGTATGCCCATTATAAACATTGAATTTACAGAACAAAAGATTTTCTTTTCGCTACACGGAGAAACATTCCCCCAGGAGTGCCCTGAATATGGGCTCAACTCAACGCAGGTCGAACTAGTGCATTTTTCAGAAGGCTAAACAAAAAGAGATAGGATTTAAAGGCAGCTCAGAACATAAAACATCTTAGAAACAGTCACTGAACCAGCTCAGCTACCTTTTCTGCTTTCTGCTTTAGGATTAGTCACATTTCATGTTGATCCCTGATACTTCTCAAAATCACTGCGTTATCAACAGTGCAGTTCATGTATAAAAGGACTACAAACACTGACCTGGAAAAGGTCATCACCCTACTTTGGATTTATGTTATGTTCCTGTGAGGAATTCGACCATCCGCACAGGGAGTGTGCGCTCGCGGGTTTTTTTTAGAGTTTTTGGTAATAAAAATTAATGATGGAAGATCAACCTCCGAAAATGTGTGAAGCTATTCCGCACACATTTTCCCTGCTCACAGCACGAAACGCATAGTCACATGTACTCCGGAAGGACACAGCCTACACATGCCGTCCTCCCCTGTCATGTTCAGCTGAAATGTGACAGCCATGGGTACATCAAAGCATCTCAAAAAGGGGGAAGGCGCACCTTACTCCGGCGATGGGCAGCCTAATAAAAATATGAAAGGCCCCTTTTCTAGTTCGGCTGGTGGCAGTGCATGCTAATGAGATATAATTAAGGCAAGCCTGCAAAGGGGCTTGGTCGCAGAACAGACAACAGGAAGGCGGGGCTTTGATATGCAATGTGTCAACTTGAAGCTAGTTCCCACCCCTCTGTATGAAGGACAGTGGATGGAATGTCTGGGTCTACTAGTACAGTAGGCAAACCCTGCAGAGCGGACCCCCTTCAGTGGGAGAAGTATGTGGTTTAAGGGAGATAGGGAGTCTGCTCTTGTCACAAACTTCAAGGGAGACCTGCGCCTTGTTCAAGAGTCACAGAGGGCTCAATTAACCAGAGATACACTTTGATCTACAACAGACAGGAAGATGGGTGGGACTTGGGAGTACATATTGTCACCTCTTACCTTTCCTGTTGCAAAGCACTCTGTTTCTGCCTTCACGCATAACAGAAGATTGTTGGTGGGACCCCAGATTGGTTCCTTAAGGTAGGCGTAGTCTGCACCAATCACTGGGGCTGATTTGACTTTAAAAGAGGGCTGAGCCCCTCACTTAGTAGATCATCCGACGACTGTGAAAGGAGTAAGAAGAAGGACTCATTTGGACCCTGGGTGAAGGTACATTGGTAGCTGCTGTTGTTTGGCAAACGTACACAGCTTTGCATGTATCTGCAACACCCCATACTAACATTTCTCCCATGCAAGCTGCAAGGAGCACTTTGTCAGGTGGTACGACATGAAAAGGTAAGGAGAGGTAAGCGTAGCATTGGTACTGATGTTAATGGGGTTGACACATATCTCACTGGTACCACACACGTCACAAACAACATGTGGTACAAGCACATGTCAAAAAAGGTAAAGACATAACACGGGACAGCTGCTATGTCTTCTCATTGATCCTGTATGCTATGAGCGCTTCCAGAACCTTTGTAGCCACAGAAGTACCAGCAACAATGGCACAATGCCTCATATACCTTTCATTGTTCCAGACGCAGGGAAGATTCCAAGGGAAAACAGCAACCCTCCGGTGGAGGTCAAAAGCAACATACCTATACGAGGATAACTTCAGAAAGAAATTACCTATGTTTGACAACTACTGGCAGCACACACAAGCACTTCAGTGCATAACTGATGGGCCAGAACATGAGAAACAAAGGAGGCAATGTTAGATTATTTGCCATGCAAATGGAGAGCCAGAGAAACAGGTGGAGAACCTGGTTGCTGGGAACGCTCCCATATGTTGGTGTTCAGAAAGGTATACACTAAGGTAGGATGGGTGGGTGGAGTGGTGGGAAGCAAGCCATTAACATTAGCAAAGGCTGCAGTGAACAAGGTCCAGGAAGAAAGCAATAGGTTATCAGAAGCAGTATCGGAATTGGCAAACATGCACGCTAAAATGGAAGAAGAATCAAAAGGCATGAAGAAGGACAGAAGCTGGTTCTCATATCTCTGGTCATGGATGCCATCATGGCAAGCAGATGGCCTAAAATACTAACAGGAGGCCTAATTTTAGGGCTGGCTTCTTTACTTGGGATAAAAGCGTGCATGGCAAAATCAAAGACAATTGCAGAAGAAGTGATTGGGATGAAGCTACTCCTACCTGAAGAAGACGAGCAACAGAGAGACATAATACATATGGAACTAGAGAGGCTAAGACAACAACTAATGGAATCAGATATGTACCCGCCATCAATGAAATTAGAAAACCAAAGGAATCCCAATATTTATGTCAGAAAATGGGTTTACTGCAAGCCCGAAGGAGGATGTGTGTATATGTACTGGTCGTCTGAAGATCATGTGAACCACTACGGACATCCAGCAGGAATCTACCATCACCTGTTTACCAGTGCTATCTTGTCACCACACTGCTTCGGAAGGGCTTGAAGAACATCCCTTCTGCGTCCACAGGTCTTTCTCATCCTGAGGTGCTTCCCCTTTGATCTCTATTAGCTGAGTCCTATACAGGTCATTATAACAATCAGACACACTTATCATCACCACCATGCTTTCATTCACATCAGTTGTGTCAAACGACATAATAATGTTGGAACATGCAATGCGTTTTGCTTCCTCATCTATTGCTTGATTGCCACGTGAGATAAAGTCTACCCTTTTAGTGTGTGCTGCGCACTTAACGACTGCGATGGCTACTGGGAGTTGTAGTGCTTTAATGACTCTATCCAATAAGGCTGCGTGCTGCACTGGAGTGCCATCCGCTCAGAGGTAGCCACTTTTCCAATGTGCTAGCCCTGCGTGTACTGTCAATGTCACATAGGCGGAGTCACTGTACAGCCCAATCTAGAAAGAATGGGTTGGCAGGTACTCCCCATACCACAACTGTGGGTTAGAATGCTGTATTGTATTTTGAAGCACTTTTATTTACAAGAAAGGTGGCTAAATATTGATTGTTTGAGAGACCGTTCTAATGGTCAGTTTATTAATTCATCCAATACTTTCAGGTTTTCCCCAGTACCAGATAAGCAATCTACCCCTGCAACAGAAAGACGTGTGTGGATGCATGTGCCCTATCCATCAGAAACATTGTATGCCCATTATAAACATTGAATTTACAGAACAAAAGATTTTCTTTTCGCTACACGGAGAAACATTCCCCCAGGAGTGCCCTGAATATGGGCTCAACTCAACGCAGGTCGAACTAGTGCATTTTTCAGAAGGCTAAACAAAAAGAGATAGGATTTAAAGGCAGCTCAGAACATAAAACATCTTAGAAACAGTCACTGAACCAGCTCAGCTACCTTTTCTGCTTTCTGCTTTAGGATTAGTCACATTTCATGTTGATCCCTGATACTTCTCAAAATCACTGCGTTATCAACAGTGCAGTTCATGTATAAAAGGACTACAAACACTGACCTGGAAAAGGTCATCACCCTACTTTGGATTTATGTTATGTTCCTGTGAGGAATTCGACCATCCGCACAGGGAGTGTGCGCTCGCGGGTTTTTTTTAGAGTTTTTGGTAATAAAAATTAATGATGGAAGATCAACCTCCGAAAATGTGTGAAGCTATTCCGCACACATTTTCCCTGCTCACAGCACGAAACGCATAGTCACATGTACTCCGGAAGGACACAGCCTACACATGCCGTCCTCCCCTGTCATGTTCAGCTGAAATGTGACAGCCATGGGTACATCAAAGCATCTCAAAAAGGGGGAAGGCGCACCTTACTCCGGCGATGGGCAGCCTAATAAAAATATGAAAGGCCCCTTTTCTAGTTCGGCTGGTGGCAGTGCATGCTAATGAGATATAATTAAGGCAAGCCTGCAAAGGGGCTTGGTCGCAGAACAGACAACAGGAAGGCGGGGCTTTGATATGCAATGTGTCAACTTGAAGCTAGTTCCCACCCCTCTGTATGAAGGACAGTGGATGGAATGTCTGGGTCTACTAGTACAGTAGGCAAACCCTGCAGAGCGGACCCCCTTCAGTGGGAGAAGTATGTGGTTTAAGGGAGATAGGGAGTCTGCTCTTGTCACAAACTTCAAGGGAGACCTGCGCCTTGTTCAAGAGTCACAGAGGGCTCAATTAACCAGAGATACACTTTGATCTACAACAGACAGGAAGATGGGTGGGACTTGGGAGTGCATATTGTCACCTCTTACCTTTCCTGTTGCAAAGCACTCTGTTTCTGCCTTCACGCATAACAGAAGATTGTTGGTGGGACCCCAGATTGGTTCCTTAAGGTAGGCGTAGTCTGCACCAATCACTGGGGCTGATTTGACTTTAAAAGAGGGCTGAGCCCCTCACTTAGTAGATCATCCGACGACTGTGAAAGGAGTAAGAAGAAGGACTCATTTGGACCCTGGGTGAAGGTACAGTCTACCTTACATCTTCCACTAGTGAAGGAAGGCCAGGATTTCCAAGAGGGAAGAAAGATCCCTCCCCTACAATCCTTTAAACATGAAATGCAATAAAATAGCAGCAATGTGACAACAATAAAATGAATTTCACGCAATAAACAACATATAAATCAGTAATTCAAGGGGGCGTGACCTGAACTCATTGAGTGAAGGTGTGCCTTGGTGAAGCTCCCGTCCAGATCCTCTCGTGATCCTTAAAAACTACAACTTTTTAGAATTTCGTGTACTGCAAATACCACCTAGAAGTAGAAGAAGCATTCTGCATACAGTGATTGAAAGAGTGGTGAAAATCAGTAACCGCTTTCTATGAAATCGAGCTGCTAAAAGCAGACCACTGGGTGAACAAGATGGCGGACTGAGGAGCGGCCCGGAGCGATGTGGGGGAAGGGTGGGCCTGAAACGGAGCACCCCCGTGAGTGCGGAGCATGGACTGTTACAATCTCCAGCGCTGCCGCTGCTAACCAACTGCCCAATACAACAGCAGAGCTCACTGTGCAGCAGAGAGCCCCTGAAAGTGAGGAGCGTGGACTATTACAATCTCCAGCGCTGCCGCTGCCAACCCAACTGCCCACTACAACACTGGAGTGCACTGTGCAGTGGAGTGAATCGAACACAGAGGCAAGTGACCCTGGGTCTGGCAAGACAGTGGAGGCTTGTGGTCGGAGCCCCTGCATAGCTAATTGCGAAAGGACAGTGGAACTGTATCTCCTTGGCGAGTGTGAGCAGCCTGCTATAATCCACCGTTGGGGGGTCGCATCTTGGATGGGGCTGGCGGCCAGCTGGGGGCGGAAGAGCAGCCGCGCCACCGGCCTGCGTTCACGGCCCTGATGCGTCCCCTGAGCAGAGCGGGCGCAGCCACCTGGGCTGCAATGGAGAGAGAAGGAGAGTGATCAGAGCTACTGGGGACAGCACTGAAAAAGACGGTGGGGCTCTGTTTTTTACGGAGAAAATCATGTCCCACGCTTTACGGCACACAATACTTTTGCAGACCCTTGGCCCACGAGAAAAGCTGGGGTCTGAATAGTCGGCCAACGGGGAATCACTGAATCAGAAACTGTTCCAGCTCAGCCAGGGACAGCAAATAGTGAGTGGCTGCCCTGGCCCGCACTGCAGCCTCTACTGCCTCTGGCCTGTGGTGCTCTGAGTGGTGTTGACTCAGGTTAAACTGTGGGGCACCTGCATACTAGCAGAACTGGCTTGGGGTCCCAAGAGACCTGTCAAGGAGGGAGAAGCGACCTACTGACCCCCATTATTGAGTGGGGAGGCTGAGCCTGGGTTAATGGGTGCTGCATGGTTGCTGAAGACTACAAATTGCTAGTATGTGAGAGAGGTGCAGGAGGTGACAGGACCCCCATCACATACCCTATACTCGAGGAGGCCTGGTAGCCCAATCAGTGCCTGAAGACCGGCAGTTGTTACATCATTACACTCAATGCCTGAGGGCACTCCGGGCACCAAGCAATAACCCACAGCGCTCCTGCACCTGAACCTTTGAGTCCCACATCCGCGTTTAGCAGGCAAATAACCTAAAAAGGAGCCACATTTGCAGTTCGGCTCCATTAACACCAAACCCACCGCCGAGGATGCAAAGCCTTCCTCAGCAAAAGAGACGCGCAATACTGCTCTATGAGCATTGAAGAGGACAAATTAGAGTCGGCACCGGCACGCTGCCATACCTAACTGCTAGAACACTGATCGGCCTCTGGTGCGACCGTGCAACTCACAGCACTTGGCAAGTCACTATAAGTGTCTGACACTCAGCACTGCCTGGCCATAAGGCAGTAAGTAGGCCCTCAATGAAAAAGAAGAATAATCCCACTATAAAGGAATCCTTTGCAGCGACCAAGCCACGGGAACAACCACCAAGTGCCAAAGAGCCCCAAGCAGTACAAGCTACCCTAGTATCACCCAACAAAGATTAACAAGTGCTGGAAGCCATCGCAGGCTTACGTTCCTTCATAAACACTAAAATCGAGGAAGTCAAAGCGGACATGCAATTGATGCGCCAAGATATGCGCAACCTCACGGAGCGAGTTACTGCCACAGAAGTCGGACAAAAGGAAACTACGGATGCAATGAAAGATATGCTGCAGGCCAGGATATACGATCTGGAAGAGAGAAATAAAACCTTAGAAGAGAGGGCTGAAGACACGGAAGGTCGATATAGGCACAAGAACGTACACATTTTAGGAGTGCCTGAGGGGATGGAAGGATCCAACCCCACACATTTTGGGGAAACTCTACTGCAACAGGAAGTGGGTGATGACAGCCTCTCGCAGGGCTTTGCAGTGTAACGGGCACACAGATCCCTACAAAGAAAACTCCACCTGGATCACACCCAAGACTGCGACTGGCTAAAATCCTAAATTTCCAGGACAGGGAAATTATACTACGCCATTCACGGGAGGGTGGGGAGATTAGGAGGGACAATGCAAGAATTGCCATATACCCGGACTACACACCAGCGGTCCAGAGAGCGAGAAACTCCTTTATCCCGGTCAAGGCTCGACTCTGGCAGCTGAATCTCAAATACATGCTAATGTACCCGTCCCGGCTCAAAGTGTTATACAAAGGGAAAGCTGTTTTCCTGGAAACCCCAGAGGCTGCCACCATGAGGCTGGAACACAACAATATGTAACCAACACGAGTGAACACACTTGCACACCAAGATAAATACACTTTAGTTAAGAATTAAAAGAAAAATTGGCATTAATTGTTAAATTGTTTAAGGTGCAGGGGAGAAAAAAACAAAGCCTTGGTATCTAGGCTGGATCTATACAAAGAACAAAAAGAAATCCAATGTGGATAACTACGTCCCCTGCACACTTTCTGTAAGGCTAAATTAGCCTAATGGAGATAGATTTGATTAAATGAAGATCTAAAGCAATAATTTCCACTTTAAAGCCTATGTGCAAAATAGTTTCAATGAAGAATTCAACAATACATTTGTGTTAGAAGAAACAATTTTTTCTTTTTATTTGTTTCTTGGTTGGCCCAACGCGTTTCGAGTTATGTACACTCTTCATCAGGGCAGCATATTCAACAATTATAGTCTAAAACAAGAAGAAATTAAATACAATATTTTAGAGTCATATATTCTTTTTGTCCAAATTATAATATACAATAACAAAAGTATTTTCAAAATTCCTGAATTCCAAAATGATATCCTGTCACTTATATTCATCGGAACCAAATGCTTACTCATGATAAGAAGAGCTCAGACTATTTAAAGCATTAAAATGTTCCATGTACAACGTAATGTTGAACTGTTATTGGTTTTCATGATTACGGATATGACCAAGTGTGTCCAATACATTTAGTTAAGAGAAGTATGTAAATGTAAGCAGCTTGACTAACACATAATGTAAAGAGAAAGTCTAAATATGTATTTGTAGATTGCTCCACAAAGGTATGGATCTTACCTAAATGATAAATAAATTCATAGGAAGGATAGGTTATGAACTTCAACATAAATTGATAGCTAATAGCAAATTCCATGCTCTGTGCAACCAGAAGAGATAGATAGAAATATTCCAAACAATGAAATTAGGGGAGTGATCAAAAAGTGAAAAGTTAGAAAAAAAAGGAAATATGCGCTAACAGTCTTACCCAAGATTTATGGAAGCTAAGGCTGAAAACAGCTAGGTAATGTTGATCAAAATGGAGGCAACTGGAGAGAAATCGGTCACCTCAATGACTAGCCTTGGTAAGAAAAGAGGTCACCCAATCTAAAATGAAGTGAAGAACCCATAAATGGGGAGCTCTACCTGATGAGTCATGAGATGTCAAAGAGATCTGTTATGCTAGTACTTACTTGTAAGAAGATAAACCGGCATGATGGAGAGCGTCCAGATGTGGTCAGGATCCGCTACTGAATGCTACTGCCACCGGACTGCGTATATATATATATATATATATCTGTGGAAGGGCTATGAGGTCATCCGCGCATGCATCAGCGGCGCCGGACATGTCCGAGACGTCACTCACGCATGTGCGGGAAGACGTAAACAAAGCCTGAGAGATAAAGGATAACGTAACTAGTTTAAAATGGATTGTTTATGGATAGTAAATAGCCCTGCTCTAAGAGAATAAGGGTGACACAATTGGTGTCATATATTCAAGGAAGCATGTAAAGATATGATAAATAAAAAATCGAGTGAAATGTGTACTAGCAATGAACGAGAGTAGAACTACGTGGCAAGTTAGAAAGGTAAAAGGCATATAGTACTTGTATGCGTGGGATATTTAAGGACGCATGGAGTCTGAGGTTAGTATGTAGGAAGAGGAGCTACAGAAGCTCTCTAAGAGAAAATGGTTTCAAAAATGTAAGCGGTATGTCTTAAAGAAGCAATATGGATTAAGGTATATATATGGAAGTGTCAAGAGTATGCAAGCAACCTAGGTTGAATGCCCGAACGTCTATTGTAAACTGACATAGTGGAACAATACGTTGCTTGTTATTAGAAAAATGTGCTATAGTATACTCACATAATGCAATATAATGCACTATATCAAGCAGTCTCACATGTAACAAAACAGGGTCACCAGGTGTAGTCTGGGTATTTACAATCTACAGACGAGGTATATAATTTCTATACCAAACTCAAACAGGTTATAGAGACACTGGACTTATCAGAAGTGTGGCGGGAACTGCACCCCGAGGACAGGGAATGTTCCTATTATTCATCCCCTCACGGGCTATACATAAGGATAGACTATTTACTTGTGGATAGGACGCATCTTCCCCAAATTGAATCCGCAGCCTACCTGGGTAGATCAATATCTGACCACTCACCCTTGAAAATGGTCTGGTCAATGAAGATCCAAGGCCCCTCATACCACTATGGCGAATGCTGACTGATGCCCTGTTGGATGGAGCATTCCAAGAGGTACGCCATGCTAAGTTGACCGAGTATATAGACACTAATGTGGGGAGCGTTGATAAATGGAGCACTGTCTGGGAAACCCTGAAAATAGTAGTGAGGGGGGAAACTATCGCGGGGGGGGTATCTGGCAAACACTGAAAAGGGAACTAGGAGAGGATCAGACAACTGGAAGCCAATGCACAGAGGTCATGGGAAGGGGAGGAGGAACTAGAGGCAATCAGGGAAAACAATAAGGAGGCCTGGAATAGATTAACAAAATTTGACTAGATAGCGAAAAATACCAGGACACCCTCTGAGGGGGACAAACCGAGCAGGCTTCTGGCGTGGCAGTGCAAAAGGGAAAACCCGAGGCACCTAACTACGATACTCAAAGACGAGGTGGGCGAGACGCACACGATGCAGCTGTCTATAAATGACACCTTCCGCAGATTCTACTCACACCTGTACAGCCATGACGAACAAGTACCAAATAAGGATATATTAGAAACTGGAGGAGATAGGGCTGCCCAAGCTAGACTAGGCACACAGAGAAATGCTCAACAGGGAATTGACTACTGAGGATATAAGTGAATAAATTAAATCTTTGGCTACCAGTAAAACACCAGGAAGTCTGAATATGCCAAGTTTAGACACAAGCAAACACCCAGGATGCGCTACATAAAAATCTGCCCCTCTGAACGAACCAGACAAATGTTCATGAGATTTAGATTTAATCTTTTTAACACCAAGGAACGAATCAAGTACTGGCACAATAGCCAAATTTACCTCTCAGATTTAGGATGTTGTTTCTGTCTAATTCCCACTCAGATTGAAACACTGAAACACCTGATACTCTATTGTGATGGCCTTGAATCTCTACGCTCTTCTATACTGAGCAAATATTTTTTAACCAATTCATCCTTCTCATTGGAACTATTATGGTGCTTTTGCATGTGGGGGGTCAGTAATACCCTACTTTTAGCATTGCCACGTTACTTTTTTTTATTCTGTATTCAAACAAAATTAGATGAATTTGACTCTTAATGTGACTATGAGGCTCATAATACAATAGAAGGTTCTTCCTTGCTTTGTGTACAGGGTATATTCTTATGATATTGTATTACTTGTATTCTGTTTTGTCTAAGAGGGGGAATAACGGAGTCTAAAAATTGTAGCTTGATAGCGGATTTATGGTGTTGTTTGTCTGCTCTTATTTAATTTGTATGGTTGACTGCAACTTGGCTGGATTCCTAATGATGGATATTAATATTAGATATTGGATATCATCTTATATTTGTTAGTTCATTTTGTTTTTGCTTATGATTTCGAATTTGAAAATATGTTTAAGTCGTCTTCTCAAAGTGTCGAATTGTTTTATGCTTACAAGTTTGTTTTGATCTTTTATGATTTATTTTATATTGATGGTTTTGAACATTTATATTGTCTGTTTTATGAGTTTGTATTACTGTAGTTGTTATGATGTATCAATGTATGTTTTTTACAAATTGTAAAGATGTTTGCATCAAATACAATTTTAATAAAAAATAAATAAATAAAAAAAAACACCAGGAAGCGATGGTTTGCCCCCCCCCCTGAATTTTACAAAACTTAGTCATCAGAGTTAGCCCAGATCCTACATGAAGTATTTCAAGAAGCACTTGAGACCAAAGTGCTCCCGAACACCATGAGAGAAACTTTGGTGGTCCCGATCCGTAAACCTGGTAAACCCACAGATGAGTGTGATTCCAATAGGCCTTTGGCAATGCTAAATTACGATGTTAAAATTCGGACAACTAAATTGGCTCTCCAAGGTGATAGGATCATTAATACATGAGGACCAAAACGGATTCATCCCAAGCTGCAATACGGCGGTGAACCTGCGGCGTCTACAACATATTGTAGAGCAAACGTCTAAACGGCAGTATCACTATGCAATAGTCTTGCTGGATGCTATAAAGGCCTTTGACTCCATATATTGGGAGTGGCTGATTGCGGTACTGAGGGAGTTTGGGCTGGGTGAATATTTTATCAGATTGGTTGAGCTACTCTACACAGCGCCAGTGGCCAGGGTTAAAACTGGATGGATAGTATCAGCCCCCTGGGGCATCCAGAGAGGGACCAGAAAAGGCTGCCCGCTGTCGCCTATGCTCTATATTTTGGGCCTGGAGCCGATAGCAATATACATTAGGAAGCAATTCTTTGATGCTGGAATCACAGTGGGTGGTGTGCATCATGTGGTGTCCCTGTACGCAGATGAATTGGTGCTATACCTACGGGACCCACACTTGAATGTTCCGGTGGTGCTGGACGTGCTGGAGAGATTTGCAGGATTCTCATGGATATTTTCAGTAAGACGAAATCCTGCATATTCCCATTAGCGGGATTGCCAGGGACACCAGAGGCCGAGCTACCAGAGGTTGGGATTAGCTGGCAGTCAAAATCATTCAGCTGTCTGGGGGTGAACATTTGGCAAACCCCGGACCCGATGCACGAGGAGAACACCAAATTAGCGATAAAGGGGCTCAGAAAGTCCATGGGGTTCTGGTCAAGACTTCCACTATAGGTGATGAGTAGAGTTGCCATAACTAAAATGATAGTCTTGCCGAGATTTCTGTACTTCTTCCACACTGTCCACCACTACATCCAGCGCTCCTTCTTCCGCATGATCGAGAAACTGCTCAGAGAACTCTTGTGGGGCGCGGCCAGACACAAAATTGTCTTTGGCCACTCTGACGCTGCCATACAGGGAAGGTGGGGTCCAGCTACCGGATCTAGATATTTACTACCTGGTGGCACAACTCAGTCACGTGGCCAAATGGCTCGCAGATGAGACTACCTCGGAAACGAGACTCATAAAACACCTGTTGGCCACTGCGCACCTGAAGGAGATCCTCTGGATCTCGTTGAAGTGCTTGAACATAACCCCAAAGATTGTGACGCAATTACTGTGAGGAGAGGACACTTTCTTGCTGCTGCTGCATTTTGTCAACGTGCGCTGGGTGTTCTAAGAACTCGCGCATTTCGCATTTTCAACTCGCCTGCTCACTCGCTTCCAGGAGGAGGCAGAGCGCTGTGCCGTCACGTAACTGCTCACCTGACCTATCCAGGCACACAAAACAGAGCTCAGCACAGCCGAGCGGCGTGTGCAATTACCGTGAGGAGAGGACACTTTCTTGCTGCTGCTGCTGCATTTTGTTAACGTGCGCTGGGAGTTCTAAGAACTCGCGCATTTCGCATTTTCAACTCGCCTGCTCACTCGCTTCCAGGAGGAGGCGGAGCGCTGTGCCGTCACGTGACTGCTCACCTGACCTATCCAGGTACACCAAACAGAGCTCAGCACAGCCGAGCGGCGTGTGCAATTCCCGTGAGGAGAGGACACTTTCTTGCTGCTGCTGCTGCATTTTGTCAACGTGCACTGGGAGTTCTAAGAACTTGCGCATTTCGCATTTTCAACTCGCCTGCTCGCTCGCTTCCAGGAGGAGGCGGAGCGCTGTGCCGTCACGTGAATGCTCACCTGACCTATCCAGGCACACAAAACAGAGCTCAGCACAGCCGAGCGGCGTGTGCAATTCCCGTGAGGAGAGGACACTTTCTTGCTGCTGCTGCTGCATTTTGTCAACGTGCGGTGGGAGTTCTAAGACCTCGCGCATTTCGCATTTTCAACTCGCCTGCTCGCTCGCTTCCAGGAGGAGGCGGAGCGCTGTGCCGTCACGTGACTGCTCACCTGACCTATCCAGGCACACAAAACAGAGCTCAGCACACCCTTGCGGCGTTAAGCCCGAAGGAGTAAAGGCCGCTGGCTGTTGTGCGGCTGTTTGGCGCTGGAGGTGCCTACACCGAGGATATAGCTTCCCTCTCTCAGTGACTAGCTTGAGAGGAGCTGCACAACGATGGGCTGCTTCAAAAGTGAGAACTCAGATTCAGGGGCGGAAGGGTGAGTGAAAACCAGTCAACAGGTAAGGCAGCGTGTTGCTTCTGATTCGGCTTCGGCCGGTGGATTGTCACCGATTGTGGGCGGCCCTAACAAAGGTCTGTTGCCTTGGAGACAAAGCTGCCTTGTCTTTTTAGCAAAAAAAGCCCAGGTGAAGGACCAGCCCCAAGCACCGGCCATAGAAGAAATTACTTCCATTGACTTGGTACACGATGAAGGGGATTCTGGCAATACACTGACGGAGGCCTTTCTAAACTCAGACCTAGAACAGATCCTACCTGTGGCGGATAGGTTCCTGGAGGAATTGAGTCAGCACACCCTGCCGAGTGACCCTGGGGAAAAAATATACCCGCAAAACCCTTTAGAGGCAGGGTCGTCCCCGCACAGGTCTCATTGCCTGAAAATGCCCGGTGGGGCAGAATCCTCGGAAGGGGGGCTAGACACACACAAGGAGAACCTGGTTGTGGAACAGTCCTATGCTGTAGCCCCAACAGGTATGGCTATGGGAGCAAAGGTACAAGGGTCAGATTTTTATGATACAGTCCCACCCATGAACAAGGAAGACCTGAATGATCAACAAGGGTCTGTACTCCCCAGCATACAATCAGAGAAAACTAGGGAAAATCTGGATATTATACCAACTCAGAAGGAGGTGATCACAGAATTTCCAACTACAGAGAATGATCTGCCTCAGATGTATCCTGACACTCTGGAGAAATCTCCCAGCCCACGACAAATCCATATAAGCTCTGGGAGCAGTTTCACCGATATAGATCTAAGTGTCAGTGACTGCGGGGAGCACAGGCCTGGATCTTCGCAGGAAACCTACCCTCAAAGTGCTGGCATGGACAGGGCCTATGAAACCCTTAGTAATTCAAGCCTTGCTTCCAAATTAATCCAGGATATCTCAAACCTCACGGGCAAAATAGTGAGAGAAAAAAGGAGAAGTTTATCATTCATCAAGGATAAACTAGCTGCGATTGACGATGAAGTGGATCCAGCAGATCAGTTTCCTTCAAACTCCTCACAAATAGTGGGTAATTTACATCAAACCCCAGGAATTAGACAGAGGGATTACAGAAGCCAAGCCCCCCAAGGAGAGGCGAAAACGGCCCACAAGCTGGGCATAGATGACATCGCCCTTGAAAAAATAAGTGATCTGTGCTTGAAGGGGAGGCAGGATGACCTAGCTCATATTCAAAATGTGGTGATGGCATCACTAAACATTACGCTTGCTCCTTTTTTGAAACTTTACGAGACTCTGAATGAAACCTTGCAGTTATTACACCTGTCAACAGTAAAAACTGAGGAAGGGATGGGTGAAATTGTTAGTTTCACAAAGCAATTGGATATGAGATTACAAAAAGAGTCGGACCTCTCACATCAATGGCAAAATCGCCTATGTGATTTGGCGCGTCAGGAGTCCAATGATAAGCAACTACTGATGGAAGCCATACTGGATGATCATAAATGGATAAGAAAATTAAATCAGCAATCCGCCTTAAGATCAGACCTAAAGCGAAGCCCTATAAGGGACCGGGACCCGGTAGATCCTAGGAGGAAAGACCTGGAAGACCGTAGAAGGACAGACCCGGAAATGGCCAAGACAAAGGAAAAAGTTGGTGGTCCCTTAGTATTAGGGAAGAGCATAAAGATGTCTAAACCTACTAATCCGGACTGCATCTTGATAGTAGAGGATGAGGAGGTAAAATCAAGCTTTGCGATCTTCAAAGAACCCCCACAGCAATCGGGAAAAAAGAACACTAGCGCAAAAGACCCTCCCCACAAAGACCAGAAAGAAACAGGTCAAAAGAAAGCAAAAAAACAGGCATGCAAGCGCAAGGCTAATGGATCAAGAGCCTTCTTAAGAAACATCAACTTGCCTATTGAGGAGCCGGAAGAGCCGTTACCTAAGAAGCCCAGTAGAGAAATTAACTTGTTAAGTGTATCGAAGGAAGGAAGGAAAAAGTTGTGCAGAAGATACCTCAAGATGGGGATTTGGTCCTGCAAAAGAAAAACGACCGGGACACAAGTGGCTGTCTGAGTGATCTCATTGAAATAATTGAGGAAACCAGAGAGGAGGAGATGTGGGACGACATCAGCTTATCAGAATGGCAAGAAATTGATAAGCAGTTAGATGATGTGCCGACAGGAAAAGAACTAAGAACAGAGGAAGGTCAGCGAGTGAATAAGCTCACTGGGAAAATAAGGAAAAATGAAGTCGGTAAACAAAGACAGGACCGTTCTCATTATCTCAAAGACGAACATCGGAATGCTATAAGGAATACACGGGACAGGCATCAAGCAAGTAGATCCCATCGATGGTCAGAACACTGAGACCGCCTCCCAAAAGATGAGAAGGAAAACGCTAAAAGGAGGCCACGGGACAAGTACCGAGAAAATCGATCCCATCGGTGGTCTAAATCGCCGTGTGAATCCCGTGACAAAAGGGCAAAAGATCTCAAAGGAAAAAAGATTGACACTAAAACTCAAGAACTACGATCAATCTCACGGGACAAGAAAAGGAGCCCGAATAATGCAACAAAAAGCAGGGACTTATTAAAACATCTAGAAGCCAGACGAATGGCTAGACGTCAAACAAGCACAGGGAATCTGCCCCGAACAGGAGTCCTGAAAAGTCAACGACAAAAGATCAGCAAGGGGTGAGATGGGATACCCCGGGTGAGTATGGACATTTCCACACACTAAAACTGGAACGGACCTGGAGAGACAGACGAAGGATAGTGCTGAATAGGAACAGGGTGATGTCAATACTTAAATCTACCAGCAAGTCGGAAAATTCACACTGATGATGTGGCAATTGTGGAATTCATTGATGAAGAAAAGCCGGACGTGGTCCTACATCACTTGACAAAAAGAAAATTGAAAGATAACTTACTGGATGTAAAGAATAACCTGGAGTCTTGGGGATATAGACTTACAGACCCAGACAATAAAAGTACCTGGAGAGAGGCAAATGCCCCCAGACCTGTCGATGATAGGGTGGAAAAAATAATAAAAACCCTAGAAAGGAAACCCATTAACACGCGGCAAGAAGAGAGGTCGAACCAAAAGTCAAGTACCAGGCAAGATCACCTGGATACAAGGGACCGTAGCTCAGAACCAGTGAGCAAAATAAACAGATGACCAACTAACAAATCTGAGATTTACGGTTGATAACTCAAGTAAGAAGACAAAACGGGCAGGAGTCAGTAATCAGACACTGACAAAAGTGGAGAGACCAGGACATACGCCCAGTATCAACCCAGAAAAAAAGCGACAATAGACCGCCCATATCGGTGTAGGAACCAAATCCCTCTTGGCCTCATGGAACACACAGGGATTCGGCCATCTATATTCGGGAGAAAGTAACTTCCTTGAGAAATATGAACTAATTTGCATACAAGAGAGCTGGATTAGAACAACTCCCGTGTGTAAAGGTTATTTGGTCTATATAAATCCGGCACAGAAAGGACCTTTGGGAAGACCCCGGGCGGGGTTTATAACCTTAGTGAAGGATGACTGTCAACTCCAAGTCTTAGAACATCTGACGCCAAATCCGCTTCTCCAAATACTTAAAATAGTGAAAAACAGAGGACGGAATGAAAAGAGACTCCTGTTAATAAATACATACTGGAATGTCTCAGAACTAGCTACGGAAAAATATCTATCGGAGTTGACGGTGGCTCTTGACACCTCAATGCTAGAAGACAAGGACCAACTGATTATCATATGCAGGGACCTGAATATGAAATTGCTGGATAAAAATGGTTTGTTGCAAAGAAGACACAATCTCCCGAACAATGAAAAACGCTGGCTGGGAGTTGCCAATGTTGAATGGCCAAACAGCAGGTGATATTCCGAGAGCGGACACCTGGTTTGCGAACTCAACGAAAGCCTGCTTGGATTATTGCTTTGTCGCAAGAAATACATTGCCTGTGTCAGCAGATCTACGTGATTTTTCCACAGCTGGTTTTCCCGCGACGGAAATGTTTGCATGGGAAATGCACAAATACAAAATGTTCGTACATTTCCCAATGCGAACATGCAGAGGTGTCCCCCGCAACCCCCCTCACTATACTGTGTAGTATAGTGAGCGGGATGTTGTGGGGGACATCCCTGCAGCCCCCATTTATTATTTATTTATTTTTTCAATTTTGTTCTGTCGGGATAGTTGCGGGGGTGTCCCCCGCTCACTGTGGTAAGCGGGGTGTTGCGGGGGACACCCTCCAACCCCCACAGCCTTTTTACATTTTTTTTTCACACCGACCCCACCAAAACACCTAACCACATAATACCACAAAAAGTTAGAACTTTTGGTAGTTAGAACTTTTTGTGGTGTGTGTTTTAGGTCTTTTGGTGGGGCCGGTAATTTTTTTACTGACATTTCATCCTATTCCATGTCAGCTGCTTTTGTTACGGTCTGACATCGCAAATCAGGGCTCTTCCCCAAAAACCTAAGAGCCCACCTGATTGGGTGGCTCAGGTGGTTTCAACTCCTTTAAAGTTGTCCCACAGACTCGTAGCGACCATGCGCTCCTTGAAATTGAATTACTCTGGAAAACGGAAGAGCCGGAACATCAAAACATCCCCGAAATGGAACTATCATGGGGATGTAACAGGCTGAAAATCAAAGCAAGGACAATCCCTCAACTAGCAGTGCGGCTTACTCATAACTTTGAAGTTAACCATGAAAAGCGGAATATGGCTGCCTACTAAAGGAGTTTGAGATTAAAAAGGGATTAAACAAAAAAAAAGATTTTACGAGGAATCACGCATACAGCAAAATCCTGGTGGAAAAAAGAAGGGAACATTGTGCAGATTTGAGACATCTCCAGAAAAGCAGCCACACTGACAAAGAGGAACGTATAAGACACTGTAAACAGTCTTATAAAAATTGGCTAAAATCCACTAGGATTTGGCGAGCACAAGCAGATGCCGAGAAAACGATGGCAGCAATAACTACATCTAACTCAATAAAGGGGATGATTTTCAGTCAGCCCTGACATCCAGTAACATCTCAAAAAAGGGCTGGGTAAAGTTTTACAGTGATCTCTTCCAGGCGAAAGGCCCAATAAAGACCGAGAAAAGTTCGGGGAACGAATGGCGTATTGATATCGACAGGGATGACATCCTAACAAGAATTCAAAAATTGAGCTCATCACGAGCTGCCAGTCCAGACGGCATCTCGAATTCGATGCTGAAGGAAAACAAGGAAGAGTGGGCGGATTTTATCCTGGTACTATTCCAGCAGATATTAAAAACAAGATCAATCCCACACTCTTGGAAAGAGGCCCTAATTGTACCCATATATAAAAAAGGAGACCGTAACAATCCAAGGAATTACAGGCCCATCGCCGTCCTAGATTCCATAGGAAAACTGTTTTGTTCCATCCTGCTAAGAGATCTTAAAAAGTGGGCAATTAGGGAAGGGATCCTAGAGAAAAGACAAACAGCTTTTATGAGTGGCGTCGGAACATCATTGAATTTATTCATCTTGAATATGCTAAAGATGCGGGCACTAAAACAAAAAAGGAATATTTACCTGGGCTTTGTTGATCTCGAACAGGCCTTTGATGGGATCTGTAGAGAAATGCTTTGGTCCAAACTCAAGAAATGGAATTGCCCGCAAGATCTGCTAGAGGCCATTCTGGAACTGTACACCAACACCTCAGTTCAGATAGTGGTCTCAAAAGGAGGAGATCTGACAGAGAAAATCTTAACCACCAAGGGCATAAAGCAAGGGTGCGCCCTGGCACCTTTCCTGTTTGTTTTGTACCTAGCAGACATGAAAGAATCACAGGAACACATCCGTGCATTCCCCCCAGTATTTCAGGAGGAAGCCCTCTCATGGATCGTTTATGCGGACGACGTGGTATTTATGGACCAAACTCCCATAGGTCTGCAAAGACGCATGGTGGAATTCAAGTCTTATTTAAGCAAAAACCATCTGTCGGTCAATGTAAAAAAATCTATGGTCCTAATAATGCAGTCGGCACGAGGTCCTAAAATCAGAAAAAATAAAAAGGGTTTTACATGGTCATTGGACAATCAACCTCTGGAAATAGTTGACTCAACAGTTTACCTGGGGGTCAGAATAAACAAAAACATCAATGAGCAGGGCCAACTAAATTTTATCAAAGAAAAGCTGATGAAACTCTCTAATCAAGCTCGAGCCCTGCACCGACGCTACGGGACCTTTTCAATGATGCCACTAATTTTATTCTACAAGCAAAAAGTAGTGGCAAGCATAACATACGGAGCTGAATCATTGTTAAATCTTCACTGGAAAACGTGGGCGGTTCTAGAGGCTTTTTTCTGGAGAAGGGTACTTAGGCTTCCGAACTGTCTCCCTGCATCGATAATAAGAAATAAGTTGAGATTACAATCAATGGAGTCAATAGTGCTGTGGAAGACCTTCTCGCTATTTCGAAAATGTATCCTTGATAAACCTCCCATTTCATTCGAATTACTGGCGAATAAAGAGGTAATCAATGCAGATCCGCATTTTAATGCTTGGAAACAGAACTGCTTTGAAATTCTGGAACATCATCATATCAAATTGGACACGCTAAAAGATAATCCCGAGAAAGCAAAGAAAAAAATATGAGAAAATCACTGGATAGCCACTGACAATCTAAAGAGGGAGAACACAAAGTGTTATTATATCATCTGGGAGCGCAAGGCACTGAATGATCCTCCACCTTATCTCCGAAGATTTCCCTCTTCGAAATATAGGGATCTCTTGATGAGAGTCAGATTTAACATCCTGCCAATAAGAGAAGTGCAATATTTAAGGAAACAAATTCTAATGGAAGATGCTAGTTGCCGTTTCTGCAATGCTCCGGACATATTGGAATCAGTAAAACATTGGACGCTTTCCTGTCCGGCCTTAATCGCCCGAAGGAACTTATACCTAGGAGATTGGGTGGATAACATAAATACATTGACAGATGAGGATTATTGGGAACGAGTTCTGACGGTCCAAAAACTTGGTCCGACCCTGGAAGCACTATGATTCATAGAATCGATCTTAAAAGGTCTTGAGGGTAATGATGAAGTTGAAGAGGAGGTTGAACCTCCGTAAGGTTGGTGGGGCCTGGAAAAGGACATTGACTATATCTTGTGTCTTTGTTAAAGGTTGAAAATGTATTTAACCAATAAAACATTAAAAAAAAAAATTGTGACGCTGGGCAGGAAGGTCTGGAACAGGGACCTAAAACTGCTAAAATGTGACTGCCCATATTCCCCCGAAACCCTGAGGTCTGTGTAGTCAAAGAAGACCTGCTAAACATGAGACTATGGGAGGGATTTGGTGTCTACACATGGGGTGATGTCTACGAAGAAGGGAATTTCTGGTAATTTGAGTCCATGATCGAGAAAGAATGGTTGCCCAGTGACCAATTTCTATGGTACAACAAGATTTTAAAAATGGAGAAGGAGATCTGGAAGGACTGGCCAGCTGAACCA
This sequence comes from Ambystoma mexicanum, assembly GCF_040938575.1. Lineage (NCBI taxonomy): Eukaryota > Metazoa > Chordata > Amphibia > Caudata > Ambystomatidae > Ambystoma > Ambystoma mexicanum. The sequence goes on from NC_090931.1 coordinate 232,829,743, forward strand.
GAAATAGACCCGCTATTGACAGTACTACACAATCTTGGAGATGGGTCGAAACCAGTGTCCAGGAGTTATTGCCAAATGATGGATAGGCCCAACCCCAAAAGTATAGCACTAAAACAAAAATGGGAAAATGATATAGGAACTGATATAACTTAAAGGGAATGGGTCAGGGCCCTGCCACATCCCCGGGAGGTCTCTAGAAATGCTAGATTCAGGTTGATTCAACTAAATGTCTTATATAGGACATATGTGAACCCGGCCAGAATTGCTAAGTTCAATAGTAAGGCTACCTCATTGTGCCCCTGGTGTGGTTTGTAGGAAGCAGAACTGCTCCACATGTTTTGGGACAGCCCAAGGTCGCAATGCTTTTGGAACAAGATAGAATTGGCCTGCAGAAAAGCTGGGATGGCCAGATACGAGTGGACACCAAAGGAATGCCTTCTGGGGTCCTACCCGAGGATCAGCAAATATAGACACATAATCAAGCTTATGGACATGGCATGTATATTGGCAAAGAGGTCCATTGCAATGGTGTGGAAATCAGCGGGAGGACCACGGTATGAAAAGTGGTACAACAAATTGGAGCACTGGACCAGTGCCGAGGCCAGAGTGTGTGGTGAAAGGGTCTCCAAAGCTGGGGGTGAAGCAAGCCCAGCATACGAAGCCTGGAAGGCACTGATCTGGGAAATGTTCCACTCACCAGATGATAAACCCCCATGAAGACAAGAGACTATAATTGGGTTCTGAGTAGCCCACAGCAATAACATGGTTATTGGGGTATTGGTCAATGGACCCAACCTGCCCCCCAACACGAGTAACATTTAATACACTATAGATGCCTTGCTGACGCACCCGCAGAAAACACTACGTGGAGGAACAATATGTGAAGACATGTTGTTAAAAAGTTGTATGTTTATGTTTGTATGTAGCACTTTGTGCGAAGAATACTACTTATGTAACATGCCACCTGCTGCTATGTTTGTTATAAATGCCAATAAAACATTACTTTTTGTTTTTAAATCAGTCATTAAAACTATAAATACTATCAAACTAAATGCTGTCAGTCAGAGAAGCAGTTCAAACGACATTGTCCAAACAACGTGTCCTTGTGCTCCAGGCCCTCCTCAAATAAGATAGAAATGCCCAGGCGAAGTAAAGTGGCTCTGATTGTAAAAGGTGAATGTAAGATGACATTGTGTACATTTGTCTCACTTCAATATCGGGATAATCGTCTTCTTTCTCTGTTCCACATAATATAGGAACACGAAGACAAAATGCAGAAGATGTTCAGCTGCTGAATTGCAACAAGGGCATTCTGAGTCCTGCACATAGCCTTGCCAGTTCGTTGTGTTCGCTCTCAGCTATTAAAGATTGCATCGAGCTCTTGTGACAATCCAGCAATCTAGTGTGGGTCAATTAGGGTTGCAAGGAGTTCACTTTGGTCACAATAGCATGTTTCTGGTTTGAGACTAGTGAAAGCTCAATCGACTTGCGCCTCTCCTTGTACAGAGTACAACAATTCTTTCTGTGGGCATTCCCCCCACACTGGCTCAGCTAATTAGCTGGTAGACAGATGCTGGGAGCATTTACCTGGGTCATGCAGCCATGAATAAACTTTAACCATCGAATATTGCTCCAGGCATCTCTTTGCATAAGGGCCTGGATGATCTCTTGAATTACCAGTGCCTAAGTGTTTGACCAGGTGCCAAGCCAATGTAGTAATGGGGCCTGATAACATTCATCTGCCAAGTATTTGGCTGCGAGCTCGGCGGGCACATCAATGGTAGAGGCTGAGCATGGCAAGCCCAACGCTTTTTTATTCTCCAACGTCTGGAGTACAGGAACTTTTTCGTGAAAGGGAGGCTCCATAGTTAGTCGCTGCCCGTGTTTAAGCATTATAAACATTCATAATACGGTCAAGCAGTTTTCCCCTGACACAACTGCATAAAATGTGTTCTCCCCCACTCAAAATGCCTGGCTCATTTTAATTTTCTGTTTGTATATATGTGCATTAACTTTGCAGTTCACCAAAGTGATTTCCCAGTTAATCAAACTCTTTCGCCGTCGCAATTACAGATCCACTACTCGGCATCTTATGCATTTCAGTTTTCTTCTTTCGCCCTGCAGCACCAGCCATGACTGCTGACTTTTTTGTATTGATTTGCAGATCGAAATTTGTCATGAACTCTGTGAACACGTTAATCACTCTCTACAAGGCATTGGGCGTGCAAGCAATGTTAACAGTATCGTCAACATAGGCTAACAAAGGAAAGGGTTTATTTCCCACACACGGGTAATCTGCATTTGAATCAACAAGAGCCTTGTACAAACCGTTTATGTATAGCGTAAATAGAACAAGTGCCAGGACACATCCATGTCTGACTCCTGTAATGAAATTAAAAAAATCTGGTACCTTGCCCGTGCTCCCCAAAGCACGCTTTGGTGCCTCTGTGAACCAACTGCAGGACTCTCAGGATCCCCACGGGTGGCAACCCATGGAAACAAGCACTGACCAGAGCTTGTCTCTGTTTACCTTGTCAAAAACAGTGCTTAGGTACATAAAAGCCAGATAAATTGGTTCTCCCATTACAAACACTGAGTGTGCCCCCATCAAATATAAGTTCAAGGCCTGATCGCAAGTCCCCACGCCCGGTCTAAAACCATATTGGATATCCAAGAGCACTGTGTGTGATGAAATCCATTCCTCAATGTGATCCAATACAATGTGGCCAAAGATTTTATATGATGTATCCAAAAGCGATATAGATCTAGAGGCCAGCTGGTTTTTGCAACCACCATTCTTAAAAATAGGATAAAAGAAAGCACTTTTCTATGATGGCGGAAATTCCTCGTTTTTCAAAAATGCATTTAAGCAAATTGCCAACAGCAGAGCCCATAAATCCACCAATGATTTGTAGAGGTGATTTGTAGAGGCCCGCTGGGATTGCATTCACATTCTTCAAAGAAACATTAACCGATAAGCCACACTCCCCAAGAGTAGAGCTGGCTATGGGACCCCCAAATAAGGAGGAGAAATGGTCTACAACAGGTCTTTGCCTCCACTTGTGTTTCGGTTAAGGTCTGCTCTCTCCTGTAAGGGTGCCCTTTGCTACAAACTCCCATGAACTTGTTTTGATTCCTTGGAGAAGACAGCTGCAAGCAAGTTTTCCCACGCTTGTTTTTCCATAGTCACTTTCCTGTTATTTACAGCCACCTTATACTCCACTCTGGCCCAGATGATCATCCCCCTCCAACTGTCCGGTTCCTTCAGAACCTCCAACAATTTACTTTTTAGTGTTTTGCATTCCTTATTAAACCAACTCTTATTACGTGTAAAGTCGTGTAAAGTCGTGCTGCAATTTGTTTGATAATGACCCCATCAATACTTTAAGCATGTCAAACACCTGTTCTAGGGGCATGGTGTTGTCAAGAATAGAGAGGATGAGGTGCAAATTAGAGGACCCAAGTTCCTGATGCAAGGTCCAAGGATTATGCTTGGCCCATTTTATTCTTCTTCTGCAATGTGGGTTGACCACGCATGATTCTAAATGAGGGAAGGTAACCAAGGTCAGTGGAGTGCATTCCCACTGGAGGTTTAACCCTAACGGAAAGTGATCACTGCACAAACCGTGTATTACCCTAAAGTCTTTTATCAGCTTCCAATGTTGACCATGCATAAAGAAATCATCAATGGTTGAACAACCCTGGGTATTTCTAGATTTTACTGTCCCCGGCAGATCAGATGTAACACATCCATTAACGGAGAGTAGAATCCATTACAGGAGCCACAATCCAACTTGCATGCTCTTGGCACAAACCCATGTGTCCATCACCTGAGGTTGCGCAACTCCATTTGCAGCATCCTCAGATTCATCCTGCACCCAGGTATCCCATTACACTGTGGGGCTGTCTAATCTTTCCAGTATGTTGCCTTCCACTAAATCTTTCAGCATCCCAAGTGTATTAGATTCAGAAATATGGGGGCTGTTGTAGAAATTCATGATTAGTGATTGGTCACCGTGAGTCGGCCCCTTGTGATTTGTTGAATACAGTTTGAATTGTTATCTGTTAGCTTAATGTGATAGTTCATGGTAGCCTTTATCAGAGTTGCTAGACACCCATAACATCGCCCTCTGTTGTTCTTGCATGCAGGCACTATAAACAACACAAACCCATCCATCAACAACTCCTCTGTGGCCGTGTTTTCTGTAATATGATTTACAAAACACAAAATTCTCTTGAGCATAAAACTATGTGTGTCATGAATACATATCGTTTCTAAGTACACCTATCAATGTGTATGTTCGGTGCTTTTATGGGCGTTTTTATATACAAAATAAAGTACTCCCTATATTTCTTTCTATCTTAAATATGAATAAAATCTGACTACAGAGACCCTTTTAATATGTAAAAGAACTGAAGGATCAGAATTACCCAGATTTCAATCTCTTGGATGGAAAACTCATTTTATTTTAAAAGTGCTTCACGAAGGTTTAAATCGTGGTTCTAAGCTCTTGAATAATTGAATGCACTATTCCCCATTCAATAGTCTCTTTGCCAACGCTAGAAAGCTGAGGCTTTGCCAGTGTTCACACCTGTCGCCGGTACCTTTTTATACAGATATGGTCACGGTCGATGAAATCATGAGAAATCCATACTGTGAACGTTATGCTTTCTTCTTGCTACAAACAGATTCCACCTGTGCTTAAAAACCGGGTTTGAAGGTGTGAATTCTGTTGCACATTTAAAGAAATAGGGAGTGCATGCAGCACACACTCTGGAATAGCATGGGCCTGTTTTACGTCATTGCAGGATTCGATTTCACCTGCAGGCACTGTCAGATTGTCTCTGATGGAGGCAAAAGATCACTTTGCTAAGGATGTCCAATATGTATACACCAAGCTTGAGGGTGCGGGCGTGTACACCTTCCTACAATGCACAGCGTGCTGCAAAGAATGGAGCCCTGATCGGACTTCAAGACCCATCTGCACAGAGGGTCCATCCTGTGCAGGACAGTATAGCCAGGGGTGTTGCTAGGTCTGGAAAAGACCCGGGGCTACGCTAATGTCGGAACTGTCGGGACTGGGGGCTAGCCAGCCTTTTGGTTGTAGCTCGTGAGATTCTATCCGGGGCTACAACCAAAAGATCAGGGGCTATAGCCCCCTTAGCCCCCCCTAGCAACGCTTCTGAGTATAGCCCTTTGAAATTGACCCACATGGCCAGTGGCTACCGGTCGTGACAGGGCCTGTGTCACAAAGTAAACCCTCCCCAGGAGACTTTATTCTGAAATGAAGTCACCCGGAGTCCATTTATTCTTATCCCCCATGAAATATTGTATCCTCCATGACAATAAATTAATTTCAGCCCATTTCAAATCCTCCACCCCCTGGAAGTTTTTAAAACGGTGTCTCTACCCTTCTAAAGAAGGTGCTGGAAAAGTCCAGTGAGGAAAAAAAAGTCTGTTTTAATATATTGTTTAGCCTCCCCCTTGAATGGGAGACTTAGTAAAAGAATAAACTATCCAGCCTGATGTGGGAGACTCTGTTGCAGAATAAACTCTCTGTCTTGCTAGGTGAGACTATGTACCAGAATAAACTCTTCCCCTTGAAGGAGAAACACTGTTTCACAATATCCTCTTCTCTCCATTGGTGGGGTAGACGCTGTATCAGAATAAACTCTCCCCCTAGAAGGATAGACTCTGTATTAGAATCCCCCTTTTAAGGGGGAGTTTTTATTCTATCAGAATACACTCTCCTACTTTAAAGGCGAGAATCTGTAACAGAATGAACTCTACCATTTGAAGGGGAGACTTAGTCCATCATCAGAATAAACTCTCTCCTTTGAAGGGGTGACTATGTAGCAGAAAACATTCTCCCAGGTGATGGGGGAGACTGTGTAACAGAAAAAACCCTCCCCCTTGAAGGGGAGACTCTAGATCAGGATAAACTCTCACCCTTTAAGCGGGGGTCTCTATCTGATTAATCTCTCCCCTTTGAAGAAGACACTTCTCAGAAGAATAAACGCTCCACCTTGATGGGGGTGACTTACACCAGAATAAGCTCTCCCACTTGATAGGGGTGACTATATCACAATAAACGCTCCCCTAGAAGGGGGAGACTCTGTATCAGATAAACTCTCCCCCTTGAAGGTGAGAGTCAGTATAGAATAAACTCCCCCCTCCTTGAAGGGGATAATCTATATCAGAATAAACTCTCCCCCTTGAAAGGGAGACTAGCTAGCAGAATACACTCTCCCAGTTGATGTGGGACACTCCTGTATCAGAATAAACTCTCCTCTTTGAAGGGGAGATGCCATAACAGAATAAACTTTCCATCTTGATAGGGGTGACTTGGTATCAGAATAAACTCACCCTCTTGAAGGGTGAGACTCTGTATCCGGTGAGACTCTGTATCCAAATAATCTCTCCCCTTGAAGGGGGAAAGTCTGTGTCAGACTAAACTCCCCTCCTTCAAAGGGGAGACCCTGTATTAGAATAAACTCTCCCCCTTCAAGGGGATATAGTGTAACAGAATACACTCTCCCCCTTGATGTGGGAGACTTTGTATCAGAATAAACTCTCCTTCGCTGGGGAGACTCTGTATTAGAATAAACTCTCCCCTTGAAGCGGCAGTATCTGTAGCAGAATACACTCTCCCACTTGCCACTTGCTGGGGGAGTATCTGTACAAGAATAAACTCTACTCCTTGAAGGAGAGACTTCGTATCAGAATAAACTCTAACCCTCTGAAGGGGAAACTCTGTATCAGAATAAGCTCTCCTCTCTGAAGAAGTGACTCTGTAACAAAATAAACTCTACCCCTTGAAGGGAAGAATCTGTATCGAATACATTTTCCCACTGAAGGCGGACACTCTTTATCAGAATAAACTCATTTCATTTGAAGAGGAGACTCTGCATCAGAATAAATTCAACTGTTGAAGGAGGAGGGTCTGCAATGCAATAAACTCTCCCCTTGAAAGGGAGACTCTATATCAGAATAAACTCTCCCCTTGAATGGGGAGACTCAGTGTCATAATATATTCTCCCACATGTTGGGGGAGACTGTTTCAGAATAAACTAACCACCTTGAAGGGGGAACTCTATATCAGAAAAAAACTCTCCCCCTTGAATGGGGAGACTGTGTTAGAATACATTCTCCCACATGTTGGGGGTGACTGTTTCAGAATAAACTATCTACCTTTAAGGGGAGACTCTGTATCGGAATAAACTCTCCCCCTCTAAGGGGGAGGCTCTGCATCGCCATAAAACTCTTCACCTTTAAGTGGAGACTCTATATCAGAAAAAACTCTACCCCTTGAATGGGGAGTCTGTGTCACAATACATTCTCCCACATGTTGGGGGTGACTGTTTCAGAATAAACTATCTACCTTGAAGTGGAGACTCTGTATCAGAATAAACCCTCCCCCTTGAAGGGAAGAATCTGTATCAGAATACATTTTCCCATTGAAATCGCAGACTCTGTATCAGAATAAACTCTTCCCCCTTGATGTGGGAGACTCTGTATCCGGATAAACTCTCACCCTTTGGCGAGACTCTACATCATCTAAAATCCCCCCTTGATGGGGAGACTCTGTGTCAGAATAAACTCTCCTCCTCAAAATGGAGACTCTAAGAGAATAACCCCCAGCCCCTTGAAGCGGAAGTCTCTATCAGAATAACCTCTTTTCCTTTGTAGAGGAATCTCCATAGTAGAATGAACTATCCCCCTTGATGGGGGTGACTCTGCATCCTCATAAACTCTCCCTCTTGAAAAGGGAGACTCTGTATCAGTATAACCCCCCCAATCCTCTTAAATGGGGATGACTATCAGAATGGGGAGTGACATTTGTGATGTCATCTTTGATGTCCTGGGTGTTAGTGTTAGCAGTGCACGGTGGCGCGAGTTATGGTTGCTTATCTTACCATAACTGCCGAATTTCAGGGGTTTTTCGGTTTTACTTTGAACCATAACGTTCCTTTAACAAAGTTTTTTTACTGATATATATATATATGGGATACATTACTCACCGTAATCGTATTTCTGATGCTTGTATCTGCTTAGATTCACATGCTGTGCATAGGCCGACATCTAGTGGAAGCTGCGGAGTATTACAGTTTGTTTTTCGAAATTCGAAAATGGGCGTCGACAAAGGGATTGTATTTTTCCTGACATGAGGTAGCATGAGGAGTAGTGTGAGTACAGATGATCCAAGCAGATAGAAGATAGATAAGATAAGACTACAGGCATCCATGCGCCTTTTCTCAGAGGGGAGGAAGGGTGGGTCGCATGTGAATCTAAGCAGATACAAGCATCAGAAATACGATTACGGTGAGTAATGTATCCCTTCTGAGGCTTGTGGAATCTGCTTAGATCACATGCTGTGCATAGATTAGCGAGCAATGTTAGAAGGAGGTGGGATTTGAGAAGGGTCATGAGCAAATAAATGTCTTAGAACCGCTTGTCCCACTTGAGTATCTGTCTTGGAATGGGTGTCAATGCAGTAGTGCTGAGTAAAAGTGTGAATAGAGCTCCAAGTAGCTGCTTTGCAAATGGTGTCAAGGGGAACATTTGCAATGAAAGCCAGAGTGGCCCCAATGCCTCTTGTCGAGTGGGCTCTGGGCGTAAAAGGCAAAGTTTTGTCAGAAAGAGAGTAACACAACTGGATACAGTTGACAATCCACTTGGAGATGGCACCCTTAGAGACGCGATCTCCCTCTTTGCCTGTGGCTAAGGAGACAAACAGTTGATCTGTTTTCCTAAGTGGTCTGGTCTTGTGTACGTAGTAAAGGACCGCCCTACGCATATCTAGGGTGTGTAGTTTAACCTCAGCCGAGCTTTGTGGGTTTTGGAAGAAAGCCGGAAGCTCGATGGACTGGTTTACATGGAATTTAGAAATAAACTTAGGTGAGAACCTAGGGTGTGTCCGTAAAACCAGCTTATCCTTATGAATAGTAAAGAAAGGATCCTGCACTGACAGAGCCTGAATTTCACTGACCCTTCTTATGGATGTAATGGCTACTAAGAAGGCAGTCTTATAGGTCAGGTGTTTGAGACTTGTCTTATGCATGGGCTCGAATGGGTGGCCCATGAGTTTAGATAGCACCACGTTCAGGTCCCATCCTGGTGGTGGGTTAGATATAGGGGGATGAAGTCTCTTTACTCCCTCCATGAAGGCTTTAACCACGGGTACCTTCCACCACGACACCTTGCTATGTGAGGTTGTACGCTGACAGTGCTGCCAGGTGTACCTTTAGTGAGTTGAAAACCAAACCTGCGTCCAGCAGGTGGAGCATGTATGTCACGATTGTGAAAGGAGTGCAATCAACTGGGTTGATTTGTTTATTCTGGCACCAGATAACGAATCTCTTCCATTTGTCGAAGTAGCAATGCCTTGTGTTCGGTTTCCTAGACTCTTTTAGGATGTCCATACATCTCCGTGGTAAATTGAGATGTCCAAACTCTATGACCTCAGGAGCCATGCTGCTAGGTTCATGGAGTTGGGTAGAGGATGCACCTTCTGACCTTGGTGCTGGGACAAAAGATTGTACCAGCCCGGGAGTTTGATGGGATTGCACACCGAAAGTCTGCGTAGGTGTGGAAACCACGGTTGCCTTGCCCACATGGGAGCAACTAGGACGAGCGTCATCGACTCTCTGTTCATCTTGTTCACCACCTTCCTGATGAGAGGAGATGGTGGAAAAGCGTACGCAAACATCCCTGACCAGTTCATCCACAGGGCGTTCCCCAGAGAGTCTGGTTGGGGAAACCTGGATGCGAATCCTGGGCACTGTCTGTTTTCGCTTGTGGCGAATGGGTCTATAGCGGGGAAACCCCACTGAGAGAAGAGGATTTCTCTGTGTAGACACCATTCGTGTTTCTCCGGAAGGGGATCTCTGCTCAAAGCGTCCGCTAGAGAATTGAGATCCCCTGGAACATGTTGAGATGACAGAAAGATGTTTCGTCTGAGTCCTTATATCCACATTTTCTGGGCAAGTCTGGACAGATTTGGCAAACGAGTCCCTCCTTGCTTGTTCAGGTAGAACATGGCTGTCGTGCTGTCCGTCCGGATCTGCACCGATAGGTTCAGTAGGTGGGGCTCGAACGCTTGAAGTGCTCTGAAAACTGCCAGAAGCTCTAGCAGGTTGATGTGATTGTTGGCCACTGTGTGAGACCAGAGACCCTGAGCTGTGTGGTGGAGATGGTGAGCTCCCCATCCTGTCAGGAATGCGTCCGTAGTGACTACCGCCTGTATCTCGGGATCGTAAAAGGGATTCCCCTTGGATAGATTGTCTCTTGTCCACCAGTGGAGGCTTTGTACAAGTGTTGGCGAAACGACCACTAGATCGTCCCATTGACCACACTGCCTGAGACCACAGTTTCGCCAACCAATCCTGCATGGGACGCATGCGCAGGCGCGCATGGGGGAACAGGTAAATACATGACGCCATCATGCCCAGCAAACGCATTGCTTTGCGTACTGTTATCTGGTGATCGGTTTGATATTGCGGAATTTGCAGTAGTATATTCCGAATTCTTTCCTCTGAAGGAAAAGCCAACCCCTCTTGAGTATTTAGAACAGCTCCTAGGAACTGCTTGGAGGTGCTGGGCACCAGACTTGATTTTTTCTCGTTTATGGAGAAGCCCAATTTGAAGAGGAGGTCGATAGTTCTTTGAATGTTTTTTCTGCAAATTACTGGGGTCTCCCCCGTGATGAGCCAGTTGTCCAGATAATGGTACACTGGGATTGCCTCCCTGCGTAGGTGTGCCGCCGCCACCGCCAGTACCTTGGTGAATACCCTTGGAGCCGAGGCTATCCCGAAGGGCAGTACCTTGAACTGGTAGTGCTGACTGTCCACCTTGAAGCGCAGATATTTTCTGTGCGCTGGGAACAGGGAAATATGAAAATAGGCATCTTTCATATCCAATGTTGCCATGTAATCCCCCTTTTTTAAGAGGGGAATTACCTCTTGGAGAGTAGTCATGCGAAATTTTTGGGGCTTGACATACTTGTTTGCAGGCCGTATGTCCAATACTGGGCGCATTGTCAAATCTTTTTTGGCACAAGGAAGTAAGTTGAATAAATACCCTTGTTTACCTGGTGTCCCGGGACGAGTTCTATAGCGTCCTTTGCGAGAAGATTTTCGATCTCTTCGAGTAGGATCTTCTGGTGGTCTAAGGAGTGTATTCTTTGTCGTGGAGGGTGGTTTCGGGGACGCTCTAGGAGTTCTATGCAGTATCCCGCGGACACTGTGGACAGCACCCATCTGTCTGATGTGATCCCTTCCCAAGCTTGGTTGAAGATGAAAATGCGTCCCCCTACTGGGGATATGTGAGAAGGGACCCTGAATGGAGCGTCACTGTTTTGGTGGAGGCATGCCCCCTCCTTTATTGGGACTGCCTCTACCCCTACCAGGACCTCTTTTGTTAACCCTGCCATAACTCTGGGTAGACTGCTGGTTAGTGTTTCATGTAGTACCCTGGCCTTGGGAATAGTTTGAGCCTCTTTGGGAGTTTTGTCCGCGAGGCCGACGAAAATTGCCATTCCCTCTGTGGTTAGGGGGTTTGTTGGTTAGTTGCCCTAGGGACTTGAGTGTCTCGTACTCGTCCTTGGCATTCTTCAGCGCGTCCTCGACCGCCTTTCCAAACAATAGATCCGGCTCCACCGGCTTATCTATCAATGATGCTTGGGTCTCGGCCTTGAAACCAGACTGCCGTAGCCAAGCATGCCTCTTGATGACCGTGCTTTCAGCAATTAATCTGCCGGTGTTATCCGCGGCATCAAAGGTTGATTTTAAAATGCAACCTGACACGGCTCTCCCCTCTGCTGAAACCCTTGCCAATTGGCTTCTTAAGGGTTCTGGGGCGGAGTCTATGAGAGCCGTGACTTCTTCCCACTGGTGGCAGTTGTAGCTAGCCAGCAGGGTGGTGGAGTTGGCAATCCTTGCCTGGTAGGCGGAAGTGGAGGCTACTTTCCTGCCCAAGCCATAAATCTTCTTGCTCTCCTTGTCGGGGGGAGCTTCGGACGATGACAAGGGTGTTCGCGCCCTCTTACGAGTGTTTGTAACAACCAGGGAGTCCGGTTCGAGATGTCCCCTTATGTACAGTGGGTCAGAAAAGCCCTGAAAAGCCTTTCAGTTCTGGGGTTTACTGCCCTAGTGAGATTGGGGTTAACAAGGGAAGGGTCTATCCTCCTTTGTATTGACTTAAGGATAGGGATGGCCTGAGCAACAGGTCTCTTTTCTCCCACCAATTCCTCTGCAAAGTCCCTCTCTTCCTGAGCACCTTGGGTGTCAATGTGGAAGTGCTGTGCCGCTCTGGACAGGACCTCATTCAGGAGAGGCTGGTTGTCGGCAGGGGAGTCGGTAACGGCGGGCTCTTTCTCTACCGGGGAATCTACCCTGTATGTACCTGGGTCGTCGTCCTCCTCCTCCTCTTGATCCTCATCATCCCTATAATAGCCTGTGCCAGTTTGTTCTTCGAAGATGCCCACGTCTGGATCCTCACCAAAGGATGGATCTTCCTGATATTGAGAATAGGGCTGTATATAGAAGGGGTCTGAAGACTGAGTAGGTGCTTCACCCCGGGACATTTTACTTGGGGGTATAGGATCCTTAGAGCCTGAGGGAGTTGACCCTTCTGGGTTATAAGAGAGAAAGTGTTCCGGGTTTTTGGCGTAGAAATCTGCCAATGATGACATCCTTGACATTACTCTGTCTATGTCATCACTGGACCATCCCTTGAACTGGGAATAACTCTTTCCTGGAGTGCTTTCCCTGTTTTATCCTGACTAGACCTACTGGTTTGAACAGGGGTCTTAGGGACAACAGACTGAGATTTGTCCTGACTAGACCTACTGGCCTGAACAGGGGCCTTAGGGACAAGAGACTGAGACTTGTCCATCTGTTTAGGTGGAGAAGAATGTAGTTTAGGAGTGGAAGTAGACTGGGACTGCTTACTTCATTGTTTTACCCCCTCCCCGTAGGTGGAAGAGTGTTTCCCTGATTTCTGGGCCCTATCATAGCTTTTCGGTGCCTGGCGCTGAAATTCAGGGGCAGAGTCCCTGTCTCTGGAGAGTGTAAGGGATTCGGTAGCAGCCTTCGCGCTGCCTGCAGACGCCGACTCCTGAAGTGCGGCCTGGGGGTAGAGGTCGGCGTCGTCCTTCGACGACCAAACCTCAGTCACTAAGGGGAGCGAGGCACTTTAGCAACAGTGGAGGGTTGCCTGGTGTCATGCGGCGATCTCGAACGCCCAGAGGACACTGACTCGGTGGACCGTTCTCTTCGAGCCTCTTTCCGAGAACTCGACGTGCGCGTCGAGTCTCGGTTGAACCTTTGTTTGCTGGAAGTGGTGTGGGTAGCGCTCATGTCGCCGGGGGTCTTCCCTATAGCTGCCCTGCCGGACAACCTTCCGAGGTCGGGGACTTGCGCTTGGCTGTCCATCGACGCCACATTGCCCACGCCGTCTGAAAGTACGGCGTCACTGCCATTGCTGAAGGCACCCTCCGCGGCCATGGCCTCTTGTGACCTGGCGTGGTGGGCCCAACACCTTGTCGAACGGTCCTTAAGGGTCTTCGGTTTAAACCGACTGCATGCTCTGCAATTCACCTTCCGGTGGTCCCTCGGCAAGCAGAGGTTACACGTGGCGTGTCTGTCAACCCAAGGATACTTGCGGTTGCACTTGGGGCAAAATTGAAAAGGGGTACCCTCAATACGCACCCTGTGGCAGCGGGCTGGGAGTGTAGGAATATAAGTAATGTACCTATATTAATCAGAGTGTAGGATATGTGCCACCCCCCACTATCCCTACTTGCAGGGCCGAGTCCAGAGGGCTTCCGAGGCCCAAATCCGTCGCTGTAGTCCGACGGTTGAATTTTCTCCGATCCGGCGTCGAGTGTCGATGTTCGGAGACTCGACGTATAGGTGGAATAAACGGGGAAATATATAACAATATCTGCAAAATCTGACTAAGTCAGGGAACACCGCTCAGTGCTTCCGACCAGCATGGCGGAAAAAAACAATCTGAGGGTCCTAGACGCGTGAGGGATCATGGGTACAGTGGACGTCACACTAGGGATAGTATTACTGGCACGCCCTGTGTCGACGCCCATTTTCGAGTTTCGAAAAACAAACTGTAATACTCCGCAGCTTCCACTAGATGTCGGCCTATGCACAGCATGTGATCTAAGCAGATTCCACAAGCCTCAGAAATATATATATAAATAACATGGCCTGTGTAGCGGACATGTAGTTATGGTTAAGTTGCTAAACCCATATGAAGAGGACTTTTTGGGCGGCTTGTAACTTCGCTCCCCGTGGACGAATGCTCACCAAACTTGGGAAAAAAAGTATATGGGCCACTTTGAATTTTTCTGCAAAGGTTGGTGAGGTTTGGTCAAGGAAGGGCAAAGTTATAGGGGGGGTCCCAAAATTTATTTTTTTCCCATTAGGATTTCTGTTGCGCCTACAGCCCAAACCGCTGGACGGATTTTCACCAAATTTGATGCAGGAGCGGCAGCTTGGTCTCGAAAGGATGCTTTTGTTAATTTGGTGTAACTCCATCCAGTATTTTTTTTTTAATGAACAAAACGTAAGGCAAAAAAATTGTGATATCTATGTCCGCTCTGTGGACACACTTCCCTCTTCGCTCTGCGGATAGGACACCGACTGGCCAATCGGCTTGCATCATGTCCGCGGACACACAAAGTGTTCTATGATTGGCTGGGATGAGGCGTGAGATGCATTATATTGTTTCAATCCGCCCGCCATATTGGATCCTCAGATATCCGCGGACAGCGCGGCGTGGAAGTGAGCATAAATCCAATTTTGGGGAGTGTGTTGGTGTGTATGAGTGCTTGGAGTTGGTGGGGGAGTAAGAGATGGGTCAAATGCTGTATTTGTTTAGTTGGGAGAAGGCTGTGATGTGTTTGCGGTGTCCGCGGTCACTGCGGTTGTTCGCAGACATAGTAAACACTGGGCACGCTACTGGCTATTGGGCCTTTAGTAGAGCATTGGGTGAAGAGGGTACGTATTGAAGAGTTTGTGCATTGGTTGTATTTATTATTTTAGAATGTTACTTGAAGTGGATAGATTTTGAGGTGGATGTAATATGTTTTTGGGTTGTGGTCATTTGGTAGCTGTTTGTTTCTATAGGTCTGTTATGCTGCGGTGGTTGTGGCCAGGGCCTAGAGTCTTGGGTACCCGTAGGCCTTCGGCCATGCACCCAAGACTCTAGGCACTGGCTACAACCACCACAGCATAACACACCCATGTTATCAAAGATTTTGACTGTGGTATGTGGGCTGCTTAGGGGAAATGTTTTAAAAAATGTGTGTACTATTGGTAGTAGTGTAATAGTGTTTATAGGATAGTCAGATGATTATGTGTGTTTGTTTGTTGGATTGTGTTAAGAATCTTGGTATTAAAGACTCTAGGTACTTTGGGTTGTATTTATTGGCGAGGTGTTCGTTTGCATGGTTGTGTTATATTGCGGGGTTTGTGAGTTTAATTATTATATATTTACTGTTTCTTTTGTTGAGGCTGTATGAAGAGTATTGGCCAGATAGTCAAGATTGTAGTGTTTGCCAACAAGCGTTGCAGCATAAGATACCCATGGAAGCAAACATTTTAGATTGTGGTTTATGGTCAGGTATTTGCTTCAACAGGTGTGTTATGCTGTGGTCTTTGTAAGTCCAATGATTATATACTTACTGTTTGACTTTTTGTGGTTGTATGCAGTTTTTTCATGACATGGGTAGTTGGAGCAGACATTCTATTTTCAATCACTGTGATAAAAGAAACAATTCACATGTTAGTGTAGGTAGTTTATAATGAGTATTGCATTGCATAGTAGACATTTCTGTATGTTGTCGCCCCTCATAGTTCAAACCAGTGTACTGTGCAATTTGCTCAGTTCCTGTGTTTGTTGATTAAATCATTGGGTCTGTGGTAAAAAAAAATCCATGCTCAATTAAAGAAACCTTTTCTACGTTGTGGTACAATATATTTCTTTCACTAAGTTCAGTAGGAGGAATTGAATAAGTGTATTTTTTTTTTATTTGAAAGTGGTGGTAGTATTGTTGCAATTAGATAGTAGTTGGTGTATTCTATTTGTCTGTTGTAAAGCTGTTACATTGTGTAAGTGGCTTTCAGTTCCAAAATATTTTCTTTGGATATGATCTATGTCTTCGAGTAGTTGTTTGGCTGTACCATGTAGAAGATTGTAATTTAAATTGGCTAGTGCTAAAGCAGGACTTTTGGCATAGTACAGTTTATGGACCAGATTTCTTATAGTTCAATGATTTGAAGATATCATTTTGATATGATGGAAGGTGCTTCTGCAAATTGGTCCAGAAATGCAGGCTAATGAATGTCTGTAGTCCTGTATATTTGCGCACTGGACAGGAGTCCATATTTTGTAGTAGTTTCATATTGAATTTGTCTTTGCCTTTCACATACTGATTGAGGAACTGGCGTAAAGATTTGAAAGATTTTTTGGCAATGTTACACATTGATGTGCACGGTCATTTGTAGAGTGAACTTATTGATTCAGTGGAATGGACAGTTGATAGTGAGTTTTCTGGGGATATTTTTGTGACCAGCGTTTCTTGTTCCATAATGGTATTATTAAGTTTTTCATACCCTTGTCCACTGCTATGTATGGCAATTGGGTTTATTTGCTTTTGTTTGTATGCTTCTTCATTGAAATATGATTCTGTGCTACATTCACCTCCACAGATGTTTGTGAAGCTATCTTTGTTGATATTCCGTTTATTGAGAATTCTTTTTTGTAGTTTACTACTTAGTTTTGTTAGTGGTTTCATTCTGTTTAAAAGTAAAATAATTTTCTTTTGCGAAGGAGTGCAATGTCTATGAGAACTTGTAGGATACATTTTCTATGGTAGGTTTTAAGGGTTGTGCGTGATTTCTCTCCTGTTTTCATAAAGTTCTGAAGGACTCTGTGGCAGAACATTTTTTGTAAAATAACTATTTTGGTATGCTTACTTGCCGCTACATCAAGATTTAAATGTGCAGTGTTAGCACCAGTGGTATCTGCAGTCTTGTTAATCACTTTCTGTTTCGTTTTACATTTTGAAAGAGGAGGCAAAGTTTCTGTAATGGAAGCTTGTTTTGTTTCGCTTACTGACTGTATTAGCTGTTTTGTTTGAATTTTGTGTACAAATTCTGCCAGAGGTGGATGCTTATTTTGAGAGTTTTAGTTTGATTTTGTTTACTTTTGTGTTGCTTTCTACGGAGTTGGCTGTTGGTAGGCATTCCTTGGGGTCTGTTGGAGAAAATAAAAGTGTGGGTGGGATCTTGTGCAGTGTATGTGTGCTTTGTGCATGAGTGTCTGAGTTTGATGGTAAGGATGTATGTAGAGGTATGTGATTGTGCAATGAGCTACTACATCAGGTTGGGAAGGATATTCTTGTGTTTGTGTCTTACTATACT
Source organism: Ambystoma mexicanum (assembly GCF_040938575.1). Lineage (NCBI taxonomy): Eukaryota > Metazoa > Chordata > Amphibia > Caudata > Ambystomatidae > Ambystoma > Ambystoma mexicanum. Next base: position 232,847,185 of record NC_090931.1, read on the forward strand.
GGTGTTCAGGTTACAATACAAAGTATGGAGCTGGTGAGGGGAAGCACTAATTCTAAATCTAATGTTGCAGGGTTAGTACAATTGTTTGTTCTATAATACTAGAATTCTACAGTGTTTGAGTAACAGTTACAACATTATGGCAGTATTGCACTTACTTTTTTGGATGGAAAGAGTAGGTTTCTTCTGAATTCTCCTTTGAACTTCAGACGCTGCTGCTTTTCAGGGGAGTGGTCTTCACTGCAATTGTGAAAGAAATAAGTTAGTGAATATGTTTGTTAATATCACTGTTGTTAATGAAGAACTGGATTTCTTTGTTTTTGCAGTAGTAGTGGTTTCTGATAACTGTGTATAGCATGTACATGCACTTTCCTTTGCCTATGTACATTCTGTATATTTCATTTAGAATGTGTTAGTTGAATGTGCTTTTGAAATGAGTACAATCGTAAGCACACAGAGCACAGGCGGTGTAATTGGATGTTAGGAGATAGAAGAAATTATTGTATGCTTTGTTTGCTATTTAAAAGGGTAAATGGCAGGAACTATGCGGAAAAGTATAGAATGTATGCATTTGTGAAGGTATGGGAAATAAATCAGAAGGATTTGATGGGGTCAGCAGCTTATTACTCAGTAGGTCATTACCAAACTACTGGGTGATTCTGTGGTGCTTGGAGATGGGAGAGTCAGAAATAAAGTAAGGGTTGAAAGGAAGGATCTGGTGCTTGTGTTGCAGACTGAAGGGAAGGGGGAAATGTTGTATGTCTTGCTTCACAACACTGTACATAGTTGTAGATGATGTGATAGACATGACTGCACCTGTGCATAGTTGAATGCTGTTGTAAATGCTAGAACTGAATGGGCAAACAGCTGTAATGAGAGAGCTGTCTAGATTGGAAGAACAGTTGTGGAGGCAGTGGTGGTGTTGCAGCTGGGAGACTTTCAAATGATATTGGCTATCTGTGTGCATAAATAAAGATGCATGTACTCATCCTGGCTGTGTGTCATTTTAGAACACACTAGAAAGCCTTTTTGCATAATTATACTGTTATTTTTCCCATCTTTTAACATGAAATGACACTTTGTAAGATAGCTGTGTGTGTTGTGTGTGATTACTATTATAATCATTTGTAAAGGAAGTGGAAATGATAGAATGTATGTTAAATATGCAGAATGTATACAAAGGAAACTGTATGTACATCTTATGCACTATAATGCATTAAATGCTATTATGGTTGAAATGTGGAGAAATAAGTTGCAGTGGTTACACAAATGATAGCATGAATGAAGAAAATAACAGTTTGCACATTGCAGTTAATAATATGGGTAAATAAACATTTGGAGAGCAGCCAACTTTGCAAGTGACACTTGATCATAGTATATGCAGTGGTCGAAGTGAGTGGGAGCGGTCGGGAGCGGTGCTGCTACACTTTTTTAAATAACCCTTTACAGCTCCTATACTTTTATTTTAAAAAGAAACCGTTCCGGAATGGTTTCGTTTTAAAATACATTTGCAGGAAGAAGTTGAAACATGAACTTTCAGTGCACTGCACTGAATGGTCCCTTAAACAGCAGGTGCAAGTGTTTGGGGGTGTGTATTGTGTGGGAGGAGACGTGGTGAAGGGGTTTGCGGAGAGTGGGTGCAGGCCAGCGGGGACCATAGTTCCACTGCTTATTTTCATACACTTCGACCACTGAGTATATGGGAGAAATGACAGTAAGCTTGTTTTACAGGTTATACAGGGTAAGTGGCAGTTACTCTGTTTATATGCATTTGTAAAGAGATGTACATGTATTGTGCGGAAAATATTTATACCTGTAGTTTGTGTTAATGAATGTGGGTGTGCATCAATCTGCAAGTAGAAATGTTGGAGAGTTTACTAGTAGTTGCTGTAGGTACTTTGCAGTCACAGCCCAATTGTGATCAACAGTACATCTGAAGTGCTGAATTGTGATGATGGAGTTAGATGTAGAGGCCTTGGATGTGATTCGTGGACGGTTGTGTGACTGCTTAATAGTAGCCAATGAGGGAATGGTCCAGAGAGTGAAGTGGAAAGGGTAGAAGGGCTGCCCCAGTGTTATGTGCTCCATGGACACCGTGGCTGTTCGCGGAGAGGGTGTGCCACATCTGGGGTTTCTCAGCAAATCCAGCATGGAAAGGGGACTATAGGGATTAGCCAATCAGGTGTTGAGGTTCTGCTTTGTATTCAGAGAGGCTGTGTGCAGTGAAGATGGCAGAGGTGGAGAAAGTCAGGGTGTTGGTGGTTGGAGATATGTTTGTGAATGGTTTGGAGCAGTATGCAAAATGTACGAATGTGGGAATCAATTTTGATGTAAAAGGAGTGGAGGTGGTGTGGAGCACTGTGCCTGGTTTCAATTTTGCAAGCAATGTTAGAAGTTTGTCACGATATGGCTAGGGTTAACAGTGCACATGTGGTTGTCCTGCACCGTGGTGCTTCGCATTTGGGTTAGTAAGTGCCCCTACTTTGTTGGAAGATCTACAAAACTTGGTTCAGGCAGTAATGAAACTACTTCCAAATGCCAAGATAATTTTTTGTGGTTTGATACCTAGGGCAATATGGAACATTAGTACCCGGCACGCGCGGCTGAACAGGAATACTGTGTGGTGATTGGCTCATTTGCGAGCCATACCACACGGTATTCCCGTCCACGCCGTGCGTGCCGGCTACTCTGTTCCTGGCGAGGGGCGTGGCAGCCCCTCAGCCAATGAGGAGGCTCAAAACGGGGCAATCCCCACTCCAAGCCTCCCCATGGCTGGAGGCTTCCTTCGTCCCCCGCCGGGGACTCAGGTAAGATTTTTTTTTCCCAAGCCTTTCCTCCCTCCTCCCTCCTCCCTCCCCACCCCACTTCCCTTCTATCCCGCGGTCTCCGGCGGGGGACGATGGAAACCTCCAGCCGTGTGGAGACTCGGAGCGGGGCCATCCCCGCTCCAAGCCTCCACACGGCTGGAGGCTTCCATCGTCCCCCGCCGGAGACCGCGGTACGTTTTATTTATTTATTTTTTTTCCTCGCCATCCCCTCCCTTCCGCCCTCCCGACCCCACTTACCTTCTTTTTTCTTCTGGTCTTGGAAGCGAACGTGCTGGGAACACTTCTGTTCCGACCGCGTCCGCTCCCGATGGCCGCCATGGAAAGAGAAAACGGACTACGTTTTCCCTTTCCATGGCGGCGGCCATTTTTTTGGCCTTTTTCTGCTACGCTCAGGCCTATAACTACGGCCCCAGGCATTACCTGGGGCGGTATTGGCCCACCGCCTCGGGTCTTATTGCCACAATAGTTCTCTTTTTTGTTCTCAAAATGTTGCTAGTTGGTTAATTAACTGAGGCATGTTTGCTTTTATGACTAGAGCTGGTATGTTCTTTTGCCACAATGACAACATTGACTCTGGTAATGTTGATTACTTTAAAAAAGATGGCATGTCTTTATCTTTTAGGGGAAATGTCATGGTGTTTTGGAACATAAGAGTTGCTTTGGAGAAGCTAATGTGAAGATTTTGGAGGAAAATAAGGAAAAAAAATAAAAGAAATATAATTTAAAAGGTGTTTCTGAAGCATCTGCAGAAAAAACAAAGAAAAGGGTCTTTTCAGAGCCAATCTCAAAGGGGAAATGGGGCACACTATTTAAATTTGTATTCCCCATGCTCAGATTTTACGATTTGTCGGTGGACACAATTGTTACATACAGGGATTTTGAGGCTGAGAGCCATGCAAATGAGACTTAGCAGAGCAAGGGATTGGTCAATAGGGTTTACTGGGTGTGATGTGTGAACAGAGACTGTCAGAAAGTAATTTTCCTGAGAGGAGAGCATATAGCTATGGTTGTGTGTTTCAGAAAGCAGATTGTCTGGATTTTGGGAGATTCGTGGATAAATTGGTTGGGGGTGCATGCAGATTGCGTGGAGTGGCTGCACATCTTGGATTCCCTCATGTGGAAGTGCTTACGATGGTGCTTATGCACGAACTTCGAGCAACAGTTTGCCCACGCAATCCAAGTAACGAGTAAGTGTACTCTAGTTGTGATGTCACTTAGTCCACTACCATTTCATGGTTGACTCCTATATTGTCGTAACTTTGATCTATCAATGGCAAACAAAGGGACTCTTGCAATTTTATACATCACTCGCAATTTGGGGAAATCATAGTGGTGTCCTTATATTTATTTCATGTAGAGCCATAAAGCAATATTTCTTGTGTCCCAAATGTAATGGAATGCATAGTCGTTCAATAATGTACAGTGTCTAAGTGACATGTGTACTGACAACAATGCCGTTGGATTCTAGATTTGTCATTGTCAAGTAAGGTTTAATAAACTTATTTTGTTCATTTAAAAACAGTTTATATCTTTCTCTTTCACAGGTGGTACAGACTGGTGGCCTATTGTTCGTTTACATGGTGGCTCTATGGGAGACTTGGACACTGTGTTTGAAGAGTAATACCCGCCTGTGTTGTTGGTGCCATTAGATAAACTTTCTCCAGTGACAGCGGTCAGTACAGGGGATTTTCCCTCACTGTGCTGCAACTAGAACATTATAAATGTGTAGTGCTATCAAAATCAGCAACAAAATAAAGCACAACGGAACTTTCATCAATGGTTGTTTACATTTTTCAGTAAATCAAGTGTATGTCCATTCAGCAGTGTTCCGGCCCTTGCCGCATTCTGGGATTGTGTCTCTGACTCTGTCATTCTGTAATTTTGTCAAACTAAGAATGTATTTATTTAAATCTTCCTCTGACATCACTGTCCTGTGTGTGCCAGGGCCAAACCATGACTTGTAGTTGTTTATCCATCTCAACAAATGTTCCCCGCTGCCGAAAAATTACTTCTTGCTCAACCTTGTGCCCCTCCAAAGCTATTCTTTTCATGTACCAGAAGGGTGACACTTCCTTGCGGACCACCCCAGAGTTCCTCCCAATAAAACAAGACCCCAGTCACATTATATTCTGTCCTAAACTAACATGTGTCACTCCACCCCCTTTCTAGCTCTGATATGACAGACCTGGCAGCTATCAATTCCGACCCCCGCCGGTTGTCTCAGGGGCAAGATCCACACATCCTTCACCTCACTGCTGACCCAAAGTGGGATAGTACAAACACACGTGTGCAACTTATATGCCTCTAATATATAACTGCGGTCATGCGTTCAGGGGACCGTGGCCTGGTCGGAGGGGGTTGTAGCAGGGCTTACTCAGACATTCTCGTATGAGTACATTTTGTCAGGGCTCGAGACTTGCTCCTTGGCAAAAATGTTTACGTGATTTGCCGTGTAAACAGGAGATGGGCTCAGCTGACAGGTGGTGTGGGCTGGCTGTGGAAGTCGCTGGGAGAGTGCAAAGTTCTCCAGAGGAACAAAGTAAATCACTAGAAATTTTGCACATCATTGATGGATGGTAGCAAACAATTCATATGTTTTTCAAAAACATTTCCAATGCCACTATGGTCTGAAGGGGTATTGGCTCCCATTCTGAGTGAAGGTCAGCGGCTGTGAATTTTTGCTTGTGAGCTGAGGAAACCCACGCATTATACACTGTATAAGGTTCAATTGTTTTCGGACATTGAAAAAAATCTCGAGGATTCTGAAAGGAATGAATGAAGGTAGGGGTGTAATACTGTTAAATATGATAAGGGTCATTATTCCAAAATTGGACAAAGGAAGATGTAATTTCCTTTTATGAAAATTTGTTGACTTGAACGGAGTCTCTGCCTTACACTGAGAGAATGGAAATGCTGAATATTATGTAAGTTTTACTTTCAATGATTTTATAGACCAACGAGTCAACTTATCATTCGCCGACCATTATTGCTGGCTTACATTGTACTTGGTTGTTCTTTGTGGCATATTGCAACGGCACGCAAATACAATCTTTGTGTGTACTTGTCTTTGTCCCGGGCACATAGCCAGTTCAGCATCGAGATGCATATAGTGCACCACTTGGTTCCCCCAGGTTCCACAAAGGCCTAATTCAATGTTAATATTTAATTAAAATTCCATCTATGTGTTCTTCTTGCACTTAGCTTGCTCTCTGATTGTAGCGTCAGCCTCCGCATCCCATTTCGAGCAGAACATACTCCATAGCACTAACCTCTGAATCAAAAATGTGAACTACTTTCCACGTTGTTTTCTCTGTGTTCCCATTGTTTCACGTCTGTGTTCATCATTAATTTTAACATGGGGCTGAATTAATGGGTGAAATGATAAATTGTAATAAAGATTGGCTACTGACACACATTTCTGTTATGTTTTTGAAACAGCTACATTCTGCCTTTCTGCGATTGTCATCGATTCCAGATTCCAACTGACAGGTTTTTTAACCGGCAGCTGCAGATACACTTGAATGGCTGGATCACATTGACCCTTTTTTGGGAAGATCACAACGGGCCGATATGCCCTTATGCGGTACCAGCGATAAGGAGCAACCTGACAATGTTTACGGTAGCCTAGCGGCAAGCTGATGCGAAAGCCTTGTGATTGACGGTGCGTCTAATGCACTTCTTATACCCAAAAGACTTAAACAAAAACCTTTCATCTCTTGTATAGCCCCCAGAGGTTTTGCTGCCTACAACATAGGAGGTGTAACTTTCCACCGTCTACTGCTCCTCCCAGTAGAACACCAAAACAAATTAGAATACTACAAATTGTCAGCAGAAGCTGCTACTGAAGTATGCAGAAATCTGAAATAAATTAAAGTGATCCTTATAGATGAAGTAAGCATGGTGTCCAAACTCATGTTGGCTTTAATTCATCTAAAAGTCCTAAAATCAGACTAGAAAGAACCAGTAAAAGGTCAACCAATTTTCATAACATTAGGACACAAACAATGCCGTAACACACTCAGCAGCATTGGAAATGTAAGTCTCTGGCAACATTTCTGCTACTGAGAACTAACTCAAGGCATGCATCAGACTGTAGATCTCACCAATGCTAACATTTTAAAGAGCATTATAATGGGTCTGCTTACTAAAGATGCACAATCCATCTTAAATACTAGACTAATCCATGAGGTATATGGGCAAAACACATCTGCTCCTGATGTCATGGAACAATTAACTCAACAGAATATAAAATGCATGTCCTTAATGCCAACACTTGCTGCAGTCAATTCAACGATACAATGTTGAAAAAAGGAATGCAGTCCAGAGATTTGTATGTACACAGTGAACAATTCTCTCGCTCTCTTGCATAAGCTATCAATGTTCAGAAATCGCAAGGTCTAACCCTAGATCACACATTGATTGACATTGGCAGCACAGTCTTTAAAGAAGGCATGAGTTGTGTAGCACTTTCTCATCTACGTACACTGGATGGTCTATTACTAGTTAACTTTGATGCAAACAAAGTCAATGCTGACATTCCTTGCATCCTAGAATACAACAGGCTATGCATCATGTACCTCAAAAAGGAAAAGCTTTAAAAAGAATACAAACAGAACATATAGCAGATCGGCCAGCAACACTGCTAAAGTAACAAAGTACAACTGCTGCTCCATCAAATAATACAACAACTAAACTGTCTAGTCCAACTGCACGTTCATCAGAATATAAAGAGACAAATGTCTCATCTCAAAAAACAACTGCAGGCCCATCAATGCATACAGAGGCACAACTCTCTGGTCCATTTACATTCAGCAAAACAAAGAGGTGATGGCTGGAAGGTTTGGAATTAAACCTAACCTCTGCCATTGCTCTGGGCAATCCTCCAGATCATCGTTCTTTGCCTGAAAAGCCATTACAAAAGGGGAAAGACCACATGCAAATCAGGCTTGGTCCGACCCACAAAGGGGCAAAAGGGGCAGTCCACACAAATACAGCAAAACAACTGGAGTACATTGCATTGCAAATGTAGCAATCAATCTTCTCTTCCAATTACCACCAATTGTTCACAACATTTACTTAAACAGCTCAGTTGTGTTTGCAAATGCTCGTCCTTCGCAGAAATGCCACAAATAATCCTGACAGCACTTACAGTGCCTCAGGTATAAAGCAAGAATTGAACTACTGTACAAGAATGGTGCAATTCACCATAAACACACAGGAAGATCCACAAGAATTCCTCTAAGTACTAGAAACCAAAAACATCCTGTTAGGAGTATTTTGTGGTGTTTTTGTGAGCCCCAAATATATAAGACTACCTGCATTTATTTTTATTTCGGGATCATAGGCGGTACGCCAAAACCAGACCTGCAGCACCCTGAATCACAATTTCATCATCATGTGGTATTTTATCTACAATACCACTTTGGTGGTAACCCAGAATATATTTACCAGGACACCTACATACTGTTATTCATATAATTAGCACCTGAAGTCAACCCAATTTACAGTGACTAGTTTGAGTTTGCATTTTTACCACATGTGGTAAAAATGTAAATACCACCTGCGGTAAAATGCAATTATCATCTGCTTCACTTTTTGTCTGTATGCAATCAGAAAAATCTAGGACACATAATAATTAGACTGCTGCTGGCTTATTTCCTGTTTCTTTTGCTTTATAAGGTTTTAGATTTTATGAAAAGTACAGAAATAAAATGTGCAATGCATTGGGTTTTTACATGACATCCCCGTGATACAAAATGAAAATAAACAAAGTCACACACACTTTTCATTTTTAAGGTTCCCCCACAGTAGTAAACAGCTTTTTCTCATAACAGGCTTCAAACACCCTTCTTTTAGTGTTGCAGTTCAAAACATTGTTATCAAAAGACCTTGGAACATAGACCTTTAAGCTTTTCGCAGCTTAAAGACTTCAGCTATATTTGACATTTGTTATGTGGAATGAATAAAACATGAAAATATCTGCCTACATTTATAACTGTGACCATAACTTTCTTGGCTGCAACTGTCTGCAGAATGCACTCGCAAGGCAAATCAGCATGCAGCCCGATTTTCACTAGAATCTTTCCAAAAATAATGCTTGTTTCTGTGAGCCCCAGGTACAGCAAGGTTAGGACCTCCTCCACACAGCCGAGGATCCTCCTCTGTCTATCTGGATAGAGACTGCACTAGAGAATTTCTTTATCTGGTTTTCCTTCCCTCGCTGCCTGAACAAACTCCACAAAGTATTTTCCCCAGCCTGCTTGCCAACGAATGCAGCACACTCTAACCCAGAGCCAGTCAAAGAGCAAGAAACCCAAGCCCATAACAGACAGTTCTTTTTAAATCCTCTCTCAGTGATCTGCCCACAAATGTACAGAAAGTCTAATAATGATACCTGCCTCTCACACTAATGTCATATGCCAATCAATCTGAAACTCCCTCTCAATCAGCTAACCCTCTATAAAGTTCCAGAAAAACGCGTGTTCAGCCTGTCACCTCTGCACAGAGATTCAGGCAGCAGCAAACAGATGCAAATGGCTACATTTCATTGCATTGGTTTCGTGCTCTGAAAATGTACAATGAGCTTGCTTTGATCATAATGGAATTCACAATCCTCATTGTACCACAGGGCTATGTAATGAGCTGGCTTGAATATTAGTAATGGGATAGAATAGAGATTTAAGGTATTAGGAGAATTTGTAAATGTTAGTTTTATATTTCATTGCACTCAGTCCATGTCACTGTGGTGTGGTGTAAAATGATAACATCAGCTTTTATGCAGTACCAAATTCCACCCCCACTCTCCCTTTTAGCTGGCATGTCCTCTGTGCATTCACAATACCGACTTAGACCTGATTCAGTCCAGAGTATCACACTCGAGTCTCTCACTCTTGTTGGCAAATGGGATCAGTTTTCATTTTTGTTGAAATCCAGAGCTTCCGTTAAAATTCTAAGCCTCCCTTTTTCCTACATACCCCCCTTTGTTAATGCTGTGACCTGACCAAAGAGTCAATGCAGAAACATGACTCTTGATAATATTTAAAAGGCATGTGCTTCACCCAATTGGGTTTTCCCCTTCCCCATTGTAAATAAAGCAAACACCATCATATGCATTTTGACTGTAAGTACTGTCAACCAGATCAACACAACTACCATTGAAATCCCCACAATCGCTAAACCTATTTCTATCCAAGTTCCCCAAGTCAATACATATGTCTCTGTCAGGCCTAAGTCATGCATAGTAATATTATTCTTATTTAGATTCATCCTAATTGTGTGTATGCCTTTATGTTTAATTAAGTATTGAAAATCCGGGTCAATGGGAAACCTATTTCTCTGAAAGAAATCAATATTTTCCAACTTCCCTTCCCATAAATCACCTTCCACATGAAAAAGTGGAACCAATGTATTTTTAAGGACAGATATGTAGAGCACATTTTGCTGTAATGGCTTGACAATGAACCTTGATTAATGTGGGTAATTGTATAATTTGTTACCGAAGTACTCACCAACCACAGGTGTTTAATCTATCTAGCATGTACCAACTCCTCATTCTTTAGGTTACTTATAGACACGTCACATCCTTTTGAGACACCATGGTCTGCCCTCAACCCGCAAATAGCAACCGCTGCATCAGGCATAAATGGCTTCCCAGGACATATGTAATTTTGTTCTTTGAACTTCACCCAGGTATCTAATTTCGGAATCAGATACAAGTCAGGTTCCCAAGCTTGAAAGGGCACCATTTCAGGAGTCACAATTTTGACATATTTGTCTTCTTGCCAAAAAGCTACATTATGTACTAAGTTAGTTTGATAAATCAATTCTTGAGTAACAAATGGAATGCACATTCGAAAACCTATTTCCATTCTTTCTATACCAATCTACAATGGGATTGCACTCCCCATTTCAAATGCAATCTTTTCTTGAATCATTTCCACCTCTCTTTGTGTAATCTGTGCCATCGTTTGATGAATGATGCCAAATGATAGAAAATACAGAGGTATATGGCTTTGAATCAATTGAGACACCCCATTTTTAACTTCTCGTAGGAACTTTGGCTGAATATTTTTGAATGGATTTACCACTTTCCAAATGTCTTGCAGTGGTTTATCATGTTTTTCAATAATACTGGTACTATGGTCCAATTTCATGGCCCGCTCATTAAGGGTCAAAATTGTTTGATTCTCATAATGAATCACCTCACTCTGTTCACCCTTAAATTCAACTAGAGCCTGTTGCATCATTCTCAAATCATGTCCCAATTCTTGCGCCTTGCTACTTAATGTGTTTACAGATACAGTGTTAGCTGTTGATATTGTCGTGCCCACCACAATGCCAATTATGGTAATTACAATTGATGCAACCAAAAGACCAGCCACTCTTTTTCCCCTTCTTTTCTTGCCACTAGATGAACTCATTAATGTTTTTTCTAACTGCAACATTACCTCCTTAAACGCCCTTTGAGCCCCCTTTTTTGCGGTTTTGCAGCCATTCTTCCACTTGCACAGACTTTATCTCTGATCCATTAAGAAACCTTGCAATTATCAAATCTGGGTTCAAACTAGTATACAAGTATGATACAAGAGTCTTCTATTCCCCAGTATAAAACCCAGAGCTTCTTCCATTGCAATTTCTAAGACTGGTCCCAGTTCTATTAGAACTTGTCCTTCCCCTACAGTAATATATAGTCTGCTCATAATAACTATAAGTACCAAGAAGGACCAGAAAATGTGTTGTCTTATTCCGTCAAGCGTGGACCACTGCCACTTCCTCCTCCCTCTGCTTCTTTTGTGAGTTTCCTTCCATTGAACTCCTGTTCAAACGGTGGACTCCTGTTCATCCGGCATACTCCAGTGTCCTGGGATCTGGTGGCCAACTCCAGAAGCGCTGGAGAAGCAAGGTATACATTTCTAAATCGATAGGGAAAAGACTAGATTAAGAACCAAGAATACCAAATCCATTCACTTTCCCTTTTCTTTAAAGTCTGTCTGAAATAAAACTGTGGATTAAACAACATCGCATATACAATTTCTACAATGATTTTCGAACCAAGGATATTTTTCCATAACCACCTGTAAATAACACATGCATTAAACACAAAAATACAACACAGAAACTATTTATCTTCAACTGTAAATAAGCATGTATGTTAAACACAACAAAATACAACACAGCATCTAATCTAGAAACAATATAAATAAATGAATAATTGTGACAAAAATTCAGTTTTCATTCAAAATACCTGCCAATCTAATCATACATCACCCTGTGACACTACTTTTCTTTTTTATTCATTTATTTATTTTACTTACCTGTGATACCCCTTTCTTATTTATTTATTTTCTAAACACCTTGCGCTCAATGTTCCATTTATATTCTCACCTGTTTTCATCGCCCCTTTCTCATATAAACTTTAAAATGTATTCACAGTTACTCACCTGATCTATTTCTCCTTTCATCCCTTCTTTCTTTTACACTTCAACTTGATATTTTAAAAACAAAAATTATTCATACCTACCTACCTGCTGTGGTGAATCTCCTTGAGATAAAAGTATTTCATTTTCAGGATATAACTACACTTTTCATTCTCTATTGGTTTCTCCAAACTGTTCTAATCTCCTCACATCATGCTTTGGGTAAAATGGCTTAATTTGGTTAATATGGACAAATTGTTCCACAGTTAACTCTCCCTCTTTCATAGCAATTCAGTAGACTACAGGTGAAACCTTATCCACAATCCTAAATGGCCCACCCCATGATGCAAGGAACTTGGGATTTTTATGTTTGCACCTTCCAAAATTGAATGTGTAAACTTGGTTGCCCACTTCATATTACCTCACAGATTTTTCTTTCCATAGTATGAATTTGCACTATAAGCAGCTTTTTCCAAGTTCTGCTGTAGAAATGCAAAAGCATGTGGCAAGTGCTTTCTCAGCTCTTCCACATATTTGTGTATTGTGGTGGCATCTACCAGGACCTGCTCATTGGTCCTGTAAAGCAAATGTTGTTGTAAAACCATTTTCCTACCCGTCAAGATTTCATGTGGGCTGAGATTTGTTGATCTAGATGGTGTTGACCTAATAGCCATTAATACCAGAGGGAGTCACAAATCCCAACCGGATCCTGCCTCTACTACACATTTTTTTAACATTTCAATAATTTACCTTTTGCAACTTTCCATGCCCCCAGAAGAAGAGGGTCAAAATTAAATGTGCCATTTTCTTTTTACACCCAAGATTTGCTACATCTTTGTCATTACTGCACTAGTAGAATGGATTCCACGGTCTGATTCTATTCTTTGAGGTTAACCAAATCTTGAAAAAACATGATTGACCAACAAAAAGGCTGCCGTTTGCACACTGCAGTCAGGGGCTGGGATGCATTCCACCCACTTGGACATCAAACAAGTGACCGTCAACAAATATGTTTCCCCAAGCTGACCTTTGAAAGGGCCCGATGAAATCTATTTGTAAATCTGACCATGGGAGTGTCAGACCTCTTCATTAATTGTGCCCTGTGTGTTGGGGAAGTCAGTTGAACTTGTGCGCACACCAGACATCCCCTTGTATAGTCCTCTACATCCCCAGACATGTGTGGCCAATAGGCATAATCGTTAAACATTTCTAAGGTTTTCTGAGAAACTCTGTGGCCTGCAGTTATGGCATCATGGGCATGATGTAGCACCAATCCCCAAAATGACAAAGGTACTACCCATTGGTATTGGCCTGACATGGATTCCCGAAACATCAGTTCATCTAGGAAACATCCTCCTTTTGTTGTTTTAATAACACCCTCAGTTCTTCTTTCCCCTTGCACTCCTCTCCAGTCGGAGGTTTTTGCACTGTATCTAACAAGTGGTTATTAAGTGGGCCTAAATTTCTGTGCCTTAATCAAGTCTTGATCAGAAGTATAAAAGCTCCACTGTGCCACAGGCTGTTCAACTGTTCTCTGAGTTTTTGAGAGTGTTATCACATCTACCTGGATTTCACCCAGTAGGTGCTCAATAGGAAACAACTCCCCCATCACAGCTCCAATTATGGCTAATTGATCTGCCTTGTCATTTCCTTCGTTGTCTTCCAATGGTGTTTTCAAATGACCATGTATCTTCCTCCAACAGATTATCACGTCATTTTCTGAAACAAGTTTGTCTATGGCTTGGATCATTTTGCCATGTTTAAGCAGTTTCTTGTTATATGTGAGCATTCCCAGTGCCTTAAGTGGCACTACAAAATGAGCCGGGGCTCATCAAGGGGGCGTGGCCTAACAGTGGGGGTCCTGCTGGCCTGTTAGGCCATGCCCCCTGATGAGGCCCAGCTCAATGGGAGTGGCAACCCTGCCAGGCATGCTTTTGTAGAGATCAGCACCCTCTCCCCATGAGGGAGAGGGTTCTGATCTCTGCATTTGGCTTGCCTGGCAGGGTATAGTGCCTTGCCTATTCAGCCTTAGTGATGGCGCTGACCCTCGCCAGCTAGGGAGGGGAAGCATCACCATTAAGGCTGAAAGGGTGAGGCTGCTGGAAGCGAGTTTCAGCCTTTAGGAAAACGGCCTCAGCTTCCACCGGCCTCACGGTTTCTCCATAATGGTGGCGCTGGCCCACGGGCATCTCCTGCTTAAAGGGATGCCTCGCAGGTTTGGCGCCACCGTTATGGCTGAAAGGCTTTTTTTCTGAAGCCTGGAGCCCTCGCATACAAGCAAGAGCTTCAGGCTTCAGAAAAAAATCTTTTTCGTGTAGTGGCTGGGCTGGCAGGGGAGATTAGGGGGCCCCGGCAGGGCCTGCCCAATTAAAGCCCTGAGCATTCCTCACAATTTCCACCCCGGTCAATATTTCCCCCGAACTATTTTGTGCATAATCTGAATCAGTGACTCAAACTATTTCTTTAATTTTATTTTCTACTGCTGAAGATATTGCCTTGTAAATGGCAGCCAATTTTGCAAATTGGCTGCTTTTGGGACCTAACCTCATTTTTACTCATGCACCCTGTTTCAGCAATTTAGTCAAAGGCTGTGTAATCTCTGCATCATGTTCAATACATTTCTTTTTATAACTTGTCATTCCTAACAAAACTCTTTAGACTTTTCAGATTGGTGGGATCTTTTAATTTTTGAATTGCTTCTACTTTTTTCTTTTGCGTGTTTTACTCAAGTTCTGTTACTTCAAGGCCTAGACAATGTATGCTTTTTCTACATCACTGTTCATTCTGTAGAGATACCTTTGCCGCAACCTTCTGTTACTGGCCGAGCACATGTCTACTTTCATTGAAGTGACTTTTTAAATCTTCATTTTTGATTAGCACATCATCTACATAAACTATGATTCCTCTCTCAGCTGTATCTGGGAGTGCCTTGCTCAGAACAATCCCAGATTCACTCCCGCTATTGACATATCCAAAGGGGTTCCAGGACCATGCATTTTCTAAATTGTCGAAGGAGAAGGCAAATAAATGTTGTATATCTTTAACTAATGGTGCACAACAGTACCCTGCTGTGAGATCTAAAGTAGTAAACACCTTTCACCCTTGAACCTGTGCAAGTTATTGATCAATAAATGGAAAGGGCCACTTTGAAACAGGTTACCCTCTTGTTAAATTCTCTTAAGTCAGCACTCAAGCACCATTGCCCACTGAGAGTTTGTACACCTAATATGGGAGTATTTGAAGTACTCTGAGTAGGCCTAATACTGCCTCTAGATTCCACATTTTTTTGTTATTTCTGCCAGTGACTCCAGCCAATCCAGTGGTAACCTATATTGTCGCACAAATACAGTCTCCCTACCGTATCCTTCTGGAAGTGTGGCAATATGTAAATCAGTTAGCCCACAATCATAGGCATCTTTGGCACAAATCCTCTTTGAATTCCAAATATATTTTCCTTAATTAGTCTTTTTACTTGTCATTGTGTGCAATCTGCAGCTTGAATCTGCTCCTCTACCATTTTAGAATGTTCTAGGAAACCCTCCAAAGGAGGAACCTCTGTACTTTACTCTAGTTGTGTGGCAGTGTCTCTTTGTGGAGCTGCTACCTTAAAATATGTTGGAATATTAAGCTCCATTTCAAGTTTCTATGCTTTACTTGCGTTTCTCTTTCGGATTCACCAAATTCAAATAGGACACAGTTATCCTGATGACATCATATAACTTAATTTGGCTCATAGTTGAATACAGACTGAATTCTAAACATTCTCTTTTGTTTAGAATCCAATGATTCGCGTAATTCATCCTGTGAAGTCACATAGCTTTCAGGGATATTCCTGATCACTGGGTTGCCTAAATGCGCAGTGTAGTAAGATTCCTGCACTGCCATCCCTAACGCTGTGTTTTCTTCCAGCCTAATGCCCTCCCCAATATATGCCAGCATTGTATACTCGCATTCTAACCCTTGCTGTCTCATGGATTCATTTAGGCACACAAATGTATCAGGTCCTTCTATCTGTTGTCCCTTTCTGTACTTTAATGCTATTGCAAACTGCCTGGTTAAAGCCAGAAAAGTAACACCCTTCTTTATTCAAAGCTCAATTGCATATGGCACCATTTGGGCACAATGGTAAGCTTGTCTTTTGTTTTCAAATTCAGGTCCAGCTCCACCCAATCTAGACCAGACCTTCAGATTCAAGAAATCTAACACAATACACATTTTATGCAGGATGTCATTTCCCAAATAGAATTTATTTTAGGTTCCTCTTATAATCTACATATTGTGGTGAATGCTTTTGACACCAACTGTAATCTTTAGCATGCATCTTCCCACAATTCTCTGACCCAATTCAGGGATATCCAACCCCAAGATGTATTGATTTTTCATTTTTTAAATGTACAATTTCCTCTCTGTTAAGAATTTGCTTAAACACTATCATTAATGAACCTCTTTTCCTGCTCTAGTGCCAAAGTAGCTTCAATCATTTCATAATGTCCATTGCATGGCTAGGGATCCATAGCGGCCCTTCTACCATGTGTATCTCTGCAATTGTTGAAATTTGTTTTTCCTGATCTGACTGCAGAAATATTTGGTCTGCGGTTTTCCTCATCTAGATAAAAGCGCAAGGTGTTTTCATCTATTTGTGTCTGCCAGCTTTTCTCAGCGTCCGAATAAATCTCTAAAGATTGTTTCTCTTTTTCATCTTGCATTTCATCCTGACACATGAGAATAACAGTGACGCTAGAGACACAGCCATTCTGTAGATATACTTCCACAGCACTTTCTGATTTAGCAACTGTGCAGCATTCTTTTGTACTGTTGCTCTGAGCCATTAATTCCTTAGGTTTCAGTGGTTCAGTGGACCACAACACTCCATTTACTCCATCAATGAGGGATGCCACCCTCCTCTGGCAATTTGTCCCTATGAGGAATGGTATTTCATTAATAGGTGTGACCAACACTTCATGTCTCATCCTATGCTTCCCTATCTATCTTTATGTCAACCTCATTGACACCTTCCACATGTATTTCTTCCCCATTGGAATTATGTACTGGGCCTTCACTCTGCCTCACATTTACAAAGATTTGTGTGGATCCCCCCTCATTTATGCTGTGCACCAGTCCCCAAGACATTATTTCTGCTTGGGCACCTGTGTCAATCATTGCAAATACATTACATTTCTCTTCAATAGTGATGTGAGCATGGTATATGTCCTCACATTCTTCTAATAAGCATAAATAATGTGAATTGTTTAGTGATTTCAGGGCTTACTTTTCTTAGGCCAGCCTGGCTTTTTGCTAGGTAAAGTGGCCTATGCAATGACATCCCCCCTTTTGCCCATTTATTTTTGAATTTGTCTATCCCCCTGGACTCAGAACCCATTTGAATTGTAGCCACTGACTGCCCCCCTAATCTTGAACAACTAGTGTTCATTCCTCATTCGTTCACTGTTGTTCGTTCCCCATGGCCTGGTCCATTCCACTTACCTCCACTCTTGAACCTATTGACTGTGCATTTTCACAAGCGTCAAGTGACAGAATATCAGTTTCTGGTGTGTGACACTTAACTGCATTTTACATGGTACCTGTCATTCCTGTGTCTTGGAATATCTGGGGCTCAGAAATTCAGATGACTGACCTGCATATGTCTTTTGAGGAATTTTCATTTCTGTAGGAGTATAAATGTTATTTGGGTTATCAAGTAAGGATACACTATCAGTTGATCCTGACTTTTAATTTTGTGGTTAATTTTCATGTTGCATATTCTTTTAAAATTATCATCCATCCCATTGTTCCCTAGCTTGTTCATTTCTTATTATCTGTTCCTCATTTTAACACACCTGAATGGCATGGTTCAACTCTAAGTTAAACCACACTGCCTTTTTGTGTGTTACTGTCCCTGCCTCACTTTTATTTGTTTGTTTTCCTGGTTTTAAATTGGTAAGCAATTCAGTGTTTTTTTATTGAAAGGTAATTCCTGGATATCTGTGTTCTCATCATGGCAGAAATTACTAACTAGTAACTTGTCGTCGATATGCGCAGGATCACTCATTTGGTTGCTGTTTTTGCACTGTTTACGGTTTCCCTATTTACTCAGACAACATTTTAACCTGGTCCTCTGAGCATTGGAACAAAAGTTCCAAAAGCATCCCTTTGTCGTCTAGGTTGGTAATGATTGAATTCACCCTGATTTGGCCTGTTTTAATACCTTTCAGGAGATTGATTTCTGTTTGTGTTTCCCCTGAATTCTTGTGACACAGGAGGTGGGGAATGTGGGGTGACCATCCTCTGACCATGGTCAATCTGTGGTGGGGACTGACTAGATTGGCGATGAGCATAGTTTACATTCTGTCTTTCATGTGGTGGGAATTGTTGTCTGTACTGATTTCCTGCCATGGTCATGAAGTCAGGGGTACAGGCATGCAGGGGTTGCATGCACAGGAGACCTGGGTGGACAATGTCCTGGTGCCTTTGGCGCCAGGATCATGAACAAAAATAAACAAGAACATCCCTTTCACACCAAAAAGCTTTTATTATGGACATAGCACTTCAGATGCATCAACCTTGAACATTCTATCCATTAAGCAGGATGCATTAACCTTGAACATTCCATCCATTAAGCAGCCCCAAGTCTATTCTTGGGTGTGGCTGCTAATAGATTGCCTTTGCAAGTGCTTACTCTCTAGGAGTGGCAGGGTGTGGCTGGTAAGCCGGCCCTAATGGGCGTGCCCACAATCTCAGCTATATAAGCTGCCTGATCCTCAAGACAGACGCTTCATGTTATTCTGCACTTGCAAGCAGCGTAACGCTCACTGTCGCCTGAGGTCAGACTTACCTTTTGAAGATCCTGCTTCCTGGACATCCTGCTTCCTGACAGCATACTTACCAACTGGGGGAAGCTGTTCTTACCTGTACATCTTTTCGGCGAACCAAGTATTCATCTTTACACTTTCCCAAACGCCAAAATCTTCATCTTGCCACCGCAGCACGACACGCTCCATTGCCGACAGCAGCGTCTGCAAGGAAAAACAGAAGACAAGGTTAGACAATGGAAAAAACAGTTAGTTTAAGGTTCCCCTTCGACATACTTCACGCTTTTCCTTAAACCATCACTTACCTGCTGTCGAACATTGCGGTAGCATCCATTTTCCATCCGACCGTGTCTCGCGTCTCATAGCTGCATTGAGGCCGCATTTCCATCTAAGGGAAGAAAACAGAAGAGAGACATTATTGCGGGCATAAATAGAAGCAACATTTAAAGACATTAAACAGAACGAACAGCATCACAAGAGCTCAAGAAAGGCTTACCAATCATAAGGAGAAGCATAGTCGCAGTTGGACTAGACTAATCCTTGTCAGGGATCAGTCAAGGAACTAGATCCCATTCAACGCACCCCTGCCAGAAGTAGCAGGACGAAGAGCTTATCTTCCATAATTCACAGGTGAGCTTTATGGGCCGGCGTATGCTCACAGAAACTGTACTTTGGGGTGAAGGGTTCGAGAGGTAAAACAATCACAGATTGGTGCACTCACACACTCTTATCTCCACGCAGGAGCAGTATCACCATGTACCACCACTCACAGGTTTTCTACTGAGGGAGAGGCCTGAAGGGGGTGATTCAAGCTCAGGGAGGGCTGCAACCATACCCCAACGCCTCCGCAGATACCAGGTGAGTGTAACATTTCCATTGTCAATTAATCTATCCACATACCTTGGACTTGATGGCCATACACCATTGTGTTTGGGTCAAATCTACTCTAGGACCCTAATGTATGATATAGACTGTTGTACATCTGATTGCCTTTTAGCCCTAGCATATCATAGCGAAATTCCAAGAAACCGAGGACTAATGTAAGAGCTTCTGTCACTGGGATCAGTGGATTGGAACATAGGAGTTCGGGGTAGTGTTTTCTGTTGAGCCACGCCCCCCTGAGTGTGTGGGGTGTCAGTCTTTGGTTGAACTTGGGCTGTTTCGAGGGGCATCTTTACAAACTTCACCTCTAGAATTGACAGTGTGGCTTCTTTAGTTTTGTAATTGGTTTCTTTATTCTTAGCTGTTTCTTCTTTCTCACTGGATATAACCTCATAGATCTTGGTTGCCTGTTCAATAATCCACTCTAATGGTTTTTCCCTGTCAGACTCACTGCCACAATATCACGTTGAAGCACATAGAACTATGCAGTTCTGAACTCTGCTGAGTGAGGGTTAAAGGTCACATCAAAACGTGAGAATGCTTTTTTAATTTTGAAAGAATTGGCGAGAGGATTCATTTGGCTGTGCAAACATGCTATAAGCAGACTTGTCGGCTCGTTGTATAGATTGGTATGGGTAGAATTGATATCTAATTTCTTTTTCAAAGTCCTCCCATGACACATTTTTCTATTCATTTAGACCACGGATAACGCTGGCAGAAGTAGAGTCTAGAATGAGGTGAAAGTACTGCCCATATTGTTCCTTAGGAATATGGAGGGTCTCAAAGATATTGTATACAACCTCAAGATGATCTTCTATACAGCCATCTCCCTTTTGAATGATTTGATCAAGGCCTTGATAGATTTAATAATATTTAAGGCACTATACGGTGCATTTTGGGGATGTGTCATTTGGTTCCCCACTCCTGTTCTCTTGTGGGTGAACGTGCGTGTGAGCAGTTGTGAGTTGTCTAGCCTCAAACATCAGACTACAGCCAGGCATTGTTGGGTGGACAGATACTGGCAAGCTTGCCTGGCTAGGGCTGTGTTTATATTCAGCTCCAGTGAACGTGGTGCAGTGTCGCTTTTCTTGAGATTCAAAACGCAAGATTTGCTGTTTTATTTATCTGCACTGTGCATGGACATGCTGTGCTTCATTGCAAAGAGCAGAATTCTCATTTCTCACTTTAGTTATTACCCCTTGCAACTCATTGGTTTGTGCCCGATAATGACCAACTGTTTGGTTTTTCCTTAATTTTCACCTAATAGTCTGAATATTTCACTTTCCATTGCACGCAATTCCTTATCTTTTTCACTGCTATCTTTTCTAAGTGTTGGGATTTCTGATATTGCCACATCTTTATCTTTTCGTACACTGTCTAACACGGTTTTCAAATGAAATGATTCTTCCTCACTCTCAGCAAATTGTTTGTCCCTCCAAGTCAACGGTGCATCAAGATTGTTACATTTAGCCTGGAGTTCCATGTCTACCTCTCTATGTTTTAAATCGGCCTATATCTGTTCAACCCCATTCACGTTCTGCATCTAAACTGCAGTGCAACTCAGTAATTACATCAGCATCTTTTCCCCACAGCTTTATAAACTTATGTTGCGAAAACCACAACTTGGCACACAACCTAATAATATGGTTTTCTTCCGGTTTACATTCCTTGGCTTGAAATAATCTAAGAAGACATGTTTGTATAATACTTCCTTCTTCAAAGATCCTTTCGGGGCTTATTTTCCTACTTCAGTACTAATCCTATTCTTTCAAATTATCAGATGACCACGTGCAAAAATCATAGAATTTCATCTCCAGATGACTAGATATATCAGCAAACCCTGCATCTATCTCTGACATGGTGGTTTTAAGTGCCAATAACACAATAACAAAAATCAGTATGCACACAGCACAGTTGCTGCCACTTCCCTCACAGCTCTAGATCAGAGAATGAGTGCACAATATGGCTATGCTACACTATGCAAGGCCACACCCAGTAATTGCTTTACCGCTTCTCTTTCAATGCACCACAAATATGTTAGGGGTATTTTGCTGGAGTTTTGGTGAGCCTGTTGGGGTATTTTGTGGTATTTTGGTGAGCACCAAATATATAACACATCCTGATATTATTTATACACAAGACAGTTAAAATACACCAACAGGTATCTAACTACTTCAAAAATACCCTTCATTGCTATACACTACAAATGTACCATCACAGTTCTTGTTATTGCAATACTTGTAAAATCAAATATAATTACAATACGCCAACTAGTATCTAACTGCAACTAAAATACTATTATAATACTTTTAAAATCCAAAACAGTTAGAATATGCTCACAGGTATCTAAATACATTAAAAACAACTTTCACTGTAATACACTTCAAATATGCCATCATGATTATTCTTGCTGTAAAACGTCTTGTAAAGTCCATGCTACCACACACAACTATTGTGTACGGGTGCGTTATAAATGACTTATCAGATCGTTATATGTGCATTCTTTAAAACTATGTACATGCCAAAAACTGTTTTAATTAGAGTGTTTTCTTAATCCACTATTGATTTTTCTTCTGTGATGGTTGAGCTAAAACATGGCGCTGGTGCGCAGTGCATTGTGGGGGAACTCAGAGCCATGATGGATATTTATCCATGCCTCAGTGGAAAGCTACACTTGCTTTGCGAAACAACATGTTTTCAACGTTATTGCTGATGGGCTTGGAATGCAGGCATTCCCAGCCAAGGACACGGCGCTGGGAAAGCTAAGATCCGCAGGTGCCGGCTGGTACCTGATAGCGAAGTTTGTTTTGGGTTTGCTCGGCCTGTGCCAAGGTTTTGAGATGAGTTATGGAATTGTTTCCCGGGGCGTTTAGGAGAGAGAAGTGCTTTGCTCCTTGAGGTTACTGTCGGTTGATTCAGCTGGCAACCAACGGTCACCCATCAATGCGCAAGCGCACTGCCAGAAGGTTCGAGAAGTTTCCACCCCTTGTTGAGGAGGGCATATATGCGGAAGCCCTCAACGGTCAGGCGGGATAAGCACAAAGACTTCAGTCGGAGGGGGGACGCTTCGGTCCGACACTCCTGTGGGTTGTTGTGCTCTTGGCCTGGCTGTTATCGGGGTCTTTCAGCCGCTTCTGGCCAGATGAAGTTCCATTAAGCTACGCCCACGGTGATGTATTTCTTTCTTTGACTTCTTTATGTTTTCTGTGATCTATGCCCATGTGAGTTGTACGAGTTATTTCTATGTACCTGTAAGCTTTGAATAAATAGCCGTAAAGAGCTGATTATCTTCTAAAGTGTGCGTGGCTGTGAATTATTGTGTCTGTTTTTGGGTTGAAGTATTTGCTCTATAATTGCACTGGTGATTTATGGTAGTTCCGTGCACTTTTCAGAGGAGAGCAATACATTTTTGGCGACGAGGATGGGATATTTGTGATGAATTGCTCCAAATATTAAAGAATCCGTCTGAACGCAGAGATATTTGTGATGAAATGTTCCAAATAATCTGTTTGAAGCTGAGTTTGGTGTGATGAGGTGTTCCAAATAATCTGTTTGAACGAGCGAAAGGTTGTTTTAATTGGGCAGTGAGTGTTGAACTGTGTTAAGCTGTTTTGTTTTTTTTCCTTTTCCCTTGCTGTAAAATAACGATTGTGTGAGAGAGTGCAGAGCAGGCTGTCGCCTTTCCTTGGTCGTCTCACTGCAGCTCTGAGACAGCCAATAGACAGTACCTTTTGTGTTGGCCTGCCGCGGCCGATAGCATGTGTGTTTGAGATTTTTCCCCTTCAGTAAAGCAGTCGTGGCTGACTTACTGCTGGGAAATGAAACCAAGGAGCCGAAAAGCCGTGAGCAGAAAGGAAAAAATGTCTATGTTCACAGTGCTCCGATGAATGATGAATTAAAGATTTATGTTCAATTAGTAAAGAATGTTTTCATGCGGTTTCCCTTGACAAAGTTGTAAAGTGAAAGCTTGCTCTATTTTGGCATGAGAGCAGAGAAAGAAACAATTGCAAGTATTTGATGAGCAAATTGTGAACTAGTGTTTAAACATTAAACATTGCGATTCAGCCCCAGTGGGCTAGTGAGTGGGGGGCTGTAATATCAAGGAGGCGAGGATGCGCCTTTCTTATGATGTATGCTTTTGAAGTGTTCACATTCCTGAAGATAACGTGGGAATGAGCCGTGTTTAGGAGAAAGAGTAATATCGGTGTTGAAAGCTTAAAGGGTTTGTTTTTGGCAACTATAAATTCCATGTGCTGGCGGTGCATTATGTTTAAGGAACACACTAAAATTGCCTGCTGTGCCATGTTTACAATGGGTGAGAGGCTCACTTAAAAAAAAAAAGTGAGTGAATGGCATTTGAATTTTTGATTTTTGTATATTGATTTGAAATTGCAGAACCAGTTTGGAATTGTTTGGGGGGGAAAAGACAATTTATATTTTCTAAATTGCCCCTAGAGTATTTTGACTGTTCGCACGCTATACCATGGAATTGCTGCTAAAAGCAAAAGTACTGTTGTTATTAAGGGATGTATGTTTTATATGAGACAAGGACAAGTTGATTGTGATATATAGTGAAAATGTTGTTGACCAATTAACGGCCCACAAGCAATACAGAGTGTGGGTTGCTTTGGTAGATAACGTGCAGGGAGCTGCACTACACATGACATGTTTTAAATGCACTGACATAAGTGGTTATATTCTGGCAATGGTACAACAGAATGGAAAATCTGTGTGTGATAAGACGGCACAAAGATTTAGTGGGTTACGGATTCTTTTGAAAGATCGCACATTGCAATGGAGTGAGATTGTGAAGCCAAACTACAAAGTTACGAGGAAGAAGAAGAGAAAAAAAAAAAAACGTATGCTTTTAAATGGGACATTAATCAGTTTAAAACAGGCTAAAAGACGCTTTGACATTTTGCAAAATTACATGAAGTTGAATCTGATGACAAGAAAATGTGCCTCTTTTGAACATGGGAGTCTTGCTGTGCAGAGCTTGTGGCTTGGAGATAACTTGCACTGTCTTGGGCGAGGTGCGCGAAAAAAAAAAACTGCTGAGGAAGGCAGAAAAAGCACTCCTGTTCGGTGAAATGGTGTTTACAGAAGCTGGCAGATCTAAGTTGCTGGAACAGTGCAGGAAAGAGTTAATCTGAGTGAACTGTCTGAAATGAGTGCCTTCCATTAAAGCCGCCACAGTTTAAGAGTTATAGAGCAAAGAGATAAGCTTGCTGCACGAAAGATAAACAATGACATTCCTGCATTCCATCCCCTGTGAGAGACACTGTCAAAAACTGAGGAGGGGGGTGCAATTACAGAATGCTGAAACTGAACTGAAGGATGATGTATGCAAGTAAAGAATTTGCCCAGTATCAAATGGCAGACTGGGCGCATCGCGCATATGAACATTTGGGGAAAACTGTGCATTTGTGAATGGGCTAAGAAAAGACACAGCTGCCCATTTCAAGAGACATTGCCATGCAAGCTGCATTCCAGTGCCCCATGTGATGTGAACTGAAGTAAAGCGCTGTGCACTGGAGAAGAAACCTCTAGGCGCTTTGTGAGTGAAAATACACAGCTGTCACACAGCCGGCAAAATGCAAGTTACATTGCCAGGGCTGGAGTAACTGACAAAGACATTATGGTGTTCCAGATGGAAGCAAACTGACAAAGATAGCCGTTTTGCAAGAGACAACATGCAGAGCGAGGCTTTGGAGCATAACATGAACACTGCACATTAGCCATGATCCATAAGCCTCACGGCTTAGTGCAAGAATGAATGATTTGTTGAAGCAAATAAAGGAACTGACTCAAACTATCGCTCTCAAAAGGGTGGCCCGCAAACACCCTTTGGGAAAATGACAAGTGGAAAACCAGAGGCTTGAAAGACACTGCCTGTATGGAGAGAAAATAAACAAGGCTGCTTGTGCAACTGTAGGCAGTATTGGACGAAAAGACTTTACCTATGAAAAATGGAGTGATGCCAGCAGGGCAATTTAAATCAAGATCATGAAATACTGGAAGCAAGTTGGTGCCTGGCATTCGTGATTGCTTTGGTGAAAAAGACCATTGAGAAGTGCGACCTGGGTACTTATTATATGGCTATTGTAAAATCACAGATCAGTCTGAGGTACCATTTACCAACTATGATCGCATTGCACAAATGAGTTTGTGAGTAGGCGGTTACACCCCATATGGTTGAGTGCAAATAAGCCCCAGTAACATGCAGAACAGTGGTGTTAAGTGAAGGGGTGGACAACGCTGATACATCCTAATGTGGATAACACTGATAGTGTACCTTTTGATGAAATCTTAACCTTTCTGTTTGTATTTTGCCTAGGCAAATAACCAAGAAAGTAGATTAAGGGGTAGACGTGTGCACTTGCCGGGTAACACTGATCAGTCAAGCAGACGCATTCTCAGAGAAAGCGAGCCACTGCGACATGCTATTTCAACTTTGAACCTGTCCTGCACCGCACTCAAGGCTGCTAACGTGCGTGAAAAGTGAAAACATTAGTTCGGCAACCTGTGAGAAGTATCCAACAAAGTAATAACTTTTGCTGAACTGTCACGGTGCGGACTTGGCATATTGTCAAACATTTGATGCTGCATATTCGAATGATTCAGTCGACGGTTGTAATGACCTTATTGATATGTTTTACCTTTTTTGTTCAAAGGACTGTGGACAATGAGTTGTGGACTGTGACATCATGCACCACAAACAGCTGTGTGAAACAGCACTTGAATGCCAACATGTTGAAACCTGATTCTTAAATGCATTTTGAGATTAATGTATGAAAAAGAAAAAAATGAAAGGTTTTGCCCTTCCAAAGGAATTGCCTTAACCAGAGATTAATATGTTTTGCCTTTTCCAAAATTACTACATTGTATGTGGCCAGGAAAATGATTCATGAATTGTTTGGGCAGCAGGGTTGGGCGAGCAGGAGCATAATATATTTTGAGATAAAATGAATGCCCACACCAAAGTTAACTGTGCGATTAAGGCCTTTGATTTGTAGTAATGCTGCCAAGTGTGTGAGCTCTAATTAGAGATGGGTAACTTTGAAACAGGATGGCTCTTTCCATGTGGTAACATGTGCTTTGACTTGATTGGAACTAATGATGTTTCCTTTACACTCAGTGATAACTCGAGGTAAAAAGTCAACTTTTGAATCTATGGGATTATCTCCTGACTGTGATTCACATGTACATTTGTTATCAGAAGCTGAGGGTTTTAGCATTAACCCTTTCATTAGTGGGTGTTTCGGGTTTAGCTGCTGTGGGGTTACAAATCTTTGATAAAATTAGTGTGTTTAGTGGTTAAGAGTTTTACTGCAAAACAGAGCTGCTGTTGATTATCTATTGCTGAAACATAATTTAGGCTGCAACGCAGTTGAAGGGATGTGTTGTTTCAATTTAAGTGTTTGAGGGATCTTATTTCTCAAGTTCCCCGAGATCAAAACAGAAGCTGGTGGGATTGGTTATTTTCATTGGGTTCCTGATATTGAAGGTACACTGCGTTATGCTTTTGCTTGCATTTGTATTATATTAGCTATCACAATAGCTTGTTGTATTAACATTTCGTCGGTTTTAAAGACCGCCTCTTTTGCCACTGGGCTATGGAAAGTAAATATCCAAGGGTGGATTGTGATGGTTGAGCTAAAACATGGCGCTGGTGCGCAGTGCATTCTGGGGGAACTCAGAGCCATGATGGATATTTATCCATGCCTCAGTGGAAAGCTACACTTGCTTTGCGAAACAACATGTTTTCAACGTTAATGCTGATGGGCTTGGAATGCAGGCATTCCCAGCCAAGGACACGGCGCTGGGAAAGCTAAGATCCGCAGGTGCCGGCTGGTACCTGATAGCGAAGTTTGTTTTGGGTTTGCTCGGCCTGTGCCAAGGTTTTGAGATGAGTTATGGAATTGTTTCCCGGGGCGTTTAGGAGAGAGAAGTGCTTTGCTCCTTGAGGTTACTGTCGGTTGATTCAGCTGGCAACCAACGGTCGCCCATCAATGCTCAAGCGCACTGCCAGAAGGTTCGAGAAGTTTCCACCCCTTGTTGAGGAGGGCATATATGCGGAAGCCCTCAACGGTCAGGCGGGATAAGCACAAAGACTTCAGTCGGAGGGGGGACGCTTCGGTCCGACACTCCTGTGGGTTGTTGTGCTCTTGGCCTGGCTGTTATCGGGGTCTTTCAGCCGCTTCTGGCCAGATGAAGTTCCATTAAGCTACGCCCACGGTGATGTATTTCTTTCTTTGACTTCTTTATGTTTTCTGTGATCTATGCCCATGTGAGTTGTACAAGTTATTTCTATGTACCTGTAAGCTTTGAATAAATAGCCGTAAAGAGCTGATTATCTTCTAAAGTGTGCGTGGCTGTGAATTATTGTGTCTGTTTTTGGGTTGAAGTATTTGCTCTATAATTGCACTGGTGATTTATGGTAGTTCCGTGCACTTTTCAGAGGAGAGCAATACATTTTCCCATTGACACAATGATTATTTCATGTCAATGCCACAACAGTGTAGCACACACTAATGTTGTACCAAACATAGTACGTAGAATGTACTATTTATGAGGGTCAAAAAAGTACATCTATATGTACAATTGTATGCAACTACGCTGCTTAACAAATTACACCTTTTTTTTCACAGAAAAAGACCCAGATTCCAGCTTAATTGCCATATGGAACTAAGTAACCGTATGAAGTATTATCCTATTTATAATCTTCACAAAGAAAAAAATGCATATTCTATATGACCCGGAGTCAAGTCCCCCAGCCTGCGGCAGGTGTTTTGTTTGTTTGTTTTATTTTTTCATGGCACATTTCCATAATGGACTGGCACCAGGATTTGTAACATTTTTGTTTGGCGAGGCTTGATCCACATACGTGTTGTGGGCAGCACGCAGCCACTGCTGGCTCATTTGTGGGTTTATTGGAGTCACCCTCAAGCACCCGCGGGAGCCGAGAGCCGGCTGCCCTTACCATCGGAGGACACAAGCCACTGGAATTCTGGTAAGTGCAGCAGGTTTTTCCTGGGCATCTCATTTCACACTGTTGGGGTATCGATGCATGGCTAGCTCCACACCAGCTTTCTCATCAACACGTGTGCTAGTTAGCACATTTCTTGTGTCTGGTCGGGTCTTATAGGGAGCCGTCACTGTTGGTTCATTTCCACATTGCACAGCATGCAGTGCACTAGGGAGGCAGCATGCCTATTACAGGCTCAGAGTCTTTTCAGCGAACAGCAGGATGTTTCAAGCACTGTTAGTGTCAGCATCAACAAAACTGCCTGCTCTTGCCAACAGCAGGGAATTTACACTTGTTAGGGATATCGAGAAATCACAGAAAAAAGGGATTTCCAAGTGGTTGGAAGACCATTCCCCTCAAAACTATCTGGATATTGGTTGTATTCCAAGAGGCTTCCGAGTGATGATTAAAGTGTCCTTCGAGGATCAGAACCCAGCCATGCTTGAGTAGTGTGGTTCTGCAAGCAAAGAATGCTCAGTGCATTTCTTGACCAAATTAGTCAAATATGCTAAATTGGACCGTGCAGTGGCACTTAAACACATTGAGGTGGCTGAGACTATATATCTCATCCTGAAAATGATGAGCCCACTGTAGGGCTCAATATTTTAGAAGAAAAGTGGCTCCTCTCTGTGGACAGCAAGACAGTGGAAGAAAAACAGCAGCTGGAAGAAAACATGCTGAGGACAACGTGGGACAGGTTTATTTCAACTTGTGACTCTAACAAATTTTTTTGTTATATTCTAAGTTGCGGCAAAACCTGCTCTTTAATTTAAATGTTTGTATTTTTCCTAAGAATTAAATCTTTTTTTTTGTTACTCAAACTCAAATTTACCTACTCTTTGTCAACATTTTGTAACACTGAGAAGCGCGACAGTAGGGCTTTTCTTCTTTTCAGCTTGGTTCAAGCTCAGGTCATCCTCTGTGGCATCCCTTTGTTGCTGCATCTCTGCTTTTGCTATTCTGAACCTTTTAGATCTTCCCCACTCGGGCGCCAACACTGTCTTTAAGGCTGATTTTTCTCTTTCACCACAACGTGGGACAGGACCCAAACAACGATTCCCAGAGCAGATTAACTCGCTTTGGAGCCAGGCCGAGGAATGAATTAAGGGCCCAATACACAGGTGATCAATCTGTCCACCCACATTCTCACCGACAATCAAATGGACCTTTTAAGACTGGGACCGAATTTTTGCCATATATCCACATTTGACTATGTCCAAATCCACCTCGATTTTGATTAATTCTTTAGGAAAATCAAATTAAAGAAATGTGTTGTTATTAATCCAGCCAAACCCTCCATATCAGCACCACGCACAGGCCAGACAAATTTGCAGATTTCTGACATTGAGACATTTGGCCTTATTACAAGTTTGCTGGTCCGGAAACAACGGTACCAGTAAGCTTGCCGGTACCGTTGTTACTGGACCAGAAAACTACGAGTTCTGCGAGCGGGTGCATATAGACCGTCACCCGCCCGCAGAACTGATGGTAGCACCGGCACCATTTTGAATGGTGCCGGTGCTACCGTCCTTCCCATTCCCATTGAGTCCTATGGGAACTCAAATGGGAATGCGGACACCCGGCAATGGGCAATTACTAAGTCCATCAGGGATGTAATGACCCAGTAATTGGCCATTGCCGGGTGCCGGAAATTTCATGACTCTGGTATTTGCCGGCACGGCTACCACCATAGTCATAATGACCCCCATTGTCTGATTTGGCCACATTGGGGGATGTATCTTTTGATCCGACTGGTATCGATTTTGGAGAGAGAGTATGATATCAATCCAGGTTGGTATACGGACTCCTGTTTGAAATCCAAATCAAAATATAATCCCCCCATGCCACCGGGAGGATGCATGGAAGCATTTTATGATCTCTGCATCGCGCATTGCGCAAGTCTTCGATCAAACCAGTGTATCGCAATACCACGCAGGTGCAACTTAAGTCCTTGATGGAATTACAGAATTTGAAGGATATTTTTATCAAACCCTCCCTTGGATGTTGTATCTCTTTACACTTCTATAGATCACTCGGGTGGGATCAATGCCTGTAGATATTTTTTGGAAACACGTTTTTTGAATTTTTTTTCCCTGAGCATGATTTTAGAGATGCTAACATTCTGCGTTAATAACAATGTGTTCCTTTTTGAAAATGTTGATTACCATCAGAGGCATGGCACAACCA
The DNA here is from genome assembly GCF_040938575.1 of Ambystoma mexicanum. Taxonomy (NCBI): domain Eukaryota; kingdom Metazoa; phylum Chordata; class Amphibia; order Caudata; family Ambystomatidae; genus Ambystoma; species Ambystoma mexicanum. The sequence goes on from NC_090931.1 coordinate 232,878,332, forward strand.
TGGGCAGTACTTTTGCTCCTTTCCTACTAAATTCTAATGATGGGGTGGTGGGAGACCACCTTTCTGAGTGACATCATCGGTGCAGCTTTTGCAGAGCAAATCATTGCGTGGTGGAGGTACATCGATGATGTGTTTGTGATTTGGAATGGTACTGAGGCAGAGTGGCTCAATTTTGTTAAATGCATTAATGACAACATGGTGCATCTTGCATTCGCTGAAAGTCACAGTTCCAGTGAGACAGTTTATCTCTATGTGACTATGACTTTAGATATGCTTGGCATTCACACATCTGTGTTAACAAAAAACACTAGTTCAGGTCTCCCTCTCCATACTACCAGTGGCCATCCGGTGAGCTGCAAAAGGGGTATACCTTATGACGAATTTGTACGCTATCGCAGGAACTGTTCTGAAATTGAAAAGTGTGACAGATGTTGTTCAAGAGCGTTGTACAATTTTCTGCAACAAGGCTACTCCAAGGGTGTTACAGAGAATGCGTATGTTAAGGCAAGATCACTGCATCATGAAGACTTATTCTCCACCAATAGAGAGAAGGGGCAGAATGAGAGTCAGGATCCTCATCTGATTATTAGATTTGGAAGTTTTTCGCTCAGTGTGAGGAAAATTGTGCAACGTCACTGGCATGTCCATAAAATGGACAAGGATTTGTCCTCTCTTCTGGCTTCTTCTTGGTCTTGTCATTCAGGCGAGCACCCTCTTTAAAAGACAAACTAGTTAAGAGTTTTTTACAGCCTCAGCCTAGGATTGCCACCTGTCTGGGTTGGTTGTCCTCTTTACCCACGGGCTTTAACAAATGCCATAAGTGCAAGATGTGCACTCATGCTACTGTACAGAAATCGTACATGAAATACCACATTTGTGGTTTTTATGTTTTGTTGCCTGTGTGGCAAGTGGGACGTTGGCAGCACCACATGCAAATTAAAAGATCAGAATTCTTCAACGTCTGAGGGTCATTAAGACATCTGATCCCTCTTACCCCATGGGTAGGCATTTTAAAGAACAGCATGACAACAATGCTCAGCTGTTAACTTTTTTTGGGGTTGCTCATATTGCCATCAGTCCAAGGGGGGGTGACCGAGTACTTCGGTTACGACAGTTGGAGACCAAGTTTATTTTGGATTTTGTCATAAAGGTTCCCTTGGGTCATGATATAGACGAAGAACTATACACCTTTATGGGAGTGTAATTCAGTCGGTCATTCTTTTGTGTTTACTGCATTTTCGATTCTATGTGCTCCATCATGTTTGGATTTTCTTGTGGTTTTCCTATGTTTTTGTTTGTAGGTGTCTGTTTCCCATCTCAGAAGCTTGTACTCCCGTTTTGTACTGATTGGTATATTCATTTTTCAGTGTTTCCTCCTGCTGCTTCGTTTCCTATTTTGATTCTGTAATGTATATCCACTCGGAACATCTTTAGTTTTGTTATATTGATTTGTTCTTGACTCTCTGTTTCATTATCAGTTTTTTACACAGATTACCATTTCTGCTTGACATTTTGTAATCGTGGGGGGGGGTTACTTTGGGTTGTTCTATTTTACATTTCTATTCAAGTGTATCCAGTGTCTTGATTCCATCAGATGGTCAGGTCTCAGGTTGCCAGATTGTCCAAACTTGATTTTCTATTGGGCTTTTTTGCCTTTTGAAATATGGGGAGCAGGTGTCCTGACCTACTTGGGTTCTCGTTAGTATTATTATTGTAATATGTTCCACATCAGCAGCATGCAGTGAGACACTGTACTTGCAGTGTTGTTTACCTGTGAGCTCATTTTGCACCATTATTGGCATTATGCACTTTAACAGCCATTTGGGTTGCCATCTAAGGTGCACACATTTTTAGGGTTATCACTGTTTTGCAGTGGCTTTTTATCCTGTGCATATATACTTTCTTGTACAATGCCACTTTGGCTTTTATTATGGATTGCATTTGCACCTTACAACTTGCTGCTTGCATTTGCACTTTACGATATTCAATTTTTGCTGCTTGCATTTGCACTTTATATTGTGCACCTTTGATGGCATTATACACCGTAATTGCCACATTGGTTGTCATCTGGGCTTCATGAATCCACAGTGTTATAACTGTTTTGCAGTGGGTTCAATGTCGTGCATACATGCCTTACTCTACATTGCCACTTTGGCTTTTATTACTGATTGCATTCGCACTTCATGAATATTCTGTCTAATGGGTTTTACTTTGCTGCCTGCATCTACATTATATGATGTCCTACCTCGCTACTTGCACCTGCACTTTGTATATTTTTTAATGTGTGTTGGTTATGGTTTGGACTGGACTTACATCATATGCCAACTTGTACAAACCTACCTACTCCTCATATTGTATTGTTGACCATTGAGTCATTTACACTCTTATATTTTATTATGACAGCAACAATTAGACATTAACAGAGTAATTCATGAAATTAATGTGCGCTGAAAAGGGGGGCGCAAGTGTGAAAATTGCAGCACACGCGTGCGAAAGCTGTGAACGCAGCCGTTTGTCGATTCATGGAAGGCTCTGCGCGTGGCTTACCTGAGATCTGCGCTGAATCCACACGTGGTGAACACATCATTGCGACATCCCGTAGGCTGTGCGCGAGACGGCCAGTGAAGGCGCACACAGGGCAGCGGACACACCTAAAAAGGGGGCGGAACACGCGGAATGGGGAACAACACATGAAAATGTGGGCGTTACGGGGAAGTACCACTGCTAAATCCTCGCAACGTCCACATGCGTGCTAACAACGCGTATTCATGGAATCGAACAGGGGAAGCCTGCGCTCCACAAAAGACGCGCTAATCCGGAAACAGGCAGAAGTGGCCCCGCGCAGCATCAATGAGCGTGCAAACAACAAACAAGCTCATGCGCTATGATGAATATACCGTTCCTCGCAGCAGTGGTCGTGGGACACCGCAGGAGGAGGATAGCCAGGTCCTGCATTTTTTTACCCAATACTTTTTGGGATGCATGATGACCAGGTCTGTGGCAGGTATAGGTTTCCACTTAATATCATCCTAGAACTGGTTGCTGAGTGGGAGGATGACCTCACATCACCCACCCTGTGCTTCCAAGCACTGAACCCTTTGGAAAAGGTGCTACTGGGTCCTTTCAGCGGACAAGTGCCATAGTTGGGGGTGTCTCGCTGGCCACACAGTCATGCTGCCTACACCAGATGTTGGCGATCATGACTGCACACCCCTCAGTCCGCAGGCACATACACATGCCCAGAACACCCGCAGAAAGGCAGGCCATGGTCCAGGACTTTTACGGGGTGGCACACTTCCCCAAAGTGCTAGGTGCCATTGATTGCAGCCATGTAGCTCTACGTCCTCCTAGGGCCACTGAGCACATCTATTGAAACCGCAAGCACTGGCCTTCCATTAACATGCAGGTTGTATGTGAGGGCAAGGGAATCATCACCTCTGTATATCCGGGACCAGTCATGATAGTTTTATATTCAGAATGTCACCCTAAAACAGGGACCTGGAAGCTAGGAGGCATGGTGACACATGGCTCATTGGTGAGTAGAAATGGGTCTGCACATGCATGCATGTCAGACACTGACAAATGGCAAAACCCAACTAATGACAACCATTATCACCTCCCCAGGGGACAGTGCCTATCCTCTGAGCACCTACATGATGACGCCAATACAGAACCCCAACACACCACCCGAGGTAAGATACAACAAAGCCCATATTACAACCCGGGGCAGAGTGGAGCGCACATTCGGAGTGCTGAAGTCACGTTTCCACTCCCTTGACCGCTCTGGTGGCCAGCTGCTATAAGCGCCCCAGTAGTTTGCAGGATCATAGTGGCAGCATGTGTCCTGCACAACGTAGCAACCCTGCGGGGCGTGCCGGTGGACATGGTGGTGCCCCGACATCCCCAACTACATGCACGGCTGCTGCACATGAGAGGGGAAAGGGCACATGGCGAGGCAGCTCCTACCCAGCTTGTGGCAACTTTTCTCACCTAAAATCCCACCCCTGCGGAGTGCACACAGGCCTGGCACATACCAGCTGACAATTGATGATGACAAAAGGGACAGTCAACTGTCACAACCATACCACCCTGAGATTGCTTTCCTGGAAGTGCTACATTGTGTGCATCCCTAGCTACTTAAACAGACCCAGTGCTGTGTCAGTAAAAGGCACACATCCATGCTGCATGAAGGACTACCCCCTTGCAAAACAGCACACCCAAATACTGGTATGTCACCCAACCCCCCCTAAACCCCATCTCAGCTGCCCAAGACACCATGGCATGTCACAAATGGAAACAGGCCACAGACAATTACCTCTCATCTATGAAAAAAGAAACAGCACACATGAACAAATACTTACCAGAATGACAAAACATGAATACAGGACCCAACAGTGGCAACGTCTGACAGTAACCAATCACAATAGTGCAGGTGTCACAACCTGACAAAGGCAGCACATCAACCCCTTCCATCGCCAATATGTTGCTGGTAGGTAAATGTGGCAGGGTACTGCATACAACATGAAATGCATCTGCAATGGAGACAGGCACGTTAAGACATGAAGAAGCTACATGCAAATATGCATAATGGGCAGTATTGAATACAATATACAAATCAACCATGCAGTGGAGAAATCATCAGCAATCCCCACTAGGGGTGTATACACAGTTTGGACTACAGACTGGCCACACAACTGATGGAAGCCCAATACCTCTGTGTAAGTTACTGTCACTCGGTGCCACCCTTGTGAGCCCATGGAAAAGGGAAGCAGGAGTGGTATATGTGTCTGGACCCCAAGCTTCAAACACAAACACAAGACAAGCCTGCATGGGCCTAGCTGGAACACACAGTGGATGTCTACGGGTGCCATACAAAGTAACACACTGTAACATGAATGCACAATAGACAAAAACATTTTAACAAAAAATGAAAAGAAAATGAAAAATAAAAATGAAAAACAAAAATTTAAAATTAAAAATGCCCATGGGTCGACCAGGGGGAGGGGACCACCCGGGATGGAGGAGGTGCAGAGTGCACCCCAACACCCACATGCGTGGATGTTGAGAAAAAAAAAACCTCCAAGGGCTCATGGCCTGCACGGCTACCCAATAGTGGGAGAACTGCCGTCACTGTTGTCACCCTCTGGTACTACATTAGAAGGTGTGCGTGGTATGGGAGGCAGACCACGCAAAGTTCTGGCATGCTCCTCCATGGCAGCAAACATGCGGGTCTGAAAGGTTTGTTTCTGCAGGATGATGGTCCGGAGATCCCCATGCAGCACCTCATGGGTAGCACAGACTTCTGCCTGCAAGGCCTCACGTGATGCCCAGATCTCCTCACGGGTTGCCTGGAGCTCAGCTGAGATTGTGCGTGTTAGCTGCTCCAGCTGCTGTTCTGACCTTGTACTCTGACTGGGACACCTCAAGTGCACCCAGAGTAGCTCTGAGGGAGCTGTTTTCTACCCTCAGGGCATCCCTGTGGGCCTGTGCCTCTGCAGATATGACTGAGCGCAGAGCCTCCAGTTCAGCCCATTTGGTCCCTGTTGGCGGCCAACACGTCCTCCCTTTGTGAGCGGCATGTGGACTCTGTTGCCTGCTGCTGGAGTTCCACCTGCCTTTCTGGGGGAGAATGGAAGTGGACACCCTATCCACGGCCTGAGCCATCATCTCACACAATGCCCCCTGTTGTGCTGCAATTGCATAAATTGAGTGCTCCCACCGCGTTGCCCGAAATGACACCTGTTTGCCCCAAGGTGATGTCCACCTTGCTGGCACGGCTTGAGGCTGCAGGACTGCATTCCTCCTTTGATCTGCTGCCCCAGAGACAGGAGCAATATTGGGGAGTGTGACCCTGCATCCGTAACTGCCACAGGCGGACATTCCAGCACTGAATGGGCCATTGAAGGGTCTACCCGCAGTGCAGGTGCATTGGACAGAACAGCATCCATGACAGAAACACTCACCTGCGACGGGACCTTTGTCTCAATGTCTGATTCAGCACCTAAGCCATAGAGGTCATCGCAGGTGTACCCAGAGACACCCGTGCACAGGATGGTCTGTAGGACTAATGGATTTTCGTGCACCATCACCCCATGTCCTCCACTGGTCCTTGGTTGGGGCTCTGAGTACTCCTGCCCCTGCGCCAACACCTCCTCCTCCACAGCATCTAGTGCCTCATCACCTGCACAAAAAGAAAAGAAAAGTAATGAAGACATGCATGAACAGCATAGCCGATATACATAGGCATCACAATCAACACATCCAATACATTAATGAGACATGTCGCACATGACACAAAATCTGGCATGCATGCAGTGGCAATGAAGTGGAAGGGGACCCTGAAAGCAGACACTGATGACTCCAAAATGGGAAAGCAACACATGTGCTGCATGGTGCATAGCACCTGCATCACACATTAGCCTGTGTGTGGCATGGACAATCCACAAACATGACACATGCCAGCACACATATGGCACATAGCATAGCCATGCCAGAGCTGACAAGGACACCCAGATGGTAGTAAATCACTACTGTCCGCCATCCATGTGAGACCCACATCATCAAATAGAACATGCAAAAGAGTGTGACAAAACACACATGTGTCACACACTGCAACAACGCCAGTGTGTTCAAATACAGTGATGGGAGGCACATGGATTCAATAATGGTAGGTCACTTGGACATGACACAAGTCAAATGTCATGTTGAACATTCAAACAGGGCTCAGAAGTGATCGGGTGCAGAGCATGTGTAGGTGCACAGCAGTCAATCAGCCTGATTGATGAAATCATTTGCGTAAAAAGTGAACATATGTTGGGCTTTGTGGGGGAAAATCCCTGTCTGAAATATCGTGATTGGGGGCAGAACGGCACACATGTGCGTTTATCATGCAAATGAGTCCATCAATCAGGCAGAATGTAGAGAAAAACTGTATTAAGAATGTTGTGGTATGATTCCAGTTTAAGGGCAAGTGCAGTCATAATGTGCAAAGTGTTTGCAGTGGTCACTAGGGATACTGTGAAACCCAAACCAAAGGGCAGGGGATGGCTTGGAGGCACTACATTGGTCACATATAGCATTCATGACTACACAGCCTGACCTGACACTCAAACAGAACACATCACCCAAGCAACATACACATGGTCTGGACACACACACACATGGGCACTCACCGGACATAGGGCCTCATTACACAGACGGCGGTAACCATGGCGCTATTATTGCCACCAGTATTTTACCGAGTCCGCCTTGGTGAATGGGGGAATTACCGCCCCATTCCAAGGTTGGCGGGCGGTAATTCCCCATTCACCAAGGCCCTTCCCCATTCCCATTGAGCCCCTATGGGGCTCAATGGGAATGGGGAAGGCGCAAATAACAGTACTGCTATTAGTGGTACCGTTTTCTGCCCTGAAGTCCCTCAGCGGGTCCCTTCCTTAACGTGTGGTCTGGTCACACGTTAAGAACGGGACCCGCTGATGGACCTCATAGTATGGCGCTAAGGAATTACCGGCACCGGTGCCCTTACCAGTGCCGGTAATCCCTTAGCGCCATCCGTGTAATGAGGCCCATTGTCTCAAGATTTGGTAGGTCTGCCACGCCTTGGATCTGATCCTCTGCGATGAGCCCTCCAGCAATTGCCTCAGGTTCTGTGAGTTCATCCTCCTCTGGTGGAGACCCACTGCCAGTCACCAGAGTAGAGGCGTAATTGGAAGCCATCTTGTTTTTTGCTCGGCGTTTGAGGTCATTCCAACGCTTTGAGCAATCATCTGCTGTGCGCTTCACAAATCCAAGGTAACTAATCTGGTCCGTGATGCACTGCCAGTGGGCCCTACAATGAGCAGTCGTAGTCTTGCACCCTGCCGTCACTAGCATGTCTCGGCCATGTGCCGACACGTAGCCCACAAGTGCGTCTAGTTCCACATCATTGAAACTCTGCTTCCTTGACGTGCCGGATGGGCGAGCTGTGTCTGGGGTCCCAGCCTGTTCCACAAGAGCACGCTTCTCCCTCTTGAGAGGTGGTGCGGACCCTGAGTGGCTTACGCCGCTCTGGTCTGTAGGGGCTGCAGCGCAGGTGGACTGGCCACTGGAAGCAGGCAATGGCATGATGACCAAAGGTCTCACTGCAGGCATTGGCTGCTGGGTTCTGTTGCCTGGACCAAGCGGCACAACTGCCTTGGTGTGATGGTCTGGGATCAACACTATCCCGGCTGGGTGACTCAGAGCTGGGGTGGATTGAGCTGCAGCTGCCCCTGCAGCCTCCTCACCCTGGCTACCCGGGGCAGCAGATGACATTGCTGCCCCAGATCCACGTGGCCTGTTGACAGCAACTTTCACCGCCACATGTGGCTTGGACTTCGTGACATGGAAGTCGGCCTGTGAGTCATCCCGTGCCAGTTCGGTGACCAATCTGGCCCGGATTAGCAGGGCCTGAGCTGGGATGGTGTCAGCTGCATCTCCCTGACCCATTGGGGGGTGCATAGGTGTCCCTGAATGGTCATGGTCTTAGGCAGAATCCTGTGCAGTGCCCTTAGGGACCACTACACACAATTAAGACCCCAGGTGGCAATACAAGTTTTACCTTTGGTACAAGCCTGTACTACTAAGTTATATATAGTAGTAGCAGTAGCAGAGCAGCCAGGCTTATCTGAAGAGTAAATGAGCAGTAGCAGAGATTACACAAAGGGATCACAATTACTGTGGCTCAAGCAAACACTGACTCAAGGTTTCAGGTAAAAAATATAAGTATGTTTATTTTTAAACCATCAGTTATAAACACAACACTTCTATTAACCTTTAAATAAAACCACACGTTAAATATACTACAACTAACCAATTCACTTTGTACAGTATGTCTCAAGGTAAGTACCCTGTGTTTGAATGAACCGGTGTTATGAACAAAACACGATACCGCAGATACGGTTGCGATCACTTTTTGACAGTTCGGTCTACTAAATAAAAGCGTATCCGTGACATGAAATGCTACCGGGGCAAAAACACACTTAGCACCCGAGATACCCAGAGGGAGTTGGAGGCAAAAATCACAGGCAATATTTAGGTTAGGCAGACAGCATCGAGAAACACTCAGAAACAGGAGTTCAAAAGTCAAAGGGCCGGAGCCAGGGTTAAGTGACACCGGAAACCTGTTGCCGAAGATCACACTGTTAGACAGTTCACGATTCAGCGTAGCTCAAAAGTACTTTGATATTGTCAATGTTCGGAAGCAAAAGTTATAAGAAGGAGGCAAGACAAGGGCGAGCCTTGAGGATGAAGAAAAGGGAATTCACCCAGTTTCCTTGAGTAGAGCACAGTACCTTATTCCAATGGTGGAGCTTCGGTGTGAAGGAGGACGTCTGAAGGGGTCTGCACCACACAGGATGAAGCTGGCAGCAGCGACAACGAATAAAAGGTACGCTCCTTAAAAACAGGAGAGGCTCGGCAGGTGGCTATCCGGACCACTACAGCAGTGTGCAGCGATTTCGACCACGACGGAGACCTCTGTCTGAAGAAGATGAGCTGGTCATCCCCACCAGGCTCAAGGGAAGAAGACTCGGACTGGATCTTCTCTTAGTCGTCGAAGGGTAGATAGCTCAGGACTGCAGCAGGGCTTCACCGGGACAGGGTAGTTGCAGCAGCCGTCGTTCTCTCCGCTTCTTTTCGGTTCCTTGTAGTTCCAGAGGTGACTCTGACTTCTAGCCCAAGAGACCTGCCTTTTATGTGCAAAACCCACATTCACACAGTATGGCTGTCAATCACGCAGCAGGGGGGTTGTCCAGCTGGGACAACCACCTCAGCCAATCATGGCAAAGTGCGACTTGGGTTTCCTAGGATACCCTGTGCAGGGGGTGACTACACCCCTTCCCCACATTCAGTCTACGTAGACACCCAGGTGCCAAGAGGAGGGCTTCTCTGCAGAAGCCTGCCAAAACACGGTGAACAAAGAAGGCAAACCTAGTTTGCCGCGCAAAGTAAAACACAATTAGGATTTTAACAAAAAGAAATGGCGATTAGACCCAAACGGATCCAAAAGAAAGATGATTTGGTCAAGCGGATTTATGCTTGAGGCTGTTAAAATAGCCAAAAGTATTACCACGTTTATCTTATATAATCGCGGTAGAAAAGTTAGGGTAGATACCACTGCTACCAGCCAAGTCTAAATGTTAAAAGAGCGAAACAATGCTCAGGGAGGTACAGACAGAAAAAGGGTGCAGATTAGCCCTTTCCAGTATTCCACATAAGATGGGGTGTACTGGGTCTGTGGTAAAAGTGACCATGTAAAGTAAATGGCAACTTTACCTTTCTCTGGGGGACAGTAGTCAGCTTCAGCGAAATGGAGTCAGAGGGCAGTCTTAAAGACAACCCTGGGTTACTACACTGAAGGTGCTGTGTAACCCATACAAGAACAGGGGAACCTGGAGTGGTGTGCTCCAGTACCCAAGATCACACAATGAGTAAAAACACAAAGGCCAAAACACATGTAAGAGTAAAAAAAGGATGAACACTCTTACCAGGTGGAAGAAATAAACTCCAGAAATCCAGAAATCCAGCAAAGCTGCTGGGGGACTCACTGGGTGAGGGAAATTAGCCCTAGAAGGAGAATTCTCCCTAACACCTGGACACACTGCCCTCTTGGGCCACCCTGCCCACGTTGGCCACCACTGCCACCTTGGCCACTCTGCTCATCCTGGCCACGTCCCCTAACGCGCCCACCTCTTGGAGGTCGGCCACCTTTACCTCCCTTACTACTTGGTCGCCTACCAACCATGGCACTGATGTTCTTGGGTCTTGGGTAATTGGGGTGAAGGGGGCAGGGTACTAGATAGAATATGTACCCCTGTGCTCTTGCAAGGCTGTCCGTGATCCCTGGGGGAAAATGATAGGTCACACAACACCCAGGCACCCCAAAAACAAAGAAAACGTGCACACGACCCCTCGGTAACCCATGTGCATGGAATGAAGGACCCGCAGTACTCTGTGGCACACAGAAACACAAAAAATGCATACCCGTGGTACACTACAACGACCACTGAATGGGTACGCGACACACGGGGGCAACCACAGTGGAAGAATACATGTGTGACTCACCGTCTGTCTCAGTAAACAAGGAGTACTCACTGCAACCGCTGTGAAGTAATTGCGTGTGAACCGACAAGAAGTACAAGAATCACCCGCTTGCTCTCCACAAAAAGCACATACAAGAAAATGGCATCCTACACTGACCTTTAACCCTTGTCCACAGAAACACCCATGCCCAATGGCCTTTCCTCGAATTACACGCATTCACACGCGGACATGCTGTTTTTGCACGTGCGGATTCACTATACACCCGTGCCGAGGGAAACGCCCGTGCACATCACGTCACTTACACGCTAAGGCCCTTTCCTCAGATTACACGCTAACATGCTGTTTTTTCATGTGCTAAATCACTCTGCATCACGCTGTCCACATGACAACACACGGAAGACCACGATCCTGCCCATAAGGCCATTTCCTGCCCCCCGAGGCCCGAGCCGCCTCCCACAAGCCATCTGCTGCTGCCTGCCTGCTGGCCACGTCCCCTGCTATTTGGTGCCTGCACATCAGCCATCTGCAGGAGTCCAGTTGCTGCGACCATCCCTGCTGGAACAGAAGACTCCCAACTGCAGTTCCATCGCTCCACAGCCCAGCACCAGGACCCAGTTGCCCACCCACACCTGCCTCAGGGGTTGCCTTGTCGGGCCACACTCCATCTGAGACCAGTGGTGACCCCACAGCAGAGAGGCAGAGGGCTGCCAGCTTCAGTGCAGGAGAACTTGGCATCCTGGTGGAGCAAGTCCTAGTGCATTATGATGGCCTCTTCGGACGACCACGCGCCGACAAGCATGGACAGAAGAGGATCTGGATGGACATCCTGGGTGCCATCAACGCGGAGGGGGTGGCAACCCGCAACATCCAACATGTCCATACGCGCTGGGAGGACTTCAGGTCCAAGACCCTCAGGAAGGCCCGGCGCATATTGAACACAGCAGATGCAGTGTGGTGCCGGGTCTGCCTTACCAACGACCAGATGAGGGTCCTGGAACGCATTCGCCCAGCGCTTCTCCTCCAGGTCCTCGAGAGGCAGACCCGTTTGGAGAGCGGTACGTGTCCATGCGTACTCATTGGACGCAGTGCATGTTGAGGTGTGCCAGGAGTGTGCAGCTTGGAGATATGTCCGAAATGGCCCATGTATAGATGTGTATATGCAGGGACATGACTGTGCTGCATGCGCGTCCAGTCATGTGTGATGCACTGCAATGGTGTATGTGTTCCAAAGCATGATGCACAACTGAAAGTGGAGATGCACACATGTTAGCATTTCTGTGTATGTACTATGCCATGGTTGGGGTGTGACACATGGATCCTGGTTCCACCTTCATGTGCGTGCATGGTGTACATGTGCATGTGTGTGTTTGACATGTGTGCGACTGTGATACACCATGGATGCATGTGACACAGACATGTAGGTACCCGATTGACAGATGTGACATAGTTGCCGATGATTGCACTCTGACAGGTGGTTGAGATGTACAGATGCATGTCTGTCTAGTGGTGTGTGTGAATGTGATTGACACTCCCCATGTTGCTTGTGACATAATGCCAACCTTTGGTTGTTCGTGCAGTTACGGTGTATGTATGCTGATGCCTGTTGCACAATACCAGTTTATTTGTGCATGTGTGTGGGTTCAAATGATATGGGTGTTGGGGAGTGTGATGCCATCTGTGAGGTTTGACACTGCCACTCATGTGCAACTGTCATGTGTGCATCAGACCATTGTACAGTGCCCTGATGCCTATGTTCTATCTCTCCCTGTATGCAGCATTGACTGATGAAGAGGGCGGAGACGGTGCTGTGGAGCACAGCGGCAGGGATCCCACCACCACCCGGGGACGCAAGGCCCAGCTCCCCTCCCAGGTACTGATATCTTCCAGGAGTGAGGAGTCTAGTGCTGTGTCCATGGCCGCAGCTGCCGAGAGAAGGTCTAAGAGGCGGAGGTTGGAGGTGGACTCCTCGGCAGCAGAAGGGCAGCTGAGCCTCCACAGGGGCCTACGGTGTAAAATGGCACAGAGTTATCCAGGTTGGTGGGGGGTTTGGATGAGTAGGAGGATGTGGAAGGCCCACGCTTTGGGCCTGGAAGGGGGTATTCCACTGGTGCTAGTGGTGCAGTCCAGGGGCAGAGACAGGAGGCAGCACAGGCTGCTGCAGAGGTGCCTGTGTGTAATCCTTTCCCCAATCCTGTGACTGCATTATCCGGCACCAGCAGGGATGCCTCCGTCCAGACCCGTTTTCACGGAGGGGATTCGCAAACAACAACTGGCCTGCCTCTTCTTGCAGATATGGCAATCCGTGACCGGATTGAGCCTGTCCTAGCTGGTGTGGCGTTGCACCAAAATGGTATTCGGGATGACGTGCAGGGTTCTCGTGAGGACAATGCACGTCATTTTGAATACCTGTTTGGCCGCGTCGCACTACTAGGACAGGTCGTCGGCACTGGGTTCCTCCGTGTGCTGGATCTTCTTGCACCCCCCTCCTCAGCTGAAACACCTATGCACCAGTCGTCCTCTGTGCCATATTCCCGGCCAAGTGTCACATGGGCCCCCTGTGGAGCTGCCCCTGAGCCAGCGGCCAGACTGGTGGAGGACCCATCCCTGCCACAGTCGGGAGCCGGAGGTCCAGCAGGGGTGGCCACCCCACCAACTGGACCCCAGCAGATGGAAGACATGCAGGCATCATCAAGCAGGGCATGTGCACGGTGGCACAAGAGGATTCCATCAGCCTGGAGGCCGTCGTGCTGCCAGAGGCAGTGACATTAGAGGCAACAGCAGGCTGAGTGTGGGAGCGATCCTGGCTCGGGCTATCAACATCCCGGGGGCAGGCATTGGCCGGCGGGCAGGAGGACCCAGGATTGGGAGTGTCTTCCATGTGGCAGCGGTTGGCCCAGCAAATAGATGTGAAGCAGCGGCGGGCAGAGAGGGCATGGTTCACAATGGTCAAGGCGGAGAACTCCATGCACCGGGCTTTGAGGCCAGCTGATTGCCTTGAGGCAACTTGCAGGGAGTTGGAGGAGGCCATGGCTGCATCCCTGCGAGACCTCGAGGCCAGGGAACAGGCCCGCCTCTGGAACATCGACATGGAGTTCAAAGATGCACTGGCCTGGTACATCAATAAGTGAGCCGTCGGACTAGCCCACCGCTGTTGTATATAGTTATTTAGCTTTAGGTTTCATTTGGTTTTTATTATGATTTGGAGTCCACAGACTTTGCTCCACTTTTTGTATATAGTTGTATTTTGGATACGGTTTTTGGTAGGTTTCCTTTTGTTTTGGGATAATGGACCCTTCAGACTTTCGTTTTCAATATTTCCGAACATGTACATACTTTCTTTTTTTGATGTTCACATGGAGTAATGTTTTTTTATGCTTTGCAATTTAGGACTTCTTTCTATGCACTTTGGGGATGGACCACTTTTATTTTTTCATGTTTTGGATTTTTACTTTCCTTGGATTTCACTTTCTTTTTCATATTGCAATAATTATTTCTTCATTTGCATGTGTGATTTTTATTTTGTCATTTGGTTTCCTTTTTAATACATTTTGTTATTCTTCGTTATTGGTGTGGTCTACTATGAATTATTTTGTGCATGTCTCCGTGAGCATTGGCTAAGTCATGTGTTGCCACTGCGTGGCTCTGTAGGACATTTGTTGATGGGCATGCTAGTTCTTTTCAGACTCTCATGGCATGGCTAATTTAGAAGGGAGTGGTGCAGTGGAACGTTGGGTGTTTGTACTGGGGGTGGGGGGTGGGATTTGGGTTGGCATTGGGGCCATGGGTCTGTATAGTTATGATGTGGTGTTTGGGGGGACATGAGTCGGGCGTGCTGGCAGGTTGCCGTTAATGGGGGTGGGGTGGAGGGACATGTGTCGGGGCCTGCTGGCAGGTTGCCGTCAATGGGGGTGCGGTGGAGAGACATGTGTCGGGGCCTGCAGGCAGGTTGCCATCAATGGGGGGTGGGGTGGAGGGACATGTGTCGGGGCCTGCTGGCAGGTTGCCGTCAATGAAGGTGGCTTGGAGGGACATGTGTCTGGGCCTGCTGGCAGGTTGCCGTCAATGGGTGTGGGTGGACGGGCATGTGTCGGGCCTGCTGGCAGGTTGCCGTCAATGAAGGTGGCGTGGAGGGACATGTGTCAGGGCCTGCTGGCAGGTTGCCGTCAATGGGGGTGGGGTGGAGGAACATGATTTGGGGCCTGCTGGCAGGTGCCTGTCACTGGTGGGGGGGACATGAGTCAGGGCCTGCTGGCAGGTGCCCATCACTGGTGGGGGGACTTGTGTTGGGGCTCACAAGTGCATGGTGCAATGTGGGCTGCCTGCGGGGCATGTGCAGGGGTGATGGGCTGCTGCAGGGCATGGCAAGGGGTGATGGGCTGGCTGCAGGGCATGGTCTTGGGTGAGGGGGGCCTGTGGTGTGGGCTGCCTGTGGGGTATGGGGAGGGCACACACTGCCAAATCGCGTGTTAGTCTCACTGGTGTACCCCAGAATACACGTACCCCACTCGCGCCAGTGAAATAACTTGTTATTATCACTCGCGTACCCCAGAATACACGTACCCTGCTCACGCCAGCGAAATCGCGTGTTATTCTCACTCACGTACCCCGGAATATATGTACCACACTCATGCCAGCAAAATTGCGTGTATAGCTCACTCGCGTACCCCGGAATACACGTACCCCACTCGGCCCCGTGAAATTGTGTGAAATGCTCACTCACGCCCCCGGAATACACGTATCCCACTCGCGTCATCGAAATCACGTGTATAGCTCACTCGCGCCCCCCAGAATACACATACCCCGCTGGCCCCAGCGAAATTGCATGTATAGCTCACTCACGTACCCCGGAATACATGTACCCGGCTCACCCCAGCGAAAGCGCATGTATAGCTCACTCGCATACCCCAGAATACATGTACCCCGCTCACCCCAGCGACATCGTGTGAAATGCTCACTCGTGCCCCCCCGGAATACATGTACCCCGCTCTCCCCAGCGAAATTGCATGTATAGCTCACTCGCGTACCCCGGCATACATGTACCCCACTCGCCCAAGCGAAATCGTGTGTAGAGCTCACTCACGTCCCCCAAGATTGGCACACCAATGTGGTGAGGACCCACATTCACCCCCTGCAGGCAGCCCACACCACAGGCCCCCTCTCCACACTCCTGACCATGCCCCGCAGGCAGCCCATCACCCCTGACCATGCCCCGCAGGCAGCCCACACCACAGGGGACCAGCCTACACCCCTGACCATGACCCGCAGGCAGCCCACACCACAGGGGACCACTCTACACCCCTGGGCATGCCCTGCAGGCAAGCCACACCACAGGGGACCACCCTACATCCCTGGCCATGCCCCACAGGCAGCCCACACCACAGGGGACCACCTGATACCCCTGGCCATGCCCCGCAGGCAGCCCACACAACAGGGGACCAGCCTACACCCCTGGGCATGCCCTGCAGGCAGCCGACATAACAGTGGACCACCCTACACCCCTGACATGACCTGCAGGCAGCCCATCACCCCTGACCATGCCCTGCAGGCAGCCCATCACCCCTGACCACGACCCACAGGCAGCCTACACCCCTGGCCATGCCCCGCAGGCAGCCGACACAACAGTGGACCACCCTACACCCCTGACCATGACCCGCAGGCAGCCCACACTTGAGGGGGCCACCCTACACCCCTAGCCATGCCCTGCAGGCAGCCCACACCACAGGGGACCACCCAGCACCCCTGGTCATGCCCCGCAGGCAGCCCACAACACAAGGGACCAGCCTACACCCCTGACCATGACCCGCAGGCAACCCACAGCACAGGGGACCACCCTACACCCCTGGGCATGCCCTGCAGGCATACCATCACCCCAGACCCTTACCCGCAAGTAGCCCACAGTGGGTACTTTTTCCACGCAATTTGCCAGGCGCAGGCGGAGTACACGTATTCAAGGGTGTGCGAGAGTTGATTTCCACACGTTTTGGCTCCCACGAGCAGGGTACATGTATCGAAGGAGGTGCGCAGGGAGATTTTCACGTGTTTTGGCTTCCGCGAGCGAGGTACCCGTATTCACGGGGATGCGCAAGTACATTTTCATGCGTTTTGGCTGCCGCGAGCGGGGTACGCGTATTCAAGGGGGTGCGCAAGTACATTTTCACATTTTTTAGTCTGCCGCGAGCAGGGTATGCATAGTTTTTCACGCGATTACAGTGTAGCTGGCCTTTAAGCTGGTCCAGGGTTAGCGCAGCCCTTTGTGCCGTATTGAGGATTTCGATGGCTTTTCCTTGCGCAAGGGGCGTTCTTGGGGGGATGTTCGCTGCGCCACGGCTCCAAATGGCTTGGGAAATACATGAATACGTGGTGCGCCAGAATGCTGTTTAGCGCACACAGCTGGCGCACTCTCCCTCTCCGACCTGCCCGCATACGCTGCTTCTGCGCTGAATTCTATGAATTACCCCAATGTTGTTTATCTTTGCATTCCTGATGCATGTTTTACCACATTTCAAGATGTCTGCCACTGTGATTCCTTGTTTGACCTGACATTTTCTCTGTTGTCATTGTGATGGTAGAAGGACTTGCACCTATTTATTGTACACTCACCTCTGCAGCCAGTGTGTGACCAATCTCTCTGTGGGCATGAAACGCATTACCTTCTTATTCAGCAAGTGGCCTGCTTTTGCTGTGTTTTGTTTTCGGCAATAAAAATGTTCCCTGCGATTTTTGCTTGGTCGTAGTTTTGTTCATCACAGAATTTCCCTGACCCGGAGTGCAGTCCTCCTGCCTGCAGCAGGTGTTTCGTTTGTTTGTTATATTCCATAAGCACTATCCTCAATTGTACTACAATCATAAATACCATATAAATCAATTATGTAATTTCACCATTTACAAATACTGTATACTCCCCCTACAGTACATATAATTATTATACACAAATTACTATAGTGTGTGTGGCCAGTGGTCAGATTCTTCGTGGCATGGCTGAAGGATCTGGCCACTGGCCACAACCACCACAATATATAACAAGACTGACCCAGAACCCTCATCATTCAAAATGAAGTCCACGAACACTCAAATTTACCACGGACATGCCGACATCTGCACACCTTTTTTTCACCCCAAATGTGTTTTCCAGGCAGTTTTTTCCACCTACAAAAACAGCTCCATGTCGACTTTATTCCACTCCCCCACCATTTCCAGGCCCTCTTTCAGACGCCAAATAACCCCAAATGGGTTTTCCAAACTGGTTGCTCACCACAGTGTCCGCGGTCAGCGGCAGCTGTCCGTGGATCCAACATGGTGACTGTTTCAAAAATTATGACACACCTCCAATCAGATAGTGTTTTTGGTGTCTGTGAACATTGATTGGTCCAGAGGGGTCCGCGGACTCCGAATCAGGAAATGAGTCTGCTGACCGGACCCAGATATCACATTTTTTGGACCTACTTTTTGGCAATTTTTTATTAAACTACTGGATGGATATACATCAAATTTAAAAAACCATGCTTTCAGGACTAAGCCGCCGCTTCTGGCACCAGGTTTGGTGAAAATTCGCTCAGCGGTTTGGGCTGTAGGCATGAGCAACATGTGTCTTCCATTGTACCTATGAGGCTTTCAAGCAGTTTGGAAACCCCTTATAACTTTGCCCCCAACTTGATAAAACCACACCAAACTTTGCAGAATAATTCTGATGGGAGGGGGGATATATACTTTTTTTCCAAAGTTTGGTGAGGATTCGTCCGGGGGGGCAATGTTATAAGCCAGACAAAAAGTGCTCTATGAGTTGAGCAACTTAACCATAACTACAGGGCTGCTAATGCAGGCCCTGTAATATATGAGAATATATATAAGTGACAATTGCATATGTTCCAAATGCAAAGTATGTGGAGTAATTCACCATGAAACATACTCTTGTGTGTGATGACTCCATGACGTCTGACGCCTATGGGATGACATCACCAGTACCAATATAAATACACAAAATAATGCCTGCAAAACATGAGGAATGCTGACAATTTCCAGAGATTATTGCTGAGCACAGCATCGATGAATGACATTTACAAACTTATTGTGGGTTTAATATGCTAATGAACGAGATATTTGTGCAACTTTTGTCTACGGAAACTAAGAACAAAAATCGAAACATACAAATAAGTAGATGGAATAGTTATAGAAGTCATCTTTACAGCTTAAAAATGGTAAGACAACTAAAGCACTTTTCATGTATTATCTGATACAACAGACCCACAATAATGAGTCTCCTTCATCTTCCTATAGATCAGGGATCTGCAACCTTTTGCTTGCCAGATGTTTAGGAATATGACTCTCATTAGCCCTAACCAGTATGGCCAATGGTGGGAGATCATGGGAGTCTTAGTCCAGAACATAGGGTGAGTCGCAGGTTGCAAGCCCCAACTATGATCATGAACAATCTTGGATTAATCAAGTCAAAGATTATAATTGCACGGGTACAAGGATAATTTTAATGCAAAGGACTATCTAACTTTTTTGATGGTAAAACAGCATAGAAAAATACAATGGAGCTAAATATGGAATTATATAGCTCATGAATTATAACTAAAAAATAACGCTAAAAATGCTTCATTTTCCCTTCCGTCCCTACTTTTGAATCTCTCTCAACATATAACACTAAAAGGGAAAAATACAAGACATACTAATCCTTAACTGTGCATACGGTTGACACTATGGCAGATGAAATGTTATGCGATGATAATGATATTTGAGACCATGAAAACAAATTAATATTGTTGATAACTGTTTCTAATGCCTTGAACCAAGTGGATGAAACACGGGTTGGGAGGCACACCATCACGTTCCATAAGGACAAGACATGTGAAATGGTGTCTTCTACATTGCATTATCAATGAGACACCACATAAATTGATGGGCAGTAGGCAAGCACATTATACTATTTTATAAGCACAACTAAATGTGTACTATTACACGGTATTGGCATTCTATAAAAACCATTGAAATGAATTACTCTACTACTATTACAGTTCTACTCTATAATTTGGGAAATCTAAAGGATTACTAAAACAAATCAGTGTGCAATTGTGATTCTTTTTCTGCATGATATTATATAAGGCAATAATGTGGCATACTTAATAGACTAATAGTTAATTACTATTAGTGTCATTGTCCCCCTCAGCATGCAGATTTTGGCAGCCTCCCTTTCCAATCAGCCACCATGGGTGCCTCTTAGGGCACATGCCCAGGACTATAGCCACTGATACACCCCTCCCATTACCTGCAAACACATCTTTGTGGGGTGTATTTAAAGGCCCCAAACAGAAGTCCCTTTCACATGAATGGCAGGCTTTTAAACACTGAAACAAAAACGGCCTGGCCTTTGTTTTTGTTTTTCAAGCAAAATTAAAGAGCCGTGTGGAAAGGGGTCTACCTGTCATTACCAATGGATGGATAAGCAGCATTTTAGTTTACAAAAGAAGGAGGAATCAAAGATCCCTGTCACATGGAAAACAGGATTTTTAAACACTGAAATCAAAAACGGCCTGCACAGGTGTGTGCAAATAAAAGCAGTTATTAAAAAGTGAAAAAGTATCACTGCTCTCAGAAAAATATCAGGAAAACAAAACATGATGTGTGGGTTGACAAATGGCAATGTATATTATGTTTCACCCACAAATGCCAGTGACATTTGAAGAGCCACCTTGTCTTCATGAAAAAATGTCAGCCCAAGGAACTTTCCAACTGGATATCACATCTCCCATCTAATCACCATCTGCAATAAAATGTCCTGCAGAAGGTGTCGAAATTCAGTGTTCTCCAGACCTGCTGGCTCTGAAAGCATTGACTTCAAGTTACCCTTGGCTGGTCATGAATAATGTGTGTGAAAATGGGGGAACCCACTTCAGAGAGCAAGCTCCCAACACAAAGGAGACTGATTTTAAAAAAAACTGTGGGCCGAGGCTGACCCAGTGAAAACAAATGGTTGGAAGGCAGAAACAAGACCATTTGTCCCACATGAAGATTCACAATTAAGTTAAAAGGACTATTATCATTCTGTGAAAGGTACAGTGAGCTAAAGTGTGGCTGCGGACTCTCGGGTGGGTACCTTCCCAAAGAACAGGTCATTTAGCTGTGTTCGTTCTCGCAGAGGGGCACCTATGGACTATTTTTTTTATTGTTTAAGGGACTCAGGTTGAGTAACCCTAAGTTTCCTAGGGTCATCCAGACGTGGACCCCTTGCTCCCTCTGCTCACAGAGGCACAGCTCCACCTGACTAATGAGGCCCAACAAGGCTGAAACACGTGCATGTGGTTGCTATTGATATTCTTGTTCAGAAGAGAATTGCCATAGCATTTTGGTGCTGGAATGTCCATGTGGGTGGGACAAAGACTGATATGCAAATGGATATTTCCCTTCTGTGAAAGTTACAGTGAGCTAAAGTGTGGCTGTGGACTCTTGAGTGGGTACCTTCCAAAAGAACAGGTCATTTAGCCGTGGTCGTTCTGTGGACTATTTTTTGACTATTATCATTTAGGCCTTTTTTCTCAGCAACCATATGGTGGATTGATTTCATTTTTGTACAATTTTTTATGTAATTTCCAGGCGATATTCAGGATATAAAAATCATCTACCTGCGACTCTGGGAACTGTAATGGGCAGTCAAACTAGGTTTGGGGCTGATCTGAACTTGTCCCATATATGAGAATTAGTGAACATGAAATTAGGGATATGCTCAAGAACGTACATATTCATAACTGTTGTGCTTTTCTAGGAAACGGCAGAAAGGTGCCACATGGCTGTGCTACATGGTATGGATTTGGTGGTGGGCTTATCTAATTCTCCATGATTAGCTGAATCAGAAAATATGTTTGGTATGGCAGTTGCTAGTAAAATTATGAAGTTGTGATACATAACTAGTTTTTGCCAAAAAGTTGAAAGGAGAACAAAGGGTGATGACAGATGCGAATTGCCATATGTTGCTCCAGACCCCTAAACCAATCCTGATTTGGAGGCTGGGTTTGGGAGGAGAGAGATGAGTAACTGTCCAACACTAGTGGCAGGGATTATTGCAGATTTCTTCGCCAAGATTGTAAAATTGGTGGTGTCATTACTGCTATATAAAGGGGGACTGCACTAGGACAGAAGACACAGAAAAAAGGAGAAACACAGGGACAAACAGACAGAGACAGAGAGGGCTGCTGAAACTTAACATCTGACAGATGGAAGGAAATGCCAGAGGAGATTGCTGAGAGTGCATCTGGGTGAAGCTGTCTATTTTTAGGAAGGCCTCAAAGCTGACTGGGTCCTATGGTGGACCGTGGGAGGCCATCTTTGAGAGTGGAGTGGCAGACCCCTGCCCTATCTTTCCAGAGTGTCCTGAGATGTGCTGGCTTTACTGAACCTTAAACAGAGGCTTGCTATATAAGTAGAATTTAGCCCAGGAAACCAATAGGTGGGGAGTCTGCCTGCCTTAAATCCTTTCCCTTTATAGTGGGTGGCGGGGGATGGAGGCAGGCAAAACGGTGTAGATCCTTAGCCTATTTAACCAAAAATATAAATTTAATTGATTCCCCATTTGGCAGAACACTGTGGGTGAATTCTGTTAAAATTCGAAATTAACAAAGCTCAGTTGCCAGTGTGTGCTGAAAACTATAGCCCATAAAATAATTGTGTAATCCTTGTTGTCCAGCTGACCCCGACTTCTTTAAGGAAAAGGGATGTCTTTGTTCTTCAATCAGTCCAACCTTTTTTTTCCAGCTTCCCCAACACAGGCCTTTCCAACATTTCCAACTTTTCTGCCTGACTTCCCAGCATAGACCCAGGCAGGGGGATCTGAAAAACAAAACCGCTAAATTACCCTGTGTTTATTTGAAACCAAAAGTGTGGGCGAAATTATAATTGCCTTATGTATTTGAACCAATCTTAAAAACCTACTGCTAGCCTTTTAAGCCGGCTAGAAAATCAAAATTACACATTATATGAATAACTGCCATTGTTAATCAGTGTAATTATTTTGTGAAGTGAAATTTGCAGAAAGTGAAGAATTGTGATTGTGTTCTTTTTAACTCACTTTTGTGATTTTTTTATGCTGAAAGAAGTTGATTGTGTTGTGCCACGGTTAAAGTGGTGTTTGACTTGTTTGTGTTAATTTCTATTACTTCAAATTTAAATAAATACTGATATATTTCCCGTACACTGGCCTGGTTCTTGGCTCATTGTAAGCTCAGGGGAGAGGGATCCAAGGGGCATGATATGTTTCTGAGACAGAGCTAAAATAAAAATATATTAAACAGTTTGTTGCATAACCAGGTAAGTGGGGAGGGAAGGAACTCCCTGTGTTGAGGGGTGGCTTCTCAATAAACTGTTACAGCTGCACCTTGCTGCCGATCTGGGCTTTTCGGTTGCTTGGGAATGGGCATTATGTCCCAAGCAGTCCATTGAAATAAACAAAAATAAACATCACCTGTGAAATAGCGCAATGAGATGTGACGCTGCATTATTACTGGCCCGGCACAGGATCAAATCCCCAGTAGTCAAACTTTTTTTTATGGGTTGCCTTTCCTTCCATCTTGGACCCTTTAGTTCCCTCCAATTTTGACCTCTGCACCTGGTGGCAATAAATCAAATGAGAAACACCTAGAAAATATGCCCTCTATGAACGCTTCCCCCTGAAAGCTAGATAAGCCAGTTGGGGTGGGGATTTAAGGGGACAGAGGTAATAGACAGAAGGCAGGCCAGAGATCATGCACAAAGCACACTGCCCAGGTCCTTCAAGCAAGCTGCAGATAGTCTCCGCGTTTCAGGGGTGATCATGAAAACGTGCATTTTCTATCAAGTTGACATTGAAATGCTGCTCGTGAGATCCTAACATCTCCCACACCCAGTGAAGCAACTTTGCCGAAAATGTTGGGGGGGACATGACATCTGAAGAAAAGGTGCCCCAGCCAACTGAATGGGGACAAAATGGTGTGCCATGAAAGTTGGGAGGGGACAAACACCCGTTCCACCCTAAAATTACGCCCATGCCCACACCCTTCTCAGTCTGAGCAATTGATGGGATAATGCCTAGAGGGTGAACCTGGTTTTACAGGTTAGCACCTTCTAAGAGCTGACCGGGCTCTCCAAACATGTCACGAAACCTGCAGGTGAGGCCCCGCCCTCTCGGAAGGACACTTCATTTCATCGGGACTCCGCTGCCTGCAGTCAACCTGAAAAATCGCTTGGGAAGAGCCATAGGTAATTGCTAGAAAATAGATGCGTACACTTTCTTTAAACATGTTTAATATTTTCCGGGAGTGTGTTAGTTATTTCGTGTTAAAGCGGGATTTGAAGGCGCCTAGCTCAGCCCAAACAGGTTGTCGGACCGCTTTATCGGGAAGGCAGTCAGAAGCTGGATGAAATTAATTATTGGGCGTTCTTGCGCTTTGACAGGGGGATTATGCTTCGCTGTGCGGCAGCTGCGGGTTATTCATTACAGCATTTATGACATTGTAACACATCCACGCCCACCGCCCCTTCGTACATTCTTTGTTGCTTTGTTGTTGTATACTTTAATGACATTACCTTACTAATAACGAGCATGTCGTTAACATTTATGGTTTATTGTATAATGTGACGCAGCAACTGGCATTGCCTGTGTGATTAATACAAACAAGCCCCCTATAACTGGGTGCTATTCCGCTGGTTTGTGACTCTCCTCTTTTTTTGCAAATCTGACTTCTATACCCTACGCGTATCAGTTGGCGAGAATAAAAGGTGCGCGTGTGTATTGCCACTAAAGCGTACCGTTTGCATTTGGGGAAAAAGTTAACACTGCAGCGCACTTTTTAAATTAAAAGAAATCCCGATCAAACATATTTATACCACCTCATTCGCCTGTATCCACGTCGGAAGGCAGATGGAACACCGGCAGCGGAAACATTCACCTACTGAGTTTCCTTGCACTGTTTCGGCGTCACGGTCAGTGCGTCCAAGACTGAAACGGTCGGAAAATTGGACCTGCCAGTCACGATTCGTGTAAAATGAGTTAATCGTGGCACTTTTGCTTGAGTGATTTACTGTAAATTAGGAGATATACGCACCTGCCTGAATTTTTTGTTGTGTGAGTCACTGTGTATTCTTTCATATTGTGGGTGGGTTTCTGAGCATCAAATCCCAGCTCTGTTTATGGTCGGGGGAAGGTCACGCAAGCCCCAGGACAGGGCATGGTACACATGCCAGCATGTAGCCATTCCATTTCGGATTTGACAGTCCATTCGGATTTGATAGTCCAGTCAGGGTTTTAATTTTCCTTTCGGGTGCTTGTAGTGCTGGATTTTACCCCATTACAAATCCAGGATTGCAAATCCCAGAACACGAAAGATGAAACCGGGCAGGACTAGACCATCCTCCCGAATGAAACATGCAGACACATGGCCACTGCACCTACTCCTCTGGGAAGACTCGCCCCGCAGCCCCACTTACAATATGGAGGTCAACGTCCCACACAGGACACCACCCCGCCTTCCAAGACCCAAACCACGGGTACAGCATTCGCAACCTCTGCTTTAAACCGGTTGCTACGGCTCTTTTTTTAAACCAGTTTGGTCGCAGCGATGCAAATTACTGACGTCGCTGACATTTCCCAAAGTAAAGTGGCACTCATTTCATCGCTCTCGGGCAGATGAACGGCTGAGTCCGCAGTGCCCGACTTTGAATGTACAGCCTGCCATAACTTTCAGAGAAAGCATCCGGAGCTTAACGCGCACGTTAAAAGCAAGGGCTGTGTTCCAATTAAATATGTCCAAATAAGGTTTAGGAAAACGTGGGGAGGAAGCGCTGTTAGTAGTACATGTTATTACGGAAGAGGATCGGACATGTGCAAATCAAAAGAGCGTTCTGGTCTGAATTGGCGCCACATCAATTGTCTGTGAGCGAACAAGCTGCCCATGCATCGCCCAGCTTCAGTTGGTCTGTCTCCACTGCAGCAAGCGACGGCCGCTTTCAGCCATTGCCACTCCCACGAGGAAGACTAAGCAGAAATGGGACGGAAAGGCGTGTGCCACAGCTGCTAAAATACTGAGCACTGGTGTAATGGGGGACCCCGCAGCCCTCGCGGTGCGGGCCCCACCAGCACATGTCCTGGGAATGGGCCCCAATTGTAGAAAAAAAAGAAAAAAATGTACACTTTTTTTTAATGTTTCTTTTTCATTTCACTCTGTATTCATAAATAAAGTATTTTCTCTAAAATAAATAATTTCTTTATGAATGCAGAGTGACTTCAAAAGGAAAATTAATTTTTGAAGTCCGAGGGCTCCCTCCGACCCCATGACGTGGAAGACCCTAGGCTGGAGGCATCCATATCATGGGTTGGGTGAGCCCCATGACTTCAAAAAGAAATAGTTTATTTTTGAATTCACTCTGCCTTCATAAAGACATTATTTCCATTATGGTTCGGTCCTTAGCAGAAATCATTTCTTTATGAAGTCAGAGTGACTCCAAAAAGAAACAATTACAATTTCTTTTTGAAGTAATAGGGCTTCCCTCAACTCCATGATGTGTGTGTGTGTGTGTGAGTGTATGGTGAAAGGACGCACATTTAAATATATAGGTGGATGCCCGTGTGAGTGTATGGTGAAACGGTGCCCACAAATGTATGGGTGGCTGGGTGCGTGTGTGTGTACGGTGAAAGGGTGCAGACTTAAATGTATGGGTGGCTGCCTTGTTTATTTATTTTATTTGTTTATTACATTTATTGTACGCCCAGGATCCAGAGGTATCACAGCGTAGTTACAGACAATGGCAAGGTACAGTCTTGAAATCAGGCACAGAGATGCATGCATACATTCATAACACACTTATATACAATTATATACAATAGCCCAGGGATTTAGGCCAGGCTGGTCAGGTAATATGAGTATGCTAGAACTGATTGAATAACCAGGTTTTGAGTAATTTTTTGAGTTGTGGGAAGGAAGTTTCCTTCTTAATGTTGATTGGGAGGGCGTTCCAGTGCCTGGGTGCGAGTACTTTGCAGTTACTCATGCCTGCTTTTTCTCTTTTATATCGTGGGACTTCTAGATTTTCGCTATTGTTCGACCTGAGGAGCCTGGTATGATTTTTCTTGGTGACTGCATTGAGGAGGTATTTAGGCGCTTTGTTGGTGATACATTTGTGGATGATACTGAGGGGTTTGAAGTGTATTCTGGCTTTGATGGGGAGCCAATGGATTCTCTTCTGATATTGGCAATGTGGTGGGATTTCTTTATGCCGAGTGCCGCTCGGAGAGCTTTATTTTGCATCAGTTGGAGTTTAGCTAAGTTTGTGTTGGAGGTGCCTAGGAAGAGGACGTTACAATAATCAAGCTTTGAGAGTATAAGTGCTCTAGCTAAGGTAATGCAGTTTTTGGCAGTAAGGAATTTGCGGCTCAGGGAGATGAGTTTGGACATGTAGGACGTGGAGGATGCTAAAATACTGATTTGTTTGGTCATTGTTAAAGAGGTGTCTAAATAAACGCAGAGTGTCTTCACCTGTTTAAGTACTGGGGTTGTGGTGCCACCAATGGTGAAGGCAGAGTAGGCAGACTCTAAGGAGGCGATTTTAGATGGTGATCCTAGTATTAGTAACTCTGTTTTGTCATCATTGAAACAGAGGCTGTTGTTAGCCATCCAGTTTTGTATTAGCAAATATATATTGTTGATAGACACTGTGTCTTGCTCATGGTTTCCTGTTAGGGGGATGAGGATTTGGGTGTCATCTGCGAAGTTGGTGTAGATGACACCCATAGCATCCAGTGCTGCGAAGAGAAGCTTGGTGGAAGCGTTGTAGAGAGTAGGTGATAGGCAGGAGCCTTCTGGGACGCCCAATGGGACCGGTAAAGGCTCGGCCTTTTTCATTTGTGCCTGTATGCTGAAAGGGTGCACACTTAAATGTATGGATGGCTGCCTGGGTGTGCCTGTATGGTGAAAGGGTGCACACTTAAATGTATGGATGGCTGCCTGGGTGTGCCTGTATGGTGAAAGAGTGCACACTTAAATGTACGGATGGCTGGGTGTCCGTGTGTGTATATGGTGAATGGTGTGTGTGCTTGTGTTCATGGGCGCAGCAAAACGTACATTTCGGGGGCTAACACTTAAAATGTTGGAGAGGCGCTAACTTCACAGGTGATGGGGAGGGGCAAACTTATTTGTGTGGGGGCATCTAACTTCTTTGCACATTTTAATTAGACTATTCTAGTGCAGTATCAATGTTACAAGTAGTTAACTATTTCCTTTACGTCTGAAAGCACCCACTTACGGACTGCTGTGGGAATGAGCAGTCTCCTGTTCCCTCTCTAGCCATCCTATAACTCCCCTGGCATGAAATTACTAAACACACATCACAATTTCAATTGCCTAAAAGGTACTAACAGTGAAATGTTTTACATTAGTAATTGCTGGGGCCTTGTTAACAGCGAAATCCATGTGCCGTTTAACATCTGTGTCCTGTTCGGTCCGGCAACTGCTCTGAAGGTCAGCCGGGTCGAGTCAACGCAGCCCAAAATTTCAGGAGGGGGGTGCTGAAGGCCAGTCAACTCAATGGTGTTGTGCCACTACTTGTGTTTAATGTCTTGATTACTTATTGGTAATCTTCATTACTCCTAGCCCTATTCTTCCTTTTCCCAGTACTTGTGTGCGAGGGAATACTTGTGTATGAGGCATTCTGTACTGTACACAAGTACTGGGATGAGGTAGACCTACATGGAGGTATTGCCTGACTTAGCTACCTGTAATCTTCATTACTCCAATTCACACTCTTCCTCATCCCAGTACTTACCTATGAGACAAGGAACCTCATACGCAAGCTCTGGGACAAGGAAGAGGGACGTGGAGGTAATTCTGGGCCAAGGAGCTGATTTTGGAGGTTAGGGTAGGTGGTGGGAGGGAAAGAGCATGCTTTCCATCCCACCCCCTACATTGCTTTTGTTGGAGTGCATCTGTGCTGCTAAGACATTGAACCTTGAGGAACCTTTTTTTCTGCTGTTTGGAATTCGGTGTGGCCGCACTGCGAGCATCTGCTCTTGCCGCCACAGCCCCCTGCAGTGCTTCCTGAGCGGGGAGGAGCCACATATTGTCATGAGACGGCTCACGTGACCAGGAAGGAAATATATCTTCTGGCCACGAACGCCCGAGCGGCGCTTTACATTGCTTTTGTTGGAGTGTATCTGTGCTGCTAAGACATTGAACCTTGAGGAACCTTTTATTCTGCTGTTTGGAATTCGGTGGGGCCGCACTGCAAGCATCTGCTCTTGCCGCCACAGACCCTGCAGTGCTTCCTGAGCAGGGATGAGCCACACATTGTCACAAGACGGTTCACGTGACCAGGAAGGAAGTATATCTTCCGGCCACGAACACCCTTGCGGCGTAAGGCCTGGTGGGATAAGGGCTGGTGCTGTTTGGCTGTTTGGCGTGGACGGCTGGTGGATTCCGGAATTCAAGCTGTAGGCGGAATTCCGGAACCGACTTCTGAGTCTGCCTCAGTCCACCTTAGGACGTCATGGCTGATAGTCTACCAAAAAAATCTGGTCCTCAGACTTGTCACAAAACGCTGCAACAGTGCCGGATGTTGAATCCCTGGACCGCCGCGGCAAAGGCAGAGCCCAGGAATAACAAGGTAAGCAAACAGACTGTTGCTTAACCGGGAGACCTTCCAATTGGGGAGGTGAGTGAAATGGTCGCTGATTCGGCTGTTTCGGATGTTGCAGTTACCATAGTGGAGCCCGGTTTACAAGCCACCTTGCCTGCTCTGATACTCCCTGACATTCTGTCTGTACTATATAGCAGCACTATTAATGACGCTCAGATGCTAGGTGAAAGTTCTAGTGATTCACCCAGGCAACAAACGCCACCCGCGCTGCTGCCGCCACTAATCCCGCTGTTATCACTAAACAACCTGGAACTGGTCTCTAAATTGATCAGTGAATTCAGAAAGTCTACTTCTAGTCCTGTAATGCCTGAACTCTTCTACTCGCCATTCAATATCACTGATGCCGAGTTGATGACAGTTCCAAACACTGAACTTATTGTGTACGGTGTTGAAAGAACAATTGCGATAAATCCAAATGACTCTATTTTACACACAGCCATGTGCAAGAAACCAAGTTTAGCATCTCTGTGTATCTCAGTGGACAGTTCTTTAGCAGTGAAAACAGTACCTATACGACCTGACGGACTTAGTGTTTTAACAAACAAATCTAATGTCATGTCTGACGGTGCTGTGTGTGGAAACAGTGTTCCAAGTACCTCTGTGAAAAGTTCTCATGAAATTCAACCAAACGGCGCTTCAAGTGTTCCCGTAAAAAGTTCTCATATAATCCAATCACATACTACTGAAGAGTGCCTGGCGCCAAATGGGACAAGGACTTTACGAATCCATGCGATGCCTAGTGACTTTATTCATCACAAATCCTTAAGACAATCTCTAAATTTATCGGAACTGTTGCCGGATGAAAGCAGTGAAAACATTGAATGCAATGACACTAGGCCTAAAAAGCACAGTCTTTGCTGCATGCAGCCTACCTTGTCTATTTCAAACACGGCGCCTGCTTTTCCTGCCTTGCAAACGGATACCATTTTGCCAAGTTGTGACCCTTATAACCGATTACAGAAATCACCATCTGGCGACATTACACGGAACCTTTTGATTTTGCCAACGGCTCTGGACTCGATAGTCCTATCTGCAACAGCTTGCCCGGGAAAAGCGAACCTAAACAACAAGACTATGCCAACATTGAAATCCACGGGCGCTGCTTTGGCCTTTCAAGTATCAGAACATGCCAAGTCCAAGACAAGCATGCCATTAGCGCCGACAAGGAAAAGCAACAGTGCAAAAAGACCAGTGCTAGTACACAGTAATACACATGCAGTGGATGCTCACCTGTCAATCGATGACATCTCAAGACATTCGAGCAGTGGGGTAGAAAATCACACCCACACACCTGCAAAGGCCAATTTTCAACAGCTGCTGCAATGCAGATCCCTAACAACGTTCTGGCTGCATCATCTCTTGCCCTAATTCCATTTGTGAAGCTCTACGAAGCTCTAAACGAAAGGATTCAAGATCAAAGTGCAATGCTGCAAAACCTGATCCAAAAAATGGAACAAACAGAAATCTTCAACACCTATCTAAAAGAAAAAATAAATGCAGAGGCTGCCATTATTGCTGAGTGGCAGCAAAGGCAAATTGAGATCACTACTCAACAGCATTGCCAAAGTGAGAATCTGGTTGAAAGTATGCTGGAAACTTTCAAGTGGATGCGTGAGCATATATCCCCTAACCTTGGTGTACGTATGGGTGATCGCACGAGGAGATGAAATGAATGTCTCAATTGTGCCGCAAGAAATTGTTGACTTAGATGAGTCCCCGTCCCTGAGTGAAAAGGTCGCTTTGAGCAAAGCTGGCATGGATGAACCACCGCCGACTTTGATAAAGCCTAGTATAGTACCTGACGACGACTTGCCACAACACTTTCCGGCGCAGGAAGTTCAACCCAGAAATAACAAAGCTCTCAATGGTCTGAAAAACACAGGCAATGACGAGGGAAATAAAGGCATTTGAGACAAAACTCAATAGGATGAAACCCAAGCAAAAAGGTTCATGCTTAAAAACCCTTTCTCACCATTTGGAATATTCACTGGCGCGGCAAAAACAACTGCTACCACATCTGTGGTGGTAGCAAATACCACAACAGACAAACATGTTGCTAGGAAATCTACAAAGAAAGGTCAATTATCTACTTATTCAAAAACCAAGAAATTTATAAGGAATTTATCTTCTCCGGTAAAGCTGAGCTTATTTAAACGTGATGATGGCTTAACTAGCAAACTGCCAGGAGCTGTAATAAAAACAACAAAAAACAAAAAAGGGGCTGAAGCTCTCATTAGCCATAACAAAAAAAACAGTTCTAAAACGTCGAAGAATAATTTCTGACTCCGATACAAGCGACTCTTATCCGCTTCCACGTCAATAGACCTATGTGACTTATCAAATTACTCGAATCATGAGGAGGTCGATGCGTCCTCTGACTCTAGTGGTCATAGATCAGTGACAATCCAGGTCAATCCATCAAAGCCGCAGAAAGAAATTCCTACTACTTCGAGATCCAATGGCATGCAACCCACTACAAAAACCAATGATGCAGTGAATTCTTTTGTAGCGTTGGGTGCTGACTCTCGGATGAACCCAAAATTCACGTCAAACCAACGCAACCAGTGTGTGCACTTTAAAACAAGGGTTCATGAAAACACACACAACAAAAGTGACGTGTCACAAATTACATTTACAAAATATACACAGTGATGAAACAGATGTAAACTTAAATCGAACAAACATCATGAAACTGTTCAAGTGTATTCCACTTCTGCGTACAATTGAATCAGATAACATAAAGATCATTGAGTATGCAACAGAGAAATCATTGGATCAGGTGCTCCTACACATTAACTCTGCAGGTGTTAGAAGCACTCTCCTAAGAGCCAGCGATGATCTCTTGTTCTTTGGATTTGAAATCTCATCTGAACCTGATCAGGAAAACTTTATGCATCGCAATAAGGAACCAGAGCCAAATCAATTGCACCTGAAACCTGTGGATTCTGCAGTGTTACAGCAGTCTATGAGTATTAGTCAAAACTTGAGAGCTGAACGAAACCTGCCAAAAACTTTTCCATCAAAAAAAGCAACTCTGATTAGGAACCGGGGTTCTCAACAGCCATGACAGAGTGAACACGAGGCGGTCCATGAGTTTCTATCGTGGAACAAAGATGGTTTTAAACTCTTATTCAACGACCTTGAATTCCCCCTGGAACGTGTGTTTGTAATATGCCTACAGGAAACTTGGCTTTGTAAAAAACCTATGTGCGATGGTTTCACCACTCTCCTAAATCCTGCCAAAAAAAAATGTAAAATGCCGTCCAAGCTCCGGTCTAATAACAATGGTGCGAATAACGCAAACATGGTCAACTCCTGTTACAACAAATCCAAATCCATATGTGCAAGGCACCTTGATTCATATGATGGTAAAAAGCCCCCAACTAAGGAAGTATCGTCTGATTTTAAATGGATATTGGAATCCAGCAAAAATCAGAACCAAAGATTTCATAAAGGCAGTCCTTGAGCTAATAGATGAGGCCAGCATACTCGATTACTTCTGGGTATCTAAAAACATTGAATCAAAGATCTTCGACTTTCAAGTCCTGAAAATGAACTACAGTGACCACAATCTCTTGAAATTCAGCTGCATGATGACTAGAACCGCTGAGGCTGTTTTATATCAGAATCGCCTCGAAACAAATCCCAAGGGAAATCGCCTCCGACTGAATATTATACAGATTCAAGGGCTTGGGATGAGGCTAATGAATATCTCTGCAACTCAAGGAAATAACTACATACCACTTTTAACAGATTTCATTTCTGTTACAAAATTGTCTACGCACTATGGGCAGTCGCATCGTCATCTCTACAGCAAGGTACGACATGAAGCAAAAAAGGAACTGCGTAAAGATCTAAGAGTAATAAGAAAATACCTGCCAAAATCTGAGGTAAAAGACGCGCTGAAGTCAAGATGTGCACTCTATAGAAATTGGGCAAAATCACATGCGATTGCCATCGAGCAAGATCGAGCAGAGTCAATGTTACACCTACTTTTGACCAGAAGTACATGCGCAATTTGGTGGATTTTGACCACTGATCTCTCAAAATGCACCCCAATGTTGACAAACACAATTTCAGGAGAGGCATGGGACATGCATTTCTTGGTGGTATTCCAAAAGCCCATCATTGTGACAGGTCCACTGACTATTGCTGATGATACTCAGTGGGATGTGGAGATGTCGCACAAGGAGATTGTTAGAACCATAAAAGAATCAAAGAACTTGCGTGCAGCTGGGCCCGACCTGATTTCCAATGTAGCCCTCAAAAAACACCCAAACGAGTGGGCACACTTCATTGGCAACTTATTCAGCAAAATTGCAATGCAAAAAAAATTGCCTGATTCATGGACTACTGCAATTGTGGTCCCAATTCACAAGAGGGGCAATTGGGATGATCCGAACAACTATCACCCAATTGCCCTGTTGGACACGATTGGTAAAATATTCGGGTCAAACCTAAGGTTAAAACTTTCAAATTGGGCTACGTGCTCACTGATTGCGGACATGCAGCAAACTGGTTTCACGAAAGGGGTCGGTGTTGACGTAAATCTGTTAATTCTGACCATTCTGAAACTGGAATCGTTAAAGGCAAATGGAAAATATAATTTTGCCTTCATATATATGAAACAGGCCTTTGAAAGTGTGAATCGTGGCTTGCTCTGGGCAAAACTGGCAAAATGGCGATGTCTGAATTCCATTCTCGAACCAATAATTGCCCTTCATGACTAAACATTATTAGAGTGCGACTAAATAACAGCGGCCTGTTATCCAATATCATCTGGACCCATAAAGGTGTTATACAAGGTTGTCCGCTTGCCGCTGAGCTCTTTTAACTATTCTTGGCTGATCTGCCAACTCATCTTGAGCAGGTTTCTTGCTTTTCTCTGATGATCAATCACATATCGATCAAATGCATCATATATGCAGATGACTTGGTGCTGATAGATAGAACGCAAATAGGGCTGCAGCACCTGCTTACAAGTCTTCAGGAGTATATGATTGCATATGAATTGATCATAAACACATCTAAAACAAAAATTATATCAGTTGGAAACTTAAAAACAAAGAAAGATAAAGCCTTCAGATGGAAGGTTGCGGATGCCAACATTGCCTCGGTGAACTCTATCAGATACCTAGGTATCGAATTTAACAACTCCATTTGTGAGCATCATTGGATCAAAGATCTAAAATCAAAAATGTTGATGCTCGCTCAGCAAGCTGCAAAAATAAACAGGAACTATGGAAAGTTTTCACTGAACCTGTCTTAAGATTCTATCTCCAAAAGGCTGTTCCAGCCATAACCTTTGGCCCTGAGGCAGGGTGGAATATATGTGAAGAAATCTGGCAAACGCTAGAAGGGCTTCTTTGCTGTCATGTGTTAAGGTTGCCACAATCAACATCAATGACGTTATTGCAATACAAACTATCTTTAAATTCGCTACATAGCAGAGTGGGTTGGAACTCTATTATGACAATGCGAAAGATGGCTTTAAAGTTGCCGGCACCGGCATACCAAATTTTTGCCAACGAGTATGATCCAAACAACCAAAATCTACTCAACTTGTGGTGTAGCAAGCTACTGGCATTTATGGAATGCCACCGACATAACAATCAAGAGATCTTAAATCGCCCACAATGCACAAAAAAAAAGTATGACAACTGGGCTTGGATTGTAAATCAAGAAAATCACCAAACAATGCAGTCAACAAAAGCCATGAGATGCGTCTCTAAAAAATTAAATGATCCACCACGTTACTTATTGCATTGTCCATCTCGCCATCATCGCGATCAATTCCTCAGGTTTCAGTTAAACATCCTCAAAACAAAAGAAATACTCTGGCCAAGGAAAGACAAATCTTTAAAAGATAATCTGTGCCGATTTTGTGGATTGTGTGTCGAATCTTCAAAACACTTACTTATTGAATGCACTCAGATAGCAAATCAACG
Source organism: Ambystoma mexicanum (assembly GCF_040938575.1). Lineage (NCBI taxonomy): Eukaryota > Metazoa > Chordata > Amphibia > Caudata > Ambystomatidae > Ambystoma > Ambystoma mexicanum. Next base: position 232,913,995 of record NC_090931.1, read on the forward strand.
TTCTTTGCACCTTAGAAAGTTTGCCCCACTCGGTAACAACATGGACGAGTGGTGGTTTAGGAGCATATCTGGGAACAACATAAAACTTGTCTGTGCAATTGTCAACTACTTCGACATGATTTTGGCAGTAGATGTTTGATGCAACACATCACTGGCAAATCAGACTTTTTTTTTTCTTGAGTGATTGTATGAGCTTGGAATGAATGAATTTATGAATTATGAGTTAGGCTGTTTTAGTGTAAAGAAATGAGTGAGTGAATGTTAAGGAAGTTGCCTTGGTCTAAAACTTTCTGTGACGCTCGGCTAAGTATGGTGACCTCTTTTTTTGAAACAAAAGTTTGTGCCTTGTGTATAAGTTTATTTCAAATAAAAAAAAGAAAGAGCATGGGTGGGGGATAGAATTTGCAATAAATAATAATGGTTGTCCTTGTCCAGGCTAAGCAGACATGATAAGTGGTATTAGTGCCCAGAGAGGCATTCTGGTGCAGCCAATCTAGTCATTCCTCAGTTTGGTATGACTTTTTTTTAACTAGGAATTTCTGATAAAGCAGTCCTGCTAAGTGTAATTACCTGGATAGACTGGTATTTGGGTGCTGCTAGTCTAGCCGTTTCTTACTGTGACATTGTATATCTTTCTTGGCATCTGTGATAAAATGATATGCTATAACTTTGTTATAACCTGCCAGTACACACGCGTTTCTAGGTGTGACAAGACAAGGGAGGGAAGATAGAGGGAGGACAAGACAAACAATCTTACTAGGACTTGTCATTCAGATTGTGCAATTGCATGAATGAGAAGTGCAAAGGAAAGGGAGGTGGGGAGTGGAAGGGAGAGGGGAGGAGAAAACAGGACACTAATGCTCTGAGTAAGTGCAGCCAGGGCAGCGTGACTCTGGGTAGAGCAAGGAGAACAATGGACTGTAGGATTACAGTTACAGCCGCTGAGTGTGTGGTAGGTCTGGAGGCAGTGCAAGGGTGACTGATAAAGAAAGAGCCTGGACTCAGTGAGAATCTGAGGGTAGCCAAGCAACCAGTTGGTACAGCAGACAGGTAGGTCAGGTAGGTCAGCAGGGGCGAGAGAGAGAGCAAGCAAAGCAGAGGAGAGGAGAAAAGGAACATTTTGAGCTGCTTCCGGAACTTCGGGTTCAGCTCAAGTTTGAGAGGGGCAGGGAGGCCATTCCAGAGTGAGGCACCTGCAGAGAAGTGAGATCTACCCCCCACTCTCTGCGGGGAGAAACATCCAACCCTTTGAGAGTTGGAGGTAGCAGAGCAAAGGGCTCAAAATGGAAGGTATTTTGGAAGAGAGCATTGGATGCAGTACAAGCCCCGGTCCCAGAAAGCCTTGTGGAAAATGCAAAGGTTCTTGAACTTGATGCATGCAGCCACCGGGAGCCAGTAGAGATATTTCAGGGCTCAAGAGATATGATCCCTGGGCTTGAGGCCAAGGATAAGTCTTGCAGTCCTGTTCTGGATCAGTTGCAGAGGGCGGAGAGTAGAGGAAGGCAGATTGTGAAAGAGGCTGTTACAGTAGTCCAGTCTAGAGAGAATCAGGGATTCTGGTGGTGAAAGAGTGTTACAGAAATCGTCCAAGGCTGGAGTGTGGGTGTCAGTATGGTCCTTGATGGTTCTGGAGGAGTACCTGTTTGGACGACACTTTCATAGATCGGACTTGTCTAGAAACCTCATCATGAGTTGTCAGAGAACAAGAGAAGAAAGGAGGAGGAGAGGTAGAGATGGCCAAAGGGGGGTCCGAAAGAGGCAGAGGGAGAGGAAGAGGAGATAGAGGACAGGATGTCCTGAGTTTTATTGGAGAAGTGAGAGGCCAGAGCCATACAGTGGGTCTGGGAGGGAAAAGGAGAGGTAGAGAGCGCAACAGGATTGACCAGTTCCTTGCAGATTTTAAAGAGTTTGACCATGTTATTAGAGGACGCAGAGACACAGGCTTGAATGTGGGCTCTCTTCTTGATGGGTGTTATTGCTTCGACTGGCATTTGATACAACCAATCTAGGTATGTCTAAATGTGGCCTGGCATTGTTTACTGTTATGTTATTACGTGTCTGCACTGATCTATATTGTGCAGCCAGTTGGACATGTTTTCAATATGGCACAGCATTTTTAATAGCAAAGCATAAATGTTCCTGTGCACTGTTGGTGACTTGCATGTATTGGATTGGTGTTACCATATAAAACAATTGCAAACACTCTGGCTTTTTAGCCAATTTATCTGAGTGTGCAGTATATTGCATTAAACACATATCCATATCTTTCTCCTAATGCAGTGTGCAGCATACCCCTTCAGCAGCACAAGCGTGATAATCTAGGCCGTCCCAGAGTGTGGCGGGACCTGTGATTTGTTGTTGGTACTTTAATGAGCTTCTTTTTTTATTTTGAAAAAGAGCGTTGTCTACCGTGCAAGAACAATGTTAAACTTGGGTTATTGGCTGTAAGCAGACAAGTTCATGCATGTCTGGCTCTAACCTTTAATCCCAAATTACATGTGAATACTGTCCTATCTATCAATTAAAATGCAACGCAGGTTAAGACAAAACATGCCATAACAATAGTCATGTGAGGGTGTATTGGGGCAGTTGGCAGGTGCAATGAAGCTCACTGTGTCAAACTGCATAAAGTTCCTAGTAACTCCTCCTGATCTCTGGAAGTTTGTTCCCTGTTTCTCAGTTTATATTTCACATGTTCCTTAGTCTTTGCCATTCTCCTCGTTCCTGGCTTATGTTCTAAGAATAGTTTGGGATTTCAATTTTTAGCACAGCTCGTGTACCCACTACCAGAGCTTTCTTTATCCATGTCATATTCTCCTATCTTAAATTAAGTATTTTAGGGATTACACTAAAGATTATTAGCGTATCAGCCAACATCTGATCAGTGGATAGTACAAGATAAATGTGTTCCTGTATATCCATCCAATGCTTTTTAATTTTGGTACATGAGTAGAGGATGTTTGTGGATGAAGCCCACTTTCTGGTGACTCCGACTAATTGGTCAAATGGCAAAATGTGTAACTTATCTATTTTATTAGGTGACAAGTAGAGTTTGTATCATTATTTCCAGAATAGGTCTTGCCATAGCCTTTAGGCTTTTGGGATGTTAGCAAGTAGATCATTCCATTTCCTGTGACTCGTCTGGTTATTCAGCTCTGCACTCCAGTCCCGCTTACACTTCATGAAGGTGGCACATGCTGCCTTTACTGATACCTTTGCCGATGATTTCCATTGTGAGAACTTTTGCTTTTCTCAATCCAATCGACTCTACAGATAAAAGGCTTTGTAGATCCTACAACTCTCCCATGGCCGATTTTGACATTCCCTTGACCCATGGATAGCCTGTCTATAATGCCCAGAATAATCTACGCATGTACCTGGCTTTGCTGCTCCACAGAAGATCGGACACAGGGACATCAAAGATAAGGTCCATCTGAGCTCAGGTTATGTATAAACACAGCACTTTGGCAGACACAGCTATTCATCCACGCACTGCAGAATTCAGCTATGACTATGACAAATTCAACCTACCTGGTCACATAAAAACATTTCGCACTGAAACCCCAGACTTGCCTCCACACCTGTGCAATTATAATACAGCGACAACCTATGAAACATTTCAGTCTAGCTGGGTACTTATTGAGTCTCCTGCACTAGTGCTCTCTTGCGACATAACCTCCCTCCACACACATCCATATGCATGGCCTATTGGGTTGCTTACTGGAGTCTAGCCAGCCCTCTAAATTCTAATTTTGCCCAGATGCACACACGTATCGTAATCCTCCTCTGAGAACGTTTCCCAAACATGGACTTCAGCCCCCAAGGGTGTTCCTACCACAAAACGTGTTTAGGCCATACACATGGAAAAAGGCACTATATAAATGACTGATACAATACAATACAATTTAATTCCATGTTCGTGTAGCTGGACAAGTATATATCTTAAGTACCTTTCAGAAGCATTGAAGTGATGGAGAAAGCTGCAGAGCCTGACCCGAGATGGCTGGTTCACTTTGAGCTCCAAGCTTCCAGCAGACAACTGACACTTACGCAGATAAGGCGATGCTTGCGTAGCAAGACAAAGTTGCGTTTTATGCTTTGAAGCCGCTATGGCGTGACTCGTGGTATTTTTCTTCCTTGATCATGGCATTGAACAGATGAAGCACTGGCTAGCACCTTGAAAAGGTATCTTGTCGCTGAACAAGATTTTAAAGATACCTCGCCAAGTTACAAGGCAACTTTCAGTTCAACATGCTTCTCTCATATCAATTAAGGAGACGGATAAGTTGTGTTTGCTACATTTAATGTTGGCATGTTTTCAAATCACTGGCACTGAGTTTCATAAATTGACAGAAGGCAGGTGTTTTACCCAGTGGTGGTAGTGGAAAAAACTAGTGGTAATCTGGCTGCAGACAAAAAGGAGGGAGTGAGATGGCGGGACCGATGGGAGGGGGCACAGGGTGATGGAGAGATAGGGTGGGGCTTGCTCTTTGCTTTATGTAGCATGCGACCTGCCTGATGCACACGGCTAGTGGATGGCAATAGGACTCGGTAGCTCGAGCTGTGATGCGGGGAGTGAGCGAGAGACGGCGCTTCGAGAGGATGGCAAGAGACTGTCTGGTGGGGCTCGATAGAAACTGCAATATCTTACTGCTATATCTATTTATCTCCCTATACTTCTCTCCCTCAAAATAAATCCCTGTTTACACTTCACTCCGCCACCAAGCTTACTTTACATGTGGCGATGACGATACATTTGAATTACGAGCCCTGCATACTCGCCCTACACCTCATGTCATTCCAGATGCCGGATGACTGAAGATTGAAGGTGAGGCGACTATGCCCCACTGCGCTCCACTTTTTACGTTCCCGGCGTGCATAAACTTCCTTAATAAATAAATAAATATATATATATATATATAAATGATGGGAGGCAGCAATCAGCCTATTACGGCAAGGCATTGAAGAGAATGCGATCCAGCGTGATTTCTTTGCCGCCATCTTGAAGTCAGGCAACTTTAAAGATGCAGCTTAGTCATCATGTGCGCGCCACCATTTCAAGGTCAGGCATCTCTATAAAAACACAAAAGAAGGCCCAGCACTCTATTTTTAAATGCAGTTTTGGAAGAACTAGTTTGAATACCATTGTATATCACCTACAACTGCTATATTCCTTGCAGTCACCACTCCTTTCATCAAAAGCCACAGGAAAAGTCTCATAGGCGCACGCTGTTTCATTTCAACCATAAATAAACCAACCCTGCACTTAAATCTACTCATCGAGAACTTCACCAAGAGAAACCTGCTGCAAAATATGTACTGCAGAAAGTCACTGGCATTACCCACCGGCCATGGCATTCAGTAGTGTTCCCCCCTCCTGCTTTCTTTTTCCCTGAAATAGGAGAGCAAGCCATACCATGGAAGAGATGGATAAAGTCCTTTGAGCACTATTCCAGTGCAATTTGTGGCGCAAACTGTAGCATTGAGAGGAGAAAATCTCTTTTGTTCCATTGTCTAGGCTCTACTGGTCAAGAGAAGTTCAAGGACTTACCTGATCTTCTGGAGAGTGAAGAGGAAGGCCTTAATTTATTTTTTGTAAATGTTTACTAATCTTTTTTAACAGTTCTTTCATATTTGTTGAGTACTATATTAGAGCACTACCAATTTGGGAAAAGCACACAAGAAAAAAAAGGAGAGTGTGTGGAACAATTTATCACGGGTTTGAGGAAATTAGGCAGAAAATGCAATTTCAACAACCAACTAGATGAACGGTTGAGGGGTCAATTTATGTTGGAGTGCAGCAGTGCCAAAGTTAGAGAAAAATTACGGTCAGAAGATGATCCCTCATACGACAAAGTTTTGAGAGTTGCAAAAGAAGTAGAGTACACCGAGAAATGTGTCAAGGCGTTGGAAGATAGAATCAAAGATACAAACATAAAGACGGAGGTCACACCACAACCAATAAACATGCCCAGAAAGAATAATGCTATTTCTTTGGTCAATGACAACACTGCTAGGAAAAGACCATCAGACAAGATAAAAAGGCCCACATGGAGAGAAGACTGGAGGGGCGGATAGTCTTTTCGTACACGGAGAGGAACAGTCCTAGGTGGAGCAGTCCTGGTAGGTGTGACAGTGCGAATCACTGGGTGGACAATCCGGATTGTCCTGCTTCGAAAATGATCTGCCGCATATGCAAAGGAAATGGTCATCTCTCAAGATGTTGCAAGACCAAGAGTATGTGCACTTTTTGGATTGGGAGTGACTATACTGATGAATAGGGCGAGGAATGTATGTCCATGATAGTGTATGAAGATGAGGAAGAGACAGAAAGCCCAAAAGCTTCAATATTTGTAGATGACACGCTGGTGTCAATGATGATTGATTCAGGTGCCAAATATACACTACTACCGAAAAGCAAATGGAGAAAATTGAAACATGAATTTCTCAATGAAGTTGATATCAACCCCAGGGCTTATGGAGGAGTAAGAATTGCATTAATATGATGGTGTTGGGGCACCGTGAGGTTCTAGGTCAGAGAGGCTAGAGGAAAGGTCTATGTAACGAAAAAGCAAAATACCCCGTTGTTAAGTTGGACACATCAAAGGAAGCTTAAAGTGAAATTGGTCCCTGTGATGCTGGAAATGTATTGGAGGGACAGGGACTCCATGCCCTTGTCCTGTACTCCTGTTATCATGTGTGTTCTGTGTTATTTGCTGCGCATTATGGGACTCTTGGCAGTGCAGCTCTTCCTGTTTTTGGTTGTGGTGAACAGACCGTTGAGATACCTTTATGGCACCCATGGGTGGGATACAACCCTGTACACCTAGTGTATGTTTTTGGGCATCTGTGTGTGGCCCACAGAGCAGGGTATGAGCTGGTGGCAGCTCCATGCTGAATTTGACAGGTGCTCTGAGTATCCTCCATTTTGGGATACCCAAGCTCTGCCATTGGAATCAGTTGATTCCTGATGGGAGACAAGATGGCCCCTGTGGCCTCTTGCTTTCCAATGCCTGTTAGCTTGTTTTCCCAAAGTCCTGGGAAGCTCTGACTCTGTCCCTTCCCCTGACTGGCTGTTGGGTGGAAGTTCAATATATGGTATTGTGGGGAGGTCCAGGCCATACTGGCTGGAGCCTTCCCAATGACTGTATGTTGTGGGTACACCCTTGGGGTGGGACCTTGGTGAATGATGTGCGTGACCAATATACATTTCATGTTATGGGTGTCTGGTCTCTGGTGTGTGACAATGACTGAGATAGCCCTGCCCGAATGAATGCAGTGTGGAGTGCTGAATGGCTGGGTGCTTGTCCCAATCCACATTCCCTGTTTTGAGTGTCTGGATGTAGAAGAATGGCCTAGATGCACTCCGAGCCTGATTGGCTGCCTGCCTGCTGAACGCCCTTCTGAATGATTGGCTGCCTGAGCCTAGCTCAGCAGTGTGAATGAGAGACAGTACAGTACATCTGGGGACCTCTCATTTACTGGAATTGTTCAGAAGCTGAAGTCAAAACTTGACGCTTACCTTGAAGCCCAGCTAGAAGAGAAAGGCTCTGCTGCTGCTTTCCTTTGATGCAATACGAAAGCTGTTGTGTCTCCAAGAACTGATCCAAGAGAGGACCTGGCTAGGAGACCTATTCCCGAGCTACGAGGGACCAGCGTGCACCACTATATCTTCACCAAGGCTCCCTGGATGTCAGTCCTCGAAAGGCTGCTGACCAGAGATGGGGACCGCCAAGGAATCTGAAGTGAAGACGTTAAAGTCCGTCGCTGTCGACCGAGGTTCGGAGGACCACTGTAACCTCATTGACCGGAGTCGCAACGCTCCTTTTCCTAAGACACTTTGAATCAAGATCTCCCTTGCTCATCGCCGTCGACTTCTTTGTCCCACCAGAGAAAGTCGAGGTTGCCGCCAAAACCAGGAGAATTCGCTGGACATTTGAAGAGCCACTTTGTCTTCATGAAAATATGTCAGCCCAAGGATAAGTCCCACTCCCAGCCTGGATATCACATCTCCCATTTAAAGACCAACCACAATAAAAAGTCCTGCAAAAGGTGTCGAAATTCAGTGTTCTCCAGAAATGCTGGCTCTGAAAGCCTTGACTTCAAAAAAAAGTTACCCTTGGATGGATCATGAATAATATGTGTGAAAATGGGGGCACCCACTTCAGAGAGCAGGCTCCCAAAACAAAGAAGACTAATTTTAAAAAACTGTGCGCCGAGGCTGACCCACTAAAAACAAATGGTCAGAAGGTAGGAACAGGACCATTTGTCCCACATGAAAATTCACAATTAATTTAAGAGGGCTAATACCATTCTGTGAAAGGTACAGTGAGCTACAGTGTGGCTGCAGACTCTCGGGTGGGTACCTTCCCAAAGAACAGGTAATTTAGCCGTGTTCGTTCTCGCAGAGGGGCGCCCATGGACTATTTTTTTACTCTTATCATTTAGGTGTTTTTTCTCAGCAGCCATATGGTGGATTGTTCATGTTTGTACCATTTTTTATGTAATTTCCAGGCAATGATCAGAATATAAAAATCAACTACCTGTAACTCTGGCAACTGTAATGGCCAGTTAAAGTAGATTTCTGGCTGATCTGAACATGTGTCAAATATGAGAATTGGTGAGCGTGTGGAAAATGAAATTAGGGATATGCACAACAACTTACATATTCTTAACTGTTGTGCTTTTTATGGAAACGGCAGAAAGGTGCCACATGGCCGTGCTATATGGTACGGATTTGGTGGTCGGCTTATCTAAGTCGCCATGATTAGCTGAATCAGAAAATATGTTTAGTATGGCGGTTGCTAGTAAAATTATGAAGTTGTGATACATAGCTAGTGTTTGTCAAAAAGTTGAAAGGAGAAAAAAGGGCGATGACAAATGGGAATTGCCATATATTGCTCCAGATCCCTAAGCCAATCCTGACTTGGAGGCTGGGTTTGGTATGAGAGAGATGGGTAACTGTCCAATCCAAGTGGCAGGGAATATTGCAGGGTTCTTCTCCAAGATTGTAAAATTGGTGGTGTCATCACTGCTATATAAGGGGGACTGCACTAGGACAGAGGAAACACAAAAAAGGAGAAACAGGGACAGACCGAGACAGAGAGTGCTGCTGAAACTTAACATCTGACAGATGGAAGGAAACACCAGAGGATATTGCTGAGAGTGCATCTGGGTGAAGCTGTCTATTTCTAGGAATGTCTCACTGCTGACTGGGTCCTACGGTGGAGCGTGGGTGGCCTTCTTTGAGAGTGTAGTCCCAGACCACTGCCCTATCTTTCCAGAGTTTCCTGAGATGCAGCTGGCTTTCCTGAACCTTAAACTGAGGCTTGTTATGTAAGTAGAACTGAGCCCTGGAAACCAATAGGTGGGGAGTCTGCTTGCCTTGAATCCTTTCCCTTTATAGTGGGTAGGGGCAAAACGGTGTAGATCCTTAGTCTATTTAACCAAAAATATGAATTTAATTAATTCCCCATTTGGCAGAACACTATGGGTGAATTTTGTTAAAATTCGAAATTAACAAATCTCACTTGCCAGTGTGTGCTGAAAACTATAGCCTATAAAATAATTGGGTAATCCTTGTTGTACAGCTGACCCCGACTTCTTCAAGGAAGAGGGGTTGCTTTGCTCCTAAATCAGTCCAACCTTTTTATCCCGCTTCCCCAACACAGGCCTTTCAGAAAAGGGGCTCTGAAATCCAAAATTCCCCAAATCATTCAAAATGTTCTGCCTGACTTCCCAGCATAGACCCAAGCAGGGGGGTCTGAAAAACTAACCGCTAAATCACCCTGTGTTTATTTGAAACCAAAAGTGTGGGCAAAATCATAATTGCCTAATGTATTTGAACCAACCTGGAAATCCTACTGCTAGCCTTTTAAGCAAGCAGGAAAATCTAAATCACACATCATGTGAATAACTGCCATCGTTATTGATCAGTGTAATTATTTTGTTAAGTGAAATTTGCAGAAAGTGAAGAATTGTGATTGTGTTCTTTTTAACTCACTTTTGTGATTTGTTTATGCTGGGAGAAATTGATTGTGTTTGCCACGGATAAAGTGGTGTTTTACTTTTTTGTGCTAATTTCGATTACTTAAAATTTAAATGAATACCAATATATTTCCCGTACACTGGCCTGGTTCTTGGCTCATTGTAAGCTCAGGGGAGAGGAATCCAAGGGGCATGATATGTGTCTGAAATAGAGCTAAAAAATAAATCTATTAAACAGTTTGTTGCATAACCAGTGAAGTGGGGAGGGAATGAACTCCCTGTGTTGAGTGTGGCTTCTCAATAAACTGTTACAGCTGCACCGCACTGCCGATATTAGCTTTGCGGTTGCTTGGGAATTGTTGTTATGTCCTAAGCAGTCCATTGAAATAAACAAAGCCAATCCAGCACCTGTGAAATAACGCAATGAGATATGATGCTGCATTATTACTGGCACGGCCCAGGATCAAATCCCCAGTAATCAAACGTTTTTTTTTTTAAATGGGTTGCCTTTCCTTCCATCTTTGAACAGTAGTCGTCGCATTTAAGAACGTTGTACCCTTTAGTTCCCTCTAATGTTGACCTCTGCACCAGGTGGCAATAAATCAAATGAGAAACACCTGGAAAATATGTCCTCTATAAACGCCTCCTCCTGAAAGCTAGATAAGCCAGTTGCATTGTGGATTGAAGGGGACAGAGGTAGTAGACAGGAGGAAGGCCAGAGATCATGCACAAAGCTTACTGCCCAGGTCCTTCAAGCAAGCTGCAGTCTCTGAGTTGCGGGGGTGATCATGAAAACGTGCATTTTCTTCCAAGTTGACATGGAAATGTTGCTCGTGAGATCCTAACATCTCCCACACCCTTCTCAGTCTGAGCAATTAATGGGATAATTCCTAGAGGGTGTAATAAAGTCTCTTATTAGTCACAAGGGACACACAGACCAGCTGTGGAGACTGATGTTGTTCCAGGTATGCTTTATTGGTACAATATGTACAGTTCCAGTTACTCTCAGGTATTTACAGTGGTCTGGATGACAGGACAAGGACAGGGATAGGTAGTACAGTACACATGAAGGAGAAGACCCACCGGCCATCCACTCACTCCAGCTCAGGCCCCCAACTGACTCACTAAGAACATTCATACACTGATGCACTCAACATTCTCCTGGCTGCATCATACATCACATTCTATTGGCAATCACTCCAGGCCAGTGACAAAGTACAAGACTATATATAACATCTCCCTTTCTTACCCGATTCAACCACAACATAACATCTCCCTTTCATACCGGATGTACCCACGCGTGACATCTCCCTTTCATATCAGGTTCATACACACAAACATCATCCTTTCATTCGGGTGGAGGGAGGTCAGCCAATTGCACATCACTCGCCCACTCATCAATCTAAACACAACCAGAATCTCACACAGATGAACTACATGTAACAGATGAGGTGCTCCTGGCAGCACCGGAGGTCTTAAGCTTAAAACTATTACTAAAGGAACAATGGTGAATGCTTAACAGTAACTAATGCAAAAGTGCGCACTATATATATACAGAATGTACATTTGCCGGCAATAAAAAAGGATTTTTCTTTTTTTTAGGCACAACCCTTGTTCAGTCAGTTGGCCAAACTCTTTATTGTGCAACCCTTATTCAGTCAGCTGCCCAAACTCTTTCATGACGTAACCCTTATGCAGTCGGTTGGCCACTTAAGCATCTCACATTAGAGCGTACGCATATAACATATACCTCACAAAAGAGTATACATACCGCCACATTTTTCTTTGTGGCTCTGGTGGAATTTTAAAATTCTCACCTGGCTTCAAATATCTCCAACACTATTTGATTAGTACACATTAATAGAAATACCCTGCACCGCGACCATGAACTACAACACGTGTGTCATGGCCGGGATGGAACACATAACAGTGGGCCACAACATCACACAAACTGAGCAAGACAATGGCCCAAAGTGAATTGCAGGGTATCCAATGTAACTAATGCTTTGTTCAACAACTCTCCAAAGGGTAAATCAGACCCTTAACACCATAACCATAACATACATTATTCAGTATATAAACATTTCTTTGTGATGGTGGAAATTTGAGAAAATAAAAAAAATATTATTATTACTTTGTGCTTAAAAAAAATAAATAAATTAGTTTTTCCATTTATATTGATAAGTTTTGCATATGTCCATGGTGGCTTTTCCAAATTCATTAAGAAAAAAAAATTAAAATAAAGAAAAAAATGTAAATTGTCACATTTGCATTATTGCCAAACATAATTCAATCCAAAATAATGATGCCAAGGGAAGGGGTTTCTTGTAGCTTATTTCACAAGTATGCTGCTTGCTCATGTTGTGCCTTTAGTTCCATTGATGTATATAATAATAAAGAAAATGTCTTGCAAAATGTTCCTTTCAGCTCCCCAATTGCTGTATATAATGATAAAGAAAATGTCGTGCAAAATGTTCCTTTCAGCGCCCCAAACTAAAGCTTTATTAAGGTACGCACATGGCAGCAAGTGTTTGCATATTTGCCAAAAACCATTAAATCCACTATTTTGGAGCCAACAGAAAATATATTTTCTTGTAGCTTCTTTTAAATCTTTACACACGTCATAATTCAATAGAAGGGCTGGAGGAGGACAGACCTCACTGGGCCTGTGCTGTCAGCCGTCCTTTCACGGAGCATTTTTTGAAATACAGGCAGGAGCTTGGAAAAATCAAACTCCAAACTTGATCCATGTCCATTCCACGTGGGAGACAATGTTTGATGCACAAAAAAAACTTGGCACAACAAAAATGTCTTTCATTACGGGTTGCACGCTGCCTTTATGTATTCATTTTCACAGTTAATATTCTGAGTGCATGGAGCTCTGGCGCCACCCGGTGGTTTGCAGAATGTACAGGGTGGTCAATGAAACTGTAAAATGCTCCCATGAAGTTATTGCATTTCATTGACACACACTGCCCCCAGCTCCTGCTGAGAGTTATCTTTTTACTTATTAATTTGAACGGGGCTAAAAAAGTTCAGGGAAGACCTGATGGAATGTTCAGTTGTGATGTCACAATGGACCAAGATAGTGAGTCATTAGTCCCGGAAAGTCAGAGTAGCCATTGAGAGAATGAAGACTGCTAATGCTGTGTGTGTGTTGCTGGGCAACAGCTAGCAGCTTTTGAAAATGATGCAGGGTTCTGCTCAGGGCAGCGGTGAGGGTTTTACACAAAAAAAATGCCAATAAAAGGAAAGCGTACGTTTCATTTTGTCCGTTTTACACATAAAATGCCAAATGAAAGGAAAGTGTAAGTTTCATTTCGTCCTCCCCCCTCCTCTGACCTGATAGATGGACACCTCCTGCTGTCTGAAGCACTTTTGGAGTAAGGCGTATGGGGAAATGTTTTAGGTTGCTGGGGACCTCCCTCCCAGAGTCCAGTGGCACATTATATACATTTTCAATCGTGGAGCTGGCAGGATGTTTATTTATGAGTCTATGGGGGAACGGTGGGTCACTCTTAGGCTGCTTCCCCCCCCACAGCTCTCCTTACTGTACATTTTTGTAGCTGCAGCTCCTCAGTTGCACTCTGTCCTTTTAAGTTGTATTTGTCCATATTCCTGGGTTCTTTAACTCTCGTCGCCAATGTAATAAAGTCTCTTATTAGTCACAAGGGACACACAGACCAGCTGTGGGGACTGATGTTGTTCCAGGTATGCTTTATTGGTACAATATGTACAGTTCCAGTTACTCTCAGGTATTTACAGTAGTCTGGATGACAGGACAAGGACAGGGATAGGTAGTACAGTACACATGAAGGAGAAGACCCACCGGCCATCCACTCACTCCAGCTCAGGCCCCCAACTGACTCACTCAGAACATTCATACACTGATGCACTCAACATTCTCCTGGCTGCATCATACATCACATTCTATTGGCAATCACTCCAGGCCAGTGACAAAGTACAAGACTATATATAACAGAGGGTGAACTTGGTTTTACAGGTTAGCACCTTCTAAGGCCTGACCAGGCTCTTGTGCGTGTCATGTGACCTGCAGGTGAGACCCCGCCCTCTCGGAGGACACTTCATTTCATCGGGGCTCTGCCTGCTGCAGTTAACCTGAAAAATCACTTGGGAAGAGCCAGAGGTCATCGCTAGGAAGTAGAGGCGCACAGGAAGAGCGGGTACATCCGAGCAAACCCACGGGGTTCAAGGCGAAAAATGCTCTTGACTTTAAACGTGTTCAGGATTTTCCAGGGGTGTTCGTTATTTCGCGTTATAGAGGGATTTGAAGGCGCCTAGTTCAGCCCAACAGGTTGTCGGAGCGTTTAACGGGAAGGCAGTCAGAAGCTTGAATGACATTAATTATTGGTCTTTCTGGTGCTTTGAGGGGGGGGGGATTTCCCATCGCTGTGCTGCAGCTGCTGGTTATTCATTACAGAATGTATGACATCAATTGAATAAGAACAAATCCACCCCCACCGCCCCTTCCTAAATTCCTTATTACCAAAGGGTCCAGACCCCAACAATGCCAACCGCACCCTACTTGCCTAACCCCCAAGTGCGGGGGCGGGAGAGTGGGGTCGAGGCGCACTGCTGGGACGTTTAAAGTACGATGTCGTTTGTTTTGAAATGTACGTTTAAGAACAAAGGTATATTTGAATTACATTACCTTACAATAAACGAGCATGTCATTAACAATTATGGTTTATTGTACAATTTGAAGTAGCAACAGACATTGCCTGGGTGATTAATGCAAACCTGCCCCCTATATGCGGGTGCTATTCCGTTGGTATGTGGCTCTCCTTCTTTTCAAATCTGACTTCTATACCCTACGCTTATCGGTTGGCGAGAATAAACCGGCGCGCGTGTGTATTGCCACTAAAGCGTACCATTTGCATTTGGGACAAAAGTTAACACTGCAGCGCACTTTTTAAACTAAAAGAAATCCCGATCAAATATATTTGTACCACCGCACATGGTGGCATTTGCCTGTATCCACCTCGGATTCAGATAGAACACCGGCAGCGTATACATTCACCTACTGAGCTTCCTTGCATTTCGCCGTCACCGTCACAGACTGAAACGGTCTGAAACCTGGACCCCGCCGATGCTGCTGGAGCTGCCAGTCACGATTCATGTAAAATGTGTTAATCAAATGTAAAATGCACCTTGATGAATTTTGTGTTGTGTGAGTCACTGTGTATTCTTTCATATTTTGGATGGTGGGTTCTGAGTATCAAATTCCAGCTCTGTTTTTGTTCGGGGGAAGGTCACGCACGCCTCAGGGCAGGGCATGGTACACATGCCAGCATGTAGCCATTCCATTTGGGATTTGACGGTCCAGTCAAAGTTTTAATTTTCCTTTCGGGTGCTTATAGCGATGGATTTTACCGCATTACAAACCCGGGATTGTAAATCCCAGAACACGAAAGATGAAACCGGGCAGGACTAGACCATCCTCCCGAATGAAACATGCAGAAACATGGCCACTGCACCTACTCCTCTGGGAAGACTTGCCCCGCAGCCCCACTCACAATATGGAGGTCAACGTCCCACACAGGACACCACCCCGCCTTCCAAGACCCAAACCAAGGGTACAGCATTCGCAACCTCTGCTTTAAACCGGTTGCTACCGCTCTTTTTTTTAAACCAGTTTGGTCGCAGCGATGCAAATTACTGACGGGGCTGACATTTCCCAAAGTAAAGTGGCACTCATTTCATCGCTCTCGGACAGGTGAACGGCGGAGCCGCAGCAGTCCCAGAATTTAAATGTACAGCCTGCCATAACTTTCAGAGAAAGCATCGGGTGCTTAACACGCACGTCAAAAGCAAGCGCAGTGGTCGAATTAAATATGTCCAAATACGGTTTGGGAAAACGTGGGTTGGAAGCGCTGTTTGTAGTACATGTTATTACGGAAGAGGATCGGACATGTGCAAATCAAATGAGCGTTCTGGCCTGAATTGGCGCCACATCAATTGTCTGTGAGGGAACAAGCTGCCCATGCATCGCCCAGCTTCAGTTGGTCTGTCTCCACTGCAGCAAGCGACGGCCGCTTTCAGCCATTGCCACTCCCACGAGGAAGACTAAGCAGAAATGGGACGGAAAGGCGTGTGCCACAGCTGCTAAAGTCCTGAGCACTGGTGTAATGGGGGACCCCGCAGCCCTCGCGGTGCGGGGCCCCGCCAGCACATGTCCTGGGAATGGGCCCAACTTGGAGAAAAAAAAAGGAAAAAAAATGTAAACTTTTTTTTAATGTTTCTTTTTCATTTCACTCTGTATTCATAAATAAAGTATTTCTATAAAAGAAATAATTTCTTTATGAATGCAGAGTGACTACAAAAATACATTTTTTTTTAAGTCCGTGGGCTCCCTCCCACCCCATGACGTGGAAGACCCTAGGCTGGAGGCATCTATCTCATGGGTTTGGGGAGCGCCATGACTTCAAAAAGAAATAGTTTATTTTTGAATTCACTCTGCCTTCATAAAGAAAATATTTCCATTATGGTTCGGTCCTTAACGGAAATCATGTCTTTATGAAGTCAGAGTGACTTCAAAAAGAAACCATTTCTTTTTGCAGTAATAGGGCTTCCCCCAGCCCCATGATGTGTGTGGGTGTGTGTGTGAGTGTATGGTGAAAGGATGCACACAAATGTATGGATGGCTGTGTGTGTGTGTACGGTGAAAGGGTGCAGACTTAAATGTATGGGTGGCTGCCTTGTTGTGCCTGTCTGGTGAAAGGGTGCAGACTTAAATGTATGGGTGGCTGCTTTGTTGTGCCTGTCTGGTGAAAGGGTGCAGACTTAAATGTATGGGTGGCTGCCTTGTTGTGCCTGTCTGGTGAAAGGGTGCAGACTTAAATTTATGGGTGGCTGCCTTGTTGTGCCTGTCTGGTGAAAGGGTGCAGACTTAAATGTATGGGTGGCTGCCTTGTTGTGCCTGTCTGGTGAAAGGGTGCAGACTTAAATGTATGGGTGGCTGCCTTGTTGTGCCTGTCTGGTGAAAGGGTGCAGACTTAAATGTATAGGTGGCTGCCTTGTTGTGCCTGTCTGGTGAAAGGGTGCAGACTTAAATGTATAGGTTGCTGACTGTGAATGTATGGTGAAAGGATGCACACTTAAAAGTATGGGTGGCTGCCTGGGTGTGCCTGTATGGTGAAAGAGTGCACACTTAAATGTACGGATGGCTGGGTGTGCTTGTGTGTATATGGTGAATGGTGTGTGTGCTTGTGTTCATGGGCAGAGCAAAACGTACATTTCGGGGGCTAACCCTTCAAATGTTGGAGAGGTGCTAACTTCACAGGTGATGGGGAGGGGCAAACTTATTTGTGTGGGGGCATCTAACTTCTTTATGCATTTTAATGAGATTATTCTAGTGCGGCATCAATGTTACAAGCGGTTAACTCTCGCCTTTACGTCTGAAAGCACCCACTTATGGACTGTTGTGAGAATGAGCGGTCTCCTGTTCCCTCTCTAGCCTTCCAATAACTCCACTGGCATGAAAGTACTAAACCCACCTCATGATTTCAATTGCCTAAAAAGTACTAACACTGAAATGCTTTACATTAGTTATTGCTGGGACCTTGATAACAGCAAAATCCAGGTGCCGTTTAAAATCTGTGCCCTGTTCAGTCCGGCAACTGCTCTGATGGTCAGCCAGGTCCAGTCAACATAGCCCAAATTTTCAGGAGGGGGTTGCTGAAGGCCAGTAAACTCAATGGTATTGAGCCACTACTTGTGTTTAATGCCTTGATTACTTAGTGGTAATCTTCATTACTCCTAGACCTATTCTTCCTTGTCCCAGTACTTGTGTATGAGGCAGTACTTGTGTATGAGTCATTCTGTACTGTACTGTACACATGTAATGGGATGAGGTAGAAGTACATGGAGGTATTGCCTGACTTAGCTACCTGTAATCTTCATTACTCCTAGTCCCACTCTTCCTCATCCCAGTACTTACCTATGAGACAAGGAACCTCATACGTAAGCTATGGGACAGGGAAGAGGGACGAGGAGGTAATTCTGGGCCAAAGAGCTGATTTTGGAGGTTGGGGTAGGTTATGGGAGGGAAAGAGCATGTGTGTGGGGCAGTAAATAATAATGGTTGTCCTTGTCCAGGCTAAACAGGCATGAAAAGTGGTATTAGTGCCTAGAGAGGCATTTTGGTGCAGCCAGTCTAGTCATTCCTCAGTTTGGTATGGCTTTTTTTTAACTAGGCATTTCTGATAAAGTAGTCCTGCTAAGTGTAATTACCTCGATAGACTGGCATTTGGGTACTGCCAGTCTAGCTGTTTCTTACTACCGCATTGTATATCTTGTTTGGCATCTGTGATAAAATGATATATGTCTGTTAAAACGTGCCTGTACATAGTGTTCTAGGTGCGAAAAGACAAGGGAGGGAAGATAGAGGGAGGACAAGACAAACATTCTTACTAGGAATTGTGTCATTCAGATTGTGCAAGTGTAAGAATGAGAAGTGCAATGGAAAGGGAGGGTGGGAAGTGGAAGGGAGAGGGAAGGGGAAAACAGGACAGTAATGCTCTGAGTAAGTGCAGCCAGGGCAGCGTGACTCTGGGTAGAGCAAGGAGAACAATGGACTGTAGGGTTACAGTTACAGCCCATAAGTGCGTGGTAGGTCTGGAGGCAGTGCAAGAGTGAATGATCAAGAAAGAGCCTGGACTCAGTGAGAGTCTTAGGGTAGCCAAGCAACCAGTCGGTACTGCAGACAGGTAGGTCAGGAAGGTCAGCAGGAGAGGGGGAGAGAGAAAGCAGATGAGAGGTGAGGAGAAAAGGAACATTTGAGCTGCTTCCGGAACTTCAGGTTCAGCTCAAGTTTGAGTAGGAGAGGGAGGCCATTCCAGATGGAGGCACCTGCAGAGGAGTGAGATCTACCCCCCACTCTCTGCCTGGAGAAGTGTCTAACCCTTATAGAGTTGGAGGTAGCAGAGCAAAGGGCTCGAGAAGGAAGGTATTTTGGAAGAGAGCATTGGCTGTAGTGCGGGTCCCAGTCCCAGAAAGCCTTGTGGAAAATGCAAAGGTTCTTGAACTTGATGCATGCAGCCACCGGGAGCAAGTGGTGAGATTTCAGGGCTGGAGAGATATGTTCCCTGGGCCTAGGCCAAGGATAAGTCTTGCAGTGCTGTTCTGGATCAGTTGCAGAGGGCGGAGAGTAGAGGAAGGCAGCTTGAGAAAGAGGCTGTTGCAGTAGTCCAGCCTAGAGAGAATCAGGGATTCTGGTGGCGAAAGAGTGTAGCAGAAATCGGCCAAGGCTGGAGTGAGGGTGTCAGTATGGTCCTTGATGGTTCTGGAGGAGCACCTCTTTGGACCACACTTTCATAGATCAGACTTGTCTAGAAACCTTG
Source organism: Ambystoma mexicanum (assembly GCF_040938575.1). NCBI lineage: Eukaryota > Metazoa > Chordata > Amphibia > Caudata > Ambystomatidae > Ambystoma > Ambystoma mexicanum. The sequence goes on from NC_090931.1 coordinate 232,933,344, forward strand.
TCAGGATTTGTCAGAGAGCAAGAGAAGAAAGGAGGAGGAGAGGTAGAGATGGCCAAAGGGGGTGGGGGATAAGTGTCATGATGCCTACCCCCGGAGCACCAGGCCAGGCCCAGCACCCCCGGGAGCAGGCATCATGCCCCCGGGTAAAAGCCCAGCAGCCCCTTATAGGGGCTCTTCGGACTCTGTCCTGGCGCCTTAGGCGCCAGGCTCATGTTGGACATCAGTCCTGGCGCCATAGGCACCAGGCTCATAAAGGAAGGTGTTTTGTGCACTTACCTGATGCAGACCATGCTGCAAGATTCAGGCCTCCCTGAGACCTGAAAGGGACTATTTTTTCATTGGGACTATTTTGCCACTCGGGCGTGGCCAGGGAAGGATACTTACCTGGAACTACTTTGGGGGCTATTTAAGCAACGCCCAGACAGTAGCTCACGCTTCGCGTTGTTCTGCATCCAAGCAGCTGAACGCTCACCGTGTCTGCTCCTTCATCTGGTCTCCAGCCACGCCCGCCTCGATCCTGGAAAACCTGTAAGGAAAGAAGAGAAGAGAAAGGTGAAAACCAAGAATTTTATCAAACTTCTTACCCGCATCCGGAACCTTCACGCCAGCGTTCCTGCGAAAAGACTTTCATTTAAAAGCACCGCGTTGCTCGCTGCAGCGCCGCGCTTCACTCACCTGTCCTCGGGAGTTCTTCTGGCTCCACCGCGACTGTCTGCACCGGTCGCCACATCTCTGCGCCTAGGGGAGAGAAGAAGAGACAAAAGGTGAGCAGAAGGAACATATGAGGAAAGCCTAATTTTCCGCCTTAACACTTACCGGTCTTCTGTTGGTGGATCATTCCTCATTTCGGGTCAGCGCCACTTCGTTGGCAGGTACCGCACCCTAGACATTCCTGGAGGAATATAAAGACATTAAGAGGGCCCCCATCGCTAACTCACCTGAGTTTACCATCGGCAAGTCAATCCCTCAACGCATCGCCTTCATTCTGCACCTGAAATAAAGGACAGATCACAGGTTAGGAAGGCAACAGAAAAGGAGGCTCAACACTTGAACTTTTGTAATCTTCATACTTACGGCGTTCCGCTCGGAAAAAAAAGTGGATTTTGCCAGCGCCATTCTGAAAACCAGTGAAGTAACTGGACAAACACGCGCCCCTGCACCAGAAGCAGGATGGAGAGTTCATCCTTTCAAACCATAAGGTGAGCTTTAACCGGGGATTTCGGAGGAAGTAGAGAAGAACGAAGGGGGGAAGGGGGGAGCAAGCACACTATTCTGCAGACTGTTAATCCCCTTTCTCATCTGCAGAAGGATATTCCTACGGGCCAGACAAGCAAGATTTGAGGGTCCTGTTCAGTCGGTGTTCCGAATTCTGCGCATCACGCTCGAAGAGGCCACAGCAACCCAGACCAGACCAGCGCCTCCGTGTGAGTCAGGTGAGCGTTACAGAACCCGAAGCCTTCCTACAAATTCCCACCCAGGCGCTATGGAAACTTCTGAGACTGATCAGTTGGCCCAACTACTGGGGGAATTACGGGTCGAAGTACACGCCGCTCGTCAAGAGACTAATGCTCTCAGGAGGGAAGTGATTGTATCAAAGGAAAGAACTGATGACCTGGCTAGAAAGTTTTTGCAAGGTCAAGTTGGACACACTCCTCTACCCGCTCCTGTGGTTCCCAGTAAACCTGTGCAGATTAATCCACCTGGAAACTTGCCGCTGGCCCCACCCGAACGCTTTGCTGGGGACCCCAAACGATTTGCCGTATTCATGAATCAGTGTCGTTTGCACTTCCTATGCAGACCTGGGGCCTTCCCTAATGACCAGACCAAGGTAGCCTTTGTATTGTCATATCTCAACGGCTGTGCTGCCGATTGGTCAGTTCCACTGGTTACTCAAGATGACCCGATTCTCCGTGATTTTCAAGGATTTCAAGCAAGCATGGAAAGGTTATTTGCTCGACACTCTCAGGGGCAGGCTCTGGATGACGAACTCCTATCCCTGCGACAGGGCAATCAGGACCTCCTATCCTACATTGCAACCTTTAATAGACTAATTGTGGAAACTGGGTGGCCAGAGGATAAAAGAATCACGTTATTTTATCGAGGTCTACGCGGAGAACTTAAAGATGTCCTGGCCCAAGTTGTAAATCCGCCCCAAGAATGCACAGAATATATAGACTTAGTGGTCCAATTGGATCACAGACTTCAAAACAGAAAAGCAGATCGGTCCAAGTTTGAGACCCGGGTGTTGGTCAAGACCCACGCTAACCCCAAGGGTGCTGATGTCTCTGAGCCTATGCAAATCGGAGGGGTTAAAGGACCTTTAACTCAAAAAGAACGAGAAGGAAGACGGCGGATGCAATTATGTCTTTATTGTGGGTCCTCTGGACACTTTCTACGAGATTGCCCGGAAAAACCGCTCAAGAAGGTGGTAGGAGCCGCTGATAAAAACCATGAAGACTCTGTTTCGGGAAACGACCACGCCCGACAAGCGTACGGGTCCGCTTGCCGAGCTAGAAAACGAACTCTCAGACCTCGCATTTCATTGTGCCAATGGTCCTCGTAGATCCGGAACAGCCTAAGCGGTTGCATGCAATAAAGGCATACATCGATAGTGGGGCTATAGGAAATTATGTGGATCGTGAATTGGTCTCTAGGATTAACCTCCCTCTGCGTCCTAAAACCAGCAAAGATGTCATCACCACAGTCGATGGAACCGAAATTGCCTCTGGACCGGTAACACATTCCACTGCTGAGGTGACACTTATAGGTCCGGACGGCCATCGGGAGGCAGTTGTGTTTGATGTAATCAAGGCTCCACAGTTTCAGGTTATTCTCGGAATCCCTTGGTTACAGACACATAATCCTTGAATTGATTGGCGAGCAAAGAGAATAACCTTCCCAGATTGTGCACAAACCTGCTACCCAGAAAATCTGAAGATTAGTCTAGCGTCTGTAACCTCTGTCTCCATGCAACTACCTCCGGAATACCAAGACTTTCAGGACGTCTTCCAAAAGGAACAGGCCAACACGTTACCTCCCCACAGATCATACGATTGCCAAATCGATCTGGTGCCCGGTGCACAACCCCCTTGTAGCAGGATTTATGCCCTTACTGAACCTGAGAATCTGCATTTGAGACAATATTTAGATCAATACCTAGCCAATGGTTTCATTCGCCCGTCAAAGTCTCCGGCATCCTCGGCTTTGTTCTTCGTGCCCAAAAAAGAAGGCGACCTTACAACTTGTATCGACTACCGCGCATTGAACCAGATAACTGTTAAAAAATGTTACCCTCTGCCTCTGATCCCTGAACTCCTTGACCAGGTGAAGGACGCTTGCGTATACACCAAGTTAGATCTCCGGGGGGCTTATCATCTGGTGCGAGTAAAAGAAGGCGACGAATGGAAAACGGCCTTCCGTACAAAATATGGATTATTCGAATACCAAGTGATGCCTTTCGGGTTGTGCAATGCGCCTGCTGCCTTCCAATTCTTCATGAACAATGTCCTTCGGGAACTCATCGATGTTTGTGTTGTCGTATATACCAATGACATTCTTGTGTACTCCTCTTCGGAATCTGATCACAGAAAGCATGTCAGGGCCGTCCTTGAGAAATTGCACCAGCACAAACTGTTTGCAAAGCTGGAAAAGTGCGTTTTCCATACCACCGAAGTTGAGTTTCTTGGATTCATCCTGACACCTAAAGGGGTCCAAATGGACTCACGAAAAGTGGATGCCATCCTCAAATGGCCATCACCTAGTTCGGTGAAAGGTGTCCAAAGCATGCTTGGTTTTGGCAATTTTTATCGCAGATTTATCCCGGAATTTTCACGTGTGGTACAACCCATCACTGCACTCTTGCGGAAAAATAAACGCTTCGAATGGACCGAGGAAGCCGAACAGGCCTTTCAGGAATTGAAAACTAAATTCACGTCCGCACCTATTTTGAAGCACCCGCGTCCCGATCTCCCATATATAGTCGAAACCGACGCGTCCAGCTTAGCCAAGGGAGCTGTCCTGTCTCAGAGAGACCCTGAAACCAACCAACTGCACCCCGTAGCATTTTGGTCCAGAAAGTTCTCACCGCCTGAGGTAAATTATGCAATCACCGACAAGGAATTATTAGCCATTAAGTCCGCCTTTAAGGCTTGGCGGCATTATCTTCTTGGCGCCAGGCATACCATCACCGTGATCACTGATCACCGAAACGTACAATATTTAAAAACTGCCAAGGTTCAATCGTCACATCAGTTCCGATGGGCTTTGTTCTTTGCTGAGTTCAATTTTGTAATCACTTACCGCCCCGGCTGTAAGAATGGCAAAGCGGACGCGCTATCTCGAATAGGAATGGGAGAAATAGACACAAACTCAGAACCTGTGCCGGTAATTCCCGAACAAAGAATTTTGGGGATAACCTCTTTACAAACCCTTGAAGACATTCAAGCACGGGTAAAACAACTCCTGGACTCTACAGCCTTGCAGGATTGGATCCAAAGGAGGGTCTTACTTTTCGGTCAACAATGGCCTACCTTACTTCCAAGGACGCTTATTTCTGCCAGAAAAGGAATTGCAAGAACTGGTTATTTCCCGTCATCATGATACCCTGATGGAAGGACATCCTGGCATTGCCAAAACTGAGGAAAAAATTAAATGACAATTCTGGTGGCCTTGCTGGCGAAAGGATATTAAATCTTTCGTGATGTCCTGTGGACTTTGTGCCCAAAACAAAGGCCAAAAGACAAAACCCGCCGGTCTTCTTCAGCCTTTAGACATTCCACCAGCACCTTGGCACACCTTGTCACTAGATTTTATCACGGACCTGCCCCCTTGTAATGGATACAATACTATTCTGGTTGTGGTGGATTTATTTTCCAAGATGGCCCATTTTATTCCGTTGAAAGGATTACCTTCAGCTTCTGTCCTAGCCAAGGAATTCCTCGAAAATATCATCCGTTTGCATGGATTCCCGTCCATACTAGTCTCCGACCGGGGAAGCCAGTTTATTTCTCATTTTTGGAGGAAGTGTTGTCAACTGGCACAAATCGACGTAAGACTCTCAACCAGCCACCACCCACAGACCGATGGTCAGACAGAGAGAACGAACCAGACCCTTGAACAATACTTACGATGTATGTTGCACCAATCGGAGGGTAATTGGAAGGATATTTTATGGGTGGCCGAATATGCATACAATAACTCGGTACACTCTGGAACTGGACAAAGCCCCTTTTATACCCTATATGGACATCACCCTCCTACTTCAGACCTGGACTCACCTCTGAGCCTTGAAATGCCCGCAGTGGACCATTTGCATTCCACGATAACTCAAGCCTTCAAGGATGCAACTGCACATTTGCAACAAGCGAAAGGGAAATACAAAAAGACTGCAGATCTGCATCGGAGTGAGGCGCCTCCATACCAAATAGGGGATCAAGTATGGTTGGCTACCAAACACTTATTGCTCAAGGGACCTCGAACTTTTAATCCAAGGTATTTGGGCCCTTACTCGATCAAAGCTATAATTAACCCAGTGGCAGTCAAGCTCGATCTACCTGCTAACATGCGGATTCACCCCGTTTTTCATGTGTCACTTTTGAAACCAGTGCAACCAGGAACCAGATTAATAAAGCCACCAGAACCAATCCAGATAGGTGGGGAGCCTGAATTCGAGGTGAAGAACATTTTGGATTCTAAGATCTCAAAATCAAAACTTTTCTATCTAATTGATTGGAAAGGGTACGGGCCTCAGGAAAGGTCTTGGGAACCCAGCGACCACGTACATGCACCTCGGCTGGTAAAAAGGTTACATCGGAATTTCCCAAACAAACCGAAACCTCCAGAGGGAACAACCTTGGGAGGGGCCTTGGGGGGGAGTGCTGTCATGATGCCTACCCCCGGAGCACCAGGCCAGGCCCAGCACCCCCGGGAGCAGGCATCATGCCCCCGGGTAAAAGCCCAGCGGACCCTTATAGGGGCTGTTTGGACTCTGTCCTGGCGCCTTTGGCGCCAGGCTCATGTTGGACATCAGTCCTGGCGTCATAGGTGTCAGGCTCATAAAGGAAGGTGTTTTGTGCACTTACCTGATGCAGATCATGCTGCAAGATTCAGGCCTCCCTGAGACCTGAAAGGGACTATTTTTTCATTGAAACTATTTTGCCACTCGGGCATGGCCAGGGAAGGATACTTACCTGGAACTACTTTGGGGACTATTTAAGCCACGCCCAGACAGTAGCTCACGCTTCGCGTTGTTCTGCATCCAAGCAGCTGAACGCTCACCGTGTCTGCTCCTGCATCTGGTCTCCAGCCACGCCCACCTCGATCCTGGAAAACCTGTAAGGAAAGAAGAGAAGAGAAAGGTGAAAACCAAGAATTTTATCAAACTTCTTACCCGCATCCGGAACCTTCACGGCAGCGTTCCTGAGAAAAGACTTTCATTTAAAAGCACCGCGTTGCTCGCTGCAGTGCCGCGCTTCACTCACCTGTCCTCGGGAGTTCTTATGGCTCCACCGCGACTGTTTGCACCGGTAGCCACATCTCTGCCCCTAGGGGAGAGAAGAAGAGACAAAAGGTGAGCAGAAGGAACATATGAGGAAAGCCTAATTTTCCGCCATAACACTTACCGGTCTTCTGTTGGTGGATCATTCCTCATTTCGGGTCGGCGCCGCTTCGTTGGCAGGTACCGCACCCTGGCACCTTTGGGGAAAGGACAAAAGACATTACTGGAGGAATATAAAGACATTAAGAGGGATCGCCCCCATCGCTAACTCACCTGAGTTTACCATCGGCAAGTCAATCCCTCAACGCATTGCCTTCATTCTGCACCTGAAATAAAGGACAGATCACAGGTTAGGAAGGCAACAGAAAAGGAGGCTCAACACTTGAACTTTTGTAATCTTCATACTTACGGCGTTCCGCTCGGAAAAGTCAAGTGGATTTTGCCAGCGCCATTCTGAAAACTAGTGAAGTAACTGGACAAACACGTGCCCCTGCACCAGAAGCAGGATGGAGAGTTCATCCTTTCAAACCATAAGGTGAGCTTCAACCGGGGATTTCGGAGGAAGTAGAGAAGAACGAAGAGGGGAAGGCGGGAGCAAGCACACTATTCTGCAGACTGTTAATCCCCTTTCTCATCTGCAGAAGGATGTTCCTACGGGCCAGACAAGCAAGATTTGAGGGTCCTGTTCAGTCGGTGTTCCGAGTTCTGCGCATCACGCTCGAAGAGGCCACAGCAACCCAGACCAGACCAGCGCCTCCGTGGGAGTCAGGTGAGCGTTACAATAAGAGAGGAAGAGGGAGAGGAGATAGAGGACATAATGTCCTGAGTTTTAGCGGAGAAGTGAGAGGCCAGAGCCATACAGAGGGTCTGGGAGGGAACAAGAGAGGTAGAGAGTGCAACAGGATTGACCAGTCCTTGCAGATTTTAAAGAGTGTGGCCATGTTATTAGAGGACGCAGAGACGCAGGCTTGAATGTGGGCTCTCTTCTTGATAAGTGTTATTGCTTCGACTGGCATTTGATACAACCAGTCTAGGTATGTCTAAATCTAAATCTGAACAATATTGAGGAACCTTTTGAGCAGGTGTTCCTTAGATTGGACCTCAGCGCCCTTATGTAAGCTTGATGATTTCCTTATTCACGGTCGTATGGATAATAACGGAGTATCTGGTTCCTCGACTCCGTTTAATTGAAAAAAAACAATTTCATCTAGTTACATTAACATGTAGCCCATGCGCCCACGTTTTTCCAAGAAAAAAGACAAATGACCCTTTTCTCAGTTTTCCAATGTGTTTTTTTGGTTTTAATTTTTCTGTTTTTTTTCCCAAAGTGACAGTGCCCTTTGTGATTACACGTGTTTCAACAGTATTGCCATCTTTCTCAATGTCTAAATGTGGCCTGGCATGCTTTACTGTTATGTTATTACGTGGCAGCCAGTTGGACATGTTTTCAATATGGCACAGCATTTGTAATAGCAAAGCATTAATGTTCCTGTGCACTGTTGGTGACTTGCATGTATTGGATTGGTGTTACCATATAAAACTATTGCAAACACTCTGGCTTTTTAGCCAATTCATCTGAGTGTGGAGTATATTGCAGTAACACACATATTTATATCTTTCTCCTAGTGTAGTGTGCGGCATACCCCTTCAGCAGCATATTTGTGCGTATTGCACAAGCGTGATAATCTAGGCCGGCCCAGAGTGTGGCGCGACCTGTGATTTGTTGCAGAGTTGGGGGGGTGCCCTCAGCATGGCTCGTAGGGGGGCCCCCACATTTTGTGTTACGCCACTGATTCTGGGTTAAGTTTATGCACTAGGTCAGGGTTATTGAGGTGCGGGGGGTTCATACTGAGAACGCAAGCCTCATGAGACCTTTCTGAAATGATGGCTTTCCTCCTTGAACACATGTCTATTGCATGGGCTTGTCGCTTTGATGACCACATAGGCCACCTTGATATGTGGATCAGAATGAGTGCATGGTGTGGTTTTGGTACTTTTGTACTTGAAGGCAGGCTAACACGACTACCGCCCATAAGCTCTTCGGCTCTAAGCACCACTGCAAAAAGCACTAATAGTATGCTTTTAGTCAAGGTTACTCAAAGCAGCAATCCTCTGTGACATGTATACCACCTGAGCATCTGGTCTGAACGGCATGCACCCAACAGGAGTTATGTCACCTTTCAGGTTTGACTTCTCTGGGCAGGGTGGGACTGAAGACGGTACTTAATTGGTACTTTAATGAGCTTCTTTTTTTTATTTTGAAAAAGAGCATAGTCTACCGTGTAAGCCCAATGTTAAACTTGGGTTATTGGCTGTAAGAAGACAAGTCTACGCATGTCTGGCTCTAACCTTTAATCCCGAATTACATGTGAATACTGTCCTGATCTATCAATTAAAATGCAACTCAGGTTCAAACAAAACATGCCATAACAATAGTCATGTGAGGGTGTAGAGGGGCAGTTGACAGGTGTGATGAACCTCACTGTGTCAAACTGCATAAAGTTCCAAGTAATTCCTCCTGATCTCTGGAAGTTTGTTCCCTGTTTCTTAGTTTGTATTTTACGTGTTCTTCAGTCTTTGCCATTTTCTTTGTGTCTGGCTTATATTCTAAGAATATTTTGGGATTTCAATTTTTTTAGCATAGATTGTGTACCCACTACCAGAGCTTTCTTCATCCATGTCATATTCTCCTAGCTTAAATTAAGTATTTTAGGGATTTCACTAAAGATTATTAGCGTATCAGCCAACATCTGATTGGTGGATAGTACAAGATAAATTTGTTCCTGTATATCCATGGTTTTTAATTTTGGTACATGTGTAGAGGATGTTTTGTGCAGGAATCCTACTTTCTGGTGCCTCCGACGAATTGGTCAAATGGCGATATGTGTAACTTCTCCATTTTACTAGCTGACCGGTAGAGTTTGTATCATTATTTCCAGAAGAGGTCTTGCCATAGCCTATTGGCTTTTGGAATGTCAGCAAGTAGATCATTCAATTTCCTGTGACTCGTCTGGTTATTCAGCTCTGCACTCCAGTCCCGCTTACACTTCATGAAGGTGGCACATGCTGCCTTTACTGATACCTTTGCCGATGATTTCCATTGTGAGAACTTTTGCTTTTCTCAATCCAATCGACTCTACAGATAAAAGGCTTTGTAGATCCTGCAACTCTCCCATGGCCGATTTTGACATTCCCTTGACCCATGGATAGCCTGTCTATAATGCCCAGAATAATCTACGCATGTACCTGGCTTTGCTTCTCCACAGAAGATTGGACACAGGGACATAAAAGATAAAGTCCATCTGAGCTCAGGTTTTGTATAAACACAGCACTTTGGCAGACACAGCTATTCATCCACGCACTGCAGAATTCAGCTATGACTATGACACATTCAGCCTAACTGGTCACATAACCTTTTTTTCGCAATTAAACCCCAGACTTGCCTCCACATCTGTGCAATTATAATACAGCGACAACCTATGACACATTTCAGTCTAGCTGGGTACTTATTGAGTCTCCTGCACAAGTGCTCTCTCGCGACATAACCTCCCTCCGCACACATCCACGTGCCTGGCCTCACAGGTTGATTACTGGAGTCTAGCCAGCCCTCTAAGTCCTAATCTTGGCCAAATTGACACACACATATTAATCCTCCTCTGAGAACTTTTCCCATACATGGACTTCGGCCCCAAGGCCGTTCCTTACCACAATACGTGTTGAGGCCATACAAATGGGAAAAGACACTATATAAATGACTGTTACAATACAATTTAATTCTATTTTCCTGTAGCTGGGCAAGCATATATTTTAAGTACCTTTCAGAAGGATTGAAGTGATGGAAAAGGTTGCAGTGCCTACCTGAGATGGCTGGTTCGCTTTGAGCTCCAAACTTCCAGCAGACAACTGACACTTTTAAACAGATAAGGTGATGGTTGCATAGCCACACAAAGTTGTGTTTTATGCTTTGAAGCCGCTATGGCGTGGCTCGTGGTATTTTTCTTCCTTGAAGATGGCATTGAGCATATGATGCACTGGCTAGCGCCTTGAAAAGGTATCTTGTCACTGAACAAGATCTTTAAGAGACCTCGGCAAGTTACAAGGCAACTTTAATTTCAACATGCTTCTTTCATATCAAGCAAGGATAAGGTTAAGTCGTGTTTGCTAGATTTAATGTTGGCATGTTTACACCTCACTGGCACTGAGTTTCATAAATTGACAGAAGGCAGGTGTTTTACCCAGTGGTGGAAGGGGAAACAACTAGTGGTAATCTGGCTGCAGACAAACAGGAGGGAATGCGAAGGCGGGACCGATGGGAGGGGGTACTGGGTGATGGAGAGATAGGGTGGGGCTTGCTCTTTGGTTTATGTAGCATGCAACCTGCCTGATGCATGCGGCTAGCGGATAGCGAGAGGACTCGGGAGCTCGAGCTGTGATGCGGTGAGAGAGCGAGAGACAGCGCTTGGAGTGGATGGTGAGAGACTGTGCCTGGCGGGGCTCAATAGAAACTGCTATATCTTACTGCCATACCTATTTATCTCTTTATACTTCCCTCCCTCTAATAAATCCCTGTTTCCACATCACTCCGCCTCCGAGCATACATTACATGTGGCGACGTGGACACATTTGAATTACGAGCCCCGCGTACTCGCCCTACACCTCATCTAATTCCAGATGCCGTATGACGGAAGATAGAAGGAGAGGTGGCTGTGCCCCACTGCGCTCCACTGTTTACATTCCCGGCACGCATAAACGTCCTTAAAAAATAAATAAATATATCAAGTTGTAAAAGTTCACGCTGTACCTTTCTTTACAGGTTTCTTCTTCGTGCTTACGATGGAGCGAGTTCCTTGATAGCTGACTTCCCAAGGTAAGATTTGCGCCAGTGCTATGCAAAAGCCTTTCCACCCGGTATTGTTTTCTGCACAACTAACTTGCTGCTTTTATATTCTGCAGGGGCGGAATCTCCTGGACAAAGGTTGTGTGAAGAAGAATTGTGAGTCCGTGAGGATTGTTGCCTTCAGGTGAGAGCTGCCTTGCGCAGGATTATAAGTCCAAATGAGGCCTTCCCCACTGCACTGCTAACCTGATGTCTTCTTTGTGTTTTACAGATGCGGCGATCGGAAGATGGAGTGGTGATCGTGTGATGATATTCCGATGGTTTGCTGGTAAGTATTAGCGTGGCACAGATCTGCGATGAAGATCGCATGGTCTGCAAGGATAATCTGGTGTCCTTTCCTTTTCAGCTCTGAAGAAGCGTGAACTCCAGAGCGGCCGCGATGAAGAGTCAAGTAAGTATCTTGTTCTGTTCTCCTTTCCCACTCTTTTTTGCAGGTAACTCGAGACAACTGGACGGGCGTGGCTGATGGCTGGCCTGGAGCTGCAGACACGGTGCGCGTTAGGCTGCAGGAGTGCAGAATAACGCAAATCGTGTTCTGTATGAAGGGTGTGGCCTATATAGCCTTCTGAAAGTAGTCCCCGGGTAAATTAGTTCCAGCAACCACACCCAAGCAAATAGTCCCACGGCAAATAATCCCTTCACCCTGTCTCAAATTAGTTCACACGTGCCTCACTGGGCCTGAAACATGCCATGTTGGCAATGGCAGTATGAGCCTGGCGCCAATGGCGCCAGGACCGAGTCCAGGAAGCCCCTGCAAGATTCCTAGGAGCCTTTAAGGCCCCCATTGGACCCAATGCCTTAGGCAGGGTGGTCTGTACCTGATGTTTGAGGGTATGGACCGTGACAGCAATCTCGCGAGATTTCTTTGCCGCCATCTTGAAGTCAGGCAACTTTAAAGACGCAGATTAGTCTTAATGTGTGCGCCACCATTTCAAGGTCGGCATCTCTATAAAAACACAAAAGGAGGCCCAGCACTCTATTTTATAACACAGTTTCGGGTGAACTAGTTTGAATACCATTGCTTATCACCTACAACTGTTATATTTGTTGCAGTCACCACTCATTTCATCAAAAACCACAGGAAAAGTCTCATAGGTGCACTCTGTTTCATTTCAACCATAAATAAATCAACCCTACACTCAAATCCACTAATCAAGAACTTCACCAAGAGAAACCTGCTGCAACACATATATATTGCGGAAAGTCACTGGCATTACCCACCTGGCCATGGCATTCAGCAGTGTTCCTCCACCTGCTTTCTTTCTACCTGAAATAGGAGAGCCAGCCATAACATGGAAGAGATGGATAAAATCCTTTGAGCACTATGCCAGTGCCATTTGTGGGGCAAACTGTAGCACTGAGAGGAGAACATCTCTTTTGTTACATTGTCTAGGCTCTACTGGTCAAGAGAAGTTGGAGGACTTACCTGATCTTCTGGAGAGTGAAGAGGAAGGCCTCAATTTCTTTTTTCTTAATGTTTACTAATCTTTTTAACAGTTCTCTCATATTCATTGAGTACTATATTAGAGCGCTATTAATTTTGGAAGAGCGCACAAGAAGGAGAGAGTGTGGAGCAATATATCACGGGTTTGAGGGAATTAGCCATAACGTGCAATTTCAACAACCAACTAGATGAACAATTGAGGGGTCAATTTATGTTGGAGTGCAGCAGTGCCAAAGTTAGAGAAAAGTTATGGTCAGAAGATTATCCCTCATTGGACAAAGTTTTGAGAGTTGGAAAAGAAGTAGAGCACAAAGAGAAATGTGTCAAGGTGTTGGAAGATAGAATGAAAGACAGAAACATAAAGACGGAGGTCAAACCGCAACCAATAAACATGCAGAGAAAGAATAATGCTATTTCTTTGGTCAATGACAACACTGCTAGGAAGAGAGCATCAGACAAGATCGAAAGGCCCACATGGAGAGAAGACTGGAGGGGCAGATCGTCTTTTCGTACATGGAAATGAACAGTCCTCGAAGGAACAGTCCTGGTAGATGTTTCAGGTGTGACAGTGCGAATCACTGGGTGGACAATCCGGATTGCCCTGCTTTGAAAATTATCTGCCGCAAATGCAAATGAACGGGTCATCTCTCAAGATGTTGCAAGACCAAGAGTATGTGCACTATTTGGATTGGGAGTGACTACACTGATGGATAGGGCGAGGAATGTATGTCCATGATAGCGTATGAAGATGAGGAAGAGACAGACAGCCCAAAAGCTTCAATATTTGTAGATGACACGCTGGTGTGCATGATGATTGATTCAGGGCCAAATATACACTATTACCCAAAAGTGAATGGAGAAAATTGGAACACGAATTTCTCAATGAAGTTGATATCAACCCCAAGGCTTATGGAGGAGTAAGAATTGCATTAATATGATGGTTTTGGGGCACCCTGAGGTTCATAGTCACAGAGGCTAGAGGAAAGGTCCATGTAACGAAAAAGCGAAATACCCCGTTGTTAAGTTGGACACATCAAAGAAAGCTTAAAGTGAAATTAGTCCCTGTGATGCTGGAAATGCATTTAAGGAAAAGGGCCTCCATGTACTTGTCCTGTACTCCTGTTATCATGTGTGTTCTTTGTTATTTGCTGCACATTGTGGGACTCTTGGCAGTGCAGCTCTTCTTGTTTTGGTTGTGGTGAACAGACCCTTCAGATACCCTTATGGCACCCATGGGTGGTGGTACAACCCTGTACCCCTAGTGCATGTTTTGGGCATCTGTGTGTGGCCCACAGAGCAGGGTATGGCTGGTGGTAGCTCCATGATGAATTTGACAGGTGCTCTGAGTATCCTCCATTTTGGGATACCCAAGCTCTGCCATTGGAATCAGTTGATTCCTGATGGGAGACAAGATGGCCCCATGTGGCCTCTTGCTTTCCATTGCCCGTTACCTTGTTTTCACAGACTCTGTCCCTTCCCCTGACTGCTGTTGGGTGGAAGTTCTATGTATGGTGTTGTGGGGAAGTCCAGGCCCTACTGGTTGGAGCCTTCCCAGTGACTTTATGTTGTGGGTACAGCCTTGGGGTGGGACCTTGGTGAATGGAGTGTGTTACCAATACATTTCATGTTATGGGTGTCTGGTTTCTGGTGTGTGACAATGACTGAGACATCCCTGCCCGAAACTGGTATGAATGCAGTGTGGAGTGTTGAATGGCTGGGTGCTTGTCCCAATCCACATTCCCTGTTGTGTCTGGATGGAGAGGAATGGCCTAAATGCACTGTGAGCCTGATTGGCTACCTGCCTGCTGAACGCCCTTCTGAATGATTGGCTGCCTGAGCCTGGCTCAGCAGTGTGATTGAGAGACAGAACAGTATATCTGTGGACTTCTCATTTACTGGAGTAGTTCAGAAGTTGACGTTGAACCTCGATGCTTACCTTGAAGCCCAGCTAGAAGAGGAAGGCTCTACTGCTGCTTTCCTTAGATGCAATCCAAAAGATGTCGTGTCTCCAAGAACTGATCCAAGAGAGGACCTGGCTAGGAGACATCTTCCAGAGCTACTAGGGACCATCGTGCACCACCTTATCTTCACCAAGGCTCCCTGGATGTCAGTCATCAAAAGGCTGCTGACCGGAGATGGGGACCGCCGAGGAATCTGAAGTGAAGCACCCGGACATTGAAGTCCATGGCTGTCGACCGAGGATCGGAGGACAACTGTAACCTCATCGACCGGAGCCGCAACGCTCCATTTCCTAAGACACTTTGAATCAAGATCTCCTTGCTCACCACCGACGATTTCTTTCTCCGGCAAGAGAAAGTCGAGGTTGCCGCTGAACCCAGGAGCATTTGCTGGACATTTGAAGAATCACTTTGTCTTCATGAAAAAATGTCAGCCCAAAAAAATTTCCCACTCCCAGTCTGGATATCACATCTCCCATTTAATGACCAACCGCAATAAAAGGTCCTGCAATAGGTGTCGAAATTCAAAGTTCTCCAGAAAAGCTGGCTCTGAAAGCACTGACTTCAAGAAAAAGTTACCTTTGGATGGGTCATGAATAGTGAGTGAAAATGGGGCAACCACTTCAGAGAGCAAGCTCCCAAAACAAAGGAGATTTAACAAGGGGGGTCCTGGGAGTCTCTCTGCCAGACATTAGTCCTGGTTACGAGAGACTTACCCAGAGTCTTTAGCTCACTATCTTTTCACAGAGAAGAAATATCCCAAACATATCAGTCTTTGTCCTGCCCTAGGGCAGTCCAGCACCGAAATGCGAGGCAATTCTCCTCTGAACAAGAGTACCAACAGAAACCCCAGACACGTGTTTCGGTCTGGTTGGACCTCATCAGTAGGGTGGATCTGTGCCTCTCTAAGAATAGTGAGCAAGGGGTCCACGTCTGGATTCCCCTAGTAACTTAGGGTGAGACCCAAAGTTACTTAAATATGCAGATTTAACAAGGGGGGTCCTGGGAGTCTCTCTGCCAGACATTAGTCCTGGTTACGAGAGACTTACCCAGAGTCTTTAGCTCACTATCTTTTCACAGAGAAGAAATATCCCAAACATATCAGTCTTTGTCCTGCCCTAGGGCAGTCCAGCACCGAAATGCGAGGCAATTCTCCTCTGAACAAGAGTACCAACAGAAACCCCAGACACGTGTTTCGGTCTGGTTGGACCTCATCAGTAGGGTGGATCTGTGCCTCTCTAAGAATAGTGAGCAAGGGGTCCACGTCTGGATTCCCCTAGTAACTTAGGGTGAGACCCAAAGTTACTTAAATATGCAGATTTAACAAGGGGGGTCCTGGGAGTCTCTCTGCCAGACATTAGTCCTGGTTACGAGAGACTTACCCAGAGTCTTTAGCTCACTATCTTTTCACAGAGAAGAAATATCCCAAACATATCAGTCTTTGTCCTGCCCTAGGGCAGTCCAGCACCGAAATGCGAGGCAATTCTCCTCTGAACAAGAGTACCAACAGAAACCCCAGACACGTGTTTCGGTCTGGTTGGACCTCATCAGTAGGGTGGATCTGTGCCTCTCTAAGAATAGTGAGCAAGGGGTCCACGTCTGGATTCCCCTAGTAACTTAGGGTGAGACCCAAAGTTACTTAAATATGCAGATTTAACAAGGGGGGTCCTGGGAGTCTCTCTGCCAGACATTAGTCCTGGTTACGAGAGACTTACCCAGAGTCTTTAGCTCACTATCTTTTCACAGAGAAGAAATATCCCAAACATATCAGTCTTTGTCCTGCCCTAGGGCAGTCCAGCACCGAAATGCGAGGCAATTCTCCTCTGAACAAGAGTACCAACAGAAACCCCAGACACGTGTTTCGGTCTGGTTGGACCTCATCAGTAGGGTGGATCTGTGCCTCTCTAAGAATAGTGAGCAAGGGGTCCACGTCTGGATTCCCCTAGTAACTTAGGGTGAGACCCAAAGTTACTTAAATATGCAGATTTAACAAGGGGGGTCCTGGGAGTCTCTCTGCCAGACATTAGTCCTAAGTTAGACTGATATGTTTGGGATATTTCTTCTCTGTGAAAAGATAGTGAGCTAAAGACTCTGGGTAAGTCTCTCGTAACCAGGACTAATGTCTGGCAGAGAGACTCCCAGGACCCCCCTTGTTAAATCTGCATATTTAAGTAACTTTGGGTCTCACCCTAAGTTACTAGGGGAATCCAGACGTGGACCCCTTGCTCACTATTCTTAGAGAGGCACAGATCCACCCTACTGATGAGGTCCAACCAGACCGAAACATGTGTCTGGGGTTTCTGTTGGTACTCTTGTTCAGAGGAGAATTGCCTCGCATTTCGGTGCTGGACTGCCCCAGGGCAGGACAAAGACTGATATGTTTGGGATATTTCTTCTCTGTGAAAAGATAGTGAGCTAAAGACTCTGGGTAAGTCTCTCGTAACCAGGACTAATGTCTGGCAGAGAGACTCCCAGGACCCCCCTTGTTAAATCTGCATATTTAAGTAACTTTGGGTCTCACCCTAAGTTACTAGGGGAATCCAGACGTGGACCCCTTGCTCACTATTCTTAGAGAGGCACAGATCCACCCTACTGATGAGGTCCAACCAGACCGAAACATGTGTCTGGGGTTTCTGTTGGTACTCTTGTTCAGAGGAGAATTGCCTCGCATTTCGGTGCTGGACTGCCCCAGGGCAGGACAAAGACTGATATGTTTGGGATATTTCTTCTCTGTGAAAAGATAGTGAGCTAAAGACTCTGGGTAAGTCTCTCGTAACCAGGACTAATGTCTGGCAGAGAGACTCCCAGGACCCCCCTTGTTAAATCTGCATATTTAAGTAACTTTGGGTCTCACCCTAAGTTACTAGGGGAATCCAGACGTGGACCCCTTGCTCACTATTCTTAGAGAGGCACAGATCCACCCTACTGATGAGGTCCAACCAGACCGAAACATGTGTCTGGGGTTTCTGTTGGTACTCTTGTTCAGAGGAGAATTGCCTCGCATTTCGGTGCTGGACTGCCCCAGGGCAGGACAAAGACTGATATGTTTGGGATATTTCTTCTCTGTGAAAAGATAGTGAGCTAAAGACTCTGGGTAAGTCTCTCGTAACCAGGACTAATGTCTGGCAGAGAGACTCCCAGGACCCCCCTTGTTAAATCTGCATATTTAAGTAACTTTGGGTCTCACCCTAAGTTACTAGGGGAATCCAGACGTGGACCCCTTGCTCACTATTCTTAGAGAGGCACAGATCCACCCTACTGATGAGGTCCAACCAGACCGAAACATGTGTCTGGGGTTTCTGTTGGTACTCTTGTTCAGAGGAGAATTGCCTCGCATTTCGGTGCTGGACTGCCCCAGGGCAGGACAAAGACTGATATGTTTGGGATATTTCTTCTCTGTGAAAAGATAGTGAGCTAAAGACTCTGGGTAAGTCTCTCGTAACCAGGACTAATGTCTGGCAGAGAGACTCCCAGGACCCCCCTTGTTAAATCTGCATATTTAAGTAACTTTGGGTCTCACCCTAAGTTACTAGGGGAATCCAGACGTGGACCCCTTGCTCACTATTCTTAGAGAGGCACAGATCCACCCTACTGATGAGGTCCAACCAGACCGAAACATGTGTCTGGGGTTTCTGTTGGTACTCTTGTTCAGAGGAGAATTGCCTCGCATTTCGGTGCTGGACTGCCCCAGGGCAGGACAAAGACTGATATGTTTGGGATATTTCTTCTCTGTGAAAAGATAGTGAGCTAAAGACTCTGGGTAAGTCTCTCGTAACCAGGACTAATGTCTGGCAGAGAGACTCCCAGGACCCCCCTTGTTAAATCTGCATATTTAAGTAACTTTGGGTCTCACCCTAAGTTACTAGGGGAATCCAGACGTGGACCCCTTGCTCACTATTCTTAGAGAGGCACAGATCCACCCTACTGATGAGGTCCAACCAGACCGAAACATGTGTCTGGGGTTTCTGTTGGTACTCTTGTTCAGAGGAGAATTGCCTCGCATTTCGGTGCTGGACTGCCCCAGGGCAGGACAAAGACTGATATGTTTGGGATATTTCTTCTCTGTGAAAAGATAGTGAGCTAAAGACTCTGGGTAAGTCTCTCGTAACCAGGACTAATGTCTGGCAGAGAGACTCCCAGGACCCCCCTTGTTAAATCCCCAAAACAAAGGAGACTGATTTAAAAAAAACTGTGGGCCGAGGCTGACCCAGTGAAAACAAATGGTCAGAAGGCAGGAACAGGACCATTAGTCCCACATGAAGATTCACAATTAATTTAAAAGGACTAATATGATTCTGTGAAAGGTTCAGTGTGCTACAGTGTGGCTGCAAACTCTTGGGTTGGTACCGTCCCAAAGAACAGGTCATTTAGCAGTGTTCGTTCTCGCAGAGGGGCGCCTATGGACTATTTTTTGATTGTTTAAGGGACTTAGGTTTAGTCACCTAAAGGTTTCCTAGGGTCATCCAGAAGTGGAACCCTTGCTCACTGTGCTTACAGAGGCACAGCTCCACCTCACTGATGTGGCCCAAGAAGGCTGAAACACGTGTATGGGGTTGCTATTGATACTCTTGTTCAGAAGAGAATTGCCATAGCATTTCGGTGCTGGACTGTCTATGTGGGCGGGACAAAGACTGATATGCAAATGGTTATTTCCCTTTTGTGAAAAGTACAGTGAGCTAAAGTGTGGCTGCGGACCCCCAAATGGGTACCTACCCAAAGATCAGGTCATTTAGCCATGTCCATTCTTGCAGAGGAGTGCCTAGAGACTGTTTTTTGTACTGTTATAATATAGGCCTTTTTTCTCAGCAACCATATGGTAAATTGATTTAATTTTTGTACCATTTTTTAATGTAATTTCCAGACAATTTTCAGGATATAAAAATCAACTACCTGTGACTCTGGGAACTGTAATGGCCAGTTAAACTAGGTTTCTGGCTGATCTGAACATGTGCCAAATATGAGAATTGGTGAGCGTGTGGAAAATTGAAATCAGGGATACGCTCAATAACTTACTGTGATGCTGGAAATGCATCGGAGGGACAGGACCTCTGTATCCTTGTCCTTTACTGCTTTTTATCGTGTGTTCTGTCGTGTTTTCCGGGCAGGAGTTCATGTGGGACTCCTGGTGGTGCAGCTCTCTTTCTTTTGGTTTGGTGAACGGACCCGTGGGATACCCTTATGGCACCCATGGCTGGGGGTACAACCCTGTCCCCCAGTGTATGTTTTTGGGCACCTGTGGGTGGCCCACAGAGCAGGGTATGGGCTGGTGGCAGATCCATGCTGAATGAGACAGGTGCGCGGAATATCCTCCATTTTGGGATACCTCAACCCTGCCATTGGGATCAGTTGATTCCTGATGGAAAACAAGATGGCCCCTGTGGCCTCTTGCTTTCTATTACCCATTACCTTGTTTTCCCAAAGTCCTGGGAAGCCCTGACTCTGTCCCTTCCCCCTGACAGGCTGTTGGATGGACGTGCCATATATGGTGTTGTTTTGAAGGCCCGGCCAGACTAGCTGCAGCCTTCCTGGTGATGTATGTTGTAGGTACCTCCTGGGGTGGGACCTGGGTGAATAGAGTGTGTGACGAATATGCATTCTGTGTTGTGGGTGTCTAGTATCTGGTGGTTGACACAATAACTGAGACAACCCTGCCCGAAACCGGTATGAATGCAGCTTGGAGTGTTGAATGGCTCGGTACTTGTCCCAATACACATAACTTGTTGTGAGTGTCTGGAGAGAAGTGAATGGCCTGAATACCTCATGTGCCTGATTGGCTGCCTGCCTGCATGAATGCCTGTAGTCGTGATCGGATGCTTGAGTGTGACCCAGCAGAATGAATGGGAGATCAACAGTATATCTAGGGACCTCTCACTGCTAGGAATCGTGTTCAGAAGCTGAAGTCCACTACGACGAGTAACTGGAGTAACTGACGCTTCACCTTGAAACCCCCGCTGGACGAGAAGGAGTGCTGTGGCTCTCCCTTGCAATCTGAAGGCTGCTGTGTTTCCAAGGACTGACCCAGAGAGGAACTGGTAAGGCGGCCTCTTCCCAAGCTACGAGGGACCATCGTGCACAGCTGATCTTTGCCAACGCTCCCTGGTAGACAAACCTTTGACAGGCTGCCGACCCGATACGGGGACTGCTGCGGACCTCCAAGGAGAAGTACCCAGACTGTTTTCCGCCACTGTCGACGACCTCCATCGCCGACCGGAGCCGCCGTGCTCCCGTTTGCCTAAGAACTTCAATTGATCATCGGATGCTCTCGTCTGCATCGGCATCGGCTTGTCTCCCGCTGGAGAAGGCCCGACCGTCGAGCCGCGCTGAGGAGCATCCACCGGTGGGTTTCCCGCCACCTACAGACCGCAGAGACGCCGATGACTCGATGCCCTTGCTGGGCCACAGTTCTTCATCATCTTTTTGCGGTCCAGAACTATCGTCACCGAGGTTCCCCGCACGCCTCTTCCTTGCAGGACACCGACGCTCTGTCATCGACGAGCACCGCTAGGAACGATGCTGTCACTTCCCTGCCGTAGTTCATCCTGTTCACCATCGGACGTTCGACGATCCGTGACTCCCGCCTTAAAGGGAGGGCTCTCAAGAAGTGCCGTCAATTCCCCGACACCGAATGCCAAGTTCCCTGACACCTCTCGACGATCCGTGGCTCCCACCTGAAAGGGAGGCACTCAAGAAGGATCGGTCGGTGCATCGTTGGAGAACTCTACTCCACCAGGTACATTGGGGGGGTAAAACCTTAACAGGAAGAAGTAAGACTATTGAACATTTGGACTGGGCTTGTACTATATATCTTTATGTACAGGTTGCCCGGGTGGGGGGATCTCCACACAGAACTGCGCCTAGAGGTAGGGGCCAGTATTCTGCCTATTGTTTTAACCACCTTACGTTCCTGCCTATCTCTATTGCTAGTTTACTCGTTATTGATCTGTGTGACATTTTAACCGTACAATTGATGCACTTTAATGAGATTCGATAACCTTAGTGGTACCACTCTAGACGTGTATATTTTTATCATTATTGACTTCCAAGTACAAAGTGTGTTATTGTGATTGAATATTAATTATATAAAGACTGTGTTTTCAGTAATACAGTGAGTGGACATTCCTTTGTGGGGGTTCGGGGATTACACTGTACTTAAGAGCCAGCCCGCATCACCTCCTGAGAAGCTAGGCCTTGATTGCTCGTTCATTGCTACCGTAATAGAGAATCTTGGTTGGGGTCTGCTGTGCCTCTCCTCTACCATATAGAGAGCGGAAATACAGACACCCCCCTACTAGTCTTTACACTGGTGGCAGCGGTGGGATGCTTATGGTTTTAAGAATCAGTGTATAACCGTGCCACTTACAAAATATCTGCACTTTATTCGATTAAGGTTTGGGTGTGTACAAAATAACTGCATTACAAGCAATGGAGTCTATTGCGTATGGTAAATTGACTCGGATGAGCTTAGAGGCTCTCCAGAGTGCTTGTGAAGCCAGGGAGGTAACTTTGTGGATAAGTCTAGGGCTGAGCTGATAGCTGCCCTGGTGGACTACCAGACCGATGGTGAAACTCTTGATGACGGGGGAATGCAACCAATGAGGACTCTGCCCCTGGGGTTTCTACTGAATCTGTTTCTGGGAATGCCACCATTCCTGCTGCCTCTGTTCCGAACCCCAGAAATACATTAGAACTTGAGTTATTAAGGATGAAATTGGCCTTTGAATATTGCAAGTTGGAAATAGATGCTGATCTTAAGAAGGTTGAGATGGCGCAACAAGTGGAGCTCAAGAATAGGGATTTTTAACTCAAGAATAGGGATCTTGAACTCAAAGACAAGGACACTGAATGTCAGAGAATCCAGCTAGAGAAATCTCGAGTGGAGACTTCAGCGAAACCCAGTGAGTGTCAGGTCCCCAGCCACTAAATTCATGAAGGATTTGGTTGGTGTGTTTTCGGAGGGTTCTGATATCCTCCAATGGATTGAAGCGTTTGAAATGGCTTGTGCAATTCATGATGTTGACAAAAGAGATTGGGCTAAGTGTTTGCTAAGCAGAGTGCCTCAAACTGGATATGACTGTATTCTGAAGCTGAATGTGGAAGAAAGGGGTCAGTATGAGTGTATGAAATCTGCTTTGATTGCCAAGTTTGGCAAGACACCTACCCAATACCTTAAAAGGTTCAGGGATATTAAGAAAAGAGAGAATGTGTCTTGGGTCTACTGGGTGAGTGCTGCGCACATGAATATGATGGGGTGGATTAATGGTTACAAGGTGAAAACGTTTGTTGAATTGTCCCATCTGTTGTTTTTTGAGCATTTTTCTGAAGCCTGTTCACCAGAGCTGTGTCAGTATATTGCTGACCAGAACATTTTAGATCCCTTTAAGCTGGCTAGGTTGGCTGACAAGTGGGTCTCCCACCGGGTGTCCCCTAAGAACTCCAGTGGGAAGGACAAGGACAAAGAAAAGGGGGCCTCTCAGAAAGCTGAGGAGTCCCAAAAGCAGTCACAGTCAAATAAACCTAAACCCTCCACGACTAGGACCCAAAAATCTAGTGGGGATAAGTCATTTGTGGGTGGGAATAAGAGTAGTGGTCCACCTGCTGCAAAGCAGGCTCCCGGTGGTTCCAGTACAGTACCCCACATTCCCGGCACTTGTTGGGACTGTGGGGCTCTGGACAACAAAAGGGGTGACTCCAAGTGTAAAGGTAAGGCATTCGGAGTACAGGCTATCAGCCTGACCCACCCTTACCCCATTTCTGTGGTGGAGGCCACTGTCCTCCCCTCCTCTACCGGAATCACTTTTGGTGCTCCCGTAGAGATTTCCTTAGTGTCCCTTGGGGCCTGGGACCAGTATGCGGAATAACTGGTGACTATCCCACAGAACACCCGTACATTTTTGAGAAGTGTCCTCCTCAATGGCCAGCCTTCTACTGGTTTGAGAGACACTGGGGCAAGCATGACAGTGGTGGACAGGACCCTGCTCAAGCCAGAGGACTATGTAGATGCTCCTCTGAGAACCACCAGATTAGCTGGTGGGCCTTCCAAATTATCGCCTGTAGCCCGAGTCACACTCGTAATTGGAGACAAGACAGCAAAGCTTCCTGTCCTGGTTCGGGACAATGTCCCTGCTAACATTCTGTTAGGTAACGATCTAGTCGAGTTGGGGTTGATCGCGGATGGTCTTCCCATGACTGCGGCTGCGGTCACTAGATCCCAGGTGACACCGGGTCTGGCTGTGAGTCAGGTACCCGAGCCGAAGGCGCGGCCTGAGGCAAGACGAAGGAAGAGCAAGAAGGCCACCTCTGTGGAGGGAGCTCCTTCTCTTCCTGCTGTTCCTACAGCACCCATTGGGATCCATGCTCTGGACGGGCTGGGTCCAGTGGTAAACCCCATCTCAACTCCTGTGGGAGAAGAGCCAGAAGACTCTCCTGTGGGAGAGGTTCTCAACCCTGAGGATCATCCCAATCTTCAATGCTTGTTAGCTGAAGGGGGACCCTCCCGGGCAGACTTCTGTAAAGGACAGAGAGAGTGTGCCTCTCTCGAGGGTCTTAGGAAACAGGCCCTGTCCCCGGCACAAGGCGAAGTGCCTAGGACTTTCCAGATTTATTGGGAGGGTGAACTCCTTCTTAGTGAGCCCACTAAGCCTGAACCTGGTGCCCTCAAGAGGTTGGTGGTACCCCAGGTTTACGGGCCCTTCCTACTGCAGTTGGTGCATGAGGTGCCCTTGGCTGGTCATCTTGCAACCAAGAAGACTAAGCAGAGGCTCTCTGCCCATTTCTACTGGCCTCGGATGGGAGTAGAAGTGGAGTCCCACTGCAGGACCTGCCCAACTTGTCAGTTGTCTGGCAAGACTAGAGGCAGTGTCATTGCCCCACTGCAGCCATTGCCAGTGGTTGGCACACCGTTTGAGAGGGTGGGCATCGACATCGTCAGTCCCCTTGACCCTCCCACGTCAGGTGGACATCAGTTCATCCTGGTTTTGGTAGATCATGCCACGAGGTACCCTGAGGCTATACCCCTTCGGACTGTTATGGCCAAGGTGGTTGCCTGAGCTCTCCTGGGCATTTTTACCTGCGTTGGATTCCCCAAGGAGGTTGTCTCTGACCGAGGATCCAACTTCATGTCTAGTTACATGAAAACCATGTGGAAAGAGTGCGGGGTAACCTACAAGTTCTCCACTGCTTACCACCCCAGACCAACGGTCTGGATGAGAGATTTAATAAAACTCTCAAGGGCATGCTAGGTGCTTTGGAAGAGCCCCTAAGGAGGAAATGGGATCTCCTCCTGCCATGCCTGCTGTTTGCTTACAGAGAGGTACCTCAAGAGGGTGTTGTTTCAGCCCCTTTGAGTTGCTCTTTGGACATCCCGTGAGGGGACCCCTCGCCTTGATCAGAGAAGGCTTGGAAGCCACCCCTCCCGGTCCCGCCAAGCAAGTGGGGGACTATGTGTTAGGCCTCAGATGGAGGATGACACAGATGATGGGTCAAGCAACGGCAAATTTCAAGGCCAGCCAGGAATTGAACAAATACTGGCATGACCTTAAAGCCTCTCAAGTGGAGTGGACTCCGGGACAGGAGGTCCTCGTGATGGAGCCTACCAAGCCTCGGCCATTGGCAGAAAAATGGACTGGACCCTTCCGGATAGTCTCCAAGATGGGCGAGGTCAATTATCTGGATGACATGGGAATCCCAGGGGTAGCCCCTCAGGTATTCCATGTTAATAGGCTCAAGCCGTTCCACAGGCAAGCAGAAGTCTCATGTCTCTTGCTGGCTTCAGAGCAAGAAGAGGATGAGAGTGAGCCCCTTGCTGATTTGCTGCATGGTAACCCTCAGGATGGCTCAGTGGAGGGAGTGCAGCTCTCTCCAGATTTGACACCGAGCAGCAGAGGGTCTGCAGGACTTTGCTCCAGCAGTATGCCTCTCTGTTTTCGCTGACGCCAGGCCTTACACCGTGGTGTAAGCACGAGATTGACACTGGTGACAGCGTGCCTGTCAAGAGCAGGAGCTACCAAATGTCAGATATGGTTAAGAACCACATCCAGGCTGAGGTCGCCAAGATGTTGGATCTGGGTGTTATTGAACCCTTAACCAGTCCCTGGTCCAGTCCAGTGGTCCTTGTCCCCAAGGCAAGTTCCCAGGACGGTACCAAGGATTGGAGGTTCTGTGTGGACTACAGAGGAGTCAATGCCGTCACCAAAACTGATGCGCACCCATTGCCCCCGGCTGATGAGCTTGTGGATACCATAGGTGCTGCCAAATTTGTGAGCACCTTTGACCTCAACTCAGGCTATTGGCAAATAGCTCTGACGGACCATGCCAAGGAAAAGACGGCGTTCTCAACACCAGAGGGACTCTACCAGTTTAGGGTCATGCCTTTTGGGTTGAAGAATGCCCCTGCCACCTTCCAGAGATTGGTCAATCATGCTCTCAGTGGGCTGGAAGCCTTTTGTGTGGCTTATTTAGACGACATTGCCGTCTACAGTTCCACTTGGGAAGAGCACTTGACACATCTGGGTAGAGTGTTGCAGGCCTTAAAAAGGGCTAACCTCACTATCAAGGCCACCAAGTGCCAGATAGCTCAGGGGAAAGTCACGTATCTTGGTCATGAGGTAGGAGGGGTCAAATCCAACCTCAAGGTACAGGATGTACAGGACTGGGAGACTCCCACTACTCAAACCCAGGTGAGAGCCTTTTTGGGTCTCACTGGGTACTATCGCAATTTGACTTCACCCAAACAGCCTAGGAAGGTTAATTGGACTGAAGACTGTCAGATGGCCTTTGATGCCTTGAAAGAAAGTCTGTGTCGGGCACCCGTGTTGTGTGCGCCTGACTACAGTCGACCCTTTATCATCCAGACGGATGCCTGCAACACCGGAATTGGAACTGTCTTGTCCCAGTTAGATGACAAAGGGAGAGAACATCCTATCATATTCATCAGTAGACAACTCAAGGGTAGAGAACTTATGTGGGCTACTGTTGAAAAGGAATGTTTTAGTATAGTTTGGAGCCTTAGGCGTTTTAGGCCCTACCTTACGGGGTCAACCTTCAAGGTCCAAACAGATCATAAGCCCATGAAGTGGCTTATGCAGATGAAGGGTGAGAACCCGAAATTGCTCAGGTGGTCCATTAGCCTGCAAGGGCTAGACTTCACCATAGAGCACAGACCAGGGAAGAATCACGATAATGCAGATGGCCTTTCCAGAAGTTATGTTGACCGTCTGGATGAGGGTGTCTATCCCGTGGGAGATTAGGCACCGTCCACCTCAGTCTGGGGGGGGCGACTGTGATGCTGGAAATGCATCGGAGGGACAGGGCCTCCATATCCTTGTTCTTTACTGCTTTTTATCGTGTGTTCTGTTGTGTTTTCCGCGCAGAAGTTCATGTGGGACTCCTGGCGGTACAGCTGTCTTTCTTTTGGTTTAGTGAACGGACCAGTGTGATACCCCTATGGCACCCATGGGTGGGGGTACAACCCTGTGCCCCTAGTGTATGTTTTTGGGCACCTGTGGGTGGCCCACAGAGCAGGGTTTGGGCTGGTGGCAGCTCCATGCTGAATGAGACAGGTGCGCGGCGTATCCTCCATTTTGGGATACCCCAGCCCTGCCATTGGGATCAGTTGATTCCTGATGGAAAACAAGATGGCCCCGGTGGCCTCTTGCTTTCTATTACCCATTACCTTATTTTCCCAAAGTCCTGGGAAGCCCTGATTCTGTCCCTTCCCCCTGACTGGCTGTTGGATGGAAGTGCCATACATGGTGTTGTGAAGGCCCGGCCAAACTAGCTGGAGCCTTCCCGGTGATGTATGTTGTGGGTACCTCCTGTGGGTGGGACCTGGGTGAATAGAGTGTGTGACGAATATGCATCCTGTGCTGTGGGTGTCTAGTATC
Source organism: Ambystoma mexicanum (assembly GCF_040938575.1). NCBI lineage: Eukaryota > Metazoa > Chordata > Amphibia > Caudata > Ambystomatidae > Ambystoma > Ambystoma mexicanum. The sequence goes on from NC_090931.1 coordinate 232,961,020, forward strand.
TGGTGGTTGACACAATGACTGAGACAACCCTGCCCGAAACCGGTATGAATGCAGCTTGGAGTGTTGAATGGCTCGGTACTTGTCCCAATACACATAACTTGTTGTGAGTGTCTGGAGAGAAGTGAATGGCCTGAATACCTCGTGTGCCTGATTGGCTGCCTGCCTGCATGAATGTCTGTAGTCGTGATTGGATGCTTGAGTGTGACCCAGCGGAATGAATGGGAGATCAACAGTATATCTGGGGACCTCTCACTGCTAGGAATCGTGTTCAGAAGCTGAAGTCCACTACGACGAGTAACTGGAGTAACTGACGCTTGACCTTGAAACCCCCACTGGACGAGAAGGAGTGCTGTGGCTCTCCCTCGCAATCTGAAGGCTGCTGTGTTTCCAAGGACTGACCCAGAGAGGACCTGGTAAGGCGCCCTCTTCCAGAGCTACGAGGGACCATCGTGCACAGCTGATCTTTGCCAACGCTCCCTCGTAGACAGAACTTCGACAGGCTGCCGACCCGATACAGGGACTGCTGCGGACCTCCAAAGAGTAGCACCCGGACTGTTGTCCGCCACTGTCGACGACCGTCGCCGCCGACCGGAGCCGCCGTGCTCCCGTTTGCCTAAGAACTTCAATTGATCATCGGACGCTCTCGTCTGCATCGGCATCTGCTTGTCTCCAGCTGGAGAAGGTGCGACCGTTGACGCGCTGAGGAGCATCCACCGGTGGGTTTCCCGCCACCTACAGACCACAGAGACGCCAAAGACTCGACGCCCTTGCTGGGCCACAGTTCTTCATCATCTCTTTGCGGTCCAGAACTATCGTCACCGAGGTGCCCCGCACGCCTCTTTCTTGCAGGACGCCGACACTCTGTCATCGTCGAGCACCGCTAGGAAAGAAGCTGTCACTTCCCTGCCATAGTTCATCCTGTTCACCGTTGGACGTTCGACGACCCGTGACTCCCACCTTAAAGGTAGGGCACTCAAGAAGGGCCGTCAATTCCCCGACACCTAACGCCAAGTTCTCCGACACCTCTCGACGATCCGTGGCTCCCGCCTGAAAGGGAGGCACTCAAGAAGGATCGGTCGGTGCATCGTCGGAGAACTTTACTCCACCAGGTACATTGGGGGGATAAAACCTTAACAGCAAGAAGTAAGACTATTGAACATTTGGACTGGGCTTGTACTATATATCTTTATTTACAGGTTGCCCAGGTGGGGGGATCTCCACACAGAACTGCGCCTAGAGGTAGGGGCCAGTATTCTGCCTATTGTTTTAACCACCTTACGTTCCTGCCTATCTCTATTGCTGGTTTACTCGTTATTGATCTGTGTGACATTTTAACCGTACAGTTGATGCACTTTAATGAGATTCAATAACATTAGTGGCACCACTCTAGAGGTGTATATATTTATCATTATTGACTTCCAAGTACAAAGTACGTTATTGTGATCGTGTACATACCTTTGAATATTAATTATATAAAGACTGTGTTTTCAGTAATACAGTATGTGGACATTCCTTTGTGAGGGTTTGGGGATTACACTGTACTTAAGAACCAGCCCGCATCACCTCCTGAGAAGCTAGGCTTTGATTGCTCGTCCATTGCTACCGTAATAGAGAATCTTGGCTGGGGTCTGCTGTGCCTCTCCTCTACCATATAGAGAGCGGAAGTACAGACACCCCCTACCAGTCTTTACAGTTACATATACATACCTTTTGCGCTTTTTATGGAAACGGCACAAAGGTGCCACATGGCCGTGCTATATGGTATGGATTGGGTGGTCGGCTTATCTTATTCTCCATGATTAGCTGAATCAGAAAATGTTTAGTATGGGAGTTGCTAGTAAAATCATGAAATTGCCTAGTTTTTGCCAAAAAGTTGAAAGCAGAACACAGGGCGATGACAAATGGGAATTGCCATATGTTGCTCCAGATCCCTAAACCAATCCTGACTTGGAGGCTGGGTTTGGGAGGAGAGAGATGGGTCACTGTCCAATCCTAGTTGCAGGTATTATTGCAGGGTTCTTCTCCAACACTGTAAAATTGGTGGTGTCATCACTGCTATACAAGGGGGACTGCACTTGGACAGAGGACACACAAAAATGGAGAAACACAGGGACAGTCAGACAGAGACAGAAAGGGCTTCTGAAACTTAACATCTGACAGATGGAAGGAAAAACCAGAGGAGATTGCTGAGAGTGCATCTTGGTGAAGCTGTCTATTTCTAGCAAGGTCTCAAAGCTGAGAGGGTCCTATGGTGGAGCGCGGGAGGCTTTCTGTAAGAGTGGAGTGCCAGACCCCTGCCCTATCTTTCCAGAGTTTCCTGAGATGCAGCTGGCTTTCCTGAACCTTAAACAGAGGCTTGTTATGTAAGTAGAACTGAGCCCTGGAAACCAATAGATGGGGAGTCTGCTTCCCTTGAATCCTTTCACTTTATAGTGGGTGGGGGGGTCAAAACGGTGTAGATCCTTAGCCTATTTAACCAAAAATAATAATTTCATTAATTCCCCATTTGGCAGAACACTAGGCGTGAATTTTGTTAAAATTCGAAATTAACAAAGCTCACATGCCAGTGTGTGCTGAAAACTATAGCCTATACAATAATTGGGTAATCCTTGTTGTCCAGCTGACCCTGACTTCTTTAAGGAAGAGGGGTGTATGTTTTCTTCAATCAGTCCAACCTTTTTATCTAGCTTTCCCAACACAGGCCTTTCAGTAAGGGGGTCTGAAATCCAAAATTCCCTAAATCATTCAAAATGTTCTGCCTGACTTCCCAACATAGACCCAGGCAGGGGGGTCTGAAAAAGTAACCACTAAAGCACCCTGTATGTAATTGAAACCAAAAATGTGGGTGAAATCATAACTGTCATATGTATTTGAACCAATCTTGAAATCCTACTGCTTGCCTTTTATGCCGGCAGGAAAATCACAATCACACATTATGTGAATAACTGCCATCGTTATCAGTTTAATTATTTTGTGAAGTGAAACTTGCAGAAAGTGAAGAATTGTGATTGTGTTCTTTTTAACTCACTTTTGGGATTTGTTTATGCTGAGAGAAATTGATTGTGTTGTGCCACGGAGAACGTGGTGTTTTACTTTTTCATGCTAATTTCATTACTTAAAATTTAAATAAATACCAGTATATTTCCTGTACACCGGCCTGGTTCTTGGCTCATTGTAAGCTCAGGGGAGAGGGATCAAAGGGGCATGATATGTGTCTGAAATAGAGCTAAAAAAAGAATCTATTAAACAGTTTGTTGGATAACCAGTGGACCCACCCCAGTCCCCATGCTATTCCCGGCCCCCCAGATAGGACGCAAGACATTGGGTAGGTGTTGGCAATAAAAGGCTGTGGGATTGTATTGCACAGTTATGGTCATAACAAAACAATCATAATTACAGTAACCATAATATGTAGTACTTTTGGGCATCGGGTCCCAAGGTTACCCCCTCTGGCCCATGCCGAAATTCTTGTCCCACAAAGGTGTGGTCACCGTACAGTGACCTGTCTTCTTTCCCCTTCTTCTCATCCTTTTTCTTAGGGTGGGAGGGTTCTGGGAAAAAGAATAAGAGACTCTGAGTGCACAGAGTACTCTTTGGTTTGGGTCCCCGTGCAGGGTCCACAAACTGATTTTGATTTTGGCTGCAGCAGCCCTTACATAGGACCCAGTAGTGGCTGTCCCTTGGGCCATTCTGCATGTTGGGGGATGTGGTGCCAGCCCCCTGGCCAGCCTCTGCTGACAGCTAATTGCCCTTACGGTGCCTCAGCCTGGCTCCCCACCCACTTCCTGCCTTTGGTGGGCCCTAATGTTTTGCATACCTGTGTGGGGAGGGGAGGGTGTTGATTAATACCCTGCCCCTCCCTCTGTGTTTCCTGGTGCAGTGGCTGTGCTTTCCTTTGTAGTATTGTGGGGGAGAGGGGGAGTGCTGGCCCATTTGTTGGGCTCCTGCTCCTCCTCTCCCCTTCATAGGCAGACTTGGGGCACTGGTTACCCTGCCTCGTTTTGGGAGGCCCTGCAGCATTGGCCATATCCAGTGGACCCATATGCCGTCAAAGTGGTAACATGACCTGGGTGGCACTGGACCCAGTCCCCATGCTATTCCCGGCCCCCCAGGTAGGATGCAAGACATTGGGTAGGTGTTGGCAATAAAAGGCTGTGGGATTTTATTGCACAGTTATGGTCATAACAAAAGAATCACAATTACAGTAGCCATAATATGTAGTACTTTTGGGAATTGGGTCCCGAGGTTACCCCCTCTGGCCCGTGCTGCCACAACCTGGATGGGTTACTGGCTGTCCAGGTTACCCCCAGAAGTTGTTGATTGGTTTTTCCCAGCTGCATTGTATGTTCCCCTTTAGTTTAGGCTATTCCTTTGAAGTGCTTGGTGCTGGCCCCTGTAGGGGTTTGGCTTGTGTGGGCCGGCATCATGTGCTGGCCTCTAGTTTCACTTACATATCGCCCTGCTCGGGGGGGCTTCTGGCCCTTCTGCAGTGTTTTGCTTTATAGTTTGATTCCCACCTTATGCTAGTGTTTGCGCATTTTCCCAGGGAGCCCCGCTTGGTTCCCGTTTTCCAGTGTTTGCTCATAAATCTAAAAAGTTTAAATTAATCTGTAGTTTAGCTGCTTTCTGGCCCCGTCCTTTGTGGCGCTGGCCTGTTTATCTATTTGTTTTTAAACTTTATGGTATGAGGCTTATAGAAGCATGGCCCCGGCCCCTTGTGGCATTTGCCTGATTGTTTATCTTAGAAACATTGAGTTTCTTATGTTTTTTAGAAGCGCAGGCCCTTTGCGGCGTTGGCCTGCACAGGGGGGAGCCATGGGGGTGATTATTCATATTTGACCCTGGACCATGTTTCCAACGACCAAAATAACTATATTTTATAGTTGTGGGGTAACTCCCTCCTGAGCCCCGAGGTTTGGTAACCATTGTGGACTTTCACAGGTTTTCTAAGGGACGGTCCACCCCTGTTTTAATCTTGTTTGTTAACAAAAGATTGTTTTGTACCTGCTTTTTGGTACTGATTTTAATTATGTTGGAACATTTTTTTAGGTTCAGCGTTTATATATAGCACCATAGCCCTGGCCTTCTGCCGTTGACATGTTGTGCTGTGTGGTGTTTTTTCCCCACTGCACCTAATTTTGTTGAACCCATTTTCAGGTTCCGTGCTACTTGCAGCACTCTGGCCTCGGCCCTCGGGCGTTGGCCTGTTGTGTTGTGTGGTGGTTTATTCCCCACAGCTTATTTTTGTAGAACCCGTTTTTGGGTTCAGTGCTACTTGCAATTTTCAGGCCCCAGCCTTAGGTTGTTGGCTTTTTATCTTCTTCTATTTCTTGCTTGTATTTTCCAATGTGTATTGTTGCTGTCTTGTTGGTTGTGTCGCCCTAAACTCTGGCATCTTGATGTACTGGCTGCCTGACTTGTGAAGCTACCCATGTGCTAATGGTCTTTCTTTGTGTCTTCAAACATACCCTTTTCCTCTTGTACGTTCTGCTACCTCTTTTGTTTACTTTCTCTATTCTGTTCTGGAAGCACATGCATCACATGTTTTGTTTTTGGTATTTATCTGGTGCTACGGACCCTCAGGCATCTGAGCGCTGTTAATATCCCACGGTGTGTGGGCTCATTTCTCGACCTTGAGGGAATGAAAGAGCTGGGTTCAGCCCTGCCGGGGCTCGAAACTGCATCAGCAGGCTCAGCCCTGATGTCAAAGTGAGCGCTCTACTCGCTGCGTTGTTTGCTAGCTGTACTGTTTTAGAGGGTGTTGACTATGTTTTGGAAATATATCCTCTATCTGTTATCTGGGCTGGCCTTTCGACAAGCCTGGCCTTTTATTCTGGCCCCTGGTTTGTGTTTGTTTGTCTTGTTATCTGCGTTGATGTTTCTTCTCCTGCCTCGCCCACCTTGAACCGCTGGGGAAGCCGGTCATCCACTTGTGTACTACCTGCATGTTGCGGTGGTCTTGATGGTCTGGAACACTTCTCGTTTGTTGGCGCCTTAGTTTCTGCCTTTGTTGTAATCCTTCAGCTCTCAATTTGGTTATGTGTATTTATTATTGCTCCTGAACTGTGGCGCTGGGTTTTTTGCCCTTGACGGGGGTGGAGGCTGAGGGTTGACCCAGATGGGTTTTTGAAGTTGCGTGGCCGGCTTGGGCCAGTGTTAAAGGGGGGGGGGCTCTGATGGTTGTGCTAAAAGGCCCTGCTCTGTCTTTCTGTGCGGGTTTAGCCCTATGAGATGGATAGCTCTTTCAATTTGTGGAGGCTGTTAGGGCTGTGTTTGGTATGGCCTGGGCTGGGCTCTGAACTCACCATCTAGTGCGGGTTGTAAACTGTAAAACACTCTGTTTACTGTGTTATCTGACTGTTTGGTTAGCTGTCCTGCATTACCTGTTTGTTTCAGCTCTTTAAACTGTTTGTATGGCTGGCTCTCTATTTGTCTGCCTGCGTGTGTGTCTCTTTGGGACCCTGGCTGGTGGGGTGACCAGCGGTGGGTTTGCGGGATTGTGTGTCTTCTGGTGCCCTGTGGGGGTTTTCACTTACTTACCTTGCAGTGGTGACTTTGGTGTCATCGCCCCTTCTTCACCTGGCTCCTTACCGCTAGCCCCGATGTCCTGAATGCTTCCGTGCATTTTTGCAGTATTTTCGTCGTCTCCTTTCGTGCCTGCGGTCTGGTTCTGCTGCACTACCTCATTACTGTTGTTGCAACGGGGTCCCCTGAGTACAGGTTTTACCATTGTGCGTTGATTTGAACCCCGTTTCAGGGTTCTGGTTTATTCTGCGTACACAGAAATATTTGGAAAGCTCCCTTTTGGATAGCTGCTTGTAGTTGGAGATCCCTTTCTACGGGTTCTCCTTTTCAAGCCTGTGTTACTGGCTGGTGCTGATAGCTTTGGCTTGTGTGTTGGCTCTGCCAGGCTTCAAGCTGCCTCAGTAGGCTCTATCTGGGTGTACAAAATGCGCGTGCTTACATTGATTTTTGTATGTGTGGTTTCCCAATTCGTTCCTGAGGTCTAAGGTATCCTCTTGTCCCTTGGTCTGCCCTCAAACTTTCCATGTTATGAGGGAGTCTTGAGTCTTACGTGCTGCTTTGCTGTAGTCAAATTTGCTACTGCGAGAAACTGCCATGTTTGGTAATTTTGGCAGTTGTGCGCAGACCATGGTCTACCCCAGCTTGCTATGCGGCATGTTCCCTGCCTTGCTGTGTCCCGTGTCAGGGTACAGGGTTGTAGATATAAATTTGTCTTATGGCTGGCTACCCCGCTTTGTAGTGCTAGTGTAAGGAAACTTGCCCCGTGTGTGATTATTCTTGGTTTAACCAACCAATTTGCCTTCGCTCTGTAATGTTCGGCTTCCTTTGTCTGTGGGGTGGCTTGGCACTTGCATGCTGTTAATGATCTAATTGTTAGTTATTGGGGAACACCCATGCGTTTTCTTATTGAAAGTTTGTGTTTCTGGCACTGGTTGTGTTTCCGATATTGCTCAAATGGGCACACTATAGCTGGTGGTGCCCCCCCTTGGAATTGGTTTGTGCGCTACTATGATGACTCTTTGTGGTTAATCTTTCCTAATAACAAACAGGCTGAATGTTTTGGTTGGTTGCCTTAAAGGTTGGCTCTGTGGTCAGCCAGCGTGTGGTCCAAATAGACCTCCTTGGCAGGCTGTGGGTCGCTAGGTGGCCAGATGATGGTAAGCATTTAGCATTCATGTACCCAGCCGGAAAAATGGTGGGGTGGGGTGGCGGGCAGTTGTTGTGGGCAATATTTGTTGCTTTTGTCTCTGACTTGCTTGGGTATTCTGGGGTGCCCCACATGATTTGGAGCTTTCCGCTGTGTTTAGATTTCTGGGAGACATGGTTAAATGTTTCCCCTCAGTCCCTAACTGATGCGCCCTTGGTAAGCTCGTTTACCTTGTGTTTCAATATGGGGGGCTGGACACGATTGTGGATAAACCTATCTGTGCTCGGTGGGGCTTTGTGCTTTACTTCCATATGTGTGCTGTTTTGACTGCGGGTGAACAATTTTCCCTTGCCCAGAGACCATCTGTTGCCCAGGCTATGTGAATTTTGTTGTCATCCGTTTTGTGAAAACAGCCTGCTGTTTTGACCCTTTATAACTTAAACAGTTTGCCCTGAGGGCTGTTAAAATTCTTTCCCGCAGTAATGAGAGTTTGTATTTTGCTCAGTGCAACAATGGGCTGGCATAGGCGTTCGGGCAAGTTCGAGATTTATGCTTTAATCTAAACATTTGTCGGCCCATGTCATGTACATGACTGACATACCCCTGCAAATATTAGTATTTTTTGCTTATTTGTATGGTTATCTATTGCACGATAATCTTTGAAAAAATGGCTTAGCAATCGCTTACAATATTACAATATGACAACTGCTTATTGATCTGTAATTATTTATATAGCGCTCCATGTCCTGGGTTGGACTTCTAAGTGCTTTGGTAGGCACAATCGTTATTACCCAATGAAATTGGCACTCATTTTAATGACCTCGGAAGGATGAGAGGCTGAGTTGGCCCAGTGTCAGAATCGAACTCTGTGGGTAAGCGAGCTGGATTAATAGTATGCTGCTTGCACAACTGGGCTATCCGCCCGCCCCAGAAATGTGGTTGGTTTAAACAAGGTTGCATTTTTAAAAAGAGAAAAACCCCTACGTTTATTCCGTATGAAAATGTACGTGTTTGGCCAATTGATTCCTTATCAGGTTTTCCCCACCACCGTACGGCGAGCTTCTGCACGTTGCTCTGTGTTGGCTTGCCTCCAGGAAGCCTTACATTTTAAAATAGACTGGGCTGCTCCCCATCGTTGCCACACAACCCCTGCGCAGGGGCTCACTTACTTGAACGCCGCTTGCGCCGGGTTGCTTTGTTTTACTTTTCTCCTTCGATGCCGGCAACACGAAATCCTGCCCTTGGCTTGCAGCAGAGCCTCGCAGGGGCTCTACGTGAGCTGTCTGCGTCCAGCCGGCCTTCCTTCATTCTTCGAGACCACCAGTTCTTGTTCCTCGCTGGGCTACATTTCCTCATGATTTGAACAGGACTATGTTCATAAAACAGAGAAAGATGGTGCAATGGCAGTGAACTTTGAGTCCACAGCAAAGTTCAAAAAGAAGAAGAGACTCTGAGTGCACAGAGTACTCTTTGGTTTGGGTCCCCGTGTAGGGTCCACAAACTGATTTGTTTTTGGCTGCAGCAGCCCTTAAATAGGTACCAGGGGCTGTCCCTTGGGTCATTCTGCGTGGTGGGGGCTGTGGTGCCAGCCCCCTGGCCAGCCTCTGCTGACAGCTATTTGCCATTATGGTGCCTCAGCCTGGCTCCCCCGCCCTCTTCCTGCCTTTGGTGGGCTCTGTTTTGCATACCTGTGTTGGGAGGGCAGGGTGTTTGCCCCTACCTCTGTGTTTCCTGGTGCAGTGGTTGCTTGCCTTTGTAGTATTGTAGGGGAGAGGGGGGGTGCTGGCCTATTTTTTGGGCTGCTGCTTCCCCACTCCCCTACCTAGGCAGCCATGGGGCACTGCTTACCCTGCCTCACTTTGGGAGGCCCTGCAGCATTGCCCATAACCAGTTAAGTGGGGGGAGAAGGAACTCCCTGTGTTGAGGGTGGCTTCTCAATAAACTGTTACAGCTGCACCGCACACCGCATGCCGATCTTAGCTTTGCGGTTGCTTGGGAATTGTTGTTATGTCCCAAGCAGTCCATTGAAATAAACAAAGCCAATCCAGCACCTGTGAAATAGCGCAATGAGATGTGACGCGGCATTATTACTGGCACGGCCCAGGATCAAATCTCCAGTAGCCTTTCCTTCCATCTTGGAACACTACTCCTTGCATTTAAGAACGGTGTAACCTTTACTTCCCTCTAATTTTGACCTCTGCACCTGGTGGCAATAGATCAAATTAGAAACGCCTAGAAAATATGCCCTATATAAGCGCTTCCTCCTGAAAGCTAGATAAAACCGTTGGGTTGGTGTTTGAAGGGGACGAAGGTAGTAGACAGGAGGAAGACCAGAGATTATGCACGAAATGTACTGCCCAGGTCCTTCAAGTAAGCTGCAGTCTCCGAGTTGAGGGGGTGATCATGAAAACGTGCATTTTCTTCCAAGTTGACATTGAAATGCTGTGTGTGTGATCCTAACATCTCCCACCCCATTCTCAGTTTGTGCAATTAATCGGATAATGCCTAGCGGGTGCACCTGGTTGTACAGGTTGGCACCTTCTCTAAGGGCTGACCGGGCTCTCCAAACATGTCACGTGACCTTCAGGTGAGACCCCGCCCTCTCGGAGGAAACTTCATTTCATCGGGACTCCGCTGGCTGCAGTGAACGCTGGAAACCCGCTTGGGAAGAGCCAGAGGTCATCTCTAGGAAATAGATGCGCACAGAAAGAGCAGGTACACCCGAGCAAACCCACGGGGTTCAAAACGAAAAATGCTCTTGACTTTCTTTAAACGTGTTCAGTATTTTCCAGGAGTGTTCGTTATTTCGTGTTAAAGCGTGACATGAAGGCGCCTAGTTCAGCCCAACATGTTGTCGCAGCGCTTTAACGGGAGGGCAGTCAGAAGCTGGATGACTTTAATTATTGGTCGTTCTTGCGCTTTGACAGGGGGATTTCCCATCGCTGTGCGGTAACTGCGGGTTATTCATTACAGCATTTATGACATCGATTCAAATCCAACCCATCCACGCTCATCGTCCCTTCGTACAGTCCGTGTTGCCAAGGGGGCCTGACCCCAATAATGCCAACCGAACCCCTGCTCGCCTAACCCCAAAGTGCTGGGGCAGGAGGCAGGGGTCACACTGCTGGGACGTTTAAATAAACTCCGATTTCGTTTATTTTGAAAACCGCCAATAATGCACGTTTAAGAACAAAGGTATATTTGAATTACATTACCTTACAATAAACGAGCATGTCATTAACAATTATGGTTTATTGTACAATTTGAAGTAGCAACAGACATTGCCTGGGTGAATAATACAAACCTGCCCCCTATATCCGGGTGCTATTCTGCTGGTATGTGGCTCTCCTTCTTTGCAAATCTGACTTCTATATCCTACGCATATCAATTGGCGAGAATAAACAGGTGCGCGTGTGTATTGCCACTAAAGCGTACCATTTGCATTTGGGACAAAACTTAACACTGCAGCGCACTTTTTAAACTAAAAGAAATCCCGAACAAATATATTTGTACCACCGCACATGGTAGCATTCGCCTGTTTCCAACTCGGAAGGCAGATGGAACACCGGCAGCGGATACATTCACCTACTGAGTTTCCTTGCACGGTTTCGGCGTCACCGTCAGTGCGTCCAAGACTGAAACGGTCGGAAACCTGGACCTTCCAGTCACGATTCGTGTAAAATGTGTTAATCATGGCACCTTTGCTTGAGTGATTTAGTGCCAATTCGGAGGTATACGCACCTCCCTGAATTGTGTGTTGTGTGAGTTACTGTGCATTCTTTCATATTATGGCTGGGTTTCTGAGTATCAAATTTCAGCTTTGTTATGGTCGGGGGAAGGTCACGCACGCCCCAGGGCAGGGCATGGTACACATGCCAAAATGTAGCCATTCCATTTCGGATTTCACGGTCCAGTCAGGGTTTTAATTTTCCTTTCGGGTGCTTGTAGTGCTTGATTTTACTGCATTACAAACCCAGGATTGCAAATCCCAGAACACGAAAGATGAAACAGGACAGGACTAGACCATCCTCCCGAATGAAACATGCAGACACATGGCCACTGCACCTACTCCTCTGGGAAGACTTGCCCCGCAGCCCCACTCACAATATGGAGGTCAACGTCCCACACAGGACACCACCCCGCCTTCCAAGACCCAAACCACGGGTACAGCATTCGCAACCTCTGCTTTAAACCGGTTGCTACCGCTCTTTTTTTAACCAGTTTGGTCGCAGCGATGCAAATCACTGACGTGGCTGACATTTCCCAAAGTAAAGTGGCACTCATTTCATCGCCCTCGGGCAGATGAACGGCTGAGTCCGCAGTGCCCGAATTTGAATGTACAGCCTGCCATAACTTTCAGAGAAAGCATCCGGAGCTTAACGCGCACGTTAAAAGCAAGGGCCGCGGTCGAATTAAATATGTCCAAATACGGTTTGGGAAAACGTGGGGAGGAAGCGCTGTTTGTAGTACATGTTATTACGGAAGAGGATCGGACATGTGCAAATCAAATGAGCGGTCTGGCCTGAATTGGCGCCACATCAATTGTCTGTGAGCGAACAATCTGCCCAGGGGCGCCCCCAAGGGGTGGCCAAGGGGGGCCATGGCCACCCTTATAAAAATGCTGCCCCCCCCCACCGGCCACCCTGTGAAATTTTTAAAAAAAAAATGTTTTTTCTTTTTTCTTCGCACTGAACTGTGCATTGAAAATAGCATGCCCAGCAGTTCAGTGCGAACAAAAAAAGTATTTTATTTTTTTGCTTTTTCTTTTTTGCTGCGGTTTGCCGAAGCCCGCCGCCCACAGTGGACGGACATGGAAATAAATACAGCCTGAGCCTGGAGGCGCGCATTTCTGCTTTGGCAATTGGCTCGTGCTTCCCAGGCTGTATTTATTTCCAGGTTTCCAAAGTTCTGGTTGCATGTAGGTTGTTGTGCCGTCTGCGCAGCACATACTGTGTTGTTTCACACCATGACCAGGCTGGCAACCCGAAGCTGCATCTGGAAACTCACAGGGACTGTAACTAGCCAGGTGCTTTTCGATGCATAGACACATTGCTGTAATTCTCGAGGTCAAGCATAATGCAAACAGCCCTATTTTGGACAGCTGGAAGCTCGCCTTCTTGGAGATGTTTAGGAACATAGCAGAGCAGTATAAAACACAAGATAAAGGGACTGCCTGTAACTAGAATGTTCGATGCTGCCTACTTAACATCTGACATGGTGTACAGACAGACAGTGGGAGGATTTCACCAATCTCTGTACCTATGGTTGCAATGGCAGAAGCGTATCAAAAAGTAACCCTCCATGGCTAACCTGCTATACTGACTTGGGTGCGGTCACCAATGGAAGCAGAAAGAGAACTACTTAGCTGGCACCCTGATCTCTGTTCATAATAACAGTGCATCCAGGGCATTGGCGCCTCAATAATCCCCATCGCCCAGTCAAGGAGACTACTGTATGTATGCCACTGTGTCAAATGCTAATTATGTTGCGGATGACCTCTACCCCTAAAACATACTCATGTCCTATGCACATCCATAATGTAAGCTTCAGAACCATTACCTCTGAGTCAGTAACTGCAGCTGTGAAATGAAACATTGATATGAGCTTATAGTTTATGGGCCCTCAGGATGGATCTAAATTGTGTTTCTTTAATGATGGTAGGACTAGGCTTTCTTTCACAAGTTGTTGATAACTAAGCATTATTGCTCACAGCTACACAGGCTTTTATGAGCCCAGAAGCCATGCAGGTCCATGGCAGTAAAGCTATTAGCAACTGGCCGCAGTGCCAGGTGCTAAGCTGAAGTGCCAGTTTGGGGGCAAAGTTAACATGCTGCCAATATTTTTGGATTGGTGGCACTGCAAAAGGAGATGGAGACCTGTGCTGCCCTGCGGCGCCGAGAGATTTATTTCCACCACACTTCACAGAGCTGAGGTAAGCAGAGTGTGTCTGTGTGGCACCCTGACCTTTTGTTACTTCATTGGATGATATATGTCCAACTGAGCCAGACTGCCGAGCCTTTTTTTCCCACAATAGAATCATAACTCAGTCAGTTGGGAATCTTTCCATTTATGGTTGTCAGCAGCCCTGTTTCTTGGCCCGGGCGCACAACAGACCAGATGGCAAATCAATGTCACTTGGCACCTTGATTAGGAAAGTGGAGTTCATTGTGTGTCACCATGCAGACAGTAGTCCATGGCAAATCAATGCAGTGATGTGTGCAGCAATAATTTGTGTGCTGCACAAGTCACCACCCTGACCCTGTTGGTTAATGGTGTCAATGTGGTGCTCCCTTATGCAACAGTACATATAACTGTTTTTGTCTGATGTGCCTAATGTCCATATAGGAGCACACCGGACTGTTTTGTGTATGTGACTTTGACGGATGAGCATGCCATACTGTCCCCACACTTAAACAAGAAGCAAAAGAGCCCTTGTATGGTGTACCCCATTTGAGTGGCTGATGTTGCAGCCATTTTATACTCGCATCCAAAAACGTAAGCTGTCCAAATGAGCATGTATGGTTCAAGGTACAAACATTTTAATGTTAGGGTGAGTATTGTGAACCCTGATGTGAGCAACAAGACATCCATCAGTTATGCATTTAGAGATTCACACATACAATCCTTTTATCACAGAGTTGTTTATCAAATGTAGAGATCTCTGATCACTGTAATAGTCCTGAAAGGCTCTGTGATGTAATGCAAAGTATACAGGAATCCTCATTGGTGCTATTTGTCCCCTTTCCCACTCTCAGAGAGGTATTTTGAAAGAGCACAATAAGAGTGTACCAGACTGTCCATCTTGGAGTTATAACTTTCTATCAGAAAATAATTCATATGGTTAGTCTAGCATTGCCCCTTGCGAAAAATACAAGTGAGGTGATACGAACACAACACCTGCAACACAGGGCCAGGTCAGTGGGCCCTCAGACCCCTATAGGCTGTTCACACTGCAGTGTGCCAGTACGGACAGTTTAAAACTGCATTCAGGCAAGGCCTTCCCTAAGAGCAGGTGACAGAAAAACCATTTACTTGGGCAGCAACAGCTGTGTTTTCACATTAGAATTCTTCTGTAAAGTACTTGAATTACAATGTAATGAGACCAGCTTCATTTATATAGCATTATTTATTCATATTGAGGAGGGGTTTTGTCGCACAGCAGAGGTGTAGTTTGGGAGTGACATGTGCCAGTCAGTGGGGTGGGGGCGCATTCTGAGGTTTCGCCTTGGGCACCAAGTTTGCTAGAAACTACCCTGTCTGTCAGGCGAGGTGTCTCTTGAATGTGCATATGAAACGTGGCTCCCGTGTAAATGACTAGGGTATTTTCTATAATTTTTGCAGCTAGGCTGTAGCAGTTCTGTTTTTTTTTTTCAAAATTACTTTTATTGATTGTTTACAAAGCGTATGTAACTGCACCTCTCTTGAACAGTGCTCAAAAATTAATCTCGGCAAACGTATCAGTTTGGGTAACATTTAAAATTTAACTTGATTTTAACTCCCACCTCCCTCCCTTATTCCCCCCTTGCCCCGCAATGGAGACGAGACAGGCCGTGAGTTTTGGTCCTTGGGTCACGGGCAAGTTGATCAATGAGTGTACTTGGGGCTCGGGCTATTCATTCATTCCTTTGTAGGCTTCGAGGAAGGGAGCCCATTCCCTTTCCCTGCTAGGGGATATATTGTGCATGGCCCCGTAATGTTTTCCATTGCGTAGAGTTCTCTGGCTTTTCTGGCCCATGTTTTCTCTGTCGGAAGGTCCTTCTCTTTCCAGCCTATGGTGATACAGATCCTGGCGGCCAGCAGGAGGAAGTGAGTCATATGCAGGACTTTACCCTGCGCCCTTCTTGTTCCTCAAGTCTGAATAACACCAGCTTTGGGTCCCTACCCCTGGTAATCACTTCTATTTTCCTTATCCAGGCCAGAACTTCACTCCAATACGTTTGGGATTTAAGACAAGCCCACCACATATGCCAGTAATCGGCAGGGCTTCCACACTCCCTCCAGCACAAGGGGCTAGCATGACTGAACATCTTTGAGAGTCTGAGGGGGTCGTACTGCCACCAGTGCCTTCAGACCATGCAGTTTATATTGCGTTGAGATAGATATTTGTTGCACCATTTCACACATCTTTGACCACAGTTGGTCTGATAGTGGGGGACCTAGATCTTTTTCCCATCTCTTTTTTAGATTCTCCAGGTTGTTTTCCTGTTCCACTATCATGGATCCGAATAGACGGGAGGTGAGGCCTTTACTCGAGTGGGTGTCGCTAAGTATCCGTTCAAAATTGGTGAGGTCTCTTTGAAGCTCATCTTTCCACTCACTCTGATTTCGTGAGCATACCTTTCAGTTGCAGGTATTTGAACACATCAAAGGATCTCATATGCAGTCCTGCCTCCAGGTCCTGGATTGACATGCATCCATCTCGCTTTAGGATTTGCCCCACTCTTTCTAAGCCCGCTTCATACGATTCTTGATACCGGTACTGTTCATGAATTCTGTCTCTGATGGGTGGAGCCCAGATACAGCTCAATGGGGCTAGGCCAGGTTGTAAGACTTTCGATCTCTTTTTTGTTCCACCATAGTTTCAAAAGGGGTCCCATCAGAAAGTGCTGCAATATACTATTAGGGAAAGACTTCTTAGGGGCCCATAGCCACTCACCCAGAGACACCGGTCTAAGTGGGTAGGTCTCGATGGCCAGCCACTGCTTAGCAGTCCTGTTTTTAATATTAAGGTCCTGTACTTGAGAGACCTGATGGGGTAGAAAGTATCATACCTGTTACTCTTTTCTAACAGATTTGCAATTCTTAGTTTTTGACACATGGTGAAACTGTGACCAAAAAAAAAGGCCATGGAACCTGAAAAAAAGTGGACCACATTTGTCAATGACAGTTTGGGCCTTTTTTGCATCTATCTAAGATGCGTAATAGAGTACAGATGCTAGCGGTCAATGGTCGAAGTGTACCCAAAGAAGCCCCCACTGCCCCAAACATCATTACCACGCCCCCTCCTATGTGCAGTTATGTGTTTGTATTTGTATTTATTGATTTATAAAGCGCCTTACACCAAGGCGCTGTACAGTGGAACAACTTAATACATAAAAACATAAACAATATAACGGTGGAAGCAAAATTACAATATGAATCATTCAACAAAACAGTGAAAAGAACAATTAACTGAAGGGGAAAGGGGGAACAGGGGAGTGGGACTGGGTAGGGGGGAGAGTGATGAGTTGGAGGAGGGAAAGGGAAGGGAGAGAGAGGGGAGGTGGGAGAGGGGAGAAAGATAGTCAAGGGGAAAGGATAAGGAGGGAGGGGATGCAGAGGGGGGAGGGTGTTTCAAGGAGGAGAATGGAGGAGGAGAGATTTAAGAGAAGTGCGGAATGAGGAGAAGGTCAGGGTGGAGTGGATTGCGAGAGGAAGGGAGTTCCAGTGCAGAGGCGCTAGGAGTTGGAAGGAGCGGAAACTGGAGGAGGCACAGGGGGATGGAGGTACAGTGAGAAGGAAAAGGTCAGCAGATCGAAGGGAATGGGAGGGGGAGTAGAAAGAGAGAAGGGAGGAGAGATAAGGAGGGATTTGTGTGCCACCCGAAGATTTCCTATGGCCTCACCAGGCCACCCCTATAAAAATATTCTGGGGGCGCCACTGAATCTGCCCATGCATCGCCCAGCTTCAGTTGGTCTGTCTCCACTGCAGCAAGCGACGGCCGCTTTCAGCCATTGCCACTCCCACGAGGAAGACTAAACAGAAATGGGACGGAAAGGCGTGTGCCACAGCTGCTAAAATACTGAGTACTGGTGTAATGGGGCAGTGCTTAATTTGTAAAAAAATAAGTGCCCAAAAAATATTGGCCCCATAATGCCCGGCGCGGCGCCGCCCGCAGTGCGCGCACGGCCTGCACCAGTTCAGTGCTAGACCTAGATTGGCCCACCACCAGTCCATCACCCTGCTGCTGCTCCATGTCACATGTTTGGTGCTGCACCAACTGCTGGCACAGGCTAGTAGTGGGATGGATGCAGAAGGGCACACATGGGTTGAGAAAGTATAATGCTTTAAAGTTGGAAAACACTTGTTATGGTAGGTGTAATGGTTCCTGCATTCCGGCAACCCCAGAGGCAAAAGAGTGCATTTGAACACACTTCAAAGTTCTAGACCACACTTGTTAGACGTCTGGACCATACTTGCTATCCTCATAGTGATAATGCATTTGATAAAATTGTTGCAGCCGGGTGGATGTTATTTTATTTGTCAATTTTGTAGAATGACAATGACTCCCCCACCGCCCACCCCCTCCCACCACCTCCCACCGTCCTGTTTCCCAAATGGCTCTGAGTGGAGCTGGGGTCTCTTGTGAGCCTCACAGTGAGAGTATCTTTCTGTTTTGGCGTACACTAGGAAAAATAATAGACTGTATTTAAAACATTAGGTTTGATTGAATGAAAGTTAACAGATTTTGCAGTAATTACAAATCTGAGACATCCTCAAAAACACGTTTTTATTTAACCTCACACACTGAATAAATAATAAATAAACACGCTAAGAATAAATAAACACATTGGATATAGAACAGAACCAAACAAGAAAGTACAAGGTGCCATGTCTGGCTTTCATTTTAAACTTAGATAAGGAGGTAGAGAAGGCATTGAATCTATATCAATTAAATAGACTGTCAGATGCTATTTAAATGTTATGTTTGTTTGAAGTAAGTAACATTCTGCCAGTCACAGTATTTAGCCTAACATGGCAAAATATTCTGCATAACATTTCACAAAATGCCATGGTAACTCCAGATTCTATTACAACTTTGCCAAAAGCTAGTTGGGATCACCATGGCTAAGCTGCTATAGTAAAGTGCAAATTGCAATATATGAACAAAACAAACAAATGAAAATAGCAGTTACTAAATAAAGTACAAAAAATAATACAGGAAATAATTACAAGTGAAATAGTGTGCATAGTTGTCTCTATTCGCTCATAAAAGCCCATAAAATGTCTAAATATGACCTGGCCATGTCCTCTTTTCATTCCTTACTCCTAGGTTCATCAGCAGCTCTTCGTCCTTTTGCAATCCATGAATTGACATAGGGATGGGGTTGAACTTCTTCAATGGTGGGCCAACAAGATTAATACATAATAAGGATGAAATGGTGTCAGTATGCAGGGATGCTCTTGTTGATGTGCACACAAGATTCATTTGTGAAAACCCTCGTTCACACTCAGCAGTGGAGCTAGCAATAGTGTTCACAGCTGTCAAAAGTTCCTTGTAGTGTCTATTAGCTTCTTTTCCACCCGTCTCCCTATGTTCCCTGTAAGCCCGAATGGTTTGACGAGTGTCACCAATGTCCAATCTTTCACACAGAGATTCTATCTCACTTTCTCCATACATAGGTGTTAACTCATCTGGCCAGTACTGTACAAAACTTTGAGTTCGCTTATTAGCTTCTCGTATGCAACTTTGTTTTCAGCAACAGCAGAACCGCCTGTAGACAACAAACAACTGTAAATTTTCTGCAAGACTGCAAAAAAACTGTCCATGTTCAATTCTTTTGTCGCATGCCTTTCCTTCATGCAGGGTCACTCCTTGGAAATTATTTTCTTCTATAGCCTTCTGGCACTGGGAAGAGTGTTTTCCTCGCCTTTCTACCATTGCCTCAAACACTGATATTTGTCGGCAAATAGCACGATGTGCATCAATGAACGTGTAATCACGCTTTTGTAAGTCAAGAGACAATTCTGATAACTCTTGAAGTGCATCAAACATAATGTCAAGATTACCAACAAACTGCACAGACGAAAGGCACCTACATAGTCCAGTGTACATGTTTCGTGTTGTGCCATCACGAGAGCCATCACTAGATACCAATGTAAAGTGTTTATAAAGCGCAGGATAAGCATTCCAGATAGCCTCTACTGTTCTGTAGCTTGAGGCAACCCAGCGAGTATCTAACACTCTTCCTATTTTACAAAGCTGAATGTCAAGAGCATCCGCACAGTCTTTTAGCTGCAGATGATTTTTCACAGATGTGCTAAAAAGAGAATACAGTTTGTCTAGCAATGGTTTGAAATGATTTGTAGCTTCAATTGACATCATTGACTGCAAGTTCTAAGCGGTGTGCTGAGCAGTGGCAGGCTACAATATTGTGAGAAATTCTTTCTTGTAACCTTTTCACAACCCCGCTATTGCGGCCAAACATTACTGATGCTCCATCACAAGCGACTGACACCAGACATTTGGTGAGAAAGTCCTCACTCATTTTAATTGGCTCCTTTTGGAGCGAAGACAGCAAACTGTTCACTATACCTTCTGCAGACACATCACTGAGCTTGATAAGGCCAACAAAAATATTATCTGGAGACTCCATATCCTGTAGCTGAGTACGTAGGTACACAATTAAAGCCCTTTTTTTTATTTAAGGCAGTTGCCTCATCCAGCAAAAGGCTCACCTTAGGAGAAGAGGCAACTATTTTGGCAAATGTCTTTCGTTCCATTTCTGATGAAATGTGTTGCTGTATACTCGAGCAAGCCACATTGGAATGTAAAATGCGTCCCATATCTAGCCCATTCAATTGCTGGCAGTCTCTCTCAGATTCAAAACCATAGGCTGGCCTGTTCCGCTTTGCTTCTTTATAAGCCGTTCCGAATATTCTGGCAGCTGTTGCTATTTTCCCTGCCTGGGCTCTACAAGTTACTTTAAGCAATGTATCCTTTTTTGCCTGCTCTACTATTTTTGATCCTGTGACGTGTGCCTTCGTTGAAAAATGTTCTGTAATCTTCTTTCGTAAGGATCTTTGTTGCTTGTCTTTGTTGGTACCATATGAGCTAACAGTACACTCAGTCCATTCTTTAGACAATTTCATCCCATGTGTTTTCTCTGCACCAAAGCTATTCACTTCACGGCAAATGGTGCATCCAAGAGTGTGTCCTCTAACAATCAACCATGGGTACTTGCTTTGAAAAAATTGTTTCTGGTCCAGCTTCCAGCCTTTAGGGAGTTGGCCTTTCGTTAAGGGAGCTGAACGTTGCAGAAGAGATAACTGACCAGATTCCGACGTGCTAGTACTTGGAATTTCCGTGTCACTGTCGTTCGGTAGTTCGCGATCTTCATCAGTGATACCAGCAGTGCCGCCCAGTCCCTCTCCGAGTGGAATGCTTGCTGTCTGGATTTCTGTATGGATGTTGACAGTAGTAATGCTGGTGGTCTCATCTAGTGTTTTTTCTGGTTCTTCACAAACACTATCTGAATGTTTACTTCCCTTGCTTGTAGGCTCATCTGTGCTGCATTTTTTACCAGGTTTTGAAAAGTATGAAGAAATTTTCTTCTGGGCTCCAGCCATTCTATGGAAGGAAATGAGAAGTAGGGATAATCAATATCATGGGATTCCTTCCAAGTTTCGATACACACAATGATCAGGCCAGGGGTCAGGATAGGACAACAGACCTCTTAAGTGCTTCAAACGGAATCGAGGACTGGTGAACAGCAAATGTATAAGAACAAACACATATAAATTATAATTATGGTGCACACATGGAATGCGCTTTCCATTAGAGCCGGGCTAATAAATACAAATGTGCACACGTTTGACATGTCCTGGCTGAAGAGAACACTGCAAAAAGAAATCTAACAACAAATACCATGTGGGCGGTTTGTAAATGGCTGCAAAGTACCAGTTGCCTCCTTTTATTCCCCAACACACCACACTGAACCATACAATTTTGCAACTTTTGAAATATCGTTCTGTAGTGTAGTACCCATGCCCGTCTCCATTTAAAAAAAACACCCACTTTCCTTGAGTCAGTAAAACAATTACACCCCACTTATGCTTGGTAACGTACGTCTTTCTTAGCTTGTTTTCAGGGACGAGGATGCAGCGTACCACACAGCAGCCGGCGACTCTCAGATTCTGACTACAATCAGTGCCACCACGATGAACGAACCTCTGATGCTCCGGTCGCTCACTGCAAACCTAAAGGGGGGCAAAGGCACTAAGTCAATTGCATTGCAAACCGCTGGTGTGATACCTGTATGGTCAATAGGAAATTCAACTGCTGGAAGCAGAATTGGGATATTTGGGTTCATACAAAAGGCATGACCATTGCCCCTTGAACTGTATGCACCAAACATGAGGGTGGGAAAAAGAAAGCCTCATAGGACACAGTGGGCCAAATCTGAACTTATTGCAAGAGAGACATTTTACTAACAGGGCAAACATTCTAGGGCAGGATGGACTTAACATGATAGGACGTTACACTGCACAATATTTTACTGACCTCTATCACAGCACCCGCATACATATGTTTGACTTGCCTTCAACAGTGCACAGGGGAAGAAGAGGGTAGAGAGAACCTTTTCAGTGGAAGTCAGGTGAGATTATATTATTTGCCCAGGATCACACATTTATGCTGAACAGCAGGCACCTCCCAGGGTGCTGCTAATGCTTCATAAATATACCTAAAAGCTTTACACATAATATTGCTGTTAATTGAGACAACTAGAGTAAGGGCCCCGCCACCCCCCAGTCTGAATTTGACTGACCTTACTTTACATTATTATTGCGGCCAGGCCACTGCTGGCGGTGGCTGCAATAATAATGTAAGGTGAGCGGCTGCGGTGCCGGCAGCAGCCTTGGTCGGATGAGTCCCTAGGCAGGCTGGGCAGCCCTAGGTCATCCGACCAAGGCTGCAGCAGTGCTGCCCCACCCACGCCGCGTTACTTAAGGCTAAGCCAAAAAGGTACTATATTTGTTTTTTATTTTATTTTTTATTGGCAGAAATGCCTTTAAAAAAGAAGAACAGATATAGCACTACAATGTATTCTCTCTTCTCTCCTTAAATGTCCGGGTAACTCTCATCTGTTAAAACCTTAACATCATAAGATCACAGGCCGCATTCGAGCCTTCGCCAGCAGGGAGCCTCTTTGATGCATTCTCACAGTTTTGCCCTTGTTATAGGTATTATGTCAGTAGTTTTTTCAACAGGCTCAGGAAGCGAATTAACGCGTAGTTCAGATGTTTCTCCTGGCTGTCGAACAGGGCTTGCCACCAGTCGTCCGCACTTGGCGTTTGAAATTGCGTTAGATGAGGCCCTAATGTCAGTGTTCTCTCCCGATGTAGTCTCTTGCAATGGAGTGTCAGATGTTTTAAAGTTTCTTCCTTCTGATTGTAAAATCTACAGGCTACATTAAATTCTTCTGTTTTGCGTAGCTCTCTAGACCACTCTCTTGTTTTAAATGCGTTTAGTCTGAAATGTAGAAACAGGGCACTACTGCCGTTATCTGGGAACAATTCGATATAAGTCTGTAGAGTGTTTAGATTTCAAGCTTCACACGGGACATCCTTCATTAAATTATTAGCTGATCTTAAGTTCCCAGTCACGATCCAGTCCATTCGCCAGACCTTAGTTTTTCCGGCATCCGGGTTGTCGTGTAGGATTTTTAGGTCGATGTCGTAGAAAGCCAATATTTCCTCGCAGCGTTTATACCACAACAACAGCAGTCAGTTGGGATTTCCTTTGCTAGGATTTTGTAATATTTCAAATTGCAAGGCCACTTTCTTCATGGTCACCTTTCTGAAGAGGCTCAACAGGTTCCAGCTAACTCGTGCGTTGATTGATATTAAGTTTAGCTCGTATCTGATACATGCAGTTGATGTACCCTTTGGTAGTTGCAAAACCCTTACCCAGAAGATGTTTTCTAGGGTGGACCAGACATCCGCAGAGCATCCGAGAGGGTTTTCTGCGCCAAAGATCAGGGCCGCCACTACCTTTTGGCAGTAGAAGTTCCTTACCGGTTTTATTGAGAATTTTCCGTATTTCTTGTGTAATATGCTAGCTTGGCATGCAAATTGCCGGCATTTGGTTTTGGCTACCTGTTCCCATTGACTGTCGTTCAGGCTTGAATTGATTTGCATGCCTAAGTATCTTGTGTTTGTTGTATTACTTAGCCACTCTTTTCCCAAGTGCCATTTAGGTTTTTTGTGCTTTGATGTTTTCAAGTTTTGCAGTGTTAGCACCGCACACTTCTTTTTGTTGATTTGTAAGCCGTTAGCTCTCACATATAGTTCCACTGCATCGATCTTTCGCTGTAGGCCTATAGGTGTTACATCTAACAATATTAGGTCATCGGCATATAGCATCCAACTTAGTGGGGCTCTGTGTATTTTTGGAGAAAAGGAACGTACGCTGTCAATTGCTCCTCCAATGTCCGATAAAAATAAGTTGAATATTATAGCAGCCAGTGGGCAACCCTGTTTAACCCCACAGAAGGTGTTTATCGCTTTGGACAGGGTGCCTTTTTGATCCAGGCGAATTTTAATGCTTGTACCAGTGTGGAGCTCTTTGATGGCCGCTATCAGATCTTCCGGACATTCCCACGTCTTCATTTTCTCCCATAGTAGCTCTCTATCTATGCTGTCGAAGGCATGTGAGAAGTCTATCAGTGCGAGGTACACCTTGGTTCTTGTTCTTATGGCTTCCATTTTGAGGAGATTGATTAAGAGGAGATTCAAGGCGCAGCCTACACCCTTGACAAAACCAGTCTGTCGTGGGTCCAGATGTTTAGAGTCAGCTGCCCATTTCACAAGTTGTTGTTGTAGAAGAGTCGCGTACACTTTGCCTAGCACATCTAGCAGTGCGATGGGTCGGTAGTTTGTCGGGTCAGATCGATTCCCTTTCTTGAAAATTGGAATGATTATTGCGCATTTCCATGAATCCGGGCTTTTACAGTTAGCTACTATTCTTTTGAACGTCGTGTGGCATAGCTCCGCCCACAGCTCTGGATTTTCTTTGATTGTGTGGTTTGTTAGACCATCCAGGCCTGGTGCTCTGGAGGAGCTAGCTCTTTTTATTATCTCCTCGATGTAATTTTTATCAAAATTTATCTTCCATTTTTCTAGGTTAGATGATGGAGTCTCTACTGCGGTTGTTCTTTTACTGTACAGCTTCGAGAAGTGTTGTATCCACTCAGCTTCAGTAATTACATTTGTCAGCAATGCCATTTGCGGGGCTCCTTCGTTGTTGATTATCTTCCAAAAATCAGAGGAATTTTAGTTTTGCAATTTTTCCATTATTAGTTGTGAATCGTTCTGCATCATATCTGCTTTGTGTGTTTGTAACCAGTTTTTGTACTTTTGTTTGCAATTTCTTTTTGCAGTTAGATAACTATTGGAGTCAGTTTTCAGTAGATGTCTTATTTGCACTCTTAATTCTCTCTTTCTTTTTCTCACCTCTAGGTCAAATGTATGTTTTGCAACAAAGCCACGAGCTTTGGATCCTTGATGTTTTTCTTTGAAATCGTCTAAGAGATGGATATATTCAGTCTCCTTTTGCTCATCCACATATGTGGTTAGTATGTTTTTAACCTCTGTCTTCTTTAATTTCAGTCTGACCCTGTTGGATTCAATCATTACCAGGAATTTCCATGTTGAGGATTTAGCTCCATAAGCTGTGATGCATGACAGAATGACTAAGTCATGATCACTATTGGTCATAGGGTGCACCACGAGTGATATCGCGTGTTGATGTATTTTCTCACTGACATAAAAGCAGTTAAGCGTCGATCGTTGGGTGCCTCTAGATCAAGTTGGTTTAGCTGGAATATTACCTGCTAAGTTTCCGTTCATCAGCATGAGGTTTCTTAGCTCCATCTCTGTCGCCCATTGACTGGCGAGTTGTGTTTTGTTTGAGTTATTTGGATTCGATTCGATGTTTGATGTTAGACAGTTCATATTCAAGTCTCCACAGATCACAGTATCAGCGCCTACGTCTGCTTTGAACCAATCATCTATGACAGTTATAACTTGGTCTATATAGCCATTGCCGCTTATTATCTTGTGGTTCCAGTATAGATTCAGGATGTGGATTTTCTTGTTTCCTACGTTACTTTGTGCGATTGTCGTTGCCTGAATGTAGGGAGTCACGTTTTCGGTATTGAGGATTTGGTTTCCGGAGCTTTTTTTGACCATGGTAATAAGGCCTGCCATGGGCCTACCCATCAGTTGTTTGATAGCTGGATTGAATGCAATCTCATTTTCTCCAGAGATGGGACAGTTGTCCAGCCACGTCTCTTGAAGGCACACGACATCCAACCCTGGAAAGCAGCTCTCTTGGTATAAATGCACAAATCCTCTGCTGTTCCAGGAGCCAAACTTGACTGTCGGGGGGCGAGTTTTCTAGTTGGCATTAGCTTTGAGTTGTTTTATTCAGGGCTTTTGCAAGCCACCCCCAGTTGTCCGATGATTCGTTTTCGTTATTTTCCAGTTCCACTGTGCAGTTTTTCTTGTTGATGGCTTGAGTGCCAATGACTGTGATTTGGATTTGTTCCACCAAGTCGTTTTGAGCATATTCCACTTTTTTTAGGCCACAATCGCTGTCGATGCTCTGGTTTCTATTATGTCGGCCAACCTCTCGCGTTTTCTCAGAGCTCTTCACTTCATTACTTTTCTTCCAAAAGGGTGAGACTTTTCTTCCAAAAGGGTGAGACTAACTGTGGTTCTGTAGTTTTATTAAAGTGGTTTTTATAATTATCTTCATTGGTTAATTCCAGAATGTCGAATCCAAGCGACATCAGCTCAGGCGTTGCATCTAAGATACTGTTAGTTATCATTTTTGATTTCAGATGTAGTAATACAAGATCATTTTGGCCTTCCTGTGGAAATTCCACTGTTTGGATGTCATACGATTGTATCGTTCTCAGACGCGGGACGCAGTGGAGTAATCGTAGAACATTATTGCGGTTCATGATCACGTCATCTTGACTTTCTAATCTTTCAATCTTTATTTTATAGATGGATATGGAAGTTTTGTTGTCTGACTGCTCATTTTGGTGAGGGGCACTTCCTTTATGTTCGCAAGGTGCTTGTTTTATAGCAGGAGCTTTGATCGCCGAAAGTCCTTTCCCATGGCACTTGTTTGGTGCAAATTTTCGAACATCAGCATAAAGCTCTCGATTTTCGTTCCTGCGTTCTAGCTTGGGAAGGCTTTTGGGTACTTTTGTCTTTTGACACTCTCTAACCTCGTTTTTCTTGAGCATCATTTCCCGTCTTTCTGTCAGAGTGAGGAAGATAGAACTAGCCTCCACAGGTAGGGCTTTTTCGGTGTTTGCGAACTTGGGGATCATTGTACAAATTCTTTGTGGCGTTGTAACATGTGAAGACAACAATGTTGATGTTGGTTTTAGTTCTGACTCCCACGGAGGCGCTGGCCTGGTTCGCGCTGCTGTGACCTCTTCTAAGGTAATGTGCAGGGTTCAGAAGACGGACTGGACCGGGCCCCCAAATCTGGCTTGTCTGGCTCGCAGAAGTATCCTTCTGTAGGCGAAAATAGGGGATTAACTGTCTGCGGGGTAATGCAATCGGCCTCCCACTTTCCCCTCCCACCCTCCTCGAAACCCTTCTGTGATTCCTCGTAGCGTCTCACCTTAGGGTCTGGAAGGACAAGCTCTCCATCCTGCTTCTGATGCAGGGGCGCGTTGGTATCCAGTTACTTCACTGGATTTTCGGATTGGTGAGAACCAAACTTGCTTGGCTTCCAGGTAAGTTTTTTGATAAGAGGTTCCCCTTGTGTCCATGCATTAATGTACTAATACTAGTGTCTTTTTCCCCATAGGGGCCGGGATACGGAATGCCGGGGAACAGGCACCGACCCGAGATGAGAGGTGAAATCCTTGTAGAAATCAGGTAAGTCTTTAATGAGCTTTTTTTGGTAATGTCTTTTCATTCGCTCATTAACGCTGATGTCTCTTTTTCCCTTTAGGGGCCGGGGTCCGGAAATGCCAGGATGCGGCGCGGACCCAAAATGGAGAGGGAATGAATCAACAGGTAAGTCTTAACATGGAGATTTAGCTTTCCTTATTCCCTTCTATCTCTCACCTTTTGTTCTGGTCTTTTTCTCCCTAGGCGCTGGGGCGTGACTGCGAATCCGGATGATCGCTGCTGAACATGGAGGCGCCCTGTAAAGGTGAGTGGAATGCGGCGCTGCAGCGATCGACGCGATGAGCTTTTAAATAAAAGTCTTCCTTTTCAGGATTGTCGGCGAGATGTCTCCGGGATGCGGTTTTAGCAGGTAAGGACTTTTCCTTCTTCTGTTGTCTTCTTCTCTTCCTTTGCAGGTGATCCAGGATGCTGGCAGGCGTGGCAGAAGTCAGGATGCAGGAGCAGACACGGTGAGCGTCCAGCTGCTAGATGCAGAACAACGCGAAGCACGTGTGGCTGTTCGGGTGGGGTTTAAATCGCCTTGGAAGAAGTTCCAGGTATATATCCTTCCTCCAATCAGGTATGTATCCTTCCCCGACCACGCCTGGATGGTAAATTAGTCCCACAGGTAAAGTAGTTCCTTTCAGGCCTCAAGGAGGCCGGGATCCTGCAGCATGATCTGCATCAGGTAAGTGCACCCAAGCACTCCCATAATGAGCCTGGCGCCTATGGCGCCAGGACTGATGTCTTTTATGAGCCTGGCGCCATAGGCGCCAGGACACTGTCCAAAGCGCCCCTATATGGGGTTTCTGGGTCCTTCCTTGGGGACTGGATGTCCGCTTTCGGGGACGCAGGGCTTGAACCGGCTCCCCGGGAGCAGGCATCATGACATTGGCTCCAATTCGTCAGTGTCCTCATAGGTTGACATATTTATCAGCTCGTTCATTTGTTTGGCTTCCTTGTCAGATTCCTCACTTTTTTGATTTGAGAGCTCACCTGTCACCTCCTTTTGTAAGCTCTTTTTATTCAGGGTTGGATCCACAGGTTTTATGTCTGGTTTACGGTTACATTTACTGTTTTTATGTTACGTAAGAACTTTCTGGAGTTGTTGCCACGTCGAGAGTTCTTAGTGCATTGATTTTTGTTTTTTTTAATTTGAGGTTGCTTACTAGTTTAAGTGTGTCCCAGTAATCTGATTAGTGTTTCCCTTGAAGATCGCAAAGATGCCATTGTTCCTTTCAGTCTCAGTGTCAAGATGCCCAGAGGCGCAATCTTGCAGTCTGCCACATTTCTCGATGTCAGTTGAGGTAGTTGGTGTTTGTGGATCGAGGGAGGATGGATTCAGTGTCGATCTCGTTTTATCTAAGAGTGTTTGAAAGCAAGGCTTGTTAAGTTGTTCCTGTAAGTGCATACTAGGTGGAATAACTTTTGTTGCGTTATCAAGCACTTCAGGATTCCTTATCTCCTCCAATCTTATGTCTTCATGTAAACTTTTCTGCTGTGTGGCATCATCTTTGGTTAGATCTATAGGTGGTGGCAGAGGGCTAGTCACCTTTTGGCTTCCGATTGTGATGCTCTCAGGTTGTTGCAATGGAGAATCACGTTTATTCAGATCGGGCTCCAGGTTGGTGCTCGCCTGAGGACATGTTTTGTTATTCATGCAGGTCAGCTCTTGGGAATCCGGACGGATACTAATGCGTTCATCGTTGGCAAACTCTGTTGGGGTTTTCCTTGTTTTTAAAAGTTTGAGTGCTTCTTTAGCGATTTCTGCCAGTAACTTTTTTTCCGATCCGTTAGTTTTCCTTTGATCCAGAAGAGTATTCAGGTAAGCCTCAATTCTTTTGTTGGAGTCTCGTTGCACTTGGTTCCTTAATGTGATTTCCATGTCCAGACCTACGAGTTTTGAGTTGATCATTGCAACCAGTGTGGACAGATCTCTGAGGTTCCCATCTACTTGCTCGTATAGTTTTAGAAATGGAGCTATAGATATTGCAAGAGAAGACATCACAAGCGGTTGAATCTCTTTCATTATGCATCCGACTAGTTCAGAAGAAAACTCCTCATGCTTATTTTGTGGGGATTGGTGCGTTCGGGTTTGGGGCACCTTGGTTTGTTGTACTGTGGCTCTGACTAAGAAGAGTCTGACGATGATGACGAAGGGAGGGGTGATTGTCTCGTCTCAAGGGCACCTCCGTGCCTGGATGGGGGTGTTGTTGGTTTCATTAAAGTCTGTAGAGGGATTTTTGTGCCTTTTCTCTGTGAACACGGTAGGGTAGGAGATAGGCTGTGGTCGATATGCCTACGTTTCCAATAGGCGTTTTTCCATTGCGATAGAGGCGGAGCTCCCAAGGTCTCCTTCATTACATCTACAATATCTTCAATGGCCTCGGTGACACTGGGCTCATGGATCGGAGTGTCCGGTCTGTCTTTTACTGTGGCGCCTCGTGCTTTATTTATTAGTGAGATGTCATTTAGTATCTTGTTAATGACTTCCAGTGAATTTCTCCTGTTGGATCCCATAGCAGTAGACTCATTGATGCGAAGGGTCTCGATTGTGTCATGACGTGCTTGATGGAAAACTTCATCGTCGTTAGGAGAACCGACCCATTCGTCCCTAAGTCCCATTTTTTGCTTTAGATGTAGATGCACTTCTCTGTTTGCCGGTAAGCTCTTCGAGGAGATTGAGGAGGAGTCAGATCTATTTGTGGTTGGGCTTTCCTTCGTCGCTTCCATCTCGATGACCTGTAGTAAGATGCCACTTTCATCGTGGATCAAGGCCTGGCCCATGTCGGTTTCTAGAAGTAGTTTGCGAGGAGAACCATTAGTGCCTGACTCGGCGTCGCAGGTATCATTACTCAGGAGCGCGCTTGAAGGATCACTTTCTGGGGCTCCTTCTGTGTTAAGGGGAGCGAGACATAAAGCCGCTGGGCAGCTCGCTATCCGGTTTTCCCCCGCGTTCTGCGGACTTATAGTGCGAAGCTGATTATTGGTCATATCATCAGGAGTTTTCAGTTGTCCTTCTCTTATTTGCATCTGGTCTAGATCTTAGTCTAGATCTTGTCTGTTTTCGGGGTCAGATGCTGATGATGAACAGTTTATCTCCCCCGTGCAGTCACCGTCACAGTCTGACTTGCATTCGGGTTTGCAATCGGGCTTGCTCGACTGCCGCCGTGTGGGTTTGCGTGAGGTAGCCAGCGAGTTCCATCTTCGCAACTGTAATCTTGTTTGTGGGTGTAGCAAACTTTCCGCGTGTAGGCGGCCAGCAGACGCCGTTTTAGTCTGTACTTATAGGTCCGCGTTAAGTTTTCCAATAGGGCCTTGTGTTTCGGTCATTCTCTTTTTGGTGTGAGTGCTCGAGTCTCTACAGGTGTGTGTTCAACTCAGCTCAGTTTTAGAGTGATCTCCGTACTTGGGAGATTAGGGATCAAAGGGGTCAGGCCCCCCGCAGACTCCCAAAAACACCCCACCCAAATGATAGACTATTTGAATCTGGCGTTATGCGCTTTTTGCTCAGCTTTCAGAAATAGATAGTATCGGATATTTACTTAGAGTGCGGGGTTAGCTCACCTTGTTTATCCGAAGCAGTGAGTTCAACCGGACTCCAGTCTCAGCTCTGGGTAAGAACACTCAGATGTTGTTAATCCGTCAGTCTGTTACCTTTATATTGCGCTCCTCCAGCGCCAAACAGCCACACAACAGCCAGCGCCCTTTATGCCGTCGGGCTTATCCGTATATAAGTAACTAGAAACAAAGCTGGAGTCGAGGGTATACGCCGATGAAATGAGTCCACCCACTTTTTTCAGATGGTGGACTCAGTCCCCACTGAGCTAAAATGAGAACCATTGAATCACTTATATTGAATTAAAGCCGACCTCGGGATTGAACCACAGTAATCAGGTTTGTAGGCCGGACACTTCACCGCTGTAGCCTGTATTATATAACCTGATGAAAAATAGCAAACAACTAAAGGTACAATGTTGCATTTCAGTACTGCAAGTCACAGGGAAAAATGTTGTATTGGTTCTTGGAGTTCAAAAATGCACCACTTGTAACGTTTTTAAAAACATTTTTAGAAGAAAATATCCTGTCTGGGTTTTGTGTGTGCGTTGTTTTGATGAAAGGCAAATGCCATTCGTTTTGTGCAATTTGGGTGGTTGTGCAAAGCCAATTTAATGAAATGTACATACTTCACCTTGATATGCTCATTTCTGGCAACGTCACTTATCCCATTGCATTTGTTGATGAGTCCCCCCACTTTAATTTTTAGGGCTTGACCCCTGACTAGAAACATGGTTTGCTGAAAGAATTAAATCTGTCAGCTGTGAAAATGACTATGCATGTTTGTGCGCGGTTTATTTTCTCCATACTGTGGTGTTCTTGGCACCAGCTGGCAGGCTGAATCCCCTATGCAACTGCGACTTCATATAAACGGAACTTTCTGCTGAGGAAAACTTTCTTTATCTACCCCGAGCTCTGAGCAGGCCTGTCGTATCGTTACTTTTCCTGTCACCCACAGCGCGAGCAAAGTCCCTGAACATCCCTGGGACTGAGGCTGAGCCAGGTTTGGGAAAGGCCTAACTCTCCAAGGAGTTGGAATCAAGGAAGTGCTTTTCTGCAGCAGTGCAAGCAGCCAAATCATGAGAGAGAGAGATCCCTGCACGGATGCTGCCTTGCAGTTTGCAGTTCTTTTTGAGGATTATAACACCGTCAGTGAACCCGCTGCCGTGATAGTGAACGGGGAGGGGAGGGCTGTGTTCTAACCCAGGATGTGTCCTATGCAGAACAGGGGTTACGTTTTGTTATTTTGCCTTGTGTTTGTAAATCGCCCATCTCCAATGTGTAGTGCACACATCACTCGCAATGTACTGGGGAGGGTTGCAGCTGCAGCGAGCAACAGCAGGTCGCTCGCAATCTGCTGCGCTGATGCTGCAGAGTTGCAAGAACATATTTGTCACTTACTTACACACAAATCAAGCACTAGCTAAAGCACACACTTAGACGCTTAGATTGTGGTCTGATGCTAACCTGTGCTGGGACAGTAGCCACTTCCTCTGAGTAAATGTGTATTCACTAATCCCGCCATAAAGGGCCACAATTGAGGGGAGTGGGTGCATGACAAAACTGACCCTAACATTTCGGTGCATACGGCATTTCAGTTCACGACCAACCCATCATTTGCTGGACAAAATTATAAACCCCTTTACAGCTTGTCAGTTGTGCAGTATTATGGTGGGGAAAGATGGTGTCCCAGGTTGGGTGTGTAGAGTCTGAATCCGGTGGTTTGAGTGTGAATATGCTGCGGTGTATTGAGCGGCCGGCCTGGGCTGAGTTTGGCGGTGTGCTTATTGCACCCAGCTTGAGTAGAGGTCGTGGGTCATTGACCCAGTGGCTCACTTTAAGCTGGTGTGCCTGCCGTGTATCTAATTTAAGCTGAGTGTGTCTTCTGATTGATGCAGACTGCAGTCAGCGGTGTCTGTACAGTAGTGCCAGAGTTGATGCACAACACACCTGGGTAGAATGAGATGGTGGCAGCAGCGATTGCTCGTGTTAAAGGCCGCTTCGCTTGGTGTGCATGTAATAAGTCATGTCATTTGTTTTGAGTAGCACACGTCTGCACTTCTATCCCATTATAATCTTTGTCAATGTGGTTTGGCTAAAATGCAGAGCTCTGCTAATTGAGATGCCGGGTGCCCTAGCACTGTGCGTCGTAGGTACGCAGGGCGGA
The DNA here is from genome assembly GCF_040938575.1 of Ambystoma mexicanum. Lineage (NCBI taxonomy): Eukaryota > Metazoa > Chordata > Amphibia > Caudata > Ambystomatidae > Ambystoma > Ambystoma mexicanum. The sequence goes on from NC_090931.1 coordinate 232,994,097, forward strand.
CATTACAACCCCGATTTATGGAACTGAGCAAATGGGTATTTTTGCAGTGCAACGCCAGTGCAAAGTTCTTTGTGTACTGCCAAAATGGCTTTGCTCTGCAATAATCCACTTTGCACAGTTCCAGGAATCAGGGTTTAAGTGTGTGTGCTAGCGAGAGCGTTCTGTGGACTGATGTGCCTATTGCAATGGTGGTACCCGGTGGGCTGATGTGCCTATTGCAGTGGTGGTACCCGGTGGGCTGATGTGCCTATTGAGATGATCAATAATTATCCTGAAAAGCCTGCTCTGCTAAATGCGAGTGCTTCTCACTCACCAAGTGCTCATGGCGCAGCTTAGAAAAGATGTCTGTCTTAAAATAAGCAGACATTAGCAATGCGTGGGAGTATGATGTGAAACGGGGAAGTGGAGGCAGAAAAGACGGTGAAATTACGAAACAGGCTTGCAAGAGAATCACGGGGGGTTAAGGGGATGGAAGAGGTAGAAAGAGGAAGGCTGAATAATACAACTAGACAAGGCACACAAAAGACAGCTAATGCTGTATGGTGAGGCGGAAAAAGACCATGCACAGAACAAAGCACTACAGAGTGAGGACGATGCCAATGGGTGTTAGGGTGACTGGATGTGTCCATGTTATGTGGATACCATTGTTACTGTTCTTGTATTTCCTTTAACAGGTCATTGCATTCTGGGAGGTGTAGTCTTAATTAACTTCAATTGAACACATTGGACTCAAGCACTCAATATTTTGTAGCGGAACAGGGTGTTGCAGAGCAAGTTTGGATGAGGTGAGCGATACTGAGATAGTGTCGAGACACTGATTCAGTGAAACCCGAGGAGGTGGGCAAAAGTGATACCGCGGGAGGGGGAGAGCACATTGTTTTTACAGAAATTAAACCGAAGAGGAACCTGGAGGGATGGTGAGAGAGCAAATATAATTGACGAGGGGAAAAGTTGGATGCACTCAAAACCTGTGAATAAACGATGTATAAACATGGCAGGAGAGATGGTGAAGGAATGAGAAAGAAAAGAAGAGGGGAGAAGGGCGGCATAGAGGGATAGCAACAAAAGCGATGGAAGGAGGAATGAATAAGTGAAGAACGGGTGGCGGTTAGTTGCAAAGATTGAAACACGAGGGAGAGAAACAATCACAGAGAAGAAAGATGGAGAAATGGACAAAGAGAGACACCAATATTATATGGGAAGAAAAGAGAGGGTGCAGAGAGAAAGGGCAGAATATATAGGGTGAGAACGTGTGAAAGGGTGAGGAAAGACAATGGGAGAGAAGGTTAGGGCAAACGTGTTATCGATCTGGGAATTTCAACAGGGAGGTTACAATGGAATTTCACTAGCTCATGATGCATTAATAGTTATTTGTTCGGATCTTAATTGAACGTGAAGCTCCGAGAGTTTTGACGTTTTGAACCATATCTTTACCTTTTCTGGCTGCAAAATGATTCTAATTTCTAATCAATGTGGGGTCTGGAAGGACCCGGGCCCCTCAAAGGTTAAACAAAAAAACAGGCGAATACATACATGAGCGGTGGCGTAACACAAAATGTGGGGGCCCCCCTGCAAGCCATGCTTAGGGGGCCCCCCGAGCCCGGCAAAAATTCATGGGTCATGCCACACTTTGGGCCGGCCTAGATTATCACGCTTGCCCAATACGCATGGACGTGCTGCTGAAGGGGTATACCGCACACTGTACTAGGAGAGAGATATAAGTATGTGTTTTAATGCAATATACAGCACACTTTCTGAGGAAAAATTGGCTAAAAAGCCAGAGTGTTTGCCATTGTTTTGTAGGGTAAAACCAATCCAATACATGCAAATCACGCGCTGCTATTAAAAATGCCATGCCACATTGAAAACATGTCCCACTGGCTGCACAATGTAGACCAGTGTAGACGCGTAATAACATTACAGTAAAGCATGCCAGGCCACATTTAGACATACCTAGACTGGTTGCGCAAAAATGCCAGTCGAAGCAATAACACTCATCAAGAAGAGAGCACACATTGAAGCCCGGGTCTCTGCTGCCTCTAACAACACTGCCAAACTCTTTACAATTTGCATGGAACTGGTCAATCCTGTTGCGGTCTCCACCTCTCCTGTTCCCTCCCAGACCCTCTGTATGGCTCTGGCCTCTCACTTCTCTGCTAAAACTCAGGACATCCTGTCCTCTAGCTCCTCTTCCTCTCCCTCTCTTGGCCCCCCTTTGGTCATCTCTACCTCTCCTCGTCCTTTCTCCTCTTTCTCTCTGACAACACCTGACAAGGTTTCTAGACAAGTCTGATCCATGAAAATGATGTCCAAAAGGTGCTCCCATGCTCCTCCAGAACCATCAAGGACCATATTGACACGCTGCACCTTGGCCGATTTCTTTAATCACTCTTTCACCACTGGAACGTTCCCTCTCCCCTTAAGCACTCCCTTGTGCACCCACTCCTCAACACGCCGTCTGTCGATCCTACCTGTCAGGCAAACTATCGCCCAATGTCCATCACCCCATTCCTGGGCAAACTCTTGGAAAAAAGCTGGCCATCTCCCAGCTTACTCTCCACATTGAATCTGTTGGTTGTCTCCATGACCATCAGTCTGGCTTCAGAGCTGCCAGAGGCACCAAAACCTCTCTCCTGAACACCTGTGAAGATCTGCTCTCTAACCTTGATTTCAGCATTCCTTCTGTCCTAATCCTCCTTGATCTTTCCTCTACTTTCGACACAGTCAACCATGCCATCCTGATAAATCGACTACGTGAGAACCTGTGCATCACGGATCAGGCCCTGGAGTGGCTGACCTCCTTCCTCTTGGACTGCCCGCCCAGGTCCAACTTGGTCCCTTTCCCTCTGCCACCTCTCTACCTGTGGAATTCCCCAGGGCTCTATCCTCTCACCCTTGTTTTTCAACTTCTACTTGGCCTCTTTGGCCTACCTTCTCCTCTAACTTTCAGTGTTATGGGGATGGCACTCAGCTTTCCTTCAGGCTCCTTTCATCTCTTGCTCATTCCTGACTGTCTATCTGTGATTCAGGATTGGTGCACCACCAATGATATCTACCTTAGTGCCATTAAGATGGAGATCCTTCTCATTGGGACCCCTGCCCCTGCTTTCCCTCTATCACCCTGGCCGCCCACCTAGGGCCCTCTTCCTTCACCTTCATGCGAGGCAAAAAATCTTTTGTGTCAACTTTGACTCCACTCTCTATTTCTCTCCTCACATCTCGGATGTTGCCAAGACGTCCCACTACCTACCAGCTGCTCCTCCTTTAAATGGACACTTCCCTTTCTCACTTTCCCCCAGAAGCTCACTGTCTCCAGAGCCCTGTTTCTCTCTAGGCTGGACTACTGCAACAGCCTCTTTCTCAAGCTGCCTTCCTCTCTCCGCCCTCTGGAACTAATCCAGAACAGGACAGCAAGACTTCTCCTTGGCCACAAGCCATGGGATCATATCTCTACAGCCCTGAAATCTCTCCACTGGCTCCCGGGGGTTGCAATAATCAAGTTCAAGACCCTTTGCATTGTCCACAAGGCTTTCTGGCGTCGGGCTCACACTACATCCAATGCTCGCTTCCAAAATAACTTTTTTCTCGAGCCCTTCCCCCGGCTACCTCCAACTCTCTAAGGGCTAGACACTTCTTCAGGCAGAGAGTGGGGGGTAGATCTCTTTCCTCTGCAGATGCCTCTCTGCGCCTCCCAAACTTTAGCGGACCACCTGATGTTCCGGAAGCAGCTCAAAACTTTCCTCTTCTCCTCTGCTTTCGCTCTCCATCCCCTGCTGACCTACCTGACCTCCCCTGCTGACCTACCTGACCTACCTGTCGCCTGTACCAACTGGTTGCTTGGCTACCCTCAGAGTCTCACTGAGTCCAGGCTCTTTCTTGATCTGTCACCCTTGCACTGCCTCTGGCCTACCACACACTTAGGGACTGTAACTGTAACCCTACAGTCCCCTGTCCTCCTTGCACTACCTAGAGCCTCACTGTCCTAGCTGCACTTACTCAGAGCATTAGAGCCCTGTTTTCCCCTCCCTTCTTCCTTGCACTTCCCCATCCCTTTCCCCTTGCATTTCTCATTCTTGCACTTGCACGATTTGACTGACACAAGGCCTAGTAAGATCATTTGTCTTGTCCACCATCTATCTTCACACCATTGCTTGTCGCTCCAAGAAACACTTGTTTATAGGCATGTTATAATAGACTTATATCATATCATTTTATCACAGATGCTCAAAAAAATATACAATACTGCAGTAAGAAATGGCCATACTGGCAGCACCCAAATGACAATCTAGCCAGGTAATTACACTTAGCAGGACTGCTTTATCAGAAATGTGCAGTTAAAAAAAGGTCATAATAAACTGAGGATTAACTAGACTGGGTGCACCAAAATGCCTCTCTAGCCACTAATACCACATATCATGCCTGCTGAGCCTGGACATGGACAACCATTATGATTTATCGCACAATTCCACCGCCCACACATCCCCTCTCCCTCCCATGCCCTACCTCAACCTCCAAAATCAGCTCCTTGGCCCAGAATTACCTTCACGTCCCTCTTCCTTGTCCCAGAGCTTACATTTGAGGATCCTTGCCTCATAGGTAAGTACTGGCATGAGGAAGAGTGGGATTAGGAGTAATGAATATACAGGTAGCTAAGTCAGGCATTACCTCCATGTACCTCTACCTCATCCCAGTGCTTGTGTATGAGGCATGGTGCCTCATACCCAAGTACTGCCTCATACACAAGTACAGGGACAAGGAAGAATAGGGCTAGGACTAATGACGATTACCAGTAAGTAATTATGGCATTAAACACAAGTAGGGGCTTAACAATATTCAGTTGACTGGGCTGCAGCACTCACCCCCAGAACATGTGGGCTATGTTGACTCAACCTGGCTGACCTTCAGAGCAGTTACCGGACAGAACAGGACACAGTTGTTAAATGGCACCTGGGTTTCGCTGTTAACAAGGGCCCAGCCGTTACTAACGTAAAGCATTTCACTTTTAGTACCTGCATCCAAATGGCAAATTTTTTAGGCAATTGAAATTTGATGTGGGTTTAGTACTTTCATGCCAGGGAAGTGATTGGAAGGGTAGAAAGGGAACATGAGACTGTTCATTCTCACAACAGTTCATAAGTGGGTGCTTTTACACTTAAAGGATAGAGTTAACTGCTTGTACCATTGAAGCTGCACTAGAATAGTCTCATTAAAATGCGTAAAGAAGTTAGATGCCCCCACACAAATAAGTTTGCTTCCCCCACCACCCGTGAAGTTAGTGCCTCTTCCAACATTTGAAGAATCAGCCCCCCGAAATGTAGTTTTTGTTGTGCCCCTGAACACAAGCACAAACACCATTCACCATATACATGCATGCCCAGCCATCCTTACATTTAAGTGTGCACTCTTTCACCATACAGGCACACCCAGGCAGCCATTCACCATTCACACATTTAAGTGTGCACCCTTTCACCATGCACGCACACACGCACACCCAGTCACCCATATATTTGTGTGCACCCTTTCACCATACACTCACACAGGTAGCCACCTCCACATTTAAGTGTACACCCTTTCACAATACACTCACACACCTCATTGGTTTGAGGGTCGCCCTATTACTAAAAAAGAAATTGGGCCTCAGTATAAGTTTGCTGGTCTGGTAACAACGGTAGCGGTAAGCTTGCCAGTACCGTTGTTACCAGACAGGCAAACTACGAGTTCTGCTCCCGGGTGCCGTCACGCCCGCCGGTCTGACCTGGCTGGGCGCACCGCCACCCGCGAGCAGAGCATGTCGGATGCACCAGCACCATTCTGAATGGTGCCGGTGCATCCAAGCTCCCCATTCCCATTGAACCCTATGAGGATCAAATGAGAATGGGGAGCATTTTTTTCCGGCCCCCGCGTATGGCCAATTACCGGTAACTGCCCATTCGCAGGTGCCAGAAAAAAGTGCAAGTTTGGCGGCAGCCTACCGGTTTTACCGGCAAGGCTACCGCCAAACTTGTAATGATGCGGATTGTCTCTTTTTTTAAATCACTCTGACTTCATAAAGAAATTATTTCTGTTAAGGACCAAACAATAACGGAAATAATTTCTTTATGAAGGCAGAGTGACTTAAAAAATAAACTATTTCTTTATTAATTCAGAGGACGCCCCCAACCCATGACATGGAGGCCTCCAGCCTCGGGTCTTCCATGTCGTGGGTGCAGGGGGAGCCCTCTGACTTCAAAAAGGTTTCTTTTTGTAGTCACTCTGTCTTCATAAAGACATTATTTCTGTTACAGAAATAATTTCTTTATGAATGCAAAGTGATTTCAAAAAGAAATTAAAAAAAAAATATTTTGGAAAAATTATTATTTTTTCATTTTTTTTTCAAGTGGGGGCCCCTCCCAGGCATGTGCTAGCGGGCCCCCCCGCACCGCGGGGGCTGTGGTGGCCCCTGTCACGCCAGTGTACATGAGATAATGGCGAGGGGTTTGGTGGACACGAGAAAGGGGCGAGTCACGAGTGCAGCTTGTCGTCGGTCGTGGGCGAGCAGCACCCGCTGTGAAGGCGCCTGTTCTGACTTTGCAAAACCGACGGCCCGACGAGTTCTGTATGGGCTCCGAGAGGGGAGGGGACAGAATAGCACAGCAGGGATCGGTGGGTAACAGTGCGCGCAGATTTGTTCGGAAAGTGTCATTGGAGCAGCAGCCGTAAATGAGCTACACAGTGCGCACTGCAGGCTAACTGTGCCACAGCCGCTCCGCTCTCATTGCCTCGCTCGCGGCCTGCCTGCCAGCTCGGGTCAAATCCTGAGCCTGCAGCGGCTGCTGGCAGGGCACATGAGGAACGGAGCAGGCAAGGCGAGCAGCCTGCACACGCCAGTTGCCACAGCGCGCCTGGGTCACAGTCTCACAGACACTGGCCCAAGGCAGCACCGCAGTCAAATTTGGCGGGCAAGGGGGCTAGTTACTTACCGAGTTGAACAACAGACTAGGCCAGCCAGGCCTGCTGCCTTAGAACTTAAGCTGTGCCTGCAACTTGCAAGTAGGCCGCGCACGAGACCACACAACACGTGCCGGGGCAGGCTTTCCTTCCTCACGAGCCACTCCTTAACAAATCAAGTGTGTGCCTTGTGATGTGAAGGTGGCCTGCCTCGGCAACAACAGACCCACGTGACCCACCCCCACACGTCATCATGTAATTTCACTGGCTGGAGAACAGCCAATGAAAACTGTACATTCTGTGTTACTATACAGAATGTATCAATACTGCATAGTAACACAGAATGTTGTTTTCCATTGGCTGTTTGTGTCTCCCAGGCCCAGCCCAGCAACCAGCCATGGCCTGCAACTGCAAGCAGAGCCGACTCTGAATAATTTATGATCTTACAGTTTGGAAAGCTGAACAAACAAACAAATTACACGTGCGTGCCCAGCCCCAGCCATGTTCCCGGCCCCAAAAAAGACTGCCTGTGGCCAACACCGCCAACCACCGGCACAAATTAAGCACTGTAATGGGGGACCCCGCAGCCCTGGTGGTGCGGGGCCCCGCCAGAACATGTCCTGGGAGGGGGCCCAATTGGAGAAAAAAAAGAAAAAAAATGTACACTTTTTTTAATGTTTCTTTTTCATTTCACTCTGTATTCATAAATAAAGTATTTTCTCTAAAAGAAATAATTTATTTATGAATGCAGAGTGACTACAAAAAGAAAATGTTTTTTTGAAGTCCAAGGGCTCCCTCCCACCCCATGACGTGGTAGACCCTAGGCTGGATGCATCCATCTCATGGGTTGGGGGAGCCCCATGACTTCAAAAAGAAATAGATTATTTTTGAATTCACTCTGCCTTCATAAAGAAAATATTTCCATTATGGTTCGGTCCTTAACGGAAATCATTTCTTTATGAAGTCAGAGTGACTTCAAAAAGAAACGATTTCTTTTTGAAGTAATAGGGCTTCCCTCAACCCCATGGTGTGTGTGTGAGTGTATGGTGAAAGGATGCACACTTGTATAGGTGGATGCCTGTGTGAGTGTATGGTGAAAGGGTGCCCACAAATGTATAGGTGGCTGGTTGTGTATGTATGTGTGTGTGTATACAGTGAAAGGGTGCTGCCTTGTTGTGTCTGTATGGTGAAAGGGTGCACACGTAAATGAATGGGTGGCTGCCTGGGTGAGTGCCTTTATGGTGAAAGGGTGCACACTTAAATGTACGGATGGCTGGATGTGCGTGTGTGTATATGGTGAATGGTGTGTGTGCTTGTGTTCATGGGCACAGCAAAATGTACATTTCGGGGGCTAACCCTTCAAATGTTGGAGAGGCGCTAACTTCACAGGTGATGGGGGAGGGGCAAACATATTTGTGTGGGGGCATTTAAATTCTTTACGCATTTTAATGAGACTATTCTAGTGCAGCACCAATGTTATAAGCAGTTAACAATCTCCTTTACATCTGAAAGCACCCACTTATGGACTGCTGTGAGAATGAGCGGTTTCCTGTTCCCTCTCTAGCCTTCCAATAACTTCCCTGGCATGAAAGTACTAAACCCACGTCACGATTTCAATTGCCTAAAAAGTACTAACAGTGAAATGTTTTACATTAGTTATTGCTGGGCCCTTGTTAACAGCGAACTCCAGGTGCCGTTTAACATCTGTGTCCTGTTCGGTCCGGCAACTGCTCTGAAGGTCAGCCAGGTCAAGTCAACATAGCCCAAAATTTCAGGAGGGGGGTGCTGAAGGCGAGTCAACTTAATGGTTTTGAGCCACTACTTGTGTTTAATGTCTTGATTACTTATTGGTAATCTTCATTACTCCTAGCCCTATTCTTCCTTGCCCCAGTACTTGTGCATGAGGCAGTACTTGTGTATGAGGCATTCTGTACTGTACTGTACACAAGTACTGGGATGAGGTAGAGGTATATGGAGGTATTGCCTGACTTAGCTACCTGTAATCTTCATTACTCCTAGTACCACTCTTCCTCATCCCAGTACTTACCTATGAGGCAATGAACCTCATACGTAAGCTCTGGGACAAGGGAGCGGGACGTGGAGGTAATTCTGGGCCAAGGAGCTGATTTTGGAGGTTGGGGTAGGTTATGGGAGGGAAAGGGCATGTGTGGGGGGACAGGAATTTGCAATAAATAATAATGGTTGTCCTTGTCCAGGCTAAGCAGGCATGATAAGTGGTATTAGTGCCTAGAAATGCATTTTGGTGCAGCCAGTCTAGTCATTCCTCAGTTTGGTATGACTTTTTTTTAACTAGGCATTTCTGATAAAGTATTCCTGCTAAGTGTAATTACGTGGATAGACTAGTATTTGGGTGCTGCCAGTCTAGCCGTTTCTTACTGCCGCATTGTATATCTTTCTTGGCATCTGTGATAAAATGATATAAGTCTGTTATAACGTGCCTGTACATAAGTGTTTCTAGGTGCGACAAGACAAGGGAGGGAAGATAGAGGGAGGACAAGACAAACAATCTTACTAGGACTTGTGTCATTCAGATTGTGCAAGTGCAAGAATGAGAAGTGCAAGGGGAAAGGGACGGGGAAGTGGAAGGGAGAGGGGAGGGGAAAACAGGACAGTAATGCTCTGAGTAAGTGCAGCCAGGGCAGCGCGGTAGGTCGTGGGTAGGTCTGGAGGCAGTGCAAGTGTGACTGATCAAGAAAGAGCCTGGACTCAGTGAGATTCTTAGGGTAGCCAAGCAACCAGGTGGTACAGCAGACAGGTATGTCAGTGTAACGCTCACCTGGTTCCCTCGGAGGCGCGGGTCTTGACTGGGCGGTGAAACCGTCTTCAATGTCAGGCGTAGGATTCGTTTGGCTCCCGGATTCGGCCCCTTTCTCACCGAAAGTTTGACCTGAAGGGTGAGGTGTCTGCAAGTGGAAAATAAAGGTATTAGTGCCTGGAAGATTGGGAGAAGTTCCAAGCCCCTCTCTCCCTCTCTCCCCGTGGTACTCGGTCGATGGTTGTGCTCACCTTAAATAGGTGAATGCTGGGCTCTCCATCCTGCGTCTCATGCAGGGGCGCTGGGTCCAGTTACTTCACTGGATATGAGTTCAGCCTCTTAATTGCAGAGGGTAAGTTGAGAGCGATGCCGCCGTGTGCTGCACGAGCGTGACTTGTAAGTATAAAAGTTCCCTTTAGATTGCTCTCTTCTAATGTCTTATCTCCTTAATGTCTGTCTTTTCCCTTTCAGATGCTGTCGGTGCCGAAGAAGATGCTCCCCCCAGGTTCGTGGCAGAGAGCGTGACAAGAAGATGGTGCATACGAAGGCACGTAAGTAGAAAGGCTGCTCTAGGGCTGTAGAATGCACCTTAATGTCTCTTTTGTCTTTACAGGTGCCAGAATGCAGCGCGAGCAGAGTTGGAGCGAGCGTAACACAGGTAAGCAGTTTTGTAACTAAGCGTTACTAACCAATGTTCTTTGTCTTTGCAGGCCCGATGCCGTATGAGATATGCAGAAAAAATGCCTTGAATGCTGCCGATGGATCGGGTAAGTTGAACCGCTAACTTTGTCTTTGCCTAACCTGTGCCTTTTGTTTTGCAGGAGCTGCTGAAGACTGAGGATTGGTTCCCAGCAGGTAATTTTCGTATTCACAGGATCCGGAACTGAAGATTCACTGGAGCTGACACGGTGAGCGTCCTGCTGCAGATGCAGAATAACGCGAAGCACCTTGCATCAATCGGGTGTGGTTTAAATAGTCCATAGGAGTGCTTAGGTGTCTTCTTCCACAGCCTCGCCCAGACAAAAGAGTTCCTGCTTCCAGAAGAGGTCCAGCATCAATGATCCAGGGAGTGGTGCCTGCCCCACCCAGAAGGAAAAGTAGTCCCTGCCAGAAGAGAGTAAAACATCATCTTGCTGGTAAGTAAGCAGCATGGTCTGCTGCAGGTAGGTACACCCAAGCACTCTCACACTTGTTATGAGCCCGGCGCTTCCTGTGCCGGGACGGGTCCATGCTATGAGCCTGGCACCATGGTGCCAGGACAAGGTCCAAAAGGTCCCTATTGGGACTTGCTGGTGCCGATAGTATATGTTATGAGCCTGCTTCCAAGGATGTTGGGTAGGTCCTGACTCCTTGGAAGCAGTGGTCATGACAGCACCCCCCCTCAAGGCCCCTCCCAAATTCGTCTTCTCCAGGGGTTTCGGTTTATCAGGAAAAGTTCGATGAAACTTCTTAACCAGACGGGGTGCATGAACATGTTCCGACGGTTCCCAAGATCGTTCCTGGGGGCCATAACCTTTCCAGTCAATCAGATAGTATAATTTTGATTTGGAAATCTTGGAGACTAAGATGTCTTGTATTTCGAATTCCAGTTCTCCGTCCACAAGAATAGGGTCTGGAGATTTCGTCAAACGGGTTCCAGGTTGCAAGGGTTTTAGTAGAGAAACGTGGAAAACTGGATGTATTTTCATATGGGCAGGTAGGCCCAATTTAACTGCCACTGGATTAATTATGGCAGTGATTGGGTAAGGTCCCAGGTATCGCGGATTGAAAGTACGCGGTCCTTTTAGCGGTAAATGTTTGGTGGATAACCAGACTTGATCCCCCACAAGATATTGAGGAGCTTCCTTTCGATGTATGTCCGCACACTTCTTGTATTGTTCCTTGGCCCGCTTAAGGTGAGACGTGGCCTCTTTAAAGGCTTGAGTGATTGTAGAATGCAGATGATCTACAGCGGGTGTCCCAAGATTTTGAGGTGGATCAAGATTTGAAGTGCGAGGGTGGAGTCCATATAAAAGAAAAAAAGGAGTTTTTCCGGTTCCGGCATGGACTGAATTATTATAAGCGTACTCCGCAATCCAGAGAATGTCTTTCCAAGTGTCCTCCGACTGTTGTAACATGCAGCGCAGATATTGTTCCAGGGTTTGGTTGGTCCTCTCGGTCTGCCCGTCGGTCTGGGCATGATGGCTGGTTGAAAGCCTTACGTCAATTTGGGCTAGGCGACAACAACTCCGCCAGAAGTGGGAAATAAATTGACTTCCTCTATCTGAGATTAAAACTGAAGGAAAGCCGTGCAACCGAACAATGTTTTTCAGGAACTCTCGAGCCAGAATTGAAGCTGTAGGTAACCCTTTCAATGGGATAAAATGGGCCATCTTCGAGAATAGGTCCACAATCACTAAGATTGTATTAAATCCGGAGCATGGTGGTAAATCCGTGATGAAGTCCATGGAGAGAGTATGCCATGGGTGTGGAGGAATGTCTATTGGATGTAAGAGACCTGCTGGCTTCTCCTTCTGGCTTTTGCTTTGAGCGCACACACCACAGGAATTTATGAAATCTTTAATGTCCTTTCTCCAAGACGGCCACCAGAAATGTCTTTTTATCTTTTCCGACGTTTTGGCAATGCCGGGATGTCCTTCCATTAAGGAGTCATGGTAACAAGAGATCACCTGTCTTTGTAAATCGGTGCATGGTAGATATAATCTGCCTCGAAAGTATAGTAAGTTCTTATTCATTGTGAAATCTTTTCCCTTGAGTTGACAGTCTTGCACTTCTGCTGGAGTCAGAAGTTCTTTAACTTTAGCTTCAAGGTCTTCAATGGTTTGTGCACTTATCAAACCCAGGATTCTCTGTTCCGGAATTATGGGTACTGGTTCAGGATTGGTCGTGAGTTCACCTACTCCAATTCGGGAGAGAGCATCTGCTTTACCATTCTTGTTGCCTGGTCGGTAAGTTATCACAAAGTCGAATTCGGCAAAAAATAATGCCCAGCGAAGTTGTCTAGATGATTGAGCTTTGGCTGATTTAAGGTACTGTAAATTACGATGATCCGTGATGACGGTGACTGTGTGTCGGGCTCCCAGGAGATAATGCCGCCAGGCTTTAAAGGCGGACTTAATAGCCAAAAGTTCCTTATCTGTAATAGTGTAGTTGATTTCGGGAGCCGAAAATTTGCAGGACCTGAATGCTACTGGGTGTAACTGGTTTGTTTCTGGGTCTCTTTGCGAGAGCACTGCTCCCATTGCGAGACTGGAAGCATCAGTCTCCACGATATAGGGAAGTTCCGGGCGAGGATGTTTTAAAACTGGAGCCGAGGTGAATTTTGTTTTTAGTTCCTGAAAAGCTTGTTCCGCCTCCGTAGACCACTCGAAACGTTTATTCTTTCTGAGAAGGGCAGTAATGGGTTGGACTACTTGAGAAAAATCAGGAATAAATCTACGATAAAAGTTGGCGAAGCCCAACATACTTTGAACTCCTTTCACAGACGTTGGTGAGGGCCACTTAATGATAGCGTCCACTTTTCTTGAGTCCATGTGGACTCCATTAGGTGACAAAATAAATCCCAAAAATTCGACCTCCGTGACATGAAAAACGCATTTCTCCAGTTTTGCAAAAAGTCTGTGTTTTCGGAGCCTCTCCAGTACTGCTGTGACGTGTTTTCGATGATCCGCCTCAGAGGACGAGTAGACCAGAATGTCATCAATATAGACAACTACACATACGTCGATGAGCTCTCTGAGGACGTCATTCATAAAATACTGAAAAGCAGAACAGTCCATATTTAGTACGAAAGGCCGTCTTCCATTCGTCGCCCTCTTTTATTCGTACTAAATGGTAAGCTCCTCTGAGGTCCAGCTTTGTGTAGATACAGGCACGTTTAACTTGGTCAAGAAGTTCAGGGATCAATGGTAACGGATATCTGTTCTTAATCGTAATCTGGTTCAGGGCACGGTAATCTATACATGTTCTCAGGTCTCCTTCCTTTTTTGGAACGAAGAACAAAGCTGAAGAGGCTGGGGACTTCGAAGGACGGATAAATCCATTAGCCAGGTACTGGTCCAAATACTGCCTCAGGTGAAGATTTTCAGGTTCTGTGAGGGCATAAATTTGACTGCACGGAGGAGTGGATCCCGGAATCAAGTCTATCTGGCAGTCGTATGATCTGTGAGGAGGCAGCGAATTAGCTTGATCTTTTCGAAAGACATCCTGAAATTCCCGGTATTCAGGAGGCAGGTGATGACTCTCAGAAGTAGTTGCTACTAGCTTAGTGGTAGGCTGAGGATAACAGGTAGGAGCGCATTCTGGAAACCGGATTGTCTTTGCTCGCCAATCGATTTAGGGATTGTGTTTCTCCAACCAAGGGATTCCCAGGATAACTTGAAACTGCGGAGCCTTGATCACATCAAACACGATCTTCTCTTGATGTCCATCTTGGCTTACCAACGTCACTTCCATGGTGGTGTGAGTTACTGGTCCGGAAGCTATTTCCGTACCGTCCACGGTGGTGATGACGTCTTTCACCGTCTTAGGACAAAGAGATAGATTCATCCTGGCGGCCAATTCACAGTCCACGTAATTGCCGATTGCGCCACTATCAATGTATGCTTTAATGGCATGCATACGATTGGGTTGCTCTGGACACACGAGGACCATGGGCATGATGAAATGCGAGGTCAAAGAACTGGTTTTAACGCTCGGCAAGCGGACCTCTACACTTGTCGGGCGAGGTCGTTTTCCGACTCTGAACCTTTGGCACCTTTATCGGAAGCTCCTACTATCTTCTTCCTTGGTTTCACGGGGCAATCTTGAAGGAAATGCCCTGAGTTTCCACAATAGAGGCACAATTGCAGTTGTCTTCTCCTTTCCCTTTCCTTTTGGGTTAGAGGTCCTTTCACAACCCCAATCTGCATGGGTTCCACGGTATCATTTCCTTTAGCGGAACTCTGTGGTCTTGAAAAAGTTTGAGTCTCAATTCTGGAACGATCGGCTTTTCGATTTTGTATTCTATGATCCAATTGAACCACCAGATCGATGTATTCGGAACAGTCTTGTGGAGGATTCACCACCTGAGCCAGAACGTCTTTGAGTTCTCCACGCAGGCCTCTGTAGAAAAGGGTGATCCTCTTATCCTCAGGCCATCCGGTTTCAACCACTAGTCTGTTGAATGATGCAATGTAGGCCAGAAGATCTTGATTGCCCTGTCGTAGTGAAAGAAGTTCATTGTCCAGGGCCTGTCCCTGAGAATGTCTTGCGAACAATCTTTCCATACTAGCTTGGAAGTCCTGGAAATGGTAAAGAATTGGGTTATCCTGAGTCACTAAAGGAATAGGGCCTCATTACGACCCAGGCGGTAAGTTACCGCCTGGGTCGTGACTTTACCACCATGGCGTAAACTATGTTTACGCCATGGTGGTTGGCGGACTTACCGCCCCATTCCGACCTTGGCGGGGCGGTAAGTCCCCAATCCCCATTTACCCTTCCCCATTCCCATTTTTGCCCCATAGGGCATAATGGGAGTGGGGAAGGCGTTAATTACGCCACCGTAAATTACGGTGGCGTAATTAACTCCATGGTCCCTTAGCGCCATGGATTTTAACACCTGCTAAAAGCAGGTGTTAAATTCGCCATGGCGCTAAGGGACCTCGTACTCAGGCGGTAAGGGTCGGCGCTGTTTACGGCGCCGTAAACCCCTTACCGCCTGGGTCGTAATAAGGCCCATAGACCAATCTGCGGCACTGCCACTAAGATATGAGAGCACGAAGGCCACCTTAGCCTGGTCCATTGGGAAAGCGGCAGGTCTACACAAAAAGTGCAAACGACACTGATTGATGAACACAGCATATCTTTTCGGATCACCTGAAAAGCGTTCAGGCGGGGCCAGAGGTACATTTCCTGGTAGATTAATTTGCACCGGATTAGAGGAAGTCGTTGGAGCATGGCTCCCCCCAGGGGTAGGCAGAGGAGTTTGTCCCGCTTGGGCTTGCAACAATTGTCTAGCCAAATCGTCTGTTCGTTCCTTAGAAACCACTAACTCCCTCCTTAGGGCATTTGTTTCCTGGCGCGCTGCGTGTACTTCTGCTCTCAACTCCCCGAGCAACTGGGCCAATTGGTCCGTGTCTGAAGTTTCCATTGCGCCTGGGCGGGAAATATGTGGTAAGGCTTCGCGTTCTGTAACGCTCACCTGGTTCCCTCGGAGGCGCGGGTCTTGACTGGGCGGTGAAACCGTCTTCAATGTCAGGCGTAGGATTCGTTTGGCTCCCGGATTCGGCCCCTTTCTCACCGAAAGTTTGACCTGAAGGGTGAGGTGTCTGCAAGTGGAAAATCAAGGTATTAGTGCCTGGAAGATTGGGAGAAGTTCCAAGCCCCTCTCTCCCTCTCTCCCCGTGGTACTCGGTCGATGGTTGTGCTCACCTTAAATAGGTGAATGCTGGGCTCTCCATCCTGCGTCTCATGCAGGGGCGCTGGGTCCAGTTACTTCACTGGATATGAGTTCAGCCTCTTAATTGCAGAGGGTAAGTTGAGAGCGATGCCGCCGTGTGCTGCACGAGCGTGACTTGTAAGTATAAAAGTTCCCTTTAGATTTCTCTCTTCTAATGTCTTATCTCCTTAATGTCTGTCTTTTCCCTTTCAGATGCTGTCGGTGCCGAAGAAGATGCTCCCCCCAGGTTCGTGGCAGAGAGCGTAACAAGAAGTTGGTGCATACGAAGGCACGTAAGTAGAAAGGCTGCTCTAGGGCTGTAGAATGCACCTTAATGTCTCTTTTGTCTTTACAGGTGCCGGAATGCAGCGCGAGCAGAGTTGGAGCGAGCGTAACACAGGTAAGCAGTTTTGTAACTAAGCATTACTAACCAATGTTCTTTGTCTTTGCAGGCCCGATGCCGTACGAGATATGCAGAAAAAACGCCTTGAATGCTGCCGATGGATCGGGTAAGTTGAACCGCTAACTTTGCCTTTGCCTAACCTGTGCCTTTTGTTTTGCAGGAGCTGCTGAAGACTGAGGATTGGTTCCCAGCAGGTAATTTTCGTATTCACAGGATCCGGAACTGAAGATTCACTGGAGCTGACACGGTGAGCGTCCTGCTGCAGATGCAGAATAACGCGAAGCACCTTGCATCAATCGGGTGTGGTTTAAATAGTCCATAGGAGTGCTTAGGTGTCTTCTTCCACAGCCTCGCCCAGACAAAAGAGTTCCTGCTTCCAGAAGAGGTCCAGCATCAATGATCCAGGGAGTGGTGCCTGCCCCACCCAGAAGGAAAAGTAGTCCCTGCCAGAAGAGAGTAAAACATCATCTTGCTGGTAAGTAAGCAGCATGGTCTGCTGCAGGTAGGTCCACCCAAGCACTCTCACACTTGTTATGAGCCCGGCGCTTCCTGTGCCGGGACGGGTCCATGCTATGAGCCTGGCACCACCGGTGCCAGGACAAGGTCCAAAAGGTCCCTATTGGGACTTGCTGGTGCCGATAGTATATGTTATGAGCCTGCTTCCAAGGATGTTGGGTAGGTCCTGACTCCTTGGAAGCAGTGGTCATGACAGCCAGGTAGGTCAGCAGGGGAGGGAGAGAGAGAAAGCAGAGGATAGGAGAAAAGGAACATTTTGAGCTGCTTCCGGAACTTCAGGTTCAGTTCAAGTTTGAGAGGGATAGGTAAGCCATTCCAGAGGGAGGCACCTGCATGGGAGTGAGATCTACCCCTCCAATCTCTGCATGGAGAAGCACCCAACCCTTAGAGAGTTGGAGGTAGCAGAGCAAAGGGCTCGAGAAGGAAGGTATTTTGGAATTGAGCATTGGATGTAGTGCGGGTCCCGGTCCCAGAAAGCCATGTGGAAAATGCAAAGGTTCTTGAACTTGATGCATGCAGCCACCGGGAGCCAATGGTGAGATTTCAGGGCTGGAGAGATATGATCCCTGGGCTTGAGGCCAAGGATACGTCTTGCAGTCCTGTTCTGGATCAGTTGCAGAGGGCGGAGAGTAGAGGAAGGTAGATTGAGAAAGGGGCTGTTGCAGTAGTCGAGCCTAGAGAGAATCAGGGATTCTGGTGGCAAAAGAGTGTTACAGAAATCAGCCATGGCTGGAGTGAGGGTGTCAGTATGGTCCTTGATGGTTCTGGAGGAGCACCTGTTTGGATGACACTTTCATAGATCGGACTTGTCTAGAAACCTTGTCGGGAGTTGTCAGAGAGCAAAAGAAGAAAGGAGGAGGAGAGGTAGACATGGCCAAAGGGGGGGCCGAGAGAGGAAGAGGAAGAGGAGATAGAGGACAGGATGTCCTAAGTTTTAGCGGAGAAGTGAGAGGCCAGAGCCATACAGAGGGTCTGGGAGGGAACAGCAGGCAGAGAGTGCAACAGGATTAACCAGTTCCTTGCATATTTTAAAGAGTTTGGCTATGTTGTTAGAGGCCGCGCTCTTCTCTGTTGTGCTCTCTCCTTGACGAGTCTTATTGCTTCAACTGGCTTTTTGGTGTAACTAGTCTAGGTATGTCTTAATGTGGCCTGGCTTGCTTTACTGTAAGGTTATAACGTGTTTGCACTGGTCTGTATTGTGCAGCCAGTTGGACATGTTTTCAATATGGCACAGCATTTTTAATAGCAAAGCATTCATGTTCCTGTGCACTGTTGGTGACTTGCATGTATTGGATTGGTGTTACCACATAAAACAATTACAAACACTCTGGCCTTTTAGCCAATTTATCTGAGTGTGCAGTATATTGCATTAAAACACATATATATACATTTCTCCTAGTGCAGGGTGCGGCATACCCCTTCAGCAGCATGTTTGTGCGTATTGAGTGTGGCGTGACCTGTGATTTGTTGCAGAGTTGGGGGGGGCCCTCAGCATGGCTCGCAGGGGAGGCCCCCACATTTTGTGTTACGCCACTGATACTGGGCTTAGTTTATGCACTAGCTCAGGGTTATTGGTGTGCGGGGGGTTCATACTGAGAACGCAAGCCTCATGAGACCTTTCTGAAATGATGGCTTTCCTTCTTGAACACATGACTATTGCATGGGCTTGTCGCGTTGATGACCGCATAGGCCACCTTGATATGCTGATCAGAAGGAGTGCATGGTGTGGTTTTGTTACTTTTGTATTTGTAGACCGCTAACACGACAGCCGCCCATAAGATCTTCGCCTCTAGGCACCACTGCAGAGAGCACTAATGGAATGCTTTTAGTCAAGGTTACCCAAAGCAGCAATCCTATGCGGCATGTTGACCACCTCACCATCTGGTCCGAGCGGCATGCACCCAACAGGAGTTATGTCGCCTTTCAGGTGTGACCTCTCCGGGCAGGGTGGGACTGTAGATGGTACTTAATTGGTACTTTACTGAGCTTTTTCTTTTATTTTGATAAAGAGCATAGTCTACCGTGTAAGCACAATGTTAAACTTGGGTTATTGGCTTTAAGCAGACAAGTCAATGCAAGTCTGTCTCTAACCTTTAATCCCGAATTACATGTGAATACTGTCTTGATCTATCAATTAAAATGCAATGCAGGTTCAGACAAAACATGCCATAACAATAGTCATGTGAGGGTGTAGAGGGGTAGTTGGCAGGTGTGATAAACCGCACTGTGTCAAACTGCATAAAGTTCCAAGTAATTCCACCTGATCTCCGGAAGTGTGTTCACTGTTTCTTAGTTTGTATTTCACAAGTTCCTCAGTCTTTGCCATTTTCCTCGTATCTGGCTTATGTTCTAAGAATATTTTGGATTTCAATTTTTTAGCACAGCTTGTGTACCCACTACCAGAGCTTTCTTTATCCATGTCATATTCTCCTAGCTTAAATTAATTATTTTAGGGATTTCACTAAATATTATGAGCGTATCAGCCAACATCTGATTGGTGGATAGTACAACATAAATGTGTTCCTGTATATCCAGGCATTTTAAATTTGGTACAAGTGTAGAGGATGTTTGTGCAGGAATCCCACTTTCTGGTGCCTCTGACGAATTGGTCAAATGGCGATATGTGTAACTTCTCCATTTTACTAGGTGACCAGTAGAGTTTGTATCATTATTTCCAGAAGAGGTCTTGCCATAGCCTATTGGCTTTTGGAATGTCAGCAAGTAGATCATTCAATTTCCTGTGATTCGTCTGGTTATTCAGCTCTGCACTCCAGTCCCTCTTACACTTCATGAAGGTGGCACATGCTGCCTTTACTGATACCTTTGCTGATGATTTCCATTGTGAGAACTTTTGCTTTTCTCAATCCAATCGACTCTACAAATAAAAGGCTTTGTAGATCCTGCAACTCTCCCATGGCCGATTTTGACATTCCCTTGACCCATGGATAGCCTGTCTATAATGCCCAGAATAATCTACGCATGTACCTGGCTTTGCTTCTCCACAGAAGATCGGACACAGGGACATCAAAGATAAGGTCCATCTGAGCTCAGGTTATGCATAAACACAGCACTTTGGCAGACACAACTATTCATCCACGCACTGCAGAATTCAGCTATGACTATGACACATTCAGCCTAACTGGTCACATAACCTTTTTTTGCAATAAAACACCAGACTTGCCGCCACACCTGTGCAATTATAATACAGCGACAACCTATGACACATTTCAGTCTAGCTGGGTACATATTGAGTCTCCTGCACTAGCACTCTGTCGTGACATAACCTCCCTCCGCACACATCTACGTGGCTGGCCTCTCGGGTTGATTACTGAAGTCTAGCCAGCCCTCTTAAGTCCTAATCTTGTCCAAATGCACACACGCATATTAATCCTCCACTGAGAACTTTTCCCATACATGGGCTTCAGCCCCCAAGGGTGTTCCTACCACAAAACGTGCTGAGGCCATCCACATGGAAAAATGCACTATATAAATGACTGCTACAATACAATGTAATTTAATTCTATTTTCCTGTAGCTGGACAAGCATATATTGTAAGTACCTTTCAGAAGGATTGAAGTGATGGAAAAGGTTGCAGTGCCTGACCCGAGATGGCTGGTTCACATTGAGCTCCAAACTTCCAGCAGACAACTGACACTTTTACACAGCTATGGCGATCCTTGCGTAGCAAGACAAAGTTGTGTTTTATGCTTTGAAGCCGCTATGGCGTGGCTTGTGGTATTTTTCTTCCTTGATGATGGCATTGAGCATATGAAGCACTAGCTAGCGCCTTGAAAAGGCATCTTGTTGCTTAACAAGATCTTAAAGACACCTCGCCAAGTTACAAGGCAACTTTCATTTCAACATGCTTCTTTCATATCAATTAAGGAGAAGGTTAAGTTGTGTTAGCTAGATTTATTGTTGGCATGTTTTCACCTCACTGGCACTGAGTTTCATAAATTGACAGAAGGCAGGTGTTTTACCCAGTGGTGGAAGTGGAAAAAACTAGTGGTAATCTGGCTACAGACAAAAAGGAGGGAGTGCGATGGAGGGACGATGGGAGGGGCGCGGGGTGATGGAGAGATAGGGTGGGACTTGCTCTTTGGTTTATGTAGCATGCGACCTGCCTGATGCATGCGGCTAGCGGATGGCAAGAGGACTCGGTAGCTCGAGCTGTGATGCGGGGAGTGAGCGAGAGACAGCGCTTCGAGAGGATGGCGAGAGACTGTCTGGTGGGGCTCGATAGAAACTGCAATATCTTACTGCTATATCTATTTATCTCCCTATACTTCCCTCCCTCAAATAAATCCCTGTTTACACTTCACTCCGCCTCCGAGCTTACTTTTACATATGGCGACGATTAAACATTTAAATTACGAGCCCCGCATACTCGCCCTACACCTCACCTCATTCCCGATGCCGGATAACTGAAGATTGAAGGTGAGGTGACTGTGCCCCACTGCGCTCCACTGTTAACGTTCCCGGCCCGCATAAACCTCCCTAAAAAATAAATATATAAATGATGGGAGTCAGCAATCAGCCTATTACGGCAAGGCATTGAAGAGAATGCGATCTAGCGTGATTTTGTTGCCGCCATCTTGAAGTCAGGCAACTTTAAAGATGCAGCTAAGCCATCATGTGGGCGCCACCATTTCAAGGTCAGGCATCTCTATAAAAACACAAAAGAAGGCCCAGCACTCTATTTTTAAACGCAGTTTTGGCAGAACTAGTTTGAATACCATTGTATATCACCTACAACTGTTATATTCTGTGCAGTCAACACTCCTTTCATCAAAAGCCACAGGAAAAGTCTCATAGGTGCACGCTGTTTCATTTCAACCATAAATAAACCAACCCTGCACGCAAATCCACTCATCAAGAACTTCACCAAGAGAAACCTGCTGCAACACATATATACTGCGGAAAAAAGTCACTGGCATTACCCACTGGCCATGGCATTCAGTAGTGTTCCCCCCACCTGCTTTCTTAATACTTGAAATAGGAGAGCCAGCCATACCATGGAAGAGATGGATAAAGTCCTTCGGGCACTATGCCAGTTTAATTTGTGGCGCAAACTGTAGCATTGAGAGTACAAAATCTCTTTTGTTCCATTGTCTAGGCTCTACAGGTCAAGAGAAGTTCGAGGACTTACCTGATCTTCTGGAGAGTGAAGAGGAAGGCCTTAATTTCTTTTTTCTTAATGTTTACTAATCTTTTTTAACAGTTCTCTCATATTCATTGATTACTATATTAGAACGCTATTAATTTCAGAAGAGCGCACAAGAAGAAGAAGGAGAGAGTGTGGAGCAATTTATCACGGGTTTGAGGAAATTAGCCAGAAAGTGCAATTTCAACAACTAACTGGATGAACGGTTGAGGGGTCAGAGAAAAATTACGGTCAGAAGATGATCCCTCATAGGACAAAGTTTTGAGAGTTGCAAAAGAAATAGAGCACACTGAGAAATGTGTCAAGGCATTGGAAGATAGAATGAAAGATACAAACATAAAGACGGAGGTCATACCACAACCAATAAACATGCCAGATGTTTCTGGTGTGACAGTGCGAATCACTGGGCGGATAATCCAGATTGTCCTGCTTTGAAAACGATCTGCCGTATATGCAAAGGAAAGGGTCATCTCTCAAGATGTTGCAAGACCAAGAGGATGTGCACTAATTGGATTGGGAGTGACATCGGATTGGGAGTGACCACACTGATGAAGAGGGCGAGGAATGTATGTCCATGATAGTGTATGAAGATGAGGAAGAGATAGGCAGCCCAAAAGCTTCAATATATGTAGATGACACGCTGGTGTCCATGACGATTGATTCAGGTGCCAAATATACACTATTACCCAAAAGCGAATGGAGAAAATTGAAATTCAAATTTCTCAATTAAGCTGATATCAACCCCACGGCTTATGGAGGAGTAAGAAAGGCATTAATATGATGGTGTTGGGGCGCCCTGAGGTTTAAAAGCAGAGAGGCTAGAGGAAAGGTTTATGTAACAAAAAAGCTAAATACCCTGTTGTTAAATTGGACACATCAAAGGAAGCTTAAAGTGAAATTAGACCCTGTTATGCTGGAAATGCATTGGAGGGAAAGGGCCTCCATGTCCTTGTCCTGTACGCCTGTTATCATGTATGTTCTGTGTTATTTTCTGCACATTGTCAGAATCTTGGCAGTGCAGGATTCCTGTTTTTGGTTGTGGTGAACAGACCTTTGGGATACCCTTATGGCACTCATAAGTGGGGGTACAACCCTGTACCCATATTGTATGTTTTTAGGCATCTGTGGGTGGCTCACAGAGCAGGTTATGGGCTGGTGGCAGCTCCATACTGAATTTGACAGGTGCTCAGAATATCCTCCATTTTGGGATACCCAGGCCCTGCCATTGGAATCAGATGATTCCTGATGGGAGACAAGATGGCCCCTGTGGCCTCTTGCTTTCCACTGCCCGTTACCTTGTTTTCCCAAAGTCCCGGGAAGCCCAGACTCTGTCCCTTCCCCAGACTGGAGGTTGGGTGGAAGTTCCATATATGGTATTGTGGGGAAGTCCAGGCCATACTGGCTGGAGCCTTCCCAGTGATTGCATGTTGTGGGTACACTCTTGGTGTGGGACCTTGGTGAATGGAGTGTGTGACCAATATACATTTCATGTTATGGGTATCTGGTTTCTGGTGTGTGACAATGACCTGATACAGCCCTGCCCAAAACTGGTATGAATGCTTTGTGGAGTGCTGAATGACTATGTGCTTGTCCCAATCCACATTCCCTGTTGTGAGTGTCTAGATGAAGAAGAATTGCCTAAATGCACTGTGAGCCTGATTGGCTGCCTGCTGAACGCCCTTCGGAATGATTGGCTGCCTGAGCCTGGCTCAGCAGTGTGAATGATTGGCTGCCTGAGCCTGGCTCAGCAGTGTGAATGAGAGACAGACAGTATATTTGGGGACCTCTCACTTACTGGAATTGTTCAGAAGCTGAAGTCAAAATTTGATGCTTACCTTGAAGCCCAGCTGAAAGAAGAAGGCTCTGCTGCTGCTTTCCTTAACGCAATCTGAAAACTGTTGTGTCTCTAAGAACTGATCCAAGAGAGGACCTGGCTACGAGACCTCTTCCGAAGCTATGAGGGACCATCGTGCACCAGCTTATCTTCACGAAGGCTCCCTGGAAGTCAGTCATCGAAAGGCTGCCGACCGGAGATGGGGACCGCAGAGGAATCTGAAGTGAAGCGCCCAGACATTGAAGTCCATCGTCGTCGACTGAGGTTCGGAGGACCGCTGTAACCTCGTCGACCGGAGCCGTAACGCTCCATTTCCTAATACACTTTGAATCAAGATCTCCCTTGCTCATCGCCGTCGACCGCTTTGTCCCGCCGGAGAAAGTCGAGGTCGTCGCCGAACCGAGGAGACTCCACTAGTGGGTTTCCCGCCACCCGAAGTCCTCAAAGACGCAGACAAAGGTCCGAAAGCCCGCGTGGTCGAGTCCTGATCATCAATGCTGATGTCCTGACACACTTGCTGGGCCTACGTTCTTCATTGACTCTTTGAAGCAACGAACTATCGTCGTCGACATGCAGGACGTCCACGACCAATCGTCGATGAGCACCGCAAGGACCGAAGCTGCTGCCGACCACATTGTTCACCCTTTTCTTCGAGAGATCTCGATGATCAGTGGCTCATGTCTTAAAGCAAGTTTACTCAAGAAGGATCCGTCGATGAACTCTGCTAAACCAGATACATTGGTGTAGTAGAACAATTGTAGAAGGAAATAAGACTCGGCTAAACAATATATGGACTGGGCTTGTTAATATATCTTATTTACAGGTTGCACAGGTGGGGGATTCTCACACAGAACTGTGTCTGTGTAGTGGTACAAAGTATTCTGCCAATTGTTTAACCCAACTTGCTTTCCTGCCGTATGTGATGTTGGTTCACATTGCTATTCAACTTGTATGTCATTTACAACTGCCAGCAGTTGGTGCATTTTAAAGGAGTCAAAAGTCAACTGTGCTACCACATAGATATTGTACATATTTATCATTATAGTATTGCCTGAGCACAAAGTGTGTTATTGTGTATTTATATATTCTGAACCTTATTTATATAAAGAACTTTGTTGTCACTAACATAGTGTGCGGGCATTCCTTTGTGGGGGCTTGGGGGCTACACTGTACTTAAGAACCAGCCCACATCACCACCTGAGAGCTAAGTCTTGATTGCTCATCCATTGCTACCAACAATAGAGAATCTTGGCTGGGGTGCTCGGTGCTTCTACTCTGCCATATCGAGGACAGGAGTACAGATAAACCCCCTCCAGTCTTTACAGACCCCAATGCTGAAGAAGCAGTACTCTCTGTAGGAAGTGTCAACGTTGAAGAGAAGATAATGAATGAAATTGTTTGAGATGAAATAGGCTGTCTACAGGGTTTTGAAATTAAATAAGATCACAAAACTGTAGCGCAAAAACTGTGCAGTATTCCTCTGTCGATGAGAAATTAAGTTAAATTTGAACAAAAGAAACTGGAAAGTCAAGGTATTATAGAAAGCGTGGATGCGGCTGAAGGGGTGTTACCCCTCATGGTCCTAAGGAAGAAAACTGGGAAACTCAGGATCTGTGTTGACATGATGGAACTCAAGAAGTGTATAGTTCCGGAAAGGCACCCACTGCCCAATATACAGGAAATTACATCCACCATTGATCCAGCGATATTTTTCTCGACTCTGGACCTCGCATCTGCGTATCATCAGGTCAAGTTACATGAAGAATCAAAATGTTTGACAGCCTTCATCACACCGGAAGGACTATTCCAGTAGAGAAGAATGCCATTCAGGTTGGTGTCCGCGGCTTTGTTGTTTCAAAAGGTCATGCACAAGTCATTCAATGGAGATGAAGGAATCCTGTGCTTTCAAGATGACATATCAGTTTACACGGATAGTTTGAAACTTTACAATGAAAGACTAAACAACGTTTTCAGGAAATTGCATTTTGCAGGCATGACTTGAAGTAGAGAAAAGTGCTAAATCAATAGACAAATAGAATATCTGGGACACATCATTTCCTCTGAAGGTATACTCCCCAAATGGCAACTTCCTGATGCGATTGAAAACATTCCCAGACCAGTCTCTCGTGAGGAAGTTCAAACATTCCTAGGGATGGCGGAGTACTACTCAAAATTCATTCCTGACTTTGCAAAACACACTGCATCTTTGCGTGAGCCTACCAAAGGAAAGAGTATATTCGTTTGGAGCAAGGCATGTGAATAAGAGTTTGAATCTATCAAAAGAGCACTGGCGAAAGCTCCTGCACTGTGAAATTTTAGGAGCAACAGGAAGACGGTTATAATGACTGATGCCAGCAATGGAGATCGACAGGTGGTAGTCACACAAGAGGAGGATGGTAAAGCATTTCTCATAGCGTTTGCTTCTAGGTTACTGAAAGGGGCAGAGAAGTCTTATGCCAATATCGAAAAGGACGCTTTGGCCATCAAATGGGCTGCAGACAAGTTCAAAAGCTTTATCTGGGGCATGAATTTTGAATTTTGCACCAATAACAAACTTTTGGTTGGAATAATAATGTCAAAGGCTTTAGACAAAGCATCAGGTCGCATCTGAAGATGCGTGTCCCAACTGCAAGACTATAATTGCACAGTGAAATATCTGCCTGGATTCAAAAATGTTGCAGCCGTCTGTCCAGACTCACAACTGTAACAGAATTAAATGATGAAGAAAAGGACCCAGAAGTGGTTTTGGCAATAGCTTCTGTACCCGTGCCGCAAGGAGAATGGGAAGAAGCCATGAAACAGGACATTAGTCTAAGCAGACTCAGACATGAATTGGAAGAGGACAGTCCTCAAAGGAAGAATCGTTTCAAAGAATTGGGTCTTTTACCGTACTGGAATGTGGTAGATCTGTGCGTCCAAGGAGAGATGTTGTTGTGTGGTGACAAGATCATTCCTCCATGTAATGTTCGTCAACGACTCATTAGCCTGGGTCATGAAGGTCATCAAGGGATCATTAAGACCAAACAAAGAATAAGGAGCATTTACTGGTGGCCAGGCTGTGATCTTCAGATTGAAAGAGCTGTCAGGAAGTGTATCCTTTGTAACAAGAGTGACAAAGTGTGTGTGAGTTCAAAATATCCCATGGTTGTCACTGATATCCCTGAACGCCCGTGGGACAAATGTCATGATCTCTGCTTCCAAAAGGTCAGGGTTTTCCCAACTCCCTTGGAAGCAGATCCATAACCCAGGTTCCGAGTGCCAACCAGTCCCAATTGGGACCTTTTGGACCCAGTCCAGGCGCCAGTGGCACCAGGCTCATAAATATGCCCAGTCCCAGCGCTGGAAGCGCCGGGCTCATAATGCTTGGGTGGACTTACCTGCAGCAGACCATGCTGCTTACTTGCCTGCCAGTTGAGCCTCTGATCCTCTTCTGTTTGGAACTACTTTTCCTGTTGGGTGGGGCAGGAGCCACTCCCTAGATTCAGAACACTGGAACTCTTCTGGAAAGCAGGAACTCTTTTCTTACCTAGGCGTGGCTGTGGAAGGAGACACCTAAGCACTACAGGAGGCTATTTAAACCACACCCGATGGATGAATCTTGCTTTGCGTTATTCTGCATCCTCTGCAGCAGAACGCTCATCGTGTTTTCTGCATCTGATCCTGGGCCTAAGGAAAAAGGCTTACCATCCTGAATCCAGTCTTCAGCAACACCTATAAAGACAAGAAAGAACAGGTTAGCATTACGGTCTTCAGTGACAGCTCTTCACTTACCTGGTCCATCGGCTGTCACCAACGCCTCGCGCTGCATTCCGGCATCTGAAAGACAAAGGCTTACCTACTCTTCGTGCGCTCCGGAGGTCTTCACACTGCATTCCGGCATCTGAAAGACAAAAGCTTACCAACTCTTCGCACGCTCCGGAGGCCTTCGGCGCTGCATCCCGCATCTGAAAGACAAAACAAGGTGCGTTTAAAGACATTGGGGAACTTTAATACTCACGTGCCATTACTCCTTTCCACATCTAACCCAGTGGGTATTCCGGCACCCTGCAGCCGCTCCGAACTTGTACCTGCAAAATAAAAAGACAGTTAGAGCTCATCGTGAAGCAGGCAACAAGCGCTTACTTACGTGCTTCAAGGCGCTTCTATTCATCACACGGGCTCCATCTTCAACTCTCTTCAGCCCGTCATCCGCCATCGCCGGAACCCTGCAAAACAAGAAACATCATTACTAAAGACTTTAAAGACATTAGAATTACTCGAAACTTACCGTTCGTGCAGTAAACGATGGACAGCAGTCCTCTGAAGTCAAGAGGCCTGCTCCCCTTATCCAGTGAAGAAACTGGTTACAGCACCCTGCCCCGAGGCAGATGGAGAGCACGGCATTCACTTACCTAAGGTGAGAGCGTTAACCTTTGGGGTTCTACAGGAGAAGAGAAAGGGAAGAAGAGAGAGACATTCAATAACCCAGTTCCTTAATCCCATATTTTCTATCTGCAGACATCTTACCCTTCGAGTCAGACATAGAGTGCACAGAGGTCCAGCCCAAAGAGCCAGCCGTGTGTTACACATCACCTTTGCAGATACGGTATACGCCCAGTCAAGACCGGCGCCTCTACGGGAATCAGGTGAGCGTTACAGAACGCAAAGCCTACCACAAAACTCCCGTCCATGCGCTATGGAAACCTCGGATACCGACCAGCTAGCCCAGTTACTTGGGGAACTAAGGGCAGAAGTGCATGCAGCCCGTCAGGAAACGAACGCTCTAAGAAGGGAACTGATTATTTCCAAGGAGCGAACAGATGATCTCGCTAGACAATTGCTACAGTCACAAGCCGGACAGACCCCGTTACCCGCATCTGGGGGAAATCTTCCTTCTACATCCTCTATGAATCCAGTGCAGATCAACCTACCTGGGAATGTACCTCTGGCTCCGCCCGAACGATTTTCTGGTGACCCAAAGAGGTTTGCAGTATTTATCAATCAGTGCCGGTTGCATTTCTTATGCCGGCCAGCAGCCTTTCCAACTGATCAAGCTAAAGTAGCTTTCGTGCTTTCGTACCTTAGTGGCAATGCGGCAGACTGGTCGATCCCTCTAGTAAATCAAGATGATCCGGTCCTCCATGATTTTCAAGCTTTTCAGCTCAGTATGGAAAAACTGTTCGCAAGACATTCACAGGGGCAGGCCTTGGACAATGAGCTTCTTTCGTTGCGACAAGGTAATCAAGACCTTTTGGCTTATGTTGCGTCTTTCAACAGACTGATAGTGGAAACTCAATGGCCTGAGGACAAAAGGATTACGCTGTTTTATAGAGGTCTACGTGGAGAGCTCAAAGATGTGTTAGCCCAAGTAGTGAATCCCCCACAAGATTGTTCGGACTATATAGACTTAGTCGTTCAAATAGATCACAGACTGCAGAACAGGAAGGCCGATCGTTCCAAGTTTGATGCTCGAGTATTTTCCAAACCGCCAACTCCTTCCAAAGGAGTAGACTCCGGGGAACCCATGCAAATAGGGGGTCTGAAAGGTCCTCTAACACAAAAGGAGCGGGAAAGGAGAAAACAGTTGCAATTATGCCTCTATTGCGGAAACTCAGGGCACTTTCTTCGAGACTGTCCGGTGAAACCTGCCAAGAAGGCAGTAGGAGCTGCAGTTACCAAAGTTACAAACTCTGAGCAGGGAAACGACCTCGTCCGACAAGAATAGAGGTCCTCTTGCCGAGCGTGAAAGCCAGTTCCGTGACCTCGCATTTCGTGATATCTATGGTCCTCATTAGCCCTGATAATCCGGATCGATTACATGCAATTGAAGCTTACGTCGACAGCGGTGCCATCGGCAATTATGTGGATCATGAAATGGTTTTGAGGATGAATCTAACTCTTTGTCCCAAGGCTGTAAAGGACGTCATTACTACGGTGGATGGTACGGAGATAGCCTCCGGGCCAGTAACGCATACCACTCAAGAGGTGACGCTAGTAAGTCAAGATGGACACCATGAGAAGATCGTGTTCGATGTGATCAAGGACCCTCAGTTTCAGATTATTCTAGGAATACCTTGGTTAGAGAAACACAATCCTCTGATCGATTGGCGAGCAAGAACGGTCCAGTTTCCAGAATGTGTCTCTACTTGTCACCCTCCACCTGGTGTTGCACTGGCAGCAATTTCTTCAGAGACTCCCCAGTTACCTCCCGAATACCTAGAATACCAAGATGTTTTCCGGAAGGATCAGGCTAACTCTCTACTTCCTCATAGGTCTTATGACTGCCAGATAGACCTGATACCTGGATCTACTCCTCCTTGTAGTAGAATTTATGCCCTCACCGAGCCTGAGAACCTTCACCTTCGACAATACCTGGATCAATACCTGGCAAATGGGTTTATTCGTCCTTCCAAGTCCCCTGCTTCTTCAGCTTTGTTCTTCGTTCCAAAAAAGGAAGTAGACCTTAGAACTTGTATAGATTATCGCTCCCTGAACCAGATCACCGTTAAGAATAGATATCCGTTACCTTTGATCCCTGAACTCCTGGACCAAGTCAGAAAAGCATGCATATATACAAAGCTGGATCTTAGAGGAGCTTACCACTTGGTACGAGTAAAAGAGGGCGATGAATGGAAGACGGCCTTCCGCACCAAGTATGGGCTATTTGAATATCAGGTCATGCCCTTCGGACTTTGCAATGCCCCGGCCGCCTTTCAATATTTTATGAACGATGTCCTCAGAGAGCTCATAGATGTGTGTGTTGTTGTTTACATTGACGACATCCTCGTTTATTCTTCATCGGAATCTGAACATCGGAAACACGTGAAAATGGTCCTCGAAAGATTGCGTCAACACAAACTTTTCGCTAAGTTGGAAAAATGTGTTTTCAACGTGACTGAAGTTGAATTCTTGGGATTCATATTATCACCTGGCGGAGTGCGTATGGATTCAAAGAAGGTCGATGCAGTTCTCAAATGGCCATCACCATCCTCCGTAAAAGGTGTGCAAAGCATGTTAGGCTTCGCTAACTTTTACCGCAGGTTTATCCCCGAATTCTCTCGAATAGTCCAGCCCATCACTGCCTTGTTAAAGAAAAACAAACGTTTTGAATGGTCTACCGAGGCGGAACAAGCTTTCCAGGATTTGAAGACTAAATTTATCTCTGCACCAATCTTAAAACACCCTCGCCCCGAACTCCCCTACATCGTGGAAACTGATGCTTCAAGCCTTGCCATGGGGGCAGTTCTATCACAAAAGGACCCGGTAACCAATCAGTTGCATCCCGTGGCATTTTGGTCCCGCAAATTCTCGCCTCCTGAAATCAATTACACGATTACTGACAAGGAACTTCTGGCTATCAAGTCTGCCTTTAAGGCTTGGCGGCATTATCTGCTGGGGGCCCGACACACCGTTACTGTGATTACGGATCACCGAAACCTGCAATATTTGAAAACCGCAAAAGCCCAATCCTCTAGACAACTCCGTTGGGCATTATTCTTTGCCGAGTTTGACTTCATAATTACCTATCGACCTGGTACAAAGAACGGTAAAGCTGATGCCCTTTCTCGGATGGGAGTGGAAGAACACTTGATCAACCCTAAACCTGTACCAATCATTCCCGAACAAAGAATTCTGGGTGTAATCGCCACAGAATCCATAGAGGAAGTTAAGGATAAGGCCAGGCAACTTGTAACTCCAGCAGACATACAGAATTGGCATCTTCAGGGAAAGGACTTTGCAGTAAAGGACAACTTATTGTATTTCCAAGAACGATTATACCTACCCAGCACAGATTTACAGAAAAAAGTAATCTCTTGTTATCACGATTCTTTAATGGAAGGACATCCCGGTATGGCCAAGACCTCAGAAAAGATCAAGCGCTACTTCTGGTGGCCGTCTTGGAAAAAAGATATCAGAGACTTTATAATGTCCTGTGGAGTATGCGCCCAAAACAAGAGTCAAAAGGAAAGACCAGCAGGCCTCTTACGCCCTATTGACATCCCACCTCACCCTTGGCATACGCTTTCTATGGACTTCATCACCGATCTACCTCCATGCTCCGGATACAATACGATTCTAGTAATCGTGGACTTATTCTCCAAGATGGCGCATTTCATTCCGCTCAAAGGCTTGCCAACAGCAGCAACTCTGGCCCGAGAATTTCTCGAAAACATCGTCCGACTGCACGGTTTTCCTTCGGTTCTAATTTCGGATCGAGGTAGTCAATTTATTTCTCATTTTTGGCGAAGTTGCTGTCGGTCGGCTCAAATTGATGTGAGACTATCGACCAGTCACCACCCTCAGACCGACGGACAAACCGAGAGGACCAATCAAACTCTGGAACAGTATTTACGCTGCATGCTGCAACAAACTGAAAAAACTTGGAAAGACATCCTTTGGATAGCCGAATATGCCTACAATAACTCTGTCCATTCGGGAACTGGGAAAACCCCGTTTTTTCTTTTGTACGGCAGTCACCCTCGAACCTCGGAGTTGGATCCCCTCCAAGATCTTGAAACACCGGCAGTAGACTACCTGCATTCTACAATCACCCAAGCCTTTAAGGAAGCTGTTGCTCACCTTCAAAGGGCTAAAGAAGAATACAAGAAAGGAGCAGATCAACATCGGAAGGAAGCCCCTCAATATCAAGTAGGGGATCAAGTCTGGTTATCCACCAAATATCTACCTCTAAAAGGGCCACGCACATTCAACCCAAGATACCTTGGTCCCTATTCCATCACTACCATAGTAAACCCAGTAGCGGTCAAGTTGGACTTGCCCCCGCACATGAAGATACATCCGGTCTTCCACGTCTCTCTATTAAAACCCGTGCAACCTCAAACCCGACTAACTAAATCTCCAAAACCTATCCTAGTTGATGGAGAACTCGAGTTTGAAGTAAAAAGCATTCTGGACTCCAAGATCTCCAAATCTAAACTATTTTACCTAATTGACTGGAAAGGCTACGGCCCCCAAGAGAGATCCTGGGAACCTGCTGAATATGTCCACGCTCCTCGCCTAATCAAAAGATTTCACCGAACATTTCCTGACAAGCCAAAACCCCCGGAGAAGCCCGGTTTGGGAGGGGCCTTGAGGGGGGGGTACTGTCATGATCTCTGCTTCCAAAAGGTCAGGGTTTTCCCAACTCCCTTGGAAGCAGATCCATAACCCAGGTTCCGAGTGCCAACCAGTCCCAATTGGGATCTTTTGGACCCAGTCCAGGCGCCAGTGGCACCAGGCTCATAAATATGCCCAGTCCCAGCGCTGGAAGCGCCGGGCTCATAATGCTTGGGTGGACTTACCTGCAGCAGACCATGCGGAGAAGCCCGGTTTGGGAGGGGCCTTGAGGGGGGGGTACTGTCATGATCTCTGCTTCCAAAAGGTCAGGGTTTTCCCAACTCCCTTGGAAGCAGATCCATAACCCAGGTTCCGAGTGCCAACCAGTCCCAATTGGGATCTTTTGGACCCAGTCCAGGCGCCAGTGGCACCAGGCTCATAAATATGCCCAGTCCCAGCGCTGGAAGCGCCGGGCTCATAATGCTTGGGTGGACTTACCTGCAGCAGACCATGCTGCTTACCTGCCTGCCAGTTGAGCCTCTGATCCTCTTCTGTTTGGAACTACTTTTCCTGTTGGGTGGGGCAGGAGCCACTTCCTAGATTTAGAACACTGGAACTCTTCTGGAAAGCAGGAACTCTTTTCTTACCTAGGCGTGGCTGTGGAAGGAGACACCTAAGCACTACAGGAGGCTATTTAAACCACACCCGATGGATGAATCTTGCTTTGCGTTATTCTGCATCCTCTGCAGCAGAACGCTCATCGTGTCTTCTGCATCTGACCCTGGGCCTAAGGAAAAAGGCTTACCATCCTGAATCCAGTCTTCAGCAACACCTATAAAGACAAGAAAGAACAGGTTAGCATTACGGTCTTCAGTGACAGCTCTTCACTTACCTGGTCCATCGGCTGTCACCAACGCCTCGCGCTGCATTCCGGCATCTGAAAGACAAAGGCTTACCTACTCTTCGTGCGCTCCGGAGGTCTTCACACTGCATTCCGGCATCTGAAAGACAAAAGCTTACCAACTCTTCGCACGCTCCGGAGGCCTTCGGCGCTGCATCCCGCATCTGAAAGACAAAACAAGGTGCGTTTAAAGACATTGGGGAACTTTAATACTCACGTGCCATTACTCCTTTCCACATCTAACCCAGTGGGTATTCCGGCACCCTGCAGCCGCTCCGAACTTGTACCTGCAAAATAAAAAGACAGTTAGAGCGCATCGTGAAGCAGGCAACAAGCGCTTACTTACGTGCTTCCAGGCGCTTCTATTCATCACACAGGCTCCATCTTCAACTCTCTTCAGCCCGTCATCCGCCATCGCCGGAACCCTGCAAAACAAGAAACATCATTACTAAAGACTTTAAAGACATTAGAATTACTCGAAACTTACCGTTCGTGCAGTAAACGACGGACAGCAGTCCTCTGAAGTCAAGAGGCCTGCTCCCCTTATCCAGTGAAGAAACTGGTTACAGCACCCTGCCCCGAGGCAGATGGCGAGCACGGCGTTCACTTACCTAAGGTGAGAGCGTTAACCTTTGGGGTTCTACAGGAGAAGAGAAAGGGAAGAAGAGAGAGACATTCAATAACCCAGTTCCTTAATCCCATATTTTCTATCTGCAGACATCTTACCCTTCGAGTCAGACATACAGTGCACAGAGGTCCAGCCCAAAGAGCCAGCCGTGTGTTACACATCACCTTTGCAGATACGGTATACGCCCAGTCAAGACCGGCGCCTCTACGGGAATCAGGTGAGCGTTACAACAAATGAGGAATAGATGTGTTAGGCCCTGTATGAGGCAATGGGAGGCAATCATTTTGTTTGTTAGTCATTGTGTCATGGGTACCAGGCATGTAGTCGGGGCAAGCTGGGTGGAGGCCTGGCAGGCGTGGCATAGGCACACAAAAAACCCATAGCAGATACCTTCTTTTAATTCATTTCTGGTGTTTGTGGTAACTTCCTGGTTACCACTTCCTGTTGCCAGACAGGAAGTGCATTACAGTCCATGAGCTCTCTAGTGTTTGGATGTGGCTGGCTATATAAGCCACACCCAAGATTTTTCCAGTGCTTTGTGTTGCTTCCGTAAGCTGCATCAGCAACACACTCACTGTGCTTCTGCTTACCTGCTCCGGATCATCCTGCGTCTGCTTATCTGCTCCGGATCATTCTGCTTCTGCTTACCTGATTACCAGCTCCGGATCAACCTGCTTCCGCTTACTGCTTCGGATTGTCCTGCTTCAGCTTACCTCCTTTCTCCACGCCGCAGCTTTCTCACGGTCACAAGGTAAATCCTACACTGGCACCTGTAGGCACAAAGAAGAACTGCGTTAGCGCGCGCACTCCAGTAACGCTGCGCATACTCACTGAAATCTTCCCGCTATGCTGAAATCCAGGTGCGTAGTCCGAGTGCCCAAAGTCCTGCAAAAGACAGAAGAGACATTATTCGCTGCGCTCGCTCCAGCATACTTACCGAAGACTCTGTGTAGCGCTGAACCCAGGCTGTACCCAGACTCAAGGCACTAGCACTCCATAATCCACTCCTGCAAGGGAAAGGAGAGACATTACCAGGTGTGCTCGAACCTATGATGCTGCGCATACCTACCAGCGGCTCTGACTTCTACACGCAGCACTACTCACCCAAAAGTACCTTGGCAAAATAAAGACAATTCAGACAATTCCGGACACTCAACATCCACCATGCAACATTCACTTTGTGGAAAGGACTTTCTAGCTAGTGAAGAAACTGGCACATTGAACACTCTGCCTAGCTGTGAAGGCATATAACAGTGTGTGGCATCAGAACTCAGTCAACAGACATTGGCATCATCCCTACGAGTGAATTGCACCCCTGCAAATGCAGGATGGAGTGCACACCCCACTAAAAATCAAGGTATGCCCTTAGGGGACATCACAGCACACAGTATAAAGCAGGGAAGGGCCCACTGGATCAAGCAAATTCAGGTCTGAGTGTACATCTTGTATTTGACCGGTGTTCCTCCGGGTGAAACAGGGGAAGTGAGAACTCGGGGTCAAAGGAGGCTCATCCATCGCTCCTGCAGAAACACAGGTGAGTGTGACACATTGATTTATTAACCATGTAGGTGGAAGTGTTGATCAGACCCAACATCACAACTAAGTCTGTAATTGATTTCTTAGAAGAAGTTAGTGAACAGAAAGGTTTCCCTAGGGTAATTGTGACAGGCAATCGGTCACAGTTCAGATCAAAAGAAATGGAGGACTACTGTCAGAGAGCACAGTAAAAGTGCCATTTACCATCCCCAAGCAAATGGTTTTGTAGAACGTTTTAACAAAGTTCTCAAGGAGGCCATTCGGTGGGCTTGGTCTAATGATATGGACTGGGAGAAAGCGGTGAGAGATCATTGTTGCTCACAGGTTCACTCCTCACTGTTCGACAGGAGTTTCTCATTTTGAGTGTAGTAGAGGCAGAAAAGCTAATATCAAACCTTTACCACCCTGGATGGGCAGGGACACCGCAATAAGGAAAACATTGTTGTTAATACCATCAGGAGTAGCCAGTTAAAAATCAAAGTAGCACATAATTGGGAGAAGTAATGCTCTCCCTGCTGTGGGAGATAAAGTGAGGATTAAACTTCCTCCTGCTCTCAAAAATGGGCTTTGCAAATGGTCTGAGCCCAATGTAGTAACTGAGGTGTTTAAACATGCTGTCAGAGTGGAGAATGGATGTGTGTGTAACATGGAGAGAGTGTCATTGGTGAGGTGTATGGATAGAAAAGTGAGAGGTAACATTGGTGATTACGAGGATGGAGTGGGGAGAGTTCTTGTTTGCAAAGGAGAGGCTGACTCTGGAGTGTTAGGACGATGCAGTAGTGAATTTTCCTTGCCTAACGATGCAGCTGCAGGTCCTCACCAGTCAAGAATGGGGAGAATCGATCAGAGGCCCGGGCATCTGGCTGGTTATGTGTAGGAGGAAACATTTCTGCACATTTATATCCAACTGTGAAGAGAGGGGGATGCGTAGCATGCAACCTGCCTGATGTAGGTGGCTAGCAGATCACGCTAGAAATCTTTGATACAACTATCCTACATTCTGGTGAGGGGACGTCAAGGAGTCAAATCGTGTCTCTCGAGGTCCAGCAGAAGTCCACTATAGTTTCAGTGAAACTCTGACTTCGGAAGACCATGCACCGCACTCTGGCTCGAGGGCCCCTGGTATTGAAGGTTTGCAGCCCCGGAAGGTCACACACATCGAGGGATGCAGGTCTTCTAAAGACCTGTGAGTCCCACTAGCCTCTGGGTAGGGGTCGTCTTCTTTGGGACTCCCAGGTTGCTTGGAAGGAAAAGTCAGAACAGGCTCTGGTTAGACAGCAGGCCGTCCAGTTGCTGGAATCAGTTACAGCTGTCTTTTCTTCATCTTCTTCTTCAGATTCAGCTCCAGTGGTCAACTTGTCCTCAGCTTTCAGAATCAGACTCCTCCCTTGCTTTCTGCCTTCACAGACACTCTGGAGCCTCAGTAGGAAACACAAAGGATTCCCCCCTTGGAAGGGTAGTTTTTCTTAAGTCCAACTAAGGGCTTCATAAAACCATATCTGAAGCAGTACAAAAACTCCACTCTTAGTATTAGGCTGTACCACCTGAGAACTTTTGTAAGCATAGACAGAGCAGCCAGGCTTATCTTACAAGGGAGAGAGGGCTGCATCTTGGTATACAAAAATTGTAGCATACATATGGTTCAAAGAAATGCGGAATCTCTAAAAACCCTCAAGCATCGCCTGTAACAGACCTGGAGAGCCGATCCAAATGCTCAAAACAAAACCACCCTAGCAAGACTAGCAAATGCCTACAGATCAGAAATCATAAAAACCATAAAAGCATTTTATGGGAACAGAATCTTGAATTCTCGCAACCGAAGCAAGGAACTACATAGAATCATCTCTTAATTCAAGTCACCAGGTTGCTCAACCCCCCCACGCAATACATATGGTATGCCCTATTAGAACATTTTCATAACATTGTTATCAACAGACACTCTGCCATCATCTCTAAAATAGAATAGTGCCCTCATCCATTCGTCACCCACCTCCCATTCCCTGCATAAACTCTTTCCTGATGCAAACCTTCAACTATTTCTCTTCGATCACACACCAGGAGTGCCTCTTGCTCCTAGCACAAAGCAACCCATCAGAATCCCCTAAGGAGCCTTGCCCACCCACCCTCCTCAAAAACATCCTAACCTCAACTTGTGCAGGCAGTATAGTATGCTCAATCCTTAATCACCTAACATCTGGAATCTTCCGGGAAGCCTTAAAAACCTACATCAAAAAAACTGTGTTCAATCCACTCCTTCCCCAGAACTACCAGCCCATCTCCAACGTCCGCTCCATGGCCAAACCCATGGACCACACAGCATACAAGCAACTCAGCCACTTCACTGAAGCCAACAACCGCCTTGACCCCGCCCAATTTGGCTTCCGACCCCTCCGAAGAACGGAGTCCTCCTAGTGTCAGTTTGGGGTGTCCTGCTGAAAAGGACAGCAGATGCTGAAGGATGCGCTGTACTCATTCTCCTTGACCTCTCTACAGCCTTCGAGACCATTGACAACATCATTCTCTTAGACAGGCTACACTCTCTAGCAATCAAAGACACTGCCCTCACTAGGATCTACTCTTCTATCTCTAAACGATCGCAAATCATGCTCCTCCACTCTTTCACCTCTGCATCGCACCCAGTACCGAAAGGGGTCTCAAAAAGAGCATCCCTATCTCCACTCATCTTCAATATCTATTTGAACCTTCCCGCATTCATGCGCTCCCACAATCTGTCCTGCTACAACTATGCAGACGATACCCAGATCATCCTTAAAACCCTGATCACCAGGCTCCACCCACCCAGATCTGTCATCATGCCTCTCCGATATTGACCACTGGATGATGACCAACCACCTCATCCTTTGCCCTGGGAAAAAAGAAATCCTAGTCTGTGGGAAAACCGTCCTCCTTCCCCAACCTATCCCCTGGTTTCACTCTCTAGCCGCCCCCCCAACTCAGCAACCTCCACCTTAGTGAAAAACCCCGGATGTAGGCTGGATATGGATTGATCCCTCTCCAAACACATCAACTCCATATCCAGAACCCGCTACTTTCACATATGCATCATTAGGCACATCGTCCCATACCTCACCTATCCACATTGATTCTCTGCCATCATCTTCATCATCCTCTCCCGCTTCAACAAGGCATACTGCCTTTATCTAGGCACACCGGCATTCCAGTTAAGAAAACTGCAAAGAATCCAAAATGCTGCGGCCTGCCTGCTCATTGGTCTCCCTCCCAGAGAACAAATCAGCCCTGCACTAAGAATCCCCCACTGGCTACTTCTTGGTCATCAAACTACCTTCAAAGCCATGTGCATCACTCACCGTGCCATCCACAACACTGGCCCGGAATTCCTCCAAGAAAAACTCACTCGCTACCACCCTCCTAGGACACTCAGATCCGGCACAGCATCCATCCTTGTTGTCCCCCATTACAACTGCACCAGGCTGGGCGGTTCCTCCTTCTCCGTCCAAGTTACGAACATCTGCAGCTCCCTGCCCATCTACATCTGCAACATTGACAATCACCTGGTATTCAGAAAGGCCCTCAAAAACTGTCTCTTTCCTTCTTCCTCATGAAATATTCTCGCACTCCATGCTGTGATTGACCCATGCACAGAAGCACTGGGCCACACCCAACAACACACCCATCCCCCAATGCACTGTAGATGCCGGCTGTTAAGATGGAATTCTAAACTGAGACCTTGTGGGCAGATGTTTAGGAGGCCACCCTAGTTTAGTGGAACAGGGGAACCTTCCGGACAAACCAGACCAATCTACAGTGCTTGGCAGGCAGTCAAGACTAAGTCTCAGGAGGGGTGAGAGTGATCGGAAGCCCACAATGAGCACTAACAGTCGAACTCCACAGAATACTCTTAGACAAGTGTATATCAAAAATACATGTATCATAGGTCTTATAACAAAACACGAATAAACCACAATAATAATAAACAGTTCCCACACACGCCTTACACGATTTACCATAGATACAAATGCGTTTCGCCAAATGCGGATAGGGGGGAACACAACCACAAGCTGCAATAGAACAGGTAAGTTAAAACAAATATCGCATTAGGCAGTTTTTTAGAGTCGATTCCTAACTTATGCAGTCCAGCCCTACGAAGTGGGGAGCTTTGTGCTCTTTAGTACAGCAGTATGTTAACAACATGCGGTCGTGTGTAAGAGCAAAAGCGGGTCCTCTTCAGGGAGCTGTAGCAGAGGGCCTTGAGGTAATGAAGAACAATGGCATATTATTCGAGGAGGATCTTACCCTTGCAGGTAGAGCGACTTTCAAGTTTCAGTAATAGCTAGGGAGCGCAGGCTAGCCCAGCTAAGGTGAGTATCTTTTCAGGGATTCTCGTGCATAAAGAACAGTGGTTGTGCGACGGGGCCACCAGTAAGTGATGCAATTTATTTTTAAATCTTTTCATTCGCATTTATAAACTTACATTGTGCAGCATTAATCTTTATGCGTTCATTCCAAGCATGGACAACATGTATTCTAGATTAGTTGCAAACATGATATTCCAATAAACACATTAACACCCAAACAATAACAGACATTCTCTGTGCATGTAAACTAGATAACTAGCATTTTAGTTCTATACCAGGCCAGGTGGGAGGGGGGGTCCTTTGATGGGCAGCAATTTTGATATTAGGGTCTTGGCGAGCACAGTCATGACTTTGCTAAGGGCAGCAGGGGCACTCTATAGGACACAGAACTCGGAGAGGTGGGACAACAGTGCAACATCACACAGAGTGGTGTAGTGTTCACAGCGGTTTATCATCTGACGGTTTATCATCCGAGGGGTGGACCATGTCCCAAATCAATAGCCTCCAAGATTCTTAAGCACCACCATCATTCGCTTCAAGGGTTTGTGCTGTCCTAACTCACACTCTGTCTCCACCTTTGCCCAAGTTTCAAAGTCCCTAAATCATTGTGAATACTGTGGGCACCCAGTGGACTTCCAGGCCATGACAATGCACCTCTTAGCAAGAATGCAGGCCATGTCAATAAACTTGATCACATGTCTATGCTTGCTAATTCTCGGATTTGTTCCAAATTGGCACTCCTGTGGGCTCCAGGTTTACCTTACAACCACAGCCTTTCTGCACGCTTGCTCAATGCAGGCCCAGAAGCTCTGTACCTTTTGTGCAGCCCCAGAACAAGTCAGCTCCTAAACTGCTACATCAGGGGCACGGTCGCCTACCACTGTTAAACATGGCCACTCTGCTAGTTGTCATGTAGGTGCAGTGCAGTATATTTATTTGAATAAGTCTGAAACAGGGGTTCCTAGACACCTCCCGGGGAAGCCAAGTATGTGTTCCCACTCCCGCTCCCGCTCCTCAATGTTTACCCCAAGATCGGCCTCCCAGCATGATTTCAACCTTGAGCTCTGAGAGTTGGGTTTATTATAAGTCGCTATATAATCTGGATACCGGCCGCCCACCGTTGCTCAAAGTATACATCAGAGTCAATAGAGGAGTCGCCTCCGGTTCTTCAGGCCACCCTGGCCATCACTTTTTTTTCGCCACCCCCATAACTCTCAAATATCGTAGGAATTGACCCCTGGGCAGCCCCGTCTGGTCAGTTATGGCATCTAATTCTTTAAATTTACCATACCTCCCAGCACCATGCTGCCATCAGGTCTTCCCTGTTTCTGCAAACCTCTGCGACTATCGGGACCTCAGGCGAGTATGGGTGATCTATCTTCAGTGTTCTATTCCACACCTTCCTGCCCAAGTTAATTAATAAAGGGGTAGAATCTAGGCAGCTCAGTGGTAGCCATAGCACTTCCTTAATGTGGGTGGGAGCCACCAGCGACTGTAGTAATGGAGACTCAGATGTAACGTTGTCTGACAGCCACTTAGCAATGAAGCTGAGCTGCGCCGCCAGGTAATACCACTCCACATTCGGAAGTTGCACCCCTCCCTACTTATAAGGTAGGCACAGTGTTGCAAGGGGGACCCTACAGCGAGACAAGCCCCATAGGAATCCCCTGATCAGCGAGTCTAACATGCAGAAGAAGGAGACATCAATATATTGATGAACGTTAGTAAAGAAAATACAAAGATCTGGGTTAAATAATCATCTTAGTAATCGCAACCCTGCCCATCAGTGACAATGGGAGCTTAGACCAGAATGTCATTGACTTCCTCAAACCTTTCACCACCCCAGCTGTAATCCGTGTGTGCATACCTTCAGGCGTGTGCATGATGTGTACCACTAAATATTTAAAGTATTCCACCTACCACGGGAGCCCAAGTCTGGTAAATAATCAGTATCAACCCTCCTGCACCCCGCCAATGAGAACAAGCAAGACTTCTCCCTACTGAAAAATAGTCCGGACAATTTAGCAAAATTGTCCAATACCTCCATAACTATTGCCAGATTATGATGCGGGTCCACAAGGTAGTGCAAAACATTGTCGGCGTACAATGATATTAAGTGACCAGTAACACCAACCCATATACCTCCCTCTAGAAATTCTTGGTGGAGGAAGACTGCCAAAGCATCCAATGCCAGTACATAAAGCATGGGCGATAACAGGCATCCCTGGCACGTCCCCCTCAGTATGTCCCACGCCGCCGACACCTGCCTCCCAGATTTGACCCTCGCAATCGGGGATGTACGTAGGATCTTCACCCAAAGTATGAATTGTTCACCAAACCCAAATTCCCGTAATACTGCAAACAGCCACTCCCAGTAAAATGAATCAAAGGCTTTAATTGCGTCTAGCGACAGCACTGCACACTGTTCAGGGCACTCATTTGTCTGTGCAATGATGTGCTGCAGTTGTGGCAGGTTCTGGGAGGTG
The DNA here is from genome assembly GCF_040938575.1 of Ambystoma mexicanum. NCBI lineage: Eukaryota > Metazoa > Chordata > Amphibia > Caudata > Ambystomatidae > Ambystoma > Ambystoma mexicanum. The sequence continues at coordinate 233,037,059 of NC_090931.1, forward strand.
CCCCTGTAGAATACAGGATGGAGAGCTCCACAAAACATAAGCACAGGTGAGAATGGAGGTATTTATCACAGGTGGAATGCAATACAGTTTTTTTCCCAGCAAATAAAAATTACAGTAGTTCTATTGTTATTATCGTTGTTTTCACAGAATAAGAGCCAAGATAAAAGAACCCCTAGATGAGAAGGGATTACGCTCCCGCAGAGTCCCAGGTAAGCGTTACAGTACAGGGGTGTGTTCACAGGACTCAAGGACCCCGATCCTCTATCAGCAAGGTCTGGATAGTGGCAGCTCAGTCCCAGTCCCACGCTGAGCCCGCTCCCAGCGCTGGAGTCTTCCTCCTCCTCTTGCAGCGCAGGCCAAACCTCAAGCACCGGATATTGCGCCAGTAACCCTCAGCTCCTCATCTGGCTCCACATCGCTATTCGTTGGTGGTCAGAACACCCGAGATCCCGCTTCCCGGGTCCGCCAACAGCCACTCAAGGTAGGAATCCACGGGCACCTATCTGTCAGCTCTGCATTTCGGGCAGCGTTTGGGCTCCGATCCCATGTGTGCCTCAACTTCGCTCTGGTCAATGCTCCACAGCTAGTCAGCATCTCCGGCAGTTCCCAGCACCAAACGCCCCTGTGCCAACCAGCACACAGGCCTCACATGGGGTGCCACCACAGAGCAGTTGCGTCTCCGACCCTCCTCCACCTCCTCACTATGAAGCAGACCCAGCTGCCATCTATACTCAAATGGGGTTGGGGTTTCAGTGGCAAATACTCCAGTTCACCAGTCTGCCTTTGACCATAGCAGCTATCCACAGCAGGGCACTGGTTTTCACCCTGCACGTTGATGGTCTTCTGCACAGTTAAAGCTAATTAAAACATTATAAATTACTCACCGTAGTGACTAACGTAGTCCCCTTTCCTCCATACTGAATGGGCGTCCCTTCCACTGGATGGCAAACAGAACCTTTTTCACCAGAAGAAAACCTTCTTCCCCTTTAAATTTAGAGGCGCGCAGGGGTGCGGCCGTGAGAGCATGGACTGTTCTGACTCCGCCCTCCGGCACCACACCTCTGTCCCCATAGACGCATCGACAATAGATTAACATTGCCTAATGACACCAGTTTATTAGGGGGAGGATGAGGGACGTATGGAGGAAAGGGGACTTAAGACTAAGAGTATGTTAGTCACTACGGTGAGTAACTTATAATTACTCTTACGTCCCGTCCCCTTTCCTCCATACTGCATGGGTGATTAAAACTGAGTGTAGCCTGAGGGTGGAGAGGAGACCCTCCTTAAGCAAACAGGTTCCTAAGAACCGCCTGTCTGAAGGCTGCATCTGATCCAGAGCCGGCATCCAAACAGTAGTGGTTGAGAAAGCGGAAGGGGTGGCCCATGTGGCCGCCCTGCTTATGACCTGCCAGGGGACATGACGCTGGAAAGCGATGGCCGCTGCCTTGGCTCTGGACGCATGGGCGGCACTGGCTTATGATGTCCCTCTTAAGCTTCATTGATGGCCGAGACCATACAACGGGCTATGGAGACTTGGAGGCCTGATGCCCCGGTCTTGATCCGCCGAAGTTGACAAAAAGTGTGTCTGACTTGCGGAAGCCCGTGGCCCTGTCTAAGTAGAATTTCAGGGCATGCCTGATATCCAGGCAGTGCAGAACTCTCTGTGCCTCATCTTTGGGTTCAGCAAAAAACATAGTGCGCCAGGGTACCCAAAACTATGTTGATGTCCCACACAGCGTGTGGCCTCTTTATGGGTGGGTAGAGTCTGGCAAGTCCCGCCAAATGTTTGACAATCGGGTTGGAAGAGGAAAAGATCTCCTCCTCCGAGTTTCTGTAAGCGACAATGGCTGCCAAGTAAGTGCAGCAAGCGTCTACCTGCACGCCTGAATGGGCGAGGTGCGCCGAGAAGGAGAGCATGTCGTTGAAGGTACATGCACGGGGGTTGATACCTTTAGAGTTTGCCCAGTGGCAGAACATGGTCCACTTCCTCTTGTACTGGGCCTTGGTAGACTTGCTCCTGGCGTACTGTATGATCTCTAGATTAGCCTGGGAAAGGCTGAGGTGACCTAGCGTGACCTGTTCAGAAAGCATGCTGCGAGGGCTAGTTTCTGTGGAGCGGCGTGGATGACCCTGCCCCCCTGGTGAGCCAGAAGATGTGGTACTCCTGCTCCTGCCGGGTCCAGGTGCCATGGATGCAGTGGTTGTCCATGGTGGCCCCCCAACCCTTGAGAGAGGAGTCCATGGTGATGGTGACCTGTGGGGTAGGTTGCTGGAAGGACTTGCCCATCTGCAGGTTGCAGTCCCTAGACCACCATGTGAGGTCCGGGTGAAGCGACGGAGGAACGTTGATCATCTCTGACTGGGAGCCACGCTCCTGGCTCCAAGTCCCTAAAAAGTGCAGCTGTATCCTCCTTATCCTGAGTCTTGTGTGGGGGTTTGCCAATAGGACTGCTGCCAAGAGCCCCAGTAGGTGTTGGTACCACCAGGCCGAGGTCACTTCTCTGCTGAGGAAGTGCGCCGTGGCCCTCTTGATGGCCATGATGTTGTCCTCCGAGGGGAAAACCTTCTCGGAGCACGTGTCTCAAATCAGACCCAAGAAGGTCAGTCTCTACTCAACCTCAAGAAGTCGTAGCTGCAGCCTATGCAGACTGCATAGGCTGCAGCTACGACTTCTTGAGGTTGAGTGAAAAACCCAGCTCGTGCAGTGTGTTCATAAGAGTGTGGGAAGTGTGGTGCACCGCTTCCGGAGATGTCGCCCTGACAAGCCAGTCGTCGAGGTACGGGTAGATTTGGTGGCCCTGCGACCACATCACCCTGGTAAAGACCCTGGGGGCCGTGTGGAGGCCGAAAGGAAGCACCTTGTATTGGAAATGGTAGCCCATGATCCAGAATCGTACAAAAGAATGATGAGGCTGCTAGATCGGGACGTTTAACTAAGCGTCCTTCAGATCCAGGGAGCACATCAATTCTCCCTTGCACAATTTCTCCGCTATCAAAGCTGGCATAACAATCTTGAATTTTTGTAGAGGTAGGGAGAGGTTGAGGGTGGAAAGGTCCAGCACAACTCTCAGGCCCGCCTGGTTCTTTTTCTGAATGACGAAAACCCTGGAGTAAAAGCCCAAGCCTCGCTGGGAGACAGACTTCCTCCATGCCTGGCTCTCGAAGAGCGATCAGATCTCTGTCAAAAGAGTTGCTGTCCCAACCTGTGGGAGTGGAGGGGAAGAGGGAGGAGAGGCTGGGATAGGGAGACAGTAAGGGAAATCTTTCCTAACACTCGCCCCTCCCAGATGAAGGACAGGGGGAATCAGTCCACCCCTGGATGAGTCTGATGTTCAGGTCAACTAAACATTCTGGACAACCCATCAGCGTGGCTATGTTGGACACATGGCCTGTGCTCAATGGTGAATTCAAACCCTTGCAGGCTTATGGACCACCAGAGCAACTTCGGATTCTCTCCCTTTCTGTCCATTAGCCACTTTAAGGACTAATGGTCAGATTGCACAGTGAAGTGGGCCCCATAGAGGTAGGACCTTAGCTTCCTTATGTCCCACACGACAGAGAAACATTATTTCTCTACAGTGGACCACCTGAGCTCTCTGTCCTTAAGCTGGCAACAAATGAATCCAATTGGGTGTTCCATGCCTTTCTCATCTACCTGTGATAGTACAGCTCCTATGCCAGTGTCAGAGGCATCTGTCTGCACAATACACTCATGTATGTAGTCAAGGGCCCTGAGAACAGGGGCCTGGCATAGGGAGTCTTTTAAGCCATTGGAAGCCTTCTCACACTCTTCAGACCAAGAGACCTTCTTGGGTTTATTCAGAGTAGTGAGAGCAGTCAGAGGGGCAGCTATGGTACCATGGTCTGCCATGAAATGTCGGTAATACCAAGAAGGCTCTCACCTGGGTTTGTGTAGTGGGGGTAGGCCAGTCTTGTACTGCTTGTACTTTACTGGGTATAGGCTGTATCCTCCCTCCACCTACTTCATGTCAAAGGTAGACCACTGATCCTTGTCCAATCTGGTATTTACTGCCCTTGATGGTCAAGTGGGCCTTCTGAAGAACCTTCCACACTATTGCCAGGTGTTTCACATGTTCTTGCCAGGTGGCACTGAAAACTACTATATCATTGAGATATGCTAAGCAGAATTCATCCAACCTATTTAGGAAATGATTCACAAGCCTTTGAAAAGTGGCAGGTGCATTTTTTAATCCAAAGGGCATTACCATGAACTGGTAAAGGCCCTCTGGGGTTGAAAGTGCTGTCTTCTCCTTGGTATGTTCTGCTAGGGCTATTTGTCAATATCCTGCAGTGAGGACAAATGTGCTGAGGTACTTGGAGGCACCCAAGGTATCCACCAGCTCATCTGTTCTAGGCAGGGGTTGAGCATCTGTCCTGGTGACAGCATTCAGTGCACTGTCGTTCACACTGAACCTCAGTTTAGAGGCACCTGCTTTCAGCAAAAGAACCACAGAACTGGACCATGGACTACTGGAGGGCTCAATCATCCCAGGATCCAACATCTTGATGACCTCGGTTTTGATGCAGGATCTCAACTTGTCTGACATCCTATACCCTCTACCTTTTGGTAGGTACACTGTCCGCTGTGTCAATTTCATGTTTGCACCAAGGTGTCAAACCAGGAGTTAGTGAGAACAAGGGGGAGAACTGCCTCAGCAAAGTTCTTACTTCCTCTTTTTGGGTAGGAGTCAGGTGAGGGTCCATTTGGACACTCTCAGTGGAGACATCTGAAGGGCTACTTTGGAATATGTCAGTAAGAGGTTCTAAATCCTCCTCTTTTATGTCAGATGCCAGATGTAGTGCAGCTATTTCAACCCTAGGGATGAAAGCCTTCGCCTATGTATGTGCAACACTTTGGAGGCGTGGCCCGGCCTCCTAAGGTCCACTAAATAGTTTACCTCACCCAGCTGCTCAACAACTGTGTTAGGGCCTGACCATTTATCATGTTGGACCCTAGGCCTTATAGGGTCCATAATCAGGACATATTGGCCTGGGGTAAAGTTAATAAATGAAGCCTTCTGGTCATACCAATGTTTTACCCGTGCTTGACTAGCCTTCAACTTATTACTGGCCTGCACCATTAGTAGGACCATACTCTTCCTTAACCAAGCACATAGTCTACTACATTAGTAGTGATAAAAGGAGAGGGAGCTCCTAGCATTCCTTGACTATGGCCAGTGGTCCCCTAACAGGGTGACCAAAAAGAAGGTCAACAGGGCTGAATCCAACACCCTCTTGAGGTACCTCTCTGTATGCAAAGAACAAGCATGGTAATAGGAGATCCCATTTTCTCCTTTGGGGTTCTTCCATAGCCCCAGTCATGCTTTTGAGAGTTCTATTACATCTCTCAACTCAGCCATTTGTTTGCAGATGATAAGCAGATGAAAACGTATAAGTGACCCAACACTCTTTCCACATAGCTTGCATATACTTAAGACGCGAATGCTTTTGCAACTGACTTGGCAGTGACAGTCTTCCATGGGATGGCTTCAGGATATCTGGTGGCATGGTCAACTAGCACCAAGATAAACCAATTGCCAAAGTATGCCTGAGGGTGAGGGGGACCAACAATGTTGATCCCTACTCTCTCATATGACACCCCACCACAGGGAGTGGCACCAATGAAGCCTGGAGTGTTGAAGCACTTTTACCAGAAATCTGACAAGTGGTACAACTCCTACAATGGCCTTCTACTTGGACCCTCATCTTGGGCCAGTAGAAATGCATGGATAGCCTATGCTTGGTTCTCTTGATACCAAGGTGACCAGCTGGAGGAACCTCATCTGCCAATTGTAGGAGGAATGCTCTTACTTGAAGTGGGACCACCAACCTCTTTTGGTCGCCTTCAGTAGATTCTGTTGGCTCACTCTAAAGGAGTCCACCTTCCCAATAAATCCTATGTTTCCCAGGAGATTCACCCTCAAGATGGGAAAGGGCCTGTCTACTTAGGCCTTCTAAAGATGGGCACTCACGTTGGCCCTTACTAAACTCTTCCCTATCAGGACCACTTTGGAGTTCAAGATGGTCATGGGGGGTTGAGAATTCCAGGCAGCACCTCTTCCTCGGCAGGTTCAGGTGCTTGGCCAACTACCTCCACCTCAGTGGCAGGTGAGTTAGGGGGAATATTCTCTTTCCCTCTTCTGAGATTTTTGACTCCCTTAGCCTTGGGATTCCCCTTTGGCTTTGGCTCAGCCTTGGACTTGGCCAGGACAGCCTTTGTTTGTGACCTTGTGCATGGTCTTCCTGCTGTGTCCCCCAAAAGGCTCAAGTCTCTGAGGTAATTTCCCAGGAGAACCTTTCCAGGGACTTGCCTCTGAATCCTAACTACAGTACCATTTACAGTTAGATTTACAGGCATTACTGGGAACTTGGGAGGGAGGCCATCATCTAACTTGGTGGGCATCAAGGGAGCTCTGACAAGCTCTTCTTGGTTTACCAGAGTGGAATCCACCACAGTTCTGCTGGCGCCACTACCCTTAAGGGCAGGAGTGTCAACTCCATTCATTAGCACACTGTCTTTAAAGTAGTGATTGGTATTATCAGGAATACTAGCATAGGCCTCTGAAACTCTAGGCTCCCAAGAACCCAGGGACGCAAAGACCACTTCAGGCTCTATCCCACTGGGGAAGGAGTCTGAAGTGAAGGATGCCCCAGTGACAATATCTTCCTCCTCATAAGAGGGGAAGGCCAGACACACATAGTGGTCCCCCACGGTTTTGACCTTACATCTGGGGTCCCCCTTCACATGGTCACTTGCTCCACAAGCCATACAAGATCCACTATGTCTTGGGACATATGGAGGCTTACTGTAACCAGAGCTATGCTTGGGAGGATGACTCCTGCTATTCTGACCATTCTCATGTGACTTACCCTTACTATGCTTTTTGTGGCCCTTATGGGAAGAAGATTTATCAGTACCCCCACCCTCCTTCTCTTTGTGCTTTTTCCCTTCCTGCTGCTTACCAGTAGAAGGCTGGCCCTTATGGGACACTCTGTCTGACACCCATAAATCTGCTGCAATGGCTAACGTCTTTGGATCTATCTCCTTAGAATCAGCCAGGTGCTGCTTAATTGCAGGGGAACAAGAAGCTAAAATATGTTTAAGCATGACCAAACATATCATATCCTCAAAAGGTGGTGACCCTATAACCTTCCATGCAGCCATTCAAGTTTTTCAAGGAATCAGTTACATAGGAGACCCAAGTATAACCTTTCTTTTTTGTAATCTCTGAATCTTTTCAGATATTGGGCAGGAGTCTTCCCAAACGTCAACACCAGAGTTTGCTAAAATTGCACAAAGTCTTTTCTGTCAGCCTTTGACGTTTCCATAAAGGCACTGCTGGAAGAAAGGGGTAGTCGACTGAGCAAGCATGCAATCTTTTCAGCATCCACAACGTCTTCACTTCACATGCATACTCTAATGCAGCTAACCAGTCCATGATGTCATTCATGTCATCATACATACTAAGCAGATCTTTTGGAAACCTTGGAAGAGGAGGAGCCAGACCCATTACCAGATCCACTAAAGGAGCCATTAGCAGCTTGTATCTTGGCAAGCTCCAACTGGTGATCCCTGTCCTTCTGCTTCTCTACTTTCTCCAGTTCTAGCTTAGCCATCCAAAATTCAAGCTCCTTCTGCTTAAACAGCATCTCTTGTCTTTTGAATTCTAGCATGGCCTCAGCTTCAGAGCCAGCAAATGAAACATGGGACTCTACATCATACCTATCATCATACTCCTCTATGACAGCGGCAGCAGTGCTTTCAGCACTGTTACTGGGAGCCACCACAGCACCTTCTGCACTGTCATAAGAGGGAAAAGCTGTGATTTGACTTTTGTGTTAGAGGCTGAAAAGCATCTTTCTGCACAGATCTTCCTTAGCGTCTCAGACTTGGAAGCACTTAGTTATATTCACAATTGCTTCCATGCTATAAGTGAGGAAGGTGGCTTAGAGTTAAATTTAAACTAAGGCCGCAGGTCTGACCCTGCCGTGCACAGTGGCCCCGGTAAGCATATTCATCACTGAAGCACCAGCACCGTTAGCAACAGTGTTGGTGCTTCCGTCTCCCCATTCCCATAGAGTCATCTATGGGAATGGGACTTGTAATGTCCCAGTGGCTCCGGGAAGTCAGGCGCCAGATTCGGTGTTACGGGTTGGCGGCAACAAGCCGACCGCACCGGTGGGTTACCACCAACCTCGTAATGAGGCCACTGTATTTCTTGTGTAAGTGTAACCTGGGTATTTCACCAGTGCGCAACACTGGGTACCTCCGATCGTATCCCACCGCTGTACACCAATTTGTTAAGCTGGATTTCTAAACTCTGACCTGGCGGGCAGAAGTTTAGGAGGCCATCCTAGTTTAGTGGATATGGGGTACCTTAGCTTGGCAGGTGGTTAAGACTAACGGCCTCATCACGAGTTGGGCTGTATCCCGGCTGTAATACCGCCCGACTGTAATAGCTTTAGCACCCACTTGTCCGGCGGTATTACTGCTGGATCACGGGTTGGGCGCTAACAGTAAATCCCCATTCCCCATTGGGTCCATTGGGGCATTCTCGCCACTAATAATACGGGCTAATACAGCCGGCGGTAATACTGCGGAAAACAGGGCGCTGAATGGGATTTTTCACATCCAGTAAAAAGCTGGAAGTTAAATAGCCCATTTAGCGCCCAACTCGAGACAGGGCCAGCCATTAAACGCGGTGATAATACCATTACTGCCGCATTTAAGGGCTACAGCCCAACTCATAATGAGGCCCTAAGTCTCAGGAGGGGTGAGAGTGATCGGAAGCCCACAATGAGCACACACTGTAAAACTCACAGACTACTCTTAGACAAGTGTATATCAAAATAAATTTATTATAGGCCTTATAACTAAACACAAATAAACTACAGTAATAATAATAAACAGTTATCACACACGCCTTACACCATTTACCATATATACAAATGCATTTCGGCTAATGTGGATAAGGGGGGTACACAGCCACAACCTGCAACAAAAGAGGTAAGTTAACACAAATATTGCATTAGGCAGTTCTTCAGAGTCGATAACTAACTTATGCAGTCCAGCCCTATGAAGTCGGGAGCCTTGTGCTCAAAAGTACAGCAATGTGTTAGCAATGCATGGTCGTGCGTGAGAGCGAAAGAAATCCTCTTGACGGAGTTGTAGCAGTTCAGGAAGGGGCTTGAGGTGATCAAGAACAGTGCCCTATTATTTGAGGAGGGTCTATCCGTGCAGGTAGAGCGACTTTTGAGTTTCAGGAATAGCTAGGGAGCGCAGGCTAGCCCAGCTAAGGTGAGTATCTGTTCAGGGATTCTCGTGCATAAAGACCAGTGGCTGTGCCAGTGTGCCACCGGTAAGTGATGCAAGTGCTCACCGACCCTCAATACAGTCCGGGCCAAACTTTTCCAGTCTAGTCCAGGTCGCTTCTAGGTTTAACCCCTGCAGTCGCACATCGCTCCGGCTCTCAGCGGCTGCGGGACTATTGCCCATGGCGGGACAGTAGCCTTTTCTCAGCTCTCAGTGAAAAAAGAGGACAGTTACAGTGCAGCACTGCTCAGGCAAACAAGACTCCTACAATGACCGTCACACAGCAGGGTGACACAGGGACCGCAAATGCTTGTGGTGTGTCTCACTCTCATAAATCATGACCCTGGGGAACTAGGACTATGAGTTTTGGTGGTAGAGGACCCAGACCAAAAAATAGCGATTTCCAAAGTCTCGAGTGTCAACTCGGGAAGACGGCTCTCCTATACAGTACCCCAGGCTCGAGCTTGTCAGTTTGCTGGATGGCCTAGGAACACTTCCAAAGAGGCTCTTTGAGTAAGCAGGGAGGTGCCGAGAGTAGTTCCCACTACTCCAAAGGGTCTAAGCGCCCTTGCAGGCCTTCAGTGATCAATACAAAAGTGGGGGTACGACCAGACAACAGCGGGCTCAGGGTGCCAAACCTTCCAGTACATCTTTGGCAGTTCCACAGGTCTGCTCTTTAGTTTCAGGATACTTGGATCCTTCTGTAGTTCGGTGTGAACTTCAGGTGATCGACCTGGAATGGATGCAGAGCCCCTTCTCTTATCCAAGATTCGTTTTGTGCACAAATCTGGGATAGCCAATGGAGGATCTGCTGTCTTGCATTTGCGCCAGGCGTGGACCAATCATGGCCCATGGTGGTTCCCGCCATTCAGGCATATCGGACATGCTGGCACCAGTAGTGTAGATTGGGATCAGACTGTCCTAACCCTCTTCCTGGGCACTAGCACACATGACATGCAGGAGCCCACGAAAGATACGGTTTTCGTGGGAGGCTGCATGCCCAAATAAGGAATACCTGGGTCACTCGACCCGTGGGAAGGCAAAGGGACAAAATGGACAAAGGACAGAACAAAAGACTTAGTTGCACAGCCATTTTCGGCACTGGCCACAGACTGGAGCCAAACGTGGTAAACGCGTTTTGGTTCATTAAAAAGAAGTAACACTACTTTAAAAGTAAACTGCTGCCACCAGTTCGTCCTAGGCACACTTGTACAATCACCAAAAAATCCTTAGAGGTTGGCTAGGGCCATAAAACAAAAGGACCCCTATGTGCGGTACTGTGGCACATTGACTATGTTGCAATTTCTTGGTAACTTAAGACTAAGGCAAACATATTTTCCCAGTACTGAAAGCATGAAGCACGGGTCAGTTTCCCCATAGCAGATGAGCAGTAGCCCAGAGGAGTTCAGCAGAAGACTGTGCTCCACTGGAAAAAGTCAGTTTAGTTAAGCCAAACAAAAGCAAAAAGTTTGTGGGGGTCCATAAATGGAGGGAAAATTGCACACAAGGGCAATCTTTCCTAACACCGCCAGCATTTGCAGCGGCACACTGTGATAAACTATTCCTCCATCCCCTCCAACCCAGACGATCGTACATCACCCCTCGTCCCTGCGGCCCTCTCCCACTGCTCAGGCCACCGTGGATGCCGGCGGCGTTCACAGCGGCACACCATGATTAACTCGCCCACCACCCCCTCCAACTCAGACAATCGTACATCAACCCCCACCCCATTCCCCTGGGCCCCTTTCCACTACTAAGGCTCTCACTCCAAGGAGTCCTCAGCTGGCGAGACCAGACAATCACATTGGACCTAGGAAAGTGACATTGAAGAGGAACTCCATCCTAATTTAAGGTATGTATAAAAGTGTCTGTAGACACATGCCGCAGGCACGGCCACCCATCCATGAGATGATATGATATGATATGGCATTTATAATGCGCCTATACACAAGAGTTTCAAGGCGCGAAAAAAATGCATCTATGGCTATGCAAATCCGGTATAGTAGCTCGCATAGCGGTCCACACTGAAACCCCCGACGTACCTCAACACCTCTGCCATTAGTATACAGCAAAAATCTACAAATAATGTAGTCTAGCTACGCACACATTGAATCTCTTGCACTACCACTCTACCCTAAACCACTGACAGCACCCACCCACATGCCTGACCTCCCAGCTGCTTACTGGACCCTAGTCAGCCCTCCTAAGCCCTAATCTGACAGAATTCGCAAACGCATCTTAATGATAACTCTTTGAATCTCCCATACATGGACTTCAGTCCCTGAGGGCATTCCAACCCCAAAGCACATTGAGGCCATACAAATAAAAAATGGCACTATACAATCATCCGCTAGATCACCTTCAAAGGTGAGCTGTTTCTATAATTTTCCCCAGTGAGTAAGTTGACTTGCCTACCACCCGCCTTCACAGACTTTTTGTGCTACTCTATTCCATAAGACACTGCCGCCCGGCATACTCTGCGACTTCGCTGCCTCTCCCGAACATGTCAACTAAGTATAATGCGGTTACCTCTACTCTGAACAATTGATTACGGCTCTGCCTTCCCATCATCATATACCACAGTATGCTGAGTATCTTGTTGTAGCTCTATTTTACTGATCTCTTTTGCATTGCCATGCGCTATCCACCTAGCGACGCCTGATGCTTGCTCTAGCCTCGCATTATTTCACACCTCATATTGCTTCATATTTACTTAGTGACGCTATGTGTTAGCCCTATTCATTTCATGCCATTGCACTGCCGTATGTCCTAGCTTATGCATTGCCATTTGCTTCAGCCATTTAACAACGCCAGACGCCTGCTCCAGCCTTTTATTACATTACATGGCCTCAGAGTGTATTCCAGTTCTTTATTTTTTTGCCTCACATTGCTCCTCGCTAACACTGTCATCATATGCTCTCATGTAGACTCTCCCTGGACTGCTAGCTAATATTAGCCTCGCCCTATACCAGAGAACTGTATTTGTATTATATTGCATTGTACACCAGTATACCACTATAGTTGACTTTCCTTGGGATACTTGGCGTGACTCCCTGCCTTGACCATCATTGAACTGCAATAGGTCTCCTTATTTCCTACAACTATGTATGCTGTTACCAACTTCTTTGTAAGACTTCTGATCAATATTGCTGCTCTTAACTGCTGTCACTCGGGAGCTAGACACCCAGATTTAACCTTAGCCACAATCTCCAATCAATTCTTGGCAACTCAACATGACTACTCAGTCTAATATACCAGTCTGCATAAAGCCTACTAAATTCCTTCCAACTCTGAAGCCCATGTTCACTGCATCATTCATCAGAGCCACACCATTCTTGCCACAGCTAAATGCCAGAACAAGCTGCCGCAACACTGATGTGGGCAAGCCAGTTGAAGTCCTTGATACCATAACGACCTTCCAAATGTCCCAGTGTGTCATTACCACTCCCATACCTCACCTCCCCTGTACCACCTTAGCTAGGAATGATAGCCTAGGCTCACGTTTTAACATAACCGACAGACCTCCAACTAGACAGCCTTTTAAACAAAGTCTACCCCTTGCCAAAAAAAATACAGTCAAATTCCTTCCCGGAATAATGTCTCATCTAAAACTCACAAAACTAATAATAGGATTGGTAAGAAGCATCCACTACCAGAGCTTAACTCCCCCAGAAACAAACCTACACAAATTAAAGGTGCTCTGATCAATGCTAGAACTTTGGTAGCACACGCTGTATATATTGTCGACCTGGTCACTGCTAAACAACTTGACCTCCTAGCAATAACAGAGACCTGGCTCCGTGCAGCTGCTGGTCCTTCCTATTTACTTGCTATCCCGGACAATTACACCATCCTTAGATCTGACAGAGAATCCTCCAGAGGTGGCGGCATTGCCTTCATTGCCAAGTCTAATTTGGGACTCAGAGTCTCCTCACATCCCCATCTCACGTTGTGCAAATTGCTGACAGTGAAACTCCCCCTCACATAATTTCGTACAGTAACCATGCACCTAATCTACAGACCCCTTGGACCTATTGATTCTTTTGAGGAAGATATAACTACGATACTATCTGCCGATACCAAACCTTCATCACAGATCCTTATCCTAGGAGATTTTATTCTGGGCTTTAACGATCCCCGCGATCAACATGCCCTGGCTCTGTCTAACTCCTTGGCTGAACTAGGCCTGACACAAATAATTCATCACCCTACACATGTAAAAGGCAGAACCCTAGATTGGGTCCTCGACTTTAATTGTGTGACAACCATAACTTAACTTCTATTGAACCATACCCTTGACTGACCACCATCTACTGACCTTTACCATCCAAAACTGTGTATTGCCGAATAAGAAGAACCTCCTAGCTCCTTCACTCCTTACTAGGAACAAACAGAATATTACAGTAGGGATGTAACGGTATAATGGTATACCGTTAAAGATACCGTGAACCACTCAATTAAACAATAATAACCGTCACATTGTTTATACCGGTATACTGTGTATGCCGTTAAGTGTGCTTTTCAATCTGATTTGGAAAGGCTGCAGTAAGCAAGTGCTGCGCAGTTTTGGACTTGCACTGTTGGATGTGCCATTTGCCAAGTAGTTTCTATTGGAGCAGTTTTTAATGCTATTCCAAAAACCACACGTGCTTGACACAAAATCAGTATGTTAGCAATAGGAAGAATAAATACGGTGCCAAGAAGGAAAAGGGTTTACATTGTGTTGGTGGCTTTGGGGTTTATATATTTATAATGGATAATGTTTGCTAAACATATGACAATGGGGATTTCCCTGGTTCTATCATTGAATTTACATATAATAAGTCACACTGCAAAATTCACTCATCTCTGTGGGTATTCCTTGCTGCTATACCAAAGGGTAGCATGTCCGTGATTACTGAACACCTTTTGGCCCACAAGTAAACTAAAGGCTGTAATGTAAAGAGAGCGTGCGTGTGCATGTATGCGCACAAGCATATACTACCATCAGCCTCCATTGATCTGTGGTATGCAGGTTATAAAGATGGCAACATGTTCATCTTCACCAGTAGCCAGTGGGGGAGATAAAAGCCTAAATGACCACTTAAGAAAAGCTATTCAGTTTGCTCTGCAAGTCGCAGCAGGACTCCCCCCCCCCGCCTGCTCTCCACACGTGTGTTTGTGTTTGGTGGAAGCAAGGGGTGGCATTTCAGTGGAAAGTATGTTGAAAAGCCCAATTCTGGTCCTGGGTGCCTGGTTTTGTTTGTGATTATAAATCTGACAATTTATGACCTTTTAGAAAATATTTGTTAAGATTGGTTAACTCCACATGCTATGCCACGATAACCATGATATACCATCATTTGCCAAGAAGGTTATCGCACCTTCATAAAACTAATACCGTGACACCCCTATATTACAGTGGATAAACTTAAGCCCCCTCTCCGCCCTAAACTAAGTCCCTTGCCTACCTTATCCACATTGGTAGTTGAATTATTCAACTCTACCATCACCCAAGCCCTAGACAAAATTGCACCCCTGAAAATGAGCAAAGGTAAACCTAGAGCCCACTTGAATGCCTGGTTCACACCTCAACTCAAATCCTTGCGGACTGAAACAAGGAAATGTGAAGCCGCTTGGAAAAATTACTCACCTACAGCCAACAAAGATACCCGACTGTTAATCTCAGTTAAATACAAAAAGGAAATAATACAAACTAAACGTGACAATTACAATGATAGGATCAACAAAGCCAATCCCAGCACTAGATAACTCTTTGTCATACTAAGAGAACTGGATACTCCCATCCCACCACAGGATAATTGCAATAAGGATAAAGGTTGGTGTACCAAGATCCAAAATGCATTAGCTAACAAGATCTCCCTTCTTCAAAATAAAATAGCAACCAAAAAACTCAACCTCCCTATTAAAGTAACTGATCAGAAAACCCAAACAAACCCCTCTAACCCATTCCAACGGTATCTGGTCATTGCATTGACTGCCAAACTGTTGAATGCCATACCATTGAAAAAGAATGCATCGAAAAAAAGCATTGAATGCATTTTTTTGCAATGTTAAAGGGTTTATTTTAATTAAAAGGGGTTTTAGAGGACAAAAAAGGGGTTTGGGGGAACCCCCATTAAAAAAATGTATTAAAAAATGCATTGAATGCTTTTTTTCGATGCATTTTTTCAATGGTATGGCATTGGATGGTTTGGCAGTCGATGTCAGTCGATGCAATGACTAGGAAGCATTCCAACGATTCCAATTCACCCAATTGTCTACCCTGGAAGTGGAAAATATCATAGCGTCAATCAAACCCTCCAGATGCCAAGGAGACACCTGTCCGGCATCGATAATCAAAGAAGCTGCCAGTGACCTGGCTCCCTTAATCACCACCCTAATAAACTCATTGTTTCAACATGCACTGTCTTTGCCAACCTGAAAGACTCCTGGGTACTACCACTGTTAAAGAAACCTTCTTTGGATTCAAGTATCCCAACCAACTATAGACCCATCACAACTGTCCCCTTCCTATTAAAGATCATTGATAAAGCAGCCTACAACCAGATACAATCGTATTTAGAGACCAACAAACTACTAGGGCTCCGGCAATCTGGTTTCAGACCCCAACATGGCACAGAAACAGCCATGATTGACCTGAAGAACCAGACTGACAACCTGAAAGACAAAGGGAAACTGGCTCTCCTACTCCTCTTAGAGTTATCTGCCGCTTTTGATCTGGTGGACCATAAAGTGCTCTGCAAACATTTGCCCACAGTGGCTCACTTCTCTCCAGAAGCAACAGCATGGATCCAATCCTTTTTGACCAACAGGTCTATGAGAGTGTTCTCACCTTCAGCCTCAGCTGACCCTATACCTATAACATGTGGAGTACCACAGGGATCATGTGTATCACCCACAATGTATGATGTGTTCACCAAACCTTTGTTTGATGACGTATATCTTCTGGGTGTCACCTACACTAATTATGCAGACGACACCCAGATCCTCTTACCACTAACTGGCGACTATGAAAAAGACCTTGCATTGGTCAATAAAATCTTCCTCATCATTCAGGCATGGGTGGCATCACATGGCCTATGTCTGAATGATTAAAAGACTGAACTCTTGCTCCTGGGCTCCCCGGCTCATCTCAACAAACTCAGTAATCACTAACTATCATTCAACATTGACGGCATTGACATCAAGGTGGCTAAGGAAGTCAATACCTTAGGTTTCTACTTGGACTATGCGTAAGCAAGTCAACACCACCACATCTGCGACAGTCTACACCTCCAGGCTGATCCATGCCTGCAAACCACTTTTTTTCGAACAGATGGCTGCATTACCTTAGTCAGAGCTTTAATCCTTTCTAAGCTCAACTATTGTAATTCACTCTACCTAGGTGCTAACAAATAAATTGTCAACAAACTCCGAATTCTTCAAAACAATGCTCTTAGACCTGCCCTAAGCATTCCTAAAAGACATCACATATCGGAGGCCAGAACGATGAATAATTATTGACTTGCAATCAAGGACAGAATACAGCTTAAAACCTTCTCCCTCACTCACAAATGTCTAAATAACTCAGCCCCACAATACCTAATGGACACATTTGTTAAAAACATGTCATCACAACCCACAAGGACCTCTAACTCCTTCTCCCTAAGAGTCCCCAGATTCAAACTGAAAACAGCAGGTGGTAGCAGCTTTCCTGTCATGACTGCACAACCGTGGAACTCCCTACCTACAACTTTAAGAGCAGACCAATCCTTCTTCAGCTTTAAGACAAATACCAAAAGCTGGCTTGCCACCAATGCCCTATCACACTTTTAGCACTTCTCCTGTTGTAACCTGCAAATTGCATGCAGTATTACAAGTATTTTATGATTATGTAACTATGTATTATTCTCTATGCTTATGAACTTACATGTCCCTGCTGTAACCTATAACTTGAAAAATCCTTGTAATGCGCCCAGATACCTCTGGGTTTGGAGCAATATATAAATAAATAAATAAACAAACAAGCAAACCTATAAATGACAACTACAATACAATGATCTAAAACACACAATCTCAACACAATTACAAATATAGTTCAAACATATTTTGATTGGCAATAAATGAAAACTGTGTAAGACTCTATACCCTCTTGGTAACGGGTACTGCTGTGTTCTTTCATTACTCCTGGAGTGTTGTTCCTTTTGAATAGGCATCTTAGTGCAACATGTGCAGTGTTCCTGAAGCAACCTGAGCTTAGTTTGCTCCTTATAACGGGACATTTGTTTTTAAATCGCATTGCTTTGAGCTGGACTCACCAGAATTTAGTCACTGCCACGTTTGCTAAGCTCTATCTATACTGTACAAATGTGTAGACATCTGAGGGACTCTTACTTCCCCAAAAAAAGTTGTGACCCCCCCCCAGCAAGACGTTGAGATGGCAGAAAGGCAGTTTAGAACCCCACTAGAGGTGTGGGTACCTGGAGAGAGAAAATCTTGCACAGTCAGTATCCATTCACAAGAAGCCAGCAACACCCAATTTGTATATATTGGTGTCTTTGTGTTGCGAAAAAAAGGGGATTGTGCATCTGGATTAAAACTCAAGATTTCTGCTGCCTTGGATCCTTCTGTATACAGATTGTTTCCTCCCTCTTTGCATGATCGCTCAGGACGTTTATCGGCCTTCATGTAGGGCATGTGTAGGGCTGGCCCGGCCGCACTGCTGCTGCACTAAGGACCTGGACACAAAGAGCATCCACTGCCTGTGAGGGGCTTCTCTACTCCTACCCATGTGTTCCATATCTAGATCTAAAGAGACTGCCCCTGTGACCCCTGTGAACCCGCCATTGAGCACCAGGGGTGGAAACCAGCACTTGGATCTGCATGGAAAGGCATGCAAAATGGTAGAGCTTTTTGCTTCTATGTCCTGTGCCCTCTTCTTACTTTTCCAGCCATTCGATTTCTCATCTTGCATACATAATGTCAACCTCAGAGGAAGAGATGTGTTTTGCTGCTTTGACTGAAAGCAGTTTGGATTTCACTGTATAGCTTCTTGAGTAATTTAATGCGTGTCTTTTTTTCATCTATATTACTTTTGTGGAGTTAGCATTTGACAAAGGCACACAATTTCTGTGGGGCTTGTCCGGGTGATCCCAGATCTCTATGCCGTGCCTTATGATCCCAGGTACATATGAACCCATATTTCAGCTACCATGTGTGAGAGAGTACTTGGCCAGAGAGGACAACCAGGCTCTGCGCAACACATATCATCTGGGGGCCCGACCATCCTTTGATAGCTTCTCCCCTGGCTCGGCGATCCAGTTCCAAGAGCAGCTGGAGCCGGCAGAGCATTAGCTTGACTTGAACCGTAGGTCACAGCTCTGGCCTTGAGTGCCTTGCAATTGGTGTTTAAGGCACTTTACTTGTATTCTTGAGAAGAGTTAATCCCAACAGAATTGTCTTCCTTCCTCCTCTTCTGCTGGATGTTGACCTAATTTGTCTTTGCCTGTTTTGCTGCTAGGCTGCCTGGTGAGTTCACCATGCATTGTGCAGTTTCTGCGTCTCTCTCCCCTTTTCATCTCTATGCCATCTCCCTCCATGGTGTTTTCCATCTCTCCTATTTACTCTAACTACTCTATCACCTTTGTTTTTATATTTATTACGCGCCACATGCCCATAGGCGTCAGAGTGCACATGAAGAACAGACAGAAACGAGAAAACAAAAGTCATTTGTCAGGCAGGGGAATCAGCCAGGAAGACGGGGAGTACAGGATTTAACCTGGGTTGATGTTGAACAAATATGTTTTAATCTGTTTCTTAAATAATGCCAGATTCCCAGTCGGGCGTAAAAGGAATGAGTTCTGATGAAGAGGAGCCTGGACATCAAATGATGTCCCCCCCAAAGCGCACCAGCTTGTATCTCGGCTGGGCAAAGATGGGGAAGGCAGAGGAGCGGAGCTGTCTCCCTGATGTGTGTGTTTTCATGCAATCCTTTAGGTATGTGGGAAAGGCCGTGGTACGGCATTTGAATGACAATTTCAGGATCTTGTGCATGATCCTATGTTGTACAGGCAGCCAGTGTAACATCTTACATGCATTGGACACATGAGTGCATTTAGACATGCCATTAATAGCCGGACTTCTCTATTCTGTGCAACCTGGAGTGATTGAATGTTCAAGTTCGTTGTTCCAGCTCGAAGACTGTTGTAATAGTCCAGTCTGGAGTTTACTAGCGCAGAGGCCAGCAGTGGGCAGTTCTTGATTATGAGGAATGGGCAGATGTAATTGAGTAGCTTGGAGATGAGACCACAGGAGGATCCAATAAAGAAAACATGCAGCCTCATGTTCAACTCATCATCAAGAACAACCCCTAGTGTTTTAACTTTCTAAGACACATTGATGGTGTTACCCGCAATGCAGAAATTGGTTTAGATGGATTTGGGAGGCCACAATCAAGAGCTTGCTCTTGTCACAGTTCAAGGCAAGGGAGTTGTTTGCTATACATGCTTGGACTGCGTCATAGATTTTATTTATGGCAGCCATATCCCTGTACCCGGCCTCGAATGATCTTCAAAAACGACAAACAGCTTCACTTAGCTATCCTCACCACTTACTCTGCTGTTAAACAGTCCTCTAACATCTGTCACCTCCTTGAAGACTTTGACCTTGACCTGCTTGCTCTCTCTAAGACGTGGTTCACTGCCAGCTCTGTCACTGTTTTTTACACACTCCTCCTGGAGGGCTACAAGATCGTCTCTAAGCCCAGGCCAAACTGGTCATGAATGGGTCCCTGCTACTATCATACCCAATCAGTTCTACTCTTCCTTTGAATGCCTCGTCTGCAGGCCTGACGTCTCGCCTATCCTCTCGCTGACTCTCGCCACAATCTACAGGAACCCTGGTCCAGTCTCCCTCTTCCTTTCACAGTGGTCCAACCTCACCTCTTCTCTCCTGACCTCCACCTCCGCCTTCAAGCTTTTCCTCCTCGGAGACTTCAATATTCACCTCGGCTCTCCTGATGCAGGCACTGGATCCTTCCAGAGCTTCTGTGATTCTCTTTCCCTCATAATTCTTCCCCCCGGTCCAACCCACTCAGCCAGACACAACATGGATGCTCTCATCTCTGCAGACATCCCCATCTCTAACCCTTTTACTACACCTCTCTCCTGGTTGGACCATGCTCTCCTGTCATCTCACTTTGATCTCTTGGGTCTCCCGACTAATACTCTGTGTGTTCAGGACAGAAGGACCGTTCATTTTGGAGAAGCAGAACTTTGCACACAGATTTAATCATCCGCTCAACACTGCGAGCCTTGCAGAGCTCTTGCTGACACGCTCGTCACTTCCTGGAGGAGGCGGAGCCTGCGGCGATCACGTGACTGCACACGTGACCAAACCGCAGCATTTACAGATGGCGACGCCTGAGCGGCGTGTGTGTTCAGGACAGAAGGACCGTTCATTTTGGAGAAGCAGAACTTTGCCCACAGATTTAATCATCCGCTCAGCACTGCGAGCCTTGCAGAGCTCTTGCTGATGCACTCATCGCTTCCCGGAAGAGGCGGAGGCTGCGGCGATCACGTGACTGCACACGTGACCAAACCGCAGCATTTACAGACGGTGAGGCCGCCCGAGCGGCGTGTGTGTTCAGGACAGAAGGACCGTTCATTTTGGAGAAGCAGAACTTTGCCCACAGATTTAATCATCCGCTCAGCACTGCGAGCCTTGCAGAGCTCTTGCTAACGCGCTCGTCGCTTCCTGGAGGAGGCAGAGCCTACAGCGATCACGTGACTGCACACGTAACCAAACCACAGCATTTACAGACGGCAAGGCCACCCTTGCCGCGTAAGCCCTGGTGGCAGAAGGGCTGGTGCTGTTAGGCTGTTTGGCAGCTGTGGCGTATGGCGCTCCCCCTCTGATCCGTAGGGGGATCCAAATTTGATGACTGAAAGATCATCCTCTACCGTTATAAACTGCCTAGACCGGAGTGAAAGGAAAAACGGACAAAGCCCTCAGAGTTAAGAAACAAAACCACCAGGGTAACTAGGGGAGAGGGCACCCCAGGCTACAAATACACAGGGGAAGTACCAACAACTAAACCCCCTGGGAGGGGTCGTCACTAGGAAATTTGGGGAACACAACACCCTTCCCATTCAAACCTGATGGAAAAGTACTAAGATAAAAGTTTAAAAAAGTAAAGCGAAAAAACAGATAAACAACAATACAACTTCTACAAAACCTCCATTATCTGTAACGTTTGCTCTTAGAATGAAATTAAGGAGCACTGCGCATCTGGACTCAACAAAAGTACCAGAGTGGGACAGCTCCTACCTGGAACCAGTGGCACATTCCACTACTGTAGGATCACCTGCAGATAGGAGGGAGCAGTGGAGGCCCAAGTACATACCCCCAAACCAAGACCAGAAGAGCAGAGAATTGAAAATGGAATTCAGGCAGATTGTAGATAGCATTGGAAAAAAGGGCTGGAATATACAGTCACCACCAGAAATATACAGAAAAAAATAAAATAGTATTTTGAAAAAAGGAGAAGCAGAAGTTTAGATGAACTGGTGGAATACCCAATAAAGGATCCAATGCAGCAAAGTGAAGAGGACGAGATGAGGCAAAAATCATGTGGAGAACAACAAAAAACGCAAGAATGTATTGAAAGTGAGAAGGAAATCGAGGGGGAGGCTGAGAGAGAAATCAATGAGACAAGCAATGGAAGCCCCTCAATGGAGACTCCCAACAATGATCCTGCAGAAGAGAGAAGAGGAAGAAATGCGAGCTAAATCCCCCCACAAGTGGGGCTACCTTGAGTGCCCTTAACTACGTCCTAAACTCATTGGTGTCAGTTTTCGAATTACTAAAAGGGGAGGTCCAATCCCAAGCAGGCATAGTTCTGGAACTAACCAATGAAGTAGCAAGATGTGAAGCATCAATGGTTGGCCTCAGTAATGCGATAAACACTACAATAACACCATCTTTTGGAAGAGATTAAAAAAGTCTCCCTAAATCACAGAAAAGAAACAGCTGTTCTCCGTACCGTTTTGAAAGATCTAGGGAAAGAAGAAGAATCTAGCAGAGACCAGATACTAAAGGCTATGTGGAACTGGAATGAGAAACCAATGCAATAAGAAATAGGAATCCAGGTTGAAACCCAGCATCTTGAAGTCCAGGAAGACACCCCTCTATCAGAGTCAACAATAGAAGAGCTTAAAAAGACAGCCCAATTGGTGGAAGAACAAGATCACATTGGAAAGAAATACAAAAATATGCAAAATGAAGGCCGAGAGGATCCTACAGATGACTCAGTCATAAGCTGGACCGAGGCAAATAATCAAAACTCTAGGAGAAGAAGGAACGCAAAAAAAAAAAAAAAAAAGAATATGGATCAGGAAAGATTCCCCCACCTAACAAAAAAACAAGAAAAAAAGCTACGAAATAACCACAACAACAACAACAAAAAGGGGAAAGGAAATAAAAGAAAAGACACAGGAAATCGGGGACAAGACACCCCCACAAATGAGAAAAGTACCTCTGGAAAAGGACCCAAAAAAGGGGCAGGATATATCAGAAGACAATTCGGAAAATCAACCACAAAGACAGAAGGGAAAGGAAAGCATAGGGAAAGAAGCCCCGAATACATCAAAAATAACGGGTGTAAATGCAGGCTCACAAACTGAGAATCAAACCAAGCCCACAGAGGTAGAGGGGATTTCTACTAATACAAAACTATAATTGGCTCCAATCTTTACCAAACAACTTAAAAAACAAATAGATGAAGCAGGGCCCAAAAAGAGAATAGCCCCGATGTTGAAAAAAAGAAAGTAACTTCGCCGAAATGGCCAAATTTGAATGCCAAAAGATTCTTTTACCGAAGTGGTGGTGAATATGGGACATGGAAAATTCCAAACCATATCAGAACCAGAAATAAGAGAAATTAGAGAGAGAGAAAAAAAACACAATACAAAGGGTGGAAAAAAATAGGGAATTGAGATGCAGTAGCGCAGATATTCAAAAAGACTCCTCTACAGGATTCGAAATTCCTAAAATATGGCCAAGGATGGCGTCAAAGCGAGCAAAGACCAAATCCCTCAGTAGAACGGCGATATTATCCATAACTAAAAAAATGTGAAATCTCTACCTATTTTCCACAGAAGATCTTTAGTATGTGAAATTCCCAGATCGGGCAAACTCGTTTTTAGCAGAAATAGGACTGAGCTCAACAAAAGCCCACGCCGCAATCTAAAGGCAAACAAAGAATTAGAACAAGAAGGGCTAATCATATACACTTCCAATCCTACATCAACTGAACCTCAGATGAATGAACATGTCCAACAGAAGGATGTAGCCCAGAGGGAAGGGAGGGGCTCAAAGGACATAAATGGAGTAGAAGAAAGAACACCTAAGAAGGGAACATCATTTCAAGAAAAAACACTTGCGGCCCTACCCGACATACTCACGCAAGTTCTGAAAAATATGGGTATAGGAATTCATAACCTTTAGGCAGGAAGAACTGAATGTGGTCAGCTGGAATACAAGAGGCTCCAGCACATTCAGGGCAAAAAAAGTGAAAAACTATCTTCTGGAGAAAATGGATATACTGGCTTTTCAAGAAACATGGCTAGTAAATCCAATAGAAATGGAGGGATTTTCAACCTTTTGTCTACCAGCGAGTCAGAAAGTAAAAGGGAGGCCGGCGGGAGGATTATTAACAGCTATAAAAAACAGCACATTCAAACGTGCTACACAAATATGGAAAGACGAAAGTGGCATCCTGGCCTGTAAAATCCATTCCTCTGACAATCCAGAAGAAATTGCCTTGATCGTGATAAACATGTATTGAAACCCGGCAATCATTAAAATCCGTCCCTTTCAAGATAAGTTAGCAGAAGCAATGGGGATGGTCAAGACAAAATGGCAAGATGTGGAAATCATGCTAGTAGGTTATTTCAATGCAGAATGCATATATCGTTAAAGGATCAAGGGGGTTCATGGCAAACAAACTCTATCAAATCAAGGAAGATCCTGGTAAGACTTCACCAACGCCTGGCACTTGGAAATGAGGAATACCACAAATCAAGGAGACGAAGAGCCTTGCACGACCTGGCAAAGAGGAAAATGAGCCTCAACACTGGATTATATATTTGTTAGCGAAAGCCTCTTTTCCCGAAAATCAATGCTAACAATAAAAAATGAAGGAGGAAGTGATCATTCGAGATTGGAAAGATGAATCAAGTACGACTTCAGAGCAGCAAGAGGCATGGAAACTGCTCTCCTGAACACCAGTGAAGACTTGCTCTCTAATCCTGATTCCAACTCTCCTTCCGTTCTAATCCTTCTCGATCTTTCCTCTGCCTTTGACACGGCCAATCGTGCCACCATGATTAATCGGCTCCACAATACCCCTGGCATCACAGACCTGGCACTTGACTGGTTGACCTCCTTCCACACAAACTGACCTTTCCAGGTTTAACTGGGCCCTTTCTCGCCTCCACCTCACTCTCCAACTGTGGCGTCCCTCGGGGCTCTATCCTGTTGTCATGGCTCTTCAACGTCTACATTGCCCCTTTGGCCCACCTGATCTCCACCTTCTCTCTTCACTTCCAGTGTTCTGCAGATAACATGCAGCTCTCATTAAAGCTTCCCTCCACTGCCACCTCTTCCACCTCTCTCATTCCCAACTGCTGGTCTGCTATTCAGGCATGGTGTGCTGCCAATGATCTCTGCTCTAATGTCAGTTAGACTGAGATCATTCTCATTGGGCCTGCTGCTCCCTACCTTCCCTCCTCCTCTCTGGCCGCCCTCCATGAGTCCCCTCCCCTCACCCCCCGGTGATGCTAAAAACCTTGGTGTCTATGACTCCTCCCTTACTTTCTCTCCTCACGTTGCATACCTTGCCAAGAAGGCCCACTTTCAGCTGCACCTCCTCAGAGGCATTCTCCCTTTCCTCAACTTCTCCCAGAAACTAAATGGGCCTCATTACGACCCTGCCTGTCCGGTAATAACGGTGCCGATAGGCTTACTGGCACTGTTGCTACCGGATCAGCAGAGTTCAGGTTTGCGGGCCTAATGCCGTCCCGCCGCCAGGCCTGACCTGGCGGGAGGGACAGCACTTGCTTGCAGACTTTCCGGGAAGCACCGGCACCGTTATTAACGGTGCCGGGGCTTCCCTCATCCCCATTCCCATTGAGTCCTATAGGACTCATATAGGAATGGGGATTAACATTTTTCCAGTGCCTGACTCCCAGGAACACCGGGGTCATAACACCCCAGTGTTTCGGTGGAGCGAGGCGCCGGAAAAATGCATGAGTAATGAGGCCCAATGTCTCCAGAGTTCTGTCCTCTCTAGGGTGTACTACTGCAACAGCCTTTTCCTCAATCTGCCTCTATACTCCCTTCGCCCACTTCAACTAATCCAGAATAGGACTGCAAGACTTATCCTTGGCCTCTAGCCCAGGGACCACATCTCTCCAGCCCTAGATTCTCTCCACTGGCTCCCGGTGGCTGCGAGGATCAACTTCAAGACCCTCTGCATCATCCACAAGGCTTTCTGTGGCCAGAGACCCTGCTACATCCAACTTCCTCTACCTAAAGACCTCCCTGCTAGAGACCTTCAGTCATCTAGCTCTAACTCTCTGCAGATCAAACGCTTTTCTAAGCAGAGAGTGGGGGTAGACAGTGCTCCAGATAGCTTTTTGGAGTGAGTATTTCACTCCCAATTTTTAGAATTACAGAGTAAATGCAATTTCAAGAGAGTAAACATGATTTTCCTCCTTCGCAAGAGATTTAAAAGTGCCTGACAACTATCCAATTTGTGCATAAAATTAAAACGTTGTTAAAAAACATAAGTGACAAAACCGCTGTATTTAAAAGTGGTTCTAAATAATTTATTGCACCTGTGGAAAACATTTTCCCCACACAAGAACCTTGTAGATGCATACTACCCAGCTTCATCTTCATGATACTTGGGCACACACTCTGTTAAGAGTTACTGCAGATGCCCGCTAGTTACATTGGGTGATTCATATACCAAGTCACTCACTCTACTAGCATCACTTCTCTGCCTCTTGGGCCTAATGTTGCTGCCTGGCACTACCTGCTTGACAGCCACTCCATGTTTTGCTCCATCTCTCCTTACCTTTGCTACTTTGTTTCCCCTGTCTCTCACTTTCTGATGCTCTGCCTCTCACTCTTAAGTGTTGTGATGCCACATTTTGCGGTCTGTTTCTCTATCACTCTGCCTCTCCCATCTCTGTATTCTATTGTTGCTTTTTTCCCCTCCTATAGCTCGCTGTATCAGTTGATAGAACTCATCTTCCTCTCTCATGTCATTACTCTGGCTATATCTGTTTTTTCATTTTCTCGGTTGTGGTTGCTACTCCTTTTGATTATCTTTCTTGCACTGTCTCTTATGTTATTGGCCTGCCCTTCTCTAGTCTTGCTTTTCTATTTCCATTTCTCCCCACCTGCTGTTGATCTGTGTTTTATTTTACTGTCTCCAAATGGCTCTTGCTCTGCTTCTATCCCTCACTCCTATTGTGTGTTTGTCCTATTATTAACTCGGTTTCCTTCTCACTTTCTTTGTTGCCCTATTATGCAGCTCATTGCTCCCTGCCTGTTGCTCGAATTCCTGTTTTGGATTGTCAAGTATGTTCTCTGTCCCTTCGCCCCCCCTCCCACCACACCTTCTGTTCTTCTGTATTGCTTAGGTTCAGAGTTGCTCTTCCTCTCTGTTTTTCTGTTTGTCTTTTAATATAGCACCAATAAATATCCAAAAAGCTTAAAATGCCTTTCCCATTTAAAAATCGAGTGCAGCTTTACCATTTGGCCTTTAGACTTGGAATGTATAGAGTTAGAGGTTTGTTTGACCAGATGCAGCACTTGATTGAAGGCAGATGATTTACCAACACTGTATGCCATTACAAGTAGAAGAGCCCATATGAGATGTGTGTTTTGAGCCATTACAGTTATAGCAGCCTCAATGAGGTGTATATTCTGTGCCATTACAAGTATTGCAGCCCTGAAGAGTTGTGTGTTGAGCAATCACAGGTATAGCAGCCCAGATGAGATGCTTTTGTTCTGAGCCATTACAAGTATAGTGGTCCTCATGGGATGTGCATGTTCTACTTCTGAGCCATCACAGGTATAGCAGCCCTTATGAGATGTTTCTTCTGAGCCATCACAGGTATAGCAGCCCTGATGAGATGTGTTCTCTGAGCCATTACAAGCACAGCAACCCTGACGAATTGTGTTCTGAGCCATCACAAGTATAGCAGCCCTTAAGAGCTGTGTGTTCTGAGCCATCACATGCATAGCAGCCCTGATGAGGTGTGTTCTAAGCCATTACAAGCATAGCAGCCCTGAAGAGTTGTGTTCTGAGCAATCACAGGTATAGCAGCCATGATGAGTTGTGTGTCATGAGCCATTACAAGTAGAGCATCCCGGATGACATTTGTGTGATCTGAGTCACTGAACATTTAGTAGCCTTTTGATAAGTTGAAAGTTAAGTCAACTGTGATACAATTGAATGTTACCTGCATCTTAAATGCATATCTCCGGTGCAGACTCATTAACTCACCTATTAACAGGATTTGAACTAACAGGCTACACAATAATATTAACCCACTGAGCTGCCTTTCCCAACAGGCTGTCGACACTGAAAGAAACATAGGGTTAGGGCGCTGGCAGTTCCATGTGAGGGTTACGACATAAATGGCTTGTCAAAAGCTCTAAGCCAACTTGGTCTAGCCTACATTAGTCAGGAGATTCATAATGAAGCTTTGAAATGTGCTAGATTTCTGGTAGTGGGACTCCTTAGTTGGACATGGGAGAAGCAGAAGTTTTGAAAGGTGCAAGACCGAGTAGAAGGGATTGAAGTATATGACAGCAATGCCATCTTCTCATACTGTTGGAGGTTGGTGGGAAGAGCTCATACACTGTTCTTGCTCTGTACTTTAGCTCGCTGCAGAACATGCCAACACATGTTTCTAATTTCTTAGCAGCAGCTCTGTTAAGAAATTCAGGTACTGTCCCAAAACATAGCAGTCCTGCTAAGAAATGTGGGCATGATGCAATCAGCTCTGCTATGAATACTTGGCATTGTGCCATAACATGCCTACGGTATAGCAGCTCTGTTGATAAATTAGGCTACTCTGCCTGAATATATAGCAGTCCTGTTGAGAGGTACAGGTACAATCTGTGCCACTGAAAATATATACAGCACTGCCTCTACCTGTATCCATTTTACCTGTTTGCGGTGGGTGGTCAGAAAGGGAGTTAAAAGTTCAGACCGCATGTCTAGCTATGCAATTGGTGCACTTCTGTGATGAAAAATAAAGAAAGTATGAAATGCCCATGCTGCTACAACTACGCTGCCTCAATTAAAGCCAATTAAGCAGAAATGCAGTCCTTGTTTAAGACAATTTTCATTGTACACAATACTACATGTGTACTAAAGCAAAGTGAAAAGCATGTTCATGATTCAAGATGCTTTAAAAACACTGTAACCTACCAAATGCAGGCAGTTGAACGAAGTGAACAAAACACAAATTCCCTTTTACATTGCTCAGAAAGTATTATCTTGATAGAATCATTAACAGAGGAGAGTGTTAAAAAAATTAAACAGACCAGGACTCATCCCAGTTGCTTCTTTTAAGAAACTGTGTCGATTACTAAAGTAAAGAGTGAATTTGCAAACTGCTGCTACCCAGGCTGACACCAGTGAGCTCCATGAGGACTGGGGGTGCTGCCATGAATATACTGTGTAAGTGGTACGGAAGGAAGAATTAAAAGGGCAATATTGACAAGATTTCTGTGCATAAAAAGGCCTGATCTGCACATTATCTGGAGGGATGCGGGTAGATCTCTCTCTTCCGCAGGAGCCTCCCTCTGAATGGCCTGACTGCCAGCCTCAGGGTCCAACCAGAGCTCCTGAAGTACCAGAAGCTTCTCAAAACCCTCCTTTTCTTCTCTTCCTTCCCTCTGCCCTCCCCTGCCAATGCCCCCCTCAAGTAAGGTAAGCCCTGAGGACAGAAGGGCTGGTTAGTGGCTGTTGGGCTGTTTGGTGGCTTTGGCGCAAGTGGAAGACTTTGAAAACCCCCAACTGGTGGAGACTGCGGGCGAAGAGCCTTTGATCCACCTAATAAGCAACGCACCCCGAGGCACATACGAGGCACATACGAGAGAGAGGTGCTGAAGCCAACAGCCAGTGTCATAGTGTTTTAAAAAGAACCCAACATACCCGACAACCAAACTATGACACAAATCATCCATAAAAAAGAAGGAAACAAATCTACTAGCGACGGCGAGCTCAAGAGAGCCTGTAATACAAAGTCACAACTCTCCAATGACACGCACAACAAAGCGTGGGAAAAATGCAAAATTAACCACCCCCGCACATGAAACTCAGAAGAAAGACAATGGAGATGCCAGAATCACAAGATGCAACTATCAACGCTTATGAAAAAAACATAAATACAACCCCAAGAGAATCCAATAGCAAATATGTCCCCATATGGATAGAAAGCCATGCGAAAAGAAGTGAAACAACAGGTACATGTCCACCGACCAGACCCAAAAATGAAAGCGAGAGAAACAACACCGGGCACCTAAACCCAACACTGAAGGAGGATATGAATGAAGACACACAAAACGCACCGAATCAAAAACCACAAGAGAAGCCTGAATTCATAAGCAAAGGCGAGAGGATTATTACTGGAGACTCAAGACTCACAGCGAAGGAGATTGTGAATGCTGAACTAAATAGCACAATAACTCCTAATCAAGGAAAAAAAAATGCAGCCAAAAAAAGAGGAAGAGAGAAATGAAAGAGAACGTGCAAAAACCATCCGCCACCGGAGATAAGGACAAAAAAGAAAGAAAGTACTTAACCCAGCAAGAAAAAGCAGCAAAAGCACAAAAGAAATTGCAAGCTCTGTATGGAAAGCCGCAGACACGCCCAACAACTCGATACAAAGAAAAACGAGCAGACAAATCCTAAAGCCGTAAGACTGTCTCTTGATAAAACTGAAATTGAAAATCTAATGAGGAACCACAAAAGAAGAAGAGAGGTATTTGGGAACACACCGCCACTAGTAAGAAAAAACAAGCCAGACACCTTGACTCGAAATGGACAAAAAGGAAATGAACTAACGTTGAATGAACAACAAAACAAAGACAAAGATAGAAACCGGTAAAACACTAGCAACCGGCAAGCTGATTTCGAAGAGAAACCATATCAAAAACAAGAATCGCGAGACAACAAATGCAGATGCAATCACCACAAGGAGCAAGAGATAGCCTCAATACCAACGTCAATGCTTGATCTACAAAACATGCGGATAACAACCACAACACAATCATTACTGCCATACATGAAGCTACAAGAATCTCTAGTAGAATCAATAAAAGATCAAACGACTCTCACTGCTTTGATACACTCCAAACAAAGCTATCCTGAACAATGCATGAACAAAATCCTGGAGAGGCTTGAAATTGAAGCACAAAATAGCCACTTATAGCAAACAAGGCTATTTGATATCGCACGCAGTGACAGCGGAGAAAACAGATTTGACTCATGCATTAATTACAATGATGACAACAACAAACAAAGAAAAATCAATACAGATGCTTCTACCAAATCACAATAGTACAACCAAAGTGACACCAGACCAGGAAAAGGCAGAGAACAACAAATTAACAAAGACAGCTGGAAGGCAAGAAGCAAAAAGCAAGACCACATCAGAGGAAGCAAACCTAATTGACCTGAGTGAAGAACCTCTTAAAGAGACGAAGACAAACAACCTTATAGACAGAGAGAAAGAAAATAAGAACAGGACAACAGACGAAAACAGAGCCAAATCTAAATTGACAGAACCAGAAATGTACAAGATTTTCGCAAAAGGAAGCAAGATACCAGCAAACAGAGAGCCTGCCAAAAAAGGAACACCCTGAAACAAAAAACACAAAGAGGCTCTAGCGCCTTTCTAAGAAACTTAACAAACCCCGTAAAGGAACCCCAGATGAAAAAGAATAACAAAATACAGATGAACAACAAACGACCGAAGCAGAACACACAGGAAAACACCAAAGCTAAAGAGAAAACTCAAATCTCAGACCATAAAAGTGAAGATTCAGAAATAGAAGAACTCATCAATCTATAAACGTATATGGAAGACGTGATCGATCAATCAGAAGAAACTCAAATCGAAATTGAAGTGGCCTCCATGATCACGCTGGACGAATATGAAGAAGAGCAACCAGAAGAAGATCAAACTCAAAGCTCCAGATATGAAATGACCCTTGACGAGATATCTAAGGTCGACTGGGAAAATGATGATGAACCAACACCAGATATGAATAATGAACTAACACCGACAAGGAGACATGAAAACAACAATGATAAGAACGTAGCAATCCTTGGGCAAACAGAAAAAGCAATAAAACTGGCAACATTTTTCCACCCACAAAACAAACAAACAGAAAAAGCAGACAAAAAATAAAACTAAAAAGAGCTGCAACAAAAAGCAACAACCTGATAATGAACCGCACAAACGTGGTAAGATTGATACAAGCAATCCCGAACATGAACGAAATCACAACGAAAGATATACGAACAGTAGAATTCTGCGACGACATAACAATGGACCAAGTGAAGATCAACTTCAATTCTGAAAAAACACTGAACAGAATGATAAATAATGAACTAATCTTCAAGCAGCTAGGCTTTGAGCTAACTCTAATTGAAGAAATGCCAACACAGGAAAGAAAAAACAAATGGCAAAGCCAAGCTGGAGACAACCCCATCTCAATGAAAGTACACATGAAAAGGCAGATGATTACGAGAGCAAACCAATTCAATATGAGAACGAAGAGTACATGCACAAGACAAAAGCAAAAGATAATAAAGAATATCAAAACCGGCATGAGCTATATCGAAAATATGGAATACGGAGACATCAAGACGAACCAATAATGGAAACAGAAGAAATTCACAAGCGAAGAAGATAACAATCAAAATAAGAGAAGATGCACAACACCAGACTATGCTCATGGAATACCTGGGGTAATAGCCATCTATTCAACACAACAAACCCGACTCTCATAACGGCTGACATAATCTGCATTGAGGAATCATGGATAACAGAACAACCCATATGTGGCGGATATACAATAATAATGAACCCAGCAATCCAAAAGAAGAAAGGCCGCCCGTCATCTGGACTCTTAACGATAATCAAAGATGGGCGAAAGATTGACATAATAGAATCCGAAAACCTAAACCCATGGATACAAATTACAATACTCAAATGCAAAACAGAAAACAAAGAGAAAGAATTAGGAGTGTACCGAATAGTGAAATTACTATTCGGCCGAATACCGAATAGTTAGCAAAACTATTCGGCCGAAGCCGAATAGTGAGCCGAATAGTTGGTTTTTGTAATACATTTTCCAGCACATGACAAATACTGCTTCACAAGTCATTAAAGAGCATGTGAATGCAAGCATCATGGATGCACACATTCAGCTGCCCTTTTCAACACCATTTGAGCATTTGCACAACCAAAAGAGGCCCTGGAAATAATTTTAAAATTGGCCCCATATTACAAATTTTCAGACATTTCGTTGTGTTCATCCTGCGTGCAGTTCCGAATATTAAAAGGTTGTAATTGTTGGCTCGTGTTTGATGACTAAATTGACGCTGCGCTTTGTGTTTTGGGGCAGATGAGCCATGTCTCCTTTTGGATACCTGTGCAAATGATAGCCCAGTGATGACACCCCAATTATGGCACATCCAAGTAAAATTCCATCCACTAGGAGCGCAAGTGTTGAGGGATCAATGGGCACACACTGTCTCTTCTGCTACAGCTCTAATGTGGTGTTTCCACATCACTGCCTGGGCCCCACCAATACATTTATGAAGTTGGCACCCATTGTAAACTCATGCAAGGCCAGTCTTAACTCTGGCAGTGCCTTGGGCAAAACAACATTTTGTGCCCCCCTCCCCTTTCCAGGTCAAGGGTGGAGGCACATTTTGGGTTGCCCTGTCACACCAGCACGAGAGCAGCACCCTATTGAAATGGAAAGCGCCCAGCTCTCGTGCTGCACTGTGCACTGGGGAAGCTTGCAATGTGACACACGTAAATGTCTTAATGCTATTGTGACAGAGCACAGGAAGCTTGCAATGTGTCGCTGCGGAAGCTTGCAATGTGACACTGGGCACTGTCTTAATGATATTGTCACAAGCCACGGGAAGCTTGCGGTGTGGCACTGGGGAAGCTAGCAGTGTGACACTGGGGAAGCTAGCAGTGTGACACTGGGGAAACTTGCCAGGTGATGAAGGCCAGTGTTGTAATACTGGCGTCACTGGACAGAGAAGACGCTGGCAAGAGGTGCGTGATAATATTGTAAGGATGTAGTGGCAGGGAACTGGGAAAGCTGGGGAGGCATTAGTCGCTGCACTTATATTGGGGTCACGGGGGCCTTATCTTTGCAGGATGGCTATTGTGAAGCTCGGCCTCACCCCCACCTGGTTCTGCGCTCAGTGCAGGTTTGACGTGCCCTGGAAAGGCTCTTTAGTGTGGCTGGAAGGGGTTGGGGTTCTGGTGCAAGCGGTCACTTGTATTTCTCCACAGCACAGTGAAGGCGTGCTGATGCTAGTTTATCCTGGTATCTCTTTTATTGCAGAGATACATCCCCAAAAGACCTGTTCTGAAAGGAAAGGCCTGGAAAGGCTCTTTCGTGTAGCTGGAAGGGGTCGGGGTTCTGGTGCAAGCGGTCACTTGTATTTCTCCACAGCACAGTGAAGGCGTGCTGATGCTAGTTTATCCTGGTATCTCTTTTATTGCAGAGATACATCCCCAAAAGACCTGTTCTGAAAGGAAATGCCTGGAAAGGCTCTTTTGTGTGGCTGGAAGGGGTCAGTGTTATGGTGCAAGCCGTCACTTGTATTTTCTGGGAGTGAGGGGGTTGGGATGGGGGTGTAGCTGAAAGCCAAGCAATGACGGTCAGAGTTGGCGTTCTCTATTTCATGAGGGTGGCCGGGCCCCATAACAGAACGTTTTGTAGCAGTGAGATTTAGATATGAGGCACATTGGCGCTAAATTGCGTTTTCTGTTTGTTTCGGTGCGTGCATGCTCGAAGTGAAGGCGCCGAGCTCCTTTGGATAAATGGTGTTGGTGACTATGGATGGCTCGGGTGCGAGCACCGGATGACGGTGCTAGGGAGGCCAAGAAGCAAAGCGCAGTCCGGGGGGGTGGGGGAGGGCTCTTGGCGTAAGAGAGACAAATGACTTACCTGATGCCGCCTTGATGTCCGTCTTTCCTCGGGCGTCTTCTTCCAGTCTCGACTTCGGTGCATGGTATTTTTCCTTGTGCACCTTGAAGCAGCCAGTAACCTATCAGTTTACTGGCTACTGCTGCGTTCCCACTGTTCTACTTTCTAGGATTGGCTATCTTCTCTCACACTGAGAGAAGATTGCTAATCATAGAAAGAGGACTTTAAAAAAAAATATATATATATTTTTTAAATTTATAACTTCGGCTTCGAGTAAGTGTTCCAGGAACCTTCAGCCAAAGCCGAATATGTGGTTTTCAGCCGAATTTCGGCCGAATACTTACTCGAAGCCGAAGTTCGGTACACCCCTAGAAAGAATCCCCAACCAGGAATTACAGGAAGGACCAAATATGGGCACTAATGAACCTGTACTGGAACCCAGTACGCATAACAGATGAGAAATTTATAGGCATGGTACTATCGGCAATAGACAACACAAAAGGAAAATACAATGTGATTAAATTTATAATATGCAGCGATTTAAATATTCACATATTCGACAAAAAAGGAGAAGAAATAGAGGAAAGCCATCTCATGCCCCGAGCCAAATGCTGGACCAAAGAATTAAGATGCAGGAACCTGAGAAGATCGGACAGCCTCGACACATCAACCGGAAGACAAATGGAAACTTGGGCAAGAGGCAACTACACTGCCATAATCGAAGCTGTGAGCCTGAGGTGTGAGCCAGTCTACTGCAGCTATCCACATCGTTGTGCTAAACCAGCAGGAAGTGCTTATTTCTACTGAGATACACCGCGGAGCGGTGAGCGGAGCTGTGAGCCTGAGGTGTGAGCCAGTCTACTGCAGTCCGCTGCAGACGCGAAGCCAAAGCCAAATGGAGCCAGAGGTACGTCCAGAGGCATGTCCTTTGAAAACCTCTAAAGTATTCAAAAGCCCAAAACACTCCTGAAAGAGTCGCACCCGAAAAAATCGGTATACCCGGAGGGGAAATCCAACCCCGATATGAGGTGGAGGAGGAGCAAGTCCGATTCGACTCCTGGGCTGGGGGCCTCCCAATCTGTGCCTCTATCGATTCTAGAATCGTTACACACGAAGCAGCAAAACTCAAAGCATGCCTTATGCAAGGCACTGAGGAATACTCAAGACGCAGTCATGGCGCCCGAGACGCCAGAGAATACCAAAGCAGGAATGACGACTATACCTGACCCACGAGGACAAGTGGGGGAGCTTGTCGGGGTGGCAGCTTTCCCTGCGGTTCCCCTGCTGCTGCCGTTGCCGCCGCCGCCGCCGACAACGAGAGCAGAAAATCAGCTCTCTAGTATCCGGGCGTCGCGGTCGGCGGCCGTCCTCAGCTCATGGGACGTTGACCTGAGTCCAAGGTGTGGGCTCGGAGAGGAGCCCGGTGCGGCGGAAGAGACAGACCTGCAGGATCCATACAGCCAGTTGAGTCACGATGGAGAGAAAGACCTGAAAGACGCGCAACCTGATGAAAAAAGTGAGTGCCCTGCAACACCTCCCCCCTCCAATCCAGTCTCATCTAAAGAGGTGAGACGGACGGGAATGAGTAACGCTGCTATTGCCAATGGTGACCCAGAAGGGACAAGGGGGATAGCGATCCAAGAAAAAATATCGGACAAATCAGAAAAAAGAGAAACAGCAAGTCACAACAAACCCAGTGAGGAGGGGGAAATAAGTCTTGTAGTGGAAGGAATAAGGGCGACTAAACTACCCTTAGTTTCACTAAAGGAAAACTCCATGCCTAATGGGATAGCCATTCGAGCCCAGCTCCATGCATTGGAGCAGGACACCGAAAAAACGGTGCAAGGCCTGGGGGAAAACCAGGCTAAGATTGCAAAGCCCGTGAGGGAAGCCAGTGACTGTGTGAGAACACCCGATCATGATAAAGACACGGATTCGGATAATGAAGTCTCTGAGAGTAAAAACTCCTTTGAGGGCGAACCGGATGACTCCAATAAAGAAACAGATGGGGAACAGCTAAAAATGGGCTCTTGCCCCAAAAGAAAAAAACGAGGCAAAGCAAACACCATAGTAAAATCTGGGCCTCAAGGAGCAAAAAAAACAGTGAAAATACGAGCGCAAAAAAATACTACTCTGGGGGAGCAAAAAGCGAGAAAATTAAACAAAAAAGGAATGCCAAATCCGTTACTTTCACGCCCGCTTAAAGCCTTTTTCACACTACAACAGAAAAGAAAACAGAGCGCCGATACCGAAGTATCGGATGCAGAGATGTTGGAAATAGCAAACCTAACCCAGCCGGTACAAAAACAGAGAAAAACTGAATCGCTTGTACCGGCAATAGATAAACAAGTCCGGCCAAATGGATGTGTGCAGGATAAAAGCATGGCTATCTCAAATCTAAATAGTGGTATCAAAAAAGTTCAAAAACCAGAAACCTCTGAAATTAGCCAAGTGGGCGAAAAGGACCCCCAAAGAGGCAAAACCGAGATGCCTCAGACTATATCTACGCCTAAAGGGGTTCATCAATTTATAGAGGAGATCTTAGTGTCCGATAATGATCAGGAAGAAGAGCCCTTCGAGGGGGAGAGTCTTGACTGGGAAGCCAACCGAACGAATCAGATACAGCAAGATAAAGAAGAGTGTTTGGCTTCGACAAAACGCCATTTTTCCCGGAGGGCTGACGCTGCGTCTCCGCCTTTATTGACGAATTCCAGATTTCAAAGAAAACCCCCTAATAACGACAGAAATGTAAGACCAAGAGGGGAACGCCCGGATCTTAACTCTTCAACACCTTCAAGAAGATCTGACAAAAGTCAACAGTCACCAAAAAAGAGACGTCTCAGCGAAATCGCTGTGGCTCTACAAAATGAATCGCCAAATAAAAAACCAGAAATGATTGCCATCATGTCGGCTATGACAATCGTACTGGCTCCTTTCTGCAAGCTGTACGAAACAATTAAAGACAACGTACAAGACAATTCAGCAATTCTTTCCAACCTAATGGCTAAATTAGCCAAGATAGAGTCGAATTTACCAGAAAATGCTGACCTCATGCTCAATCAGAAACTTTCGTCTGAAAGGAAACTTGAAGCATTGGAAAAAAAGATTGAGAACTTGAAAAATGCGACGGGGACCCAAGGTGAGAGAACGATAGACAGATCGCAAATGTGGCCAAATCACCAAACAACGTGGGAAACCAACTTTGAAGCATTGGAAAAAAAGATCGAAAGGTTGGAAACCTTGATTAAAGGTTTCTCAACCATCTCTACGATCTCCGACGAAGGTGCAGACGAGTCACTGACCCACGCAAATGGAAAAAAGAAAACTGTGCTGATCCTGGCGCAAGACAAACCAGATGGTAGACTACAGACTAAAGCACAAAAGACGCGTCTCGAAAAAACAGAGCTGAGTAAGAAAATAATAAATGAACAAAAGGAAGCCTTATCAGCGGATAAAGAAGTCCGCATGGGCAGAGGCCTAGCGAACCGCTGGCTAGTAAAAAACGACAAGAGTCAAGCACTAAATCAGAGACGTTTGGCCGGACGCGATCACCACGATCAACAGAGGATTTCCTACAATGCACTGACTTAATGAATATCTCTATTCATTCAGATAATGGGTCAGTTAAACTAAAGGATGACAACAAAGAAGTAGGAGTGAAAAAGTACAGAGATCTTGCAGAAACATACACAGCAAAGTCTAAAAATGACAGTGAGAGACCTAGCCAGATGGAAAAGCTCACCCTAAGACTGTCTGATGGACAGGGAGCTGTTTTTCAACCAAGGCCGGAAAGTGAAAAAACCCAAACGGAGGGGGAGAAATCAAGAAAAAGCCCTCATAAACAGCGATCAAAGTATGAAGGTGAAGACTGTCAAAAAAGTCCACGTAAGCATCGAATGGAAAGAAGAGATGTGGGTAACAGAAAGATTCCCAAAGAAGCGATACAAATTTTCAAGTTGGAGCAAAGGGAACTGGAGAGAAACTTCCATATTTTGAACAGACCAACAATCCTCCAGATAACAAAAAAAATGAAAACTCTAATAGAAACTTAGAACAGAGGATCTGGTGCTTGTCGAACCCTATCATAGGGAAAAGAAGGCAAAAGCATTTATACACCTGAAATCAGCTGCCATCGAATATATCGATGAGGCAGTCTATGAGGAATTCCAGCAACTAGGCCTGTCCTTGATGGAATATAAGAGAATTACGGAGTACCAAGAACCCGAAGAGGAAAGGACAGAGCAATATAAACGACAAATTCACTACAGATCGAAAACGGAGGATCTATACCGGCAAACCCGAGGGTATAACACTCGAGAAAGTAGGGAGTTGCATAGACGACCATTTTACCAAGGCCAGGGTACAAGACGGCCCTCAGATAGGAGGGGGAGAGAACATATAAACCAAAGTTACGGCCAATACACCAAAATACACTCTGACTGGATAGAAAACACTGCAAAAAGCAATAAAAATGATCAGAGATCGATTAAATACTCCTCCAGATCGGACTGTCTATCGCGTGAAGTGTTCACAAATAGTTCCGACAAGCATCGGAAAAATACGGAAGATGAAAGAAAACCGAAAGGTCCATGGAAATGGCTCATGTCAAATTGGTCGAAAAAGAATGACAAATAGCAACGACCTGGGTTAGCTTGTTGCAGTGACCTTAACAAAACCAGCAACGATAAATGCAACGAGCAACCCGAAATGGCAGCCTTAAAATTGGGCTCATGGAACACGAGAGGCCATATTCACCTCACGTCACCGGGAGATGTCGATCTGGGCGCCTATGATATTCTCTGCCTCCAAGAAACCTGGCTCGTCCACCAACCGTTCCTGGACGGGTTCTCCGTGAAGATCTCTCCTGCAGTTAAAGGCCTCTTAGGTAGACCGTCATCGGGTTTACTTACAGCTATAAAAACAGGGACAGGACTGAGTGAACCTAAAAACTGGAAACAGTCCTACGAAATGCTTGTCATCCTGACATCCATATCCCAGGGAAAGATCAAAAGGAAAAATGGACATCAAAAGACGATAGCTATTATAAACTGCTATTGGAACCCGCAGCGAATGTCTACCAAAATATTCTGCAACAACATCGCCGAAACAATTGACCAGCTATATGCAGAATTTGATCAAATCGAGCTCATCATATGCGGCGACATGAACGCCAAATGTTCCGAGGTCTTGGAGTCCATGCCGAGGGTCCATTGGGGAGACATGGATTCTGCTACCAAAAGAGGCATAGCCTTGAATGAAGTTATGATTAAAAGAAACGTCCAAAATGTAGCGAGGTTATTCCCCTATCAAATCAACTTTCCAACATGGGAACGTAATGAATCAAAAGCAACGTTGGACTACATCTTTATCTCCAATGGCTTCATCCAGGAGCTGTCAGGTTTCGAGGTAAAAAAAAACATCCATAGTGATCACAACCTTCTGTGCTGTTCATGGAGTATCACTACCAGGATATCCAAAACCTACAATTGGACGACAGAGGTAAACCAGCAACAGACTCGCCTGCGGTTAACCGAAGGAGACATTGAGAAAATCAGAAATACCTGGAAGGCAAGAGTAAAAGATCAGGCTTGGACCGACAAGAGAGAAAGACCAAACTACCTACCGTTATTGCTAGCTTTCCAGGTCAAAGGAGCAGGGAAAGCGAAGGATATGCCCCAGAACAAACACATGTATGATAAGACGGTGGTAGAAAAAAGAAAAATCGTACGTCGCTTGCGAAGAAAAGCTAAGAAAACCAACAATGAGCTTGATTGGGAAAATTGGCGCAAGGAAAATTCAAGCTACAGAAATTGGCATAAACATCACAAAGCCACTCTGTACCAAAACGATGCCGAGGCGATGATGCAAAAACTTCACACAAAAAAAATCTAGTGACTTTTGGGGTTTAATAAAAGAAATGAACAGGCCCCGGTCCACCGCAATGGGAAATGCTGTAGCGGAAGAAAATTGGATCCAATATTTTACGGCTGAATTCGACTGCCCCACCAGTGATAGCCAAGGGGCAAAGCAAAACCAAGTGATAACGTGGGTCGATCTGTCTAATACTATGGACATCGAAACAGCCATACGGAACCTGAAATCATCTAGAGCACCGGGCCCTGATGGACTCTCCAACATGGACCTGAAAATGTTCCCGAAAAAATGGGCTGAAATGATCAGTGGTATCTATTCGGAATGTGGTAGAACCAACATGGTGCCGGAATCATGGCAGAAAGCAGTCATTGTCCCGATTTATAAAAAGGGACCGAGACAAGAACCGGCGAGTTATAGACCAATCGCCCTTTTGGACATTCTGGGTAAAATCTACGCGACCCTGCTACTCGTCCATTTTCGAGCTTGGGAAAAAGTCAGCCAGGCCAAAGATCAGCTTCAAACTGGCTTCCAGAAAAATGGGTGTACTTCAATCAACCTTCTCATACTTAACATCATGAAAGCCAAAGTTAAAGAGGGGGCGCCTAAAGTATATTTGGCATTCGTGGACCTCTCAAAGGCCTTTGATAAGATCGACAGAAAAAGCCTGTGGACGAAGCTTCAAGATTGGAACTGCCCGGCAAAAATATTGGAGCCAATAAAAGCGCTCCATTCGAACACCAAAATAAGAGTTAAACTCAACAATCAGGGCATGCTCTCAGAGGAGATAAATGTTAAACGAGGAGTAAAGCAGGGATGTCCTTTGGCACCGGTACTGTTCACAGCTTTCTTGGGCGACTATCAACTCTCTGAAGAAAAAATTCGATCTTTCCCCCCCAAAATCGGGAAAACCGA
Source organism: Ambystoma mexicanum (assembly GCF_040938575.1). NCBI lineage: Eukaryota > Metazoa > Chordata > Amphibia > Caudata > Ambystomatidae > Ambystoma > Ambystoma mexicanum. The sequence goes on from NC_090931.1 coordinate 233,078,436, forward strand.
GATCCCACGGTTACTCTACGCAGATGACATCATTGTGATCGACCAGACGAAGGTGGGCCTGCAAAGAAAACTCTGTAATTTGGAGGGCTACATCCTGGAAAATAAGCTGGAACTTAACAAATCAAAGACTAAGGTCATGGTGCTTGAGAAAGTCCCCTGCAAAAAGACGAAAAATCTAAAGATCTTCCTGGACGAGTCAAAAATTGAAATCGTAACCAACTTTAAATATCTGGGGATTCAATTAGACAGTTCAGGTGCGGAAAAGAGCCTTGTTGACCAACTCTGGGAAAAAGTGAAAAGACTGACTACGCAAACCAGAGCAGTAGACCGCAAATATGGCAAATTCTCCCTGATCCCGGCTATAACTTTCTATAACACTAAGGTTGTTCTGGCTCTGACTTATGTTACGGAGTGTGTGCTATGTCTCCAGCGCAACATCTGGAGCAAAATCGAAGGCCACCTCTGGAAAACGGTCTTAGGCCTACCCAAATCTACCGCCATGCCAGCCATAAGGAGAGATTTGGGGCTCATATCATTAGCATCGACAGTGGATCAAAGCGCCTTGCGCCTCTACAAACGTATCATCATGTCTGACACCCTACCCATTTATAATACCATACGGGAAGAAATTGATTTAGGCAAATGTATGGCTTTGAATAAATGGGTGGAAGCGAGAAAGAATGATCTGAGAAAAGTTGAATGCACCGAGAAAGAGCTAATAGAAAACCCAGAAAGAATTTTAAAAAAAACAGAAAACATGGACTGGATTGTGACAACAGAAAAGGCGGTGGAAAACAAACTCCTGAAACATCTCCCACCCACTTTCAACAAGGGGAAAAAACCGCTCCAGTACTGTGTAAAGTTCCCAAATAAGAAGCTGAGAATGTCTGTCATGAGAGCCAGATTCAACCTCCTCCCTACGAGAGAGATCATATCTTTAAGAAGAAATGGAACCGAAAGCCGCTGCCGTTTATGTAATAACGAGTCCGCTACTGAGACTTTAAAACATCTCGTGGTCGAGTGTCCCAACACAATGGAAAACAGAAGGCTTTACCTCCCCTGCCTGGCCGAAAATATGTGGATTTTCCAAGTAGATGAACTATGGAATAGACTGATATCGGGTGAGAAGACAAGATGGACCCTGGCTCTGGCCAAACTCATCGACCTAGTATTTGAACAAATTAACAGTCTTCGGACTGAAAGTACTTCGGTGACGGTCTCTGACCCTGCTGAATGAGGTCTTTTAGCTTCCCGGACAAGGTTTAGGACTTGGACTGTGGCCCGGTTTGCCACCCTCTAGGGGAGGTTTTTTGTGAGAAGCTACCATTTGTTGGGTTCGCTTTCTGTTATGATATGCAACATAGAGAGGGTTTTTGACAAAACTCAGTCTTTACTGAGTAAAGTTCAAATAATAAAAAAAAAAGAAAAAAAAATATATACATGACTAAAGATATACATGACGAACTGAGTGAATCCCTAAACATCAAAACAGAAATGAGCGACCACTACATAATGAAAAGATCGTGGAACACTGAGAAAATGATTGATAAAAAAAGGAACCAGCAAAAATCTTATTCTGTTTCTTCCATTATTTATTTCGAATCAGACAAAAAACAATGGAAGAACTGCCAAACATAATGAATAACTCAACACTAGACGAAATCAAAAAAATCAACTATGGATGGTTACTTCTACCATATAGGTGCCAGAATACAACACATGAAAAGCAATTAACAAAGAAACATACTCATGCATACAATGAGAAAATAATAACAAAAAAAAGCAATTGAGATTAAAAATAAAATTGATAATGAAACAAAACCTAGCCGAGAAATATAGAAAATCAAAGCGGCAAAGCAAGAATACAGAAATTGGACAAAGAACAACAGAGCCTTAATAATGCAAGATGACGCAGAGAAGATGCTCCAGAACCTAAAAAACAGAAACACGAGACAATTCTGGATGCTACTACATGATCAAACACAAATACAAAGCACAATGATCATCGGTGTACCAGAGGCAAGATGGAGAGAATAATTTACAAAGATATATGGAAACAACAAGTCACCAAAAGAAAAGATCCATACAACAAAAGCATGGCAATGGGAATGGGACCCAGAAGACCTACAAAAGGCAATACATACTCTAAATATTTCCAGAACCGCAGGACCAGATGGTCTATCAAATACAGTAATCAAACAGAATCCGGAAGTCTGGGGAGCAATATGCGAGAGCAAATTCAAGATGATCCAGAATACAAAAACGATCCCAAACACATGGAAGCAGGCTACAATAATACCCATATTCAAGCATGGATCCACAAAAGAACCGCGAAACTACCGACCCCTAGCTTTACTCGACGTCCTGGGGAAGATTTTTGCAAAACTCATACTAGGGAAACTGGACAGATGGGCAACTAAAGAAAAGAGATACGCAACAAGACAAACAGGATTCGTCAAGACAATGGGCACCAATATTAAGCTCTTACTACTAAACATACTGAAACAAGAAGCCATAAGAACAAAAACGCAGATCTATGCTGCCTTCATAGATCTACGGCTGGCATTTGATTCCGTGAGCAGAGTCGACCTATCGGAAAAACTGAATGCATGGAAGTGCCCAACAGACATCAGTGAACCGATCAAACTCTAGTACGATGACACCAGTATAAGAGTCAGACAATCAAGAGACGGCACACTCACGGAACAAATTAGAACATGGAATGGCCTGAAACAAGGATGCCCACTGGCAGCTACTTTATTGCATCTTTATATGGCAGACCTTGAAACAAACATATACACACCTCAAATAAACCCTCCAAAAATAAACAACACAGCAATACCCTGTATCTTGTATGCTGACGATATAGTGCTACTGGCAAAAACACCCAGATGACTACAGATTGCACTAGAAAAACTAGAAGAATACATGACAAAGAATTAGCTGGAAATAAACACACAGAAAACTAAAATCATGTCACTAAAGAAAGAAACTAAGAAAAACTGATTGCTCCCCTCCTTTCATATAGGAAAAGACAGAATGGAACAAGTTAAGACAATAAAATATCTGGGAATATGGATCTCTCAATCTCCAACAGAAGAGGAAAGGGCCCTACATCTCAAAGAAAAAACACTGTCCTTAGCACGCCAGGTGAAAGTAATACACCGAAAGTATGGAAAATTCTCCCTGATCCCAGTAGTTAATTTCTATAAGCAAAAAGTAACGGCTATTCTAGCATACGGAGCAGAATCCATGATAAACATCAACAGCACCATCTGGGATAAATTGTAAGGGAGTTATCTGGAAGAAAGTGCTAAACCTGCCTATGTCACTGCCCACTACACGCTTCTGAGCTGAACTTGTACTCCAATCGCTCGAATCCATCGTCCTGTGGAAACAGCTCGATTTATATCGGAATATCATGAGCGAATCCAATGCCCCCCAGCCTGAAATACTCAGAAACGAAAAAAATAGTCAACACAGAACATGCCTTAGAAATCTGGGAAAGATCGACAGAAGCGAAAAGAGAAAAACAAGACATATCAATGGAAATGCTACTAGAAAGACCACAAAAAGCGAAGATCAAACTAAGAGAGAATGACTGGCTGAACACCAACCAAGCCAAAGCTAAATACTGGAATGATGTACACTGTGCACTCGACAATAGAAGAATTAACCAACTACCATCGTATTTGCACATTTTTCCGTCTTCTAAAATAAGAGACACATCCATGAGACTACGGCTAAACATCCTCCCAACTCGAGAAATAATGGCAGCTAGAAAACAAATCCTGGAAAGTAAAAAATACTGCTGATTTTGCATGGACTTAACGATGACAGAGAGTCTACATCACATAATCATGATATGTCTGGCACTGAATGAAAAAAGACACCTATCCAGAGAATGGTTCATGAAAACCCAAATAACTAACACCTGATGATCGTTGGGCGACAATGATTGCTGGAAATGAAAAAAAATTGGTGTTTGCTCTAATATCATTCTGGAACAATATTACGAACAATAGACAAACAGGATAATGCATCTCTAAGACAAAAGAAAATAAGAATTTGAAGTAAAAATCAACAAACATGAGGAACACTACTACCAAAGCCTTGATAGCTTATTTTAAGTAACTTGAGCAATAAACAGAAGAGAAGATAAAAAGATGAGAGGTTTGAACGTAAACCAAACATCAAAAAAAAAAAAAGAAATCCCCCCCTCAGCCACTTTGACTGGCTGCCTGGTACCTTCTGAAACCAACAGGGCTCCAGGCCCTCCTTGCCCAGTCTACCTCTGCTCCCCGGTCTCCACGACCCCCCTCTCGTAAACCTGCACTTGCCCTTCCAGGCCCCTGTCCCCTGACCAGCCGGGTGGGATGTGCCTCCCTACTGATCCTGGTCTACCCGTCCTCATACTTAGCCTGGGTTCCTTACCCACTGCATCCCCTGTCACATGCCCACCTGGCTTCCCTTTTAGCACTTGCCTAGCCCCAGGGGCCCCACTCGTACCCCATGCACCTGTTTTGTTTTGGCTCCCCCGCTCTTCCCTTCCACCTTAGCATTATCCCTCCCCCTCCGCTCTCCCCACTCCTCTCCACCATGCACTTCTTGTTACTGCACTTGGACGATCTGAATGACACAAGGCCTAGTAGGACCATTATTGTTCCATTCTCCCCTGTTCCATCTCTTCTTAATTGTCTTGTGGCGCTTTGAAAGACCATTTACTGTACAGGTGCTCAATACATTTCAAATAAAATACTGAATAAAAGTGTAACTTTCCTGCATTAATACTACAAGAAGTTAATCCATCTATGACAGGGACAGGTTAATCTTAATTTTAAATTAGTGTATCTTTTCTCTTAATGAATATGTTTATTTGTAAATAACAATAATTGAGCAAAACAGAAATGCAGTACTTTGTGCAGGCCCATACCCATACCTTAAACTCAATACACTTTGTAATTGCCAATAAACATGTAGCTACAATCACTTCAATTGAATCCAAACCTTAGCAAAGACACCAGATGTTGCTTCTGTGTAGGCATGGGATAGGCATTTTCCAGGCACTGTCACAATGGTATTACCTGACCATAAAATGCAACAGTTGCAACATGGTGTGATTATCTAGGCATACGAGTGTCTGGCATATGCTTATCTAATACCTGTGCACAAGCCAAAAGTGTTGACTTTGTCAATGTTTGTTTTGGCAGGAGCTCAGTGCAATGGACATGTATAAATGAAGTGTTTGAAAGCACACTTATTTAAGACATTTTTATTAAACCTATTGCACTTTGGAGGCTGCAAGTAAGCCATTAGCTCTTAAATCTAGGCGGAATACTTAGAAATAACCCTGACAGGCCATGGTTTGATGTTATTGCTTGATAGAGCTAGCTCAAAGAGTACTTGTTTTGGGCAGGGAGGGAGGAGACGATAGTGGGTGGGAATGGCCATGGGGACCGGATTAGCCATGGGCAGTCAATGGGTTGGTAAATAACTAAACCACATCCTCAAACTGTGTGCGACTCGTCACATGTCCTCACCTTCCTAGATTGACTTGAGTGCAATACTTTCAGCTTATAAGCACCATCTAATAGCCAAAACTAAAAATGGACTGAAGTAAAACTATGGCACAAGCAAAGATCTGTGGTTAGGCGTCCCTCTGGTCATTGGCTGTTCTGGTGAGTCACATTCCTGTGGTCCTCGGCTCCCTTAGGAGCTGCTCCTCTGGTCCAACTCTTGGTTGGTTTAATGTGCACTTTGAAAGAGTGAAATCCCCACTCTTGCCTGGTTTATCAATGCAATGAACTCTAACTGAAAATTAATTGCAGCACGCAACCTGTGCACCGAAAACACATGTTGCAAAAGGAATAACAATCATCTGGATGCACATATATGCACTAAATTGCACCAAACACCAAACTAACCCACCAGATATACACAAACACAACTCCCAACACTCATTAAGCACCACTCTGACAGACCCACAGACACCCACACAAACAATTATCTTAGTAGCCTAGAGTGCAAATTAACAGATCCTTTTTGGAGGGTTGTGTAACTGACATAATAAAACAGGCTTGGATCACCCCCCTCCTATAACAAGCCCGCCCAGGATCCCTAAATTATTACCACAGGTCGATTACAAACGTGCCTTTTCTGCTAAAAATATTAGATTGAGCAGCTTACTTACAGATTCAGTAACATTTCATGAAGGATAACATTCTTAGCATGCGTCAGTCTGGATTCAGACAAGATCATGGTAGAGAAACAGCTTTTTTTTTGGATCTCAAGTCGAACATACTATGGGCCACGCATGAAGGTAACATTGTGCTATTAATGCTTTTGGATCTGTCTGAGGCGTTCGACTTAGTCGATCATGAAATACGATTCGAAAGATTGTCACAGAATCTGTACTTTTCTCCTTTAGAACAAAATCGGTTAAGTCTTTCACAGCTGCTAGGATTTTCAGTGGTGCTGCAGATGTGATCAAACTGCTGTGTGGTGTACCTCAGGGGTCATGCCTTTCACCTACCCTTTATGAAATCTTTACCATGTTCCTTTTTGAGCTTTTGGATAAGAGAGGAATAATGCACACTGACAACGGTGTCTCATTCCGATTTCAGGGGACTTTGAAATGGACACTGTAGTGGTCAACGAAGTATACTCTCTCTTTCAACAATGGATGGTGATCAACAGGGTACTGCTTGATGACACAAAAACTGAGCTGATGCTAGTTGGCACAGTGAACATGCTTCCAAAACCTAGCCATGAACATAACAACTTTAGTGTAAATAATAATAATAATAATTTGTCATTTATATAGCGCTACGAACCCTCAGGTATCTGAGCGCTGCTTATTATTACCCATGGTGTGTGGTGCTCATTTATCGACCTCGGAAGGATGAAAGGCTGAGTTTGGCCTTGCCGGGATTCGAGATGTCAAAGCAAGCGCTCTACTCGCTGTGCCACTTGACCGGCTGTAGCTGGGTGCACTATAGCGACGCAAAGAAAAGTCAATACCTTGGGTGGTGTTCTTGACTCAAAGCTAACCATAAAAGCGCAGGATAATATAACTGTTTCTGCTGCTAGTTAGCATCTTAAACTTCTGAGGCATCTGCATCCGTTTCTGACCAAAAATTGCTGTACGGTGGTGGCCAGAGACATAATTGGTACCAAGTTAGACTACTGCAATAGTCTGCTAGTCAGGATTAAACAATGGAGAAAATGGGAATTAGAAGTGGTCCAAAATAGCGCAGTGCACATAATTGAAGGGCTGGGTAGCAGAGAATATGTCTCGGAAGCGAGAAGGTGGCTAGGCCGGTTACCAGTAGAAACTCACATCATAGGTCTTTGTTTGGCAGTAACCCAAGCTATCTTTCTAACAGCATCTCCTGGCTACCAATTCGCAGGACGTTCTGCTCCAATCACATCAACTTGCTGACGGTGCCACAAGTGAAATGATCAGCTGTGAGTATGTGTGTTTAAAGAGCTGCCCCAAAGCTGTGGAATCCCAGGAGATTTTAGGGGTTGCAGCTCTCTTAAAAATGTTTAAGCGTACTTTGAAGACCTATTTATTTGCTTAAGGCTTAACTGTTGCATTCCGCATGTTGACGTCTGGATATTTGGCTAACGGTAATCAGGTATCGGGGATTCATGCTTTCTGTTCTTGTGAGCACTCTGATGCCTCTGGGCTTGCTTGTTGTGGTGCTATAGAAATAAATAAATACATATATAAAGATGAAAAAACCTATTGCACAAGCTAGCTAAAAAGAATTCTAAACCTTACACCGCATAGAGCAGCATCTTCCGATCTGCACACATCACCATTGTAACAAAGCAATCCTGCCCTGTTACCCTGCTACTGCATTAGTCTCCTATCCCACAAACTCCTAGAAAGTGAGAAAATGGCAGCAGGTGTGCTATAAAATATGCATTAAATAGGATAACGCGGCATATCAAAGAGTTTTACTCATTCTCCTCTGGCCCCAGCAAATTCTGTGACTGGCAACAACAGGGGAGAAAATTAATGTTAGCTTCTGAGACTATATATTTGACTGTCAAATCAAGTGATATAGGACTGAGGCAGAGCTAGTGCAGCAGTAAAGAAATTCTAGGTGACAGATTTGGGGTCCACTAACGAAGGAGCACAAGCATACACTGCTTTCTTCCTAATCATTAAATCTGTCCCATTGCAAGGGTGTTGTTTTTTTTAAATTATGTGATTAAGTTCACACTATTTAAAATAAGGACTCCAATTTATGCATTTAAATCAGAGAAGGATTAAATAATTCACCAGGAACACACACTTTGGGTAATTAGTGAAGCTGGGATTTTAACCCACTCTGCAAATTTGATCATGTTCACTCATCTATAACACATGCACTAATGCGCTCATGCACTAATCTAAGACACATTGCACAACACCTTGTCATAAGAATGCAGCTATCGCCCATGACACAATTCGGTATAGCTACAGACATAATTACTCTCCTTATCTTGCATACTCTCCAGACTACTTCTCATTCTCAGCCCCTATCCACATGCCAGCTCTATATGGGTGTTTAGCAGGGACTTGGCCACCCTTACCTACCTTCATATTGGCTAAAATACACACACGCATTATATACCTATCTGACAAATTCCTCATACCTGGACTTCGATCCCCTGAGGGCATTCAACCTAGAGAGCATTGGGACCGTACCAATGGTGAAAGACGCTATACGAAAGGATGATATCTCTCTCTCCTCTTTCTCTATGCTCTCTCGCTGCTCTCTCTCTCTCCTCTCTCTCGAAAATCAGAGATGGAATGCCCGGTCCGAGCAGATTCAATATTTGTCTCGGGAGAAAAAAAAGCGTCCAGGACGCTTTTCTTGAGTCTTTCAACTAGAGGTACGCTCTGTAAAAAGCAAACAAACTACTGATACGGTGTAACAATGATGTATATTCCACTTCAATCTCTAGTTTTACCAGTTTCCTGCTTTGGCTGCAGCTCCGTTATTTGGAGCTTGTGTGGAGGCACTCTTTGGTTGGCCTGCGGTTGGCGTGCACATGCTCTGTCTGGACAGTAAGCAATAACTAATACTAACTGAGCTACTAATCCTTCAGTGTCTTGATTTTTAACATAACAAAGTCTACACTGGCTGAAGTTCTGTGTTGAAGTGCTGTTCTGGTTAATTGTGCACTTACACCTTTAGATATCTCCCCAGAACAGTAGCAAATAATGCAGACGGAAAAGCTGAACGAGCTAACTGAAGAAAGCATGCTCATTCACTGCCTGCAGCCAAAATGAAAAGGTGATGGCTGCACGGTTTTGAATAAATCACAACCACAGGCGCAGCTCTGGGCAACCCTCCAGACCATCGTTTTTCAGCCTGCCAAGCCATTACAAAAGGGGGAAAAACCATATGCAAATCAGGCTTGGTCCTACCCCAAAATGTCACATCCCTTCTGCAGGAGACCAACCACAAGCATCCCCAGACATGTTTCAGCCTTGTTGGGCTTTCATAGTGAGGAGTAGCTGGGGTCTCTAGACCCAGCAGACTCGGGACCCACATCTGGGCATACCGTCCCACTCGGGCTGACTTTAGCAAAACAAAAAGATAATGGGTGGAAGGTTTTGAATAAATCATAACCACGGTTGCAGCCAAAACTAAGCCTGTGGATTTTGGAGCAGGTACGCTTCACCAGCCTTTTGATGACATTAAAGTTTCTGGAGGGAATACTGAGCTCAATAAATAGATGTGGCACTTCTGAAACGTGAAATTGGTAACCTTATGATGGTCTCTGACTCTGAAATTAACATGTAAGATATTAAAGATTCTGCTAAAACCCTAAAACCCTGAAACCCTAATACCAGTCCACGCTTTTAACTGAGCCCATGAAAACATTGCTGTTTCAATTTGAGAACAGGAACGGGCATTACAATATTTGCATATTTATTTTACCGGAAACCATCGAACAAAATGACTTTAGAGCTTTTCTAGAGGAAATCCTTTGTCTTGCTTTTAAAACATCTATTGTTTTTTGCAGCAATTCAAAATGGATAGGGCTTCTAGAATTTCATCTAAGAAAAGCCAAAACAACTGAATCCAAGACCCTAGCTAATTGTAATTGGTTATTTATAACCAGCGCTTAATACCCAGAGGTTTGTAAGCACGGACCTGAGGATCAAACCTGTGTTGCTGCATGCCGTCTTGCTTGCAATGCGAGCATGTTGCCCCTGAGCTATCCTCCCGGCACTAGCTAATACTTAAGGCAGTGCGAGGGAAAATCCCTAACATCATAGTTAATGGGAATATAATTTACTTTCATCAAGACTTTACCAGAGAAACGTCCGCCAAAAGAGAAGGAATTTCTGTCCCTCAATCCCGCAGTGAAGGAACATATGGATTCCATCCAACAAGAGTAATATGTGTATTCTAAGGACGATGGACCTCATTATGAGATTGGTGGTAATTCCAATGTATTGGTGTGGAAATGGATTATGAGTAGCAGGAAGGCAGTGTTAGTCCCAATGGCAGGGGTCTATAGGATTCCATGGGGTATTTGCACAATGACTGCAGTGGTAATTCTGCATGTGATAATTGTGAGCATTTTAGGTGCTTAAATGGAGGATTTACTTCTGGCACTTCGCAGATGTAGACCCTCCAGATCTATGACCATTCCGATTGAGGTGGGGCATTAACGCATTTTTACTGCACGGCTAATCTCGTAATGCTAAGTAATTCCAGAGTCATAAAGCTCTCTTTGTTTTTTGGTGCAGGAACACTCCTCCGGGAATGGAGAGGCTTATTTAGTTTTGCTTATCTAACTGTGCATATTACTTTGTTAATCTTTTCTGCATCTCAATGGTCTTTCTTTTTGGCTAGGAGTTGCCTATCTTATGCCATCTTTCTAATAATGTTGTGAATGCTATAGACTCATGAGTGATGGTTCTCTTTGCTAGCCTCATTGTTCTCAAACTTAACATATTTAGTGTCTTTAACTTCCTTGCTCTTTTTTTAAATCTCTTATTTATGTTCTAGTTTCTTTTTCCAGAAGTTGTTACTCTAGTGCAGTTATCACCAATATTGCATCTACGAAGTTGATTCCTACAAACATGCTTGGCATATACTGTTGATCTATTTAAAATATGACTGATCATACGCGTGCTAAGGTTGCTGCTCTTAATGTTAAAGGGTTCAGGCAGCCATTTAAAAGGAAAGAAAGTACTTTAATAGATTCATGGCTGATAAATCTTGCTTTCAAGAAACTTATGCTACACAGAAAACATATTAAGCAAGTGGCCAAAGGAGGGGTCAATGCTTATTTTGCCTAATCTGCAAAAGGTGGGAAATGGGGTTGCCCTTTTATTTGGTAAATTACTTCAAGTCCAAATTTTGGATCAGCATAGTGATCGTGATGATGGATATAGTTATGCCAAAGTTAAAGATGAGACCCTTTTTTAGAATAATGTCCAGGCTGAATTTGCGTTGTTGGGTAATAAACCATTCATTTTTGGTTTTTTTTTTTAACCTTCATAGAGATTCTATTTTGGATAGTCAATCTACCGCTAGATATAGATCACCGGAGGAGCAGAGAGCTGGACGGGCCTTTCTTAAAAATACAAAGCTTGTTGGCCCATGGAGTTGAAGTATCCTACAGAAAAGTACGTTATATTTTTCAGTTTCACACCAACATGTTTCTGCAATTGTCCCTTCATTGGTTAATATAGATTTGTGTGAAAGTATATCCAGATGTACAATGGAGAATATTTCAGTATCTGACCATGCAAGGGTCTCTTTTCAGATAAAGCTTCAGACAGGGGAAAGGTTACAACTAGATGAAAGATCATATTCTAGCCTAATATTAGGCTGTCGCTTGTAAATGTTATTGGAGACTTTTTTAGTATTAACGATGTAGCTCAAATATCATTAACCAGTGGGATGCATTTAAGCTTCTGTAGGAGTGGAGCCATTGATATTATGGACCATAATAACACATCTGTCAAAGTACTCCCTTTTTACGGATATTGCAAGTCACCCAGAAATGATTCTGTGACCAAACAGAGGAACGTGGTCAAAGAACTCGGAGAAGACTCCCTGCCCTGCATACCTAGGGAAATTACTACAGGATGGAAAGCAACATCTGAAAACTCCCAACCTGTCTGGTTTAATGATGATCTAACTAAACACAGCCAGTAACCCAATTTTTTGGCCTTTTTGGGTGAATCAATTGATATTATTATATTGCAATCAGATATAGGGCATTACAATCTTGGCGGAATGGGTTAACGGGTGCCACTAATGGATGCGGACCCGTTAAACCCATTCCGCAAGATTACGAGGTTCCCTCGCGGGACCCGGTAATGACAACTGGTAAAACCAGGCATCATTACTGGGTTCCGCAAGGGGACCAGGGAGCTAACAACGGGCCCATCGTAATCGGCCCGGTGTTAGCTCCCGCTCCAATTCCCATTGAGCCCTACGGGGTGGCAAAACATTACGCTGACAATACACAGTTTCTTCTACTCATCACCAGTGACCAGCCCACTGACTCTGATTCATTGAGAGCAGTGCACCAAACTATCCAAGCATGGATGGCGACACAAATGCTCTTTCTCAACAATGACAAAACTGAACAGCTCCTAGTCAGCTCACCATACCTCTTAAACAAACTAGACCAAGCATACAAATCCTTCAACATCAATGACATCTCCATCCTGGTCTTCAGCAGTGTCAAAGCCCTTGGGGTATACCTATATTCTACCCTGTCACTGTCCAGACAAGTGAATGCCATTGCCTCCCAAGCAGCCTAAACCACAAAACATATATATGGCAATGTCAACAAGCTTCAAAATGTACAGAACAATGCCCCAAGGGCAGCCCTGATCATTGCAAAAAGAAGGCATCTCCTTAGCCAGAGGAAATGCACACTGGTTGCCAATTTGTGAGCACATCCATTTCTAAGCACTTGCCATAACCCACAAATGCATTTCAAACTCTGCTCCAAGATACCTTACATCCAAATTCATCAAAACATCTGACATGAGACTTACCCGACTGTCCCACATGAATCGCCTCAACACTCCAAGATTCAGACTCCAAAGAGCAGGGGATGCAAGCTTCCCGGTAACCGCCGCTAAGAATTGGAATTCCTTACAAACATCCTTGAGACTGGAACACTCTTATTGGGCTTTCCGCAAGCAGCTCAAAACATTTCTTTTCAACCAGGAGTCAGAGAGATGATTGATGCACCCTTCCCATCCCAACACTTATTCTGATAAATACCCTGCAAGGCTGTGGACTAATTGCTCCTTCTCCCCTACCTCCCTCCTTTTCTGTAACTATCGAGATGTATTAACATCTGTAAACAGCGCCTTGATGCCTAAGAACCTAGCATGGTCTATAAATGCAAAAATAAATAAACAAATTGGCTGGGTGGGTGACACATGTATTTTTACTCTCTTGATAAGGAGGCAACTCATTTGTACTCCCTTAATATTACATTCACTGTCAAAGTATAAAAACGGATAGAACAAAAAAAAACTACTTCAAAATCTTATCTGGAGCACTGAATACAACCCAGGAGTAACATTAATAACTAAGCCTAACATTAATAACTAAGCCCTCAAACATAGTCCGGCATCTGCTATTTACAAAACTCTTGTCTGCCCCCTACCAAACGCACTGCAACAAGAATTGAAAACAAATGGGCCTAAGATTCTGGAGTTAGCTCTGATTTGGTATGGCCAAACATATAGAGAGAGATTCGACTAACCTCAAAAGCAGCCTCTACCACTGAAACCCTGTTCATGGTACACAACCAAGCTTTGTTTTAGGAAAAGTTAGATCGCCGACATTCGTTATGCTGTAACAATAATTGATAATCTTGGGGTCATCTTGCCGATCGTCTCTACTCCAATAAAATATATCTAACGAACTGGAAAACACAAACAATTCGGTAGACTCCTCATTTCAATTGGGCATCATCCTGAATAATCTCAAGGACTCCTGAGTCATACCATTGTTGAGAAAACCCACCCTTGACCCTTGCATACCATCTAACTATAGACTGATCACCACTGTCCCTTTTTTCTACTAAAAATAATACACCGAGAAGCTTACTTACAGATCCAGAGATACCTAGAAACTAACAATCTACTTGGTACCAGACAATCTGAATTTAGACCTAAACATGGGACAGAAACAGCCCTACTAGATCTCAAAACTCAACTTGAGGATCTAAAAGACAATGGCAAATTGGCCCTCCTACTACTTATTGACCTATCGGCAGCTTTTGATTTGGTCAATCATGAAATCCTCTGCCGCCACTTGAAGACAGCTGCCTACTTCTCGGAAAAAGCTACCAACTGGATCAGGTCCTTCCTAGATAACAGACACATGAGAGTATTCTCACCCAGCTCATCTGCAGACACCACCCCGGTGCCGTGTGGAGTGCCACAAGGCTCTTGTGTTTCGCCAATACTTTACAATGTTTTTACCAAACCATTTTTTGATGTACTTGATTATCTGGGTGTCACCTACACCAACTATGCTGATGACACCATGATACTTATTCCCATCACTGGTGACTACATGACTGACTCCAAAGCCCTGAATTACCTATATCAAGTAATCCAAGCATGGATGGCCCAACATGAGCTCTGTCTCAATGATGACAAGACAGAGCTCCTCATCCTGGATTCCCAACAAAGACTGAACAAGCTGAACCCATTGTTCAAATCCTTCAATACTGATGGCAACTCCATCAAAGTGTCTACAGTAAAGACACCAAAACACTAGGAATCTATCTCAACTCCACTCTCTCCCTCAATAGACAAACCAATGCAGTTGTTGCTGCCTCTGCCTACACATGCAAACTTATTACAGCCTGCCGCCCCTTCCTCTCTACACAGCACTGTATTACCCGGGCTAGGACACTGGTTATGTCTAAACTTGATTACTGTAACGCCCTATATAAAGGGGCTAATCAACGTAACCTCAACAAACTGCAGGACACCCAAAATAATGCTATAAGAACAGCCTTCAACATTCCTAGGTCTGCACACATCTCTGAAACTATGCAGAATCTGCACTGGCTCTCAGTTATCTAACGGATTTCACTGAAATCCCTTGCACTCACACACAAATGCTTAAACAGTCAGGCACCCATCTACCTAACCTCTCGTTTCTCACAGTATGCACCCATCCGACCACTCAGATCAGCCCAAACACATTGCCTAACCATTCCCAGATATAAACACCAGAAAGCCGGTGGTGTAAGTTTGATAGTTCTAGCATCAGAACCATATCTTCTCCAACCTTATTCAAACAAAGAGCCAAGCTCTGGATGTCTACCACACTTAACTAACTGCTACCTACCACTTTACTCCACACACCTCTTCTCACTCATTGACAACTACCACTGACCTACTGCATTTACATGTACTTTATTTATTGCCTCACTCTGTACATGTTTACTGCTTGTATGCCAATGTAACTTTCATGCTGCCTGTACTCCAATGTAAACTTGCCTAATCGCAACTACAACCACTGCCTTTAACTGTACCTGCTATCCTTTGTTGCTCTAAGATACGGGCCTGGTGCGTTATACAAATAAATAAAATACAAATACACAGGGGATAACACAACAAGGATTATGACCAGATCCTGGAAAAACAAGGATCAATACAACAGGAAGACTTAGTCTTCAATCTATCAAGAATCACCCCATCTAACCATCTAATTTAAGCCCTTAAAAAGGTCTCACTTTTATCCAAACAAATCCCTATGAAAAATGTAACTTAACATTGATATATTTAAGTTTTGTAGATGTTCTGAAACTGAAAAAGTTCTTTAAACTACAAGCAGAGTTTGACATGTGGGAAGATCCTCACGAACCAATATATATTAACTTAACAAAAAACACGGCCAGATTACCCAATTAAGAAGGACTTGAAGATTAATACACCCTTGAATAATTCTCTGAGGAACAGGAAATCAACACGGATGTTGCTGAAGAAAGCAATCTTAAACTCAGATCTAAATTCATGCCAAACTTACCTACTGAGAATGTCACAGATCTCTTCAACAAAGCTGTAATGGAGGATTTAAGACCTCTGTACCTCAAAAATGACAAATAAAAAACCAAACGTAATCTTTCCTACCGAGAGAAAAAGGCACATGATGAATTAAAGCAAAATCAAGATATAATAGTGAAAAACAGATGACAAAGGAGGTAAAGTAGTCCTCATGGACAGAGAAGATTATATACAAGAAGCCTTGAAACATTTGAATGACCGGAAATGTTATAAAAAGATGGAACCCATCCCTTAACTAACATTACAATACAAATGGCATCATCTAAAGAAGAAATTGTATGAGTACAGCCTCCTTAATGAGGATAAACACAGATAGATCAATGTTCAATATCCTGTCATGACAACTATATACTTCATAGCACAAATACACAAGAAGTTCTTGAGATTTCTCACCTATAGACCAATCATCAATGGGATAGGATCCTAAACAGAGAGGATATTGGAGTACAGAGCTATATGCTTGAATACTTTTGGTTCTTTACCTAGCCTCATACAGAAAGGACACCAAACATGTCATTCAACAACTGGATTCAATCATCTGGCAAGACAATTACAGATTTGTGACCATTGATGTAACATCACTGTACACAAGCATACAGTATGATAAAGGGCTAAAAATAAATGAATATTTTTTGAAATCGCATTCCATCTGCTCCTTCGAGCACAACCAAATGCTTTTGACAGTGTTCAAATTCATACTCCACACTATCTTTTGCTTTGATGGATCAGTGTACCAGCAACATCAAGGAACAGCTATGGGTGCAAAATATGCCCCAATGTTTAACAACCACTTTATGGGGCATTTTAAACTTGAATATGCATGGACACACCCAGCATTCACAACACTCAACAACATAGTCTATTGGTGACGCTTCATAGAGGACATACTCATCATTTAGAATGGAGACGATAAATCAGCAATAGAATACACCAACTTGTTCAATAATAATGAACATCAAGATGACAATGAACCAAAATGGAGAGAAAATCAGTTTTCTAGATTTGGAATTATATGTGGACAATGATGAAATACACACCACTTCATCAAAAACCAATAGCTGACAACAGCATTTTACACACCAAAAGTAACCATACTGCCCACATAATTAAAAACCTTCATTATGGAGGAATGTTAAGAATCAAAAGAAACTTCAGTAATTCTAAACAATATGGAAAATGTGATCTGCAAATTTAAATAAAGGGGTTACAGCCATTGAACTTTAAAATCGAGAGCCAACACACAATCAAGATCTGTGCTACTCAAGAATAAAGAGATCAAACTTCCCACATCAATACTTGAGGAGAAGATCATAATTGTAACAACATTTAGTGCATATTTCCACACGGACAGAGATCGAGTAGGATACATGATCTCACAGATGGCGGGTCCAGCACTTGCAATGGCAACACCATTAGTCACGTCCAATAACCCATCCTAGATTGCCTTACCACATTTTGTAACAGCATAAGGAGTATGTTTGGAAGACAGGAACTCACGGTAGCATCCCAGGAACATCTCCTGGACTTCAAACAAGGAAGTCAGGATATCCTCACCTACGTAACCCAGTTTAAGCAGATGGCCAGCAGGCTTTAACCACAATCTTTAGTAGAGGATTGTCTGAAGATCTGAAAGATCTGAAGACCTGAAAGACAAGGTCTCCCGAGTGCCATGTCCTCATTAACGGGCTGAATTCATTGCAAATTGCGGTACCATTATTAGCTCTGAAGTCCCTTAAGGGGTCCCGTACACAACGCCTGGTAAAACCAGGTGTTAAAGGAGGGGCCCGCTAAGGGACCTCAGAATAGGGCGCAAAGGGATTACCGGCACTGATGTCCTTAACGGTGCCCGGTATCCCTTTGCGCCCTACTCGGAATGAGGCCCTATGTCCCTACAAAATCATTACAAGAGGAAGTTTTAAGAATGTGCCATGACTCAAAGGCAGCCGGACATAGAGGTGCAGCAAACACTAAGGAATTGGCAGTACAGTATTTCTGGTGGCCATCTCTGAACCATGATGTCCATGAGTATGTGGCCTCTTGTGCGGTCTGTCTGCCGTCCAAAACTCCACACACTTCTCCTCTAGGAGAATTGGTCAGGATGCCGATCCCATTTAATTAAGCCTTGGCAGATCATTTCCACTGATTTTGTGGTGGAGCTACCTCTTTCAGGGAAATGCTCTGCCATCATGGTCACGATAGACTCTTTCTCCAAGTTGGCACATTTCATCCCGTTACCAGGACTCCCTTCAGCCACTAAGATGGCACGAATATTCATAGAATGCATCTTCTCTCTTCATGGATTGCCAGAAGTTATCATCTCTGGCCGTGGGTCTCAATACACCTCACGCTATTGGAAACAAGTCTGTTCTTCACTAGGTATCTCTTGCGCTCTCAGAACCACCTACAGTGTAACGGACAGATGGAATGACTGAACCAGACTCTTGAAGCTTACCTTCGTAGCTATGTGTCCGCAGCACAGGACGATTGGAAATATCTTTTACCTATTGCAGAATATGCATACAATAATTTCCATCATTCGTCAGTTAAGACCAGTCCATTCATCTGCACCTATGGGTATCATCCTATCTCTTTCCCCACACCGGCTCCCCCGGCAACCTCGTTTCCTGTCATTGACCTGCTTATTGACAACATTCAACAGGGTCACAAAGTAGTCCGTACCGCGCTACAGTAGGCACAGGAGAAACTCAAGAACATTGCTGACCGTTTTAGGACCCTTGTTCCTATGATAGCGGTAGGAGAGCAAGTCTGGCTCTCATCCCTGTTTCTCCGGCATCACCCAAAAAATAATAATAACAAAAAATAAATAAAATAAAATTTAAAAAAAATAAATAAATAAAAAGGCCCCTTAGTGCCGTAAGCAGGATGCGTTTGGCAAGAAGGTGCTTACGGTAGGCACTATGACACACAAGGCAGCCAACTCCATGGTCATTATGGCTTGCTATGACAGGGAAATGTGGCACTGGTTGGCTCCGCTTTTGGATCATCTCCCTGAGCAACAACGGAAGGAGGCTATGCTGCTGGTTCAGGAGGGGGAGGAAGCCTCCGACCACAGCATTAATATTACGGTGGAACAGGCGGAATCCGGGTTTAAACAAATCAACAATGGGGTTGTTCTTCAGAGGCAAGCCTGGCTGCGCTGTACCGTTTTTTGGCCGGCGGTAAAGGGGTAGACATGCCATGTGAAGGTGAGCAGCTGTTTGGTGAGAAAATTGACGAGGCATTGAAATGGATGATGGAGGACTCTGATACAGCGATATCACTGGGCACGCTGCAGAGTGGATGTTCTTTAAGCCCCTTTCAGGCATTTTGAGGAGCCTGTGGGAATGCTAGATTTGCGGGCTCCCGTGGCAACGGCTAGAGTCACCCCAGTTATTCACCCCAAGGGTTCCGACGTTCTTTTCAGTCCGCACAGAGGAACAAGGACTATCAAGCGCTGCGGAAGAGTGATCCAGCTGCTTCAGCTACTAGTGGCCGGCAGTCCAAGCCTCAGCAATGTCTGCCATATAGGCAGTCAATTAGGGGGCAGAGTGGCGCAACACGTCGATGGGTGGCGTTTAATTACGACGGACCTTTGGGGGCTAGATCCAGCACAGTACGGCCACTCGTTGGAGTTTCAGCGTCCGCAACTCCCTATTCAGCCATTGAAGGTGTCGCAGCCGCATCTCCAAATCTTGTGGCAAGAGGAGCGTCTAATGTTTGAAAAAGGGGCGATAAAACTGTCCCAGTTTTGGAACAAGGCCAGGGGGTGAACTGCTGGTATTTTGTGATCAAAAAGCCAAATGGAAAGTGGCGGCCTATTCTGGACCTTCAGCCGTTAAACAAGAATCTGCAACGCCTGAAGTTCAAGATGCCTACGTTACAGAATGTAATACGCTCTGTCCAGCCAGGAGAATTCTTGGCATTGACTGGGCTCTCTGGAAGTCTGGAAGTCTTTTCTACCTCTCATTCAGGGTACAATGGCTCGAATTTTGACAGACAACACCACCACAATGTTTTATCTGCACAAGCAAGGTGGCACACACTCCTGGCCCCTGTCCTGGCAGGTTCAGGTGGTCTGGCACACTGCTACCATTTGCTTGGTGTTCAGAATGTTCAGGCGGATGCTCTTAGCAGAGATGCAGGTCAGTTGCACAAATGGAAACTGAAGGATGCCCAGGTGGCAAGAATCTTCAAGAAATGGGGGTTTCCCCCTCTGGAATTGTTTGCCATTCCGGAAAACAAGCAGTGTCCTCTCTTTGCCAGCAGGGTGGCTCATCCGGATTTGAAAGCGGACCCGTTCTCGTTCCCATGGACGGGACTGTTCACATACGCATTTCCTCTGTTTCCTCTGATTCAGAGAATGAGCCAGATGATGCGCAAGGTCCAGTCAGGGGCGTAGGAGACCCATAAAATCTGGGGGGGGGGCATGGGACGCCTTGGGGACTTGGGCGGGGAGAGGCAAGAATTGTCTGCTCGCAGATACTCCTTTACATCTTTCCCCCATCACTGACATATGCAGTAGATTGTACAGGAGCATATCCAAATGTATGGAAATACTTTGGTATTAATAATATTCCCCCCACAGGCCTTGTTTTTCTCTTCCATCTCAGTTGGTGTGATGATCCGTTTCACTTCTTGTGTTTCTCCAGGTCTTCCAGCGATGGACCTTTAGAGAGATCTTTTATAATACTCTCACCTGCGCTTTAAGTGCAAATGCTTTATGGAGTTTCGCCAACCCATCCTATCTTATTCCACTTGAACCCGCAATGATGGAACATGAGTGTGCACCGTTACAGCAGTGTATGAGTTGCAATCATACTTCGCAACAGGGTATTCACTGGATTTACATGGATAGCGGAACAAGTGCTGTTGTGAATCTCGAGGTTCTGCTTTATTTTTTTCTTGGTCAGCCAGATGGCTTATGGTGGCCTCTATTAAAACTCGTCTAAAACTCATTATTCAGATTTTGGTGGGTACCAGAAATTCAGTTGCATCCCTATTTTAAAACAAGCGTTGGCAACACCAACCGTTTGGGTTTTAATGTAGGCATGGAAAAGGCACTTGCCAGGCACTGCCATAGTGGTATTAGGTACCCTCTGATGGTAGAAGCTGCAAAATGGGGCAAGTACCTGGACACTTAATGGCAGTGCCTGGCAAATGCCCAATACGTATACACAAGCAAACACTTGCCATTGCTGGTTTTTAGCAGGACTTCAGTGAAGGAAATGCATTGTGCTAATAGAGTAGCTGAAGGCATCCTTGGATAAGTCATTTGTATTAGACCAGTAGCATGTTCCCATCTCTAATTAAGTTATTAACTACACAGGGTTTTTGTGTAGTATGAATGATATGATATGGCATTTATAACACACCTATGCACAAATGTTTCAAGGGAAGGGAGGAGGAACAGAGGAAAGACAGACAACAATCCTACTAGGCCAGGTGTCAAGTGCATGGGAAGGGGAAGGAGGAAAGTGCGGAGGGGGTGGGAGGAGGGGACAGTGCAGTACATGGGATAATAAGATAAATAAAAAAGTAAAAGTAAGGCCAGCAGGTGGCAAATGCAAGGGTAAGTGCAGACAACAGGTGTCAAGTGCTGGTAGTGGGACTGTAGGGATACAGAAAACAGTCCCCAAGTGCAGGGGGTTGCCAAGAAGGCAGTGCAGGAGTGCGACTGGTGGGGGAGGGGGCCTGGGTCTGAGATCAGAGGGTGGGCAGGTAACCAGTGCAGTTTCAGTATCAACCAGGAAGTCAGCAGGGGAGAGGAGGAGAAAAAGCAGAAGCAAAGAGAAAGGTTTTGAGGTGCTTCCCGAACCAGTGATGATTCTCCTCAACTTTCACGGAGGCAGGGAGGCTGTTCCAGAGGGAGGCCAAGGCTGAAGAAAGAGATCTACCACCAACTTGTTGCTTGGAGGAGCGTCTGATCCTGAGGGAGTTGGAGGTGGATGAGTGATGGGCTTGAGAAGGAAGATATTTAGGAAGAGAGAGTTGAAGGTATTGAGGCCCCAGGCCCCATAAGGCCTTATGGACAATGCAGAGGGTTTTGAGCTTAATCCTCACAGCCACTGGGAGCCAATGCAGAGGTTTCAGTCCTGGAGAGATACGATCCCTGGGCTTGAGGCCAAGGACAAGACTTGCAGTCCTGTTCTGGATGAGTTGCGGAGGGCGGAGAGTAGCAGGCAGATTTAGAAAGAGGCTGTTGCAGTAGTCCAGCCTAGAGAGAACCAGAGCTCTGGAGACACTGAACTTCTGGGGGAAGGAGAGAAATGGAAGAATTACTCTGAGGAGCTGCAGTTGGTAGTGAGACTTCTTAGAGACGGCAGAGATGTGAGGAGAGAAGGAGAGTGTGGAGTCGAAGATAACGCCGAGGTTTTTGGCCTCACAGGTGGGAGCTAGAAGAGGGCCAAGAGAGGCCAGCCAGAGAGTGACAGGAAAGGAGGGAGCAGGTGTGCCGATGAGGCGAATCTCGGTCTTACTGGCATTAAGGCAGAGATCATTGGCGGCACACCACTCCTGTATGGCGGGCAGACAGTCAGAGATGAGAGAGGGAGAAGAGGTGGCTGAGGGTAGCCTGAAAGTGAGCTGAATGTAATCCGCAAAGCACTAGAAGTTAGGGCAGAGTGCGGCAATGCGGTGGGCAAGAAGTGCCAGGTATTGGTTGAACATCCAGGGAGAGAGGTTAGACCCCTGGGGAACATCACATGTAGAGATGGAGATAGAGGAGAGCAAGAACCCACATTTTTACCTGGGAGGGTCGATCAGAGTGGAAAGAAGTCAGCCACGCCAGGGCCTGACCAGTGATCCCCAGGTTATCACAGAGATGGTTAAGCAGGATGGCATGGTTGACTGTGTCAAAGGCAGAAGAGAGATCAAGTAAGATGAGGACACAGGGGGTATTCGAATCAAGCTTGGAGAGCAGGTCTTCACGGATATTCAGGAGAGCAGTTTCCGTGCTTCTGGCAGCTCTGAAGCCAGACTGATGATCATGGAGACAACCAACACATTCAGTGTGAAGATTGAGCTGGGAGATGGCCAGCTTTTCCAAGAGTTTGCCTAGGAAAGGAGTGATGGAGATTGGGCAATAATTAGCCAGGCAAGACGGGTCGGCAGAGGGTTTCTTAAAGAGAGGGTGCACAAGGGAGTGCTTCAGGGTTGAAGGGAAGACTCCAGGGGTGAAGGAGTGGTTGCAGAAGTCAGCCAGGGCAGGAGCCAGGGAGTCAATGTGGTCATTGATGGTTTTGGAGGAACAGGGAAGAACCTGTTTTGATGAGACTTTCATAGATCGGATTTGTCTAGAAACCTTGTCTGGGGAGAACAGGGGAAAGGCAGAGAAGGAGGGGCAGAGGTGGCCGAAGAAGGGTCAGAGGAAGAGCAGCGAATAGAGAGAGGAAGGGGAGAGGGGGAGAGAGAGGACAGGATGTTCTGAGTTTTAGAGATGAAATGAGAAGCCAGTGCCGTGCCCTGAAAACATCCCTAAGTCAATGGCTTTATCTAAACCTGAAGCACATCCTATGCCATGTCTGCCCCACACCACTCTCCCTGTGTTCTGGTCTTTCCTGAACCCCTTTTCTCCCCTGTACACACTGGTCACCCCGTTCTGCAAACCATCCCCATCTTTCATCTGCACTCCATTCTTGTTCCCATCTCTACCCTGCCTTGCTCCTCTCTTTTTCTGTCCTCTGCACCCTTTCAACCCTTTTTCACTTTGCATTCCCCCACTCTACCGCACCCCAGTCCCTCACTTCCCATTCCTCCATGGCCAGAACCCCACAACTCTCATCTGTACACTTACTCAGCACTTTCTCCTCAGTCTTCAGATCACCCTCAATATCCTTGGGTGCTTTTCTACAACTATTAGTCATGCTCCATTGTCGTACTTCATTTTGGGGTCTTCTCCAGGTCACTGTCGAGGCAAGGCCCAGCCAGTGTTGTGCACACATGCTTGTATTTATTATTTACACTATAATGCTGCTTGCAGCTTGCCGGATGCTGCCCCCCATACCGGCCTGCACCGCACTGGTCTGAGACCACATATTTGCCTCA
Organism: Ambystoma mexicanum; assembly: GCF_040938575.1. Lineage (NCBI taxonomy): Eukaryota > Metazoa > Chordata > Amphibia > Caudata > Ambystomatidae > Ambystoma > Ambystoma mexicanum. Next base: position 233,102,560 of record NC_090931.1, read on the forward strand.
CCTGCACTGTATGCAGTGTCAGTATATATACACTCATCGCTCTGTGGTGATGAAGTCCAGGTATGGACTGTTAGGCAGAATCCAGTGCAGTTCCCTTAGGGAGCACTATACCAGATTAGGACTACAGGTGAGAGTAATAAATCCCCTTTGGTATCAGTCCGTACCACAAAGATTTAGTTGGTAGCTGTGGCTGAGCAGTCAGACTTATCTCAAGAGGGAGATGAGCAGTATTCAGGGTTTACACAATAGGTATCGCAATACTATGGAACAAGGAAACACTGACCAAAGCTTTGTATCAAAAAGAGAATATATTTATTCTGTACACATCTAGTTCAACACATAAATCACAGTTGCTAAAGTAAGTCAAGTTTAGTCAAGGAAAAGTATATACAACTCCCTATTCAATTGTAGACAAGTTTGTGGTAGAGTGAAAACTGAGCAAAACGGCACAGTGAAAATCAACTACAAATGGCACTCTAACAATTTACCGAAGGGGAGGGAGCGCACAAGTTAAACCGAAATATCTTCAGACACCCCCTAGCAACACTTCCCTGAAGTTTTGTGAACAAGTAATGCACAGTGACACTTTAGCAGAAAGATAAGTGAATGAAAACTGAGCAAAATGGCACTCCACAAGTTAAAACAGTAGGAAGGAAGAGGGGTTTAGAAGATTTAGGTGCATCAACACATTTCTCCTTGAAAACCAATCTAACAAATCAGCCAGAGTCAATAGGCCTGAGCCAGAGTCAGTGGTACAGGACCAAGAGCTTAGGAGCAGAAATGTTCTTGTAGCTGCAGTCAAGTCTTTATAGAAAAATGATTGAAGAGGTAGATGTGAGGCGAAAGACAATGTTAGGAGAGAGGACGGCCAACCCAACAAGTAGATAAAGGATTTAAAACACCTTTAGGGCTACCACGGGAAAAGGGAGGCCTGGCGGAACAATGTACCTTAAACGTGAAGAAGTGGCTCCTGCGATTGTTCCTGGTAGTTCCTGCAGTTCGAGCGGTCCAGCAGAGGAAGAGAGGCTCTCATCGTGGAGGAAGGTTCGTGTCACTGCACTACCCAGGGATAAAAACAGCCGCGGTGCTGCCAAACGAAGTTTAAAAGGTACGCTCCTTTTAATCGCGGTACGGGTCGATAGCTGCCTGGCTATCCGGTCTCCAAGTGCTGGGCACTGTCGATTCGACCAAGGCAGGTCCGGGGAAGCGATGGGTGAACTGGTTGCTCCCACCAGCTCAAGGGAAGAAGGCTCTTTCGATGAAGATCTCCTCTCGTCGTGTGGAAGAAAAGTGGTGAGACGATCCGGCTGGGCTTCACCGGTGGTGTAGATGCTGAAGATGTCTGTGGCTTCTCTCCCCTTCGGTTCCGTAATTCCAGTGGCAACGTCTTCCTCTTCCAGTCCTCAGGACCCTGCTTTTATGCAGAAAGAGATCCATTCATACAGCCTAGCTGTCACTCACATAGTGGAGTGGTCTTCTTGGCAGGAGACCCTCCAGCCTATCAGGTTAGAGTGCGACCTGAGTTGCTGTGGCACCTCTGTCCAGGGGTTCTACTCCACCTCCCAAACAGACCCACCCCAGACTCAGAGGAGCTGAAAGGAGGGCTTCTGGGCAAAAGCCCGCCAAAAGAGCGAACAAAGGATACCCGACCTGGGTTAGGAGTATGGAGTAAGACTCGAGAAAGAAGTTATATTAAAGTTCTGCCAAATAAAACCTACCAGAGTAAAGTTAATAATAAAATAACCCGGCGGTATGTTAGAGGCTGTCAGTAAAAGTATTAGCCTCGAACAATGGGAAAATCCCATAGGAAAATATTTGCGGTTGAATATTTTTGGTAGTAACCACTGCCACCAGCCAGAAACTTTAAAGAGTGGGACTTTAAGGTACCCCCTCGTAAATGAACCTAAGGGAAAAACTATTAACCCTTTCCAGTATCTCCATAGTAAGATGGGTTGTACTGGTTAAGTTCGTAAGATTTGACTAGTAAAGTCAATGGAGACTTAACATGCTCTGGGAGACAGTAGTCAGTCCCAGGGTATGGAGTCTATGTTTGGGGGTCGCTACAACACCCTTGTGTCACTGCATGGAGAGTGCTGTGTAACACATGTTCATAAAGATGGTTCCTATGGGTGAGAGAAAACCCCATAGGCATTAAACACAAAAAATAGCCTAGAACACACGTAGCAAAAATGCCTAAGAGTGGGAAAAAGAGTGTCACTTTTAGCAGGTAAAAAGAAACAAACCCTTCAAATCCAGCAAAGCTGCTGAGGGACTCTATAGGTAAGGGAAATTAGCCATAAAATAAGAATTCTCCCTAACATGGACCCAGCAGGGGGTTGAGGAGGGCAAGCGGGTAATGGGGATTATAAGCCACTTGAACTTCCATAAACTAGTGCACTGTTCTGGATGTGCTAAGGGAATGGAAAGGAAGATTGCAACATGCTTCTTCCCACAGCAACCTCATTAATACTGTATATACCATAGGGACCCCTCGGAGCTCTGGGAGGCAAACAAACAACACAAGGTAAAGGAAATTGCAACGGAGCATGGACAGAAATGTGCACTGGCACACAAGTCCATGGGGGAAAGAGGCCCGCTAACAAGGCCATATAGTGCTGTCTCGGGATTACTGTCACCAGGTATGTAGCAGGATGTAAGTGACTGGCCTGCACTTATTTTCGGGGTGTTGTCCTGTGGGGTCAGGTCTTTGTAGTATTTACACATTAGCCTGCTCTGCAGGTCTAAGTAATTTCTAATTTCTGCATTCATGTAATACAGACTATTCTTTGTAGTTGACACGATTTGCAAACGGTCATCTCCCTATCATGGCTTTTTAATTCCCACAAGGCGCAGGTGGCGTGGCGGTGGTGGTGCTTTGACCTCACACTACACTTATGGTTCCTAAATCCGAATTCGAGCTCTGAAGAGCCTAAGCAAGTTCCCCCCTGGATCCGGGCAGCCGCTCCCTGCTACGCACACTTCCCCTCAGCCACAGCCACCACAGTACCGTAGTTGGGTTCAACTGCTTAAAATAAATCCACAGACGTGTGAGCACATCCCTTTGCTCCGGGTACAGTCTGAGGCAACTTGCATTTCACACCCACTTTTGTGGTCCTCACGAATGCCCTCATTATTAGGAAGACCACACTGCACAACGCACCCCATTATGAGCTTGCACTGGAATAGCGCTCTGGTGTATGTGCTCCAGTTATGTCACCACAAACCAGTTTGCCTGTGACGACCTATAAAGAGTTCCACCAGTGGGTAAAAATCGGTAAATATTGAATCCCTCTGAGCTGGGGGCTTTTTTCTGAAGTCGCGTAGGTTTGCGATGCACTTGTGAGCACGTTGCGCAACACAGGGGTCTTGGGTGTTGATTTATCATTTATGTTCTGTAATGGAGCTATGCGAAACGTGAACAGTGCATGCAACACATCAGGGACATATGTATTTTGCTCATCGTTTAAAAGTACACATTGCATGCACAGAAAAGCCCAATTTAGCACTTGTGTGCAGTTGGGTCACCTGCATGCAATTTGAAATCTTCACGAGGCATGGGGTGAAGCCTGTCTTTTCCTGTTTTCATGAAATAAAATGAGGGTTCAACCCTCAGGTTTTTCAATTCAGGATGAAACATTAAGAGGCCAGGATTCCCTGATCAGTTTGAAACGCGCTGCACTTGTTTAGAAACTGTATAAATATGACATTGGCACATTCCCCCTAATAAATCCTCCCTATGCCAACCTGCACTGCACCTGGGAGAGGGGGTCCATTTGACTTATTTTAAGTACGGTAGCTGAGGTCTCAGGAGGTCGAGTCGCAGTCAGAGTCTCACTCTGTCTCCCTCTATATTAACACAGTCTGTCAGTCAGTCACTCTCAGCAGGAGCATGCGTCGCCGCCTGGCTTCTCCTTCATTCTGGAAGCTGAGGCTGGGCAGCAGTGCACTGCGCAGGGGCACATGCAGTTCCCCGGTCTGGGCACGTTCCAAATGAACAGGCGTGGGGCACGCATGAGCAAGCAGCAGAAGTTCTTGTTTCAGCCCGCTGCTGCAGACAATCTGAAGTTAACTTGTACTTTTGCATGCATGACCAGGGATGTAATTTCACCAAAATGCCAGGGGTAGCGGAAGTGACATCACATGACCCCTGACCTCTGATAGAGGGAACAAAGGGACACAAGCTCAATTACCCCTCTTTTTGTCCGCCTCGCAGTAGGGCAGGGACAGAGGGATTTTTGGATAGATATATTTCTTGTCTATCTGAGAGTCGCATAAAAATATTTCATTATTCAGAGGGTAGTCACAGTAAAAAACATATTTTAATAGTATAATTTATACACTTTTGTAGGTGGTTGGTGCCTTTATATCAGCCTTGGTGCTTTTTACAGTAGAGAAGCTGAACGAATCTCATATCTTTTGACTTGCTGGATTGATTTGCATTAACATTTCCAAACAAAAGGATTGTGAAGATCCCCACTATGTGGCAATATCAGGAGTGTGGCTTTTTTTTGAAGTAGCTGTCATCAATTGTGGATCACACCTGGATCCCGTCTTCGCTGTCACAGGAGGAGATCTTAGAGTCGGTCGGGAGAAAGATTGGTGCAGAGGAGAGGTGGCGAGTGTTCAGCCTACGGTCAAAAAAAAGGATCCCCCGAAGAAAAGGAAGAGACCCAGCTCCCGACCGACTCTAAGATCTCCTCCTGTGACAGCGAAGACGGGATCCAGGTGTGATCCACAATTGATGACAGCTACTTCAAAAAAAAGCCACACTCCTGATATTGCCACATAGTGGGGATCTTCACAATCCTTTTGTTTGGAAATGTTAATGCAAATCAATCCAGCAAGTCAAAAGATATGAGATTCGTTCAGCTTCTCTACTGTAAAAAGCACCAAGGCTGATATAAAGGCACCAACCACCTACAAAAGTGTATAAATTATACTATTAAAATATGTTTTTTACTGTGACTACCCTCTGAATAATGAAATATTTTTATGCGACTCTCAGATAGACAAGAAATATATCTATCCAAAAATCCCTCTGTCCCTGCCCTACTGCGAGGCGGACAAAAAGAGGGGTAATTGAGCTTGTGTCCCTTTGTTCCCTCTGTAAGAACCAAGTCCCGTTTTCAGCTCAATCCCCCTTTACCAAAAAATTGGGACTTACCCTCCTTTATACACCCTGACCTCTGATGACATCACAGGAGGTGATGTCATTTGACCCCACCCCAAAGTGATATTGTGGGAAGCGATGGAACTCAACCTTTCACCCCTTGACAAAACAGGAAGTGGCATCACATAGCATTGTTCCTAAGTACACTACGAAAAATATGTTTACGATATCACTATAATGTGTTATACATTTCATACAAGAATGGATCGCCATATATATCGTTAAGATCAGTGAGTATATACCCATATTACCAAATTACTGTGAATTCAATCAGACGTCCATGGGCAAATGATAATGATGTGTTATTATATAGCACTTACGCTTAAGCACTTTATATAGAAAAAATATACACCCAATATCACCCAACCTGTGTTAGTACTCATTTATTGACCTCAAAAGGATGAAAGGCTGAGTTGAGGTATTTAAGAACAGACTAAATCAGTGACTCAACCCCTGCAGTGTGCCTGAAATGAACCTTTAATGAGTCTAGCTATTATTGTATGGAATTCCAGAAAGACACATTATTTCTATTCTTTCTTATTTAGGGTCAGTGCTGAAAGTGTTAGACTTGTGGCACCCCTGTTCTTATTTTTTCTTCTTTTGTTTAGAGTCCTGAACAAGAAAGCCAGTCACTCCAGAAGTAAAGCACCACATGGTGCTGGCCACAGCCAAGGAGCCTGCATTACAAAAAAAAAGGACACTTTTATTTATTTATTTTTTTTCATTTTCTTTTACGGGTAGCAAGGGAGACCACAGGGGTAACAAGGGAGACCTCAGAGGTCTCTGGCAACCCCTAAATGTCCTCCCTGCAGATGTATTTTACATGCTGAAGTGACACAAATTCTGGGGGGGATAAATGTCATTATATCCCCCCTACTTAAAATTGTGGGGATGGATTTGTCCCCCCCTGTCCTCCCCATATCCTACGCCCATGGGTCCAGTGCAGAGTGATCTTGGTGGCCCCATTCTGGCCAAGGCAGACTTGGTTGTCGGATCTGCTTCACTTCGCGGTGGACAACCCACTTCATCTGGCATCAGAGCCAGATCGGCTATCGCCGGATGACGGAAAGGTGGGGCATCACGACCCGGCATCCCTCAGCCTAGCAGAGTGGCTCCTGACCACTCCGAATTTGGACATCTAGGGATCCCGCAGGATTGTCGTCGGACCTTGGCGGCAGCAAGGGCACTGTCTACCAATGTGTCTAACTGTTGAAAATGGACTAGGCTCTGTGCCTGGTGCGTGGAGCAGCCAGACCTGCAGCCTTTAGATGTGTGACCAGCTCAGATTCTCCTTGATCTTCTACTGCTGGCAAAGGGGAGGCCCTGGTGTTGTCGTCGATCAAGGTGCATTTGGCTGCCATCTCCAGGTTCACGAGACAACAAAATCTACACCTCTGTTCAGTGACTGGTTGGTCAAACACTTCCTCAAAGGACTTTTCAGGACATTTCCCCCAGAGAATAGGTTTTCTCTGGTATGGAGTCTCAATGTGGTTCTCTCAGCTCTCATGAAGCCGCCGTTTGAACCTATGTTGACAGCAACGCTGAAGTTCCTCTCGTGGAAAGTCGGTTTTCTGGTGGCTATTGCATCTGCCAGGAGGATTTCTGAAATTCAGGCTCTGGTCATCGACCCACCGTATCTGAGATTCATGAGTAATACGGTTCTCCTGTCCACCAATCCTCACTTTATCCCTAAAGTTCCGTCAGAGTTTCACAAACACTCTACGATTGTCTTGCCCACTTTCTTCGCTAAGGCTACCACTCCTGCGGAAAAAGCACTGCATTCCCTGGACGTCAAGAGGGCGTTGACGTTTTATCTCGATCGAACTCAAGTCTTCAGGAAGTTGAGACAGCTTTTTGTGACAGGGGGCAGTCACTTTCTAAGCAAGGACTTTCCCGTTGGATCACCTATACCATTTCATTTTGCCACAGGAAGGCTGGCTAGCCTTTTCAGGCCACTCCTACGGCCCATTCTATGAGTCAATGGCGTCGTCTGTGGCACTGTGGGCGGGTATACCGCTCAGTGACATTTGCCAAGCAACATCTTGGGCGGTGCTGCATACCTTCACCCGACACTACTGTCTGGGGCAACATGTGGAAGATGTGCAGGTTGGACGGGCGGTCCTCCAATGCCTATTCCAATAAGATAGGCCCTGCAGCATTCAGGGTTTTTGCTTTGTCTAATAGTGTCTTGTTTGTCATGCCTGTTTTTGGATGGTTTCCTTGTGTTGATGACTATCACCTGGGGCATGGGGTTTTGGTTTGCCTGTCATGCACCACTGGGTTAGAATACTGCTATGCAATCTATTCACAGCACGTGAATCCATGAAAGATCCAATGCTGAAGAAGGGAGTAGTTTCTTACCTGTAACTCCATTTCTTCAGCGTTGGTATCTTTCATGGATTCACATGCGCCCGACGGCCGCCCCTGCAGGCAAACCTTGGTTTGGGTTTCCTCTACTTTGGGAGGTTAAAATCTGAAGGGAAGTCGCGTGGGTGGGGCTATTTATACCAGACGTCCTATTGGCGCATCCTAAAGAACCCAAAAAGACGTCAATAATACTCTGTGTCAAAGATTTCCATAGGAAAACGCTATGTTAAAGTTACCGAGGTTTTCCCAGCCTGACGACGGGAAATATTCACAGTATGTGAATCCATGAAAGATACCAACGCAGGAGAAATTGAGTTACAGGTAAGAAACTACTCCCTTCAACACAAAACTCAGAGGGTCTTTCAGGATATCTAAAAGTAAATAAGTCCACTGTCTTGTTAAAACCTAACTCTAGCTCTCACACTAATAACAAACTAAAAGTGGGAGAGGGTTCATCTTCTCAACTGACTTTTCATAGTTCTTCTCAAGTTGATGAAACAAAGTTCCAACTTGGTGCAAAAACAGCTACATTTCCAGAGGGGCCAAGGGAATTCCTCCCTTCTCTTGGCTTCTCACACTGTTTCCAAACATCAGGAGGATGCCTCTCTTCCCCAGGTTTCTCATCAGCTTCCTTAAAGTGCCAAGATAATGGCTCCCTTCTCCTGGCTTGCCAAAATGTTCACAAATCCTAGGGGGAATGACTCCCTTGCCCTGGTTTCTCTTCAACTTCCTTTTTAAGGATGCGAGTCGCAGACTCGTCTGTCTTAGGCAATTCCTCTTCTTGGTAGTGTTGGATTACCCTCCTGCCAGGTCCTATCTATTACTCAGACAACCTGGTTCACCCCTCTCCTAGGTACTGTGACTATGAAGATAGATGACTGACTTATGGGTGCAAGTCCCAGACAAACCTGCTTTCTGAAAATTGTATTTCTGGTAAACTTGGTTCACTCGTCTGCCAAGTATTTCCATATGCAGCATTCAATTTGTAATGTCTCTATATGTGGGACCCAGACCTGGTTCTCAGGGAGTTCTATGCCCTTCTCCCTCTGCTTGGGGTATTCATTGCCCCTCTCCCTCTGCCACCACCTCGTCAGGTCTATGGAGCCTTTCTCCCCACTCGAGTACCTTGTTTCTGCTTCACGAGGGCTTCCGCTCTGTCTGTTGCTCTCCGTAGCACACTCGGGACGCTTGGTGCACTGCTGCTCTTCACAAGGTCTGCGGCAGCTCTGCAAGACCACTCTGCTTCAGGAATGCATTCTCACTCCCCTGCTCTCAGGACTGACTTCTGACTTGATTCACCAGCTTGCAGTTTCGTTCTTCTCGGGTTCGGGTTCAGCTTCAGCATTCTGTCTCGCATCCTGGAGGTTGTGCGTTCTCCTTGCTGCACTGCACTGGCTCCTGCAGTTCCCCCAGGGATGACTGTCCTCCTCAGCAAGTCTTTCTACCCTTTTTATTTCATAGTTTGAGTCGGTTATATTAGATAGTCTAGTTCGCTCACTTTGGTTGCGCGTGGTGCCCTACAGCACTCCACGCCTCCTCCTCGTCTCAGTACCACAATGATCTCTACTAGGTCATAGATGTTCTCCCTCGTCCCAGTATTGCAGTGGGGTTAACATGAGTAGTCCTTACTGTTCCTCATCCTACTGATTGTTGGGGTGGTGTGGTGGAATGATATATCATAGTCAAGTACATGGAAGTGTGAGGGACTACAGGACCCTTTGGGGGGTAAGAGGGTGAGGGAGCTGGGACAGTCGTAGGGAAATACTACATCTCTGCTGTGGTACAGTCCCTCATCCCGTAGGGGTTATCCCTCCCCATGTGATCCTCCTGCAGTGCACCAATTGGACTGTGGCTGTACTGCCATGGTGACATGAGAAGGGTTCTTCCCTATGAGAAATAGGATGACTACCCGGGATTCATCACACCACTCTGGAAATTACCTCCACTAGTTTGTTTATGCCCATTAATGATGGACAGAAAAGACACTGTATCACTACCTAATGGCAAAAAACACAAAATCTGCAACTGCATCCATTGCAACACAAAATATGTTTACGGCATCATATGCCTGTGCATTGGCAGTACCATTTGTAAACTGAAACTACATTTCATGGAACACCTACGAGCAATAAAAGACAGTAATGCTACATATCCAATAGCCACACAGTGCCAACAGATCCCACCACCCATGGCCTTCAGGCTATGTCCAATGTTCACATTGCGAAAATGACCAAAAATGCTGTTGGCCTCTGGCCATGTCCACCATTCCCATTGTACCAAATGGGCTAAAGACATTGGCCATGGCCAGTGGGTTGGGCGTACAGCCGAGGCCTTTATGCCCCTCTATATTAAATTATGAAATTCCACCAGCCAGTCCATGGTTGCTGCTTTTGCTGGCACCTGTTTCACCATGGATGACCACCGCTCTCTTAAATATATATATAGTTTTCATCCCAGCGTTAAAACCATGGATTCCCATGGAATCTGTTTTTTTATCATCTGATAAAAGCATGAGAATTCCTTGGAAATCTATTGTAAATGCTGTCTGTTAAGCATAATTTGCAGGGGGCATTTCCATTTTCTTTTTTAAACGAAACATTAGGTAAAAATGAAGAGTAAAGGCTATTTCACCTGGTTCTACTTTTCAACCCTGTTTTGTAAATGTTTGCAATTGCAAGCTGTTAGGGAGATGTATCATTTTTATGCTTCACCCCCTCTCCTAGTGAGACACCCAGCACTTTTTGCTGGACTTCTGGATCTTTGTATTTGTATGCTGAATGAGTGGAGCCTTTTTCAACTTTTTTTGCATCTTACATCTGGGCATTTTCTTTTTTTTTAAACTTTGTTTTATTGGCATTTTTAATAATACAACAAACAGGCTAAAAAAAAAACTGAATCAAAAGGAAATACAGATTGCTGCCCCAACGACCCGACCCCCCTCCCGCACCCCCCCCCAACCCCCCCCGTAGCTTCGCCCGGATAGATCCCCTTCGTTGGGGGGACACTGCCGTCATTTTATTTGTCTATAGCACGCAAGAAAAGTGGTACGTTGGCTGTCTTTGTGGCTGCAACTCATCCGCCTGTTCCCGGGCCGTGGGCTCCCGGTCCCATCCTTTCTCTCCTCTTAGCTCAATGCACATCCCATCCCCAGGACTGCTGTACACCAAACCAGTTCGCCTGGAAAGTACCCAGTTTATTGTTCATCATTGCAGTCAGTTTGTCCATTAGAAAGATGTGTTTGACCTTTTTCAACCAGACCTCCTTCGTTGGGGTCTCTGGGCTCTTCCACTTTTGTGCCAGGGCCACCCTCCCTGCCCTCAGCATGGTTTCCCACATCCTTGGGTATCTAAGTATCTCTGTATTCTCCGGGGGGAGGCCCAGCAGCATTGTCAGAGGGTTCTGGGGGAGCATGTCTTCAGTGATTTCAGCGATCCAGCCCCGTACCTCCGCCCAATATGCCTGGACTTTCGGGCAGTGCCACCATATGTGAGCTCTCGTGCCAACCTGATCACACCCTCTCGGGCACGCGGGGGACACTCCCGTGAACATTTTCGCTAGTTTCGCAGGATCTCTATGCCATCCCTGCAGGATCTTAAAGTTATGCTCCATGTCCGCCGTGAACAAATTCCCATGGAAAGCAATCTTAAATATCCTTGCCCAAGCGTCCTCCGAAATCTCCTCCCCCGCCAGATCGTCCCAGAAAATACGAAACCTCCTCCTCTCCCATAGGTTGACAGTGTTTAGTATTTTGTACATCCCTGATACCGCCCCCTTCCTAGAGGTTGCTGTGTCCACAAATTTTTCGAAGGGAGTCAGCTGCCTATTCAGGTTCTGTCCCCAGGCTTGGTCACACAAGATCCCCTTCAAGCGGAGATAATCAAAGATGGAGAGGGCTCCCCGACCCAGGGCTTCTTTCACTTCCTCGTATGGGCGAATTTCCCCCTCCTTGAACATTTGCCCTGCCCATTCCATCCCCGAGTCCGACCAGGCCTGAGCGTTACGGAACCCCCTGCTTCCCAGTCTGAAGGGGTGTCCCCATAGTGATGATAACGGGGACGGCCAAGTCGTTAGGTGTGCTGTCTGAGGGCCTTCCCGCCAGATCGCCCAGAGGACACCCAGCGTTGGGTGTGATCTTAGTCTATTGGGAATGAATTTACTAGGGGCCCACAGGAGGTCCCTAACTTTGAGTGGGTGAGCGTCCATATCCTCCAGGTACGTCCAGTACATGCCTAGCCCCTCCTTCATGTGTTCAAGAAACACTCGCAGCTGGGCCGCACGAAAATAAAGTCGGAAGTCCGGTAGCCCGAACCCTCCCTCCTCCCTCGGAAGGGTCAGGACCGCTCTCGCTGTCCTCGGGGTCCTACCTTGCCATATGAACTCCCTCACTGCATTCTGGAGGACCCTGAAAGTGTGTTCGGGTACGTTAGTTGGGAGGGCGGTGAAGAGGTACAATAAGCGTGGGAGTATGTTCATCTTCACGGCCGTCATTCGGCCGTACCAGGACAGGATCATCGTCCCCCATCTCCTCAAGTCCACGGTGACCCTTGCCATGACAGGATCGTAGTTCGCTGGGGCGAGGTTGGACAGGTTCCGAGTGATGAGGACGCCCAGGTACCGGATGGAGGATTTGCCCACCCTAATCCCATCCAAGCTGGACATAGGATCCAAGACCGAGTCCACCGTTCTCATGGGGAGCAGGACTGATTTTGGGGCGTTTATCTTAAGCCCTGAGAGGCGCCCATATACCGCCATCAAGGACATAAGGGGGGGGGAGTGAGGTTCTCGGGTCCACCAGATAGGCCAGAATATCATCGGCGAACAGGGAGAGTTTAAATTCTACCTCCCCTCTCTGGATCCCCCTGATATCTGGGTGTGTTCTGACCGCTATCGCCAGGGGTTCCATTGCAAGGACATAGATGATGGGGGAGAGCGGGCAACCCTGCCGTGTTCCCTGCGTAAGGGGGAAGGACTCCGTCAGCCTGCCGTTCACCTGGACCCTAGCCCTCGGGGCCCTATACAGGGCCGATATCCAGCTCATTATGTGTGCCCCAAAGCCCATTTTCCTGAGGGTGAGGTCCATAAACCTCCACTCCACTCTGTCAAACGCCTTTTCCGAGTCAAGCGATAAGACGCACGCGTCGAGATCTGACTCCTGGGCGTAATGGAGCAGGTCTATAGTTTTTCGGATGTTATCCGAGCCCTGTCTCCCCCTGATGAACCCCACCTGATCTCCGTGAACCAGCTTCGGGAGGACCCCTTCCACTCGTCCCCCGATCACCTTCGCTAAGATCTTTACATCAGTGTTCAATAAGGAAATTGGGCGGTAGGAGGAGCACTCCAAGGGGTCTCTACCGTCCTTGGGAAGCACCACTATTATCGCCTCCATCATGGAGTCCGGGAGGTTACCTCCTTCCAGCACTGCGTTGAATACCCTGGCCAAATAGGGGGACAGAGCGGAGCAGAACCTCTTATAGAAATAGGTTGTGTAACTATCCTCCCCGGGTGATGTGCCCCCTTTCATACCCCTAATCGCCCGCTCCACCTCCTCCTCCGTGACTGGGCCCTCCAACCCTTCCGCCATTTCTTCTGACAAGGCCGGAACCCGCATTGAGTCCAAGAACCCCTCCATCTCCGCCTCCCTCCCCTTAAATTCAGACGAGTATAATTTCTCGTAGTATTGGCGGAAGGCCTCTCCAATGTGGGTTGAGTCATACCCTATCACCCCCTCTTCACTCCTAACCGCTTTCACCAGTCTGCTCCTCTGTTCCTCCCTCAGCTTCCAGGCTAAAATCCTGTCTGCCTTATCCCCTTTTTCATAATACTTTTGCTTTACTAATTGGAGGTTCCTCTCTGTCTGGTGGAGGAGGAGGTCCCTCAGCTGGAGCCTACAGTCCTCCAAGGCGGTTATCTGGCCACGCTCCAAGGGGGCTGAGGGGAGCCCCCCCGGTTGAAGCTGGGCTATTTTGTCCCTCAGTCGTCTCTCTTGAACCTCCCTTTCCCTCTTTTTCTGGGCACCCATTTTAATCAGGACTCCTCGTAAGGTGGCTTTAAAGGCATCCCACAGGGTGTGCACCCCCACCTCCCCATTGTCGTTCATGTCAAAGAAATCTTTAATGGCCTCGAGTATTTCCTGGGCTCGTACCTCGTCTTTCAGCAAAGAGTCGTTACATTTCCACCTTCCCCTTCGTTCGTTTAGACCTCCCCTCGCTATCGTAATACGGACCAGGTCATGGTCGGACCAGGGAACAGGGTCAACCCTATGGCCCGAGGTGAAAGGGTGCAGGATCTCGTCCACCAAAATGTAATCGATCCTAGAGAACGATGCATGAGTGGCCGAATAGAAGGTGAAGTGGGGGGTGTCCGTTCTGGGGGTCGGGATCGTGTCCAACAGTCCCAGGTCGTGATTGACCCCCTGGAAGTTGCGTGCCATGATCTCGTCCGCCGCCCTAGCGTGCTGCGGGCCTATTCGTTTTCTATCCCGGTTAGGGTCTAAGACCATATTAAAGTCCCCGCCCACCACCACAGAGCCATGGGAGAATTGTTTGAGTTTGTCCCCTACCTTTGCCCAGAATAGGGACTGGCCTTCATTTGGAGCATAAATCACCACTAGGGTAATTGGGGCCCCCTGAAGGGACCCCCGTAACATCAGGTAGCGACCCTCCGGGTCCTTCAACATGGCCTCGTTCTCAAACCCTATATTCCTCGATACCAGGATGGCAACTCCCCTCTTTTTGCCTCTGTGAGAGGCACTGAAGACCTCCCCTATTCCCCCCCCCCCGCATTTTGGGCTCCTTACCCCGCGGCCAGTGCGTCTCCTGCACAAGAAGGAAGTCAAGTTTGGACCTCCTGAACTCCCTGCAGACCAGGGACCTCTTCGTGGGGGTATTTAAGCCCCGTACATTTAGGGAACCCACGCCCAGAGAGGGCAGACTGTCAGCCATGATCTAGAACCTCCTCACTCTCGGCCAACGCACATATCTCGTTCTTCCTGGCGTGCTCTCTTAAATCAGTATTTTGTCCCCCGTCTCCCCCCTCCCCTTCCCCCCGGGCGGGCCAAAAACAAAACCCTAACTGCCCCCCTTCCCCAAACTGAACAACCCCAACTACGTGACCCCCCTCCCCCTTCCCTGGCGTCCGGCCAAGTAGATCCGCCATCCCTGGCTACTGGCCGAACCACCAGCTTACCCGCCGCAGCCGGGCATTCATTCTGAAGCTTGTCCCTATGAGCCCCCCCTCCCCCCCGCTTTGCTGTCCCCCTCCCTGGTTCCATCATACTTGCTGTTCGTATGGGGGCTGGTAGCGGTGAATCCGCTGGTTATTCCCAACGTCCCCCGTGACTCTGCAGGCCTCCCCTGGGTCTCAGCCTTCAGGATCGTTCCGCTCTCCCTCCTTGGACGGCGAGGGGGTATTCATTTTTCTGAATTTTCTCGCTCCGGTTTTGCGTCTCCTGTCCCTGGATGGGCCCGGGCTCCCCGAGGCTTCTCTGCCGGGCCCCGACGGGGCCCTCCTGGGGTCCGGGTCCCCCACATCGTCCTGGATGGCCATCCGTATGTCGTCCTCCGTGGTCAGGGTCGACCGCTGGCCCATGTATTCAAAGGACAATGAGAAGGGGTATCCCCAGCGGTAGCGGACCCCCTTATCTTTCAACAGGATCGTTAGTGGACGACACATCCTGCGTTTGGCCAGGGTATAGGCCGAGAGATCCTGGTAAATCGTGATCTGGGCATTGTTATAAGTGATCTCCCGGGCCTTCCTGGCTTCTTCCAGTACCTTGGTTTTTTCAGTGTAGTAGTGGAACCGGACCAATACAGAGCGGGGGCCCCCCGCCCTGCCCCCCGCTCTGTGCACTCTATCGAACGTGGGTTCCGTGGTCACCTCACCGGCGAAGAGGAGGGTGATGATGTCCCTCACCGTGTGCGTGATGTCTCTCTCCGTTTCCCCTTCCTGTTCTGGAATCCCGAAGAATCTAAGATTGTTCCTCCTCTCCCTATTTTCAAAGTCATCCATTTGCCTGGACCTTTCCTCTTCTCTCTTTTCCAGGGCCGTTAATCTCATTCCCAGGTCCATCTCCAGGGTCGTCGCTGATGTTTGGTTGGCCTCCACTTGCAATAATCTGTCCTCGACCTTGTCCACCCTCTGGTCTATTTTTTCAAATTTTTGGGCGATGTCCGAGCGCGTATCCCTGATCTCCTGTAATACAGAGGCAAAGCCTCTCTCCATGGCAGATACGGGGGGACCTGAGGCCTGTTCTGCCTGTTCAGGTCTCTGGAGGGGACTCTGGCTTCTACTGCTGGACGCCATTTCCCTAAAGCGAAATCCCTGTAGGGTCAGCCGCCAGTCCGTTGGGCCTTCCCCCCCGTCCGTCCGTCGATCTTTGTGGGCCAGAATGCCTGGGCCGCCCCCCTCGGGCCTCCGCGGCCCCCAACGAGGGGGGATAACTCTGTCTTCCTGGGCGGGCACTCGCCCCACCGAGGTCCGGCGGGGGCCTCGCACCCGGGGACTGCCCGTCGTCGCCGAAGTAACTCACGGGAGGGTGGCGTAGTTCCGAGTTCCGCACGTGTGGAGCGCCGCGCTTGTCCGCTTGTCCTCCTGCTCTGGGCCAAGCCTTGTCCGAGCTCCGCCCGTCTTGGTGCGGGGCAGGCTATCCCGCTGGTTCCCGGACCTCGGGGGCGTGGAAGCCGAGGGGGGGAGGGACGCGGCTCCGCCCTGGAGGTTCCTCCGGTCCCCGCGCTTATCCGGCGTGCGGCCGCCGAGGCCTAGTACCGCCCCGTATCTGCCCGAAACCACGGGTCTCGTTCTCCTCGATCCCGGGGGCTCAGAGCGTCGCTCTTTCGCTCGCTAGACGCCCGGGGGGTTCACCACACCTTTCCGTCCTGTCTCATCCGCCTGGGGGGCTCCGGGGGGGGCTCAATTCCCTGATACGGCCCAGCTACGGCGGGAGCGACACACTCAGGCAGCCATTGCCTGCGCGCCCCCTGGTGGCCTCCATCTGGGCATTTTCAATGTATTTTAGCATTTTAAATCCAGGATATTTTTCTGTAATTGCATTCTGGTATGCTGCCTCCTTTTGGTGTTTTCCTGTCTAGTCTCTTGTAACTATGGCCCTGTGTATTTTGCTGGCATTTCTCAAATATGCCTAAAACCTCTGGATATTTAAAATTCTACTACCCTTGTGCAAATCATGTTTAAAGCACCTCCTTCATGTGTGCATGCTTGGCTGCTAGGCCGCCTGCTGCGTTCTTTGTTCACTGTGCAGCTCCCCGTTGGGCATTATCTGCCCCCACACCCATCTCTATGCTGCTCTCCATCTCCCCCATCTACTCTAACTGCTACTCTATTACCTATCCTCCCCCTTTTTCGAAGCCAGGAAGGAAGTAGTTTAAGAAGGCTCTCCTGGTCTCTAATCCAGGTTTGCCCATTGCCAACACCTATGTCAAAGCTCTCTACAGGCAGACTATTACTGACATTCTCTTTGTCGTTCCCTCTACAGACCTATAAACTCCCCATATGTTTCCACCCTCTCCCGTTTCTCTTCCTCACTCATTAATGGTGGAACCAGATTGGAAGCATTCTTGGCACACTTCCCATCATCCAGGTGCATCATCAATGGCTTGAATGGCACTATCATGGCCGAGGGCTCTGAGCCCAACCTTCTCCTTTCTGACAGGTGTCTACCATCTCTCATTAACTTCTTTCTCTCTCCTGCCACTCCTCCTTCTGCTTTCCCTCCTGCCTCCCCCACCCCCAGAGTGGTGGTACCTCGTCCCTCTAACCCCCCTCGGAAAACCTTTAAAAGTAGCAACCATCTTCACTTAGCTACCCTCAATTCTCGGTCCGCTGCCAAGCCCTCCTGTGACATATGTCATCTCCTTGAAGACTTGTATTTATTTATTAGCATTTATAAAGCGGGCAACAGCCCTTAGGCATTGTAGCGCTGTTACAGAGATACTTGCTGGTTACAGAGATTACAAAAGCTTAGTGGTTACATAGGATGCATAAACTTAGTTACAAGATATACTGTTTGGGGGAGTGGGTAGGAGCAAGCGGGGAAGGAGTGGCAAGGTAGGTGGGGAAGAGAAGTTATGTGGGTGAGGAAACAGATGGGTCTAATTGAACAGAGTTGTTTTGAGGCTTTTTCAAAAGGTGGATAAGGAACGTTCAGCTCTGAGTGCGTTGAGTAGGGCATTCCAGAGTTTGGGAGCTATGTGAGGAAAACCTAAACCTCCTGCTTATGCTCTTTTGATGTGAGGAACGCAGAGTTGGTTGGCGTGGTGACTTCTTTTGGGGCGTGTCGACATGTCTATGGTAATGGTTTCTGATAAGTAGGATGGGGCAGAGAGACTGATGCATTTGTGCGTTAGGGTAAGGATCTTGAAGTTGACCCTGTCCTTGACTGGGAGCCAGTGGGCGGCTTGCCTAGCCTGTGTGATGTGATCACTTTTGGGGATACTGAGGGCTGCGTGGAGTGTGTTGATTTGTATTATTTGTAGCCTGTTAAGATTTTTTGCTGAGGTGCCTGCAAGTTGAGCATTACATTAATCCAATTTTGCTCCTATCGTTGCATGGGCAATCGAAAGGCAGTTTTGGGTGGTTAGCAAAGGTTTTATGGCATTTATAAGTTTGGTGGTGTGGGCAGATGCAGAGGCGATGGCGCTGACTTGTCGAGTCATTGGGAGGGTCGAATCAAGGTAGATTCCAAGGGTCTTTAATGAGATGGAGACAGGTATGTTAGTGTTGTTGATGGTAAAGTTGTAGTTTTGGGTAAGTTTGGGCAGTATTTCCTTGGGACCCAGGAGTATGATCTTGGTTTTGTCCCCATTTAAGCAGAGACCATTGGCTGCCATCCAGGTTTGGATGGTAGAGTAGATTTGAAGGAGGGCTGCAGCGTCTTGGTCCTCTTGCCAGTGAGGGGGAGGAGTACTTGCATATCATTGGCATAGTTTGTGTAGGCTATGTCGAGTTAATCTAGTTTGTTGAAGAGTGGCTTCGTAAATAGGTTGTAACATAGCAAGTGGAGGTGCGGCTTGACACACGTTGACATGCTGACGTGTCTGGCAGTAGCAGTAGCCAGCAGCGAGTAGCGAGCAGAGCGGAGCACGGTGCGGTGACTTGATTCTATCAGTGCACAGCGGCTCTCTATCTTCACAGTGACCCCCGACCCGCAGTTCGCCATAGAAGATCACAGGCTGCTCCTGATCGCAGTCGCCATTAACTGGTAACAGGTGGCTATTGTGGCCATTGTGCGAGGTGCTCCGCTCTTTGTTGTCAGTGCCGCCAGTGTTCGGTGTTCTGCGAGAGACGGCAACACTGCTGTAACGCTCACCTGATTCTCGCAGAGGCGCCGGTCTTGACTGGGCGACTACCGTATCTTCAAAGGTGATGTGCAGCACCCGATTGGCTCTTTGGGCTGGACCTCTGTGCCCTGTATGCCTGACGTGCAGAGTAAGATGTCTGCAGATAGAAAATACGGGGTTAATGAACTGGGGTTATTGGGGTGTCCCTATCTCTTTCCTCTTCTCCTCTCCTGTGGACCCCCACAGGTTAACGCTCTCACCTTAGGTAAGTGAATGCCGAGCTCTCCATCTGCCTCGGGGCAGGGTGCTGTAGCCAGTTTCTTCACTGGATAGGTAGCGCAGGCCTCTTGACTTCAGAGGACTGCTGTCCGTCGTTTACTGCACGAACGGTAAGTTTCGAGTAACTCAAATGTCTTTAAAGTCTTTAATAATGATGTCTCTTGTTTTGCAGGGTTCCGGTGATGGCGGATGACGGGCTGAAGTGAGTTGAAGATGGAGCCCGTGTGATGAATAGAAGCGCCTGGAAGCACGTAAGTAAGCGCTTGTTGCCAGCTTCACAAAGCGCTCTAACTGTCTTTTTATTTTGCAGGTACAAGTTCGGAGCGGCTGCAGGGTGCCGGGATACCCACTGGGTTAGATGTGGAAAGGAGTAATGGCACGTGAGTATTAAAGTTCCCCAATGTCTTTAAAGGCACCTTGTTTTGTCTTTCAGATGCGAGATGCAGCGCCGACGGCCTCCGGAGCGTGCGAAGAGTTGGTAAGCTTTTGTCTTTCAGATGCCGGAATGCAGTGTGAAGACCTCCGGAGCGCACGAAGAGTAGGTAAGCCTTTGCCTTTCAGATGCCGGAATGCTAACCTGTTCTTTCTTGTCTTTATAGGTGTTGCTGAAGACTGGATTCAGGATGGTAAGCCTTTTTCCTTAGGCCCAGGACCGGATGCAGAAGACACGATGAGCGTTCTGCTGCAGAGGGTGCAGAATAACGCAAAGCAAGATTCATCCACCGGGTGTGGTTTAAATAGCCTCCTGCAGTGCTTAGGTGTCTCCTTCCACAGCCACGCCTAAGTAAGAAAAGAGTTCCTGGTAAAAAAAGAGTTCCTGCCTTCCAGAAGAGTTCCAGTGTTCTGAATCTAGGGAGTGGCTCCAGCCCCACCCAACAGGAAAAGTAGTTCCAAACAGAAGAGGATCAGAGGCTCAACTGGCAGGCAAGTAAGCAGCATGGTCTGCTGCAGGTAAGTCCACCCAAGCATTATGAGCCCGGCGCTTCCAGCGCTGGGACTGGGCATATTTATGAGCCTGGTGCCACTGGCGCCAGGACTGGGTCCAAAAGGTCCCAATTGGGACTGGTTGGCACTCGGAACCTGGGTTATGGATCTGCTTCCAAGGGAGTTGGGAAAACCCTGACCTTTTGGAAGCAGAGATCATGACAGTACCCCCCCTCAAGGCCCCTCCCAAACCGGGCTTCTCCGGGGGTTTTGGCTTGTCAGGAAATGTTCGGTGAAATCTTTTGATTAGGCGAGGAGCGTGGACATATTCAGCAGGTTCCCAGGATCTCTCTTGGGGGCCGTAGCCTTTCCAGTCAATTAGGTAGAATAGTTTAGATTTGGAGATCTTGGAGTCCAGAATGCTTTTGACTTCAAACTCGAGTTCTCCATCAACTAGGATAGGTTTTGGAGATTTGGTTAGTCGGGTTTGAGGTTGCATGGGTTTTAATAGAGAGACGTGGAAGACCGGATGTATCTTCATGTGCGGGGGCAAGTCCAACTTGACCGCTACTGGGTTTACTATGGTAGTGATGGAATAGGGAACAAGGTATCTTGGGTTGAATGTGCGTTGCCCTTTTAGAGATAGATATCTGGTGGATAACCAGACTTGATCCCCTACTTGATAGTGAGGGGCTTCCTTCCGATGTTGATCTGCTCCTTTCTTGTATTGTTCTTTAGCCCTTTGAAGATGAGAAACAGCTTCCTTAAAGGCTTGGTGATTGTAGAATGCAGGTAGTCTACTGCTGGTGTTTCAAGATCTTGGAGGGGATCCAACTCCGAGGTTCGAGGGTGACTGCCGTACAAAAGAAAAAACGGGGTTTTCCCAGTTCCCGAATGGACAGAGTTATTGTAGGCATACTCGGCTATCCAAAGGATATCTTTCCAAGTTTTTTCAGTTTGTTGCAGCATGCAGCGTAAATACTGTTCCAGAGTTTGATTGGTCCTCTCGGTTTGTCCGTCGGTCTGAGGGTGGTGACTGGTCAATAGTCTCACATCAATTTGAGCCGACCGACAGCAACTTCGCCAAAAATGAGAAATAAATTGACTACCTCGATCCGAAATTAGAACCGAAGGAAAACCGTGCAGTCGGACGATGTTTTCGAGAAATTCTCGGGCCAGAGTTGCTGCTGTTGGCAAGCCTTTGAGCGGAATGAAATGCGCCATCTTGGAGAATAAGTCCACGATTACTAGAATCGTATTGTATCCGGAGCATGGAGGTAGATCGGTGATGAAGTCCAAAGAAAGCGTATGCCAAGGGCGAGGTGGGATGTCAATAGGGCGTAAGAGGCCTGCTGGTCTTTCCTTTTGACTCTTGTTTTGGGCGCATACTCCACAGGACATTATAAAGTCTCTGATATCTTTTTTCCAAGACGGCCACCAGAAGTAGCGCTTGATCTTTTCTGAGGTCTTGGCTATACCGGGATGACCTTCCATTAAAGAGTCGTGATAACAAGAGATTACTTTTTTCTGTAAATCTGTGCTGGGTAGGTATAATCGTTCTTGGAAATACAATAAGTTGTCCTTTACTGCAAAGTCCTTTCCCTGCAGATGCCAATTCTGTATGTCTGCTGGAGTTACAAGTTGCCTGGCTTTATCCTTAACTTCCTCTATGGATTCTGTGGTGATTACACCCAGAATTCTTTGTTCGGGAATGATTGGTACAGGTTTAGGGTTGATCAAGTGTTCTTCCACTCCCATCCGAGAAAGGGCATCGGCTTTACCGTTCTTGGTACCAGGTCGATAGGTAATTATGAAGTCAAACTCGGCAAAGAATAATGCCCAACGGAGTTGTCTAGAGGATTGGGCTTTTGCGGTTTTCAAATATTGCAGGTTTCGGTGATCCGTAATCACAGTAACGGTGTGTCGGGCCCCCAGCAGATAATGCCGCCAAGCCTTAAAGGCAGACTTGATAGCCAGAAGTTCCTTGTCAGTAATCATGTAATTGACTTCAGGAGGCGAGAATTTGTGGGACTAAAATGCCACGGGATGCAACTGATTGGTTACCGGGTCCTTTTGTGATAGAACTGCCCCCATGGCAAGGCTTGAAGCATCAGTTTCCACGATATAGGGGAGTTCGGGGCGAGGGTGTTTTAAGATTGGTGCAGAGATAAATTTAGTCTTCAAATCCTGGAAAGCTTGTTCCGCCTCGGTAGACCATTCAAAACGTTTGTTTTTCTTTAACAAGGCAGTGATGGGCTGGACTATTCGAGAGAACTCGGGGATAAACCTGCGGTAAAAGTTAGCGAAGCCTAACATGCTTTGCACACCTTTTACGGAGGATGGTGATGGCCATTTGAGAACTGCATCGACCTTCTTTGAATCCATACGCACTCCGCCAGGTGATAATATGAATCCCAAGAATTCAACTTCAGTCACGTTGAAAACACATTTTTCCAACTTAGCGAAAAGTTTGTGTTGACGCAATCTTTCGAGGACCATTTTCACGTCTTTCCGATGTTCAGATTCCGATGAAGAATAAACGAGAATGTCGTCGATGTAAACAACAACACACACATCTATGAGCTCTCTGAGGACATCGTTCATAAAATATTGAAAGGCGGCCGGGGCATTGCAAAGTCCGAAGGGCATGACCTGATATTCAAATAGCCCATACTTGGTGCGGAAGGCCGTCTTCCATTCATCGCCCTCTTTTACTCGTACCAAGTGGTAAGCTCCTCTAAGATCCAGCTTTGTATATATGCATGCTTTTCTGACTTGGTCTAGGAGTTCAGGGATCAAAGGTAACGGATATCTATTCTTAACGGTGATCTGGTTCAGGGAGCGATAATCGATACAAGTTCTAAGGTCTCCTTCCTTTTTTGGAACGAAGAACAAAGCTGAAGAGGCAGGGGACTTGGAGGGACGAATAAACCCATTTGCCAGGTATTGATCCAGGTATTGTCGAAGGTGAAGGTTCTCAGGCTCGGTGAGGGCATAAATTCTACTACAAGGAGGAGTAGATCCAGGTATCAGGTCTATCTGGCAGTCATAAGACCTATGAGGAGGTAGAGAGTTAGCCTGCTCCTTCCGGAAAACATCTTGGTATTCTAGGTATTCGGGAGGTAACTGGGGAGTCTCTGAAGAAATTGCTGCCAGTGCAACACCAGATGGAGGGTGACACGTAGAGACACATTCTGGAAACTGGACCGTTCTTGCTCGCCAATCGATCAGAGGATTGTGTTTCTCTAACCAAGGTATTCCTAGAATAATCTGGAACTGAGGGGCCTTGATCACATCGAACACGATCTTCTCATGGTGTCCATCTTGACTTACTAGCGTCACCTCTTGAGTGGTGTGCGTTACTGGCCCGGAGGCTATCTCCGTACCATCCACCGTAGTAATGACGTCCTTTACAGCCTTGGGACAAAGAGTTAGATTCATCCTCAAAACCATTTCATGATCCACATAATTGCCGATGGCACCGCTGTCGACGTAAGCTTCAATTGCATGTAATCGACCCGGATTATCAGGGTTAATGAGGACCATAGGTATCACGAAATGCGAGGTCACGGAACTGGTTTTCACGCTCGGCAAGAGGACCTCTATTCTTGTCGGGCGAGGTCGTTTCCCTGCTCAGAGTTTGTAACTGTGGTAACTGCAGCTCCTACTGCCTTCTTGGCAGGTTTTACCGGACAGTCTCGAAGAAAGTGCCCTGAGTTTCCGCAATATAGGCATAATTGCAACTGTTTTCTCCTTTCCCGCTCCCTTTGTGTTAGAGGACCTTTCAGACCCCCTATTTGCATGGGTTCCCCGGAGTCTACTCCTTTGGAAGGAGTTGGCGGTTTGGAAAATACTCGAGCATCAAACTTGGAACGATCGGCCTTCCTGTTCTGCAGTCTGTGATCTATTTGAACGACCAAGTCTATATAATCCGAACAGTCTTGTGGGGGATTCACTACTTGGGCTAAAACGTCTTTGAGCTCTCCACGTAGACCTCTATAAAACAGCGTAATCCTTTTGTCCTCAGGCCATTGAGTTTCCACTATTAGTCTATTGAAAGATGCAATATAAGCCAAAAGGTCTTGATTACCCTGTCGCAACGAAAGAAGCTCATTGTCCAAGGCCTGCCCCTGTGCATGTCTTGCGAACAGTTTTTCCATACTAAGCTGAAAGGCTTGAAAATCATGGAGAACCGGATCATCTTGATTAACTAGAGGGATCGACCAGTCTGCCGCATTGCCACTAAGGTACGAAAGTACAAAAGCTACTTTAGCTTGATCAGTTGGAAAGGCTGCTGGCCGGCATAAGAAGTGCAACCGGCACTGATTGATAAATACCGAAAACCTCTTTGGGTCACCAGAAAATCGTTCACGCGGAGCCAGAGGTACATTCCCAGGTAGGTTGATCTGCACTGGATTCATAGAGGATGTTGAAGGAAGATTTGCCCCTGATGCGGGTAGCGGGGTCTGTCCGGCTTGTGACTGTAGCAATTGTCTAGCAAGATCATCTGTTCTCTCCTTGGAAATAATTAGTTCCCTTCTTAGAGCATTCGTTTCCTGACGAGCTGCATGCACTTCTGCCCTTAGTTCCCCAAGTAACCGGGCTAGGTGGTCAGTATCCGAGGTTTCCATAGCGCCTGGGCGAGAGTTTTGCGGTCGGCTTTGCGTTCTGTAACGCTCACCTGATTCTCGCAGAGGCGCCGGTCTTGACTGGGCGACTACCGTATCTTCAAAGGTGATGTGCAGCACCCGATTGGCTCTTTGGGCTGGACCTCTGTGCCCTGTATGCCTGACGTGCAGAGTAAGATGTCTGCAGATAGAAAATACGGGGTTAATGAACTGGGGTTATTGGGGTGTCCCTATCTCTTTCCTCTTCTCCTCTCCTGTAGACCCCCACAGGTTAACACTCTCACCTTAGGTAAGTGAATGCCGAGCTCTCCATCTGCCTCGGGGCAGGGTGCTGTAGCCAGTTTCTTCACTGGATAGGTAGCGCAGGCCTCTTGACTTCAGAGGACTGCTGTCCGTCGTTTACTGCACGAACGGTAAGTTTCGAGTAACTCAAATGTCTTTAAAGTCTTTAATAATGATGTCTCTTGTTTTGCAGGGTTCCGGCGATGGCGGATGACGGGCTGAAGTGAGTTGAAGATGGAGCCCGTGTGATGAATAGAAGCGCCTGGAAGCACGTAAGTAAGCGCTTGTTGCCAGCTTCACAAAGCGCTCTAACTGTCTTTTTATTTTGCAGGTACAAGTTCGTAGCGGCTGCAGGGTGCCGGGATACCCACTGGGTTAGATGTGGAAAGGAGTAATGGCACGTGAGTATTAAAGTTCCCCAATGTCTTTAAACGCACCTTGTTTTGTCTTTCAGATGCGAGATGCAGCGCCGACGGCCTCCGGAGCGTGCGAAGAGTTGGTAAGCTTTTGTCTTTCAGATGCCGGAATGCAGTGTGAAGACCTCCGGAGCGCACGAAGAGTAGGTAAGCCTTTGCCTTTCAGATGCCGGAATGCTAACCTGTTCTTTCTTGTCTTTATAGGTGTTGCTGAAGACTGGATTCAGGATGGTAAGCCTTTTTCCTTAGGCCCAGGACCGGATGCAGAAGACACGATGAGCGTTCTGCTGCAGAGGGTGCAGAATAACGCAAAGCAAGATTCATCCACCGGGTGTGGTTTAAATAGCCTCCTGTAGTGCTTAGGTGTCTCCTTCCACAGCCACGCCTAAGTAAGAAAAGAGTTCCTGGTAAAAAAAGAGTTCCTGCCTTCCAGAAGAGTTCCAGTGTTCTGAATCTAGGGAGTGGCTCCAGCCCCACCCAACAGGAAAAGTAGTTCCAAACAGAAGAGGATCAGAGGCTCAACTGGCAGGCAAGTAAGCAGCATGGTCTGCTGCAGGTAAGTCCACCCAAGCATTATGAGCCCGGCGCTTCCAGCGCTGGGACTGGGCATATTTATGAGCCTGGTGCCACTGGCGCCAGGACTGGGTCCAAAAGGTCCCAATTGGGACTGGTTGGCACTCGGAACCTGGGTTATGGATCTGCTTCCAAGGGAGTTGGGAAAACCCTGACCTTTTGGAAGCAGAGATCATGACAACTGCAAAAGATAGAAGTGCTGGTAAACGAGCCCACGAGACATTCGCTCACAACGCGCTCACCTCTCTACTTTGACATCAGTAGAGCCATTGGTGAGTTGAACGTGAGACTGTGTGGGTCTATGGGGGTTTGTGGGGCTGTGGGGGGGTCAGTTGGTAAGTGACACCCCTTAAGGGAATCCAGCAGTAAACTCCGGGAAAACAGGCCAGGTACACCTGTGGCTATGGGTGTTATCGGAGTCCCGAGGGGAGGAAGACTCTTTGATCCTGTCCTTAACCTGACAACTGGTAATTGACTGAGAGAGCGGGAGATATCTGACCCCCAGCTCCCTACATCACTCCGCCCTGTTGGGTGACTCGGGGAGACAAACTTGGGAGCTAAACCCAGAGAGATCTACAAACAAGATCAGCAAACAAGCCCCGACAAGACGGCCATTAGAGTAAAAATGTCCCCCTCTTCTTCACCTTTGCTTCCCGATGAGGGCGCCGACATTGTCTTCGAAGTTCTCCGCCACGTATTTTAACAGGCAAACATGGGGTAGACAACCTAACATTCCAAACGAGTGGCCCCGCAATGGGACAAAAATCAGAGGAAAGCGGGAAAGTTAAATTCACCACCCTACCATCCCCAATAGACATTAGTCCCTCGACAAATGTGTGGGGGCAGATAATGCCCAAGGGGGAGCTGAACAGTGAACAAAGAATGCAGCAGGCGGCCTAGCAGCCAAGCACGCACACATGAAGGAGGTGCTTTAAACATGATTTGCAAACAGTGACAGTATCACGGCCATGATGGCCCCTACGCTGGCTGTGGGGGCGCGGGTGGTTTGTCCCGGTAAAGACACTGCGACTATGGCCAAGGTGCCTCAGCAGTTTGGACCCCAAGCGAGCAACATTGACATCGACCAAAGCCTGCTACCACCCCGCCAGTCCTCGCCACCTTTTGGAGAAAGAGCATTAGTGGAGGAGGCGGGAGAAGTGGTGCAGGGTGGGGAGCAGTCTGCTAGCAGCCTCTCTACCATTCAGCCTGAAGGGGGTTTGAGTGGAGTCGTCCCTTACAGTGAGAAATCGGATGATGATGTGTCTTCGCGAGCAGAAGAAGGCCTGGCACGCCCCCTGGAAAATGTTGTGAGTGTTCAAGCTCTAGCACACTCAGAACCTGGCTCTAACACTCTGCACCTAATGGATATTAGCCTTGTGGAAAACAGAAGTGAGACACTCAACAGCAAGAAGCGTTCCCGAACCTCAGCTTCGCAAAAAGTTGAAGGAAATCATTAAAAAAAACAGTCAATCCAACTAAAAGGCCTTTCAAGAAAGACAGATTGTCGACGCAGAAAAACACCAAAAGCAATACGGCGATGACCACAAACCTGAGAGATTACTTTAGTCGCAGAAAGCTCGGCAGAACAGTAAGAAGAGGTGAGCTCACCGATCTTGAAATCCTCGAGGCACTCGATGCGTGTCCGCCAATAGCAAATTGAGGAGGACTGAGCTACATCTGACTTCGAATGTGGCTTCCCCTCCGGAAGCCAGACCAAACCGAACGGTGAGCACACCTACTTCTCCAATACTCAATGTCAGTCGGACAAATCATACTTGCCAACATTCTGTGATCAAAAAGATGTAGGATTTTTGAAGTTTCAAAAATAATAATTCCCATAACAATGACAACACAGGAAAATAATAAATATACATTGTTGGCAGCATTGAAGCATTCTATACACAACTCACCAAACAGCACATTATGGAAAGATGTTCGAATGTTAAACATTTATAATTCTGAATGGTCACTTAACACCAAATTCAATTACCTAACTTCACAGAAGGTAATCACACAGAGCTGGTAGGCCACATTTGCCACTGCTCTGTAGCAGCAGCCTAGGCAGTACATATTTCTTGCAAGTTGAACACTGAATGACACAGTGACTGATACCCCCCCTCAGTCTAATAGGCAGATGCTGTGTGGTGGTGATGCACTCTACCACTTGCCTTCACTGGTGGTTCACCTAAGGGTTATCCCGGCAAGAGTGCAGCACAGAGTCAAGTAGCTGTTGGGTCAGTGGATTGGTCTGAGCCCAATCAAAGTAATCACCTACCAGTCCACTGTACAAATTAATGTGTTGCAAGCTTTGTCCTGGAGCCTGCCTTAGAATCACATAAATTACTTGCCACTGTAAAAAGCAGTAGGATCTGTCACTGAAATCTGTAGGCGGTAGGACTGCTTAAAAAGAAGTAGCCTACTCCCTAAATCTGTAGGGTTGGCAAGTATGACAAATATCCTCAAACAGACGACCTATCCTAAGGATCCAAACATTGATTTACCATCAAATGGTGTCAGTATACCATCACCTTCTGGCACCAACTTGACGTCGAAGGAATTACAACCGCTTTCTACTGTAGAAAACAGACGCACACAACCGGACCCTGTACATAGGCAAAAGACCAGTTCCTCGGTATTGGTTTCGGAACTGGTTCAGGGCTAGAATAACCGGACTGAAAATCGACCTCTAAAGGAACATCGGGGACAGCTGGAAATTTCTTCAATCGACTTGACAAAAACAGCTAAACCCCATCGGAACAATCTGCCCACAAACGGGGAACACTTTCTGCCTAAACCTAATAAGGCCCAAGGTCTTTGGGACCCTCTAAATGTGGGACGATGGCATAGACATTCTCTGGACCTTCAAGGTCCACACCACTTGTCTCCAGCCACGTCAAGCGACCGCCGGCCGAACTCACCAGAGAAAGGGAGAACTGTTCCGTAGGGCGAATCACATAGAGGATCTCCAACACCCAAAAAACCTGACATGCTGACAATAATATCCACAGTGACAATTTCGCTTGCCCCTTTTATGAAACTATACAAAGGGGTGAGTGACACTCTGAAAGATCACACATCTATACAAGCTTCACTGTTGGCCAAATTAACTTTCCTAGAAGCTTACATAATGACTCGGGAGAGGGAAGATGCCAGACCGAGCCAAGAAGGGACTTTGGGCTCTTCGGGTGGTCGCCGGGACGACAACAGAAACTTAACAAGTAGTAATGGCTGAAAACCACAGAAAAATAACATGATCGACTTAACCAAGAATTGTAAAGTCAAAGCTGGTACACCAGATGTTAAAAAAGACGACAGAACGGAACAAGAACCGTATTCAAATCTACAAACTCAAGAGCCGGTGTTCATTTTAAACAGGCCAGGCAAAGTAATGCCCAAAGAGAGACCACGAGTGGCACCTAAGACTAACAACAAGGAGTTGGAGACACGAGTTGAAAGTGCAGCATCAGCCCCACTCCCAACGACAAGAAATTCTCCTAGAACAACAGAGGAATTTTTAATGTCTGATGCCTTGATGAACATCATCACATACTCCACCGACAACCTAATCATAGACAAGATCTCAGACCAGCGAAAAGTCGAAAAGCAGATTAGTGTGCAACCATCTGCCAGGTTGAGACAGAAAAAGACACGACCTGAGGAGAGAGGAAAGGATGAGAAAGAAGTAAGAACAAAAGTCAGAGTGGACCAAAAAAATGACAAAAAAGGTCAAGATCAAAATGAGGACCAGACGGATAAAGAAAGAGCAGGGAGAACAAGAGACAAACATAGAAACGACAGTGGTCTCTCGCGGAAACCATAATAGGAGATGCAAAACTCAGCTGACATCACAAAGGTCAAACAGACCACGTAGAATGTCACATAGATCTGCATCAGACGACCAGAAAACCGGTCCAAAACATCAAATGCATTACACGTCAAAAACAGAAAAGTACAACAAAGAGCCCAAGCAAAAGGCAGCTACAAGATGGATAATGAAATTACAACAGATTGAGGGCAACAACGAAAAAGTGATTTTGAATTGGAGTTCGGTGTTAATCCTGTTTATTGTGGAGCCAAGCCACCGTCACGGCAAAGCACTGTCCCATTTATACATTGCGTCTTCAACCATGAAACGCAAACTAGAAGAAGATTCTGAGAAACTGTTAAAAATGGGCTACGATCTTACAGAGTCAACCAGAAAGATCCCAGCCAGGCCGGGATACAAACGGATGCTGCAAGAGACGATCTCACGGCAATGGTGTACACCAGAAGACTCCAAGTGCAGACAAGAAAGACGATGGGACAGAAAGGAGGTACATTGCAGATATTCTCAAGGCCGAAACCCGCAAGTCACTAGAAGAGACCGCCATATAACCAAGGCCTCAAAGTTCGTACGGAAAGTACGAATTTCGAAGAGGGAACAGTCAGCAGCCAGAAACAGGGCCAACAGTAGTAAGACCCAGATGCAAACATCATCTTTAGCCCAACATGAATGTACAAACCTAACCTCAGTGACAAGACCTGAAACAACATGCACTACTATGTCCCCTATTAAACAAGCACCAGCATGAAGCTTGTGGGCATGGCTCCCAAATGCGCTATCTATACAACGCAAAAGATAGCAACCCTGGATCCGGGACCCCAATCACAACCAGAAGTCAACAGAAGAAATAAAGCTATGCTCTTGGAATACTAGGGGATATGGTCATCTGACAACACCTGACAACATAAAACTAACGGAATATGACATCCTTTGCCTAAAAGAGACCTGGTTGACTGCCCTTCTCTCGCTCCAGGGTTACAAAGTTTTCCTTTCTCCAGCAAAAAAGGGATCGACCTCCCTCAGGAATCTTGACGGCCATACGTTATAGTTGTGGCATGGTAGCTCCTGAAGTACTGATAAGCAACCAATTCCTGTTAATGATTAAAGCTGAGCTGCCAAAACCAGTGGTTGAGAATACGAGGGTAGGAAAGCAATCAATAGTGATCATGAACGTCTACTGGAACCCTGCGTTTATGGATGCCAACATCTTTCTTCCAACTATTGAACAAGCTATTGATGAGGTAACATCAGTCCAACTAGCATCTCACTTACTGATGTGTGGTGACCTAAACAGTTCATGTGCTACGAACAATCCCGAGGAGCATGCTGGAAACTCTTCACAGTCTGATCAGGGAGGAAAAACATGGTTAAAATTAATGACATCACGTGAGTTCCACAACATCAGTGAGGTGCTTCCCAGTGAAAACTTTCTGCCAACTTGGGAGCGCGGGGCATTTCAAACTACGATTCATTACATCTTTGTTTCAAGTGACCTAGCACACCTAATTACAGCATTCGAAGTGAAACAATCTAAGGCCAGTGACCATAACTTGATAGCTAAATATCGGACCCAAGACCTCCATACTATCTACAGCCAGATTAACTATTTACCCCTACTTGAGACCTATAAAAAGAAAATAGGCCCAAAGAAAGTTGTTGAGAGCAAGAAACATGTGTTTGACAAAATTCTGGTTGATAAGAGAAGAGAACTAAGAAAAGTGAGGAGAAAGGCCACATTTCTTGGATCAACAAAAGCAAATCAGTTAGTAATGGAAGCCACCCGGAACTACAAATCATGGCTGAACCATTACCGGTGGTCACTATACCAGCAAGATGCGGAGGCTATTCAAAGAGCAATCCAGGGCAATAAGAGTCGAGAATTTTGGTCGCTCATCAATTCATCCAGGCAGAAAGAAGAATTTACCAACTTGAACAACATAGGTGAAACAGTACGGACGCACTTCTTTAAAACCTTGTATTCTGCTCAAACAACAACCCAGTCTGTCAATCAGAAAACAAAACAACTGCCCAGGTTGAGTGGGTTCCTTTGGATGACCGCAAGGACATAGTCCGGCAAATCAAGACCTTAAAGAATTCTCGCGTGCCTGGCCCAGACAGGATCACAAACCTGGACCTCAAGGCTTACCCTGAAGAGTGGGCGTTGCTTTTAAGTGAAATTTACAAAAGATGCGCTGAACTTAAATCCGTCCTGCCATCATGCAAATCTGCTATGGTAGTACCTGTATATAAGAAAGGCAACAAAAGGGATCTGGCAAATTACCGGCCGATAGCGCTATTGGATTGTATTGGACAGGTATATGGGTCCCTTCTTCTAACTAAATTCAAAAATTGGGCAAAAACATCCCCATGCGAAGACTTCTTACAAACTGGGTTTAAAAAAGACTGCGGTACTTCAGCCAATATTTTGGTATTGAACTCCATGAAGCACAAGGTCCAAGAGGGTGGCCCACAAACACTTATTTTCTTCGTGGACCTTACCCAGGCATTTGATTGGGTGGACAGGTCACTATTATGAAGTAAACTATCAACTTGGCAATGCCCACCCTCCCTGCTAAACCCAATCAAAGCCTTGTACTCAGGTACCAATATGAGAGTACATCTCGACCAACAGGGTCTCCTTCCCGCACAAATTCAGACAGAAAGGGGGGTCAAACAGGGATGCCCGCTGGCACCAGCTCTGTTCTTGGTGTTTCTGGGAGACAGTGTCTTTCGAAGTGTTCCTCCTAAAATGGACAAAACACAAATAACCAGACTTCTGTACGCAGATGACGTGCCACTTCTTGATCACACGCCGATAGGGCTCCAACGTCAACTGAGCAACCTCCAGGGATACATGAAAAGAAATAGCCTAGAGATCAACGAAGCCAAAACCAAACTAATGATTGTGTCGAAAGGAAGGAAGACCAAGGAAAAAGTCAATTTAGTCCTGGAAGGAAAAAAGATTGAGAAAGTGGTCGAGTTCAAATACTTAGTGGTGATCCTAGACAACACAAAAAATGAGACAGGCATGCAGAACATCTTGAAGGCCAAAACAGGAAAATTGACAGCGCAAGGGCGCGCAATACATAAGAAATTTGGCCGTTTCACCTTGATTCCTGTTATCAATTTTTATAAAGCGAAGTTAGTCCCTACATTAATCTACGGAGCCCAGGCGATGCCAAATATTCCATCAACTGTTTGGCTTTTCTTGGAGGCAAGTTTCTGGAGAAACATCTTGGCCTGCCTAAATGTGTTTCAATGGCGTGTATTAGAAAGGAACTCAGTTTACTTTCGTTGTCGGCAGTAGTGCGCTGTAACTCTCTGATGCTCTACCGTAAATGTTTGCTTGCAGATAAACCTTCTGTTTACAACTTGATCGCACAAGAAAAAAAAGATGGCAGCTGCAAGATGCTAACTCGATGTGCCCAGAGAAACCAAGAAATTCTCCACGATGTTGCCTTGGATGAGGAGGAACAACCCAGCGAAGGTCGTGAAAAAGCTCAAAGAGCTTGACTGGATTAGGACTGGGGAGAAAGCTATGGCAAATAACCTGACGTCTCATCTACCTTGGAACTCCAAAAAACTGAACGAGATTCAACCATTTGTCAAACTAATTCCATCAACTAAAGTACAAGGCCGGTTTCTGCGAGCAAGACTGAATCTTCTGCCAACTAACGAAATCCTCTTCATACAAGGGCTTACAACAACTAACGGTTGGAGACTTTGTGGATTGATTGGTGTCGTCGAGTCTCTTCGACACTTACTTCTGTCTTGCCCTGGTACCTCAAAAATCAGATCACTCCACCTGAAGCACTTATTTTCAGACTTTGTGCTACAAGATGAAGATCTTTGTTGGTCAAGATTGATGACGGCAGAAAAAAACACTTGGACATTGGCAATTTACAACATTTTACGAGACATCATAAAAACCTTCCTGCCACTAACAGACTGAGAGACTGAGCACTTGACTCTACTGGCATGTTGATAGCACTCTGTTCAAATTTCATCTCGTTTTTGAAATGTTAGTCTTTTTTATGGAATTAAGCTACTTCTTCTGATTGTAAAAATCTTAATGATTAATGTACAATTATAATTTAAAAAAAAGAAATAGGCTGTAAAGGGTAGGTGCAGTATGTGAAACCTGGGGCACTCCGCAGTGGATGGTGGTGGGAGATGTGTTAGCCTGGTCGGAGTAGACCTTCATGGCTATGCCCTCTAGGAAAGAAGAAGTGGCTGTTTTTGAGAAGTGGGCTGCGTTGGAGAGATGGGAGGTCAAGATGTTGTGATCAACAAGATCAAACGCAGCAGAGAGATCTAGGAGAAGCAGGAGGGCTCGTTTTTCCTTTTCGATTATCTTGGTGATTTGATTTTTTAGGCCTAAGAGGGCAGTTTCCGTCCCATGGCCTTTGCGGAAGCCCGATTGTCTTTTGCCTAAAATGGCATTTGATTCAAGGTAGTGTTGGATTTGGGTGTGGGCAGCTTTAGCTAGGATTTTGAGGAGGAAGGGGACTGGGCGATGGGTCGGTAGTTGTTTGGGAAAGCAGGATCTAGGGAAGGTTTCTTTAAGAGTGGATGGATCCATGCTTCTTTTAGGCTTTGTGGTACAATTCCTGTGGAGAAAAAAGCATTGATGAATGCTGCGATGATTTTGGTCAGCAGTCTGCGCACTCTTTGATGATGGCCGGTGGGCATATGTCCTCTTCACATGTGGATGGTTGGATGTGTCGGAGGAGATCTGCAACATCCATTCCTGTGACATCTCTGAAGGAGAAGAGAGGGATATTGGGATGACGAGTAGGGGAGATGGGCAGGGGCAGTCTGTCCTGTTTGGGTATTGCTTTGCACTGTGATTGGATTTTATCTAGGAGAAGCTTAACTTTGTTAAGGAGGGCTGCTTGAATGCTAAAGCACCAGGCTTCGTCTTTGGTGGTTTCGTCTGGGCTGGTGGATGGGGTGATGATCTTTGAAGATCGAGAACATTTACTTTGATTTGGAATTGGCTGTGGAGATTCTAAGGTTGAAAGATTCAGATTTGGCTTTAAATATAGATTTTTTGTATGTTGAGGAAACATTTTTAAATTCTGCCAGGGTGGAATGATTGGGCGTAGATTGCCACTTAACTGGGGCCAGGCGTTTGTTGGCACTTAGGGCTGATATCTCTTCTGTGAACCAGGAGTTAGTGTGCATATATTTTTTTTTCCTTCTTATTCTTATCCTCCAATGGGGCTATGTATTCAATGACGTTGGTGAGGGTGTGTGAGTAGGTGTTGGCAACAGAGGAGGGGTTGTTTGCAAAGGGAGGTTTAAGTTCTGAAATGTCAATATAAGGGAGGAGGTTGATTTTGGTTAGTTTTTTGGAGCTTCTGACTGAGCTGGGGTGCATATGAAAGCACTTTGGTGGGAGGTTTAGTGGGAATAGTGAATTGGATGCAGTGATGGTCTGTCCATGGCTGAGCCAAGATATTGGTGATGGAGGTTGAGCAGTTGTGGTCAGCAATCCAGTCAATGGAGCGGCCTTTACAGTGAGTTTGCTCTCTGATTCTATGGGCAAATCCTAAGTCTGTGAGCGCTTTGGTAAATGAGGAGGCTACTTTGTCCTTTGGGTCATGCAGGCCTAGGTTGAGGTCTCCGAGTAGGATAGTTTTAGTGGAACTCTTTAAATTGTTACCTAGGATTCGGAGGAGGCGTCTTTGGTAATCTGGGGCCGTACCAGGTGGTCAGTATCTGATCAGAATATTTAGGGTACAGTTAGCAGTGTTAGTTAGGTATTGAGGAGGTCAGCATTATTTTCCCATGGTTGGACGCATAGTCTAATGGGAAGTGTCTCTTTAAAGATCAGAGCTACGCCTCCTCCTTTGGTTGACCTTGACATCCTTGTGCTCACTGAGGCGTAGTTCAGTGCAGGCTCTGTTACTGCTTTTGAAACTCTTTTTCCAACCGCACCGGAGGCGGAGTGGCCCATGTTTTCCCTGAATGGATCCCTGACTCTTTCATACCCATCCAATCCTACTCCTCTTTTTGAATATCTTGGCTGCAAGCTTTGCATCTCTCCTACCCTTTCTATCACTCTTGCTACTATCTACAGGACCCCTGGGCCGGCCTCAGTTTTCCTAGCCAAATGGGCTGACCTCGCATCTTCTCTCCTGTCTACTACCTCTAAGCTTCTCCTCCTGAGAGACTTCAATATATATATATATATATATATATATATATATATATATATATATATATATATATATATCTTCCTCTCTCTCCCTCCCTCCCTCCCTCCCTTTTCCTCCCTCTCCCTCTACCTCCCTCTCCCTCACTTCCCCTCCCTCTCCCTCTCCCTACCCCTCTCCCTCTCATCTGGAGCTCCTTGTCTCTGCCTGCACTGCCAGCCTCCTTCTCCGTCATCCGACCAATGAAGCGAGTGTCAGTAGCCACCTTTGCCATCTCTTTTATTCCCCCCTAAACCCCTGCTATTAATTCTGACTCTGTCATTGGTAACCTTCACCTCTCCATCTCCAACACCCCTGCCATCCTTGCCCGTGTCATGAGGATCCACATGAAGCCTGCATCCAAGTGCAACAGTTGGTATTATTCCGACCTAACCTCGCTGAAAAGCAAGTGCAGAGCTGTGGAATGGGAGTTGCTGGCTTTGCGCACATCTTCTGACAAACTGGCCTGTCGACTGCTCAAAAGGCATTACAGACTTTCCATCCGGACCAAGAAGCGGGCCCATATCCAAGCCTCCATCTCTGGGGCCACCAATAACACGGCTGAACCTTTTGAAATCTGTAAGGAACTTGCCAATCCTACTGCAGTCTCTACTTCTCCTCTTCCTTCCCAGGCCCTTTACATGGCCTTGGCCTCACTTCTCAACAAAATCTCAGGACATCCTGTCCTCACTCAACTCTACTCCCCTCCCCTTCCACCTGCACCTAAGCCTCCCTTGGCCCCTCTCTCTCCTTCCCTCCTACTCGTCTCCTTCTCCCCAATAGCACCGGATGAGGTCACTAAGACTGTTTGCTATATGAAAGTCTCCTCCAAACAGGTGCTTCCCTGCTCCTCTAGAACTATCAAGGACAGTTGTGCAATCACTATGTTGCCACTGGCTCCTTCCCTTCCTTCTCAAGCACTCCATTGTGCACCCCCTCCTAAAAAAGCTGTCTGCGGACCCTTCCTGCCACGCTGAATCTGTTGACTGTCTTCACAACCACCAATCTGGCTTCAGAGCAGCCAGAGGCACGGAAACTGCTCTCCTGTACACTCGTGAAGACCTGCTCTCTAACCTCAACCCCAACTCTCCCTCTGTTCTCATCCTCCTTGATCTGTCCTCTGCCTTCAACATGGTCAATCATGCCATCCTCTTTAACCACCTCCATGATACTCTGGGCATCACAGACTGGGCACTGGCTTGGAAGACCTCTTTCCTTTGAAATGGGCCCTCCCAGGTTCAAATGGGCCCTTTTCTCTCATCTTCCTCACTCTGTACCTGCAGCGCCCCTATCCTATCGCCATGGCTTTTTACCATCTCTCTTTTAAGCTTCCCTTCTCTACCTCCTCTCCTTCCTCTCATTCCTGGTTGTCTGAACGCTATTCAGGCATGCTGCGCTGCTAATGATATCTGTCGTAATGCCAGCAAGAGTGAGATTCTTCTCCTTAGTACTCCCTCCTTCCTTTAACCTTACTCTCTGCCCCACCTCCTTGGGCCTCCTCCCGTTACCCTATTGTGAGGCAAAAAACCTGGGGGTGGGGAGGGACTCCTCTTCGACTCCTCTCTCTCCTTCTCACCACATATTGCTGACCTTGCCAAGAATGCTTACTTTCAGCTTCAGCTCCTCTGAGGCATTCTCCCTTTCCTTACCTTCCTCCAGAAACTCAATGTCCCTAGAGCTCTTGTTCTCTCCAGGCTAGACTACTGCCTCTTTCCTCCCTTCGCCCTCTTCAACTAATCCAGAAAAGGACTGCAAGACTTATCCTTGGTCTCAAGCCCAGGGACCACATTTCCATTTAGCCCTAAAAGCCCTCCACTGGCTCCCGGTAAATGCAAGGATCAAGTTCAAGACTCTCTGCATCATCCATAAGGATTTCTGGGGCCTGGGACAGCACTACGTTCAACTGTCTCTCACTAAATACCACCCGGCTACAGTCCTTCAGTCCTCCAGCTCTAACTCTCTGCAGGTCAGACGTCCAAGCAGAGAGTAGTGGGTAGATCTCTTTCTTGGCAGGAGACACCCTCTGCAATGGCCTCCCCGCCCCTCTCAGACTTGAGCTGGATCTCCTTATGTTCCATAAGCTGTTCAAGACCATCGTGTTCTCCTCCTCCTTCCTTCTCCCCTTCCTGGCTAATGCCCCCACCTCCACTGATATGACTGGCAGCCTGGTCCCTTCCGAGTCATACAGGTGCTTGGCCACCCTCAACCAATCTTCCTCAGCACCCTGCACTTGACTTCGGTCCCCACTCCCTAATCAAACTGTTGAGCCTGGTTCACCCCCTGCCCCCTCCTTGCACTATCTGACCCCCGCCTCATCCCCCCATAGCACTTACCCAGTCCCAGGCGCCCCTTCCCTCTTGCATCCCCCACTGCCACTCCCTTTACCTTCCCCTCACCCTTCCCCCCTGCACTGCCTGTTTACTGCACTTACACGATCCGAATGTCGCAAGGCCTAGTAGGATCGTTTATTGTTATTTCTTCCTCTGTTCCTTTCCCCCTTAGTCTTGTGGTGCCTGGAAACACTTTCTGCTGTATAGGGGCCATACAAATGTCCAATAAAATAAAAATACAATTAAAAAAATGCTATTGCTGTATTTCTTTGTCTGTGCGCGAGTGTCTGGTATAACCGATAGTACGTTAGAACTGTCAATGTCAAACACTGTAACAATTGTAACTGCAAGCAACTGCAAACTAAACAGTGACCTTTGAAAAGTATCTAAAAGTATTTGTATGTGCTTTGGTTCTATGTGCTAAGTATTTACAAACATCTCTTGTAAATATAATAAATATGTTTTATATACATTTATTTGTGTAAGTGTTTCTTTGAATTGCAGTACTAACTGGGTTCAGTGTATTTACCTACAACAGCTCACATCTTCCTCTTTTGATATGCCTAACTGCTCTGCCCCTCTACCAAGATTCCATGAGTAGTACAGACTGATACTTAGAAATGGGGATCTATATACCATTGGGATAGTTTTATGAAGTCTTACCCCATATTGGACTTTAGGAAAGACTACTGGACGGATTTACATCAAACTAAGCAAGCATTAGCAATGCCAATAGTTTGGACTTTTGTTACCTGCCAAATGCCTAATACTTCTACACTAGCCAAAACTATTGGTGTTTGGCAATGTTTGTAACAAGACTCCAAAGAAGGACATGCACTGCTCATAATTTGAGTGGCTGAAGCCGACCTGGTTTTATTACAACATTAGCAGGTTTACAACTCCAAATTAAGCCATTAACTCTCACATGGCTGCTTTGAAAAAACATCAGCAGGCACTTTGAGCAAAAAGTTTGATGGTAAGGCTGGATTAAAGCGAGCTCAAAGACTTCCCGCAAGGAGGTGTTTTAGGCGGGGAGTGGTAGGAACTGGCTGGGAATGGCCATAGGGATTAGTATGCCCAGTCAATGGGTGGGCAAATAAACAACTAAAAACCTTGTGTCCCTCCTCATGTGGCATGTTTCCCTCTATGTACTCTAATGAACACCTATAGACTGTGTTTCACTCCTCATATGTCATTCCTCCCTATCTGTACTCCATTGCTATAGATTCGGCTTATAGATGTCGCCCAAACTAAATGCGACAGTATAGCGATGGAATGCAGGACCCCACCCTGACGGTACCCCTTCACCACTAAAACCGCTGCCTGAAAAGTGTGGCCATTTGTGATACGAGAACCATACAACAAATGGGTATTATCGCTATTACCCCCGTGTGCACCACAGCTGGTTAGGAAGATCCATCGGAGTACACCTGGCAGAACCATTACACACCAAAATGTTTTGCGCATTGAAGGAATTAGAAAGATCAGTCACTGAACACACAGCAACCGAAAAAAAACACTGAGCTCTCTCGTTACAGAAAAACATCACCCGACCTTGCATCCACACACTGTGTGCAGATTGCATACATATGCTATGCTTAAAATTAATAGGAGCAACTGTAAAAGTACAAGGTGAGCCAACCTAGTTACAGCAATAGTTTCTACGTTTTCCGCCTCCGGCATTGCTCCAATGTGATGTGTCAGCAGCCCTACAGATAAGGGGTGTATCGGCTACTTTTACTCCCTAATAACAAAAAATACTCCCAAAAAATAAAAATAGGGACTACAAATACTAAATAGTAAACAAGACAGGACCTTTTGCCTCTGCTTTCACTCACATAGCTATATGGATATGTTGGACCAATAGTGCACGTAGTACCGCAGGAAGAAAATGCTGTTATAGCCTGATCTGAATAAATAAAGGTATCTTTATTAATGTGTATGAACAACTAGGTGCAAAGAAATAATTATTAGAAAATCATTTCCGTATTTCAGTTAAAACCTATTTTTATTTGCTCATAAAATACTCCCATTGGGACCTGAACTTGCCTTCTTACTGCCGATATAATCACTTTACTCCTAACTTTAAAAAACATGGAGTAAAACTCACTTCCAAATCTTATCGACACTGTGTGTCAGCTTTTAAAAATATTTCAAACTATTGACAACTTCCAGACATGGGCAGCACTGGGTAATTAGCAAATGACTGCTAGCAGGGCAGTCCAACAATTAATATTAGCCTGCTGCTTTTCTGTTAAACGCTCAGTAGATAGTATGGTGGATTGAGTACCTGCAGTGGTGATCTGTCTCCTAGTTTGTTGCATCAAATGTTAGCACTGAAATGTTTTCCCTTTGGTATGTTATAATGTGTGTGCCTTCTGCTGTGTATATAGTTTATATTCTACCAATTTACACTTCCTAATGGTATGATAAAACCAGCGCAACGTTGAGTTTTGGTCATTACAGATTAAGGAACTGCATCATCTAGCTGTTATTGAGTTTAATCTGAGCTCATGGGGCAATAAGCATGCCTCAAACACAATGAATTTGTGTATATGGCGATTAACTCTAATGTTATTGTCATTTTTTGGTGCTGTTGTTTCTTTCTTCCTTACATTAGTTTCCCTTTATGTGCCTCTAATTTGTAAGCATTGTGTATTTTTATATGTATTCTTTCTACTAGCACAGGTTTTGTCAGTTTTCAATTGTTACCTATTTATTCCATGTTTAACATTACACAAACCTCTCATAAGGAGGTGTTTATTATGTTACTATCAGAAATTACCAGATTAAATATATTGTACTTCTATGGTGCATGCTGCAACCATTGCCTATA
The DNA here is from genome assembly GCF_040938575.1 of Ambystoma mexicanum. Taxonomy (NCBI): domain Eukaryota; kingdom Metazoa; phylum Chordata; class Amphibia; order Caudata; family Ambystomatidae; genus Ambystoma; species Ambystoma mexicanum. The sequence goes on from NC_090931.1 coordinate 233,143,682, forward strand.
TGTATGTATGATTAGGTTTCTCTACTAACAACACTAGAATATAATGATTTGTTTACATGAGAACATTCTTTAATACATTAAGTAATTCATGATAGTTCTCCCAATCACCCATAACATCTTATTTCCAACATTATAAACACAATCCCTTGAAAGGACTGTTTATTAAAATTAATTTCATCAGTGATGTCATCAATGAAATTTGTGATGTCATCTTTCATGTCCTGGGTGTTAGTCTTAGCAGTGCACAGTGGTGACACAAGTTATGGTCGCTTAGCTTACCAGAACTGGCAAATTTCTGGGTTTTTTTGGTTTTACTTGTAACCATAAAATCCGGTTAACGTTTTTTCAATGAATTTCATTGGTCTTTATTAGTGTAACTTAACCACAACGTCCCTTTTAACAAAGTTTCTTCACTGAATTTCATGGGATTTTACCATTGCACGCTAATTTCCTACAACTTACTAATATTATACTTACCCCAATATAGCAAGATTTTTGTACAATTTACAAAGTTTCGCCTTAAAACTCTGTCATTCCCCACCTCTATCATAATTCTTAACACTTCTATAGACTTTTTGCAACCTTTCCAGCGTTTTTGTGTTCGTCGACGTCCAACATCATCGCAGACTTTCCGGACATGTCTCCCGCGCTGCATGATGACATGTCCGTGAAGAAGTCTGCATTTCACGAACGGGTCAGTGCTTCGCGAACAATTTACCCTTGCACAGCTCCTACACCTATTCTTACTTATTTTCCATTAACAATCTAGCACAAAGCACATACTTGGAAGAATATTACCAAAACTGCTATTCATCTTAAAAATGACACCAGCTATTGCCATCCCTCCTCCCCAAGAGCCACCACCATCACCAACAGCTGGAGGACATACACAACAAAAAAACGCAATACTTCCAAAGACAATGAAGAGGACCAAGAGAGAATCATGGGTGTGGCAGATTCTTTACCAAAATTGGGAATGTACCAAAGGCTAAAGCTACCAAGTGAAATGCACTGAGTGCAACGTTGCACTCAGTCGCGGGCTACCTGGACAGTACTCCTAGGGGACCACTTCCATGCACCGCCACACCAAATCCAACCACTGCAATGCTCTCAGAAAGGTTGTTCCTTTCTTAGCAAGTAGTAGGCTGTCTTTCTCCACCTCAGCTACCTTGCAAGCTATAAAAGAGGCTGTTGATCCATATCTTTCAAAGACAACAGTACTCTATATATACTGCATGGGGGAGCAATTTCCAAGTGCTTTTGAAGCTGTAATCAAGGGGCATGAGAAACACTGCCCCTACCTTAGATGAAACACACATGCAACATCTTCCAGTGTCCACCTACCCCTACATATTAATCGCTGTTGCCTCTTCTCTCATTTTTCACCCCACCTTACTTTCTGATAAATAGAACTAAAAGAAATGATCTTCTAGATTCAATTTACTTTCCATTTCTCAATAAAGTAGATAGACTCAATAAGATTCTCCAACATTTCCATTAGCATTTTGTGTTCTGCTAATGGAAATATTGTGGTGTTCATCCCCCGTTACAAAGGCTGGAATGGGGGATAACGGCCCAGCAGCCAAAGGTATTGGCTCAAGTGAAGTGAGGGCGGATAATGAGGGCTCTGGGCCGTTATCCCCCGTTCAGCCCTTTCAACACGGTATGAAGGCCATTAGCACCCCAGGTGTCCAAAGCAGTAACCATGGTGGCTTAAAAAAAAAGAACTTTCCTTCCTACAGCGGGACGCTGCACTCGTACTGCTGTAGGAAGGAAAATCCTTTTCCAAGAAAGCCACCATGGAAAGGGAAGGCGGGACTGTATGGAGCCGCTCTTCCGTATCCATGGCGGCCTGCTGGAGGCAAAGAGGAAGAGCAAATGCGGCAGCGTTACCCGCCGCCGCCAAAATAAGGAAAGTAGGGGGGTTAATGGGTGAAAAGAAAATTGGACGTAGGGTGGGGTGAAGATGGCAGCAGGGAGAGCCACCCGTCAGGCATCCTGGATCACAGGCTTGTACCAGCGGTTCAAGAATGCATTCCTAGCCACCCCATAGGCTGGCTCCCTCGCCCAGGGTGCTAATGGGCAATTGTATACTAGAGAAAAATATAAAAGGAAATAAACAATTTTCTGTCCCAAATACTTTTCTGTAGCATACAATAAGGACCATAATCGATGAACCTTTAAAACTATCCACGGTCTCCACAGTCCCCTTTTCCAGCACGGGGCAGTCCTTCTACCCTTTTTAATTTGATATTTGTAACACTCCCTCAATGCCTGCTTTCAAACTGTTACACATCCATCCACAAATCACTTCCAAAACTGTACTTAACGCCCTATGACCATATTAAGCTTACACACTCCAACTGCCACTTAACTTTTACAAATCATTTGCAACCCTATTTCGAATGCCAAGGTGGGGCGCCACTAACTAACTACAGGAGGAGTGGAGTCCCAAGGGTGCGATGCATCTTAACCATAACATCCCTTTAACAAAGTTTTTTCTGTCAATTTAATAGGTTTTTAATAGTGAAAATGTTTCATGGTGTTACATCACTGTATATAAGTTATTAATAATTCCTCTATTCATATATATATATATGAAAGAACCATAAACCTACTTTAAGAAACCTATTTTTTGCAACACATACTTATGCCTGTCATCATCAGCAGTGCATGCTGGGGCTGGAAATCCTCATTCAATTGCCTACGGTATAAGGCTCCACCATGACCCCAGTCAAACCAAACAACCCCTATTATTCACTGCACCTACCCTGCATCCTAGCTCAGTGTCCACTATACCCTAATAATGTAACCAATGGCCAGTGCTCATGGCTTGCAGCAATGGCCAATCTCAAAATCCATTGGACATAAGGTTGCCTCATTCCCCAATAAGCAAATTGGAGTACACATTTGCATTTGCAGAGGGCCAGGCCCACTACCCAGACACCAAATGTATATCACTAGTTTTTCTGCTTACATTTTTACACTTTTGTAAAATAAAACACAAGACAAATTTCCAAAAACATGCTTTCAGGTCCTTGCTAATGCTCGTCGCACCAGTTTGCTGTAATCTAGTCCACCACTTCAAGCTGTACCAGCAAGCAGAATATTTTTTCCCATTCAAACCTACTGCTTAGGCCATGCTGCATGCCCCAATAAGCAAATTACAGTACACATTTCTCCTTGCTGACGGCCATGCCCATTACCCAGACACCAATATTATATCACTGTGATGTGTACTTAACAATTTACACTTTTGAAAAAAATAAAACACAGGACATATTTGTAAAACTATGCTTTGAAGTTCTTGCTCCCCCTCCTTGTGCATATTTGCTGCAATCCCATACAGCACTTCAACCTGTACCTGCAAGCTGATTTTGTTTCCCCATTTAAACCTATCCCAATTTCGAAAAACGTTACCACATAGCTGGTTCCTGGTGGCCATGCCCACTTTAGCCCCATTGCTGGTCCCTCGCAGTCAAGGCCATTAGCCAGATTGTCTGGGTCATGGCTATACCTCAGTCACCAAAAGTATATCACAATTTTTTGTACCTACATTATGACACTTTTCAAAAAATAAAACAGACACATTTGCAAAACCATGCTTTCAGGCCCTTGCCAATGCTCTTTACACAAGTTTGCTACAGTATGTACGTACATACAATAGTCATATACCTTAGCCCCAATTGACAAAATCCATTCAGAATTTGAACAAACATGCAAGGTTGGGTCTATAATATTTCTGAAAACTTGTGTCCACATTTGTCAAATGGCAACACATAAGCCATCTAAAAATGTTGAGACCCTGCCTCTAATGTTGCCCCTCTTGACAAAATCCCACCCTGAAGTGGAAGTAAACATTTAAAATGTCCTAACAATAACCTTCTGACTTTTTTACTGCACAGAAGTACATGCACATCCCTTCAATACAGTATTAAACATGTTTAAACTGTACTACTGTTACGGAGGGAAAAGGTGGGAATTTCTAATGGCCCTCTCCTATCCCATTACCCATGTAATGAATAAAAGGCTTACAATCGTATCCATTTGTGCATTAAAATGATGTACAGTATTAGTCCAAACCAATGCTGCATGCCATCCATTGCCATCACCAACACGAAGGTGGAAATGGATAAAAAAAGGAAAAAATGAAAAAGACAGAGATTACCTTTGGTAGAAGTGGAATTTCTGAAAACCTGCCAAAGGTATTCTAGAAACACCACCTCTGCCAATGGTAAACTGTGAATAGAGTGCATTTCCAAAAATACCACCATAGAGAGTGTGTTTTTTTTTTACCTGAAAGTATTTCTTTCCAAAAATCTGCCCATATCTTAATGATACCCTTGGTGTCCACTGAGCACTGCAGGAGGTTCCTGTAGCAGGTTCCTGGATCTCTGTATGTGCTCCAACTTTTATCAGTTGCATTGCCTCGCTCTGTTGTGTACATACTCCACATCATTATTAGTTACTTAAGGTCAGTAGTGAGGAGGGTCCTGTTTGCATGGACCTAAGGTATAGCCAGAGTTCTAGAACAGTTTGTCCTCTCTGTGTGATCCATGGGAATATCTATGTTCTATCCTTTGTGTTGGGGGAACCCAACGTTCAGGGTTTGTCAAGCATTTGGTTGCTCTTAAAATGCAGTATCAAGTACAATCTACATCTGGAGCCTAGAGGGGGAAAGCACAGCAGTTAAGCTGCCGCCTCTGTTGGAGGAAGGTCACAGAATATGAATGATTGCATATTGGTGTTTTGCTAAAATGAACTTTTTATTGACTAACACCAGTGGAGCAATTTTGCTGAAAATGTTGGTTGGGGACATGACATCTAAATGAAAGGGGGCCCCCACCAAATGAGTGGGACATAAGGGTGTGCCACAAGAATTGGGGGGGACAAACACCCTTGCCCCCCCCAAAAAAATACACCCATGCCACAATATTTCACTGTCGCTTTTTAGCTTGCCATTGTTGAAGGGCACTAACCAAATGCAAGAAGGTTGAAAAAAAAGCATACATCTTCCCTGATATACTGTGCCACATCAGATCGACAAAGACATGCAACCGCCAAGCGTTTTGTTTTGCTCGGTGGTACGAAGCTTAGCTTTTCAGGCTGGACTGCTCCTTTCCGGGCAGGATAGGACTGACTTGCAGACAGTTTGCTTTCTATTGTTATGGCATAACCACAGCAAAAATGGTCAGATGCTGCACAAAATTATCCCATGGGGTTTAGAAGTGTACATTTTAGCATTACATCACATGCATAGAGGTTTACCCGGACATGGACGCTTTGTTTGCAGTGCTTAGACACAAGCTTCATCTCACTGACACACTACACAGCAGACAAACATCAAGCACTCTTTGCTAGCCTATGAAGGAGGTTTAAAAACGGCACGTTTCAAGCAGAAAGGTTTTTCTGGCACTTGTCAAACGGATGTTCTTTTGGTTAGTTATGTTTTTTTTAATGAACGCACCCAAGCTAACAATGATGGCAACATGCCAGTTTTATTTTCAGTGCTTTAGACACGTAAGCTTGAGCATTTCTATTTAATTTTAGTCAATGGTAATATTTCTATGGAACACATGCTCTATTCCTCCTCCTTCTAAGCGCTGCAACAATAGGCATTATCAACCAATTGAAAGGCACTCAATGCATTGACCACAGAAAGATGGATATAAAACAGCCCTTCTGATATTCGAATTTGTGCTTCTAGGCGCACATAGATCTCAGATGGCAACTCGCTGATGTGGCAGGCATGATGAATGGATGGTACAAGAGAACAGCCACCCCACATGAATGCCTGTTTTTGACTGATAAACTAACTTAGTACACTACCTTTGTTAAAATGTGATTGTGAACAAAAACTGGCTCCATGGGACTTTCGCCCTCATTACTAGTTTGGTGGAATTGGGCAGGCAAATTCTGATGAACTCGAGGACGGTTGCTACCATTCAAAAAGGAGGTAATGGTGAGATATTTGTCGATATATTGTTCTTTTGACCAAGTGCCAATCCCCCGCCTAACATTTCCACAATTCTGGGGCTAGCTTTTTTATAGTAAAACCACACATTTATTTAAATAATGTCAATGCAAAGGTGTTCTCCTTACTTTATGCATGGGAAATCACCACAAGAATATACATGAATGTTGCTAACTTATTCACGCAATTAGTTGGCCTACCTGGGAACTCTCACCAAGAAACCGTGCACACATGCAGTGACACAACAGAACCATTAATGATATTTTCGGTTTTAAATCTAATAAAATAATCTAAGTTGTAAACACAATCTCAGACCATAATTACATGGCTGCTGCTTACCGCTAGTATAGTTAACTAGTTAACTGATTTGAGTGGTTTATACGTTGCATTACTTTCCTAATAATCAATCATCAATTTTTTATTATTTTAAATTTTCTTCAGTATTAAAAAACAAGCATTGGTGCCAAAGAAGGTTTGCACAAATTTCAATGCTATCATTTGATAGGAACAATTCACCCCATATAAATATGGTGCTGAGGGTTGCTAGTATGTACATGCAATTTGAAGGTAGGTGTGGGTTAGGAAAGAAGTGCAATCAATTTAAAGCTCACAAGTCATTGGTCCACCCATCCAACATCAAAAATGTTATTTACGATTGTCTAATACAGGGACGAGTACAATTTCCACTTGCCTTCGCAAATCAGGCCCCACAGCTGGAAACCCCTTCCCATAAAGTGCAATGTCGTGAGAAGAGAATATGTAATTTACATTGGCATCATTTTCTAAGGGAATGGAAGTGACATAACTAAACTCAATTCATCTCACAATGTATTTTAAGTATCTATAGCTTTCAAAGGTCGCAAATTATCAAGGACTTCTCCATTATGTTCTGAAATATGGCCATTCAAATCACAACCTAAGTGGTTGACTCCACCTGTAAAAAATAACACTCTGGGTACAATTTGATTGGACTTAGTTTACGAAAGACTACACTTTCAGGGTAATTCAAGGAATCAATGTGCACTGAAAAAAGGGGTGCAAGCGTGAAAATCGCAGCGCACACGTGCGAAAGCCGTGCACTCAGCCGTTTGTCGATTCATGGAAGTCGCTGCGCGTGGCTTACCTGAGATGGCTTACCTGAGATTTGCGCTGAATCCGCGTGTGGCGCACACGTCATTGTGACATCCTGAAGGCTGTGCGTGAGACGGCCAGTGAAGGCGCACACAGGGCAGCGCAAACACCTAAAAAGGGGGCGGAAGCGCGAATGGGGGACATGTGAAAATGTGGGCATTATGGGGGAAGTACCACTGCTAAATCCTCGCAACGCCGAAACGCGTGCTAACAACACGTATTCATGGAATCGAACAGGGGAAACCTGTGCACCACAAAAGACGCGCTAATCCAGAAACGCGTCCACCAGACGGAAGCAGGCGGAAGCGGCCCCACACAGCATAAAAGTGCACGCAAACAATAAACAAGCTCATACGCTACGATGAATATACCGTTCCTCGCAGCAGTGGTTGTGGGACACCGCAGGAAGAGTAGGATAGCCAGGCCCCGCAGGACCTGCCTTTTTGGGATGCCTAATGACCAGGTCTGTGGCAGGTACAGGTTTCCACTCCATATCATTCTAGAACTGGTTGCTGAGTGGGAGGATGACCTCACATCACCCACCCTGTGCTCCCAAGCACTGAGCCCCTCGGAAAAGGTGCTCAATGTACTGCATTTCTTGGCTACTGGGTCATTTCAGGGGACAAGTGCCATAGCTGGGGGCGTCTCACAGGCCACGCAGTCACGCTGCCTACACCAGTTGTTGGCGATCATGACTGCACAGCCCTCAGTCCGCAGGCACATATACATGCCCAGAACACCTGCAGAAAGGCAGGCCGTGGTCCAGGACTTTTACGGAGTGGCACACTTCCCCAAAGTGCTAGGTACCATTGATTGCACCCATGTGGCTCTACGTCCTCCTAGGGCCACTGAGCACATCTATCACAACCGCAAGAACTGGCATTCCATCAACGTGCAGGTTGTATGTGATGCCAAGGGAATCATCAACTCTGTATATGCCAACTATCCGAGGTCCAGCCATGAGAGTTTTATATTGAGAATGTCACCCCTAAACCGGGACCTGGAAGCTGGGAGGCATGGTGATACATGGCTCATTGGGGAGTACAAATGCCTCTGCCCATGCATGCATGTCAGACACTGAGAAATGGCAAAACCCAACTAATGACCACCATTATCACCTCCCCAGGGGACAGTGCCTTGCCTCTGAGCACCTACATGATGATGCCAATACGGAACGCCACCACACCACCCCAGGTAAGATACAATGCAGCCCATATTGCAACCAGGGGCATAGTGGAGCGCACATTCGGAGTGCTGAAGTCACGTTTCCGCTCCCTTGACCACTCTGGCGGCCAGCTGCTATATGCGCCCCCAGTAGTGTGCAGGATTATAGTGGCAGCATGTGTCCTGCACAACGTTGCAACTCGGCGGGGCGTTCCGGTGGACATGGTGGCGCCCCCACATCCCCAACCACATGCACGGCTGCTGTGCATGGGAGGGGAAAGAACATGTGGTGAGGTAGCCCGTACCCAGCTGGTGGCAACTTTTTTCACCTACAATCCCACCCCTGTGGAGTGCACACAGGCCTGGCACATATCAGCTGACAATTGATGATGACAAAAGGGACAGTCAACTGTCGCAACCATACCACCTTGAGATTGTTTCCCTGGAAGTGCTACATTGTGTGCATCCCTAGCTACTTAAACAAACCCAATGCTGTGTCAGTTAAATGTACACATTCATGCTTCATGAAGGACTACCCCTTGCAAAACAGCACACCCAAATACTGGTATGTCACCCAACCCCTCCCAAACCCCATCTCACCCGCCCAAGACACCATGGCATGGGTAAATTACTAGGGAGTGGGTGCAGTGGATTGTTGGGTGTTTGTACTGGGGGCTGGGATTTGGGTTGGCAAAAGGGCCATGGGTCTGTATTGTTATGACGTGGTGTTTGGGGAGACTTTAGTCGGGGCCTGCTGGCCGGTGCCCATCACGGGTGGGGGAGACATGAGTCAGGGCCTGCTGGCAGGTGCCCGTCACTGGTGGGGGGGACATGTGCCGGGGCCTGCTGGCAGGTGCCCGTCACTGGTGGGGGGGGACATGAGTCGGGGCCTGCTGACAGGTGCCTGTCACTGGTGGGGGGGACATGTGTAGGGGCCTGCTGGCAGGTGCCTGTCAATGGGGATGGGGTGGAGAGACATTTGTCGGGGCCTGCTGGCAGGTCCCCATCACTGGTGGGGAGTGAAGGGACATGTGTCGGGGCCTGCTGGCAAGTGCCCGTCACTGGTGGGGGGGACCTGTGTTGGAGCTCACAAGTGCATGGTGCCATGTGTTTGCAGGGGTCCCCCCCCTGTAGTGTGGGCTGATTGCGGGGCATGGTCAGGGGTGATGGGCTGCCTGCGGGGCATGACCAGTAGTGTGGGGAGGCCCTGTGGTGTGGGCTGCCTGCAGGGCATGACCAGGGTGGATGGGCTGCCTCCGGGGCATGCCCAGGGGTGTAGGGTAGCCCCCAGTGGTGTGGGCTGCCTGTGGTGCATGGGAAGGGAGGAGGGCACACCCACGAGGGGCCGCACTGCCAATTCGCGTGTAAAGCTTACTCGCATATCCCGGAATACACGTACCCTGCTCCCACCAGCTAAATTGCATGGACAGCTCACTCGCGTACCCCGGAATACATGTACCCCGCTCCCGCCAGCAAAATCACGTGGACAGCTCACTCACGTAACCCGGAATGTACATACCCCGCTCCCGCCAGTAAAATCACGTTGTAGAGGAGGTCCCAGACATGGCCTGCACCCCTGCCCCCCATTTCGAGGTACCAGGAGTGTACTCGCCAAGGTAAGTGACGTATGAGGAGCAAATGAACCAACAGAGAGCTGCGCTGGGACTCTGCCTAGTGTACATCTGAAGAGCCGTTCCTGTTGAAGCACCCATAACCAGACAACCATGGGCTGCACATTACCCTCTTACACAACCATACCAGCAGCTGAGACGAAATGAAGAGTACCTACAGACGGTCCACAAAGAAACCCAAAGAGCCTTAATGGAAGGCCAGTGGAAATGACACAAGGGCCGGGACAGACTCGCGGAGGAACAAAAACGGCTAGCAAGGATATCACACCAGTGCGAGCAGCTATGAAAACTAGATGTAACGGACACAGAAAAGAGATGACGTTGAAACGTAAGAAAACATTGCTATGAGGCAAGATGGAAGTAGCTGATCAGTTAATGCGTGTAAATAGGCTTGGAACGCAAGAAGCTAAGAAAACGATACTGCTTGCAATGCTTAGTAGAAGAATAGAGTGGCAAGCACCAACCCTATATCTACCTCAATAAGGCATGCTATACAAGTGCGACAACATTTTGTAAAAGCAGAAATATGCCCAGGCGGCCAGGGGCCTAACAGACCAGGATTCATATCCCTTATAAAGCCAGGAGGAAGAGCGGAATCGAAACTCAACAAAGAGCAGCTCGTGGCTGGGAAATCAAGGTCAACCAGAGAAAGGGAGGAGAGTGTCAGTTAACAAGAATCGAAACTTCAGAGCATACCAGCCTGCCCTTTGAAGGTCAAGATAAGGGAGGCCAGGCAGGTGGCGAGGACGAAGAAGAATTAAATACACTGAAAGCTGGAAACTGAAGCAGATTCATGGTGAACTAACACGTGACCAGCCAGGCGCGAAGAGGTACCACCACATGATGTCATCCAGAACCCGAGGATGCCATAACTTTTCCTGATAAGAGGCTATAGCTTCGAGGCCATACCAAGCCAACTAATTGACACATAGCCCTAAGATACTGATTGATGGAAAGGAGGCAGGGTGAATCCTGGTGCACCAGGCACCCGGGTGTCTATTCCATATGCTGCTAATTAAAGTGGAGATTTATGCCTAGAGGTGTAACCCACCCAATCGCAATGGACCAAGTAATCAAAGGTCCTATAGACACTATAACCAATAGGACGTCATGCTTGTAGTGACGTCTATCACGCGTGATGTAGAGACATGGGAGTAGAGGCCCACCCGATAAGAGTTATCCAATCCGCGTACTCTATTAAGATATACAGATATAGCACCTATAGTTAAGTTACCTTTCCCGACCAATAGAAATGCATGACAAACTTTGAGTATTAAACGTCAATTGATGACGAAAATTCGCTATAAATGTTGCTGTCTGAATGAAGAATTTGGGAGTTGAAGTGAGACAGGTGATCGCAACGCTGCTGATTTCCATTTGTTTCCGCGTTTTCTGTACTTGTCATTAAATGGACTTCCCTTTGTCAAACTACTGAGTCCGCCTTATTGAGTCGTGTTGGAGTAAGTGAATCCTGCACCCCCATTCCTCGCACGGTGCGGCTATCTTGTCTTACAGGTACTAGAGGGTGAGCACTGATCTATGGGCCTGTCAGTGGAAACATCGCCCTCCTGTACACTTGGTAGCAGAGGATGGTTTCGGCTATTGATTATTGATATTATTGATTATATAATTCTAAAATACCTATAATCCGACAGCACGAAGTAACTCTAGGCCTTCGGCAATATCACGAGTCCTTTCGCCATTCCGGCTGAGTAGACTGAGAAGCTTCCCGTGGACAATGATAGAGTAACTAAAAATCTGCAGTGGGTCTGAAGGAACCTGCCTTTCCAAGCATAACCCTTCTCATTCCCATGGGCAGCCAATCGGACGAAAAGACCGCAAGAGGCTGAAGAGGAAGGGGCGGTGACCCCGAAGCTCCAGAGAGAAAAGATGCGAATGGTGAGTGAAACAATAAACTCGTTACTTTGGCAAATGTCTTGTAGGCATTAGAACAAGTAAGGGAAAGGCAACGAAGGGTGGCGGAAATAAAATAGTCAGAAGTAGAGAAGACTGTATATATATATATATATATATATATATATATATATATATATATATATATATATATATATATATATATATATATATGGGGTTAATGACTCATGTATAAGAGATTAAAAGTGGTTACTGGGGGGACACCCGAGAGAAAATGAATGGTTACCGGGGGGCACCCAAGAGAAAAACGAAGGATACCAGGAGCAACACCTGAGATAAAAAAGTAAGGGTTTGCCTTGTTCCTGCGCTTTAATACAGCGGTCAGAAGTAACGTAAACCCAGAGCCCTAAAATAGGGGATGATTAGGCTACGGTGACGATTAAAGACGGCACAAATGGGGTTCATTTAGACCCCAGGGCGGGGTATTGATTAGAAGGCAGGTATATGTATGACCAGCTGGTGTCCGTCTAGTCTGTCAAGTGTCTGTCATATGTGTCCTGTTGTATGTTGAATGTAAAAAGAACTGTATCATTGACTGTTTGAAATTAAATTTGGTTTTACGCGATTCCGTAATTGAGAGGGAATCGCCAGTGAATTGATGTTCTGAGTAAATTCATAGTATAAAATTTTGCCAGGAAAAGATTGGATTGGAGCTTGCATATTTGGTGCTTGCTCATACTATTGGAAGCATAAAAAACTGCATGAATATTGTTGGCGACCAAATTGAGAATGGAGGAGGTCACCCACTCGCACATTTGTGCCAGCAGTTACAAAAGCATGCACCTAAACTCAAAGTATAGTAGTGAGTGGGTTAAGGGTACTGCCCACAAGATGTTTATGCCTTGGCCACAAAATGGGTCCTTATCTAAAGCCGTCTTACAACACATGACGACTTACCTAAATGCCACAAACACAGGGAAAAAATTAGAAAAACGCCTCGCTGTTCAAGAACTTTGGAAGATGTTCGAACAGGCGAAGGAGGAAGAACCACCCGCAGACTGAATATTAAACGTATGCACGGAGGGGGGTGAGATGCCTACAGCGCCACCAGCCCCACCTAAGCCAGTCACTGAGGGAAGTAAGTCAGAGGAACTCTACCTGCTAAGAGAACTCAAGGCAGCCACGGGGTATAGCAACCCCGCATATGAGTCACCTACGTACAGTAGTGAAGAAATCAAAGAGAAGAACAAGGAAATTAATCTTGCCTCCGCAGTCCCGAGGGACAAGGAGAGATGTGATGATGAAGGGAAGGACCAGGCACAGAGTTGGCACAGAGTTGTGCACCCCTTGTTAAGGGGAGAGAGGGAAAGGAAGTGAAGACAGGACTGATGAGATAGCATTCGCAAAAGATGAATGGATGGGAGGTCAGATATTGCTGAAACTTGATGGTAATGGAAGTGATGATGTGAGACCGAGAGAGAGGTCAGAGGAGACGCAGAAAAAGGAGAAGGAAAGGGAAATTAGGGATGAAAGAATAAGAAGAAAGGATAGGATGAAGCGAGAACAACTATATCGCGAAAAGCAAGAGAAACACCTTGTTCGCAAACAAAAGGCAGCCTATGACCAATACAGACAGGATAAGAAAAGGTTTGAAGAAGAGCAAAGAGAATGTGATAAGAGAGTGAAGAGAAGAGAAGTGGAGGAAGTCAGAAGGGCAAAGGAACATAGAAACGAAAGGATGAGGGAAGTAGATAAGGCTAGAGAGGAAGCGAGGAAGCGCAAGGAAACAGATGAGGAAATAGAACATAAGCGCAGACAGAGAGCAGGAGATCTCGAATATTTGGAGCGGAAAGTTAAAAAACCCAACCCTGTTGTAGAATGGGAAGACATAGAATTCTTTCCTACAAATGACTCGGTACCGGGTATGAGTGGGACAAATATCGAGGATGACTTCGACACCAGAAGCATCAGGGAAATGATTGATGAAATATACGATGAGATGGGGCTGGAACAGATATCCCATGGGGGAAGGGAAGATGAGCGCTTGGAGAGCACTCAGCTATATGACACTGAGGATGTCACTCGAAGTAGTGGGGCAGGGGACTGTCCGTAGACAGACTGGAGATTTGGCAGAACAAAGAAGATGCAAGGAGTTGCGTAAACTGGGAACAATCAGAATCCGACTCCGGTGGGGAGACAGAGGACGAGGCACCCGAAGAAGGGAGACGGGGCGAAAGGCAGCTCCCAGGGAACCAAGGGGCATGATGGTCAGACGCTAGTGAGTCCGCAACTAGGACACCGAAGTCTGCCGCGCAGTCCAGCCGACATGGAGGAACACCCTACGGTCAGAGGAGGGGCGTCAGCACCTACCTATGCAGATAGATTAAGGACATTGACAGGTAGACAGCAATGCAGGAATGCTACCCCAACGGTAGACAGGAGAACTATGGGAAGAGAGAAGGAAGACTGCGCATTCCAATTCCCGCTGCTAGAGAAGGAAGGAGCAAGACCACAATATATTCCAAGGCCACACATGGATCGAGAAAACCTGAAAAATAAGCTTCCAATGCTGACATCGGGAGCTGGGAAATGGATACATGAGTTAGAGAAAATGACAGGGGGTGTCACCTTAGCTATAGGGACATTAAGGGCCTCCTGATCGCCATACTTGGTGAAAGGGCAGACGATGTATGGAAACGGGCTGGGTACCCTTGGGTAACAATAATTAACACTTCCCATGATGGAGCGCCATTTAACAATTGTAGAGCAGCCGTGTGGAAAGCGCTACGAACGCTATACCCTGACACTTCTGATATGGGAGCTATAATGACTCAGAAAATGAAAGAGTCAGAGGATCCGTTGATTTATAGCCAGAATTTTCAAGACGCATGGGTGCTCGAAACGCATGAGTCTTGGACAAAATCTATCCCTGCATTCTACCACATATTATGCCAAGGGTTGCCTGAACCGGTGCAAAAACAGCTCAAGAAATTGGTAGGAGTAGAAGCTAAACCATGGGCCGAAAAACAGTTGACAATTGCACACTACTGTAGATTGTAGCACTAAAAGAACCGAAAAAAGGAGGCAACTCGTAAGGGTGAGGAGGTGAAGCTGGTGCAAAAGAAACTCTCAAAGTATGCTCTCGAGGGAGCCATGCTGACAAGCCCAGCTGAACCAAGCACACAACAAGCAACTAACCCATCGCAGAATAACCAGGTTAGCGCAGGGTTCTACCCGAGGGGTAGGGGATTTAGAGGAATAGGATGGCAGAGTAATCAGGGAGGGTTTCAAAGTAATCAGGGAGGTTTTCAGAATAATCAAGGTGGCTTTCAGATGGGCAGTCCAGCTATGCCAGATGGACAGATGGCCCGAACACCGCCAGTGTGTTGCTCTGTGGAATGGCAGGGCACATCGCGCGCATTCGCAGAAGCCAAGGCATGTGTCAAAATGGCCAAGGATTGGGAACAGGCATGGTAAATCAGCCTGATGTCCCACAACAGGGCGGTGCACAAAATTACACAGTGCAACAGCAGGCGTCAGGCTTGCAGCAAGGTGTGCAGCAAGTGGTTCAACCCTCGATCATGGGGAACTTGCCACATGGACAATCCCAACAGGCACCGCCGCAGATGTCTCAGGGCACTAACTCCGGAGGGGGAGTCGACCCTGGAAATGTGGGAAATCCACAGGTATACAGTGGGCCAAACTTATATATGAAATAGGAGAGCTCACGGGGGACTCTGATGTGCTCTATCCTATCAGTGACACCAGACCCTAACAGGGAACCTAGGGTAAATGTCTGGGTGTAGGCCTAGGAGGCAATCTGATGGCACAGGTCCATCAACCTCAAGTGGACCAAGGATGGGCCATGCAGGAAGCGGGCCAAGAACCGGTCCAAAAACAGCACCACAGACAAGCACACAGGACGAGCTGGCACCTGCACCTGCATCCGTGGTCACACCATCCACACTGGCTGAGGACACAGCAGGCATGGAGGAAGGCACACATTCTGCTGCTGCCAGCACAATTGGGGAGATGGCTGCATCGGCAGATCATAGTGTTGATGAGGTAGCTGAGCCGGACAATGAGGGCGATGCAGGACTTGTCCACTCAGAGCCTGTACTGCACACACCAAGCCCGCAGGCCACCCCACAACACATACCTCAGCGGGACTCATCCGACCAGGGCAGCCATGGAGAGTGGTTTCCAGCCATGCACAGCCCCATGATCCATGCTGTGCCACCACATCACCCACCGACCACAACCCACACTGCCATACGGGACCTTGAGGGACGTCTCTCCAGGATGGAGGCCCGGCAGGAGGCGATGCAATGCTATGTGCAGCAGTACCTTGCTGAAGGAGAGAGACAACACGCCGTAATATCCAGGACAGCACTGCGGCCGTTATCCAGGCCATTAACTCAAGTGCACAGCAAGTGTGTGATGGCTTCAATGCCTTGGGTCAGATCCTCACCAGGATTGCTGACCACATGGACCAACGGCAAACCCTGCCCCTTGGATCAGAACCATCTGGGTCATCCGCATCATCCGCGCCAGCGAGCTCGAGGCAGACCAGCCCCGTGCGCATGTCCCTGCGGAGTCCGTGCTGCTCAGAGATCCAACCCCCACCTCCGAAGGGGGCTCAACAGTAGCAGGGCCACCCTGCATAATCCCTTTGGGTATACATCCAGACACATGTCGTGCCATAGTTGACTTTGGGCGTTAGGGGGTGGGTGGAGGGTGGTGGTGGGTGTAGTGTGTAGTACTGGGGTGTTTGGGGGCATGGGAGTCGGGTGGGGGAGGTAGAGAGGTGGTGGGTGTAGTGTGTAGTACTGGGGTGTTTGGGGGCATGGGAGTAGGGTGGGGAGGTGGAGGAGTGGTGGGGGTGTGGATTGTTGAATCATGTTGTACTTAATTTCTCACGAATACACCAGTTGTGTAACAAATATCTCATGAGTGGACATTGCTGATTTTTTGTATGTCAATTTATTGCTTCATGGTGATTCGTGCACATGTGCCCACACAACCAGTGGCCACAGTTCACAACACATTGCACCCTCTGCATCAAAGTACATCAGAATGATTGGTTTATGACCATTTTGCGCACTGCGCCACCCTCACGAGTTTCGCGTCCTGGCCTATGTCCTACTTCTACTCCTTCCTCCCCTTCTACTTCACCAGGTGGTGGTAGCTCCACGTCAGGTGGCAGGGGTAAGTTCCACCGGATGCACATGTTATGTAGCATTGCACATGCCGTGATGATTTTTCCCACCTTCTCAGGCCCGTATATGAGTGCCCCTCCCGACCTGCTGAAGCAGCGGAACCGTGCCCTCAAAAGGCCAAATGTCTGCTCAATGACCACACGTGTACGTGTATGTGCACGATTGAAGTCCTCCTCGTGCCTGTTCTGCGGGTTCCTGACAGGGGTGAGTAGCCACGGCTTCAGAGGATATCCAGCATCACCTACATAGGAGCAGAAGGAGGTATGTGTGAGGATGAGGCTCAGTTGACAGGTGTGCTCAGCCTGTACATCGTTCAATTTCATATGCACAATCTCGTCATTGGCAGCCACATCCACATGACTGTCAGCCCTGTACATTGCATGCCAATCCATAGAGGGAGCCTTGTGTGACATACACGACCTAGGGTCCTAGGATTTTAAACCACCAGGCCACCCAATGTATGCCTTGGCTAGGGGCATTTTGCATCAAATGTGAGGGCTGTGCGTCGGCGGATGACTTAAGAAACTTCCATTCCCCCAATCCATCTGCCCCCATGGCACAGAGGGCATTCCCCTTGCATATGCATGTACCTCCCCCCAATCCATCTGCCCCCAAGGCCGAGGGCATTCCCCTTGCATATGCATGTACCTCCCCCCCAATCCATCTGCCCCCATGGCCCAGAGGGCAGACTCACCCAACAGCCAGCCACTTCGTACAACGTCTCCTTCCATGTAGCGGGGTAGTGAGGAGTTCCGCAGCACCATGGCATCATGCGTGGATCCTGGGTATCTGGCACAGCAATGTGTTATTATCTGGCTGGCATCACACACCATCTGCACATTGATGGAATGGTATAGCTTCCGATTGCGGTACACCGCCTCCACGGCATGTGGGACTACCAACTCTACATGGGTACAGTCGAGGGCACCAATTACATTGGGCATGCCTGCCAGTGCATGGAATGCTATTTTGGTGGCATGTGCCTCCTGTGGTGTCCTTGGTAAGGATATGTAGGCACTTGCGTGCTTCAGTAGTGCATCCAGCACTTGGTTTAACACAACAGAGAAGCATGATTGGGACATGCCATGCATTTGGCCCACTGTGTGTTTTGGTAAGTGCTGTGGCCAGGAAGTGGAGCACAGATGCCACCTTCAGCAAAGGGGGGATGGCTGTGCGGATGTTGATCAGGCTGACCAAGTCATCGTGTATTAATTCCACTATGTTGGTGATGGTGTCTCTGTCCAGGCGGTACAGGGTGTGGATCTGTGCTGGGGTTAAGTCAAATGGATTGGCCCTTATACGTGGGATTGTTGGCTGCCTGCGGGGAGCGACTGCCTGTACTGGTTGGATTTGCTGGGCATGTCTCACCCTCCTTCTCCTCCTGCATCTCCTCTGTGTTTCCTGTTGTACTGCCTGCTCAAGGAGTAGCAGTGCAGGCATGTCCTCCAGGCCCAGTATGGCAAGTACAAGTGGTAGCATTTTGGCTTGGAAGGGGGTGTGGTGTGTGGGTGTGCTCCTTTTGTGCTGAGCCTGACTCCATTGCATCCACCTGTGCTGATTGTGTGCACCTGTGGCACTTGGTTACACAGCAGTTTGCTGTTTACGGGTGGTCCGTGATGCCGGTATTGCCGGCATCATGGTGGCCCTTCTTACCGGCATCTTGATGCCGGTATGTACTTGTACATGTGACTCATGGTGTGCCATTCTTTGCGGCATGCCGGTATTAAGGCCTCCCCATCTGCGCGCATGCCCGCATGCCGGTACAGTGGTGCACGGCCACAGCGGGTCCTTGACGATGCCGGTAGCAACGGCATCTAGGGTCATGATACACCAGCCCGGTAATGGATGCCGGTATTGCCTTACCGGTGCCGTTCTTACCGGAGCGCCAACTTTGTGATGAGGACCGTGGCCCGAGTGCCCTTACTGTATGCACTACAGGGCCCTATGACGTAGGCCTCCTGAAAGGGACAGGAGAGGTGAAACTTAAACTTAAACCAGGAGCAATTTTACCAAGAACGCAACAAAATCCCATGTCCAGAGAAGAGGATGAAGGGATTGCGAAGACAATTTCCGCCATGATGGAGCAGGGCATCCTAGTGACGTCAGAATCCCCCTGTAACACGGTGATTTACCCCGTCAAGAAATCAAAGGGAGGGTCTTGGCATTTAATCCAAGATTTAAGAGCATTAAACGATATTGTTGAAGCCGAGTTCCCTCTAGTCCCTAACCCGTCTACAATTCTATGCAACATACCCACTGAGGCAAAATATTTCATGGTGATCGATTTGAAAAATGTTTTTTTCACAATCCCGTTGCACCGTGATTCGCAAGACTTGATGTTGTTTACTTTCAGACAAATGCATCTGAAAAGCACGAAAATTGCCACAGGGGTATTGTGAGTCTCTGTCCATCTTCAATAGAGTCCTGCAAATGGACCTAAGCAATATTGCAGTAGACAGTGTTGTCTTGCAGTATGTAGATGACATTCTGATCTGCAGCACCACTGAAGAACAATGCAGGGGTAACTCTATCCAGCTACTGACTATATTGGCTGAGAAAGGATATAAGGTTGGCAAGGAGAAGTTGCAATATTGTCAACAAGAGGTGCTGTACATAGGCCAGCTAATCTCCCATGAAGGGAAAAAGGTAACCCCAGAAAGGGCTGAAGCTATCATTAACACGGCTAAGCCACTCACGATAAAACAAATGCAGAGCTTCCTAGGCCTGTGCAATTATGTCAGAGCATGGGTCTTCGACTACAGCTCGTATACCAAGCCCTTGCTTCAGGCTTTGAAGAAAGCCCAGGCGACAAAGGAAAACATTGAATGGACTGAGACAATGGAAAAGGGGTTTGCAGAATTCAAGGGGACGATTTGTAAGGTCCCAGTTTTAGGGATTCCAAATTATGCAGAGGAATTGTACCTATTTTCACATACTGATGGCAATTTTATGACGGCAGTACTCGCTCAGCGAATCTCGCTGGGGTATAAGCCCCTAGCGTATTGCAGCAGGAGTCTAGACCCGGTTATGAGAGGCCACTTCCCATGCCAACAAAATTTAGCTGCCGCCGCATTCGCCATCAAGAAAGCATCATCCATTGTGATGGGGTGCTCCATGACTTCGTACATCGAGCACTCATTATTCACGATACTAGAAAAACCAAAGTGCACGCTGACATCTCAGAGAGCATCCGCCTATGAGGTGATTATCTCTAACCCATCATCAAAATAGTTTGATGTAAAACTGTAAATCCAGCTACGTTCATAACTGAGCCAGTCACAGAGAGAGAACCTATACACGACTGTGCGAATTATGAAGAATTCTATGATGAAATCCCCAGGGTAAAAGAAAATACCCTGGCAGGTGGTGAGATTGTTTTCATTGAGGGTTCTTCATGAATCGACGAAGAAGACGGACAAAGATATACGGGCGTTGCTGTAATAAAACACATAGCAAACGGAGAATTTCAAGTACTCGTTAGTGCACATACCATCTCATTATTCAGCACAGGCTGCAGAATTATTGGCGCTGATACTCACCATTGAGAATCATGCAGACCAGGAAGTAACAGTGTACAGTGA
Organism: Ambystoma mexicanum; assembly: GCF_040938575.1. NCBI lineage: Eukaryota > Metazoa > Chordata > Amphibia > Caudata > Ambystomatidae > Ambystoma > Ambystoma mexicanum. The sequence continues at coordinate 233,164,257 of NC_090931.1, forward strand.
CTCCGCCTATGTGACATCTACTGTACATGCAGGTCTAGCACACTGAAAAAGGAGGGGCTACCTCCGAGCAGACGGCACACCAGTGCAACATGCAGCCTTATTGGACAGGTTGATAAAAGCACTACAGCTCCCAGTGGGCATAGCGGTCGTGAAATGCGCCGCCCACACCAAAGGGACGAATTTCGTGTCACGTGGAAACCATGAAGCGGACACGGAAGCCAAGTGTATGGCATCCAAAAATGAAACAATCATAGACGTGGAGGTGGCACGTACCCATGAGAGGATGATGTAGCGCGAGCCACACCTGAAGTCTATAGCAGCATGGGGCAGACTCAGCTAATGGAGCTCCAAGGGGAGGCACCTCAGGATGAGAAGAATTTGTGGAAGCGTCAAGGGTGCTCCTTAAGCCCCTCTGACAGATTCTGGAGGCAAGACAGCACCGGTAAAACCATAAAGACTACTACTAAAGATAGCATTGGAGCAACTACATTACCCTATACATATGTCAAAAGAAAATCTCGCTGCAACGCTTGCAGAGACTGGTTTGCACAGAATTTAGCGCAGCATGTTGCATTCTTCATGGTGAACTGCATTATCTGCCAGCAATTCACCGCTGGGCACACATTGAAAGTAGTGAGAGGAGTTATCCCCCCGCCCAATGGGCCATTCCAGCACTTACATATCGACTATGTCGACATGATTCAAGTGTGCAATGGGTACAGGTATTTAATTGTTGTTGTGTGTCCATTCTCTAGATGGATAGAAGCAGGTCCCTGTACACACCTAGACTCTACCTGTGCTGCCAAATTTCTGGTGAGGGAAGTGTTCCCTAGATGGGGGGGTATGCGAGGTAATGAGGTCAGATAACGGGGCTCACTTTGTAAATGCAGTATTTGAGCAGATCAGCTTGTTGCTTGGTATAAAGCACACGTTCTCGTCGGTGTATCATCCGGAGGGAAATGGCATATGTGAGAGGCTCAACGGCTTGTTAAAGGAGAGGAAAGCCAAGTTGAAACTCACATTAAGAAAGGGATGGCTGCACTGTTTACCACTGGCATTGTATGCACTTCGGAACCAACCAGGCTCCGACCATCATCTCAGGCCGCACGAGATAGTCACTGGCAGAAGAATGAGGACCCCTCTTGCTCCCCGAGATAGAGCTAGATGTGATGCCCAGCCAAGTAGAGAGGTCTTGGGGACAGAGATGCAGGATTATCTGAACTGCATGAAATCCAGCCTCTCTCTCATTACAGGCCAACTGCAGTGACAGCGAAAGGGTGGCAACGCAGCACAAAACGCAACAGGAAGTGCTGAAACAGACGCCACTCAAGGTCTATGTGCACCTCTCATCTTCTGTGGTGATGCTGTTTTAATCAAAAATCAAGGGAAAGGTGGGACGAACCAAGATTTAATGGCCCCTTCATTGTGGAGGATTGCACTCCGTCTGCCGTCAAAGTCCAAGGCAGAAGGGCATGGCTCTTCCTAAAGTACATTGAACAATATATAGGGGAGAACCCTCCGGCTGCATCTACCCACGAAGAAACCACAGACAACGGGGAAGAACATCAGCACGTGCAGACAAGATCCATGGCGAGGAAGAAGGACACATGAGCAGAAAAATCAAGGCAAAAGAACTATTTTTTGAAAGTGGGGTTTCAAAGCTGGACATTTCCACTGGGAAAAGAAAGAAAGGTGATAAAAGGACAATAAAACAAACACTCTGTGCATCACAAGCTGCAGGGTAAAGAGAAGCGCATCCAAAGTCACAACAACGTTGATAAAACAAACTTTCAAATCAAATCACCCAAGCATTGTGAAAAACTAAAACCCTGATAAAACTACAGACAAGATCTTTCTGAGAGCTTAACACAGTATCCTAAAGCCACTAGTGTCAAGACTTTGTTTACAGAAGTTATGGTATCTCCCAGCAGAAATCTCACATGGGATGTACTCACTTATTTCCAGTTAGTGGTAATATCATATCCGTCACTCGTAGGGAGAGTAACCAGTGTCACAGACTTTATTCAAGATCCTGCTAACAAGAAAATAATCTGGCAACTGCTGACTGTGATTACTGAAGCCTTCGCCGAGCTACCGGAGCACAGTGAAAAGGACACAAATGCTTCCATCACTGGTAGACATTGATGAACTCACCTTCATGCTGTTCTTTCAAATAATCGAGAAGTGTCCGGCACTTGTCGGAAGAACCACGGACACACGCACTTTTATCAGAGACCCAAGAAACTTAGCACAATTGAACCAGCTGTGGACTTGTCATGATGCCTAACCCCGGAGCACCAGGCCAGGCCCAGCACCCCAGGGAGCAGGCATCACGCCCCCGGGTAAAAGCCCAGCGGCCCTTTATAGGGGCTCTTTGGACTCTGTCCTGGCGCCGTTGGCGCTAGGCTCATGTTGGACATCAGTCCTGGCGCCATAGGCGCCAGGCTCATAAAGGGAAGTGTTTGGTGCACTTACCTGAAGCAGACCATGCTGCACACTCACCTGATGCATACCATGCTGCATGAAGAACCAAGCCAAATGAGGCTTAGGAGGGACTATTTTTCTGAAGGAACTATTTTGTTACTTGGGTGGGGCTGTGGAAGAATACTCACCAGGAACTTCTTCAAGGCTATTTAAGCCACACCCGGACAGCCACACGTGCTTCGCGTTGTTCTGCATCCCAGCAGCTGAACGCTCACCGTGTCTGCTCCTGCACCTGGACTCCAGCCACGCCCACCTCGAACCTGGAACACCTGTAAGGGAATAAGAGAAGAGAAAGGTAAAAACCAAGAACTATTTCAACCTTCTTACCTGCATCCGGAATCTTCACGCCAGCATTCCTGAAGGGAGACTTCCATTTAAAAGCACCGCGTTGCTCGCTGTAGCGCCGCGCTTCACTCACCTGTTCCCGAGACGCCGCTCGGCTCCATCGCGGCTCTCAGTGCTGGTCGCCACATCTCTGCACCGCACCTAAGGGAGAGAAGAAGAGACAAAAGGTGAGGAAGGGAACACAAGAGGAAAGCCAGTATTTCAGCCATATTACTTACCAGCTATTCTTGGTGAGCCATTCCACATCTTGGGTCGGCGCCACATCTCTGGCAGGTACCGCACCCCGGCACCTATGGGGTAAGGACAAAAGACATTACTGGGGAATTATAAAGACATTTAGAGGGGTCGCCCTCATCACTGACTCACCTGATTTTACCCCGGCAATTTAACCCCTCACCGCATCGCCTTTGTTCTGCACCTGAAATAAAGGACAGAAAAAGACAACATAAAAGGAGGCTCACACTTGAACTTTTGCATCTTCATACTTACGGCGTATCGCTCAGTAAAGTCAAGTGGATTTGCCAGCGCCATTCTGAAAACCAGTGAAGTAACTGGACGAACGCGCGCCCCTGCACCAGAAGCAGGATGGAGAGTTCATCCTTCCAAACCATAAGGTGATCTTAAACCGGGGGTTTTGGAGGAAGTCAGAGGAGAACGAAGGAGGAAAGGGGGGAGCAAGCACATTATTCAGCATACAGTTAATCCCCTTTCTCATCTGCAGAAGGATATTCCTACGGGCCAGACAAGCAAGATTTGGGGGTCCTGTTCAATCGGTGGTCAGAATTCTGCGCATCACGCTTGAAGAGGCCACAGCAACCCAGACCAGACCAGCGCCTCCGTGGGAGCCAGGTGAGCATTACAGGACTAAACTAAATGACCTGGTGGCAATCCTCGCAACAAGAAAGTGCAGAGACTGTTTGAGTCTAAAGAAAAGCTTGTGATCAGGACTCAGCAAAACAGGACAAATGTCCCTGTCACCTGAGGACACCCGGCTGGCGCACAATGTCTTGTTCAGAGTAGTCACAGACTATCCAGAAATGGTGGGAAGGCCTACAGATGTTGACACAGGGCCACAAACGAAGGCAACAGAAAATGAGAGACTAACAACTGAACAACCCGCCCCAGAAAATAGTGGAATTAACCAAGAAGAACCAAGTGAGAAACCAAAGAGAGAGGGTATAGCAAAATCCCTCAAAAGAACAGGAGTAGCCACAAAGGAACTCAGAGAAAACACAAATGCTGACAGATTATTTGTTCTCGTTCATAGAGCAAAGAAAATGCACGAGGAGCTGAAAGATAGAACTGCAGAGACTATAATAACAAGCACGCCAGCTCCAACGCAAGGAACAAGCACCAGGCCTACGACACAGCCACGCGTTGGGAAGTAGGTGAGTCAATGGTGGCTAGAGAACATCTACGAAAAATTACAAAAGGAAAGGAAAAGAAACACGGAACCTTCTCCTACCACAGCGATACAGGTAATGAAACTGTTACGCTCACCAGGCTCCCACAGGGGCGTCGGTCGGACCCGGACGGCTGCGGTCTCCACCAATGTGATGCGTAGTGTAGAGATGACTGACTGGACTGGCCCTCCGAATCTTATCTGCTTGACCTGTAGAAGTATTCTCCTGCAAGTGGAGAGATGGATTTAGCCACCCATTGATTCAAGTGATGGCACCCCCCACCGTCCTCCCCACTTATCACTCCGAAGTGCCCTTTCAGCAATCTCAATTTATACTCTTGAAAGATGAGCTCTCCAACCTGCATGGATTGCAGGGGTGTGTTGATGCCAGTTACTTCACTGGTTTGAAGGCGTGGGAGAGTTCCGGAGAGTATTGACTCTGAGGTTCCTGGCTAGGACCAGTAAGTATCAAGTTCAAAGAGTTCGATATGTCCGATGTTCACTCTTGTTCCCCCCTTCCTTCCTTGTCTTGCAGCTGAGTTTGTGAGAAGATGCTCTTGTGATAGCTGGTGGCACTCAGGTAAGAGTCTGTATTACCCGACTCTGTCTGGTAAATGTTGCATGTGTTTAACGTGTTGTTTTCTCTCTCTTTGCAGGTGCGGCACATGAAGATGTGGTGAGTTATAGAATAATTCCTCCGGTGGTAAATCAAGTCTATGGTGATAAGAGTTATATTTGTTGGTTTTCTCGGCTCACCTTGTTGTCGTCTTTTGTCCCCCAGGTGGCGGAGTTCGGCAAAGAAATGATGGAGGCAGCGCCGAATCGGAAGATGCAGCGAGGACTGGTGAGTATGGTGCGGCGCTGCAGCTGGAGATGCGACGCGTACTGAAATGATGTTCTTTCCAGGTCTGAAGGCGAGATGGATCCGGAATTAGGTGAGGAATTCGAAAATAGTTCGTTTTCTAACATTGTCCTTTTCTTTCCTCTTGTTTTTAGGAGCTCCAGATTCGAGGCGGGCGTGGCAGAAGACTGGATGCTGGCTGCAGGCATGGTGAGCGTTACACTGCTGGATGCAGAATAACGCGAAGCATGTGCTGCTGTTTGGGCGTGGTTTAAATAGCCTCCAAAGTAGTTCCTGGTAAGAAGTTCCCCAGAACCACACCCGAGTAAAAAATAGTCCCTGTAATAAAATAGTCCCATCCAGGCCTCACGTTGGCTTGGACTCACTTGCAGCATGGTCTGCATCAGGTAAGTAAAGCCTAAGGCACCAGGACTGATTCCTATGATGAGCCTGGCGCCTAAGGCGCCAGGACTGAACCCAAACAGCCCCCAGCCGGGGCCGTTGGGGTTTTGATAAGTTTCTGGATGCCTGCTCCCGGAGCTGATGGGCTTGGTCATGATCCCTGGGGGTAGGCATCATGACAGTACTCCCCCCCAAGGCCCCTCCTAAAGTTGTTCTTCCCCTTGGCCCTGGTTTGTCTGGGAAGTCCCGATTGAATCGCTTCACCAACCGTAGCCCTTCCAATCGATTAAATAAAAAAGTTTTGATTTAACCATCTTGGAGTCCAGGATATTTTTACCTCAAATTCAGGTTCTCCATCTATCAAGATGGGGTCGGGTGGTTTGGTTAATCTTGTTCCTGGTTGAACTGGTTTTAAAAGTGAAACCTGAAAGACAGGATGAATTTGCATATTAGAGGGTAATTCCAATTTGACGGTCACCGGGTTGATAATGGCCTTAATGGTGTAAGGTCCCAGATATCTAGGGTTAAAAGTCTGTGTTCCCTTCAGAGGTATGTGTTTTGTAGCCAGCCAAACTTGATCCCCAATCTGGTATTGTGGAGTTTCACTTCTATGTTGATCAGCATTTTTCTTATATTTCTCTTTTGCTTGTTTCAAATGTTCTGTTGCCTCCTTAAAGGCTTGTGTAATAGTAGAGTGCAAATGACTAACTCTGGGCATTTCTAAGTGCTGAGGCGAATCTAGTTCTGAGGTTCGGGGGTGATGTCCATATATGCTATAAAAGGGGCTTTGTCCGGTTCCTGAATTTACTGAGTTATTGTATGCATACTCGGAAATCCATAAAATATCTTTCCAATTACTTTCGGTCTGGTGTAGGATGTTCAAGGGTCTGGTTGGCCCTCTCCGTCTGACCATCGGTCTGGGGATGGTGACTGGTTGATAGCCTCACATTGATTTGCGCCAATTGACAACATTTCTTCCAAAATTGTGAAATGAATTGACTACCTCGGTCAGAGACCAATACGGAAGGAAATCTGTGTATTCGAAAAATGTTCTCGAGGAACTCCTTGGCCAGAATTGAAGCAGAAGGTAATCCCTTTAAAGCAGTGGTATTCAAACTGTGGGTCGCGACCCCCTAGGGGTCCGCGGGTGCATCCCAGGGGGGCCCTGAGAGCTCAGCATGAAAAAAGAATTTTTTTTTTTTTTTTTTTTAGATTGGAAGAAATGGGCAGGGGTGGCCCACATGGGCGGGCTGAAGCATGAAACTGTCTCAGGCAACAATGAAAAAGTGGCCCACAGTTGTAAATGGATATTCATTCCTTTAGTCACAGACTGGGCCTCATTACTACTATGGCGGACCAGTAACAACGGTGCTGGTAAGCTACCGGCACCGTTGCTACCGTTCCGCCATAGTAAGAGTTGTGCTCGTGGGTGCTTGACAGCCCCCGCCAGGTCTGACCTCAGCTCGTCGGATGCACCGGCACCGTTATTAACGGTGCCGGTGCATCCGAGCTCCCCATTCCCATTTGAGCCATATGGGGCTCAAATGGGAATGGGGATCTACCGGCACCTTCGAAAGGGCAATTATCATGTCCGCCTAACTCGGCATGACCTAGTAATTGCCCATTCGCGGGTGCCAGACCCGGATGCAACTCCAGTGGCAGCCGTGCCGGTTTTACCGGCACAGCTACCGCCAGAGTAGTTATGAAGCCCACTGTTTCAATAGTACCCAAAGGGGTGCTTTGTGTTAAAATGTAAGTAAATTGTGATATATTCAGCAACAATGGTCAACATTACTAACTGCATAGTTAAGTAACTCATCAAAATGGTCCACATTGGCCAAAATGGTGGCCCATTTTGATTGGCCCAAACTAGCACTTTACATTTTTGGTACAGGCATTGCCCTATAGGCCTGTCCGAGCCTGGCGGCTCATCCATAATGGCAAGGGGCGCCCACCCAGTGGCCCCTCACCCATTATGGAGGAGCTAAGGAGCCAGCCCAGTGAAACAGTGAGCACTCCCTCAGCTGCTTTATCCAGCTAATGGAGTGCTCCTGGGCTGGCTGAACTGTCAAAGGGAAACACTGTTTCCCTTTGACAGTTCAGTTTAGTTCCCCAGCCGCACATGCTCACTGAGCCATGCAAGTGCTGGGGCGTTTTGCTTCGCCAGCATTGTATAGCTCATTGGAAATGCTGGCTGGGGCACTGCATGTCTGTATGTCCGAGGGGGAGCTCCTGCGCCTCCTCGCACATATGGACAGAGCAGCTGGAGCAGGCCGTTTCAGCACCCACACACAGGCCATTGCAGAAGGTACGTTTATGTTCATTGTTTTTATTTAAACATGTGTATGGATGCGTTATGAGTGAGTGTATGGTGATGGATGCTCATGTGAATGATAGAGTGATTGCTGTATGAATGTGCAGCGCCTTGCATATACACATAATCATGTTCATTGTGTTAGGACCAGTGGGGCCCAGGGGACAGGGATGGTATCTTTTTACCGGACATCTATCATTCAAAACCCTCTGCCTTGTCCACAAGGCTTTCTGGGGCCTGGGTCCAAAATACCTTCAGCTATTCCTCCGCAAATACCTCCCCTCTCGAGCTCTTCACTCCTCTACCTCCAACTCCCTCAGGGTCAGTCGTTTATCAAAGAAACGAGCTGGGGGTAGATCTCCGTCTTCGGCTGGGGCCTCCCTCTGGAACAGCGCCCTGCCACTCTAAAACTTGAGGAGAACCATCTTTCTTCCTGCACTTATCAGACCTACCCTGTCTGCTGCCTTAAACGTAGCACTTGCAAATTGCTGGCTGCACTACCACTGTTTGTTGCCTTTATTATTTATTTATTGTTATTTATCTGTTTCTCCTCTGCTTCGCACTTTCCACTTCTCCCCCCTTCCATGCACTTTTCTCCTCACACTTGCGCGTTCTCAATGTCACTGGGCCTAGTAAGATCGCTGTTTTATTCTCCTCTGTTCCCCTCCCTTGCCTTGTCACGCTCTGAAACACTTGTGTACGAGCGCGATAGAAATAAAATATCAATGCCTGCCCCCTGGACTCCCAGCAACAATTGCAAACTGTTTGGCTATTTACCCATTTTTTGTTAAAAGTATGCTCTACAATGCAACATTTTAACCTATTATTTAAAAAAAAATTCACAGGGGGAAACCCCCCCGAACCTCCCCTTAATGCCCCTCCACTTAAAAAAGATTCACCAGCCGCCACTGGCCCTCAGACTGTGTTGGGAACGGGATGGGGGAACCGAGGGACTATGGTGGGAGCACAATGGGCGGGAACCATGGGATAGTGATGGGAGCAGAGTGGGGAGAGCCCTGGGTGTGTGATGGGGTGGGGAGAGACCAGCGACTGGGTAGGAGTGGGATGAGGGAGCCCAGCGACTTTGATGGGAGCAGGTGACGGCGCGCAATATATACTGTCCATTTGGCATTTCTGGGGGGTCCCGACCTGCCCAAATTTTGCTCAGGGGGGCCCTGGCCAAAAAAGTTTGAAGACCACTGCTTTACAGGAATAAAGTGGGCCATCTTCGAAAAAAGATCCACAATAACTAAAATGGTGTTAAATCCATTACATGGAGGTAGATCTGTAATAAAGTCTAAAGATAAGCTGTGCCATGGTGTAGGTGGAACATCCAAAGGTTGTAAAAGGCCAGCTGTTTTTTTCTTTTGACTTTTGTTTTGGGCGCAAATGCCACAAGACATCACAAATGACTTTACTTCTTTTCGCCAGGTGGGCCACCAGAATTGTCTCTTAATTTTAGCTTCAGTTTTTGCGATACCTGGGTGCCCTTCCATCAGGGTGTCATGATAATTGGAGATGAATAGTTCTGGTAGTTCCTTGTGTGGTAGAAATAGTCGTCCTTGATAATAAGGTAGGTCATTGATGAATGAGTAGTCCGGGCCTTTCTTTACCCAGTCCTGCAGGGCTGTTGGATCGAAGAGTTGTTGGATTTTTACATGAATATCCTCTAGCATCTGTAGAGTAGTTATGCCAAGAATTCTTTGTTCTGAAATTATAGGCACCGGTTCCGGGTTCGCATATGCTTCTCCCATCCCTATTCAGGATAAGGCATCTGCCTTGCCGTTTTTACAACCTGGTCGATAAGTGATCACGAAATCGAACTCAGCAAAGAACAATGCCCATCGAAGTTGGCGCGATGATTGGGCTTTGGCTGTTTTTAAATACTGCAAGTTCCGGTGATCGGTGATTACAGTGATGGTATGCCTGGCACCGTGAAGATAATGCCGCCAAGCCTTGAAGGTGGATTTGATGGCTAATAACTCTTTATCGGTAACCGCATAGTTTAACTCGGGTGCCGAGAACTTTCTGGACCAAAATGCTACTGGGTGAAGATGACCGGTTTCGGGATCCTTCTGCGACAGGACAGCTCCCATGGCTAAACTGGATGCATCAGTTTCAACTATGTATGGAAGTTCAGGGCGGGGATGCTTTAAGACAGGTGTAGACGTGAATTTTGCTTTCAGCTCTTGGAAGGCCTTTTCAGCCTCTTCGGTCCACAAGAAGCGTTTTAATTTTTTGCAAAAGTGCTGTGATGGGGTGTACAACATGTGAGAAATCCGGAATGAATCTGCAGTAGAAATTAGCAAATCCGAGCATGCTTTGTACCCCTTTAACTGAATTGGGTGATGGCCATTTGAGAATTGCGTCCATCTTTCGAGAGTCCATTCAGACTCCTTTTGGAGTCAGGATAAATCCAAGGAATTTAACTTCCGAAGTATGAAAAACACATTTTTCCAATTTTGCATATTAATTGTGCTGACGTAGTTTCTCAAGGACTGCACGCACATGCTTAAATGGTCTGATTCTGAGGAGGAGTACACTAGAATATCATCTATGTATACGACAACACAGACGTCACTGAGTTCACGAAGGACATAGTTCTTAAAATACTGGAAGGCTGCTGGTGCATTGCACAACCCGAAGGGCATCACCTGATATTCGAATAATCCATACTTGGTGCGAAAGGCAGTCTTCCATTCGTCGCCTTTCTTTACACGTACCAGATGATATGCCCCTCGGAGATCCAATTTAGTGTAGATGCAAGCATCCTTTACTTGGTCTAGTAATTCGGGGATCAGAGGCAATGGGTTTCGGTTCTTCACCGTAATCTGATTTAATGCGCGGTAGTCTATGCATGTTCTGAGGTCACCTTCCTTTTTAGGCACGAAGAACAAAGCTGAGGATGCAGGGGACTTGGATGGACGAATAAAGCCATTAGCAAGGTATTGGTCGTAGATGAAGGTTTTCGGGTTCCGTATGGGCGTAGATCCTACTGCATGGGAGTTGTGCACGGGTATGAGGTTGATTTGATAATCGTATGATCTGTGAGGTGGATGGATCCGGAATCAGGTGAGGAATTCGAAAATAGTTTGTTTCTAACCTTGTCCTTTTCTTTCCTCTTGTTTTTAGGAGCTCCAGATTTGAGTTGGGCGTGGCAGAAGACTGGATGCTGGCTGCCGGCACGGTGAGCATTACGCTGCTGGATGCAGAATAACGCGAAGCGTGTGCTGCTGTTCGGGCGTTGTTTAGCCTCCAAAGTAGTTCCAGGTAAGAAGTTCCCCAGAACTATGCCCGAGTAAGAAATAGTCCCTGTAATAAAATAGTCCCATCCAGGCCTCACGTTGGCTTGGACTCACTTGCAGTATGGTCTGCATCATGTAAGTAAAGTCTATGAGCCTGGCACCTAAGGCGAGAGGACTGATTCCTATGATGAGCCTGGCGCCTAAGGCGCCAGGACTGAACCCAAACAGCCCCCAGCCGGGGCCGTTGGGGTTTTGATAAGTGTCTGGATGCCTGCTCCCGGAGCTGATGGGCTTGGTCCTGATGCCCGGGGGTAGGCATCATGACAGAAACCTGCTCCTCTAACAAGCATGCCCGAGAATCCTCCAGCAAGAAAAAGTCACATAGACGACGCATTTAGAGACGTAGTTATAGATAACTACAAAAGGACATTGAGGATCAAGAGAAACCCACATGAAGACACTAATGAACTCAATGATTACTTGGACAGCACAGCCCATCTCGGAAACAACATATGGTACCAACACATGAAGGAAGTAGGACGAAGGCAATCAGAAGGAGAATGCTTTTTCTGTGCACTCCTACCGTACAGCATGGGAAAATCCAAGATCTTTGTGGCAGTGGAAATTGATGTCCTTACAGCACACTGTATGTCACACGTGGCAATGTGTAACACCAGAGGACAATTTATGGGAAGAGACGCCTCAATGATATGGGCCACCGAGAAGGATTACCCAGATGAAAATTGCTATGTCCAGGACATTAAAACAAGAAACAGGGTGCATACCATGAATCCCCGTAATCAATTAAAGGATCGGGAACACAATGGGGAATAAACCAGAGATTGAACATTCAAGGAAAAACTGCAGAAGAGGCTCAACTCTGGAAGAACAGAGGCCAAATGCAGATCTGGGGAGCAGTGGTTTCCCCAAATGGATGGGAAGAAGGAGTAGTAATCTGCCGAACGTGGATGGTCCTCGAAGCCTGCAAAGAAGCAACAGAAAATTCACAGAGGTTATGCAAACCTCTATGGCCAAAAATGGTAAAGTTGCTAACATGGGTCAAAGACAGAGGAGGCCCCCTGCAAATAGTACCACTGGAAAGCCTGAAACTATGCTTCAGAAGTAATGGCACGAGGAAGGTGGGAGAGAATGCAAACTGCGGACAAATCTTTGAAGCCCCAGGAATGACACAAGGAACCGCAGTTATTGTGGACCATTACTGGGCGTGTGGATCCAAGGCATATACAAGACTACCAAAGAACTGGGGAGGAATATGCACACTGGTGAACGTCCATGTTCCCGCACTAGTGATCCCTAAAAATGACCTGAATTTGGACAGTTTCCCGAAAGCAGACGCTCACCTAAGGAAAAGGAGATCTGTGGAACTGGTATCCAGGATGAAGAGAGAAAATTACTTTTCTGCCAAATCAGAAGAGGCATTCCATGCAATCCCATACAAACACAGGATGTTCAGCCTCACCTCAACAGTATTCACCACAATGCTCTTGCCACACATCCATGTTGGAGTGAATGCTAAATGGCTGCAGATAACCATATGGGAGTTATTGCAGACCATCAACACCACTATAAAAGGATTTAACACGATCAGAGAAGAACTGAGAGCAATCAGACTGATGACCCTCCAGAACAGATATGTACTTGACATGATCACAGCGATGGATGGAGGTGTAGGCGCAAAAAACGGAGAATCGTGTTGCGCATTTATACCATCGCAGGATGAAGAAAATGGAACCCTAACAGAAGCCATAAGTATGTTGACAAACCTAAAGAACCAGATGATCAATGAAAGTGATGAAGTGGACGATGACAGCTGGTTTGGAGCCCTGTTCTCATGGGTCCCACAATGGATGGCAGATATATTCAAGGTTCTGGGAGCCTTACTAGCAATAATACTGCTAGGATTCTGTGTTATCAAGATAATCATCACACAGTGCCAGAAAACTGTGAAGAAAACCATTGGGATGAAAATCATGGTCGATGTCGAACCAGGATGGAAACCCAGAGACCTGACTGATGAAGAAATAAGAGACTTTGTGAAAGCTAGTGAATTTGCACCAGAAGGAACAAAGTTTACATACCCCAGAAAACAAAGAAAGTATGAAGGAAAATGGATCTATTGCAGCCCAAATGGACAATGCCAGTTAATGACCTGGAACAAAGACGAACATGTAAAAACAGCAGGAAGTTTGAAAGGTGTGATAAAAATATGGACTCCCAAGATGCACACATTCACACCATTGTGTACAAACCCTGAAGATGACAAACAAGACATAAATGAATCAGGAAAGATGAACACAAAGGAAGACGCAGAAGTGGTTGATGAACCGACTAGAGGGGGGAGTGTAGAGGAGGTCCCAGACATGGCCTGCACTCCTGCCCCCCATTTCGAGGTACAAGGAGCATACTCGCCAAGGTATGTGACGTATGAGGAGCAAATGAACCAACAGAGAGATGTGCTGGGACTCTGCCCAGTGTACATCAGAAGAGCCGTACCTGTTGAAGCACCCATAACCAGACAACCATGGGCTGCACATTACCCTCTTACACAACCATACCAGCAGCTGAGACGAAATGAAGAGTACCTACAGACCGTCCACGAAGAAACCCAAAAGCCTTAATGGAAGGCCAGTGGAAATGACACAAGGGCCGGGACAGACTCGCGGCTATCAAGGATATCACGCCAGTGCGAGCAGCTATGAAAACTAGATGTAATGGACACAGAAAAGAGACAATGTTGAAACGTAATGTAAAATGTAAAAGCAGAAATATGCCCAGGCGGCCAGGGGCCTAACAGGCCAGGATTCATATCCCAGCTAAAGCCAGGAGGAAGAGTGGAATTGAAGCTCAACAAAGAGCAGCTCATGGCTGGGAAATCGAGGTCAACCAGAGAAAGGGAGGAGAGCGTCAGTTAACAAGAATCGAAACTTCAAAGCATACCAGCCTGCCCTGTCAAGGTCCAGATAAGGGAGGCCAAGGCAGGTGGCGAGGCCAAAGAAGAATTAAATACGCTAAAAGCTGGAAACTGAAGCAGATTTATGGTGAACTAACACGTGACCAGCCAGGCGCAAAGAGGTACCACCGCCTGATGTCATCCAGAACCCGAGGATGCCATAACTTTTCCTTATAAGAGGCTACAGTTTTGAGGCCATACCCAGCCAACTAATTGACACATAGCCCTAAGACACTGATTGATGGAAAAGGGGCAGGGTGAATCCTGGGGCACTAGGCACCCGGGTTTCCATTCTGAATGCTGCTAATTAAAGTGGAGATTTATGCCTAGTGGTGTAACCCACCCAATCGCAATGGACCATGTAATCTAAGGTCCGATATACACTATAACGCGTGATGTAGAGGGATGGGCGTAGACGTCCACCCGATAAGAGTTATCCAATCCGCGTGCTCTATTACCATATACAGATATAGCACCTATACTTAAGTTACCTTTCCTGACCAATAGAAATGCATGACAAACTTTGAGTATTAAACGTCAATTGATGACAAAAATTTGCTATAAATGTTGCTGTCTGAATGACGAATTTGAGAGCTGAAGCGAGACAGGTGATCGCAACGCTGCTGATTTCCATTTGTTTCCCCGTTTTTGTACTTGTCATTAAACGGACTTCCCTTTGCCAAACTACTGAGTCCTCCTTATTGAGTTGTGTTGGAGTAAGGGAATCCTGCACCCCCATTCTTCGCATGGTGCTGCTATCTTGTCTTACAGGTACTAGAGGGTGAGCAGTGATCTATGGCCCGTCAGTGGAAACACCGCCCTCCTGTACAACATGTAAAGCTAACTCGAGTACCCTGGAATACACGTACCCCGCTCCCGCCAGCAAAATCGCGTGTAAAGCTCACTTGCTTACCCCGGAATACACTTGCCCCGCTCTCGCCAGCAAAATCGCATGGACAGCTCACTCGTGTACCCCCAGATTCACACAGCAGTGTGGTGTGGAGCCACATTCACTCCCTGCAGGCAGCCCACACCATGGGCCCCCCACTACACCCCTGAGCATGACCCACAGGCAGCCCATCACCCCTGACCATGCCCTGCAGGCAGCCCACGCAACGGGGGATCACCATACACCCCTGGGCATGCCCCACAGGCAGCCCATCCGCCCTGACCATACCCTGCAGGCAGCCCACACCACGGGGGACCACCACACACCCCTGGACACGCACCGCAGGCAGCCCATCCACCCTGACCATGACCTGCAGGTAGCCCATCCACCCTGACCATGCCTTGCAGGCAGCCCACACCACGGGGTACTACCATACACCCCTGGGCATGCCCCACAGGCAGCCCATCCACCCTGACAATGACCTGCAGGCAGCCCATCCACCCTGACCATGCCCTGCAGGCAGCCCACACCACAGGGGACCACCATACACCCCTGGGCATGCCCCGCAGGCAGCCCATCCACCCTGACAATGACCCACAGGCAGCCCATCACCCCTGACCGTGACCCGTAGGCAGCCCACACCACAGGGGGGACTTTTTCCACGCAATTTGCTGGGCGCAGGCGGAGTACGCGTATTCAAGGGGGTGCAGAAGTTGATTTTCGCACGTTTTGGCTGCTGCGAGCGGGGTATGCGTATTGAAGGGGGTGTGAGGGGAGATTTTCATGCCTTTTGGCTACCGCGAGTGGGTACGTGTATTCAAGGGGGTGCGCAAGTACATTTTCATGCGTTTTTGTCTTCCGCGAGCAGGGTACGCGTAATTTTTCACGCGATTACAGTATAGGGGACCTGTAAGCTGGTCCAGGGTTAGCGCGGCCCTTGCGCCATATTGGGGATTTCTATGGCTTTTCCTTGCGCAAGGGGCATTCTTGGGGGCGTAACTAGCGCTGCGGGATGTTCGCTGCACCACGGCTGCAAATGGCTTGGGAAATCCATGAATACGCGGTGCGCCGGAATGCTGTTTAGCGCACACGGCTGGTGCACGCTGGCACATGCTCCCTCTCTTTGCTGCCCGCGTGCGCTACTTCTGCGCTGAATTCTATGAATTACTCCCAATAACTGCACAGAAATGCTATCAGTTCTACTGTGCACTCACTGCAGAGCAGCATGTTGGATTTCTTTGAAATTAAAATCTTAGTTGGCTTTAAATACAGTGAGAAAGCTAGATTTATCAGTATAATATTAAAGTATGTTATTTGAAATGAGCTCCCCGTTGTGGCATTTTCCAGTCCCCCCCTAACTGCAGGGACTTAAAAGAGCAATCATTCTAGGGAACGTATGGCGCAGAAGGACATAGGGACACCCAACATAAAATATGCGTTAACATTTCATGAAGTTATTTATATTATGTTGTTACTTATTAAATCTGTAGGCAATTTTGACTCATTTGAGAGAGGAGAATGGCAGTCATAACACACATTTCCACTTATTTCTAAGTTGTATGGTTGTGGAGTACTGTTAAAGAACTGTTTTAAATGCATGAGGAATGGTAACTCAAATGGCCTATTATATTTCTGCGACTGGGTTCCAGGCTTAAGTTTCATTTTTTATAATTGTGAAACTTTGTGTTCAGCATAATGAGTCACGTAAACAGCTAGCAGAGGTCCCATTGTCTATTTTCCATTATGTAGCATCTGATCGGCTTTATTGTCTTAACTGATGTCAAAGGGGTCACTAATTTCATTACAGCTCTTTGAAGCTGGCTATAAGCACAGGTTATGCTGCCATGCGAGCAGGTCTGATTCTTATCAGTTTAGGACCCGTGTATGCATCCTTGGTGGAATTTTAAAATACCTTTATAATCCTATTATTTTTAAATAATTTTACATGGGTGGGTCATTTCATTACTACAAAAGCCTGTCCCAGCAGGCCCTTTGTTCTGTGAAACTAATGAGTTTTCAAGATAAAAAAACAAATTAATCTATACAATCAACATAGGCAAGGCAAGTCTCCCGCGAGGCATTCCCTCTCCCCCCCCAGCTGATCATGTATGCAGGCTGTAGTGGAGTTTAACTCTAGCTGGGTCTACTGGAGACACAGCAAAACAAGCATTACCTCAGCCCATATTAAAAACATTGATTTCTAAGGATCAGGGTTGGAATCCCGTCACGGACATGTTCGAGGGAGAAAAGATTGAAGATTATTTTTCGGAAAATAACCTTTAGTCTTTTCTCCCCTGAACATTTGTGACTTGGCCCACGCACCCGCCCACATCCCCACCCACGCCCCCCCAACTTACCTTGTGGCGCCGCCGACTCGCTGTGTCCCTACAACGCCTGTTCCCCTTCACTTCCGTGATCGGGAACCGGCGCCACAGGGTCCTTTCCTTTGTTCTTTTTTTTATTACCTTTTTGGGATCGGCTGCGGACGACATCCCTGCAACCCCTATTCACAATATAGTGAACAAGGGTAAGGGGGACACCCCCTCAGCCCTACGCACCAAATGTGGGATTTGGTGGAACCTTTTGGCTTAATCTCCCATTCAGGCTTTTATTTACGGCTTTTTGGAGGTTTCCGATTTCTAACACATTTAAAAAGTAATGTATTCCCTAATTTTTGGGGTTGGGGGTCGCCTGCCATGGTCATCCAGCAGGCGCCCCTGGGCGCTATCTCTGCTAGCGCCGTGCAGGCCCACTATGTGTGGGGGTGGGGGCCTGCCCTGGACATCCAGCATGGCCCCGTGTGCCATGGGCCTCAGCACCCTGGCGTGGGGTCACAGCCTGCCAGGCCTCTGACTGAGTGGGCCTCGGCTGCCATCCTGGCATGCGGGTCCCTCAGTGTCTGGGCGTGCAGGCCTGTGCCTCCACGTGTAGGCCTGGGGCCTACATTGATAATGAGACACGGACTCCGTCGTTCCTCTTTGGGAGTCTGCAGCCGCTCTGTCTCACGTGCCTGCAGGAGATCCTTTTATTAGCTTGGGCCATGACACAGTCATGGCCCATCTTAAAGGGGCAATACACGTGGGAGGGACACATCCCCTTAAAGGGGCCATGCACATGGGAGGGTCACCCATCACACTCCTCCTTTTTCATAACAAACAAACAAACGTGACTAAAACATACATGCGTCCGCCTTTAACAGAACAACAAACTACTGCTCACTTCAAACCTTGCGGGATAACCAAATACTAAAGTGTAACACTAACACATGCCTAGCTAACTCACAATAGTTACAAATCTCACACACTAAGCCCCTTTTACGAGAACCTTTATTCACCTGGGGTTCGGAGCTGCACCTACTGACAAAACGCTGAGGTCGGCGGCTGGCCCTAAGCATACCTCACAACTGTGGGGCCACCTCTTCACCTTATTGTTCTTTACTGAGACCAATTTAAGCATGTGACTACTGTGCAGGTTCACAGTAGCAAACACACAGGATTACAGAGTCCTCTTTAAGCAATTGCAGGGCCGCAGGATACCAGTTCGTCTTCTATCAGCGTCTATTCAGGAGTCACTTCCCGGGTCCAGGTCCAGGGAAGGTACAGCTCATGGCTGGCAAAGCCGCACCTGGCGGGTGTCAGGGGCCACATCGGCATAGTTCCCTGCTGTTCAGAGCAGAGGGACACCGGTCACGGGCGTCCACGCTTCTCCACGGGAGATTGGTGGGGCACGGTGCTGTTAACCGGGCACTGGGTGACAGGACATCACTTGCCCCTTCTCCGGTGATGTTCCCCAGTCTGGAGCATCTCCCCCTCCATGAGGAGTGCAAGAGGGTGCACAAGCACTCCTTCTGAGCTGCAACCCATTTCAAGCCTGAGGTACTGATTCCTGGGGTTGGGGTCCAGGGCTGCCTGGTTCCCTGGTCAGACACCCGTATTCCGAACTCCGGGGTCCTGCCTGTATCTCCCCTCCCCCAACACCGCGCTGAGCCAGGACTCTCGACTGCGTGGCACACAGGGTGTCCCCGGTGACCCGCAGTTGGGGCCCACCAGTTGGCAGACAGGGTGTCTTGTGTTCTGCTGGCACCAGGCCGGGAGCCAACCACCTCTCCGCTGGTTGCCCTGCCATTTTTCTTTGCTGTTGCCGTGCACCCGTCCTTGTCTGGCTGGCACCGCTGGGCTGGATTGGCGCGCCGATGGGTGGTGAGAGCCACCCTCCTGTATCATCTGAGAGCACCCAGTGCCCCCTCCTCGGAGTTGGGGCCCCACACTTTGTTCAGCCCTGCGGTACCCAGAACGCCGGATGCCCCGGTACTCATGACTGCGACCCGTGAGGGCATGAGGTGAGAGTTCCACGTTGGCCAAGGTGAGGCCATGGTTGGTGTTGGGTCGATGCCATGCTTCAGTTGTTCATGGCGGTCATTGGTGCACAGAGTCATTCGTCCATTCCGTGCAGCACGCTGGGCATTGCACTCGTGATGAGGTACATGACGCGCAGAGTGCAGCACGCTCAGGTGCACTGTGCCTGGAGCAATGCTCTGGTGCTGGTGGATCAGTTCTGCCCTGTGGCCAGTGTCGGCATGGTATATGTGATCACTCACATTCCTCTGCATTGAACGGACTCATCCCGACCTGCCCAGTGCACCGCTTCTTCATGGGAGTGTCAGGGTCACCCGTATTTGCTGGTCCGACCCCATGGTGGTTGGGCTCAGTGGAACGGTAGCGATATCCCCAAAGCCCACGGTGGCCTGGTCCTTTGACCTAATGGCACGCCGGGAGATGTTGGCAGGCAGGGCCACCAACTCCTTGGTCCTCAGATGGTCTGATGGGGGACCTTCGTGGCAGGGTGTCGAGGCCACTTGCGGGGCCGGCAAGTGTCTTCCATGTTAGGGTGTCCTGTTTCCCCCATGCTCTGTCACTCCAGTGTGCAGTGCACAGGGCTTGGGATGCAGAAATGTCGCAGCTCAGGGTTCCGATGCTCACACGGTGTAAGTCCCCTGTCCAACACAGCGCCGGCTTGTGTTGTGCACTGCCGCACTCGATCAACCAGTTGCTATCCATTGTGCCCCAGGTCACTTCTTCAGGCAGAAGCGCGCGCCCGTGGCAGTGGGACACACGTGACAGGGCGACGCTGGTGATGTGGCACTGAGGGTGGAGCGGGCAGCCACATGTTCCTTGTTCCGCTCTTCTCACATGGGTGTTGGAGCCCTTCTTTGTTGACTTCGCTGGGCTGGGCTCATTGAAAAGGCCCCTTTTTATCTCCAGCTCATTAGGCCCACCGCATGCAGCATTCCAGGCACTGATGACACCAATGCCAACGTGCCTTGCACTTCAGATCTTGGATTGGAAAAGCTCTGGGCTCGTAGTTTTACATTATTTAACTGCCCCCTGGCCTGGGATCCTACTAAGGCCTCTATCATCACAGTTCCAACACAGGATTGCTAGATTGTTCTCCTCGCCAATCACTGCAGGGCCATGTTTACACTTTCGCTTCTCCGACCCTCTAGAGCTGCAGGGATTTGCATCTATCTGCGGCCCAGGATCTCGAAGAGCAACGGGTTATTTTTCTGTCGCTCGGACACAGAGCCTTCCTGCTTTCTCCCCTCCAGCCTGGCCCCGGCTGACATGGAGCATCAGGCACCTTTCCAGCTCTGACATAGCGCGCCTTCCATTCACCCCCATGCGGCCCGAGATCACTGTGGGGACACCAGCACATCGACACTGCAGGGGTGTCCCGAACCAGCATGAGGCGCTTCGATTCACACTGCCCTGCCGGCCAAGTAAGCTTGTTGGATGATGGGTCGGGGATCTTTCTCCGGCGACATGTTCTTGGTTCTACATGGCTGTCCAAAGCCATTTGCTGTTGTCGCCATCTGAGCACGGAGTGCGCAGAGGGCCATCGCCATCACCTCCTGCTCCGACATGGAGCGCCTCAAAATGTGCTTCTGGGTGGCCTGGAATCGCACCGCCAGCGGCCTGGAAGCTTCCAGCGGACAGCGGGTGTTTCCGTCTGCCGAACACACAGCGCCTCCTTACCGTAACCGCCGGCAAACCCAGGTTGGCTTATCGGGTGCAGCGGACAGCTACTTCCCGCTGACAGGGGCGAGGGCCAGGTTGGACTCTCGCCTCCCTCTTCCTTTGGGGCATGGAACCACTGCCCTCTCCCCAGCGGGAGACCCTCTTCCATCGCGGCATTGGTCGCTCGACTTCTTTTCTCTTCTCGGCGAGGGAGTCGCAGGGGTTGGGCTGACTCCCTCTTCTCTGCTAGCGGCATCAGCCGCCCGATATCTTCTTGGGGCATGGCCTGCCTCATCACGGCACATGCCGGTCAGTAGGCATCCACTGGGGGTAGGGACCACCAGTTCTTCACTTTGTCGCCTTTTCCTGTTGCAGGGCGCAGGCATGCTCCGCCCCCAGCCGCACGAGCACCCTCCTTGGAGGGCCGCGGCCAGGGCAGAGGCATGCAGGGCACATCCACTCACTGCAGCGGTGGCCTGCCGCTCCACCTCCTTGCGGCTGCGGCCGCGTTATTCTTCTGTCTCCGGTGCCAGGAGATGCTGCACCAGAGAGGGGTGGGCCAGGAAGGGCTGCAAATGAGACAAACACCCCGGCCACACGAGCACCCTCCTGAGAGGGCCCCGGCCAGGAAAATCCAATTGGCATTCTTCCCGCATCGGCTTCTTGTTGCGTGGCGATGTATGCCACATGCCGCTTTGTTACGGCTTCTGCTCCCCCATGTGCGGCGATGGATGCCGCAAATTGCCTTCATCATCTCCTTGCGGCGGGACGCCGCCGGGTATGTACCTCACCGTGGGGCAGCCCGGGCCTACACCGCCCTTGCCGCGGCAGTGAGGCGCAGGCCACGCGAAGCCGCGGTGGGGCCGAACGCTACTCTTCCAGTGTACCCCACTGCGGGGCAGCCCGGGCCTACACCGGCCAAGCCGCGGCGGTGAGGCGCAGGCCACGCGAAGCCACGGTGGGGCGAACACTCCTCTTCCCCCCCCCATCAGCACTTACAGGCAGCAGGGGTGGCAACACGGACTCGTCGTCCTCATCACCATTGTTGGGGGTCGCCTGCCATGGTCATCACGCAGGCGCCCCTGGGCGCTATCTCTGCTAGCGCCGTGCAGGCCCACTATGTGTGGGGTTGGGGGCCTGCCCTGGACATCCGGCATGGCCCCGTGTGCCATGGGCCTCAGCACCCTGGCGTGGGGTCACAGCCTGCCAGGCCTCTGACTGAGTGGGCCTCGGCTGCCATCCTGGCATGCGGGTCCCTCAGTGTCTGGGCGTGCAGGCCTGTGCTTCCACCTGTAGGCCTGGGGCCTACATTGATAATGAGACACGGACTCAGTCGTTCCTCTTTGGGAGTCTGCAGCCGCTCTGTCTCACGTGCCTGCAGGAGCTCCTTTTATTAGCTTGGGCCATGACACAGTCATGGCCCGTCTTAAAGGGGCAATACACGTGGGAGGAACACATCCCCTTAAAGGGGCCATGCACATGGGAGGGTCACCCATCACAGTGCACATACAGATTGTATGCTTGCGACATGGTATTTAGCTATATTTACGTTTCCCTGTTCTTTTCAATATATTTATTCTTGACAGTATCAACCAAGGTCTCAGTTGCTGCTGAAAAATGAAATTGTTTGCACACAAGAATTTCTGACACATTGGGCCTTTTCAAAAGATGTTTCTTGGTGTGTGATACATTCTGTGCCACTTGTAGAGTGCAGTTTCTCATGGTAGCAAGTAACTACTTACATCCCATAAGTGCATCCTTTTCCTTTTAGCTGGGGAGAAATGCACATCATGAATGAAGCAATGCATTATTCCGGCACCTTTTCACTTCAAATTGAGACCGTCTCCATGTACCTTAATTTATCCCATAGGTAAATCCTCTATGTTTAGAGTTGCTGTTATTCCCCATTATGGAGTCACATGGTACTACATTAGGATTGGAGTAATTATTGCCACAGGTAAAATTGCCATAGGTAATAATTCCTCAATTTCCCCCATCAGCCATATGGTGGGGGTACTCCTGCTATTTTTGTCAAAATATATCCTTTGTCAGAGCAGTATAAATCCATTATTGTCATTTTTTGCAACTACTGCCGAATCAAGGCCCAATGTGGTATCGAGATTATCATGGTAATTACAGATTTTCTACAGATCAGGAAAAAATATATCAATTGTGAATAGTTTTGCACTGTGAATGAATATGTATTGACAAATGTCCATTGCCGCAAGGTATATTAATTGCAAAACACTAGAGGGTACTAGAACATTCAATACAAATAATGAAATGACAATGGGACCCTTTCTTGTAAAAGAAGTATGTTCTGTGCTACCCGAAACAAAGTATGAAAATGCTTTTAATAAGAACGTTCTAAATAAAACATTCACCACAATAAAAGGAAACATATGTGTGTGAATAATTATTGAGAAATACTAATTTTAACTGTCGGGCTCAATTGCTGCAAACTAATACTTTTTTACTTTTTTTTGCAGGTAATCCAGCATGTCGATACCGGTTAAAAATAAATACACGTGGTTAGTGGCAATCACTGTCATTTTCCTGATGAGTGTTATCTGGAACAAGAAGTTAATGCAGGTACAAACACCCTGGACTCGGTATTATGCAGTTACTGGAGGACCGCCTCCTTGAGACTTGGATTTGTATTTATTGAGCAGATAATGTGTTTCACCCATAAACACAAAGCAAAGATACTGTATTTGGGACAATCCTAAAAAAAGTGTATTAGAATAGAGGTGACAGGTGGTGTAAAACTGACCAGTTGGTTAAATGGAATACAACAGTAAAGAGGACAGGGACAAGACAAGTCACAACACAGGCCGCAGTACCAAGGAAGTAATAGGTACAGCTTTCAAAATACAGAAGGGGGAGGGGGGAAATGTGTTGGTAAACTGAGGGATTGCATAAGTGGCTCATGAGGTGATGGTTAAGTAATGATTTAATACTGGATAGTAGGGGAGGTTTTGACATGGGGGTAGTACATTGCAGTAGTGTTGGGTGAGGTAGGAGATGGAGCAAAAGCTAGATGATGTGCAGGGCAGAAGGGGAGCCGAGAAATTGGGGATGGTGCCACAGTAGAAGTTGCATGGAGGGGAGGAGTGGGATAAAGTGTATGCCAGGTATGTGGGTGCAAGACCATGCCGTGATTTGAAGACTAGAAGCTGGAATTTGAGTAGGTAATGGTTTTGCAAAGAGAGCCACTGGCATGGAGGTGGAATGAAGTGGGAGAAGAGCAGGGACGATTCCAAAGGGTATTGGTGGTGCAGTCTAATATTTCGTCAAGCAGAGAAAAGGAATAGAGGGGTGGCACAGGAGGTGGCTGGCACGATAGTCAAGGCTACATGGTATAAGAGTTAGTATTAAGGTTTTGGTGGATGACAGGTGAGGAGTGGGTAGATGGTTCGGATATTAGGACAGTTAATCCTAGCCTCAGTGAAAGTGGTATTAATGAAGTGATGAAGACTGAGGTTGCTATCAAAACGTATGTACGGTTTTGTGCCTTAGGGCAGGAGTAGAAGTTGTCAGGTTAGAAAGAGCAGAAGGGGGGAGGCATTGCAAGAATGGAGGTAGCTTACTTTGGTTTTGAAAGAGTTAAGCAGAAGAAAACAAAGTTGTATCTAGTAATTGATAGCAGAGAGGCGGTCATTAATGGCTATGTTGAGGTTCTGACTCAGAGTAGGGAAGGAGAAGAAGATTTGTGTATCTTTTGCAAAGACGTGATGGGCAAACCGAAAGGAGGAGAAAAGTTGACCAATGGAGGAGATTTAGAGGGGGTGAAGATGAAAGGGCCAAGGACAGAGACTTGCAGGACAACAACAGGAAGGGACATTGGGTTGGTGGAGATGAGTTCCAGTCTATGGAGAAGGAACAATCGAAATGGTAGGAAGCCATCACACTGAGAAGTGCACTAGATTTTAGGGTTGGAGAAGGTCTGTGTAATAGTCGGGTTGTCCACCATTTTGAAGGCAATTAAGAGGTTGTGAAGGATTAGAAAAGAGGAGAGATTATGATGGCTAGCAGAGGTCTGGAAATTATAGATATGGTTAATGGCTTTTTCTGTAGAGTGGTGGCTGCTGTATTCAGATTGGAAAGGATCAAGGATGTTGTTAGTAGTCAGATAAGATTGTGTTTAAGAAGAGTACATGAGGATTTTAGAGCAGTGAGGGAGGAGGGAAACGGGCCAATTGCTTGGTTGTTTGGGTCGGTCAAGGGATTGGTAGAACAGTAGTTACCTTGAAGAATGCTGTCATGATGCCTGCCCCCGGAAGACCAGACCAGGCCCAGCAGCCCCTGAAGCAGGCATCATGCCACTTGGAGCATGCCCAAAAGCCCCAGTTAGGTGCTTTTTGGGTGCAGTCCTGGCACCTGTGGTGCCAGGCTCATAAAGATAAAGTCAGTCCTGGCGCCATGGGCGCCAGGCTCATTATTTATAACTTACCTGAAGCAGACCATGCTGCATACTCATCTGAGGCAGACCATGCTGCATGAAGACTCAAGCCAAATGAGGCTTAGGAGGGACTATTTTACTGAAGGGACTATTTTGTTACTTGGGTGGGGCTGTGGAAGAATACTTACCTGGATCTTCTTCCAAGGCTATTTAAACCACGCCCGGACAGCCACACATGCTTCGCGTTATTCTGCTTGCTGCAGCTTAACGCTCACTGTGTTTTCAGCAGCTCCAGTCTTCAGCCACGCCCTCTTCAGTCCTGGGACTCCTGAAACAAGAAGACAAAAGGATAAAGGTTAGAACAGGAGTTTTAACTTTAATCCTTACCTGAATCCTGATCCATTTCGCCACGGAATTGAAAGACAGAAGTCTTTGAAGCATTGCTTTGCATTTCTACGGCGCCGCGCTGAACTCACCTGCTTGGTGGTACTTCAGCATTCCATCACGCTCTCTCCATCTCGCAGCCGCCCTCCGATACCTAAGGAGACAAAGACAGCAAGGTGAGCAAGGGGACTCTCTCTAAGGCCATACAAGCTACCCCCTAGGACTTACCTAATTACCACGGGAGGTACTCACCTCATTTCGGGTCGGCGCAGTCAACTCTGCTTCACCGCCGTACCCCGGCCCCTAAGGGGAGAAAGCAATGACAATACCAGATACCCCCCCCCCCACAAAACTTACCTGATTTACCACAGGGGTCTCACCTCATCTCGGGTCGGCACAGTCAACTCTGCTTCAACGCCGTACCCCGGCCCCTAAGGGGAAAAACACAATAGACTTACCTGAATCTTACCGAGTGCCATTTGGAAATCTTCGAGTGGATTAATCGGCAACCTGCAAGGAATCGGATAGAGTGAAGAGCAGATGTTTGAACTCTTATGAACAATTGGACTTTAGAGTCAATACTGGAACTCACCAATTCCTCTACGCCAGTGAAGTAACTGGTCATCAACGCGCCCCTGCGGTCGACGCAGGATGGAGAGCTCATCCTTCCAAACCATCAGGTGAGACTAAGGAGGGGACATCAAGAGTGATCAGTGGGAAGACAACGGGAGTGGGGAAGGTGGGTTGACACTCAATTCCACGGGTGGTTAATTCCTCTTCTCCTTTGCAGAAGAATATTCTTGCGAGCCAGACAAACTAGGCTGAGCGGGCCAGTCCAGTCAGTCATCTCGGCGCTACACGTCATGCTGGTGGAAATAACAGCGGCCCAGTTCCGGTCGACGCCCCCGTGGGAACCAGGTGAGCGTAACAGAACGCGAAGCCTACCCACAAATACCCACCTGGGCGTCATGGAGTCCTCGGAAACTGATCAGTTGGCCCAATTATTAGGGGAATTAAGGGCGAAGTGCATTCCGCCCGCCAAGAAACCAATGCCCTCAGGAGGGAACTGATAGTGCCAAAAGAACGAACTGATGAGTTAGCCAGACAACTATTACAGAGCTAGGCTGGACAAACACCTCTACCAGGACTTTGGGCAAGTCCAGCTCCTGTACCATCGAGTAACCCGGTGCAGATAAATTTACCTGGGGCCGTTCCTTTGGCTCCGCCTGAACGCTTTGCCGGAGACCCAAAAGGGTTTGCAACATTCATGAATCAATGCTGCTTGCACTTTTTATGTAGACCTGGAGCTTTCCCAAACGATCAGGCCAAGGTAGCGTTTGTACTGTCATATCTCAGCGGTAGTGCGGCGGATTGGTCCATTCCACTAGATTTCCAGGGTTTTCGAACAAGCATGGAAAGACTATTCGTCCAACACTCCCGAGGACAGGCTTTGGACAATGAACTTTTATCCCTACGTCAAGGTAACCAGGATCTTTTATCTTACATTGCAACTTTCAATAGATTAGTAGTGGAAACCGAATGGCCTGAAGCCAAGCGAATCACATTATTCCATCGAGGACTTCGAGGAGAACTCAAAGATGTTTTGGCCCAAATCGTGAACCCGCCTCAAGACTGCTGAATATATAGATCTAGTGGTCCAGCTCGATCACAGACTTCAAACCAGGAAGGCTGACCGAACCAAGTTTGAGAACAGGGTGTTGGTTAAAACCCACGTAAGCTCCAAGGGAGTAGATGTCTCAGAACCAATGCAAATCGGGGGGGTTAAAGGACCCCTAACCCAAAAGGACAGAGATAGAAGACGGCAACTGCAATTATGTTTATATTGCGGAACTGCTGGTCATTTTCTTCGGAACTGCCCTGTAAAACCACCCAAGAAAGTTATAGGAGCAGCAGACGGAAACCATGTGAAATCTGACTCGGGAAACGACCACGCCCGGCAAGCGTAGAGGTCTGCTTGCCGAGCTTAAAGAAGGACACTCTGACCGCGCATTTCACCATACCCATGGTCCTTGTAGATCCAGAGCAGCCATCACGCATGCACGCGGTAAAGGCGTACGTAGACAGTGGAGCCATAGGAAATTACTTGGACTGGGAATTGGCTACCAGGATGAATCTATCTCTCACCCGCAAGACCACGGGCGATGTTGTCACCACTGTAGATGGAACTGAAATTGCCTCTGGACCTGTAACTCATTCCACTGCAGAGATGACATTGCTGAGTCAAGATGGGCACCGAGAGGCTATGATGTTTGACTTAATCAAGGCCCCACAGTTTCAGCTGATACTGGGGATACCTTGGTTGGAAAAACATAATCCCTGTATTGATTGGAGAGAAGAAGAGACTAACCTTCCCAGAATGTGCTCACACCTGCTACCCAAGGAAAACTCAAAACTCAGTCCTGGCCCCAGTAATTCCAGTAGCCATGCAATTACCTGTTGAATACCAAGACTTTCAGGATGTCTTCCAAAAGGAACAGGCAAACACCTTACCACCTCACAGATCGTATGATTGTCAAATAGATCTTGTACCTGGAGCACAACCACCTTGCAGCAGAATCTATGCCCTTACGGAACCCGAAAATCTTCATTTGCGCCAGTACCTAGACCAGTACCTTGCTAATGGCTTCATTCGCCCGTCCAAATCCCCTGCATCTTCAGCTTTGTTCTTCGTACCGAAAAAGGAAGGCGACCTTAGAACATGTATAGACTACCGCGCACTGAATCAGATAACCATCAAGAATCGATACCCACTGCCTTTGATCCCAGAACTACTAGACCAGGTGAAGGACGCTTGTATATACACGAAACTAGACCTTCGGGGGGCATATCATCTGGTACGTGTCAAAGAGGGTGACGAATGGAAGACTGCTTTTCGCACCAAGTACGGACTATTTGAGTACCACGTGATGCCCTTCGGACTATGCAATGCACCAGCAGCCTTCCAGTTCTTCATGAACGATGTCCTCCGAGAGCTTATCGACGTTTGTGTGGTCGTTTACATTGACGACATCTTAGTATACTCTTTATCAGAATCTGAGCATGTAAAACACGTCCGAGCAGTCCTAGAGAAGTTACGCCACCATAAATTATATGCTAAACTGGAAAAATGCATCTTCCACACTACGGAAGTGGAATTCCTTGGATTTATTCTGACCCCGAGAGGAATCCGGATGGATACACGAAAAGTGGATGCCATTCTTAATTGGCCTTCGCCAAGTTCAATCAAAGGAGTTCAAAGCATGCTTGGCTTTGCCAATTTCTACCGCAGGTTTATCCCGGACTTCTCGCACATTGTTCATCCCATCACAACACTATTGCGAAAAAACAAACGCTTTGTGTGGACAGAGGAAGCCGAGAACGCCTTCCAAGAGTTAAAAGCTAAATTCACATCTGCTCCTATATTAAGACACCCGCGCCCCGAGCTTCCCTACATAGTGGAAACAGATGCATCCAGTTCAGCCATGGAAGCAGTCCTTTCCCAAAAGGATCCCGAAACTAACCAGCTTCACCCAGTGGCGTTCTGGTCAAGAAAATTTTCAGCCCCCGAATTAAACTATGCCATAACCGACAAGGAGCTGCTGGCCATCAAGTCCGCCTTCAAGACTTGGCGGCACTATCTACTGGGTGCCAGACATACCATCACGGTCATCACCGATCACCACAACTTACAATACCTAAAGACAGCCAAAGCCCAATCTTCGCGCCGACTCCGTTGGGCATTGTTCTTCGCCGAGTTTGATTTTGTAATAACCTATCGACCAGGTTGTAAGAATGGTAAAGCAGACGCCTTGTCCCGGATTGCAATGGGAGAAGCAGAAATAACTTCAGAACCCGTACCCATAATTCCGGAACAGAGAATCCTGGGCCTGACTTCCATACAGACACTGGAGAACATTCAAAACAAGATCCACCAACTCTTTGATTCCGTTGCCCTACAGGACTGGGCAAAGAAAGGTCCAGAGTACTCTGTCATCGATGATTTACCTTATTACCAAGGCCGGCTATTTTTACCGCAAAAGGAACTACAGGAACTTGTCATTTCCCATTACCATGACCCCTTAATAGAAGGGCATCCGGGTATTGCAAAAACCGAAGCTAAAATTAGGAAGCAATTTTGGTGGCCTACCTGGCGAAAGGATGTCAAGTCATTTGTCATGTCTTGTGGCATTTGTGCACAAAATAAAGGGCAAAAGAAAAAACCTGCTGGATTATTGCAACCATTAGACATACCACCTACTCCTTGGCATACCTTGTCATTAGACTTCATCACAGATTTACCCCCGTACCAAGGTTACAATACCATTCTAGTTATTGTAGATCTTTTTTCTAAAATGGCCCACTTCATTCCTTAAAAGGGATACCTTCAGCTTCAATCCTGGCCAAGGAATTCCTTGAAAATGTTGTCCGCCTGCATGGCTTTCCTTCAGTGTTAATTTCAGATCGGGGCAGTCAATTCATTTAACATTTTTGGAGGAAATGCTGCCAACTGGCACAAATTGATGTTAGGCTTTCGACCAGTCACCACCCTCAGACCGACGGTCAAACGGAGAGGACCAACCAGACTCTTGAACAGTACCTCCCTTGTATGCTACATCAGTCTGAGGGGAATTGGAAAGACATTCTGTGGATCGCAGAGTATGCGTACAATAATTCCGTACACTCAGGACCTGGACAAAGTCCTTTTTTTACCAATTATGGGCACGATCCTCGAACCTCGGATTTGGACTCTCCCCAGCATTTAGAGATGCCCGCAGTGGACCATCTCCACGCTGTTATTACACAAGCCTTTAAAGAAGCAACCATCCATTTGCAAAAGGCTAAGGAAAAATACAAAAGGGATGCGGATCAGCACAGAAGTAAAGCTCCTCAATACCAAATAGGGGACCAAGTATGGTTAGCCACTAAGGACTTACCACTCAAGGGGACTCGGACCTTTAACCCCAGGTATTTGGGACCTTTTTCTGTCAAGGCAATTATTAACCCAGTGGCCGTCAAGTTGGACCTACCTGCTCATATGCGAATCCATCCCGTTTTCCACGTGTCTCTTTTAAAGCCAGTGCAACCAGGAACAAGGCTAACCACTCCACCTGAACCTATCCTCATAGACGGGGAGCCCGAGTTCAAAGTCAAGAATATTTTGGACTCAAAAAGAGTGAGATCAAAACTCTTTTACCTAATTGACTGGAAAGGTTATGGTCCACAGGAAAGGTCTTGGGAACCTAGTGACCACGTGCATGCACCTCGTTTAGTTAAGAGGTTCCATCGGGAATTTCCAGACAAACCACGGCCAAGGGGGAGAACGACTTTAGGAGGGGCCTTGAGGGGGAGTGCTGTCATGATGCCTGCCCCCGGAAGACCAGACCAGGCCCAGCAGCCCCGGAAGCAGGCATCATGCCACTTGGAGCATGCCCAAAAGCCCCAGTTAGGGGCTGTTTGGGTGCAGTCCTGGCGCCTATGGCGCCAGGCATATAAAGATAAAGTCAGTCCTGGCGCCATGGGCGCCAGGCTCATTATTGATAACTTACCTGAAGCAGACCATGCTGCACACTCACCTGAGGCAGACCATGCTGCATGAAGACTCAAGCCAAATGAGGCTTAGGAGGGACTATTTTACTGAAGGGACTATTTTGTTACTTGGGTGGGGCTGTGGAAGAATACTTACCTGGATCTTCTTCCAAGGCTATTTAAACCACGCCCGGACAGCCACACGTGCTTCGCGTTATTCTGCTTGCTGCAGCGTAACGCTCACCGTGTTTTCAGCAGCTCCAGTCTTCAGCCACGCCCGCTTCAGTCCTGGGACTCCTGAAACAAGAAGACAAAAGGATAAAGGTTAGAACAGCAGTTTTAACTTTAATCCTTACCTGAATCCTGATCCATTTCGCCACAAAATTGAAAGACAGAAGTCTTTGAAGCATCGCTTCGCATTTCTACAGCGCCGCGCTGAACTCACCTGCTTGGTGGTACTTCAGCATTCCATCACGCTCTCTCCATCTCGCAGCCGCCCTCCGACACCTAAAGAGACAAAGACAGCAAGGTGAGCAAGGGGACTCTCTAAGGCCATACAAGCTACCCCCTAGGACTTACCTAATTACCACGGGAGGTACTCACCTCATTTCGGGTCGGCGCAGTCAACTCTGCTTCACCGCCGTACCCCGGCCCCTAAGGGGAGAAAGCAAGGACAATACCAGTTACCCCCCCCACAAAACTTACCTGATTTACCACGGGGGTCTCACCTCATCTCGGGTCGGCACAGTCAACTCTGCTTCAACGCTGTACCCCGGCCCCTAAGGGGAAAAACACAATAGACTTACCTGAATCTTACCGAGTGCCATTTGGAAATCTTCGAGTGGATTAATCGGCAACCTGCAAGGAATCGGATAGAGTGAAGAGCAGACATTTGAACTCTTATGAACAATTGGACTTTAGAGTCAATACTGGAAATCACCAATTCCTCTACGCCAGTGAAGTAACTGGTCATCAACGCACCCCTGCGGTTGACGCAGGATGGAGAGCTCATCCTTCCAAACCATCATGTGAGACTAAGGAGGGGACATCAAGAGTGATCAGTGGGAAGACAACGGGAGTGGGGAAGGTGGGTTGACACTCAATTCCACGGGTGGTTAATTCCTCTTCTCCTTTGCAGAAGAATATTCTTGCGAGCCAGACAAACTAGGCTGAGCGGGCCAGTCCAGTCAGTCATCTCGGCGCTACACATCACGCTGGTGGAAATAACAGCGGCCCAGTTCCGGTCGACGCCCCCGTGGGAACCAGGTGAGCGTAACAAATGCAGAAATATTTGGTTGAAGAAGGTAAAGAGATGGAAGCATATCCATATATCATTGGATGCAAGTCCCATGATCATCTGCAGTGCAGAGTGCTCCAAAGAGGTACATGAGGGGTTGGCTGACCTCAGGATGGATGCCAGCTAAGTGGGAGAGGCTGGGAGGAATGAGCACAATTGATTAGTAGTAGTGATGGATGGGGGTGGGAAAAATAAGTAGGGGAGGACAGAGAGAGGAGAGCCATGTGGGTGTCATGGAGCTTTTTGAAAAAAGTAAATTTAATGAACCATGCATGATGAAAATAAAACTAGACCACTAGTTAAAGATACAACCCATTCTCTCTGAGTCTTAAGTGGTTTTACAAACTAAGTGACGTTGAAATTCTCCAAATATGCAATTATCCTATCTCTCATGCAGTCAGAACTTGGGGCATGCATTCCTTGCCTGAACATTTTTTAGTGGCATTGAAGAACCACATTGTACAGTAGGCACTAGCAGCTGGTGAGTCGCAGGAGAGCACCAGCACCCTTCATGTAGCAAGAACTGTCAAGAGGAGTACGATTTAAAGTAATGGTAATTACTGGTAAGTCATCAGGCCAGGAATGGTCTAGTGGTAATGCACTTAAGCTAGATGGAAGTTTGTAAAGTGTCAGATTATTGGGGCATTGTTTCTATTTTCACTCTCTTACTTCAATGTTGCATGAAGTACTTGGTAAATAGAAGTTTAGGGCCTCATTATGTTTTACCACTCCAGGAGATCTGATTCCAAAACATTTCAACTCTGTCTGCTATTTGTGTAGGGAATTACCTCCAAATAAAAACATGGGATCATGTGGCATTACCACCTATAGCATTAAAATGGAGTCGCATGCGCACTGCATGCAGTAACAGTAAATAGGTTTACTGGTATTGCCAGGGGAAATATTGCCAATCTCGTAATGAGACTTAGGGCCTCATTACGACCCTAGCAGTAAGGAGTGAACGGCGCCGTAAAAGGTGCCGGCGCCTTTCACCCCGTACCGCCGCATTACGAGTTCCCCTCGCGGGACACGGTAAAACCAGACGTGCTTACCGGGTCCCACCAAGGGAAGAGGGAGCAAACAACGGGCCATCTCATAATGGCCCGTTGTTTGCTCCCTCTCCCATTCCCATTCATCCCTATGGGGGCTGAAATGGGAATGGGGAAGGACTGTGTCCGGGTCCTTGGAGGGAGGAATTACCGGGCCTTCCAAACTCATTCCGAGGGCCCGGACCCCGACGAGATTTCGGCGGCAGCCATGCCGACAATAGCGGCATGGTTACCGCCGAACTCGTAATGAGGGCCTTAGACCCTGAGCATAGTTGACCGTTTTAGTTTGTGCCTTTTTTCCTTTTTTGTTTGTGCCATCACTTTTGTGCCAGTTTTCATTTTCCATCAGTTTTCTTCAATTGCCTTTTTTATGATGTTAAACGTTCCTGCAGGTGACATTCTTAGCCTCTTTTTCTTCCTTTCAGTTTTCCAGTCTGAGGGGAAATGATCAGTCATGCCAAACTTTCAAAGAGGAGCAAACCGCGACTTCAGTGCCGGAAGGAGCACAGACGTCAGTGAAGGCACAAGCAAAGATTTCAGTGACGGCACCACCCACTGAACTTCAATTAAACATTAGAAACATTTTTGAAAAAATAGAGCGTTCCTTACCAAAGGTCACAATGACCAATTGGAAAACTTCGACAAGTGGCAAAAATAGCAAAGGTTTCATAGCGAATCCCAAAGACAAATACTGCGTTGGCGATGTGTTGACTGTGCAGTATGACATGTACGACCACTTTGGCAACAGGAAGACCTATGGAGGGGACTTCCTGAGGCCAAGAATATTTACACCAGAAGTCAATGCAGGAGCGACTGGAAAGGTGGAAGATTTTAACAATGGCACCTACCATATACATTTTACCCTATCCTGGGAGGGCAAAGTTAGGGTTTCCACTCAGTTATTTCATCCAAGTGAAGGAATGGCGGCTCTGTGGAGATCAAAGCATGCGAGTTTGGGGGTCCTAAGTTTCCAGGGTCGTTTTAAAAGTGCAACTGCAGAAGCCATCACTGAATGTGGCTTTAAACTGGAGACAGATAAGGAGGTGTGCGAGTACATTGACCAGAGAGATGAAGAAGCTTATTACTGCATCAAGCCCCCCAATCTGCCCTGCGGCTCCTTGAATGACATGAGGGCAGTGGACTTGCACAGTTCACATCTCAGTGCAGAGGAACGACCGCTTTTTGAGAGGTATGCATCCATACGAAGGGCTACACGCTTTGGTGGTAACAGTAAACACGGGCAGAATTTGCAAATATCACCTGTTTTACAGCGAGAATGATGTAAGGGGTATCTACCAGGTGCACTATTCCTAGGAATGTCGCATGAAGTAAATATCGCCTGATTCTTAGGACAAATGCATGATGAAAAGTTCTCCAATTTAATCTCCAATTTAATCCCGGCCTAAAAGGAGGTAACAATTCTAAATGGCCCCTCCAGGTTTGATTATTGTCCTTCATGCTGTGTGGACCCTTTTGAGGGTGTGAAAGGTCCACTTTCTGAAAACTGTACAGTGGCAGCAAGGTGTACTGCTGTGCACCACACGTTGCCACTATTGAGACGCGGGTGAAAAGGGATCACATCTGGTTATAAAATAATGCCTGCAGACTTTCATAACTATTGTAGGCAGAATGTGTGGAACTCTGCATCTATTACTGCCAACCTGGCAGATTTATCACCATCCCTGTGATTCCGAGAAATGTCTGAATGTGGTCATGATAATTACTGCATGCAGCAAGTCTTGGGGAATTATTTATAATACGGGATTTAGCTGTTAAAAGCAAAAACTCCTTTATATTCTGAATGATAAACAAGGTGAACACGGTCGGTGCCATTAGAAATATACATTAGGCCAAATGTAAAGATTGTTCAGTTGTTTTGAATTTTACTGAACAGATGTTTTATTGTATATTTTTAACTTTTCATTATAGGTCTAACATTGGAGTCGAGATCACCCGCAACTTTGAGTCGATTGATGTTCATGAATGTAATTGTGAGTGCACATGTATTTACAATTATTTTGGCGAATTTAAATGATATGAAATATCGTAGTTCTGGAAATCACTAGCTACACCTGAAAGGCTTAACCCTGCAGACTAGTTGCAACAAATCACTGTTATTTTTACGTCCATTTGGAGCAGTTAAACGTTTTAACATTGTTGCCCTCCTGCCTTTCTGAATTTTTGAAACACTGTACGATTCCAGCGTTGTTTTATGTACCTATTAAGTGACCTAACACAATGGGCCTCATTACAAGTTTGCCGATCTGGAAACAGTACTGGTAAACTTGCCGGTACCGTTGTTTCCGGACCGGCATACTACGACTTTTGCAAGCGCGTGCCTTTCAGAATGGCACCCGCTCGCAGAACTAGACGGATGCACCGGCACCATTCGCGAATGGTGCCGTTGCATCCGTCCAACCCATTCCCATTGAGTCCAATGGGACTCAAATGGGAATGGGGAGTAATATTTTCTGGCGCCCGGGAATGGGCAATTACGGGGTCCGCCGGGGCTGTAATGCCCCTGTAATTGCCTATTCCCCGGTGCCGGAAAATTCAGGGCTCCGGCGGCAACCGTGCTGGTATTTACCGGCACGACTACCAACAGGGTCGTAATGACCCCCAATGTATATAATAACGGAGAACCTGATGGCCAACTATATTGCCTATTAAGCCCATGATGTGTCTGTCGTTCATTGGGTGGAACGAGTTTGTATTTGAGTAAGCAAGATTAAGGGCTTCATTGTGAGTTTGGTGGTAGAGGGAAAACAACGGGTATTTCCAAATACCACCTGTTTTTGGCTCTGGCTAATTACGTGTTGGGTAGGAAAACATCCTGCTTGTGAGAAGAGGCTTTACCTTCACAAAAAAGTAGCAGTAATGGTGCTGACAGTATTACTGTTATGGTAATACCACCCCTCCCCAATTAAGTCCCACTTCAGATGAGGAGCAACAAACCTCCCGAATCGAGAAGTGATTTCCCATTGCCACTGGTGGTACTGGCAATGAGGTTTGCAAATACCACCAAACTCGTAGTGATGCCCACATTCTTGTAAACTTAATTCTGCTCCAGGTTCTCACTTATGGGCATGCTCGCTCTAATAGTGAAAGGACGATTTAAAACAGGCACCATCTGTTTCCTTAAGTTACCCTAGTGCCCTAAAACAAACCGATATTCTTTACTTGAAATTGCACAAGGGCAGAATCTGTAAAAGTAACAAAGTTCTGCATTGGCATTAGGGCAAACCTTGCCATGGTGGAAAAATGCATTGAAAAAAATGTTTGCTGCACTAAGACAATTATTGTCCTACGGCCTATACCAAAATTGCACTTGCACGTGTGCACAATATCTGTAATATGGTCCTAGAATTTGAAAGTTAAAATGTGTAAAGCGTGTAGGACAAGATTGTGGGACAAAGTTTGACTCTCTATGTGAAAATGAGAAATATATATCTCTGTAACATGTTTACTCTTGATGGCTCTCTACTTGTTGCAATACATGTTTTGAAATATCTACAGTATATATTCAAAAGTATACATTTCTGAAAACATGGATCTGAATTATGATTTTGAAAACCATTTTTAGCAGTGAGAAATAAGGATGTCCCTAACTACAGAGGACAAGGGAGTAAGTATTAATCGGGGTCATTACGAGGTTGATGGTCGGGAAACAATGGTACTGGTAAGCTTGCTGATATCATTATTTCCGGACCGGCAAACTACGAGTTCTGTGAGCTGGTGCCTTTCAGCCCGCCAGGTTTAACCTGACGGGCTGAAAGGCACCCGCTCGCAGATCTACTTGGATGCACTGGCACCATTCATGAATGGTGCTGGTCTATCCGTCCAACCCATTCCCATTGAGTCCAATGGGACTCAAATGGGAATGAGGAGTAATATTTTCCGGCGCCGGCAATGAGGAATACTGGGACCGCTGGGGCTGTAACGCCCCAGTAAGTCCACATTGCCGGGCGCCAGAAAAAAATATGACTCAGACGGCAGCCATGCCATTTTTCCCAGCACGGCTACCGCCAGAGTCATAATGAGGTCCAATTCTCTTTAATAACAGCACTCTGCACCACCATGACAGATAAGCCTCTTCAAATCGAAAGTGAGAAAAAGGCAAAAATATTTAATTCAGAACACACTGAAGCAGTATTACCTCAACTGATGACTGGGACAAAGAAGGGCAGAGGTTAGGTCATCATAGAGTTAAGCTAGGAAGCAACAAAGAATCAATGATCCTCATTTTGAGGTTAGACATATTTCCTTTAGAAACAATGACCAATTCAAATAATGTTACCACAAGCACTAAAAAGAAGGGTCCACATGATTAAAGTTATGCAGACCCTTCAGCTATTCCCAATTATGGAGTCCCATAGAACTCCAATGGAATTACATATTATTATATGTAGGAATGTTTGTGTGAATATCCTCCACACAAAAGCAGAAAACACTACATTTGGCGATGCAGTAAACGTGGCAGTGCTCCCGTTACCACCACTTTTTATTGCACCGCCATCTCTAAAAGATGCTATTTGCAGGCAAATGGACGATACAGAAGTTTCCAGAAGCTTCCCATAACTATTATCAGGTATGATGCCCCCAAACACGCCACTTTCATCATATATATTTCCCTGACAGGCTGCCTTCACCGAATGGTAGCCTTTCAGGGAACGCTGCCTGCACAATAAGCTAAAGAGGGTGATTGGGGAGGTGGGAATGCGTGTGTGTGCACGAATGGATGTGTGTGTGGTGCGTGCATGTGTTTAGGAATGTTTACAGCTTTGGGAACAGGAGGGTGGGTTGGGAGTCTGGGCGTGGCAAGGGTATCCTTGCAAAACAAACAACAGGATCTGGGGGGAGGAGGACAGAGGATGGAACAGGGGTTACGGGGGGGATGTACCTCGCATTGGGGGTGGCAAGTAAAGGAGCACACCAAGGGAATGATGTTTGCCTGCAGTGCTGAAAATGACCTGCATGGAAACCTATTCATTGACCCTAGCCCCATTTTACAGATCCCAGCTGCTTCCTAGCTCAGTTTGCACTAGAGGAAAATCGATACATACCACAGGAAGCTGTTGGTAAGGACAGAGGGTCTTCCCACCCCCCAAGGCCGTACCGAATGAAAAATAAATGCTAAGAGAGCACATTCAGGGAGCAGGGGGGGAGAGGAATTCACATAGAGGAAGGTGCGTGACCACCTTAGTGCATGCATTATAAGCTATATGGTAAATGCAGTTGGGAACGCTATCTTGGCGAACGGCAGCCATCTTAGAATGTAGGCCCAGGCACGACAAACAGCATTATGTGTGTTAGTAATAGATCCCTTGCATGAGCGCAAACACCACCCCTACCCTGGCCAGGGTTCGGAGATCCAGAAAATCCTCCATTGTGCTAGAAGTTACAGGCCCTCACGCCCTGGGAAGAATTACGCCTTGCAATGCCATGAGAAGGGAGCAGAGCGCCTCTTGACAGTACCATCCCACGGAATAGATAGCAAGGCCCTCCTGCCCCCAATGATCCCAACATACAAAATACAGCTTTGCAATGCTTTCATCATGAGACCTGTTCATGCCACAGCACCATCCAAACCCAGACCACCGACCATAAAACCTTTACACCCCTCGATCGATCACTAATATTAGAAGGCAAGACTATTGCGCCTTCAGAAATGGGTCATGTGATTTGTGCAGCGAGGTACAGGGTGGCGTCAAATTATAGCCTAAAACGAGGGTGGAGGACCTTGGGAGTTGCTGATCTGTCTGGTAGCGATTTGGAGCATGTGAGTGAGTGTAACCCTGGCTCTCCCCCCAGGCTTATCCCTGTGTATACCAGGTGCATTGTTACAACGATAAATAACATTGTTTTTGCCAGCAGCTAATTAATTGTTAGGCCAGCTTCACCACGGATAACGAGCCCAGTGACGCCCACGTGGACAAAGATGGACAGATGAAGACAGACCAATGGCCTGGCATTGCATATGGAGCCTACCCTGCATGTATAGGGCTCTTCCAATCCATATTGTAGAATTGTACTATATGTAATTACATCAGTGATGTCATGCTGCACATGCCTATGGAGACCGGAACACTCGGCGGCCTCACAACAATCTTCCTGTCCCTGTCTCATTCCTTTTCCCACCATCTGGCCCTTGGGGCCAACCAGGCTCAACAGAACCTTCCTGCTCTTGTTATCTAAAAGATGGTTCTCTCCCTTCATCTTGGTCCTTCCATCGCCACTTGATGTTCTTTCTTCTTCAGTCACCTCTCCAAAAACTACCACCTCAACTACCTTGGTCTTGGCTCCCAGTTACTAACTCAAGCCCTCCTCCTTCTTTGGGCGTGGTCTTCTCCTCGGTATCCCCTACTCTCGTTGGTGTCATGCTTCCAGCCTCATCGCTGACATCTCCATCATGTGATGTTCTTTCCTCCACATGTCACTCACTCCCTCCTGATGTTGTTTCCTCTGTATCACTTCCGGTCTGTGAGGTTATCACCTCCAACGTCCCCTTTGGGTTCTTGACTCCCTCCTGCCTCCTGATTCGTATCACAACCTGTTGATTTTCACTCCCGGGTCCTGATACATCACATGTTCCTGCAACCATCCTGCTGATGTTTCCAATTCACTCCATCACCTTCTTAACTCTCACCTCCTTCTCTTTTGTTATCCCCACCTCCATTGATAATACCTCCTGTCCACTCCTTTCACCCGAGGTTACCACCTCCTCCTTCTCCTCTTAGCCCAGAGCACCACCTCGTTTCCACTCTTTCCCTCTGCTATTATAACTTCCTGCTTCACCCTCTTAACTCTACCTCCTCCTGCTCTCCACTGCTGCCACATCTACACCCTCCTCGATCCTTCCCATCTCTGCTTCTTCCACCACTCTCCAGTTTCCAGCCTTCTCCAAACATGCCTCCTTCTACTGCTACACATCTTGATCAATTGGGCTGTGTTCATTTATACTGT
Organism: Ambystoma mexicanum; assembly: GCF_040938575.1. Taxonomy (NCBI): domain Eukaryota; kingdom Metazoa; phylum Chordata; class Amphibia; order Caudata; family Ambystomatidae; genus Ambystoma; species Ambystoma mexicanum. The sequence continues at coordinate 233,204,785 of NC_090931.1, forward strand.
GTCCTCTGCTCCCCCAGGATTGCACTTACAGTGAGGGTCGACACCTGCTCCTTATAAGTGAGTGCCAGCTGGGATTGGCTGTTTAGAGCACATAGGCATACTTTGGGATAAAGGGGCTGGACCAAATCCATCACAGGTTTGTCCACCATTTCGAAAGTTCCATTTTCCTCTTTGCCCCTCATGTGTCGCTTCAGGTAGGCATGGTCTCTTCCGAGAAGCGGCCTGGAAGCCTCCATCAGTGTGGGTGTCGCGTCAGGGTCATGCAAAACAAAATTCTACAATTAGAAAGCAAAGTCACAGAGTTGGAGGATAGAAACTGCAGAGACAATCTCTTTTTTTTATGGAATTCCTGAAAAACCTGAAGGTGATGATCCCATAAAATTCCTAACAGACTGGATCACTTCCACTTTTGGTATCACTTTCTTTACACCATTAGAGCTACAATAGGCTCATAGAATCAGACCTTGCTTACAAGAACTGACTCCTCTCCAAGACCTTTCATAGCATGCTTTCTTTTACACCAACAGGCAAGGCAAATTCTTCAAGCAACCAGGACAAATTCTCCTATTCTTTTCAAAATAAAACAATTTTTGTTTCTCCAGATTTCTCTAGTGCCACGGCCAGCTAAAAGAAAGATATTGCTTGACATGAGACCCACTCTTAAATCGCTTAATATCAGATATAGTCTATTAGACCCAGCAAGAATGAACATTACCATTCCTGATGCTCCTACTAAAGAATTCTCAGATCCAGATGATCTTTATAACTTACTCCAAGCTCTACAATCTACTCCGATGGATACATCTTCTCCAAAAACTATGGCTAAACCTTCTTCATTGGATTCACAAATTCCGTTGTCAACCTTCAGAATTTCTAAAAACCAACATATCAAGTATACTCCCAAACATAGTGTTAAGGATTTCAATCAGGCGATACACTCTGCTCTCGGCCTAGTGTACATCGCAATGGAAAAACATATTTGATATATAGATTCAATTATTTGAAAGATGTACCACTCGTATCATAACCTTTACTTAAAAATACCCCCGGTCACGCTGGACCAGGAATCAGGCTGGTTTGTAAAAGGTATTATTTATTTATTTAATATCAAAATCACAATATATATTTTAATAGGTTCACAACAATCACCAATGGGGTGACAGAACACTGAATAATATCTTTAATACCATAGGACTAAGTAATGAGCAAAACAAATGCAGCACAGAAAATAATACTTTTGTGTTGGTTTCAGATCAGATAGCACTATGGTTAGAAATTCCCCCTGCAACACACCTCCACCCACCAATAAGCACATTTAAATAAAGGTGAGGAGATAGCAGGTATTCAGAAATAGTACAGACCAAACAGTGTCTAACTTTTCCTACCCCCCCTTACACAGAAAGAGAAAAACAAAGTGGGCTTTTCAACTGTCAGGATGACGTTTAAAGTGGCTGAGCAAGAACTCTAAATGTGTGGAAAAATGCTTACATTATTAGAAATTCCTACGGGAGCCGCTTTGAACAGTTGCACACAATCACGAGCAGTGATTTAGTCCAAAGAAAACATTTGAAATCTTAACGTCCAGGTCAGAAACAAATGGAAGCTATTTCACACGTGTAAACATTTCTCAAAATGAGAATTCGCTGCAAACTTTTCTGTGTGCGATATTCGCGATAACGGGAGAATCACACTGTTTTCAAATGTGTACAAGTAGGAGTTGAAATTTTGTTTCTATCACAAAAATAAGGGGGTTATAGAGGTTTTACTAAAGGTTGTTTTTGCGAGATATGTGCGAGAATGGAAAGAGGCTTCAGTTTTAAAATCAGAAAAATATTGACTATGGACTACAGCAGCCAAGCTAAGCCACCAGGATGGCACAACCCAAGAGTCAGGAGTGATTTGCGACTCAATCCTGGTTCCTCGATGTCCACCTTGAAGCGCTAGGCTGGTCACTCGAATTAAATTAATAGATCAAAGTTGAGAAAATGACTAGGAAAGGATGTTTTTACAGATAGACAGAATAAGATTTCACTACAGGTTTATACAATGTTACTGATTATCGAAGTAAGGATAAGTCAGAGGTTAGCAGGGGACAAGATAATGCATGGTAATCAACAGTTTCTAGCTTCCTGTTAATACTCACAAAACAAATGATTTTAAGATTTTGGACCGTCAGGATCGTGGACCATTGAATCGGATCTATCTGGGACAGATAGCTGGGCACATCGGACTGGACGGGGTCACCAAGCCTCTCTGGTCACAGCATGGCAAAAGGACTGCACGGGATCTGCCCTTCTTGGTTCTGAGGATATTTCAATTCAGCAGGCAAGCATTAACAGCACACCCTGCTGTATTATGATGCTTCCAATAGGCTTTTGGGATTCTTTTCTAGAATTTAAGGCCTAGCTGTGAATGGTTCAGCTATGCATAGGCCTTTGCTTTGCCAGGTTTCTGGAGTCTGGAACAAGGAAGATGTACATTTCAGCAGCAGAGCACTCCGCCAGCGGTCAGGAGATAGAAAAGTTGCAGAAGTCCTATGTGTTGTCAGCTGTCTCTATTTATTCTATAGAATGATAGCACAAAAGGGGAGTATTGGGGCGGCTCAGCTAAGCTTGCCCCTGTGAAAGGCGATTGGGTCAGAGTTTACTCTCTGCCTTGATAGGAGGAGAGAAACAGAGTATCATCTTTATGGTATAATTTTATGATGCTGAGAATCCACCCCTAGCCACTGGAACACAAAGTCTAATTTTGGCCAAGTACATATTTAAACATGTACAACCTCTATAAAAATCACATACACAGATTGCATATTTTATGGAGTATCTACTCCTCAAAATCCCCCAGCTTTGCGACTTTGTTTCATCTGCCTACAAAATGTTGTCAATTTTGTAATGAGAAGAGGTTCCAATATTTCTGTAAATGTCCAGAAATATGCACGTTTACCATGGGAACGTGGGTATAAAGTTTCACAATTCTAGCTGAAATACAGTCCCCATAAACCCACATTTATTGCCATTCCTGTTCAGAATAAGCTACACAGTTGTACTAAGTTTTCAAAGGTAGTGCTAAAAATTAGGTTAATCTGCCATTTTCATATTTTGCACCCCTTCTGATAATAAGTTATGCACCTTTTGACAATGTCCCTTACATATCCTGTTAACACCAAATGGTCAGTATCTGTCACTCCTTGAAGCATGTGGTTGCCCCCTCCTTTGGAATTTTCTTCTGTCAGCCAGGAGCTTCCTGGGCTGCAGCAGTTTTATGACCCTTCACACCTTCCATAGCCTGGGTTGGAGGATGTCCATTGTTTAGCCCTGGGATAACCAGCAATTAGCACCTGCCCTTGAGTTTCAGCTGAGAGGAAGGCCCTCCTTCTGAGAGAAACCTGCTTTTCCAGTTCTAGCAGCTCAGCCAGGTTTCATTTAATTGTTAAATTATTTTGGCTTTACTTTAGCACAAAACAAACTTGTTGCATCAAATAACAGATAGAATTCTCATTCAAGATTTTAAACATATGGGATCAAAAACAACTACAATATGGGTTACTATAAGTAACAGGCCTCTTATATTGCAAACATTTGACTTTCAGTTTATAACATGTTAAAGTTTAATCAGGAAGGCCCCTGACAGCTGTCATCACAAGTAGCCCTCTGCTGCACAGAGATTTTTTTACAGATCCACAGGCAGGCCACTTTTGCTGTGGAGATCTCTTTATGCTCTTAGCCTTTCAGGACCTTGTAAGTTCACAGTGATTCCTTAAACTAAGTGAATTGTAGCACCCAGCGAGAATTGTGAATATTTGGAAGGTGTTCTGTACCCGCATTCTGAATTTTCAGCAGCAATGAAAAGGTGATTTAACACAAAATTAAGAATTCATTTAGCAAAGCACTGCTTTTTCCTTCTGCACCCCACTTTCAATTGTTTTACAGCCCAGTGACACATTTCAGTAGTGAGAGCTCTATTCCCCCACTAACAACATGTCTGGCATATTGGGCAGCCATCTTTTTGTGCGTTGAAAAATGCGATTTTCAGGGGTTTTGGCGCACACAAGGGTTTTGCAGCCATTTTGCTGTTTACGGCACCACCATGACAGAGTGATGCAGCATAGCAGAGCAAAAGTGGGTCAATACATCCCACAGTAGTAGATCAACTTTGTCGATCCCATCAAAGATTCCAAAGGCCTCAAGTCATGCGAGAGACAAATCTAGATTTCCAATAAAATCATGGGATCCTTCATTCACTTCCTTACAAACCTGATTGCTTTACTCTTTCATTTTTCATATTATTGATATGATAGTTATATCCAATTTCACATTCTACCTAGTTTTATCCATGTTTTATAATACGATTTATCTTGGTGTGTTTTAAATCTCTTTTATCGACATTGTTAATCTCTCTTTTGCTCCCACCTTTCTTAGCTGTGCTTATTCCATCTTCACTCTCGACATCCCCTATGCTACTCATATGTATTTGTTCATCAACTGATTTTATCTCAATATTTTGGTCATTACTTATTCACGAATATCATCTTTTACTCATAACTTACATTTCTGTATATATTTTCTTTGTATGTCATGTTCCCGCCCTTCTGTTCTTTCCCCTTTGTTCCAGGTTCTCAATTGAACTCAGCAATATATATTCTGTTTGTTTATTAGCATTCTTATTACTGTACACAAGAAGTTATGTTTATGATAATATTTTAATCTCATATATTACCACAGTTAAGACTTTCTTAATGGTTTCTTATGATTATTAAACTCACTACTTGGAATGTGAAAGGACTAGGCCACCCTATAAAGCGTAACATGATTTCTCTATTGACTAAACAAAAATCTGATATTATTTGCCTCAAAAAACCCATTTATGTTCAGATCAGGAGAATTTAAAGATTAAAGCCCCCTGTATCAGCCATACCTTTTTTGCAAATGTTTTGGAAAGGAAACCAGTATTTCTATTTTAATTAATAAGAGTTGAAATTTCACTTTAGTCAATGAAGAAAAAGATCCAGAAGGCAGATAGATCATTGTAGAAGCTGTCATTAATAAGCTTCCTGCCACTTTTATCAACATGTATGGTTGTAATGCCCCTAATCCTCCTTTTTGGTCCTCTCTTCTTATTAAACTTGCACAGAAAACTTCAGACATGTTAATCGTATGTGGTGACATGAATCCAATTGTCGATTTTTTACTTGAAGTCTTCATCAAATTTTATGCATTCTAAATATCGATCCAGCTTCTTAAATCTAATACAAAATCTAAACTTAATTGATTCCTGGCGTTACTGTCATCCTGACTCATCAGACTTTATGTTTTATTCCCCTCCTCACCAGTCTTTCTCTAGACTGGACTACATCTTTGTTAATTCACCAGTAGCTGCCTCTATCTTAAACTCTAATATTGATCTCATTACCATTTCAGATCATGCCCCTGTTTCCACTGTTAGTGAATGGTCTCCTATCAATAAACTTTCACCTAGAAGGAGATTTAATTCATACCTTTTTAACGATCAATCTTTTATTGATAAAACCAACTCCTTTATTAAATATTTTTTCTTTAACAATCTCCCGGAACATACATCAATAAACAACAACTGGGATGTATTTAAAGCTTCCTTCCGAGGGTTCATAATCCATAATCCATAATCGAGTTTGTAGCTATCAAAAAGAAACAATTTGAATATACCAATGATTCCCCTTTAACGTCAATCAAAGAGCTCAAGAAATAATATTATGAAAATCCTAACTCTGATACTCTGAAAACCCTGATGACTAAATGCTACACATTTTAATAAAACATGTACAGACAAAGCTGCTAATTCCATTCTTAGATCCAAAACTAAACTTTATAATAATTCCAATAAAGCTGGCAAAATGTTAGCTTCATAGCTTAAGAAGAAGAAAGAAAATCTCTCATAACCAATATAATTTCTCCTGAAGGTGCCAGACTGACCAACCCTAAGGACATTAACAAGGCTTATCTTAATTTTTATTCTGAATTATATTCCTATGACTCCTCCATCGATAATGAAAATATAAAATCCTTCCATCTTACTAATAAAAACAATAATAACACTAACATAATAGATTTTTCTTCACTTAACTCACCCATTTCTATCTCTGAAATCAAACGGGCCATTCTTAATCTTAAACCTAACAAAGCCCTTGGTCCTGATGGATTTACTTTAGATTTTTACAAAACATTCATTGATTCAATTGCTCCTAAACTCTTAGACTTGTATTCCCACTTTGTCACAAAAGGACAAAGCCCAGAATAATTTAGTGAAGCTTTTCTTATTCTTTTCCCTAAGCCAGATAAAGATACTTCAATTATCAAAAATGACCGACCCATCTCTCTTATTAATTCACACTAAAACATATATGCTAAAATTCTTGCAAAATGTTTAGAAACCTTCCTTCCCAAACGTGTACATGCTGATCAATCTGGCTTTATTAAAGGACGTCATGCCTCATCTAATTCTAGACAATTGTTTAACATCATAGCACACTCCCAACTCTCAAATGATCCCTTAGTTCCCCCTCAATCAATTTAGTTAAAATGCTTTACTCCTCACCTACTACTAGGATTCTTATTAATAATTCCCTGTCCTCCTCTTTTAAAATTGGAAGAGGTACTCGTCAAGGATACCCTCTATCCCCTTTATTGTTCAATCTCGCCTTGGGACCCCTTCTACAGAACATCTGACTTACCTCTTTAATTAAAGGAATATCTATAAACAATATAGAAGGCAAGCTTTCTGCTTGCGCAGATGATATTCTAATCTATCTTTCTGACCCTGCTCCTTCAATATCAAATTTAATTTCCACTATTAATGACTAATCTGCCGTCTCTGGATACAAATTAAACCTTGATAAATCAGAAGTTATGCCCCTTACGTATGTGTGTAATAGTGCCAATATCCCCTTATCTGGTCTATCATGGCAACCATCACATATCAAATACTTAGGTCTTTAAATTGCTAAGGACATCTATACCACTATTAATCTTAACACTAACTATTTAATTGAGAAAGTCACAGAATTAACTGAAAGATGGTCACCTCTATTTCTCTCGTGGTGGGATCGTCTAGACACTATCAACATGATGATTATTCCCATAATCTTATATTCATTTTCCACGATTCCCATCTCAATTCAATCCTCATTTTACAAAAGAATTGACTGATTACTTCTTAAATTTCCCTGGAACCATAAAATGCCTTGAATTGCTTCCAATAAACTAAAACTTCCTAAATCTTCTGGTGGAGTTAAATTTCCTAATTTCCAAATTTATCCTAAAGCTTTTGTACTGAAACAACTCGCCACCTTCAAACATTACGAATCTCACCTTGATAATGCCCCTCTTTCGATCAATATTGAAGCTAGCATTATTTCTCCACTTCCTTATCTGATTTTCTTATCACATCTTCTTGGCCCAATATTTCTTCCTATACAACAATTCACTTCTTTAAGACTATTTGGAATACACTCCCTGCTAATTAAAATCAATCCAGGAAACTTTTTTCTATTGTTTAATTAGCAAAACTCCACTCAATCTAACCTTCTGACTATATACAGATGGTGCACATCAGGGATTATATTCATCAAACAGCTATTACAAAATTCAGTAGCAATTCCCTTCCTGTTGATTTGCTCACAATACAATATTCCCACTTCGGATCTCTCCTTCTACACGTCCCTAATCATATCTATCACTAAATCTCTTTCTACCTTTAAACAAGAATCTCCTCCTTTTTTAAATCTCTTAATTAACAATTCCTCTATTAAGGCTACAAAGTTTTATTAATTTCTTATTGACCGTCCTTACCCCTAGTACACTTAACCTCAGCACCATTATACAGTGGGGAATAGATTGAAATCTTCAGCCACCCATAGAAAATTGGATACAAATTTGGAAGACATGTCAATCCACCTCTCCTACCTCTAATCTCACCCAAACTTACTTTTTTATTTTTCACCAAGCTTTTCTCACTCCTTCCCGCATTGCCAAAAGTATTGCTGGTGTATCTAACAAATGTTGGTCTTGTCATGAATCAAATGCTGATTTCACTAATTTAATCTTCAATTGTAAGACATATACAGCCAGGAATTGTAAAGTTCTTGGACTCAAAGAGATACCACTCTGACACATTACTCAGAATTATACCCTTGATACAGGAGGTATCATGTTAATGTATTTAATATGACCCCCTATCTTCTGAGGGCTCTTATTTTCATTAAACAAGCTAAAGGAAAAGCAGATATAATATAACTTAACATCACACCTATGAACAACATTACCATGTGTGGCCGAAGAGCATTTTTGAATAGATAAATAATAGAACAAGTGGTGGTTTTAACAGCACTATAACAGCATGTATAACCTTTATGTCTCAGGGCGCTATGCTACACTGTACTACACACCATCAGTCTAAATGCGCTTAGCAAGTCCCCACCCATTACTCACGTTTAGAGCAGAACCTGCTTCACATGAAACAGCACCTTCTGAGGTTTTCGAGTTCTGTTTAGCTGGGCCTGGCTGTCTCTTTCCTGCTGCTGCTCTGCTCAGGGCTCCTCTGCTCTGTACTCTTCCCCAGCCCCGCAGGACTCGATGGACAGGCAAGTCTGCTGATGTTGCCTCTTTCTTCTCCTTTTCTTGTGCCTTATATGTATGAAGGAACATGGTTTCCCTGCCCGTGTGCATGCGTTATATAAGCTATCTGGAAGAATAAGGCTTAGAGCTCAGCGTGACACTGTGCTCAACGAGTTTAGGTCGCCTATGTAAGGCACCATTAGGTGGGTGTTTGCACCTGTCAGTGAGTTTTTTACTCGTTCAGTGACTGCTTCCACTGTATTCTATGGCCCTTGGCTTTGCGAAGAGACAGTTCTGTCACTTGTTACTTCTTAGCCTTGCAGAAATGCACCATGCTTCTATTCCTGTCTGCCTATTTCCTGTCCGTGAATCCTTATGAGATATAACCCTCAATGGTGTGAAGTCAGCACTCGCACCTACTGAAACAGGCAGCTCTCTGTCGTTTGTGGTTTGCTCATCTGCCAGAACAGGAAAGGACCACTTCCTTGGCTTTGGTTAGGCCAAGAAATATTCTTCCAGCAAGCGTTCACAATTGCCTTCTGTGTAAAATGTGTGCTGTATGTTTGACGACCATTCTTCTGCTATCAATGGCTGCAGGCATGCATGACATGTGAAAAAAGCTGTCATCTACATTTGTCATTGTTTCACTGGCTACAGGCCGCATGGGATGTGTAAATCTGTCTTTAATTAGGCTTGTTTTCATGTAAGCACCCCAGATAGATGGGACTTCTTAGAGATGACCGTAGCATTGCTAATAATACCTATCATGATAAGCGGACCGTGCAAAAATATTTTTTCTAAAAAGCTTTTTTAATAATAACCAAGATAGGTGGAAGATGGCCCATCAGGAAATCCATATCCCCATCCATTGCAGAACGGTGGTCTTCGATTGGCTAAGGTTATCACACTGTCAGGGATTGGGCAACTGGGAGGGCTACCCGTTGAATCGCTATTCACTTACTTGGAAACACCAGCCAACAAGTTAAATAACATGTATGCAACTCTACTGATAAGGGGAGGCTTAAATACCATCCAATGTCGCACATACCAATTTCCTGAATTGGTTTTAACACATACAAGTCATGTCAACTGGTTTGGAGGCAATCTAGTTTATCCACAAACAAAAGCTAGACATGGACCATTAGCCACACCCAACCTGTCACTAGAATTTTTAGCCTGGTTTCATCCAAACCGAAGATGCCCCTTTTTACTAACAGACTATCAGCTACCGGCTGCACATTTTGACACTGCACGTATCCTTGTATTGCAATATGCTGCACAGCATGGCATAGCGCATGCCCATCAGTCACAAGGACAGATAGAATCAGGAGTGCAGCTACAGACACTGAGAATTTTATTAGGGTCATGCCCTTCCAGAAATGAGGAGATACCCAATTGGTATTCATAAAAGCTAGGACAACTGCAAGCCGCCTATCCCCAGGTTACAGCATAGGCATAGGGCACTAGCCATGTTCCTTCCCTCTGGCTGCACACCACCCTTAGCAAGCTGTGACAGCTGGATCTCAATTTATAGCTGCTTTTATTTACAGCTGATGGGCACTCGTCTATCACATCTTTAGCATCAATATTGGCAGACATTATGGGAACACAGAACGCGCCTGCCACCATGAGCTAAGACTTGTCCATTGGATCCAATAATTATCAAATGTTTGAGAGCATAATTCTAAACCTATTAAAAGGCAAGCCTGCAAGGTTAGAGGTTCATAGAAAATGGTCCCAGTTAAATGAGCAAGAAAAAAAGGGGGCAATTTGGGGACATAGTGACATCCACTTATCAATCACTAGGCAGAGTTCACCTAGGCAGGAGACATGCAGAGGCACAGAAGAAGGCTAGCAAGGATAGCATGCCAGACAAGGAGACACACCAGGAAGGGATACCCTCAAAAGGAAGGGGATTGTTTCAAGTTTTCAAGGTAAAAGGGGTGGTGGAACACACAGACAACAGCTTTCAATGATAGAGGAACAAAAATACCCATAGCATGAACCAAAGAATGAGAAAACTAGGAGATAGGAATGCCCCGCAGGGGCAAGGCACTCACAGGGGTAGACGACCCAAAGGTGTGAGTCTAGAAATTACCATACCAAAGCATAGATGGTATATTATGTTGGCCATAAACCAATTGCATCATATGCCCTACATCGCCAAATATAGAATCATCAGCAGAACCATAGAGCGTCCATTTTGTGTCCGCAAGATCCGCCATTTTCCTTGCCTTTCAGTAAAAAAAAAAATGCTTTGCAAAATGTATTTCATTCCGTTCTGCTCTTACACAAAGCAAGGCCACAAGTTACATGTTGAGAGACCGGCCCAGACAGAAATGTCAAGCAGTACAGAAATACATTGTTTTCCTCCCTCACAAGGCATTGAAGGCGAGCAGAGAGGCATTTAATCACCAAGCCAGGTGCCGGCCGGTCTCGCTGAAACTGCAGAAACAGTCGGTTAAAGGGATGAATTATACTTTCCTAGCAGCCGCCTTTTTGGGGCCTTCTTAGATCAGGCTGACCCATAGTTCACAAATAGAAACTAGACGATAGCATGCTTTGGAATGTGTCTCTCCTACGAACACAATTTGCTCACTAAACAAGTGCTTTGTGTTCTCCATAACAAAGAATCATGTCTGCGTACTGCAAATTGCAAAAGTTGCAATTAATGTAGATACGAAAGAAACGTGTCATAATTGTCAATGATCGAATCCTAGCTCTAGAAGCTACATTATGGGCGGTTTTGATGTGTCACAAAAAGATTGTCTGATTGGCTTTTTGTATATATGATACTGTTGTAGAATGTTCGCTCTCTTGCGTCACACGAGGTCTGGGTGACACACGTTGCGAGACGTGAGACCCGGTCGGCCGACTGAGAATATTTGCTTTGCAATAAACCCTAGTTATTGGGAATTGAACCTTGTGTCTGTCGTATCAGTTTGTGTATGGTGATTGTGCCTTTTTTTCCATGCGCGAGGGTCTTCAGGGCCTAGCAAGGGGGCAGTCCCATTTTAGACCAACAGACTATGATTTCAGAGACAGAAAACAAATGAGAAGTCCACAAAAGTATGGCACTGATGAGAGTTCCCCTCATTCCTCGCAGGCAAGGATGCCAGACCGTTTTAAAACTGAGGCGAAGGACGTGAAAGTTGAGAAAAAAACACACTGCAGCCCTGCAAGTTTTATAGAATGCAGAGTGTACACCCTCATCAAATCATTCCCAAGACTAAGCGACACACTGACTGGATAGAGGTCCTGTTAGACTCTGGGTCTGATATTTCCATATTCGAATGCACCCACAAGTGTGGGATGTCTCAACCCACTGTCCAGGCCCTGCAACATTACTGAGCATTCCTGGCAGCAGAAACCTCAGAAATGGCCAATGGAAAGCATGCTCCTCGCTAAAAATCACCCAAAATTGTGCAGTAAACATCTGAAAAATAGGCCGCCATCCACTTTTGCCTATGTCAGTGGTAACACAGGAGACCACTGCCAAAACCCACCATTGGGCTACCCACAAAGTAGCCTGAAATCACTTGAAAAAGCAATGCTGATTGCCAAAAAGAAACACAGAGCTGTTTGGAAATCCGTTTTTTAGATTGTCAAAAATGTGCAAAAATCATGGCTTACAAACCACCTAAAAGATCTAACCTCCTTTTTGGGTGTTCCACATTATTCTACTGCAAGAATCCACATAAATACAATGTCAGCAAGAATCATACGTTATCAGAACAAAATCCTCTTTAAAGATTGCTTGCTGAAAGAAATCTGTCAAAAATGGGTGTAGTACCGTTACTCACATCTGTCAGAAGCTGGCGATTTAAAACTTATCATGTGTAAAGTTGAACATTGAACTCAAACTATGCCAAAGAAGAGATTTCCATCAAAATGCCATATAAGAGTGCCACACATTGATTTTCATGTTGAAAAAGGACTGGAAGTAAAGATGGGTTTGCTTATTTTAAATTTATAAATGTATTTATTTCACAAGGAACTATGTTACAATTGACCAGAAGGTAACCTGATTCAGTTAAAACTTCCAAGAGGACTTCTTCCCCTGAGAATCTCACCCCTTGTTCATTCCCACCAAAAGGAGAGCATTTCGCATTGGCAGGTTAATCAAACGGGGAGGAGATTTCCCCCGCTGCCCAGACCAAGAAAAAATGGATTCCTTGGGCTGAATAGGAATGCTAACTTGGGTGTGACTGACAACAACACTGCTCCGGCAGGAAGGCAGGCCATGTGACCCTCTGACTCAGCCCAGCTCTGGAGGCGGGTCAGACTGAAATTGTTGATTGAATGTATGTTTTAGAAAAATGCTTATTGCAAAGTGTGCTGAACTGACAAAAATATGAAACTTAGAGAGTGCTAAATGAGAAATTTGCTCACAGTTTAAGACTAAGTTGGAATCTGTGCGATGTTCTGATTCTGAACCCCAGAAATTATTCATATTGTAGCCATGGTGTTTATGTTAGGAACATGAAAAATGACAGGAACGTGCCCAGAGGGGACGTGCATGCATGTATAAAAATTGGTGCAGAACAAACATTGAGAAACCCACCAAAAGCGCAAAAAAGTTGTCATTTATGAACCATAGCTCGCAGGAAGATGGGAGTTGAACAGAAATGTAGCATAGGCAATCTGTCATGTAATTATGTATTTTGAACAACTGGTGTATCTTGTAAATATGTTTTTTTGGGAAAAATAGAGTTTCTATGTAAAACCAAAGGGGAGGGATTTCCTTTGGACCATAAAAACAGCATCACTCTGACACCTGATGACACACTGCTCCTGTCTCAAATCAGGAGAGGGGAAATTCTCTGACCTATCAGTTCCTTAGAGGGTAGGGCATACTAGAATCAGCCTTCTCACCCACTTTGGAAATACATAAATATGGACTGCTGAGGACAGGCAGGGAGACACACACTTTCCACTCCTCAACTGATTTCTTGGTGAAGCACCCTGCAGGAAGATCCAGGCTCCAGACAGAGATCCAGAGACCAGACTCTAGAACCAAACTCTAGAACTTTGATGCAGAGGGGCCTAACCCAAGAAGCTGAACCCTTTTTCAGCAGGTCTCAGAGTCTTTTGCAACCTGATTCTAACTCCTAAACTTCCAAGGGGCACCACAAAATCCAACAGCCTGGCTGAGCTGTTTTGCTGTTCTAGCTAAGAACCTCGTGCTAGAACCAAGATCCAGACCCATAGAGCAGAGCTGTACCCAGAACCAACCCGTCAGATCCAGTCCAAGAGGCCACGCAGACCAGAGGGCCTTGCTGAGAACAGAACCCAGTGCCCTGAATCCTGTCCGGTGGCGAGAGAATCCCAGCCAAACCCTTGACCAGATATTTGATGGGCCCATTCCATTCCAAAGCCATAGGAGTGAGCATTTAGTCTAGAACTGTCCATAGTCATCTCTTAGTTTAAAGTAATCCTATTCAATCCATTTCAACCTATCCAGAACTGCATTATAGAATCTTGTGGCCATCCTGAACTCTTGTCATTATATAGTCTGTGATAATTGTAGCAATAATCATCTTTGCACTTATATTTTCTGAATAAAGTCAAGTGTCCTGGCGCACAACAATCAGAGTGGAAGGCACCCTGTTCTGGTGGTTGCCCCATTGGGTATCTTGTACTTTCATAGCTCCTTAGTATAAGTCCATCTTAGTTCTAATCTTTAAAGTGCAACCTTTCATTTTGAAATCCTGATTCTGTTTCTGAAAAATCTACCTTCACAAAAACCTCTAACTTTTGAACCGCACGTCCTAGAAATGAAATCTAAATGTCAGCTTTCGAACGCACCCCAAACATTCCAATTCCTTATAGTCTTGTCGTAAGCGCGTTTCCAACACGCGGAAAAGTTGCCGCTGATTTCGCATTTGGCTAAATTTCATTCCATAGAAAAAACACTATTTCTTGCTTTCAACTTCTGAATTTCTTTTACATCTGCTCATCATTCTATAATCATTGCTAGTGTTGACCTGGACAAATCCACAGCAACTCTCAATAGTTCTGAATCCATTTAGTGAATTAAAAGTATTTTTACAATGTTTCCCATTCATTGCAAATCACATTTAAAAGCATTTTGACCTGTTTAAAATCAGCCCTGTTTCTCTCTGCTTGCTGAGGGGAAGTGGGATTGAAACTGCAATTGTTGATTATTCATGATACCTGTGTGCCCTCGTTCCATCTCTTCATATTGCATGTTGGGGGGAGTGAGTAATAACAGGGAGAAAGAGTGATTATATTGTTTTTGAATGAAGTCATATCCAGTTTTATTTCTGTGTTGCATTTCTTCCTATCATTGCATTCCTTGAACCCACACAAAGTTATTCTCTGCTACACTATTGCTCCTATATCTACTCCTAATTGATTAAAGTGATTGTCGATATTGTAATATTACCCATTGCTGATCATTGTTCGTATTCATAAGTGTGATATTCAAATATGATTCATATTCATAAGAGTGTAATCTATATATTGTTTCATTCTTCAAATAAATCTTTTAATTTGCAAAACAAACCTATTTCTTGGTTCAGTGAGACTGGGGGAATTCAAAGAGAGGGGCGTTATATAAGGGTACCTCATCCAGAATTAAACGAACTTTGACATAAAAATATATAAATAAGGGTTTTCATTGGGCATCCCATACTAGGCATTGACTTCGTTGGAGTGCTGAATTGAAATTACTTACACAAGGCACTGTTGGAACATACCAAAGCATGCAGAAATGCACAATGTAAGACAGAGGCAGTCCAAAACCAACACAGTTCTGGACTTCTAGCCAATTTACACAGATGCAAATGTAAAACAAACCTTGATCTAGGCAACAGGTATTTCACACAACACAAGTATAGAAAGGCAGAAATACACTGCATTCACTTATAAGGGAACGCAGTTCCAATTCACTAGAATAATGCAGGGGTATAAGAATTCCCCCAGCACATTCACAAGTATAATACAGTTTGCTGGCAGACATTCCAAACTATTGCCAACATCACCCCTGAGAATCTCAATTAACTCTTGCAGCAAGAAGACATTGTCATTCAAACATTGTCTGCAAAAGGGTACCTAATTAACTTAAAGAAATCAAGACTAGCTCATCATGAGGTTACCTTCTTATGGTTCACTCTTACAGATGAGGGCAGAGGCTGGTCAGCAGATTTACTTGGGAAGTGTGCCAGGATACAATCTCCTAAAACACTCAGACAATTGCAAGCCATTCTTACGGCTTTTGAATGTTGGCAAATCTTATGTGTCTAATTTTGCCGAGCTAGTGAAACCATTGTATGCTTTGAAAAAAACAAATTTCAAAGCAGCTCATTGGTTGCCAGAGCACACTCACATTTTGCACTATGTGTACTCATTAATGACTCAAACTGGTCCTTTGCAAGACATAAACACAGAAAAAGATTTAGAAATAAACATGTTGGTGGGAGATAATGCTTTCACATACACAGTTTGTAATCTAGGGGAGACTAAACCAATTGCATATAAGTCGCATGTTTATTCCACACTTGAATTAAGATTTACACCTGAGGAAAAGATTACCTCTTCAGTTCAGATGATCATTCAGAAAGAAAGGCCTTTGGCGGTGAATAGAACTATACACATAAATTCACCTTTAATTGCAAGGAATGACAAATTACTCACCGTACTGACTACCTTACTACTAGTCGATAGTTCCCTTTCATCCATACTTGTGGGACATTCTGTCCATCGGGACAGGACCGGAGCACTTTTTAAGAATCACAAATAAAAATGTCCTTTTATTTTTACGTGGGGCCACTGCATGTGACTGTAGCCCAGCCCTCCTGAGCTCAGCCCCACGCATCACATCTTTAGTCCGTTTCTATCGCCAGGTCCTGGACCATTTAGCAACAATAGAGGATACTTATTAGAGGGCACGGCGGGCGGGCTTATGGAAGAAAGGGGGCTATGGACTAGGAGTAAGGTAGTAACTACGGTGAGTAACTTTGTCATACTCCTACGTTCCATCCTATTTCCTCCATACTTGTGGGAGGTTCCCAAGCACAGACCATAGGTATTACGGTGGAAGGAAATTTCCCTTATTAGCACAAATACTGCTTGCCAAATTGGGCATCAGCCCAGGAGCTCAAGTCGAGACAGTAATGTTTGCAAAAAGCCGATGTGGAGGCCCATGTAGCCGCCTTGGCAATGGACTCCCAAGGGATGTACTTTTGGAAGGCAACATCAGCTGCTTTGCCCCAGACCAGATGTGTATGAATGCCCTTTGATGGTTGAAGGCCTTGAATCTTGTAGGCCTCAGAAACACATGAAGCTACCCAGCGGGAGATGGATGCTTTTGTTAGGGAGAATTCTCTGTTTAGGCTGAATTTCCTAACCTAGTGAGTCCCCCAGCAGCTTTGCTGGATTTTTTGGGGTTTATTTTTTTCTCCTGCCAAGAGTGAGACTCTTTTACCCTCACTCTTGGACACGATTTGAGTGTGTTTCTTTGGATCTAGATGTGTTTAATGGGCTATGGGGTCTTTTACCCCATAGGGCTTCATGTGTTTTTGTGATGTGTGTTACACAGCACCCTCAGTGCAGTGACACAGGGGTGTCATAGTGACCCCCCAGTATAGACTCCATACCCTGGGACTGACTACTGTCTCCCAGGGCATGTAAAGTCACCATTGACTTTACTAGTCTTAAATTCTGAACAGAACCAGTACAAACCATCATATTGTGGACGTACTGGCGGGCGCAATTCGATTGCCCCGGGGTCTGTTAGTCGAGGGGGCACATCTCCGTCCCCCCTGATTGAGTTTTGGCTGGTGGCAGTGGATACTACTTTTTATATTCAACCGCAAATATTTTCCTATGGGATTTCCCATTGTTTTAGGCTACTACCTTTATGTAATTATTTACGGTAGCCTCGAACATACCGCCGGTTTATTTAATTAATATTAATTCTCCAGTTGGTATTTTTTGCCAAAACTTGATAAAAAAATGGCGTTTGTGTTCTCTTCTGTGACTCCAACCCAAGTCGAGCCCTTTGTTCCACTTTTTGGCGGGCTTCTCCACAGAAGCCCTCCAAAGTGGTGCCACTCTGTCTGGGGTACTTAGGAGGGGTGGAGGAAAATGTAGGCACCCTGGACTGAGTTGCCTAGGCAACTCAAGTCGCAGTCCATCCTGATTGGCCCAAGTGGTGAGCCGGCCGGCTCACCACTTAGCATGTTTCAGTGACAGCTAGGCTGAGTGAATGGGGGTTTGCTGCATAAAAGCAGGGCTTTGGGGACTGGAACTTCAGAAGTCGCCACAGGACCTAAGAATCCGACGAGGGAGAAGCTGAGCCGACCTGCCACGACACCACTACCGGAGGAGCCCTGCTGGACTGCCTCACCACTTTTCCCAATGACAGAGGAGATCTCCCACCGGAGAGTCTTCTTCCTTTGACTGGTGGGGATAACCAGTTTCACCGTCTTTTCGCTTTCCCAACGTACCTCGTGGCCGCCTTGCCCGTGCCAAGCACCCCGGCAACCGGGATACCACCTTTTACCACGACCGTAAAACAAAGGTACCACCTTTAACCCGGAAAACTCCGCGGCTGGTTTCTGCCCTGGTAGTGCAACGACCTTCATCTTTCCTCCAAGTCGAGATCTTCTCTTACCAGGAACAACTGCCACCGCTGGAGGATCCTTCCCACTTAAGGTACTGTGTCCCGCCTGGCTTCCCTTGCTACCGACTGTACGGGGTAGATTTAGCCCCCGACTTTCGAACATGGTTTAGCCTGGGACTCCCTGGCTAAACTTTCCTAAGCCTCTCTAAACTCTTTTTGAACCCTCTGCAAGACTTTCTAAGCCTAGTGTAACTGTGTGATCTTGGGCGCATTTGTGCTCTGCTCTCTCTAAGAGTGGGCCCAGCCTTTGGACTTTGGCTCACCAGTGACTTTTGCTCTTCTGCCTTGCTTATAGTGGTGTACCTTTCCATATTCTGTCTTTTTCCCCCCCTTTCTCACAAACTTATTGGAGTGCAATCTAGTTAAGCGCTCGCCTCTGTATGAAAATAAGTGGTGTTTTACTGTGACTTATCTGATAAGGAAAAAGGGTGTGTATATATTACAATAATAACTGTCTCTAGAATATTTTACAATAAGAGTGCTGGAGTGTTTCAAACTGTGTGTTTTTAAATACATAATTATATACTTTGATACCAAAGCTCTGGTCAGTGTTTGCTTGTATTATTGTATCTGACTGCCTATTGTGTATACTTTGCATACTGCCTAACTCTTCTTGAGGGAAGTCTGACTGATCAGCCACAGCTACCAGGTAAATCTGGTTGGTACAGACTGCTACCAAGTGGGTTTACTGCCAACACCTGTAGTCTTAAATCTTTTGCAGTGGTCCCTAAGGGAACTGCACAGGTTTCTGCCTAACAGCTTTTGAGGCTGGTTTTCCCTTTTGGGTCAACCAGCTCCTCGTAACAAAGAGTTGTGAGGAGCTTGCGTTTGCTCTTCCTATCGAGGTAGAACTTCACAGCCTGTCTGACGTCTAAGTTGTGCAGGACCCTCTCAGCATCAGAGACCGGGTTCGGGAAGAGCACAACCTTATCATTATGAAAAGTTAGGAACGGATGTTCCACAAAAAGAGCATGAAGCTCACTTATTCGTCTAGTAGATGTTACTGCAATAAAAAAGGCCACTTTCCAAGATGGGTACTTGAGTTTGATATGGCCATGGGTTCAAAAGGCTTATGACATAACGCATTGAGGACCACATTTAGATCCCATTTTGGATGAGGGGCCCAAACAGGCGGAAAAAGATGAAGAAGACGTGCAAAGTGTCTTTTGATGACTGGATTAGCCAGCGAAAAGGAGCAACGTCTGTATACAAGTAAGCCGCAATGGTGGACAATTATATCTCCTGCATGATAAGACATGTATGCCAGAGGATGCAGGTCAGATACAAAGGACAAAACATTGTCGATAGAAGCATGCTTGATATGATATGATAGGTTATATATAACGCGTTTAATACCCAGAGGTTTCTAAGCACTGATCCGGGGATCAAACCTGTGTTGCTCCGTGTTGTCTTGCTTCCAAGGCGAGCACGTTGCCACTGAGCTATCCTCCCAGGACTACTTGAGATCAAGCTCTTTGGCTAGACAGCAACGGCAAAAACTGAACCACTTGCTCCTGTATTGTGCTCTTGTAAAAGGCTTTCTTGCCGCTTTAATTATACGCATGTTGTCCTCAGAGAGGTTGAACTGCACTATCGATCGGAACTCAGGCACCAGGCCACCAAGCTGAACAATTGAGGGGAGGGGTGCCACAACTGGTGATTGCTCTGGTGAAGAAGGACGGAATCTGCAGCAATCGGGGAGGACACTGACAGGTGCTGCAGTTACGAAAACCAGAACCTGGCTGGCCGCCAAAGAGCTATGAAGAGGAGAGTGCAGTTCAATGCACTCCTGAGTTTCCAAAGTGACCGATGAATCAGTGGCAAAGGAGGGAAGGCATAAGCTTTCATGTTGTCCCACAGGATCTTGAGGGCGTCCCCCAAGGAAGACACTCCAAGCCCATCCCTGGAAGCATAAAGAGGAAGTTTCATGTTCAATGATGTCGCAAGAGGGCCACCTCTGGAGTACCCCATTGCTGAAAGATCTTGGTAAGAACATCAGTGATCATCTCCCACTCGTAACTCGCTGCAAATTGGTGGCTGAGGGAGTCTGTAGCCACATTGATGTGACCCGGAATGTGCACAGCATGGAGCCAGATATTGTGTTTGATAGCCCAAATTTCGATAGCAAGGTCCACCAGGAGGGGAGACTTGGTACCCCCCTGTTTGTTGAGGGTTGAAGAACCTTGAGCACCAGAAAAACAGCTAGGAGCTCCAGGTAATTAATATGGAACCGCCTGTCTTGATGCATCCACAAATCATACACCTCGAGGTGATGCAGTGTCGCTCTCCACCCCAGAAGGGAGGAGTCTGCAGCAACCGTCACTTGTGGGCAGGGCTCCAGGAAGGAGGTCTCCACTGAGAGGTTGTTGGCGGATGACCACTATTGAAGATCTGCCATTAAGCAGGATGGGACCGGAATCATCTTGGAATCCGGTTCCATAGCCTGGGACCGCAGCTCTGAAGGGCGAGCTGAGTGTGCCTCATTTTCAGGCGTGCAAGAGGTAGAGCTAACACGCAAGAGGCCATGAGGCCCAAGAGTCTCTGGAAGCACCAGGCCGACATGTGGGAGGAATGCAGGAAGAGCCGGCACATGTTGGAAAGGGCCACAATCCTGTACTCAATCAGGAACACTCTGGTACTGACAGTATCCCAACGGAAACCCAGAAAAATCAGGTCTTGAGCGACCGTCATCGACGATTTCCGCCAGTTCACTGACAGCCCAAGATGGAACAGGAGCTGAAGGAGTGACTGAAGATAAGCCATAGTGGCCTGTGGGCAAGGACTGCGCAGGAGCAAATCATCCAAGTATGGATCTACATGAACCCCCTGCAGCCTGAGGATGATGCGATGACCGACATCTTCGTAAAGACACGCAGTGCTGAGCTGAAACCAAATGGAAGCACACAATACTGGAAGTGTTCCGTCCCCACAGAGAACCGCATATATTTTCGATGCTGGCTCCAGATCAGAATGATGTGCCTGTATGCATCCTGAAGGTCTACCACGCTGAGCCAATCGCCCTTCTGGATAGAGGACTTTATCTGGCCTGGCGTAATCATCTTGAATTTCTCTTGGGGTAGAAAGAGATTGAAATTGGATAGATCGAGAATAGTGCGCAGGCAGGCCTGCTTGGGTTTTCGACACTGTAAACAGACGGGAGTAATAGCCCTCTCCTTGCTCCTTCAAGGGAAAAGATTCCACTGCTCTGAGGGAGGTGATCCAGTCTGCTGGAGAGGAGAGCGAGAGGGTCTTCTGTGATGGTCTGCCATGCCTCCAGATTAGACAAAATTTGTTCTCCCACTGGAGTCTCGTGTGACCAATGAAAAACATAATTTAGATGTTTAATCGGTGGAGAGAATACCCGTTGCTGAAGAGGAGGCTGTTGGACCGACAATAACTTAGCAGTTTGAGTACTTTATTTGGTCTTCGTGAGTTCCTCATCCGTGGAGGCGTGGAACAGATCTTTACCCAGTAGGGGAGGTCAAGCACCATGTCCGGAACTTCCTACATAAACTTAGTAGCCTGCAGCCATGCTTGGCGGGAGATGTTTTCCCGACCATAAGGACTCTAGCAGAAGTGTCTACTTGATGGGCCACAACCTCAAGTAGATCCTGCGCCTGAACCCTGGCGTCAGATAAGCAGCCCTTGAAGTCTTCGAGCCTATCAGGAGGAATACATTCCTGAAACTCGGCTAGCTCCTTCCACAGTTTGACATTGGCAGCCGCCAGGGTAAACTCATTATTAGCTTGATGCAGCTGAAGAGCTGAATTGGAAAAAACCTTCCCAATGGCGTCAAGAAGCTTGTCCTCCTTGGAAAGGATCTGAGACACTGCAGTGGGGGATGTAGACCAGCTTGGACTGGAGTATAGCTGGTGCCACCACCGTTGACAAGGGGAGCGGGCATGCAGACAAGGATGTCCTCAGACGTGGAAGCGTATAGCGAGCATCATTTTTTTTTGTTTAGATGCTAGATGCTGCCCGGAATGATGTTTTTCCCAGACCTTATGGGCCTTGGCCAGGATGTCCTTCTAAGGAACAGGCATGTGTGCTCCTGTGTCGACAGAGTGAAGACTCCAGAAAGTACCCCCTCTTGTGGAGCTGGGGGCTCGGGTTTTGGGATGTCTAGCAGTGCCATCATATCCAGCACCCGGTCGTGAAAGGCTCTAATAGAGCGGGGCGGGTCATCGCCGTCCTGGTCCGCCTGGTCCGCACCTAGTGAGGCAGGAGAAGACTGATCTGCCGCATGTGGAGCCTCAGGCCCAGAGGGCATAGTTGCCAGAGCAACCAGGGTATTTTCCACAGGGGAAAGTGGAGGCAGAGGAAGAATTAGGGGAGGAGGCTCCACAGGGAGAGGTGGAGGAGGTGGCACTACAGGAACCTGTATAGGGATCGCCGGAGCAGGAGCCGGTTCAGGCGGCTTAGGATATATTTCCTTAAATAAATCCTTAAAGTACACCTTCATGGGATCAGAATGCATAAGCATCTAAAACTTGACAAAAAACGCATCCTCAGATGAGGGGTCTAGGCGCTGGAGTGGGCAGAGGCCAATCAGAAGGGGCATACCCCCCAGGACTGCAAGAGGATGGTTGCCAGGATGGTCCCCCACCAATTGGATCCACTTAGATCAAAGGCATGGATGCAAGAGGAAGCGAGACTGTATGGGGTAGCGGAGTCCAAGCACACCGATCCATTGGAGGGCGGAACAGGTTTTATTACCCACAAAATATGGAAAAGCCTGCTCTTTGCCAAAAACAGGTCCCTCAGCACCAGGCGTGGTGAACGTTGGTGTAAGAGAGGTAGTCAAAATAGCCACCGAGGACTGCAGGGTTTGGGCCGTCATTTGGTCAACAGCTGCGGTGAACTGCGTTACGAGTGTAAGCGAGGCCGTGGTCACCACAGGGGAGTCAGGGGTCTTATGTGCCATTTTAGCCTTGTGACAAGGATCCTCGACAGAGCTGGTGCTAGCAGATCTAGAGTGTTTCTGAGACACTTTAAGGACTGCTGATGAATTAGCCCCAAGTGGGGGACCCTCGGCAGAGCCAGTACTGGAAGCCTTATGGTGCTTGACCGGCTTCTTTGCCCCCTCAGCAGGATTGTTTTCACCACAGGTCTGGGAAGGCTTAAAGTCACCCCCTGAAGTCAGGACTCTACACATGGGGGGGGCACCTCAAGCTGGCTGTTCTTAGATATAGACCCAAGAAGGGGAACCTCGGAAGTAACCCCAGTACGTTTAGTTTCCTTGAGAGGGACCTCGAGCCGAGACTCGATACACTTAGTTCCAGATGTGGAAACCTCAGGGCTGACCCTGGTGACAAATGTCCCAGAAGTACTCGGAAGAAGATCCGGTTTTGGCAGCCCCTTTGCAGGGGTCCTCAGAGGAAACTCTGGAACATCTGCTAGATCCCTTTCAAGACACCTCAGGGAGATCCCTGTTAGTAGAGCCGCTTGAGCCCCTCCCGGACACAGAAGACCCCAGGAAGGAGTCACCTGACCCCGGTGCCCTAAAAAGGAACAAACTTACCAGCCTTTCCTTTTTTCTTCAATTAACTGCGTGGATGTGGTGGAGGAACCACAAGAAACACCTCTTCACAAGTGACAAGCCGACGCTGGATTGCCCGGATGGAGAGGGAGTCGCAGTAGAAGCACGAGTCCCTACGGTGTTCTGGGCCTAAGCACTCCAGGCAAAGAGTGAGGATCCGCCCTCGCGAAACGACATTCATACGATGCACATGACACGAAACCCAGATACTCCGGCATAGACAGAGGACAAGATGACCGTGTAACCAGAGCAGGAATGAAGGACAAGGGAACAAAAAGAAAAATATTCCCTTTTGGTGCAAGTGCGTCTGACCCCGACCGCACAGAGGAAAGGACTGAAGGGTGATGTGCGGTGCAGAGCTCAGGAGAGCGGGCTACGGTCATGGGCGTTGGCCCTGCGTAAAAAATAAAAGGACAACATTTGTATTTGTGATGGTTAAAAAGTTCTCAGGTCCCGTCCCGATGGACGGAATGTCCCACAAGTATGAAGGAAAGGGGACGGGACATAGGAGTATGAATGGATTGACTTGGACAATGGATACAGAACCAGACACCTCACTGTCTGACATGCCATTGTTTGATTTTTTCCAAATAATTTACTGTGATGGCTCTGCCATACCAGCGATTGGAACATGTTCCAAATATGCAGCTGCATGTGTGTCAGTGGTAGGACATTTTACACAGGAAGAAGCATTTATACATACTGAAATTGCAACAAAGCATCTGGGAGACATGTCTGCCAAGACTGCTGAATTGTATGGATTGTTGCTTGCATTGCGCCAAGCAGACTCAGAGAAGCCCACACTAGTAGTCTCAGATTCAGATTACATTGTCAGGGCTCGTAACACTGATTTACATTGGTGGATTCAAAATTACTTTAGAGACATTAGGCATACAACTATTGCTTCCAGGCAACTCAATGTGGGACCTTAAACAGACTTACCCTTTGCTATGGGTGATGCACACAAGAGCACATACTAAAGGGCACATTCATAGCATTGGCAATGGATTAGCAGATAAATATGCCAAAGAGCATCTGTGAGAAAGACAATAGCAGCCATAACTCGCTCAGCAACTGCAATGGATGAGGAAATAAAACAAGCTTGTTTGGGTATTATACACAGGCCGAAAAGTTTCCCAAGTAATTATATTTAAGACATTGAGAATAATAAAGCAGTAATCACAATTCCCATGAAAAAGGGGATCCTATTCAAAGATGATTCCCTAATAGAGCAGGGAAAAGCTAATAGCAGCCACACATGCTGGACTTGCATCTACCCATTTTGGGGTTACTGCAACCGCACAGCTGCTTCTTGACAGTTATTGGTGGCCAGAATTAAGGCAACAGGTTAAGGTATGCATAGCGCACTGTGACACATGTCTGAAGACAACTGTGGTCCACAACAAAATACCTAAAGAGACTCCTTTAAGAAAGGCAACCTAGCCTTTTGAGATTCAATATCTGGATAATATAGGGCCACTAACAGCAATAATTAAGTACAAATATATTCTAGTAATAGTGGACGCAAGCACTAGGTTCACCTAGATGATTCCTCAAAAGAGAGCAGACTGCAAATCATTCATACAGGCACTTCGGGGTGTAGTAGCCATGACAGCAACTCAAATGTTCCATGCCGATAATGGTCCAGCTTTCGCAGGGCGAGCTCTGAGAAAGGCATTAGAGGGTTTGGGCATCAGAGTTGCACCTTTCTAAACCTGTATCATCTAAGAGATGAAATGGGCTTATAGGAAGGGCAAACCACTCAATAATGTTGTGCCTGACTAAATGCATCATTTCAATGGGGGGTGACTGGGTAGGTGCAGCTAGTTAGCAGAAGTTTAAATAATTTACACGCCAGCCTTCATGCAATGGTAAGACACCATTTGAACTCTTGTTTGGGAGAAAGATGTTTATGCCTGATCTGCACACTCTCCCCAGCCCCATCTCTAGGCAAGAGTAACTGCTGGTGACAATGCTGCTGAGGGAATCCCTCCAGATAGAAGCTACAGAGGCCAGTCCTGAGACCACTCTGAAAGCAGGAGATTGGGTCCTGGAGAAGATCAATGATAAGACTCTGTTTGGCCCGTCCTGCAGATCAGCAGTACAAGTAATCAGATTGAAAGGTTCCAGAACTGCTGTCCTGCCCACGATACCACCCAAGAGAGGCAATTTCAAGTTTCTGTGGATCACCTGAAACACGCTCCAGATGGTTTATGCAATGTTTCCATACAATCACCCTCTTCCAGATGAGGAGCCTGAAGAAGAGATGGAGATCCAACAAATGATGATGATTGGTGTGCAAGATGATGAATATGCCACTCTTGACTGCAACTCCACAATCCAGGCAAGTACTGAGGGTCTGCCAATTTGGAAACAGAAAGCCTTTCTGGTTGCTAAAGTAATGAAAGAATTCTTTTGGACAGGCTTTCTGAAACTGTTTTATATAATTCTGGCAGTATACCTCCTTCTAATGTGGCTGAGCCTCACTGTGTTTCTCATCTCACTGACTTTGGGGCATTTTTTGAGCAAGGTTTCCACTTCACCTACAAGCAAAGAAGTTATTCAAACACATATAAATTCTTCGGACATGTTAGAGAAAAGAGAGCTTTAAGAGTAAGGAACTCCAGCCTCAATACAAATGTTTCCTCTAACCATGGGTCATGTGTGGATGCCATCGTTTAACACGTTTAATGGTCCAGCCAAGCAGCTGGAAGTTCACACATTTTCTGTGATTGATGAATCCAGACTGTTTGCACCCAGTAATCACGTGTCCAGAACATATAGAGTACTGTTAAGAGCTAGGCTCCAGACATTTGCGCAAAATGCGTTGTTTGATGCTTTTGATGATATTGAGGATCTCCATGAGGTGGGGTCTGATGTGTGTTATGTGCAATATTACAATGCCTTTTTACTTGCAAAGGTGAGCCCATCCTGTGGCCCAAATACACTTTCTGGGAACACTGTGCAGTGGCTTTCCAAACCGATAGTCCAGAATTCCAAGCACAGTTCCCATATATTTCACTGGGACCATACCAAGCAGCAAATCACATGTTTGAAAATCAGTATCTGTTCTCTCCAGAGCCAAATGGTGCACAGCACATGTATGTTGCAGATTCAGTCATTTTTTACAGAGAATACTTTTCAAACATGACTGAACAAATATGATGGGAAACTGTCCCTCTGTGGTCTATTTGGTGTCAGCAGAAATGGCAAATCAAAGGTGTTCACACGTTAGACATGGCATGTAGATTGCCACATGATGATGTATTTTTTAAAGTATACGCAGTTCCAGACCACTTACAATAATAGGAACTTGAGATTCTACCCTGACTGGAAGAGGGAAGAAGGTGAGTTCAGGAGTGTGTCCTATAGCGAAGAAAAATAATCTAATGGCACCCAGCATATTACCTATGCATCAGGGAGGCCTGTATTTTAGGCCGTTCAAGCAAATTAATGCAATAAAAGAAGAGCAGGAACCAGTGTGGGCCCATACAGGGCTTGGAATTCCCATAACACTTCCCCTGACACAAGCTATATCCATAGGTAAGCTGTGCCAAGGAATGCTTTCATAGTATCACCTGAGTGAGGTGATACAATCTCTAGGTAACTTAATAAAAGAAGAGAATTGGACAGCTATCATGCAGACAGATACTGTTCTGAGGTGCACACTGAGTGGGCATGCCAGGAGATCAGCTACCCGCACCATCTCTGACCCTAGAGTACATTGTGAGGTGGGACAAGCGTCAATAACAGGTAAAACATACACTTGGTCACAAGCAATAATACAAATCCTGCAGACTGAAAGTGAGACATTGTAACTAGGATTTCATGCATCAGGTTCTAATCAGGTTCTGATCAAGCATTAGAACAGGGCTTCTATGCACTAAGGGAGTCATTACAGATGTATTGGGATTGGTTCAGAAGGACCTGTCTATGATTAGAAGTGACCAAGAAGCCACAGTAAGTCTTTCTGTGGGAACAGATTTTCTGGACACTCTTAGCAGAAGAGTCCCAGATTGGAATGTAATTTTATGGCCAGAACAAATAAATGCACTTAACTTGTCCAAGGTTGCAATATGCCAGGCAATGTCAGGCTCTACGTTCTTGTTGCTTAGTCTACTTAAAAAAAAGCTTTGCAGCATCATCTGCCTGGGTGCCAGGATTGACTAATTGTATTTTGCATGGTGTGTTAAACATTCCCCTTCAGATGACACCTTGCATGGTATGGCAGGAACCGCAGTCTTAGTGTAATGTGCACTTGGTTAATGACACTTGGATCAGGCATGTGTGTCACCTTCAAGTCCTGCAATAACACTGTACTCATTATGTGAATGCAAAGGCTTCACTGCCATATTTTGCATGCATGCTGTGCAAGTGAACTCCTGTGACAACAACACTGAATGCACTCTCCATGTTATACCAATTCTATTTTTTCACAGTCAAGTACATAGCTTGTCAAATGGCTTGTATCTGGGGAAATTCAATAAAAACAATTGTAATGTTAAAATTGGGATAACAAAATTAGTCCCTGTAAGTACACAAGTTCAGTGCTGTGGGTTTATTCTGAACCCACCCAGGCCATCACAATTAAAATTCCTAAATCGGCCCAGTCTCAAGACCATTACAATTTTCATAATTGAGCTTGTATATGGCATGCGTGCAAAACATGCGTCTAAGAGTGTGCACCAGTGAAGAGTCTTATATTGAAGCACACTCCGCAGTGGTCAAACAGACTGCATCTCTACTAGCCTCCGAAGATACAATAGAAGAGGCCATGCACTCTTTAATCGACAGCTCACAGTTAACTGGCATGAATACTGTTTTTTTCTGTAGTTATGATGATTGCCACAAAAGCTCTTAGAAAAGGGCTGACCATGCTAGACACGTTCATTAAAACACTGATTTAATCGCCAATTGGTTCATTGTGTGGACTGCTGCTAATGCTTGGGCTTTCTCTTTTATGCTGCTGTAGACATTGAATTATGAAGGTTCGCAACACTTGCCAAAACTTTGTCAGTGAACAGAGACATGTGTGGCATCCAGAGATTCTTCCCTCAAATGTTGTACTGTGATTTCCTTGAAACCCCACTAAATAACATCAGGACTTATTGGGCACAAGGCCGGAAGGACAACTGCCTTCCCTAACTGTTAAATAACACTAGTGGTACACAACATAAACAGTTCTCTGGGAGAAAAGTGTGACAAAGATCAAAACAAATGACTGTCAGGACATTGAGCAAACCACATGGGGAAAGACAATGGGCTAACTGGCCGTAAGGAAGAACACCCTAGCCCTAGCGGGGGGGGGGGGGGTTTCCCTAGATGGCGAGTGGTGCACCGCCTATCTAAAAGGGATAGGTGGGAGAAACTGTCCTCAACTGCCAAATGATAGTTGCTAACAGAAGCAGCGACAACCTGGCTATAACCACCTTACAAATTTTAATTTAAACTGTGAGTATTGTGATTAAATCTCATTGAAAAATAGCTGAAGGGCTAGCATGTGGTTAGTGGCGCTGTGGGAATTACATCAATGTGTTATTCACCCTAAGGCCTTCTAGTTGCCACATGTCGGTGGTTGCATTACAAACATATATAACATTAAAAGAGTACTGTCCATATAGATGGGACATCCTTAAAAGGCTCACACTAGGTGAGTGAAATTGGTTATAAAGTACCCCCTATAGATTTGGGGAGTATCTGATTGGTTATGGAACCACCCGAACCAAATGGTCCACCAGTTTCGAAGGTGCACTTTAGTTAGACCATCTTCTTCAGGACGAATAATTTTCTAGTGTTGCTAGTATGTCAGATGTCTCCCTTGAGACCAACACACCAGCAAGTGAAACAAGGGAGCCTCCAGTTGCAGCGCCTGATTCAAGCCAGACACAAGATGACACATGCCTCCTCTCAAACTCTGGGCCCCTAGAAGTATCCACATTCGATACAAGTGATGGATACCTCTGGTTCGAGGAGTGCATGGCATAATAAGCCAATGCCCATGTCCTTGTAGAAATCTGACATGCACATTTTGTTTCCTTCACGACTTTGCTTCCTAACGTACATCAAAAGAAGATTAGCAGCAAAGCCTGAGTTCAAAAAGCCTGAAATTTTGCAGAATCTGCCACTATGTATCACAATCATGGTCCACAGAACTGATAATATACCGCATTATACCTCAAGGTACAAGTTTGTGCACACGTCACACATGCGTATTGGATGACCTCCACCTGCAAACCACTGTGGGTAACAGAGGCACTCACATATTGGTCTACATCAAGGAGCACCAATTTAATCTATGGATGGTTTACACATGGGGTCATAAGCTCAAGATCAAATTTTCTAAAGCATATTGGGTCAGAAAGTCAGGAGCCAAATTATGCTGGTTGTTTATTTCTAATGGGTTATCAAAGATCCCTTGTCTTACCTTGAAACTAATGCCAGTAAGGAGTTTGAATTAACCTAAATACCTCACATTAAATACATGCATTCATTCATATGTTCCTATCTATTTCCATTAACAGAATATTGGACTTATCCTGAATATCTCACTGTTAAATAAATGTGTTAATTTATGCTTGCATTAGCCATAACTGCTAACTGGTATACAGTGTGATGCATTTATTCATTTGATTTTTCCTAGCACCTACAATATGTTTCTAGGCGCTCATGTATTCACCAAGCAACTAATTTTCTTGTACACGCATTAATCATTAAACACCATTGCTAGGATGTCCATGCTTTATTTTTGCCACCAACATAGGCGGCCTGGTTTGCAAGATGTTTTCATTGATGGCTTCACAGTGCTACAAATCTCTGATCTAAGACAACTGTCTTGAGGGGGTGACATGAACTCAGACTAATTTAAGACAGCTTTTATTATCTCATACGATAAAAGGTGTTCTTTAAACAGACACAACACTTTAACATAGAATGTAGTGTTTGTAAGCCCTGCAGATCAGCCAACGACCAGGAAATGGTGCGTTTCTTGCTCTGGCAGGTCGGCCGATCACAAAATTGTCAGCTAGCAGCCTTTTAACCTCACACCATTAGGTGTTATCTGAGAGCAGCCTTTTAACCTGACCCAGTTAAGTGTTATATCTGATAAGGATTCAAGACCAGGAAATTGACAGATGTGAACAAAAGCATTGTTCACATTCACAAAGTCAAGGCCCATAGAGTACAATGGGCAGCATTGGGCAACAAGTGAGAAAGATATCCCTTGATAACAGACATCCGGCTTAGATAGCCTGCAGAAGCATACGATGCTGTGATGTTGCAGAACTTCACAAAATGCCATAAGATTACAGTGAAGGCATTTCGTAACGGTTACAGAGATCTCACTTTGAGATGCAAAAACCCATCTAACGTAGCTTCTACCTCGAACGAACAAAGTGACACGCTAGCTCTGACTCTCAGTGTTCCAAACTGCGGGTATGACAAACCCACACATGCAGGGCCGCCATGTTACTTGGTAAATATATAGCCCAGCACCCACAAAGGAGGGAGGGAAAGGGCAGCAGAATTGCCAGTCCATTTCAAGCCGGAGGGCTGGGGAGGAGTGCAGAGCAGCAGCAGACGAGCGAGACAGCCAATCACAGCTACGCAGAACTTGTCAACCCCAGGAGGAGCGGTTTAATTTGAAGCACACTGCGCTCTAAACGTGAGTGACAGGTGGACTCTTGCTGTGTGCATGGAGACTGAAGGCGTGTATTGCAGAGTAGCCTAGTGAGATATATGGGCTACCCGTGCTTTTAAACTAAACACCAACTGTTCTATTATTTACCCATTAAACATGCTCTTTGCCTACATGGCAATCTTCTTCATAGGTGTGATGTTAGGTTATATTATATCTGCTTTTGCTTTAGCTTGTTTAATGAGAATAAGTACCGTCAGAAAATAGGGGGTCATAGTAACTGCATTAACATGATAACTCTTGTGTCAAGTGTATAATTCAGAGCAATGCGTCAGAGTGGTGTCTCTTTCAGTCTAAGAACTTTACAATTGCTGACTGTGTATCTTTAATCATGTTAATGAGCACATGACTTAGGCGTACTTGTCTTTTAGCATTGAGACACAGCCTACGGTGAGTTTTGGCATGAGTGACTGATGACCAGGGCTCTGTTTTCACAACCTCAAATGAGGTGGAGATAAGAGGCTTGTGGCCACACCCAATCAAAGGCAATCAAGACAATTGTCTCATGTATTTTATTGTACATGCATTGGATGAAAAGGGGGTTCCATAGTGGCAATGCAGACCTTCATTTTTGAGCCAGACTTCATTGTTTTCTCTGGACAGACACAGCATTAAAATATGTATAACAGCGGAAATACTGGGATACTTTGTTGAGTGAGACCATGTGATTTATTTTTATTTTGGCACCCTCAACATGAAATTGTTTTTTTTTTCACAGTAGCAATACTATGCACTGAAAGGAAGGAACGAGGGCTGTCCCCAAGCCCTGTAGAGCACACAGTATGGACACTAACACCAATAGTGGCTCCCTAAGCTGCAAAATGTGGAGCAAAATAGAACTGAGGCCAGCACAGATGCACACTATTCTCATTCATACATCTGTGAGCATGCAGGGCTTCTACCACTCATGTGCCCACTCCAATACCTATAGCCCCATGGTATGATATGATATGATATGATATGATATGATATGGCATTTGTAACGCGCCTATACACAAGTGTTTCAAGGCGCGACGAGGCAGGGAGGGGGGAACAAGGGGAAGACAGACAACGATCCTACTAGGCCAGGTGTCATTCAGACCGCGCAAGTGCAGGGGTAGAGGGAAGGAAAAAAGTGCAAGGGGAAGGGGGAGGGCGGGGAGTGCAGTACAAATAAGTAGAATAGAAATAAAATAATAAATAAATAGGGCCAGCTGGTGGCAAGTGCAAAGGTAAGTGCAGACAAGTGCTGGGGGGGGGGCTGTAGTGATACAGAGACAGTCCCGCAGTGCAGGGGTTGCCAGGGAGGCAGTGCAAGTGAAGAGTGACTGGGCCCAGGACGGAGGTCATTCAGAGTGGCCCAGTTGCAGAATCAGTGCAGTTTTGGTGAAGAATTTAGCAGGGGAGAGGGAGAGAGAAAGCAGAAGTGAAGAGGAAGGTTTTGAGGTGCTTCCGGAACCGGAGATGGTTCTCCTCAAGTTTCAGGGAGGCAGGAAGGCTGTTCCAGAGGGAGGCCCCTGCCGCAGAGAGAGATCTACCCCCAGCTCGTTGCTTCGAGAAGCGGCTGACCCTGAGGGAGTTCGAGACGGATGAGCGTAGGGCTCGGGAAGGAAGATATTTAGGAAGAGAGAGTTGAAGGTATTTAGGCCCCAGGCTCCACAAGGCCTTGTGGACAATGCAGAGGGTTTTGAGCTTAATCCTCACAGCCACTGGGAGCCAGTGTAGAGATTTCAGTCCTGGAGAGATACGGTCCCTGGGCTTGAGGCCAAGGACAAGTCTTGCAGTTCTGTTCTGGATGAGTTGCAGAGGGCGGAGAGTGGAGGCAGGCAGATTAAGATAGAGGCTGTTACAGTAGTCCAGCTTCGAGAGAACCAGGGCTCGGGAGACAGTGAGCTTCTGGGGGAAGGAGAGGAAGGGAAGAATACCTCTGAGGAGGTGCAGCTGGTAATGTGACTTCTTAGAGACGTCAGATATATGAGGAGAGAAGGAGAGTGTGGAGTCGAAGATGACCCCGAGGTTTTTTGCCTTGCAGGTAGGAGCAGGAAGAGGGCCAAGAGAGGCCGGCCAGAGAGCTGCAGGGAAGGAGGAAGTGGGTGTGCCGATGAGTAGGATCTCAGTCTTACTAGCATTAAGGCAGAGCTCATTGGCAGCACACCATTCCTGGGTAGCAGACAGACAGTCAGAGATGAGGGAGGGAGAGGAGGAGGCCGAGGGTAGCCTGGAAATGAGCTGGATATCATCCGCATAGCACTGAAAGTTGGGGCAGAGGGCGGCGATGCGGTGGGCAAGGAGTGCCAGATACTGGTTGAACAGCCAGGGAGAGAGATTAGATCCCTGGGGAACGCCACAGGTGGAGAAAAAGATGTCAGAGAGGACCCAAGTTGGACCTGGCAATCAAGCTTAAAGCAATATGGTCTCAAGCTTTGAAGCAATATGGGTCTGATTCCAGTACATGGCCGAGTGCTAGTATTATACCTGCTGCATTGGCTCCCAGTAGTCCATCGAATCCCCCACAAGACGCTTACCCTTACCTATAAAAATGCATGGCCGATAAGGCTCCTCAGTACATTAGCAACTGTCTCTTAAAGGCCCCCACTCGGCGCACCTTTTGATCCAAAAGTTTTGACAAACTTATTGTACCCAGATACATGCTCAAACATTTTGGAGGCACCTGCTTCAAGTCTATGCCCCCAAATTATGGAACTCTCATCCACCCCATATCTGCAATCTTCCCAGTCTGACCAGCATTAAGAAGGCATTATAAACACACTTTCTTACTAGGACTCCCCCCTCCGCCCTTGCTGCTTGATGTTCGGTCTGACCTCTTCTTCTTCCTGACTGTTGCCTTATTCTGGTGCACTGAGGCCTACGGGCGTGTTGCACACTACACATAGTCAATAATTATAATAATAAATCTGTAAACTAGACAGCACTTAAAACATGAATACTCATACTAATAGCTACTACCTAATCTGCAAGTGCTGGAGAATGGAGTTGTGCTGATGACCATTGCTATTGCTTACAAATCCTTGTGTGATAGAGGAATAGGACCAAATCAAATAGCATATGCTCACTAATACAAACCACCAATATCAGTATATATATAGGCATGAAGGGTAAGGCAAGTGGGCAGGTGAGCCAAGCCACAAGATTCTCTGCGGGCGTGCAGAGAATGAAAATGTGTTTTGCAGTAGCGATCCTAGCATATATTGAAGAGTCAGGTTGCTTGTTTTTCTTAAGGCACACAGAACTTAAAAATAGGTTTTACAGTGACAAAAATGGCCTACATTGTGAAGCTGGCCACATTATTCCCTTTTGAGTACATAAGAGTATGGAAATGTGGTTTACAGTGGCAAGGAGGGCATATATTTTAAAGCCAGGCCATAGTATAGACATATTGGGGCTGATTATAGTATAGCCCCATAGTATAGACATATTGGGGCTGATTGCCAGTATCCTGCTGGTACTACCTGCAGGATACTGGCAAACTGCACTTAGCGTCCCTGCCACCCAATATTCTGGTATTTCCTGTATATTACGGGGCGGTAGAGTGCCCGTAAATTCTCATTCCCATGGAGTCCCATAGAGTCCCGGGGGACTCCATGGGATGGGATTTACTGAATCACTGGCACCTTTAGTAATTCAAGCAGTTGTTTGCTGGTAGGGGCCTGAACTCCCAGCACGTCATGCCTGTTGGGAGATCCATAGCCCCCACCGGCACACTTGAAGTGTGAAACACATTTGAAACACATTTTCCTACTGTATATAGGGCCTCATTATAAGTGTGCCGGTCTGGAAAAAAGTTGGTAATTCCGGCTCTGGAATTTATGCCGGACCGGAATTACCAACTATTTTCCAGACCGGCACACTTATAATGAGGCCCTATATACAGTAGGAAAATGTGTTTCAAAGTAGCAATGTTGGCCTATATTGTTTTCACCAGGCTGCATAATTCTCTTTCGGGACATGCAGCATGAAAGGGTGTTTTTCAGTGGCATGTTTGGCATTCACTGATGCTCGCTTGATTTTCTTTCATGCATCATTGAGAAAAGACCACACAACTTTCTTTGAGCACAGGGGGGGAGTGGCTAACTAGCCATGAAGTAGGACATGTCTCGTAGAGCTGCTCCTGAAGATCCGCAATTGATCCGGCGAAAACACGCGGAAAAATGACTCATGGTCCCCATAAACTGAAACATAAATGTCAGAATGTGTGCCCTGTACTAATTGAAAATTCCAAGCGAATCAGAAGATGAAAAGGAAGTGAAAGAAGCTTTCTTGGAATGCGGCCGCACTGAAATGCTGAGGCACAAAATGGCGGACAACAAAGGAATTGAGCCCGATATGGTAGAAGCCGCCATATAGACCCGGGCGGCGAAGGCTGGAGAGGAGGACCGTATTGAGCAGGGCCTGCTGTTGCTTGGAACTACGTTCTTACCGCCGAGCCTACTGGAACACTGGGAACGGGAGCGCTCGGCGACGTGGACACAATGTTTGCAGTGCGTGGGTGCCTGGGGGCAGCAGCGGCAGAGCATCTATTGCGAAAAAGGTGTCCCGAGCGGCAACAATTGTAGCAGCGTCTGTGCTGATGGGGCTAATATATTAAAGCTCGGTGCAGTTCAAGAGAAACCAGTGCGGACTACATGGTGCGCCTTTGTTGATGTGCAAGTAGTTATCGAGCTGAAGCCGGCGGAGCGGACACATTGTTATGGTTGTGAAAGGACAGTAAAGGACCTACGCTGTGCGAGGAAGCCGGTGCAGATCTTGTTACACACTTCTGCCATTATACATGAAATAGCCTGGTTGGAGCGGATGAAGCAGAGACATTGTTGCTCTCGCTGAGACTGGGCAGGTGAAGCGAAAACATCACCCTCACGTATAAAGGGCAGTGAAAGCACCGGTGCGAGATGGGCGGCATATTTATGCTGCATTTAAATACAAAAACTAATAACACTGCATTCCCCGCTTTCCTGTCATTATAGCAGAGGGCATCATTGCCTCGCATGTGCAACCAGCTGGGAGGGAGTGCCTTCCTGATTTACTTGAAGACATAAACCTGGGCAAATGTGCTAGCCTTGGGCATAACTCGAAGAAAATGGGGTGCATGTACTGAAGACTATCACGCAAGAGTACTGTGCTGTATTATACGGATGAGATGGCACCTAGGAAGAACTGCACCTGGCTCATCCTGAGCAGCCGCTGGATGGTTGTATGCACTGAATAAAGGTGCCTGTTGGGTGGGCTACTGACACCGCAGGCAAACCCTCGCTGAGGGGGATGGTGTGACACCAGGTACTGCGAGGGTTCGAGGAGCGATGGGGTGATGCTGGAGTAGAGGAGAGGTAAATCGATTGCCCTAGAGGACAAAAGTGCAGGCTATAGATTGCCACAGTGGTGGGCACATTGTCAGCAAAGTTGAGTTCGAACACTGGTGATATCAGAAACTTGGGAGGACGCAACCCATTTGAAACACAGCTCGGCGCATAGTACTACCCGCTGTAGTTCTCAGATGATAATGCTGTCAAGCTCCAGCTGTCCTCGTGGGCTCACAACTGAATGAGCTAACTCAACTGGCACGTTGCTACAACACTAGACCTAGACATACAGGCCAGATAGAACGATGGTGGCGAGAGGGGCTAAGCCCAAGGCCAAACAACCCACAATGGATGTCTTTACTAAGATCCAGCAGACCCCTGTTGCATCGGCACAGGGCGCAGCAGTTGCGCCGGAGGGAGATACCCCGACAAAGGAAAATCATCAGATCCTAGCAGCTATAACGGAGCTGAAGTTGTCATGGGGAATAACAATGGCGGACCTACGGACTGCATTGGAGGCCAAAATAGACGCGGTGGGAATAGAAGTTGCCCTACTACGACAAGATGTCAGAGCGCTCGCGGAGAGAACAAGTGGCCTGGAGAATGTGGTGAAATCAATACAGAAACCAGTGCAAGCAACACAAAGGAGGTCCATATATTGAAACAGCAAGTAGCTAACCTTGAGAACCGAGCGGAAGAAGCAGAGAGAAGGGCAAGACATGACAGCATTGGCGTGGTCGGCCTGCCTGAAGTGGAAGAAGGTCAGGACCCCACTGACTATGTAGAAAATATGATCCTGCAAGAGATAGGGGCTGACAAACTTTCACAGGGATTTGAGCGTACGCACAGGGCCTTGATGAGGAGACCGCAGCCTGGGGCTCCCCCAGGGCAATAATTGCAAAGATCCTGAACTATAAAGACAGAGAGAAAATTCTGGAGTATTTTCGGAAAGGAGGAACGATAGAAAGAGCATCTGCAACCATCACAGCGTATCCTGATTACACCATGCTAATGCAGAGGCAGCGATACAGCTATGTTGCGGTCAAGAGGAGGCTGCGCACAGTTGGAATTAAGTACATGTTACTGTATCCTGCGAAGCTCAAGGTCCTGCATAAAAGCAAAGTGTTTTTTTTTTTTACTCTCCAGAGGAAGCGGCAGCATGGTTGGACTTGCAGGGCTGTCCAGAGTGAGGAGGGGGACATGACCGTAAGGAGCACGATAAGTGATGGGCATTTTCATATATGGTGAAATCATGAA
The DNA here is from genome assembly GCF_040938575.1 of Ambystoma mexicanum. Classification (NCBI taxonomy): domain Eukaryota; kingdom Metazoa; phylum Chordata; class Amphibia; order Caudata; family Ambystomatidae; genus Ambystoma; species Ambystoma mexicanum. Next base: position 233,242,805 of record NC_090931.1, read on the forward strand.
AGGGGGAGGAGTCCCGAAGGAGACTATCACATAGATAGTTGTATTGTACTACCCTGGGACTTGCTGCATTTGTTGGACTGGATTATAGAGCATGAAGTATACATGTAAATTGGGTAGCATGGAGCGTGGTGAATCTGAAGCAAACAGGAGCAGCAGGATGATGGCACCCTACCCCTAAGAAATAGTAATAAGGCAGCCACTAGGGTGACTTTACCCTGCTGCGCTGCGAGTACAGGCTATTGCCAGAAAGGGCTAGATGCGAGGGTGCCTGAGATCCAGGGATGGAGCTGGGCAACAGTTGGGGAGGGTATTTTTAGGGCAGGGGAGGGAAGTGGGAGGAATCGAAGTTGGGGTGTTTGACTTGTTTTTAGTTAAGGGATTTTTAGTTGGGAAAAGAGCCTATACAGAAATGGATTAAACTTGGATATGAACTGCACTGCTGGGAGAAGGGGTGGGAGTTTAATAGGCCATGGGGGACCTTAAAATAATTACTTGGAATGTCAGGGGGCTCAATAGCTACTTAAAAAGGAACAAGGTTATGTTATACCTGCGTAGACAAAAGATAGACATAGCCCTGTTGCAGGAGACTCACCTGACACGGGACAGTATGGAGATGATTGGGAAGAAATGGAAGGGAACTGTAGCGGGCTCATCATATTCGGCTTATGCTAGAGGAGTACTTATCTGGGTTGCGCCACATGTCCCGTTTCAGCTGGTACAGACGATAGCTGAGACGGATGGGAGGGTGGTCATAATGAGGGGAATGGTGGAAAACAGGGAGATAAGTATTGTAAATACGTATGCTCCGAACCAAAATACAGCGGCATATTTTAGAACACTATACAACAAACTTGGCATGTGTGTGGGGAGTGTGGTGATCTGGGGAGGAGACTTCAATTGCATACTGAACCCTAAGGTTGATAGATCGGATGGGAAAATTGATAGACCCACCTCAGCCGCTAAGGCTTTGCAGATGCTGTTGAATGACTTTGGGCTCGGAGATGTGTGGAGGACACAACACCCCCATGAGAGTCAATACTCTCATTATACTGCCCCGCAGCAGTTACATACTAGGTTGGGCTATGTTTTTGTCACGCCAGATGTACTGATAGAGATCACGCAAGCAGAATATAAACCAAGGGTCCTCTCGGATAGCTCGTCCTTGATCCTTGAGTGGCAATACCAACCCCCAAGGGCGAGGATTCCGACATGGCACCTCAGAGCAGAGGCACTGAGAGACCCCCTTTTTAGGGAAGACATGAGGGATGAGATTGTTAATTACTTTGAAACGAATACTGGCAGTGTGGACTCGGCGGGCACGTTGTGGGAAGCCTTCAAAGTTGTGATATAAGAGGTAGCTATAGCGAAATCTAAAGGATTGCAGGGAGGTATCCTGGCTGACCTGCAAGAGACCGAGGAAGAATTGGAAAGGGCATTGAGAGGTGGAAATAATACTAAGGAAGACACCGACCTGATATTCAGGTTGAAGCAAAAATGTGCGAAACAATGGCAAAGACTGTGTAACCTTAATTACAAAAAATATATAGAGATACAGCATGTGGGAGGGGACAAACCAGGAAGGATCTGGGTGTGGCTATATAAAAGCGAAACCCCCAGACCCATGATTAGAACAATAACGAGGGAAAATGGTAGTGTAGTTGATACACAAGAGGGAGTCAACCAGGAGTTTGCAGACTATTACAGGCTATTATATGGGATGAGGCGGAGAGCAATTGCGCAGCGATAGTAGAAACACTGGAGGATAAAGGATTGCCACATATCAGTGCTGAAAACAGAGAGAAGTTGGATGCACCAGTTACGTTAGAAGAGCTAGAAGAGGTGGTGAGACAGTTGCCCACCAGTAAGGCTCCAGGGGCGGATGGACTCCCAAGTGAATTCTATAAAGTATTTATTTTTATTTATTTATTTATTACATTTGTTACTCACCCAGACCCGCAGGTATCACGGCGAAAATTCAATAAATAGTAGCATTTTTATGCAGTGGTACAGTTACCATCACACAGAACATAATTAAACTAAAATGCACATGAATCATGTGATCACATTTCTTATACTGAATTCCAATCGGTCAGAAGCGGGTCATATTTTGTTTGAAACTAGTTGCAGATCTTGAGGCGACCCCTGGTGGAACATGAGGGCCATGGGGTTACGTTAGTTGTTTAGATTCAAAGGGGGCAGTGAGCCAATAGCATTCTGTTAGGTTAATATTTGTTAAATAACCAGGTTTTCAGTGCTTTTTTGAATCTTAGTAGGGAGTCCTCATTTTTGATACTAAGGGGTAGTGCGTTCCAGTGCGAAGGGGCTAGGACTTTGAAACTACTTCCTCCTGCTCTACTGTATTTGTATTGAGGAACTTCCAAGAGGGCCAGTTTATTAGACCTCAGTGTCCTACAGGGGATTTTTTTTTTGATGATGTTGTTGAGGTAGCTAGGCGCTTTGTTGGTGATGCATTTATGGACGGTGCTGAGTGTTTTGAAGATGATTCTTGCTTCAATTGGCAGCCAGTGGTTTTCTCTCCTGATGCTAGATATATGTTCTGACTTCTTTATACCTAGAGCAGCTCTAAGGGCTTTGTTTTGTAATAGTTGGATTTTATTTAAGTTGGTTTTGGAGGTTCCTAGGAAGAGGATGTTACAGTAATCCAGTTTCGATAAGATCAGCGCTCTGGACAGAGTGATGCAATTTGTGGGGGTGAGAAATTGGCGGCTAAGTGCAATAAGTTTTGCTGTGTAGGCTATGGAAGAGGAGAGGGCTGCTATTTGTTTGTCCATAGTGAGGTTGGCATCTATATATAAACCAAGAGTTTTAACTTGTTTGAGTACTGGGATCTGTGTACCGTCAATGTTCTTGTGAGAGTAGTTAGTGTGGAGGGTGCTTATTCTTTTTTGGGAGCCCACGATGAGGACCTCCGTTTTCTCATCGTTAAGGCAGAGACTGTTTAGGGCCATCCAATTTTGGATTATAGAATAAACTTTGTGTCAGTGGGTGTAGTCACCTGTGATGGGGATGAGGATCTGGGTGTCATCTGCAAAGTTGGTGTAGATGACATCCATATTGTCAAGAGCCGAGAAGATTAGTTTAGTATATGCATTGTAGAGGGTGGGCGAGAGGCAGGATCCCTGGGGACTACTATGGGTACTACTATAGAGTCCGCTGCATAGTTACCGATGGCAACTCTGGATGTGCGGTCCGTTAAAAAAGATTTGATCCAGTGGGTAGCGCTAGTAGAAAAATTGAAATCTTTTTTTAGGGTGTTGCAAAGTTTGTCATGGTCTACCTGATCACATGCTGCTGATAAGTCCAGTAGCAGAAGGGTGGCCTGAGTCTCTGATAGAATCCAATTGGATTTTTAAATCCAAGAGGGCAGTCTCCGTACTGTGGTTGGGCCTAAAACCAGATTGTCTGGCTCCTAGTAAATTGTTTTGTTTGAGATGGGTTTGTATTTGGTTGTAGGCTAATTTATCGATAATTTTAAGTAGGAAGGGGACAGTCGCTATGGGCCGGTAGCTCGTGGGCACTAAAGGATCTAATGTGGGTTTTTATTAGTAGAGGAGTGACCCACGCCACTTTAATGCTAGCTGGGACCTGATTGGTATGGAAGGAGGAGTTCACGAAACTGTTAATTATGGGTGTGAGAGTAGGGGCACATAATTCGATTAGGTGTGCTGGAAAATTGGCTCCTTTGCAGTTTGAGGCTTTAAGTTTAGATATGGTATTAAGTACTACATCATGTGAGACTGGTGAGAAGTTGAAGAGCGGGGTGGTGTCTCCTATGTTCATGGAAATTTGGTTAGACATGGACAGCTTATCGGAAAGGAGATTTCTTTTGGCGATGATTTTATTTTGTAGTAATTTGATTTTGGATGCCAGCGCATCTTGGATGGTGGTGCACCATTCTTTACTTGGTTGGACTGGGTTGATTATGGGGATCAGGTTCTCCAACTCCTTGAGTATGGTGAACAGTTCTTTGCTGTCAGAGGATGCGTTACTGATTCTGGTATTGAAGGCATTTGCTTTAAGGGTAATGATGGCTGATTTATAAATTTTGTTTGCAGAGTTAAAAACTTTCAGAGCTTCTAAGGTATGGGTTTTATTAAGCTGCTGTTTGAGCGATCTTTGGGTCCGTCTGAGGGCGACTAGTTCCTCATTGAACCAGAAAGAGGATTTTTATCCTTGCATTTGGTTTTGTTAACACACGGTGCTAAGGTAACAATTGTACTGGTAAGACAATTATAATAAATTTCAGTAGGGCACAGGGGTTTTCAGTATTGATCTTTTTATTATTGAGAGAGGTGGCTAATAAGGGGGTTGAGATTTTCTGCTGTAAGTTTCCGCGTGTTTCTTGTTACATAAGATTCCTCAACGATAGATTTAGGTAGGTCTGGTTCGTTGCACAAAATAGAAAAGTGTATTCTTTGACGGTCTGACCAGGGTATCGGGTTAATGGAGTCTATGGATACTGTGGTATTGAGTGGTATTATCCAGTCTAATGTTCTCCCTTTTGTGTGGGCAGGGGCGTTCACTAGTTGTGTGAATGCCATGTCCTTGAGTGCACTGTGTAATGCTTCTGCTTTGTGGTCTTGGGTGTCATTAAATCCTAAGTTCAAGTCCCCTAGGACTAGACATTTAGTGTTTGGTTTTATAAGTGGCGTTAGCAGTAGAGGTATATCTAAGTCTGGCTGAGATTTAGCATTAGGTGCTCTGTAAATAGTTATTATGTTTATGGTGGTTTTATGGTTTGTAGCTAACTTGGCTAGCAGGACTTCGTAACCGTCTGGGTTCTCGATAGGGCAGGTTCTAATTTTAAGATGGGTTTTAGCAATTATAGCCACTCCCCCACCTACTGATTTTTTTCTGTCTGTCCTTAGGATGGTGTAGTCTGGAGGAATGGCAATGGAGAGTGAGGGTCCGCATGCTTTTGTGGAGCCAGGTTTCCGTCACTATAAGTAGGTCAAGTTGTTGTTCGGTGATACAATCATGTATTTCTGTGGCATGAGCAGGTATGGACCGTTCATTAATGAGTGCTGCTTTGAGATGGAAAGGAGGGGGTGGTTCTTGTGGTGGTGTGGTGATTATTTTGGGGCATTTAGTGTGGGTCACTAGTGAAGGTGAGTTTCCTATGATGGCAAAGGAAGAGGAGGCACTTATGCTAGGATTGTTTAAGAATCGGGATCTTAGTCTTTGGGTTCTTATGAGTCCTAGTAGTGGGATTTGTAAGTCTGGAGCGTCTACGTGAGCTGAGGACCGGAGTAGTAATTTTAGGTGGAATATTATTAGTTGTTAAATAGGGTGAGCTGGTTCTTTGTGGCTTTTGGATCCCTAAGTGGTCTGTAGGACCATTAATCAGGTGGCGATCTTGGGGAAACGGATTGGTGAGGGGCAAGAAAGGTGTGGGGCAGGGGGTGGTGTGGTGGCGGGGGCATGCTACTCTGGGGAGGCCATTACTATGCATAGTAAAGTGGGAGCCTGTACAGGGTGTATCATACGGTACAATACAACATGGAAATATCATGAGTAGCAATCAACCTGGCATGGTTTGGTTAAGTGAAGAGAGCTTGCTGGGTGCCGGCTAGCCGTAGTGTAACTGGAATGTCACACCTATAGAATGGGTCTGGGTGAGTAACATTGCAGGAGGCTGCTGCTACGTGAATAGGGTCTAGAAATGCCATGCTGGGCGGTGCCAGAAGCGTTTACTCAACACATTACCGGTGAGGTAGGGTAATAGAGCAGTTATGTGCTGGAAAGTAATAGTAAAGGCTGGGCTTATTAATGACAATCCGAGAAGTCTAGAGCAACTGTGCACCTATGTGCTGAACAAGGCAATAGTAAAACTGACTATACACATCAGAGTAGTCTAAAAGTGACTGTGCACCTATGTTCTGGATAAGGCAATAGTAGGATTGACTAAGCACATTAGGGCAGTCTAAAAGCGAATATGCACCTATGTGCTGGACAAGGAAATAGTAGGATTGACTAAGCACATTAGGGCAGTCTAAAAGTGACTATGCACCTATGTGCTGGACAAGGCAATAGTAGGATTGACTAAGCACACCACTGCAGTCTAAAAGCAACTGTGCACCTATGTGCTGGACAAGGCAATAGTAAAACTGACTATACACATCAGAGTAGTCAGATGCAGTTGAGCACATATATACTCGAGATAGCTACAGTAGCCTGGCTTGTTCAAGACCTTACAGGCATGATAAGTACTGCTGTGTATAAAGCAATTGCATGATTTAGCAATAACATTGAAAAGACATGGCAATGCAGTATTAAATGTAGAATGAAATGCTAAACGCCATGCTATACATGGTCAACTAGTAAGTAGAGCACTTCTGTGCATAGGGCGGAACACATATGGGTACAGAAAAGGTAGGGCAGTACGAGTAGTACACTGTGCTTAATTGATATGAAGAGAGTCACTGGTTTGAATGGAAAGGGGCTCGTGATAACATAGAGTGGAAATTAGCATTTGGAAATGTTTGTGGAATGTCTCACCGTAATAGCAACAGTCCGGGGGGGGGGGAGATTCAAGGCAAACCAGGGGAGCAGTGCAGTGACTAAGAGTTCGGTAATTGCCGACGAGCTTCGTGATCAGCGCTGGAGCCTGGCATGCAGCAGCTGTAAAAGGTTGAATGGTCGGCAAGTCGTTGGACAGTGCGTTGCGCCTTGCGGCTGCAATGTGGCAAGACAGGCACCTGGTCCTTTGTAGTGGTCCTTCGTGGGTGGGACCCGGCTCTCACCTTCCAGGGGCTTCTGTGGCCCGGAAATAGGTGAAAGGCTCCAATCAGCTGCTGTAGCACTCGCTGCTAGGCAGCATGAACACAGATGCACAATAAGTTAATGCAGCGCCATTTTGGGCTGCCTCGTGGAAGTTTTCATTATTAAAGGAGAAGTGCTCCCCCCACTGTTAGAAATGTTGAACGAAGCATACGAGCTGGGCAGACTGCCAGTGTCACTCAGAGAAGCAATCATAATACTGCTTCCCAATCCTAATAAACCGGGGCATAGCTGCGGGTCATATAGACCCCTGTCAATGGTAAATCAAGACAGCAAAATATTGACGGCCGTTTTGGCAAACAGACTGCGAAGGCTATTAGTAAACTGATACATCCCGACAAGACAGGCTATGTCCCGAATAGGAACATATCTAATAATCACAGACGACTCCATCGAGTTATTGATATGGAAACGAAAAAGAAGGGGAGTTGGCAATTGTGTCACTGGACGCAATAAAGGCCTTCGACTCGGTCAAATGGCCATGGCTGTTGGCGGCCATGGCTGGTCACGGGATGGGGCCTGGGTATCTACAGTGGGCGAAAATGTTATATAGCGAACCGCTGGCCAGAGTCAAAACAGGAGCAGTGATATCGGAAAGATGGCAACTCCGTAGGGGTACCAGACAAGGATGTCCTTGGTCTCCTAGGCTCTATATTCTGGCTTTGGAACCCCTAGCGATACACTTGAGACAATATGATATGATAGGCATTGTGGTGGGAGGGGAACAACATCTGATCTCCCTATATGCGGATGACATGTTGTTGTAGTTGCGACACCCGGAGGAAAACCTTCAATAGATATTGGAAGTGATGGAAAGCTATGTGGGGCTGTCTGGTATAGCTGTGAACCCTCAGAAATCTAGCATGTTCCCATTGGGTGGATATAAAGGGATCCTGTTGAAACAACTACCGGTGTTACAGATACCTTGGGAGGTCAGCACTTTTCACTATTTGGGGGTAGATATATGCCACACGGTGGCAGAGGAGCATGAGCGCAACACAGAGGTAGCCATTAAGAAAATTGAAAATTGCATGAGGTTCTGGGTGAAACTACCTTTAGCAATGATGGGATGTGGGGCAATGCTTAAGATGGTGGTCCTACCTAGGCTCCTGCACTACTTTGGGAATATACCACACTGGATACCAAAGAAGTTCTTCATTAGACCGGACAATATATGTAGGGATTTTCTGTGGCATGGCAAACGGAACAGGGTGGCCCTCTGGAAGCTGCAGAATTTCTATGAGAAAGGGGGGATAAAAATGCCTAATTATGAAGTTTATTATATAGCAAGCCAACAGCAATATGTTGCTAAATGGCTCTTAGAGGAGGTGACCTCTGAATCAAGGTTGTTTGGACAAGATTGTGCCCCATTTTATTTAAGAGAGATTATGTGGCTGCCCAAGACGGAAATGGAAGGGCGCCCAAAGATGATGGTACTTGGATGGAAGGTATGGCGTAGGGCATGCCAGATGATGAAGAACCCATCCCCGTGTTCCCAGCAAGTACCCCTAGTTGCACTGGCAGGTGGAGAAAAGCAACTAAGGATGATAATCAGAAACCACTGGGAACTGGTTGGGATAGCAACAATGGGTGATATTTGGCAAGAGGGAACTATATTAGATTTTGAGGTGCTGAAGGAGGAGACTCGGTTGCATGCTGGCCAGTATATCAGGTACCACAGAGTGGTGCAGAGAATTAAGAGAACATGGCCTGAAGTGGTGTTGGAGAAAGAACCAGATACTACCATAGATGTAATATATGACATGGCAGAGGGGGGACATGAGATATCTAGAATATACGAGATGATGATGTCTAAAGTAGGAAAGGAGGTAATACAATTGAGACAAGACTGGGAAGTGAAAGTGGGGGGCCTGATGGAAGATGGGATGTGGGAACGAGCCCAAGGGTACCATAAGAAGGTGTCAAGGAATGCAAGACTACAGCAGATGTAACTGTATATTACACATATAGCGTATATGACACCCAGAGGATATCTAGGTTTAAAAATGCAGGACGGCAAGCATATCCTAAATGTGATGAAGAGAATGCGGGTATGGTGCAGATGTTTTGGTCATGACCGGTTATCGAGCGCTTCTGGAGCGAAGTGGCACACAAACTAGCAGAAAATGGGGTTAGGATGCTGGTCGATACAGTGTGGGCCTGCTTGTTGGGGGGGTTCCCTAGACCATGCAAGCTCAAGCATGTGTGCAAACTAAAAGACCTGGCATATGCACTTACAAAGAGGAGGATTGCCATGGGGTGGAAGGCGAGCCACAAACCACGACTAGAGGTATGGTGGAAGGATTTGCAGAAATGGGCGGAGGCAGAAACCATGGTGTGGCAAGAAGCGAGCAGTGCTGGGGGGAGGAGACAAAGACCCTGATGGCCTGGAAATTGTTAGTAGCAGAGTTATTTGGGTCAATAAGAGACCCAACAGAATCCACAGAAAGGGATACCCTATCACAGGATGCAGGAACAGAAAGTGAGAAGGGATAGGCTCGAAATGGGGGGTGGGATAAGGGAAGCAGTGAACACATTTATTCGATGTATAAATTAAAATGTTAACTCATGCACTGCAAAGTTTGGTTTGTATTGTTTGTTTGAATAAATTAATAAAACTGTTTTGAAAAAAAGACTTTCTTTGACCACAGCCACAATTAAATGGGTTGCAAAATTTTCGTATACTGTGTTTTGTTGGTGGCCTGGCATCAGTTGGAGTATTTCATGAGCTCCCCTACAGAATCAACTGGAAATGTTATCTTTAACTTGTTAAATGTGTGTGCGCTAAAATGCACCATTTTGACCAATCATTAAAAAAAGTTTTCAGGTGAGACACGCCTTAGACCTGGTCCTGGCCACATCTCACTTGTTTACAATGGATTTCACCTATGGGAACGAGAGTCAAATGCAGTGAATACCACGAATTGGGGGGAAAAACGACAAAAGGTGATTTGGGTTTGCTGCCACGCACATGGCAACATACCCATTTCATTAGGAAGATCAGATGTTCATCCAATCCTGTGTTTTTCTTGGTTCTTCCAATCCAGGATTTATTACCGGACAAGCAGAATTCCTGAATGCAAATAAAAAGTGGACAGAAGGAGAATCTGGCATATAATAGGGGACATGATTGACGTGTATGTGGTCCCTTCACATTTAATACAGAACAAGGGCAGCTAAATGTTGATGTATTAAAAAAAAGATTTGCCACAAATATTTCTAGGAGGAGATTGACCTATGGGCTATTGTACCTCCTAGATTTAACCTTCAAAATCTTTGACTGAGCTTGGTTGACCATATTGGAACATTGGGATGACAGTGACTGCATTTTGTCAACTGTCCAGTTGGGCTGTCGCTCATCAGTGGGCACAGGAGTGCAGGCCTTAAAACGTTAGCTGCAGATAACTAACTGAGAATATCTAAAACAGGAACTAGTATTTCTTGCCTTCATGGAGCCGAACAATGCGTTCAATTAGGTAAACTGCCAGAAGTTATGGCAGGGGATTGGGTCCTTGGAGTGCCAACCTTTCCTGGTAAACTTGTTATTAGCTCTCCATCTTAACACAAAAAGGTATGAGAAGTGGGGCTAATGGAAAATGCACTGAGATGTTTTCAGTAAACACAGGTGTACGCCAATGCTGTGTATTTGCCCACCTCCTGTTCTCCATCGATGTCCATTGGATTTATTAGATTTTGGTGTGGACGGAGGCCAGTGTACCAAGAATGGGAAATACTGTACTCCCATTCCTGGCCTACATGGACGGTGCTAATTGCACGTATGCCACGCACACTCCAATGGCTAGTTATAACCCACACCGGCTTCTTAACCTTCAAATTAATGCGGGTAAATCAACAGTAATGATCTATCACAGGGGTGGTTGTCAAATAAAAATACAGCTATGTTTAGCAACAACAGCGCTATCCCGTTATTCAAAGAATTTGATTACTTGGGCATTCGTTTTACTTCTAAACTGTCTGGGGCATTACATATCTTAAAACAAACCACCAGATTTAAACAAGCTTCAGGGAGTGTATCTCGCTTTAAAAGATTGTCAAAATCGCAACCAATTACATTTATAAAAAGTGTACTATAGTAAAATGGTGTCTATAGCCAAATATGGTGCCTCTTTATGGGGCTCTGTGATACCAAAAGATATACAAGAGAACACATTTTTCAAAGCTCTGTTGGGACTGCCATGTTCAGTTCCCAATTTTGGAAAACACCTGGAATTAGGTGCCCCATTTTTAGATGTCATGGTCCAAGCAATTTTGAATTGGCTCTGCATTTGGACCAACCCAAAGGCTGGGTTAACACAACTAATCCTAATGGAGAGAATAGCCAAACCTACGGCCCTGAACATCTCATGGCTCCATTATGTTAAATGCGGCCTTGACAAACTGAATGCACCACAGAAGTATTTGAATTCCTTTAACTTGACTCTTCCAGTGGCAAGGCAAATGAAATCTTGGCTTATTCTGCATTCAACTGATTGGAGGGAATTGTTGGAATGTGTAATCTTGCGGTCGTTTCCGAACCTTCCATCCAATGCTATCTAATACGGGTCAATGCCCCTAATGAGAGGAACAATATCTCTAGAGCAAGATGTAGTTGTCTTCTGCTCAGAGCTAATTCCTCTAAATGGTCAGGTGATGTCAATAAGAAACAATGCTTGCTCTGTCAAGCACCAGTAGAGACATCCTGCACTCTACCCTTCTTTGCCCAGCCTATTCCACAATCAGAGCTAGAACAATCAGCCCAATATTATGTGAATTGAGCTTCACCCAATGCCGTCTGGACTTGATGTACCTGTTATGGGTTATTTCACTGTGGTCTAGTTGAGCGTTATTGTTGTATTTGAAGCAGGCTCTAAATAGAAGGACATTTTTAATGGCTATTAAACCTTTTTGTCTGTACTGTGAGGGTTTTTTCTTATTGATTTTACTGTATTTGTTGTGTTTTTTAATGATGATTTGGTGTGTGGCTTGCTTTTATGGAATTTATTCCGAAAAAAAAATATATTAATTCATTGAATTATGTAATGATTTGTTTTTCGTTTTTTCCTTCTCAAGACACTAAATCCAAACCGACAGAAAAATGCAGGACCGGAATGGAATCCCCTTTCCCAAGCGGCTATTTCTTGCAAAACAAATGGTATCCAAATTTCTGCAATATGGTATTCTACAAAACCGGTGATGATTACCTCACCTGTTTGCAGGGAAAACGTCTCTTTCTGATTGGCGACTCAACGCTGCGTCAGTACATGATGTACTTCACAGAATATATAAAAAGTAGGTTTTTTTTCATCAAACTTTTAATTATTACCAACTACTATCACCTTTCTTCCCTCTCATCATTGCAGGATTAATTGTGTCATGAAATAAATTATCAAAAATACAATTTACTTCATTTTCAAAAACTGAAATATCAAACGCTGTGAAAAGGGAGGGGTTTGGGTAGAGTTATTATGTTTGTGTTCTTCACACTGTGAAAATACACTGTGTAGAGGGTAGAGTCAGGAGCACAGTCGTGTGTGTGTGTGTGTGTGTGTGTGTGTGTGTGTGTGTGTGTGTGTGTGTGTGTGTGTGTGTGTGTGTGTGTGTGTGTGTGTGTGTGTGTGTGTGTGTGTGTGTGTGTGTGTGTGTGTGTGTGTGTGTGTGTGTGTGTGTGTGTGTGTGTGTGTGTGGTGTGTTATGTTATTTGGCATTCATATAGCGCTCTATATATCATTGGTATGACCTCAAAGCACTGGTGGGTTGAACGCCCTCGGAGACTGTAGTCCAGGTCAGCTCAGAGAGTAGGGTGTCGTAGGGTGCTTGGGTGCACTAGTTATGCGTGCAGCTGAAGCTGCATCTTATTAGATGTGGTGGTATTGATATCGGTTGAATGTGTGCAGTCTGGCGGGTGGGCACCAAGACTGGGTTCTGGCTGCGTTAGGCCTGTAGAATGCGTTTGTGTGCAGCTAGGCTGGTTTGCCATGGGACATAGCTGCGTTTTATTAGAGTGATGAAGTGTTCATGGGGTAATGTTCGTTTGTGAGCAGTTAGGCCGAAATTGATCGAGGGGTGTAGCTGCACTCTAATTCTGTGATGGTGTAGAGTAGAGAGTAAGCATAGTGATATCGGAGGAGTTATGATCTAAGGAGATCGATATTCTGCACTTCAGGCATGCAGTTGCTTATGGCGAATTAATAAGCGTATTCAGTGATGACATTGTTCAGGATCTCATTGAGCATTAGTCACCAGGTTGCTAGGGTTAGATCACTTCAGATTGTCATGTTTTGTATTACGGAAAGAGACAAGTTTTTAGAGCTTTGCGGAACATCATATAGTCTTGGGTGTGTCGAATATGAGGGGGGAGCGAGTTCCACAAAGAAGGGGCCAAGGTTGAGAAGGCGGATCCTCCGATCCTAACAGAGTTAGAGGTTTGGGATCACTAGGAGGGCGCTACTTGATCTTAGGTTGCGAGATCAGAGGTTTGGTTTTATCTTTTCTTTTAGGTATAATGGGCCGCTCTTGTACACTGCTCGGTGAGTGATGTATAGGACCTTGAAGATGGCCCTACATCCGACTGGGAGCCAGTGGAGGGTTCGGAGAGCTGGTGACATGTGGTCTCTTTGACCCAGGGCAAGGAGCAGTTTTGCAGCAGTGTGTTGGGCTCTTTGGAGTTTGTTGAGTTGGTATGCTGGGGCTCCTAGGTATAGAGAGTATGCATAGTCCAGTCTTGACATCACAATAGACATAACTGCAGCAAGTCTGTTTGGGTAGGAGAGGTAGGGAAAAATGCATTTGAGAAGTTTGAGGTGGTGGTGACAGCATTTTGACACGTTGTTGATCTGACGGGAGAGGGTCAGGTCTGTGTCCATAGGGCAACCTAGGTTTTTCACTGTATCGGAGGAGGGGGCAGCGGGGCTGAGGGACGGGGTCCATGGGAGCGGCTGTGGTAGAAGGGCAGTATTGCCGCACACCATGATTTCAGTTTTAGCAGGGTTCAAAAGGAGGAGGTTTATTGTCATCCATCAATCAATATCGCAAAGACAGGCTTCAAGGTCGGGAAGGGGGTTGGTGCCTGACTTGGGAATTCTTAGGATAATTTGGCTATCGTCAGCGTAGTTGTAACAGGGGATGTTGTGCATGAGGATGATTCCTGGTGGAGTGGTCATACAGAGGTTCAACACAAGTGCAGGCATGTGCCTTGGGGTACTCCAGTGTTCACCAAGTGAGCAGTTGAGACATAAGGGGAGAGGGGTGCTATTTGTTTCCTGTTGCTGAGGAAGAAGGCGATCCATTTGAGAGCAGTGCCACAGATTCCTAGGGAGTGAAGGCAGTCAAGGAGGATTGAGTGGTTAACCATGTCAAAGGCTGCATAGAGATCGAGGAGAATCAATTCTGTGCATCCATCAGAGTCTGCAATGACCTTGATCATCCCAGATTGATATCAGAGTGGATTCAGTTTCATGTCGCGGTCAGAAGCCTGATTGTGCGGGGTTGAGGAGGCAGTTGGATTCTACAAAGGAGTCGAGCTGGGAGTATGCAGAATGGTCAATAAGTTTTGCAAGAGATCTAGTGTTTCTAGATCGGTCTGCATTGTTGGGGTCAAGCGGGTCAAGGGATGCCTTTTTTAGGAGTGGCTTGACATGCGCTATTTTGAAGGCATCAGGGAAGATGCCAGAGGTGAGGGATTCATTTAGAATGGCTCTTGCATGTTCTCCTGCACATGTAGATGAGAATATTTCTTTCAGGACAAAGGCTGGGCAGGGGTCAAGGGGCGACACAGAGTGTTTGCTGGCTGATAGTAGGTCAAGGAACTTGTCTCTGGAGATGGGTTTGAAGGAGTCAAAGGTAGTGAAATTGGGCGTCGGGGCAATGGGATCAGGAGGGGTCGGTGATGGGGGGTGAGGGGAGAGGAAGGACAGTTTGGTGTTAAGGGATGTTGTCAAGTCAAGAGCGGTGTTGTAGAAGTAGAGGGAGTCACAGAGTGATTGTGTGGGGGTGGATTGGGTAGAGGAGCAAGTGGGTTTGACGAATTCTGATATGATCATATGGAGTTCTTTGCTGCGGTTGCCACAGTTGAGAATTCGTTTATTGTAATAGGCTTTTTTGGCCTTTCGAATTTCAGCTTTATAGTTACGATGGTGCAGGGCGAACATGGATCTGCTGAGATCAGTTTTGATGCTCGCTGATTGAGTTCAAGAGTTTTGTTTTTTGGCATTCCTCAGGAGGGGCGTGAACCATTTGGGGGACGATCCATTGCGTGAGGTGGCGGGCGCGAGGGGGTGAAAGGAATCAGTGAGTCATTAAGCCAGGAGTCGAAAGAGTGGGGGGGAGGTTTGTTTGTTTATTAATTTGTAGGGTGCACCGAACCGGACGTAACTGGGTGCAATGAATACACAAAAGGATACTTAAAGCATAGGTTACATAGTCGGACAAGTTACATATACAAGGTAAACATAGAATTGTACATAGTCAACAACAATGCTACACATTAGGCAGGTTGCCTATAGTTACATGGAGAGCAGAGAATAGTACAGAATAAACAGTGATATACATTAGATGTCAAGGTCAGGTAACTACTGGGTAAGCAGGATTAAGTACAGTACATTGATTCAAGCAATACATGTCAGGAGAGTGAGATAGTTGCAAGTATGTGTGCAGAAAGGATGGATCAAATGTCATTGGATCGCAGCCAGTTCAGAGTATTGCATCTGAAGCTAATTAAGGATTGGTCCGCTCTAAGAGCGATTGGTAATGCATTCCAGGACTGTGTGGCTTTCACTGGGAAACTATTTCCTCCAGATTGTTTTAGCTTGAATCTGGGTATGTTTAGACAGAAGGCGCTGTTCATTCTGGAGGGGCGGGTGGTGTTTTTTTTAACAATTTTCTCTGTTAAGTTAAGGGGGTGCTGCATTGTTAAGGCACTTAAAGGTGAGTGACACAGTTTTGAGAAGTACTCTATCTTTTATCTTCAGCCAATGGATTTCTCTTTGGATTTCTGAAACATGTTCTTTGTTGGGTATGTTCAGAGCAGTTCTTAGTGCATTTTTTTGTAAGATTTTTTATCTAGGATATACTTGTTAGCACCTAGGTATAGGGTGTTGCATTAATCCACTTTAGAAAGTATTAGTGCATTTGCGAGGATAATACAGCTAGCCTTAGGTAGAAATGGCCTGTAGGCCCTGATTAGCTTGCACGTGTAGGCAGATGAAGATGCTATGGAGTTTACCTGTTTACCAAGGGTTAGAGTAGAGTCAAGGTAGAAGCCAAGAGTTTTCACTTCTTTCATTACCTTGATCGTATTTCCATCTATGTTGAAGGCATAGTAGTTATTGTCTAGTTCTTTTAGGTTGGCAGCAGATCCCAAGATCAGGATCTCAGTTTTATCATCATTCAGGCAGAGGCCGTGGGTTGCCATCCATGCCTGAATGAGGAGGTAGATTTTATTTACCAAAGCTAAGTCTTAGCCATAATTGCCCAAAAGGAGAATGAGGATCTGGGTGTCATCTGCATAGTTAGTGTAGGTGACACCCAGCCTGTCCAATTTGTCAAACAATGGCTTTGTAAATATATTGTACATGGTTGGCGATATACAAGATCCTTGTGGAACACCGCAGGTAGTCAGGAAAGGGTCTGCAGATGCAGATGGGGAGAAAACTCATTGTTCTGTTGTTTAAGAAGGATTGGACCCAGGCAATTGCATCTTTGGAGAAGTGGGCAGCCAAGGCCACATGTGTTACGCTCACCTGGTATCAACAGGGACGCCACCCAGCCGGGTTACTCGCTGGTATGCTTCTCAGCTTTGCCTTGATGTGGTCTGTGGGGAAGGTTCTGCCTTGTGGTAGAATTAGGGGTGCTCTCCATCCTCCCTTCTTTGCAGGGGCGCGTTGTCTTTGATGGGCGAGTGCGGTCCAATTACTTTACTGACACCAGCCCGTTTGATATTGTTCAGGTAGATCTTATTGCAGTTCGTTAGTTTTATTGCTATCCTGCATGCTTTTCTTTGTTCAAAAGGTCTCTTTTTTCTCCCTTAGGTATGCAGAACTTTAGCGCGGCGAACTGGCTTGGTTGAGCCCCGCTGGTAAATGATGGCGCATTAAGAGCGCTATGATGCAGTAATTAAGCGCTATGCGCCGCGCTGCAAAGTCTTGCCTTTGCTAACCTGTGTTTTCCTTCCTTGTAGGTCGCGGTGTTCTTCAGCGAGAGTGGAATGTCCAGAGTGGTTCCAGCCGAGAGGCGACCAGCCAGGTAAGCCTTTTGAGCCGTTTGTAATTTGTAAATGTCGCTACTGCTTTCTTTAATGTTGCCTCTATCTTCCTCTTTCAGGTTGTTCTGTCCGGGAGGCGTGCAGATTCGAGGAAGCTGTTCTTAGTAGCTGCGAGTGTTTATAGATGAAGACTGCAGGTAAGATGCTGCTGCTATTGATGTTCCTTTTGTCTCCTTGCAGGATCTGCTCCTCTGAGGTTCGAGGGAACAGCTGGACACGGTGAGCGTCACGTTGCAAGCTGCAAAGAAACACAAAGAGTGTTGTCTTGCTCGGGTGTGGTTTAAATAGCCCCAACAAAATAGTCCAGGTAAAGTAGTCCCTAGACTACCACACCCAAAACACTAGACCGCATGGCTTTGTTCTTAGGAACCAAGCTATGTGGATGCCTCCATGTTGGCTGACAATACAATAAAGTAGTTCCCAAGCACATTGTTTTTCATGGTGTGTGAGACTGGTGCCATAGGCTGCAGGACTGGCCCCATGAGGGCTTTTGAAGAGGATGCCAGGCTCTAGAGGCCCGAATCCTGACTCCAGCTGGCCAATGGGTTTGCCAGAGGGGGTTTTGGGCGAGGGTCATGACAGCACTCCCCCCTAAGGTCCCTCCCATGGTGTTCCTTCTGTCTGGCCCAGGTTTGGTTGGGAAGTTCCAATGGAATTTCCTGATTAGACGTGGTGCGTGGATATTCTCACTGGGCTCCCAGGATCTATCTTGTGGTCCAAATCATTTCCAATCAACAAGCTAATATAGCTTGGTCCTAGAGTATTTAGAGTCCAAGATATCTTTTACTTCGAATTCTGGTTCTCTGTCAACAAGTATGGGCTTAGGTGGTGTCCCAATCCGTGTGCTGGGTTGCATTGTTTCAGGAGGGACACATGGAATACCAGGTGGATGTGTAGATTAGGTGGTAAATCTAGTTTCAAGGCTGCTGGGTTGATAATTGCCTTAATGGTATAGGGTCCTAAGAATCTGGGATGAAAGGTCCGGGTTCCCTTGATGGGTACGAATTTAGCGGCTAACCAAACTTAATCTCCTACTTGGTAATCAGGAACCTTTTTCCGGTGTTGGTCGGCAAATCTCTTTTGTTTTTCTTTGGCATGAATAAGGTGTTCCTTTGCCCTTTTGAAAGTCTGAGTAATGGTTGTGTGTAGAGTCACTGGCACAATGCCACCAGCCGCTGGCATTTCCAAGCTGACTGGAAGGTCTAGTTCAGAGGTACGTGGATGTCTGCCATAAAGGGTATAGAAGGGCGGTTGTCCCGTGCTTGAATGCAAAGAATTGTTATATGCATATTTGGCTATCCATAGTAGGTCTTTCCAATTCCTTTCTTCGTGGTGCAGCATGCACCATAAATATTGCTCGAGTGTCTGATTGGTTCTCTCGGTTTGGCCGTCCGTTTGCGGATGGTGACTGGTAGATAGCCGAACGTCGATCTGCGCCATTGTACACAATTTTTTCCAGATGTTTGAAACAAACTGGCTGCCTCGATCAAAGACCAGAACCAAAGGAAAGCCATGTAGCTTAACCACAGCCTCCAGGAACACTTTTGCTAGCGTGGCTGCGTCTGGGAGGCCTTTGAGAGGAATAAAATGGGCCATCTTCGAGAATAAGTCCACAACTACAAGGATGGTGTTGAACCCTTGGCTTGGAGGTAGATCAGTGATGAAGTCAAGGGAAAGAGTGTGTCATAGAACTGGATGAATGTGCAATGGTTGTAGGAGACCAGATGGTTTTTGTTTCTGTGATTTGTTTTGTGCGCAGACACCGCAGGACTGAATATACTGAATGATGTCCTTATGCCAGGTAGGCCACCAAAAGTTCTCTTTCACCTTAGCTAGGGTTTTGGTGATCCCAGGATGCTCCTCAATCAGTGAATCATGATAGTTTGAAATAATATGCTGTTGTAATACCTTCTTGGGTACATATAGGCGATCCCTAAAAAAGGGTAGATGGTCCTTGATGGTATATTGTTCTCCTTGAGTTTGCCATGCAAGGTAGGCATCAGGATTCATTGTCTGTTGGATTTCTTTTTGTAGTTCTGCTTGTGTTAAGGCTGTCGTGATACCCAAGAGTTTGTCTTCAGGTATAATAGGTACTGGGTCTGGAGTTGTATATACTATTTCATCTATGCCCATGTGCGATTAGGCATCCGCCTTTCCGTTTCTGACACCTGGTTGAAATGTGATTACATAATCATATTCGGCGAAGAAAAGGGCCCACCGTAATTGGCGCGAGGGCT
This sequence comes from Ambystoma mexicanum, assembly GCF_040938575.1. Taxonomy (NCBI): domain Eukaryota; kingdom Metazoa; phylum Chordata; class Amphibia; order Caudata; family Ambystomatidae; genus Ambystoma; species Ambystoma mexicanum. The sequence continues at coordinate 233,262,101 of NC_090931.1, forward strand.
GGGCCTTGGCTGTTTTCAGATATTGCAGGTTTCGGTGGTCTGTGGTGACTGTAATGGTGTGTCTGGCCCCCAGAAGGTACTGCCTCCAGGCTTTAAAGGCAGATTTGATAGCCAGGAGTTCCTTGTCCGTGATGGCATAATTAATCTCTGGAGGTGAGAACTTTTTAGACCAGAAGGCCACAGGATGTAGCTGGCCGGTTTCCGGGATCTCTCTGTGAAAGGACAGCCCCCATTGCAATACTGGACGCATCAGTTTCAACGACATAAGGGAGGTCTGGACGAGGATGTCGCAAGATTGGAGCAGAGGTAAACCTTTGTTTAAGTTCCTGAAAGGCTTCTTCTGCTTCTTCGGTCCAAGCAAACTTTTTATTGTTTTTTTGTAATAGTACTGTGATTGGGTGCACAACCTGAGAGAAGTCTGGGATGAATCGGCGGTAGAAGTTCGCAAAGCTCAGCATGCTTTGTACCCCTTTCAGAGACGTCGGTGAAGGCCATTTCAGAATGGCATCTACTTTGTGCATGTCCATTCTGATGCCTCCTGGCCTGGAGTAAGGATAAAACCAAGAAATTCTACTTCGGTGACGTGAAAAAAAACATTTTTTAAGCTTTGCAAACAAGCGATGTTGACGGAGCTTGGTGAGGACTGAACGAACTTGCCTGACATGATCTTGTTCCGAGGCTGAGTATACTAAGATGTTGTCTATGTACACTAAGGCGCACACATCAATTAACTCCCTTAAGACGTCATTCATGAAATATTGGAATGCCGCAGGAGTGTTGCATAACCCGAAGGGCATGACTTGATATTCAAACAAGGCGTACTTAGTACGGAAGGTGGTTTTCCATTCATCTCCTATTCTGGCTCGGACCATGTGGTACACTCCTCGAAGGTCCAATTTGGTATAAATCTGGGCATCTTTAACTTGGTCTAGCATCTCAGGGATAAGTGGCAAGGGGTAGCGGTTCTTCACGGTGATCTGGTTCAATGAGCGGTAGTCAATACAGGTTCTCAAGTCTCCTTCCTTTTTCAGTACGAAGAACAAAGGACTGGCTGCGGGGGACTTCGAAGGACGGATAAATCCGTTTGCAAGGTACTCGTCTAAATAGGATTTCAAATGAAGGTTTTCTGGTTCTGTGAGAGCGTAGATCCTGCCGCAAGGGATTTGTGCACTAGGAACAAGGTCGATCTGACAGTCATAGGGCCTTTGCGGCGGCAATGTATTGGCTTGGTCCTTTCGGAATACATCCTGGAAATCATGGTATTCACTTGGCAAGGTATTAGTTGCTCCCAGGGCTGATACTGTTGCTCCGGGAGTCATGGGGATACAGGTGTCAGGTTTCTCTTCTTGGTAGTAGCAGGCAGGGTAGCAGTCACCGGGGAAGGTTAATTTTCATGCCCAATTGCTCACAACCCTTTGATAGATTGGCGGGCATGAAAATTAGAAGATACGGGAGGGAGAGCCCTACCAAGACTCAGGACTATGGGCCATTAACAATTGTGTACAAAGAGTGGGGGTGTCCTGACTGGAGAAGTCTAAGCCGACTGCCGCTTATTGAATCCAGTCTAGGTTTAAAGACAATGCGTTATCCTTGGGTGTCACAATTTGTGTATTTACCAAGGATAGCAGTACATAAAAGAACCATAATAATCCACTTTTGCTAGATCATTAGTCTGCAAAAGAACAGCTTTAATTAAGTGGCTGTCCTTGTTCTTTTACATATTTTTTGTAAAGAAATTGTAAGTACAAAATATATGGGTGTACATTTTTTCACCAAAGTCACACATAGAAAATGCAAACAAATAGAAAAAAATTGAAAAAAGAGAGACATGTAGCAAAAGATAGGACAAAGTCATACATGTGCATGCTGACAGAAGTATAAATACATTCTGTTGCTGCTAATACATTTTGTTTTTCTAATTGTAGAAAGTTATCCTCGAAAGTAAAAGTCCTTGGATAGGTCTAACTAAGCCAGGCTAAAGGGTGACCAAAAAGTAGTTGATCGACGTCACTGAGGTAAATCACTACTGGGATTTAGGGGGACCCCGCCACACCGCTAGGGTAAAGGAGTCCCAGGACGTTTCGGCTTTAATGGGTCACAGCCTTCTTCATGGAGCCAAGGAAAGGAGTCCCCGTTATCTCAACCCGTAAGGCTGATCCCAAAGCCCTGCGAATGAATCCAGGAGGATATAGATGGGCCTTGCCAAGAATATATCACAATAAATTAGACCTGTAAGCATTTGTTGACTGGTCCAAAGAATAGAACGCTTCCGTCATTTAGGTGTAAACCATGTAAACGGTGCTGGAATTAATGATCAGAACTTGACCAATTTGGCTGCTAGGCTGTTTTTTATTTGTGTGCAACATTAGGGCGATTTACAACTACAGCGTCTGGCCGCATCAGAGGAACTTTCAATTTCTTTACAAAAAATATGTAAAAGAACAAGGACAGCCACTTAATAAAAGCTGTTCTTTTGCAGACTAATGATCTAGCACAAGTGGATTATTATGGTTCTTTTATGTACTGCTATCCTTGGTAAATACACAAATTGTGACACCCAAGGATAACACATTGCCTTTAAACCTAGCCTGCATTCAATAAGCGGCAGTCGGCTTAGACTTCTCCAGTCAGGACACCCCCACTCTTTGTACACAATTTTTATTGGCCCATAGTCCTGAGTCTTGGTAGGGCTCTCCCTCCCGTATCTTCTCATTTTCATGCCCGCCAGTCTAGCAAAGGGTTGTGAGCAACCAACCATGGCATCCCTAGTATTAGCCTGAACTGAGTTGCCTTGATGAGATCGAATGAAATAGACTCCTGATGTCCGTCCTGGCACAGCAAGGTTACCCTGGCTGTTCACTGTGTTACTGGTCCAGAAGCGATTTCTGTCCCATCCACGGTGGTTACCTTCTCCATAGTTGGTTTAGCACACAAAGGAAGCCCCATCTCTGCTGCCAGTTCTTGATCAATATAATTTCCAACTGCTCCGCTATCGATATATGCTTCAACGGCATGCATTCTTGACGACTGTTGGTGGTTAATTAAGATCACTGGTATTGCAAAGTACGAGGTCAGCAACTCTTTCTTCTCACTCGACAAACTGACCTCTACGTTTCTCGAGCTTGGTAGCTTTCTGATTCCTTAGCTTCATCCTTCTCTGTGGCCCCGACTCTTCTTCTTGGGGGTTTTACTGGACAGTCCTTCAGGAAATGTCCTGGTTTCCCACAATACAAACAAAGCTGTTGTTATCTTCTTTTGTCCCGCTCTTGTTTTGTTAATGGAGGCCATATCCCTCCAATCTGCATGGTTTCTACAGCATTTTCAGGTACACGGGGTGTGTTTTCCCTTGGTCGAACATACACAGTCCGAGGGTCCGTCTTAGACAGGTCTGCCTTTCGTTCCTGCAACCGGTGGTCTAGCTGCACGACCAGATTTATGAATTCTGCACATTCTCTGGGTGGATGAACCACCTGGGCTAAGATGTCCTTTGATTCGCTTCGTAAGCCTCGATAGAATAACGTGGTTCTTTTGTTTTCTGGCCACCTAGCTTCGGCAACCAGTCCGTTGAAGGTAGCAATGTACGTTAACAAGTCCTGATTCCCCTGTCGGAGGGCCAAGAGTTCATTGTCTACTGCTTGTTCCTGGGTATGGCGAGCAAAAAGTTTTTCCATTTCTCTCTGGAACCCCCCAACGTCATGTAATAGAGGATTGTCATGGGTTACCAACGGCACCGACCAATCTGCTGCACTACCACTCAGGTATGATAATACAAAAGCTACCCGAGCTTGGCCGTTTGGAAATGCTCCAGGCCTACAAAGAAAATGAAGGCGGCACTGATTGATGAATGCTGCATACTTCCGTGGGTCGCCTGAGAACCTTTCTGGTGGTGCCAGGGGCACTGTTCCAGGTAACGTGATCTGTACCGGAGTAGGTGGTATGGCGGGCTTTTGCATCGTTGGATTGCTTCCAGGTAGAGGTATCTGTCCTGCCTGTGATTGAAAGTATTGCCTGCTAATCTCTTCAGTACGTTCTTTGGTCACTATTAGGTCTCTCCGGAGGGCATTAGTCTCTTGTCGGACAGAATGAACCTCAGCACGAAGCTCTCCTAGTAATTGGGCCAATTGGTCCATTTCTGATGTCTCCATGGCACCCAGGTGGATTTGTTATGGTAGGCTTTGCGTTCTGTTATGCTCACCTGGTATCCAGAGGGACACCACCCAGCCTGGTTACTCGCTGGTATGCTTCTCAACTTTGCCCTGATGTGGTCTGCGGGGAAGGTTCTGCCTTGTGGTAGAATTAGGCGTGCTCTCCGTCCTGCCTTCTTTGCAGGGGCGTGTTGTCTTTCATGGGCGAGTGCGGTCCAGTTACTTCACTGACGCAGGCCCGTTTGATATTTTTCAGGTAGGTCTTATTGCTGTTCTTTAGTTTTGTTGCTATCCTGCATGCCTTTCTTTGTTTAAAATGTCTCTTTTTTCTCCCTTAGGTATGCAGAGCTTCAGCGAGGCGAGCTAGCTTGGTTGAGCCCTGCTGGTAAATGATGGCGCATTAAGAGTGCTATGGTGCAGCAAGTAAGCGCTATGCACAGCGCTGCAAGTCCTGCCTTTGCTAACCTGTGTTTTCCTTCCTTGTAGGTCGCAGTGTTCTTCAGCCAGAGTGGAATGTCCAGAGTGGTGCCAGCCGAGAGGCGACCAGCCAGGTAAGCCTTTTGAGCAGTTCGTAATTTGTAAATGTCTCTACTGCTTTCGTTAATGTTGCCTCTATCTTCCTCTTTCATGTCATTCCGTCCAGGAGGTGTGCAGATTCGTGGAAGCTGTTCTCAGTAGCTGCGAGTGTTTAAAGATGAAGACTGCAGGTAAGATGCTGCTGCTAATGATGTTCCTTTTGTCTCCTTGCAGGTTCTGCTTCTCCAAGGTTTGAGGGAATAGCTGGGCACGGTAAGCGTCACGTTGCAAGCTGCAAAGTAACGCAAAGCGTGTTGTCTTGCTCGGGTGTGCTTTCAATAGCCCCAACAAAATAGTCCAGGTAAAGTAGTCCGTAGGCTACCACACCCAAAACACTAGACCGCATAGCTTGGTTCTTAAGAACCAAGTTTTGTGGATGCCTCCATGTTGGCTGACAATACAATAAAGTAGTTCCCAAGCACATTGTTTTTCATGGTGTATGAGCCTGGCGCCATAGGCCCCATGAGGGCTTTTGAAGAGGATGCCAGGCTCTAGAGACCCGAGTCCTGACTCCACCTGGCCAATGGGTATCCCAGAGGGGGTTTTGGGCGGGGGTCGTGACAAGATGTCTGCACATCACTTCATGGTCCACCAGGTCAAAGGCGGCCGAGAGGTCAAGGAGGAGAAGCATGACCATTTTCCCATTGTCCTTGAGCTCATCAATTTGTGTTTTAAAGTCGATTAATGCTGTTTCCGTGCCATGTTGTGGTCTGAAGCTGGATTGGCAGGAGCCTGGGAGGTGAAAAGCCTCAAGCTAAGTTTGTACTTGCAAGTATGCTACTTTATCGATTATTTTGTTGCAGGAGGGCGAAGAAGCAGGGCTTCGGCTAAATCAGGAAGGATCTTGACTTTGTTCCAGCATTTGATTTCCTGTGGTGGGGCGAAGGGGGCAGGGGAGCTGTAGGAGGAGGGTCAGGGGTGTTAATGGAAAAGGGATGGCATAGTGGGTGGTCCAGATGAGTGGTATGGGACGGGATAAATAAACCAGGTCGTGGGAGCTGAACATTGCATCAACGGTGTGTCCACCTGAGTGGGTTGGACCAGTTGTATGATGGGAGAGATTGAGCGCATCAAGACCGTCAACCAGAGGATGAGTCATCGGTTTGTTGGGGATATCGAACCAGATATTGAAGTCTCCTAGGAGTGTGAGAGATGGGTGATTTACTTGAATGATAGCTATTGAATCATAAAGGTTGTTGGCAAAATGTCTGTTGTATCCAGGGGGCCTGTAGATGAGGAGGAAGCTGTGGGTGAAGGTCGGTGGTAGAGATAGTTTTACTAGAAGGGATTCACAGGAGGCAGTGCATGTCTGGGATTCGATGAGTGAGACGATTGAAGAGGACTGTCACTTCGCCACCTCTGGAGAGTCTATTGTGGGTGATGAGCGAGTAGCCAGGGGGAAAGGCTTTGTGTGCTACAGGGGCAAAGTCATCGGAGAATCAGGTTTCGGTGACAAAAATGAGGTCCAGCTTGTCAGAGGATAGATGGTCAAAGATGCTGTGTCTGTTTCTTGCTACCGAGCAGGCATTAAAGAGAATGCAAGTGACTTTGTGAGGGGATGTGGAATTCGTGGTGCTCATCGGAGTGGGAGCTTGAGGGACATGGCTGCCCGGTAGGGTGGTGGGTGTGGTGGGCACATTAAGGGGTGTTGTGACAGGTTGAGCAGGGGTACGGGAGGGTCTGGGTGCCTGAGTGTCTGCTGAGAGGGTTACGTCGATGGGGGGTGGGAAGAGTAGGCGGCCAGAGGTAGGAATGTGAGAGATGAGGGGTGGGTCAAGGGGGGTTGGGAGGGTGGTGAATGGGTCGGATGGTGTGAGGGAGTTTTGATGGGTAGATTTTGGAATGAGTCTGGGAGGCAATGGGGTTTAGGTGTACAGGGTGAGAAGTCAAGAGAAAGGGGGTGGAAACGGGGGGATGGGGAGGGGAGTGCAGGGTTGTAGGGGAGGGAGAGGCTGGGATGGTGGTCTGGGGCAGAAGTGGTGAGGAGTAGAGGGTCAAGGGAGAGGACCAGTCATGTTTTCTGCATTTCGTGGGTTTTGGTGCCGTAGGAGTGTGAGAGAGGGTGGAAGGGTCAGAGGGGCCAGGAGATGAGGCTATCGTTCTAGCAAGGTTGAGACGCGCTACATTCAGAGGGTGGAAGGGATACGAAGGGGGACGTTTGTTGGCAAGCATCAAGTAGGGGTTGTGGGGGTTAGTGTGTTCTCCAGTGGGCTAAGGGGAAGTGAGTGGGCAGCATGGGAGGTTGGTAGAGAGTGAGGGGAGTTACTCAGAGGGCACAGTGATGGAGTTGAAGTGTAGGTGAGTTTATGCTGTTTGGAGCGCAAGAGGGCTCCCCTGACTTGGGAGGTTGATAGATGGTGTGGTGGGTGGGCGAGGGGTATTGGGGTGTTCCCAATAGATGTCAGTTGTTTGGTGCACCAAAGTGCTCCTGTGATCTTAGAGTTGGATGCGGGATGATGGTAGGAGAGATGGCGGGCAGCGTCTGGGTGTATTGATGTACGGGGGAGTGGACATGGTTTGTGATCAGGTGGGGGATCGTGAAGTTGGGTGCTAGAGCGTGTGCCATGCACTGCGAGGGGGGAGGAATGGGGGCTGAGGGTGGCGCGGGGAGGCTTTGGATTGGGACAGGTCAGAGAGGGGGTATATTAAGAGTTGGGATCTCCATCCTGGGGGAGGTCAGTGCAGTACCTAGGGGTTGATGAACTAGTACCAGTAGATGTATATGTCCAAGATGGACAATCTGCGTCTAGATTCTGGTCACCGGGGTAGTGCGAGAGGGCCAAAGAGGGTAGTGGTGGGGAATTCTAAGTGAGCATAAGAGGAAACAAAATCACAAAATTATCAGTGGGCACTTTGTAGGTGAGGATTAAGCAAACAGGAGCAGTTCCGGGTGCGCAGAGCATGTAAATAGATTACAGCATTGTTTAAGGGGGCACCATCTAGATGTGAACCAAGCTACCAGGAACAATTTCTAAGTCACAGAGGGTATTTTCTAGATAAGCATCAATGCAGCAAGAGTACATTTCTAAGTGTGTGGTATAAATAAATCAGGAGTTCTAAGTAAGCAGCAGAGGCAATTAAATCACAGAAATATCGCAGTGTGCACTTTCTAGAAGTGCATCAATAATAATGGGCACTTTCTAAATGCAGATTAAGTCAACAGAAGCAATTCCAAGTGAGCATCGCAGGCAAATAGATTATAGTACTATCTAATGGGAGCCCCCTCCAGATGTGAATCAAGCTACCACCTAACAATTTCTAAGTCACAGAGGGTACTTTCTAGGTGAGAATCAATGCAGCAAGAGAATTTCTAAGTGTATGGAACAAATAAATCACGGTATTATCTTGCAGGGCACTTCTAGATGGGAATCAAGCTAACAGGAACAATTCTAAGTGTGTGCGACGGGGAGAATAAAACACAGTAATAGATCAGGGGGCACTTTCTAGATGCAGATCAGGCTGGCAGGAACGATTCTAGGTCACATAGGGCACTTTCTAGATGAGGATCAATGCAGCAAGGGCACATTTTTAAGTGTGTGTGGAACAAATAGATCACAATAATATCACCCCCTTAGAACAATTTATAAAAGTGTGAAACAAATAGATCACAGTAATATCTCAGAGGCACTTCTAGATGTGAATGACGTCAACAGGAACAATTCTAAGTGTGTGGGATGGGCAGAATAGAACACAGTAATAACTCAGGCAGAAAAAACACAGTAATATCTCAGGTGGCACTATCTAGGTGTGAATCAGGCTAGCAGGATCAATTTCTAAGTGTGTTGGACACACAGAGTAGACACAGTAATATCACAAGGGGGACTTTCTAGTGGTCAGGAGCAGTCCTAAGTGAGCGGCACAGGCAAATAACTTACAGTACTTCCATGTACTACCAGTCTGAACAGTTTCCTAAGGTGTGACATAGGCTAACATTTACAGTGCTTGGATAGTTTGCAAAGTGGTGAGGGTTCTGGGTAGAGTGAATGCTCTACTCGCACTCCAACCACTCTTACCTTTGCTGTAGCTGCTGGTTGACGGCTGGCCACTGGCTACCCCTGCTGACACCTACAGACACGATATGAATCTGCCTGTGTAGGAGCCACCCTTTGCCTTGGGGCCCTTAGCTGCAGGGGCTGCACAGGCAGAGGGCTGCCCTGGGAGGGTCACTTATGACCTAGATGGAGCACCAATGAGGGGACGGTGGGTAGGCTGGGGGCGGGAGGTGGTTGGGAACAGAGAAATGGAAGCGGGCTGGTGGGAGGGAGTGGGGAGGCTGAGCAACGGGGCTGGGGCCCGCAAAGTTACCTGAAAATCAACGAGGTAGATGCCCAGGAGGGGCTTCTTTGGCAAACACTCACCTGATCCAAGAATCAGAAAGAGGTGAGCACGAGGGTGTGTGGCCCAGTAGGCCTTGCAGAACAAGTACAGAGCACCAATCAGGAACGGTGGGCGGGATGGGAGGCAAGAGGTGGTTGAGAACAGGGAAATGGAAGCGGGCTGGGGAGGCTGTGCAACAGGGCTGGGGGCCGCAAATGTACCCAAAAATTAACGAGGTAGAGGCCAAGGAGGGTCTTCTTTGGCAAACACTCACCTGATCCAAGAATCAGAAAGGAGGTGAGCGTGAGGCAGTGCGGGCCAGTAGGCCTTTCAAAACAATACAAAACAAGTACAGAGCACCAATCAGGGATGGTGGACGGGCTGGGAGGGCAGAGGTGGTCGGGAACAGGGAAATGGGAGCGGGCTGGGGGGAGGGAGTGGGAGGCTGTGCAACAGGGCTGGGGGCCACAATTTTACCCAAAAATCAATGACAAAGAGGCCCAGGAGGGTCTTCTTTGGTAAACACTCACCTGTTCCAAGAATCAGAAAGGAATGTGGGTGGGTGTGAGTGTACTGAGGAGCCCTGTTTGTTGGCTGAAAGTCCTGTGCCTGTTATGAGTGTCTCAGCAGAGGCCCCCCTCTGCATTAGAGTTGAGATAATGACCTTCTCCAAGTTAAGGATCTTCTGGAGTTCAGTGTGTCTTCACTGCATGCTCTCTTTGTGCTTTAGTTGTCTCAGTGGAGGGAGCAAAGCATAGAGGTTGGGAGTCTGATCTACACCAATCTCTGTGTGAGACTGTCAGTAGAAGTACAAGGAGTAATGATGTAGTTAATCTACTGTACCTTTGCCTATTCTGCTTTCCACCCCGCAGTCCTTCATGTTGAAGGGTTGTTTAAGGATTCCAACATCTACACCCATTGATGTGTAGTTGGTGGTTTCAATAGCATAGCATTAGTTGGGTAGCTGGTTGGGGGTTTCTTTCTTTTGCTGCTTCTTCTACTGAGGTGGCCATGTGACTTTCCTAAAATGCTCGTTTTGTTTGTGTGTTGTGGCCAGGAGCATTACATTTGCTGGCAGAGGGTATTCTGGCTGTTGGATGGCTGTAATGATTTATAAGAGTGGTATTGAGCTGTCTATGCTTTTGGGGCATTTTTACTGATTGAAAGGAATGCAATATGCAGGTTCATCTACGGTTTTATATATAAAAGACAGGAACAGAGCTATGCCACTATGCTTGCTTTGCATTTGATTTAATTAATCAGTGACACAATCGTGCAAAAAGGCGATTTTTTTTCCATTGCACTGTAAATTGAGCAGAACCTTCATGCTAACTTATCTCCCACTTCCCTATGTTTTAAGTTGGCGACGAACAAGCTGCAGTTAGCACAAGTTGTGCATGTGGCTACACGTGAATTGCGGGTACATTTTGAGCCACAGATAATCCTATATGAGCCTTTCTCGCCTTACCAATTATTAGAATAGATTTCATTTTCAGTGTTCCATGTTGATGTCATCTTTATCTTCATTACTTGGAAGTGTGTGAAGTCTGTCAATCAGAAATGGAAGAGAAATCTTTTCCGATTTTGAAGATATTTGCGCTGTTTGGTTATCCAGCAACCGCAATGGGCCAAAACAACTATGTATAGTCGCAAGCGTCGGAATATTGCAGTGGGAGGCAAATGTCCGAAAGTGCATATGGATCAGCAGATGCAACCGGTCACACACTTAAAATAGTCAAAAATACTGTCTGCAATTATGTGAGTATCAACTAGGTTTTGCATTTCATAGCAGAGATGTGGAATAATTTGCAACAGAATACTGAACAACCATTCGTGAAATGGAAAAGAACATGCTTTTTGGTGGGACATGACTACTTGATCAACATATTTACCAAAGCTTCGACTGGAAAGGGTCAAGGCAATCTACCACAGTGTGAAACACTGGATAAACAAGTGTGGTTTAGGGGGTTTACAAGTGTGGTTTAGGGTGTTGGAGCCAACTGTCTCAGTGCAATTATTAGAAAAATGTTACAAGTATATAACACCTGCAACTCAACTGCCAGTGAATATTTAAGATAACTTTTTGTAAATCTTTGGAACATTCCCTTTGGAACAGGGATGCAGAAAGCTGGCGCTGATTCGACCAGGTGAGGGAGGGCAACTAGCTCAGCAGGACAGTGATTCCACAATGCAACACAATCCATCTCTCTACTGCATACATTTCTCTGACGAAGCCCCGAACGGGTGAAACATGTATATGTTGTTTTCTTTCGGTCCACATAGAGCCTAATAAAGATGTTTTTGTACTCTCTTTAATCGGCTGAGCATAATAATTTTTCCGGAGTGAGTGCCGCCGAATACCTGCGGTGGGGGAAGTGCTACTACAATTTTTGTATAGTGAACGCGGACCAGCCGCAGTTTGTGGCAGGCACTGTGTCCAGCGCACTGACGTCTATATCGGCTGGTAGCCGAGTGCGTCCTGAAAAACCATAGCTGTTTTTTCCCCCAGAGTCTGTAATTATACATGTTCAAACTCTATCCCTCTTTACATGCTCAACCCAGTTCAAAAACATAAACTGACTGTCAGGTTTCATGACTTATCTTCATAGACACTGCACAGCAAGCAGTGTGGGTTTGTAATCTTACTTTGTATTGCTCCTTGTCCATTGCTATGATACCTTCTCCACTCACAGCTGCAATGCCAACAAACTCCTCCAAAAGCACATAAACCTGTCTGTCTCAACATCAATCTATAGCCACAGTTCAACGTTGTAGTATTGTCTACCCACACCCGATGTTGATTCTTAGCAGCTGCCTCCATTCACAACCTATTTCCAGGCCAAAACCGCCATCAAGTTCTAAATATTTACTTTCAGCAGAGGATGCTTTATTTCTTTGAAACCCAAACATCAGACAACATAGCAGTCACTATCTTAGTGGTAACTTGGTATTCTTGCGCTAAAAAGATTGTTGTTGAAAGCATTGGAATGAATTGGTGCTAAATTGGAGGTAATCCTCTATGCAAGGATCTGACTAAATGCAACTCAACAGTGACACCATGTTAATTGTTTTGTGTATATACACAGTACTGCATTACTGTCTGCCCCTCAAAACTCTTGCCTGTTAACTATACCGTAAACCTGCTGTACAGCGCTCTGCTCCTTCCGAGCTAGGTTCACACTATATAAAATATAATAAGCAAATTAATTAATTTCCAAACTATTGCAACATTAAGGGGCCGATTCATGGAACAAACGTGCACCGAAAATATACGCGCAAGCAGGCGCAAGCGGAAAAAAGAGGCGCACGCGCACACGTGCGATTCATGGAAGTCCCTGCGCGTGTCTTCCTCGGGATGTGCGCCAAACCCGTGCATGGCGCACACGTCACTGCAACATCCCGAAAGACGTGGGCGACGCGCACAGTGAAAGCACACAACCTCTGCGCATACACTAGAAAGTGGGCGGAACACGGGGCGTAACGCGCGGAATGGGGAACAACTCGCGAAAACAAGGGCGTAACTGGGGATGTACTGCAGGGAAGCAGACGGAACGCCCACACGCACCCGAACCACACGTATTCATGGAATCGAATAGGGCAAAGCCACGCACAGCGAAAGACACGCACAAGCCCAAACACGTCCGCCACACGAAGGCAGGCGGTAGCGTTCCTGCGCATTACAAAAGTGGCAACATACAGCAATAGTGCCTGTGCGAGCGGGGCACGTGTATTCCAGGGGTTCGCGTGAAGTTTCTCACGCGATCGGGCCTGGGGGAGCGGGCTATGTGTATTTCAGGGGTTCGCGTGAAGTTTCTCACGCGATCGGGCCTGGGGGAGCGGGCTACGTGTATTTCAGGGGTTCGCGTGAAGTTCCTCACGCGATCGGGCCTGGGGGAGCGGGCTACGTGTATTTCAGGGGTTCGCGTGAAGTTTCTCACGCGATCGGGCCTGGGGGAGCGGGCTACGTGTATTTCAGGGGTGCGCGGGAAGTTTTACACGCGAATAGCCTGGGCGCGTGTATTTCAGGGGTGCGCGGGAAGTTTTACACGCAATTTCAGCAGGGTACGTGTATTTCAGGGGTGCGCAGGAAGTTCCACACGCGAATAGACTGGGCGTGTGTATTTCAGGGGTGCGCGGGAAGTTTTACACGCGATTTCAGCAGGGTACGTGTATTTCAGGGGTGCGCGGGAAGTTCCACACGCGAAAAGCCTGGGCGCGTGTTTTTCAGGGGTGCGCGGGAAGTTCCACACGCGAATAGCCTGGGCGCGTGTATTTCAGGGGTGCGCAGGAAGTTTTACACACGATTTCAGCAGGGTACGTGTATTTCAGGGGTGCCGGGGAGTCCTACATGTGATTTGACAGTGTGGGTCCTCCCAGGTGTTCCCTGTACACCCTCCACGGCCCCTGCAGGCAGCCCACACCACAGGGGACTACCCTGCATCCCTGGTCATGTCCCGCAGGCAGCCCACCCAACATGGGCATGCCCCCCAGCAAAGGCACATGTCTCCTTGAACTAATGAACACCAACTCATGTCGACCACCACCCCCACCCCCCAGCACTGTGGGGCACCTGCCAGCAGGCCCCCACCCATGTCCAACTCATGTCCCCCACCACCCCCACCCCCCAGCACTGTGGGGCACCTGCCAGCAGGCCCCCACCCATGTCCAACTCATGTCCCCCACCACCCCTACCCCCCCAGCACTGTGGGGCACCTGCCAGCAGGCCCCCACCCATGTCCAACTCATGTCCCCCACCACCCCCACCCCCCAGCACTGTGGGGCACCTGCCAGCAGGCCCCCACCCATGTCCAACTCATGTCCCCCACCACCCCCACCCCCACCCCCCAGCACTGTGGGGCACCTGCCAGCAGGCCCCCACCCATGTCCAACTCATGTCCCCCACCACCCCTACCCCCCAGCACTGTGGGGCACCTGCCAGCAGGCCCCCACCCATGTCCAACTCATGTCCCCCACCACCCCCACCCCCCAGCACTGTGGGGCACCTGCCAGCAGGCCCCCACCCATGTCCAAGTCATGTCCCCCACCACCCCCACCCCCCAGCATTGCGGGGCACCCTCCACCAGACCCTCGCCCATGTCCCATCCATGCCCCCCTGCACCTGGGTCCCAACAATCCCCAATCATGTCCGTAATGGCCATCCTCCCCTGCCAAAAGGCCCAACCAACTATCACATCCACCCACATATCAAAGGCAATTACATTTTACACACCCAATGTAAATAATGCAAATTAACACATGTCTGTCACACACAATGGCTGCAAGTGAATGTTAAAACACCCAACATGACATGCATGAAAGCAATGAGATGATACGACACATTGAAGGATGAAAATAAAAATGTATTGAAAATCAACTAGAATGGAAATGAAATTAGAAAAACCACAAAGCAAAACAACAAAAAGAAGATGAATGTCCATGAAAAAGAATCCAAAAAATCAAAAAATCCATAGAAGAACTATATACAAGACAATCCCGGGTCCATGAGCCCAACCAAATGAAACCTAACTATGTCAACTAACTAAAAACTGAACTATATACAAAAAAGTGGCGCAAATAAAAAAAAAATAATTTAAAGTAAACCTACCACTAACTATATAACTATATACAATGGCAGCGGGCAAGTCCTGCGGCTCACTCTGTGATGTTGCCGGCCAGGGCATCATCGAACTCCATGTCGATGTCCTGGAGGCGGGACTCTGTCCTGGCCCCGAGGTCTCGCAGGGATAACCCCATGTTCACCTCAAACTCCCTGCGCGCTTCCTCGAGGCACTCAGCCCGCCTCAACGCCCGACGCATGGAGAACTCCGCCCTGACCATGGTGAGCCGCTCCTCTTCCGCCCGCTGCCGCTCCGCACCTATCCGCTGGACCAACTGCTCCCACACGGAAGACACTACCATCCCAGGGTTCTCCTGCCCTCCGGCCGATGCCTGCCCCTCTGATCTTGATGGCCCCGAGCCATGATGCCTCCCACGTCGAGCCTGCTGCTGCCTCCGACGCCACTGCCTCTGCCAGCACGACGGCATCCAGGATGATGGAAACCACCGACGCCGTCGTGCACGTGCCCTGCCCGATGATGCCGTCACATCCTCCATCTGCTGGGGTCCAGTTGCTGTGTTGTCCACCCCTGCTGGACCTCTGACTCCCGACTGTGGCAGGGATGGGATCCCCACCGAGCTGGCTGCATTGGTCAGGGCAGGTCCACAAGGGGCCCTGGTGGCATCTGGGCCGGAAGACGGCAAGGAGAACGACTGGCGTATAGTCTCCACAGAGGAGGAGAGGGCCGCCAGATTGGCCGACACATGCAGGAAACCCCCGAACATGGCCGATCCCAATTGGGCCACGTCGGCACGGTGCTCTTCGTGATGACGTGCGTGCTCCTCCTGGGAAGCACGCACGGCATCACGAATCACAGCCGTACGCATCGCGGTCCCATTCAGGACCTTCTCCACACGGCCAGGGGTCCCCTCGTCCGCAGGTGGAGGGGAGTCAGATGACATGGACATCCCCTCTACCTGCGGACGGGCCTGGGACGGGGCATCCCTGCTGGTGCAAGGTGGTGCACCCACAGGTTCAGGGACAGCAACATGCACAGGCCCCTCCACAGTGACCTGTGCTGCCTCCTGCCCCTGCCCCTGGACTGCACCACTTGCACCAGCAGGGATGCCCCCACCAGGCCCCATGTGCGCCTCAGTGGCGGCCTCCTCCTCCTCTGTGGAAACCACCAACCTGGATGGCTCCTCGCCGTCTACCGCCGTAGCAGGCCCCTGTGGGGGCTCACCCACCCCTTCCGCTGCAGCCATGGGGGCATCCCCGCCGCCTTGCTCCACAGCGCCGTCTCCGCCCTCTCCTTCACTAGCCGCTGCGTAGAGGGAGACATAGAACACAAGCTTCAGGGTACTGTACAATGGTCCCCTAGACAGGAAGCAATAGCAGATGAGTGCCACTGTCAAAGTACACTTCCATCATGTCACACCACAACACATGTGTCAGTCCAGGCAAAACACACACAGTGACAGTCATGGTGCGTGCCATGGACATTTCAATGCATGTCCAATGGACTCTCGAATCATACAATGTAATGGGACTCACATGCATCATGGGTCATGCCTATCACATGCACACACTTCACCTCAGTCACATCCATCTGGCCCTGTACACCACAATCACAGTGCATACAAGGATGACTAGGCTGCATCAGTGAATCTGTACATTGTCACAGACATGTGTCATGCATCCATGGCACTCACAAGTCACAGACACGCAGGTCAGGCACACAGACATGGATACCACTTATGTATCTGGCATCAGCACCCATCCCTCCCCCCCACCCATGTCCAGGAACAGAGACTGCCATGCTCTCATGTGTGCAATCTGCACAGGCCTCCCCATGTCGCATTCAAACACATGCAACAACCGTGCGGTTCACACATTACAGGTTGCACATGCATTCCCATGATGTCCCTGCACACATACATGCGTACATGGCCTATGTCACACATGCAGGCAAGTATCAGACAACCAGCACACTGCAACATGCCCTGTCTCACACAGCAATGCTTGGCCACTTACCGCTCAACTCCAGACGGGTCTCCCTCTCAAGGACCTGGGCGTGGAGCGCTGGGTGTGCGCGTTCCAGGACCCTCAACTGGATGGAACTCATGCGGCCCCGGCCCCCCTCCATGAGGCGCCGGGCCTTCATGAGGGTCCTGGACCTCAAGTCCTCCCAGCGCTTCTTGACCTTCTGGATGGTGCGGGTTGCCACCCCCTCCGTGTTGATGGCAACCACACAGTCGGCCCAGATCCTATCCCGTCCTTCCCTGTTGGCGCGGGACGATCCGAAGAGGGCATCATACTGCCCCAGGACATGCTCCACCAGGACACCAACTTCGGTGGCAGTGAAGCTGGTGCCCCTCTGCCCCTCTGGCCGGGGGTTGCCACTGGGGTCAGATGTGGATGTGCCCGACATGGCAACCCCAGGGGCAGGAGTGGGTGGGCAACTGGGTCCTGGGGCTGGGCTGTGGAGCGATGTTATTTGAGTCGGGAGTCTTCTGTACCAGCAGGGGTGGACACAGCAACTGGACCCCTGCAGATGGCTGATGTGCAGGCACCAAATGGCAGGGCACGGTGGCAGCAGGCAGGCAGGCAGGCAGGCAGCAGCAGATTGCACGTGGGAGGCTGCTCGGGGCACTGGGGGGGCAGTGATTCGGCCTTCTGGGGAGGAGCCTGGTCTTCCGTGTGTTTTCGCGTGGCCAGCTTGATACGGAGTGATTTGGCACGTGAAAAATCTGCACGTCAGCGTGTAATTCGAGGAAAGGCCCTTACAGAGTACACGATTTCATTGGACCAAAGGCCCTTACAGCATAGGCGCGTCTGTGACGTTTTGCGCACGGGCGTTTCCCTGGCAGGGCTTGGAGATCCCGCGTGCCTTTATGTTCTGTACGTGCTTTTCATGCGGTGCCTGTGTTTTCCATCCGTTGGGTTTCACACGCTATTACTTCACAGCGGGTGTTGGCTACACGTTCTACTACACGCAAGGCAGACGGTGAGTGGTACCCCGCTGAAATACACCTAGCCCGCTCCCCCAGGCCCGATCGCGTGAGAAACTTCACGCGAACCCCTGAAATACACGTAGCCCGCTCCCCCAGGTCCGATCGCGTGAGAAACTTCACGCGAACCCCTGAAATACACGTAGCCCGCTCCCCCAGGCCCGATCGCGTGAGTAACTTCACGCGAACCCTTGAAATACACGTAGCCCGCTCCCCCAGGCCCGATCGCGTGAGAAACTTCACGCGAACCCCTGAAATACACGTAGCCCGCTCCCCCAGGCCCGATCGCGTGAGAAACTTCACGCGAACCCCTGAAATACACGTAGCCCGCTCCCCCAGGCCCGATCGCGTGAGAAACTTCACGCGAACCCCTGAAATACACGTAGCCCGCTCCCCCAGGCCCGATCGCGTGAGAAACTTCACGCGAACCCCTGAAAAACACGTAGCCCGCTCCCCCAGGCCCGATCGCGTGAGTAACTTCACGCGAACCCCTGAAATACACGTAGCCCGCTCCCCCAGGCCCGATCGCGTGAGAAACTTCACGCGAACCCCTGAAATACACGTAGCCCGCTCCCCCAGGCCCGATCGCGTGAGAAACTTCACGCGAACTCCTGAAATACACGTAGCCCGCTCCCCCAGGCCCGATCGCGTGAGAAACTTCACGCGAACCCCGAAATACACGTACCCTGATGGAATCGCGTGTGGAACTTCCCGCGCACCCCTGCAATACACACGCCCAGGCCAATCGCGTGTGGAACTTCCCGCGCACCCCTGAAATACACGCGCCCAGGCCATTCACGTGTGGAACTTCACGCGCACCCCGAAATACACATACCGTGCTGGAATCGCGTGTGTAACTTACCCTGCACCCTGAAATACACGTACCCTGCTGATATCGCGTGTGGAACTTCACGCGCACCCCAAAATACACGTACCCTGATGGAATCGCGTGAGGTACTTCCCGCGCACCCCAGTGATACACGTAGCCCGCTCCCCCAGGCCCGATCGCGTGAGAAACTTCACGCGAACCCCTGAAATACACGTAGCCCGCTCCCCCAGGCCCGATCGCGTGAGAAACTTCACGCGAACCCCTGAAAAACACGTAGCCCGCTCCCCCAGGCCCGATCGCGTGAGTAACTTCACGCGAACCCCTGAAATACACGTAGCCCGCTCCCCCAGGCCCGATCGCGTGAGAAACTTCACGCGAACCCCTGAAATACACGTAGCCCGCTCCCCCAGGCCCGATCGCGTGAGAAACTTCACGCGAACTCCTGAAATACACGTAGCCCGCTCCCCCAAGCCCGATCGCGTGAGAAACTTCACGCGAACCCCGAAATACACGTACCCTGATGGAATCGCGTGTGGAACTTCCCGCGCACCCCTGCAATACACACGCCCAGGCCAATCGCGTGTGGAACTTCCCGCGCACCCCTGAAATACACGCGCCCAGGCCATTCACGTGTGGAACTTCACGCGCACCCCGAAATACACATACCGTGCTGGAATCGCGTGTGTAACTTACCCTGCACCCTGAAATACACGTACCCTGCTGATATCGCGTGTGGAACTTCACGCGCACCCCAAAATACACGTACCCTGATGGAATCGCGTGAGGTACTTCCCGCGCACCCCAGTGATACACGTAGCCCGCTTGCTGTGCTGGTACAGGGTTAGCGCAGCCCTTTGCGCTGGATTGGGTATGTTGATGGCTTTTCCCTGCGCGGGAGGCGTTCTTGGGGGCGTAACTGGCGCTGCTGCAGGGTCGCTGCGCCACTGTGCGCCACGGCTGGTTTTGGTGGCTGGAATCCATGAATACGCTGTGCGCGGAAATGGGTTTTGGCGCACGCGGCTGGCGCAGGGATTCGCACGCGCACACTGTGCGCCAGCCGCGTGCGCCACTTGTGCGCTGGATTCTATGAATTACCCCCTAAATTGCTTAATGGGGTTGAGATATTCCAACTGTGATACAAAGAAGCAGTTATTCAAGACCGCTGGCAAGCAATTAATCATATAGAAGGACAACCAACTTCTGTGGTGTTATGTACCCGTTCCACGGGCAACACCGGGGGGTAACGGCCCGCAGTCCCAGTTAATGGCCCGAGCGAAGTAGGGGCCATTAACTTGGGCCCAGGGCCATTACCCCCTGGTGTTGCCCGTGGAACTGGTACATAAGGCCATTAGCACCCTGGGTTACCAAAGCAGCAACCCAGGATGCAAAAAAGAAAAAAAAGGATTTTCCTTCTTACAACGGGACGCTGCGTGCCTCCCATTATAGGAAGGAAAATCCTTTACCAACATGGCTTTCATGGAAAGGGGAGGAGGGGCTCCGTACAGAGTCCCTCTTCCCTTTCCATGGCAGCCGTGGGCAACTGAGAGGAAAGTTGGTTAAAGGAAAAAAACAGGGATTGAGGGTAGGGTAAGATGGCGGCGGAGTGAGCTTTCCTAGCCACCTGATTGTCTGTCTGGCTCCCCCGCCCAGGGTGCAAATGTTCAAAATTCAACTAAATGTTATGATGCTGTCTTTAATATTTAATATTGTTCTAGTTTAGCAATAACAAAGTAATCAACAGAACATTCCAACTTATTTTGAAATGCTGTAAAACGATGTATTTTAAGAGCAGTGCCTCCAAAAATTACTTCATATACTTTTATTAACAAAATTAACAAATATACTTTTCACTTGTGATGTAATTCCACTCTTCACTTTCAATTTGAAAAAATATATTCTGAAAAGTGTACTTGATTAAATAATGTGCATACAAATTATCTTCACAATTATTGTTCTCATCCACTCTTGAACACATTTTAACAGCCTTTAAAGTGTACAGGATTTTCAAAGCAGGAATTAATTTACTTAACACATTACAATTTAAACCTTCTTCAGGAGCTTGTATTCCGTCCCTAACAGATCATTATGTTGCTAAACATGAATTTAAGCACAGTGCCAACCTGGTTTCTCCTTTCAACCCTTTTAATTAGTACAGAGACAGACTCTCTTGCTGGAGAAATGTTCTTGAAAAAAATGCAAGCCATTCCTATTTGCACAGCATCCATTTGGCAGTTTTACAACCTGTGGCAGTAGAGATTTACAGAATACTGCAGACGCCCATATAAATGATTTGGAATGAGAAATCAGATTGAAAATTATGGGAAATGTCTGTTAGTGTATCTAGCAGAACACCTTCTGACTGTTGAAGTACAATCTGGTAAACCTTTCATGAACGGGATAAAGAGTAACCTACTCTCCTTCAAAATATAATCTCAGGAAAACCAGGCATGGACGTCGGAGGTTAGAGACCAAGAAGTTAACTCTATACCAGTGCACAGCATCACTGCTTTGTTGACATTAAGTTGACCAAATGCTCCTGCCTCCATTGACACACAGCAGAAATGCATGTCTTATATCCAAGAGGAAAAATCTCTCTGTTCACCATCCTCCAAAAGGAGAATGCCTGTATCCTCAATATGGGAGGAAAATGTTGAGATGGAGGATACAACCAAAATGGCAACTGCATTATGAGGAAACATCTGAGTATTTTGCCCATTACTGGAGTTGTCTGCAACTTTTTTTAAACTGGAAAAAATCATGGTGTGTCTCACAGTCAAACTCTAGTGGTTGAAATGTTGGAATTGTATTATAATTGGTTATTTATAATGCGCTTACGAAGTGGGCACCGGGGATCAAACCTGTGCTGCTCTGTGTCTTTTTGCTTCCAAGACGAGTGTGTTGCCCCTGAGCTAACCTCCCTGTTGCAACGGATCAGAATATTTCGCATTATTGATTTGAGTTACTCTTAAACTTGAATATGAATGACACATCATTAGCACAAGTCCCACTTTTGCACCACCACTCACAGGTCCACATGTAACTTACAGCACAGCTCAGATCTCACATTTCAACTCCTATTCCAACTAATATCTTCACAGCTCTACTCAAATCTCAGCTCACATGTGTATTATGTACTCCCAATTCTACTTGCAGCCACAATCCCAGCTGCACTCGGAACTCCCCTATAGCCTCACTTACATTTACTTTCATGAGTCCACCTATTGTTCAACTCACAGATTTGATGACACCTGCATTCAAACGTATGCTGATATTAACTCACATCTTCATTTGTATATCCAACTATATACTTGTCATTTGTAAAGCGCCTTTTACCATTATTATATTCCCAATGCACTGTTAGTGGGAACGCCCTCGGAGGACAGAAGACCAGAGTGTGGGAGGTCATGAAGTATGATTAGGATGTGTGTGTGCCTTTGGCCAAAAAAGGCTTAGCAGGGCTGGCCAGGCTCCGGTAGAGAAGCAACCCATGTTGTCAGGCATGTGTTTGGCTGCTGTGTGGAGTTGGGAGATGGCATGAGTGCTATGGACGCGCTGTGTGTTCAGAGTCCACGAATAGTCATAGGTCTGCGCTGCATTCTGCTGTCAGGGGTGTTGAGGCGTAGTCTGGTGTAAGTAGGCAGAGAATTATGGGAACAGCACAACCAAATGTTGTTATAGTCCTTGCTGTATACTGATGTGTGTGGATAGCCATGCCAGGACTCCAGTCCTATATTATGGATGGCTCGATGTGTGATGCACTCGGCTTTGAAAGTTGCTCTTAGGCTAAGGGAGCCAGTGCAAAATTCTGAGTGCAAGGGTGATGTGTTATCTGGGTGAGAGGGCAATGAGCAGTCTGGCTGCTGCATTTTGGATACATTGAAGTTTCCTGAGCTGGTATGCATAGATGTCGAGAGAGGGAGTTGGCATAGTCTAGGCAGGAGATAATGTGTGCCAATATTGCGGAGAGTCTTTGACGGTAAGAGAGTTAGGAAAAGATTTGTGCCGAAGTGGAAGTGGCAGATTCTGGATACAAAATCATTGTGTTTGGAGAGAGATAGGTCTCCATCCATGGCACATCCAAGATTTTTTCACTTAGGTAGAAGTGGCAGGTGGGGCTCCACTGGCAACTGGCCATTGTAAAGGTTGGGGGATCAGAGCAGTTTTTCTGCATATTAGGATCTCTGATTTGCCCGGGTTGAGGATTAGGTGGTTGCTAGTCATCCAATGGTCTATGTCTGAGAGACAAGAGGCGAGGTCGGGAGGCTGGAATCTTGGGGATTTTGAAAATGATCAGGGTGTTGTCTGCGTAGTTGTAGCAGGTAATCTTGTTTGAGCAGATCAGAGCCAGCAGTGGTCTTAGGTAGAGGTTGACGAGGAGAGGTGAGCGCGAAGATCCTTGTGGCACCCCTTTTGTGACGGGACAAGGGGCAGAGGAGAAAGGAAGGAGGAGAATGATTTGTAAGCGATTGGAAATAAAAGAGGTGATCAAATTAAGGGCAGAGTCTTTGATGCCTTGGGCTAGGAGCCTGTTCCTGAGTATTGTGTGGTTGATGGTATCAAAGGCTGCGGCAAGATCCAGGAGGACGTTTGTAGCACACCACTCCCAATCGGCAGTTCTTTTTAGTTTGTCGCAGATGGAGACTAGAGAAGATTCCATTCCATAGAGGGGTCGGAAGCCCGAATGGGGTGGGTCAAGGAGACTGAGGGCTTCTGTAACAAGGCCCAGTTGCTTTTATGCCACATGGTCAATTTGTTTAGCAATGTAGCGGGTATTGGAGATTGGGCGGTAGCTTGATGGAGAGAGTGGGTTGAGGCTGGATTTGTTGAGAAGCGGTTTGACATGAGATATTTTGAAGGCCTCTGGGAAGGTGCCTGATAAGAGCGAATTATTTACGATGGAGCACGCTATGCTGCCAGCACAGATGGAGGTAAGGATCTTTTTTAGGAGGGGTGGTGAGCAGGAATCTCCAGGCGAGTCCGAGGGTCGGCTGAGTCCTAGTAGGTTGTAGAAGTTTGCATGGGAAAGATGAGTGAAAGAATGAAGTAGGCTGAGAGGGCAAGTAAGAGTTCGGGATTGGGAGGGGTCTGGATGTCAATGGCGGGGTCTGAGCTAGTTTAGTGGTGATGTTATTGTGTCTCAAGTGCAACATTATGAAAGTGGTTAGAAAGTTCTTCATAGAGAGCTTGTGAGTTCGGTGAGGGGGTGGTTGGCAACTAAGGGAAGCAAATTCTCCTAGGATTTCGTGGAGTTCCATGCATAGATTTTTGGAGTTGGAGATTCTGTTTACATAGTGTTCATTTTCTTGCTTTCTTGATTTTGTACAAGTATGCCCTGTTCAGGCTTGCAAGGGTTGTTTTGTTAAGAGGGGTGAGGGTGGTCCTCCAGGCTTGCTTTAAGCAATGCTTATAGGTTTTGAGAGCTTTTAAGGAAGGGGTGTACCACATTTGGTGTGGGACTGAACGTTGGGAGGGGTGACCTGATGGTGTGAGGCGGGTCATTGCTTCGCAGAGACTTTGGTCGAAGAGGTCGACTGACGGATGTCCTTTCTTTGAAAGGGAGATCTGGTAGTGTATGGAGTAGGGAATTGGCCCAGCCTGGGTTGATGATGATTTTATTCCAAAGAGGGAGGGTGGCCGGGGTAGTTGTGGGAATGTTTGAAGAAAGTGGTGCGGAAGGGGGACGGTATTGAATTGAGAAAGGTACAGGTGATCAGTCCAGATGAGTGGGTAGGGCGTGAGTGGGCAGACTTGGCCAGATGTGCAGTAAAGCGCATCTGGGGTGTGACCTGAAATGTGGGTCCGGTGTGAGATCAGTTGTCAGGTCGAGAGCTTCCAGATTGTCGGTGAAGGAGCGGGCCATGGGGTTGGCAGAGACATCAAACCAGATGTTGAAATCTCCTAACACGGTAGGTCGGGGGTGCTGAATCAGCATAGGTGAGAGGGAGTCACAGAGAGAGTCGGCAAAATGTTGCTTGTAGTCGGGTGGCTTATATAGCAGAAGGAAGCTGTGGGTGACAGAAGGGCTGAGGAGGAACTTAGCGAGAATGGATTTGCATTTGGTGTCGCAAGGTAGACTCTTGGAGGACATTACTGAAAGGAGTTGTTTGTGGAGGATGGCTAGACCACCACTCTGCTAGGCCTGTTATGTACACGCAGGGAGTAGCTGGAAGGAAAGGCCTTGTGCGCAATGGGGTTGAAGTCACCGATAAACCAGGTTTCGGTGATGAATAGGAAGTCTGGGTTTTCAGTCGATATGAGGTAAAACAATGTGTGTTTATTTTTGGCCACTGATCTGGCGTTGATGAGTATGCAGGTTAGAGAAATGGGATTCTGCTGTGAGGTCCTCATCATGAGTGGAAGTGGATTGGGCTTGTGGGGGGTAGGTGCATGGGTGTCTGAGTGCATTGTGGAACATTCAGAGGGAGAGGTTTAGGGGATATTGATCATGGAAGGGGGTCCTGGAGGGAGGTGAAAAGGGCTAGGAGAGGGTTGGTAGTGGGCCGGGAAGGCTGCGGACAGTAGTGTTAGTTGGCAGGAGATGACCTAGGGAGGAGAAGGGGAAAGCAATGTGTGGGTGGCAGTCTGCCCGCAGTACTGCCTCATTGGTTTGAGGGGGGCTTAAGGGGCACAGGTGTGTGCAAGTGGGTAGGAGGGTTTGCAGATGGGGCTGTGTTGGCCAGGACAGCTTGCCTTGTGTTTAGGGAGGGAAAGTGGGAGTTGGTTGTCTGAGGAGGTGGGGAGGAGAGCAGCGAGTTGTAGCGCTGAAGGGCAGTGCAGCATTGCCATGGGTGGGGGTGATGGAGGGTTCAGCAGGGGTGGGTGGTTTACAGTGCGAGATGCACACTGGCTGTAAAGGTGGGATTTGGGGTGCTTGCACGCCAGCGAGCTGCCGGAGCTATTAGATCCGGACCCTGGGGATGGACAAGCAAGGGATGATCACCTAGGTGGAAGGACCTTGGAGATTGGAGTGAGATGCCTTTAGGCGAGACATGGTATCCCCCATATCCTCGTGATAGCCATCCTAACCCTTGCCTGACCTTTATGGGTTATTGTAAGGCAGTTCCCATGGATTCATCTCTTGAGCTATCGGACAGTGCTGATATGAGGACAAAATACTTGAGAATTAGGAACATTACACACATTCCCCACTTTAGTACTGAGACGAGGAAGAAGCAACTGAGAGTAATAGATACCATTCACTCTCACCACTCTGGTACTGGGACGAAGAAGATGAAGGAAGGTCAGGCATCTTCCGATAATCAGAACTAGGCAGCCTTAATTAATGAAG
This sequence comes from Ambystoma mexicanum, assembly GCF_040938575.1. Classification (NCBI taxonomy): domain Eukaryota; kingdom Metazoa; phylum Chordata; class Amphibia; order Caudata; family Ambystomatidae; genus Ambystoma; species Ambystoma mexicanum. Next base: position 233,287,824 of record NC_090931.1, read on the forward strand.
GACCCTTGCTGCCCATTACAAAACTACAAAACAAAATGATAAAGGCCTTTGCGTAACCCCAAATTGGTCTGGTCTGTTTCTCATAAACGACTTTTGGGTATTTTTTAACAGAATATATTTGTATACATATCTCCCAAAAAATATTTAAAATCTATTCTTATATACACATTTTCCATATCCACATTTAGGCATTCAAACACGTTTATATGACAAACATTAACAATTTGTTTGGTTTTCAGAAACAAAAAAAATCTAATTGTTCTATCTTTAGACCTATATCCAGCATAGATCCAACCTATATACTCAATCTGTGAACAAAAGACCCAGATTTGTTTCAGGGTTATTTCAAGTGATTATTCTTGCTTTACCTGCCCTTTCTTTGCAGTGTCATGATGATTTTAGAGAGAGGTCGACACAGTGCACAGTATATTTCGGCTGTTTTATGAACCATAGCTGTGGTTCCAAAACATCTTTGTACAGGAAACCGTCAGATAGACATGGACTGTATCATTGTACGAGTTTCCACCTGCGGTGTTTGAAGCAGAACCTGCCCCATAGTCAGTTTCTCAGAATCCGTACAAAATTGTAGTGAGAAGAAGGATTTTGTGATACACGCTGAACATCTAAAGAAGAGATTCTTAGACAGAGGATGCCCAACAAAAGTGGTAAAAAAAATAATCTGAAACGAGCTGTAAACACCAACAGAGAGATGGCACTGGTTAAACAGACCAGAGAGACAAAAGAAAGACTGGTCTGTGTCACAACCTTCAGTCTGGTCAGTAATCAACTCAAACAGATAAAATAAAAGAACTGGCATTTAATTAAACAACCCAGCACACTGAATAAGAAGCACCCTCTTTGCATTTAAAAAGAATGCCAATCTGAGACCAAGATTGGTACAAACGAGCAAGAGACCCCACAACATCTCAGGGATTTTACCATTATGGGGCCTGCCTCATGTGAAGGGACACCACAAATGCTGGACCTGTATAGCTTGCAATTTTATCAATACCAAGATGTGGTTTGAACATGGCCCAGTGAGATGAGAACTGAGGGGGCATACTAACTGTGCCCTTGTAAGCTGCTGTATGTTGGCAAGACTTTTCGTCAGGTGAGACAGAATATCTCAGAGTACTGATCTTGTATAAGGAATCAGATGCCCGAAAAACCTCTTGTGGATCATTACTGTAAGGAAGGCATGGTATCAGCAGTAAGACAGACACAAGTGACCACACTTCAAAGGTGTTTATTGAACTCCAATTGGGTTTGAAAAACACCTATCTAATCCGAAATCTAAAGATGGGAGCAAGCTACGACCATCAAATAATAAGTCAGTCCTAGTGGTGTCTTGTCAAAATAAAAGGGCCTGTACTAATAAACCTATGGCCAATTCTTACCTCTGAATAGAAACAGTGTGGGAAACAATGTTATGCAAAAGAAAAGTGTTCAAGAAATAATATGCCAGGATAGTCAACCCGTTGGCTTCCCTTCCCCATGTTTTTTTAGCACAGGACAAGGTGGCAAACTCGAGCTTAGCACAGTCTGTGGCTTACCTAGCATGAGGGTGCAGATCAAAACCTCAACATCAAAGTCTCTTTGCCAGTCAAAGTCTCTTCTTTCAGAGGGTCTGATGTAACAAACAATACATTTCCTTTCCTTTTAGTATTTCACATATAGTCCATTTTTTTAGGTGATTTACTATTCACCTCGGATCTCCTTCCGCCGGCTCAGATCCACTTTAACACAATATTCTCAGGATTTTCACATATCCAATTTCTCAGGTGATTCATGGTTCATCCCGGATCCCCCTCTGCCGGGCTCAAATCCACTTTGACACAAAATCTTCAATCAGTCTCCCTCTGCCGGACTCGGACTAATTTGTTTTGTATTTCACAAACTTGCTTTAAGAAAAAGCTTTCAGTTGATCTCACTCTACCGGCCACGGACCAACTTTTATCTTCTTTGCCATCAACTTTCTTTAATGTATCAATATCAAAAACTTTCGATTGTGCACCGGATTTTGCTTCACCCATCACAGGATCACTTTGATTCAATGGATCCTGTTTTAGCCAGGCTCAGATCCACTACGATTCACAATTCTTTCTCTCCCTTTCACTTTTGCCACCTCTTAGTTGGATAACTTGCAGAGACCTTCAAATGAACCCACACTCTATGCTGGACCACTCAATCACATGCGTTTCACACTATGTTCATTCTAGCGTTCACCATACAATGTTGCCTCTTGTAACCTGGGCTTCAACACAGACCAGTCTTGTATCGTCCTCCCCAACTCACCGGCTGTGTTGCTTTCACTAATGCTGCTTTGTTGTTGGAGCCAAGGACAGTACCACAGCAGCTGGCGATTCTCCCAGCCTCGATTATCGATGCGGGAGGGTCCCAGGTACCTCTGACACACAATGCAGGATTCTTCAGGCTGGTTTACTGGTCTTACGCTGTCTATTCTCAAGTCTTTGTGAAAGTAACGGTTCCTTGTCGAAAAGGTCAAGGGAACTTCCTGCCTTGCGAACCCCTTCCTTTTTGCTGTCTTTCTCCTTGTGCTAAACTGACATCTTGGAACTGCTGTTTCCTTGTGTGCTTTGCCTCGCTCGTATATCACCTTCTCCCTCCTCCTTCGCAGCCCCCTATCCTCATACAACAGGGTCATATTAAAAAGCTGCAGGTGTGTGTGATGGTCAGTAATTGCCTGACCTTGCCTGACCATTGTATTGGGACACATCAGGTATACAGCTTGGGAGTTAGTCAATTTTCTCTTAAGGCGAGAGCTGTCTGTGAGAAATTGTTCATGTTGTAAAAGGCGTGGGGGGGGGAGGGTTAAGTTCCTAAATGTCCTACCTGGTAGGATGGGGTAAAGGTGATAAAGGGAAGGGCGAACCGCGTCTCACCATCCGGTGTCCCACTCCCCAAAGTCCTCTCACCCAGTTGATCTTCCTGCACTGGTCCACCCCCAGGAACTGGATCCAAAAGCGATGCTTGGGTCCTGGCCATCTAGATGACAGATCCCCGGGGATTAGTGGGTGAGACACCTTCTGGTTTTTCACATTACATATGTCTGAAACATACCATCCAGGACCTGTCATGGTTTGTACTAAAAATGCTGAAACCACGCCCAAACTGGAACAACGATGGATACACAAGCTTAACACAGTGAAAGACAACCTTAATACCTCGGTTGAATGGAACCACCTTATATTTTCCTGATAATATGGGACCACAGGGGCATTCCATGTAAAGCACAAAAGAATACAATGATCCCAGCTCTCAGAGCATACATGTAAAAATGTTTGCGGACCAACTATAATCAGTAATATGCACAGATATGGTCCCATCAAACTATGATTATCTGAGCATATGCAATGATGCACTGTTCCTTAAACATCAGATTGTATATATAATATAATGCAGACTATTTGTAGCCAGTAATATGCACTGATATGAACTTATAAGGACTTCAAGGGTATGTGCATGTAGTATGGTGTACAGTTCCGTAAATATCAGACTGTTTCAGATTCCCCTTACAACGTGTCAAAATATATATTTTGAATAGATTTGGACTAGAAGTGTACTGGTAAATATAGGTGCATCCTTCAAAATATTAGCACTGCTCTTAAATATGAGACGTTTCTGTTCCCCTTGAGCATATTGGGTTTTGATCGGACTAGAACTGTATGAATACACCACTGTGCATTTTGTGAACAAATACTAGAACTGCATTGGGATCATCACATGACACTTGTTATTATAACTATGTGCATACACACAATTGTTCCCCCTTTTTTCTAAGGCTCTGGAAATTGAGGACCCCCCCCCCACATTATGGGAATAGTATGAGTGGAGGTCTATCCTCCCGCTCACACCAACATTACCAGTTTTGAAGTTTGGCTGCTATTAAATTCTACAGCAGCTTCAAAGTCACCGGTTTTGATGCATAAAGCGCTTTTACATATGTGTTAAGCATAGAATATATACATGTTTTTCCAGTATGGCTGCCCCCAGCACCACATTTCAATCGGCCTTCTGTGTTGGGCTTTGTTACTTAGCAACAGGCTCGGCTTCGCAGCCAGCTCTCATACTGTTGTTGTACCCTGGGGGAAGCCCCGTGGTGGTGTGTGGGCCTCCCAGGGTCAGGGTACCAGCGCGCGTAGGCGGGCGCGCAAGAACACACGCCGGAGACGTCTGCTTGTTCCGGTGCTCCGGCGCGAAGTAACCAGGCACCGCCTTTATTAACTAACGCGCATGCGCCGGCCCGCTGGGCCGCGCATGCGCGCTTCGTGTACCACGTACACAACATCCCTCCTTTTCCCCCCAAACAACAAACACATTAAACAGCGGAGCCAACGTGGCTCAAATCAAACTGTACTTAACAGGTTTTGTTACTCATGCTGCTGAGTCCATGATGAAATCTTGGAATCTTTGCGGTGGACGACGTTCCTGACAGGATAGGGATCAGGGGTTTGTGGTCCGTTATCACGACGACAGGTTTGCCGAGGATGTAAATTCTAAAGTGTTTGCACCCCCATAGGATGGCGAGGGCATCCCTTTCTATCTGGGAATAATTCCTTTCTGTGTCGGTGAGGGCTTTGCTGGCATATGCTATGGGCCTCATGACCCCTCGTTCATCAGCCTGCATGAGGACTGCCCCCAGTCTCACCGGTCTAGCATCGACCACAATCTACGATTCCCGGCTGGGGTTGAAATAGGCCATTGTCTCCTGCTCTGACAGGGCCTCTTTGATGGCTTTGAAGGATCGTTGTTCAATCTCAGTCCACTGCCAAGCCACATCGTTCCTGGTAAGTGCCCTCAGTGGTTCCGACAGAGAGGCCAGGTCCTTGATGAAACGGCCGCAGTAGTTGACCATCCCTAAAAAGCTCCGGACCTCCGCCGGTGATGTGGGTGGAGGCGCATCTCTTATGTCTTTCACTTTTCCAGGGTCCGGGGATATGCCCCCCGCATGGAAGGTGAAGCCAAAGAATTCCAGTCGGTCCTTTAGGAATTCGCACTTTTCTTGGTGCAGGGTCAGACCCACCGCCTGTAGTCTCTCAAAAGTGTTCTCTAGCCGTTTGAGGTGTTCAATTTCCGACCTGGCGAAGACTAAGATGTCGTCGGACATGTTAATGACACCTTTCAGTCCGGACAGGGCTCCTCTGATGGCATTTTGGAAGACCTCTGCCGCGGACGAGATTCCGAAGTTTAGTCTCTTGTACTGGTACAACCCCTCATGAGTAGTGAATGTCGTAATGTACCTCGACTCAAGTGCAGCTCTAACTGGTGATACCCAGACCTGAGGTCCAGTTTGGAGAAGACTTTGGCACCTTGGAGTTCTCCGACGATGTCATCTAGAGTGGGTGTGAGGTGACGCTCCCTTTTGATGGCGGCATTTGGGAGTCTCATGTCCACGCAGATGCGTACTGCCCCTGGCTGTTTCGGCTTTGGGGCTACTACGATGGGCGAAACCCACGGGGTGGGGCCTTTCACTCTTTCAATGATGTCCCGGTCGACCAGCTGTTGCAACTCCTCCTCCACTTGGGCTCTTAAGTGAAAAGGAATCCGGCGATGTTTGAGGGCTGTCAGCCTTACGGACTTGTCGATGTGTAGGCGAATGGGCTCTGCGTTCAGCTTTCCAATGCCCTTGAAGAGAGTTTCAAACCTGTGTAGCATGCTTTTCAGATCGGCGTGGTATACTCCAAACGTGAAGTGGACAATGTCGAGTGCTTCTGACGGCGCACAGCTCAACAGGGAATGTGGGCTGACGCTGGTGACAAAGAACCTTGCTTTGATGGTGTTTTGTCCATGAGAAACCGGGGCTACGAACACACCTTGGATGGGTAGGGGTGTTTCCCCACCGAACGCATATATTCGCGCCATGGACCCTGACAGCTCCGGCGGGCCTGGCAGGGCCTCATAATGTTTGGTGGCTAGCACACAGACCGAAGCCCCAGTGTCTATGAGAATGGGGGTGGGGACGTCATCGATGTTGACAGTGCATGTGGGTTGGCGCCTCGTGCCAGGACCTTTTACAATGCTGGAGATGAAGAAAATCTCTTCTTCCTCCTCCTCCTCTTCTGCGATGTCCAGGTCTTGAAGACCCTGATCGATCAAAGAGATGCCTCTCACTCTGCGAGCGCCTCCTCGTCCAACTCTCTCCGGTCCTCTTCCCGCCGCAACAGGGGCGGCAGCCCAGCACATCCTAGCATAGTGCCCCGGTGTCCCACACCGGCCGCACGTTCTCAACTTTGCCGGGCATTCACCTCCGTGGGGGAGGTCATACCCACAGTAGGAGCACGATGAGGCGTTGCCTGGCGTGGGCGGGGTATCAGGCCTTCTCGACGCCCATTTTGACCTTCCCGCTGCTGACCGTCCCACAGCAAATGAGTCTTCGTCATTCTTCGGTCGCGTGGCAGCGTCCATTTTTGCACCTCTGGCTTCCGCCAGCTCATGTGCTCTTCCCAGGTCCAAAATTTGCTGGAGGGTCAGACCAGGTTCTCTCAGTACTTGCCTTAGAAGTTTGCTGGAGCTGCACCCCTGCAGTAGCTGGTTGCGGACCATTTCTTCCTCATCGACCCATCTGCAGGAGGTCGCCAGGTGTCTCAGACGGGCACAGAATTTGTCTAGGGGCTCGTCGTCTAGTTGTCTTTCTGCGCCCATGACAAATCTATCGAAATCCACGTTAGCCATGGGGAGAAAGTGGTCTTTGCGTGCCTGCTTGACTGCGTCATACGTGACCACGGGGATGACGAGGGAGTCGTAGATCTTGTGGACTTCTGCGCCTGCCGAGTAGATCATAGTCGCGATTTTGGTGTCATCGTCGTTCACCCCAGATGCCCTGAAGAACATAACTAGCCTCTTGACCCATAGTAGCCACTTCGGGCCCAGCTTGGAAGGGGGGCCAGTAGTATCGAATTCAGGCATGGGGGCTAGGGAGCTGCGAGATCTGCGTGGGATTGGGGCAGCGGCACCCTCATCATCAGTCTCTTCACCCATTTCTGCGTCACGTACTCACAGTTATCTTTCTTAGAGAGAAGGGCGGCTTGTCCTGGGCTCGTAGTAGTGTTGAGGTGTAGAAACCCACTTCTTTCTTCTTAAATGCCACAGCCCTGCGCCTGCAGGACTGTGGGGTTTCCAAAAATTGTCTGTGTCCTCCAAACACAGCTGGTAGGTGGCGCACGAGCACCCTTTCGGGCCGCAACCACTGCCGCTACGTGTGAAGAGAGGAGCGAGCGAAATCAAAATGGCCGCCGGCACTCCGCGGGTCCGTAATACGGAAGAGCTTTCCGTCTCTCCGAGGCTGTCGGAGCACGGAAGCCGTCCGTACCTCCTCGTCCCCAGTGTTGTACCCTGGGGGAAGCCCCGTGGTGGTGTGCGGGCCTCCCAGGGTCAGGGTACCAGCGCGCGTAGGCGGGCGCGCAAGAACACACGCCGGAGACGTCTGCTTGTTCCGGTGCTCCGGCGCGAACTGCCCGGGCACCGCCTTTATTAACTAACGCGCATGCGCCAGCCCGCTGGGCCGCACATGCGAGCTTCGTGTACCACGTACACAACAACTGTGATCAGCAGAACGCAGAGATACACAGCGTTTTGTAAAAGGTAACCCTTTGCTAGCATTAAATAGAGGCAACTAGAAATCAGACCCGACAATTATGTATCCGCTCTAGATATTTAAAACATGGGATTCGGTTCTCCTTGCACACTGGGCTCTGTTTTTGTACTGCATCACATACTTGGTGGAGGCTCACTATGTAGTCACGTTGTCTGTGATACCATGCTGACCCATATGGGGCGATACAGAGAGTCTCAAATGGCTCCGAGTATATGGCAGTTACCAGCAGCCTTGGCACCCAGCTGCACTCCAATAGTGGTAGACCTATACACACTAATTTGGCTTGCCACGTGCACCGAGTGATACTTCACTTGGCAGCGTCTGGCACATATGCTGTAGGGACACAGCTACCTTCCACATGAGGGCTAATAGCCTGTCTATTTGCAGGATTCATCCACTGGTAAGCTCCTGTCTGCTAGACCCGCGGGAACACATCCATTGAAGGCAACTGGCCTGCATCCCGCAGGTAAGAACCCAGATATCTCAAGGAGGACCTGTATTTACTCTGTTTTCTGGTGTCCTTATTCCTATTGACACAAATACTACATTTATTTATATAGGCTGGGGGATACTACATACTTACCCCAAATCAATGTGAATGGGCGACTTGGACCCCCACTTGTCTTATCTGGCTACTTCTTCATTTAGGAAATGCAGCAGTACACTTGTTGACTATTGAACTACCCTAGACGCATTGAGTCGTGCTACTAGAATGTACATGTCACTCCGCAAACCTTTTTAACATACACATGCATACATATTTTTTATAGACAGAAATACACATTCCTGTACTGAAAATAAATGGGTTACGTCCTGACGAAGGCCACAAATGTTTTGGAACCACAGCTATGGTTCATAAAACGGCCGAAAAACACAGTGTGTCAACTTCTCTCTGAAATCATCACAACACTCTAAAGAAAGGGCAGGTGAAGCCAGAAGAAGCACTTGCAATAACCCTGTAACAAATCTGGGTCCTTTGTTGACAGATTACATATATAGGTTGGATCTATGCTGGATATAGGTCTCAAGTTAGAACAATTATATCTATTTTTTGTGTCTGAGAACCAACCTAATTGTTAATGTTTGTCATATAAACGTGTTTGAACGCCTAAATGTGGATTTGTAAAATGTGTATGTAAGAATAGCTTTTAAATATTTTTTGTGAGAAATGAATACAAATATATTCGGTTAAAAAATACCAAGTCAGCTGACGAGTCTTTGGGAGTCTCATTCTGCTTCCTGAATTCTGGGAGGAGAGGGCTGGGCAACAGTCCTCTTTTGATGCCCATTCTCCTTTAAAAGCCGACCCTCGCCGCGGAGCGGCCGCAGAGTCGGACGATGAGTCTTTGGGAGTCTCATTCTGCTTGCTGAATCCTGAGAGGAGAGTGCTGGGTAACAGTCCTCTTTTGCTGCCCATTATCCTTTAAAAGCCGACTGTTAGGCAGAATTATATGCAGTACCCTTTGGGAACACCACACACAATTAGGATTACAAGTGACAGTACAAATTCACCTTTGGTACTAGCCTGTACTGCACAGTAAAGAGGTAGCGATGGCTGAGCAGCCAGACTTATCTCAAGAGTAAAGTGAGCAGTATCAATAGTTAAGGACAGCAATTACTATGATTCAAACAAACATTGACTCAAGGTTTCTGAGTAAAAGAATATACATTTATTTACACATCAGTTATTAACACTTCACTATTATCAAGCAGTTGAAAAATCATGTTACTAATACACTACACCACACCCAATAGATTATGGACAAGCTGGGCTCAAAATGAAGTGTGAGCAAAATGGCACTCCAGCAATTTAAAAGGGAGGGAAAGGCAAAGTTAGTCAGAAATTGAGCAGCACCAACAAGTAAGTAAGCAGGGCAATCTAGAAAAAGAAACTACAGTGAGGAAATCAAATTAAAGGGGCCTGGCCTAAAGTCAATGGACCAAATTCTTTGCAGAGGATCACACAGTTCAGAGTAGTTTGCGGTTAAGTCTTTGCCAAAAGTTCAGAACGAAGATGGTCGGACAAAAAGTTACTTTAAAGAATGGAGAAGGGCAGGCCCTCGGATTGGCGAAAGATTTCACACACTTTCACAGCGGCTTTACGAAACGAACAACCGGGTTACCACAGTACCTTTAAAGCAGAAGAATGCTGTAGCTGAGGCAGGCGTTCCTGACAGGTCCTGCAGGCTCACGGTTCCTGAAGCGACTGTCGGACTGACAAGAAGGAGGCAGACTGGAGGGTCCTGCACTGCCCAGCGAAGAAACCAGCAGCGGAGCAAAGCAGGGTTCATTCCTCCTGGCTATCCGGTTCACTGTAGCTCTGTACAGCAAATTTGACCAGAGAAGGGAGGCCTGGTGAGCAGTTTGGTGAACTGGTTGTTCCCACCAGCTCAAGGGGAGAAGATTCCTTGCAGATCTTCCCTGTCATCGAAGTTTGAAGATTCGGACCAGCAGCAGGGCTTCACCGGGCGGTTCAGTCGTGGTAGAGGTCCTCTTCTGTCAGCTTCTCCTCAGTTCTCTCGATTCAGTGGCGCCTCTGCCTTTTCAGTCACAGAGACCTGCTTTTTATGCAGTTTTCCCCCATTCACACAGCTGGGCTGTCAATCGCACAGCAGGGTGGCTGTCCCGCCGAGACAGTCACCACAGCCAATCATATCAGAGTGCAACATTGGTCTCCAAAGAGACCCTGCGCAGGGAGTCCTCAACTCCTCCCTCACATCCTGTCCGCCTCAGACATACAGGCACCTAAGAAGGGCTTCTGTGCAGAAGCCTGCGAAAGGACGACAAGCAAAAGAACCAAACCGGTTTGGCACACAGAGTATAACACGAGAAAGACTTTTACAAAAAGAAATAACAAATAAACCCAGCCAGAACCGTATAAAAATGTATATTTTCTAGCGGGTTTAAGTTAGAGTCTACCAAGATAGCCTAAAACAATACCAGAGCTATTTAAGAGAACCGCGGTAGGAAAAATATGGTTGTTACCACGGCCACGAGCCAAGTCTTTATGAAAAGGGAACAAAACAATGTTCCAAGAGAAACAGACAACAAGGGGTAGCATCAACCCCTTCCAGAACTCTATGTAAGATAGTTTGTACTGGGTCTGTGAGTATTAAAAAGAGACTAATAAAGTCAATGGCAATTTTACATGTTCTGAGAAACAGTAGTCAGTCTCAGAAAATGGAGTCAGAGTTGGGAAGTTTGAAAAAGAAAACCATGTGTCACTGCACTGAAAGTGCTGTATAACACACAGTAAAAAGATGCCTATGGAGTAGGTGAGGCTCCACTGTCTATGAACACAAAAATGTTAAACACACACAGCAAAACACATGCAAGAGTGGGAAAAAAGGCTCACACTCTTACCAGGTGAAAAAAATAAATCCCAGAAATCCAGCAAAGCTGCTGAGGGACTCATTTGGTAAGGGAAATTAACAATTCTGGAGAATTCTCCCTAACACAGATCCCTCGCCGCGGAGTGGCCGTGGAGTCGGATGACGAGTCTTTGGGAGTCTCACTCTGTTTCCTCAATCCTACGAGGGGAGTGCTGGGCAACAGTCCTCTTTTGCTGGCTATTATCCTTTAAAAGCCAACCCCCACCACGGAACGGCCGCAGAGTCGGACAACGAGTCTTTGGGAGTCTCATTCTGCTTCCTGAATCCTGCAAGGGGAGTGCTGAGCAACAGTCCTCCTTTGCTGTCCATTATCCTTTAAAGCTGACCCCCACCGCGAAGTGTCCGAGTAGTCGGACAATGTGTCTTTGGGTCTTCGCATCTGCAGGATCCGCAGCAACGGAGCCCCAACGCAAAACCATCAATCTTGGAGCCCTCCCAAGCACTTCATGAAGTATAAGAAAATGCCAGTCGCTGCTGGTCCACTCACTCGGCAGAAGCTGCAGTAGCGCCGTCACTTGGACCCTGACATCGTCACACTTAGCGACAGAGGCAAGTGTGAAATGGAATATTAACTTGAATTGATAGACCAAGACTGTGTGTCTGTGTCAGGGTCCCCCTCCTCGGTTCTTTCCCACTCCTTATTGCCCGTCCTGGCTCCCTACATTACGCCTGCCTTAATCCCTCCACAAACCCCTTAGACCACATTGGAAAAGAAACTGCTGAATTTATCACATGGAAATGTCAATGGGTTTTCCTTCGTGGAGGTGAAAATTTCATATTACTGATTAGGAATTAATGGAAATGGGTGAGCTCGCTGAGTTCAACCAGAACAGAAAGGGGAATGGCAGCAATGAGGCCAATAACAAACGCGGGGGTGAACGTGATCGTTCCAAAACACTCACAAATACCACCTTGCAAAAGGTGAACGCATCAAGGTCTGAAAGTAATGCGGATACATTGGATGCGGACACGGCCAACCGACCTAGTGCCACTAATCCAATGAACAAAGCCCTGATTGGTGCCCTGGCAAGCGAACAACAAAACGATCAAGTCTTTGCAGATACCAAAGTGCCACAAAATAACAATAGCGAGAAATGTAGTCATGACTTGTCGCTTGAGGAAAGGAGAAACTAAGCCGAGTTTCATATGTGCGGCAAGCTGGCGAATGGAAATGATGGAAACGATGGGAGGCGCCAAACGGAGAAGTTCATTGAGAGACATACCATTGTTGCTAAAACCACAAAGCCGAAAGTAGGATATGATCTGGTGCACCCCGCCACTTCTACTCTGATCTAGCCGCAAAAGAAGCTTGTCTGACAGAGCACCTACCGTCTGACTTTCTGAACCTAAAAGAGAGGCTAAATGCCAGTTGTGAGATTTCAACAGCCACAAAAGAACATGGAGTCTCTGCTGATCGTATCTCACAATTGACAGGCACAAAATCATTAGAGTTAGAAGCACAGAATGGGAAAAAGCCCGAGCTACCACAGCCTTGTAAGGACTTGATGAGTTTGCCGCAGACTGGGAAAACCTTTCAGGCATCTAAAACGATCAGACAGACGCCCTTACATCAAAAAAACTACTAAGGAACATGCAAACACCGTAAGCGGCAGGTCTCAGAAAGAGGAGTGCCCTTGTGTAGAAAACTCATCATGTAATTCAAATACGCAGCTACCAATCTAATAAGACAACAAGCCAAATAATAAACATCATCTTTCTGTGGCAGCTGGTCTCCAGAACCATAACAATGTGCTGGCAGCCACATCAATTTCTATGGTACCATTTGTCAAACTTTACGAGTCGCTCAATGAAACCTGAAGATCAGGAGTACTTGCTTGCGACGATCAACTCCAAGCTCTGGAAGCATTTACCGAACATATCCATAAAAGGTTTGACTGTGAAGATGAAGCCTCATCTAAATGGCAACAATAGATTAAGTGACTTGGCAAGGAACAGCACAATCAAAAAATCTGAGTTAATGGAAGCAGTAATAGACTGTACCAAGTGGATGAGGCATAATTTCCACAAAATGTTGTAGAATGTCGAGGCAAGCCCCTGCAACTGCAGAAATAAGGTCAGTCTTGAAGTTGCCAAACACACAAACTCTCCTAATGAAATATCCAATGTGCTTCCACCTGACAAAATGGCTTTGGTGGAGTTTCTAAATACAGAGAAACCCAAGCTAAGACAGTCTCTAGGATGGAAATCCCTTGAAGATTACGTCAACCACCGTTGAAGCTGGTGGAAAATGCTGTAAAATGCACTGGATTAAATCCACCTGGAAGAGCGAAAGTTTCTCTACAAAAACACAGCAATGAAATCACCCCATGCATTAATATATTTTCTCTCGGAAATCAGATAGTGCCTGCAATAAGACCCTCTCGGAAACCCAAGCTGTAACTAAGGATACAATTTAAGAAAACAGGTGCGAGATTAAAAAACAAGTCCAACAGCTTAATTAGAAATCTAATCACCCCTCCGCCAATATCAATATTCGAACAAGCTACCCAAGAAAACAAAAGTGACGAGAGTAAGCCCCCCCCCCCCAGGGCATACAGCTAACATTGAAAGTGTCCCCAAAATTGACAAGCAATGCAAACAAACGGCCGAGAGTTGACAACGATGAGCCGGAACTTAGTGACACGATTAAATCAGCTGATTTGGCAAACTTGTCTACATACTACATCGAAGACGACGAGTGGAACACCTCTGAAGATGAGCTGCCAGATGGTTTTGAGAAAAGAGGCGCAGCCGTAGAAGTTTCACTCCAATCCAGTAAGGACAACAAGGCATATAGTACATCACGTATCAAGTTTGGGATTAGAAACCGTAAACTGGAAGTCCGAGTATTCGATGGTAAGATCTTTCCCGATCACGAAAGGAAAGCTTCAAGAGCACCAGACGAAGATCAAATTAATGATTCAATCATGAAAATGAATCCAAAATGTACCTTGTCACAGGCGCAAAGGAAAGGAGCAAAAAACATATATGACAATTCTGCGAATAGAGATAAACCACATTTGTCCAAAAAACTACAATTTGAAAATGTTTTGCGCGAAAAGAATGAGGTGAACCTCAACAAACAAGATACCATAAGACTTCTCCATTGCGTGTTCTCACTGAGAACAATTAAACGGAAGACATAGACATAGTGGAATATGCATCAGAAAAGTGATCTGACTGGGTGATTCTCCATGTACACTCTCAGTTGATTGAAAATGCTTTAAGAGCCGCCAGAAATGAACTATTTACATTTGGTTACGAGCTAAGCAGCTTGATTGAGCCTGAAAAGAGACAAATGGAAAAAGCCCCGAACACCAGGGCATCAAATGGTAAGTAACCAGCTGTCCGAGAATGAACAAAGGAGACTCAGGAAAGGTATGAGAGAAGGACCAATCGCGATGTCAATAGATTCTATGATGAGAAGATGCAAAGATCGACTGCTTTGAAACAAAGATGATTGGTACAACATTAGCTAAAAACATCTACCTCTTTTGATGAGTGTTCGTTATTCTCCTGGAACACGCAAGGCTTCCTGCGCTTATTTAAAGATGATGAACTAAAGAAGATCTTTCACTAATATGCCTCCAGGAAATCTGGTTGCGCGAAACTCCCGTTTGTGATAGTTAAACAGTCCTCCTTAATGCAGCAATGAAGCTCACGATCGGCCACCTCTTCTCTGGCCTCTTAACCATGATAAAAAACAATGTGAACTGGGAAGTAATTAAATCTTTAAACCCAAATATATTTGTTCAAAGTACGACCATACAAATCACCCATCACAATAATAATAGAAGAGAAAAGCTCTTGATTGTGAACACCTACTGGAACCCAGCTAAAATATCTTCTGGGAAGTTTATCTCTTCAGTTATGACACTAATTGACGATTACATGCTGGAATTCCACAATCCTCATATTATCGTTTGTGGTGACTTGAATTTCTCATAGGTCGACCTCAGCGGGCTATTGAAAGATATGAAAAGAAACTAGCAAGATGGTTGTGGCAAGCATTGGATGCATAAATTGGCTATCAGGAATTGTGAAATGTTGAACGGCCAGATAAGTTGTGATATCCCAGCGAGCCACACCTGGCACTGGAATGGAAGCCATAAAATGCTTGATTATATTTGGTCCTCAAGAAATCTTTCCCATAAAATAATTAAGATGAAAAATAGTGACCACGACGCTGTCCATCTGACTTGGACAACAACGCAAACTCCAGTTCGACAATTAAATTATCAGTCGGTGATTCACAGAGTGCAAAAATCCTCCATTATGACCCTTTACTATCGCAATTCAAAAGAACAAAAAGTGGCTCCTGAGTTGATCATTTTAAATGCAGATTCCCCTATAGCAAAAAGGTTGCTGATGAGAAGAAAACAATGCAGCATGATATTAAGATGCTGAAGTCTTGCAAAGCTGTGCATTTGCCTCTTGAAAAAAAGAAGTGTTGCCAAAAATATCGAAATTGGCTAATTTCTTTCAAACCGATTCGAGACCAAGTGTGAGCAGAGGAAATGTTAAAAATGATATGCGCTCGACAGAGTAGAGAAACTTGGGCAATAACAAACGAGGGTTCCTTAAATCAGAAAGCAAACATGAGCATCGGAGTGAATGCAGATGTGTGGGAAAGACGAAATGGAGGAAGCAATCTCAAAATTAAAAAATGCAGGTGCAGCTGGCCCGGAACCAATATAATGTTAAAAAGGAACAAAGAACAATGGGCCATTATAATTGAAACTCTTTTCTGACAAATCTGTACGGCGATGAAAATTCCCTCGTCTTGGCGATCAGCAGTAGTTGTACAGATCTTCAAAAAAGGAGATCATGCAGATCCAAACAACTACCGTCCGATTGCCTTGTTAGAGGTCGTTGGTAAGATCTTCGCTTCATTTCTGCCAAAAAAGATTAGCTAAACGGGCCAACGGCGTTGGAATTATAGACGCCAGACAAACAGGTTTCACCAAGGGAGCTTGAGTCGAGTTGAATCTGACCCTGTTAAATCTGCTGAAACTCAAAACAATAAAAGGTGGCAAAAATCTATTCTTGGCGTTTGTAGATCTACGTCAAGCTTTTGATAGTGTAATCAGGAGTATTATGTGGCAAAAACCAAGGAAGTGGGATTGTCCCCTGGATTTACTACAAGCTATCAAATCACTTCACTCTGACACATCAATTCGAGTAACAATTAACGCTGAAGGCGAATTGACAGAAAAAATAACCAAAAAGGGTGCTAAGCAAGGATGCCCACTAGCAACACTAATCTTCAAAGTGTACATTGCAGACCTGCCAGCAGCACTATTGGAGTGTAACACCTTTCATCCAAGAGTCAATGGACATCAGATAAGCCGGGCGACAGATGCTGATGATTTGGTGCTTGTTGACACCACACAAATAGGCCTTCAGCGACTGTTGAACAACTTGGAGGCATATCTGCAAAGAAACAACCTGGAAATGAATGTTAAAAAGTCCAAAATTGTCATCTTCTTGGTACACAGGTGGCAAACAACTAGAAAGCATAGACACCATTCAAAACCTGGGCATTCTCTTTAATAAGTCAATGGCAGTGGACTGAAGATCTGAAAACAAGAATGAAGAACTTAATGTTGCAAGGTGCAAAACTACATGAAGATTTTGGCAAATTTACACTCAAACCGGCGATTATGTTCTACCAGCAAAAGGTAGTGGCTGCGATAACATTTGGGAGCTAAACTAGCTTTAACATCAGTAGAGTCACTTGGAATGCGTTAGAAGGGCAATTCTGGTGCAAAGTTCTTCACTTGCCAAGACATGTTTCGATCATTGCCAGCCGCTACGAACTTGGGTTACAGTCCTCGTTTGCCACAGTGCTCTGGTAATCAGTGGCACTGATGAAGAAAATGACAATGAAGCCATCAGTAATTCCTTATCAAATCCTGAATTCAACCTCTTATAAGCCTTATCAAGGCCTGCTGAAGAAATGGACAGAAAGGATTTCCATTTACTTGGCCCATACCGGAACCAATATAGAGACAATCTGGGCCAATCTGTGTACTGTAAAGAAGAAGCTCACATACAGTGACTGGATGACACCACCAACAACAGACTTAAACTCGCTACCATTGAAGCTCGCAGAGTAAATCATATCCCGAAATATCTGGAAATGTTTGCCTCGATATATCATCGAGATCAGTTCCTGCGAATATGTTTAAACTTGCTTCCAACCAAGGAGATGATGTTTCTGAAACATGATGTTAACACTCGAAACAATCACTGCCGGTTCTGTAACATCACAGTTGAGTCCTTAAAACATTTCATTTAGTTATCGAATGTTCGGCTCTAAAAACCCAAAGAATTGCCTTTTTGGGAAACCTTGCTCCCTTAAATGAAAACATGGAAGAGTGGTGGTATGCACTCTTGACTGGCAAGAACTTTATGTTGATCTGTGCAGTAGTTGACTATCTTGATAAGCTATTGCGGAAATGACGAGGGGAAAATCCGTTGTCAAAAATGACTTTAAAACTATGTACCCAGAAGTTGATGAACTAGCAAAGAGGAAACGATGTCAATGTAAAATTAGTATTTTAACTTATTCAGTTGTTTTAGTTCATGGTAAGGATAAAATGGAATTGAAAGAGAAGGAATCAAGTAAATAAACAACAAAATGTACAATAAAGTTTGTAATAAACTGAAATTGACAATAAAAAAATAAATGGTTTATGAAAGACAGACCAAAGAAATTTGGGGTGACATAAAGGCCTAGATCATTTTGTTTTGTAATTTGTGTGATTAACCTGGAGGACCAAGGCCTACCAGGTACCCTTAGTATAACATTATTTGTGTATTCCCCTGCAGCCCATTACAAAACTGCAGGTGTATAAGAAGTGGACTGCAGAGGCATGAGAAAGAGAGTGTGAAGGAGAACTAGGGGCAACCAGACTGTCGGCAGACAGCAGGAGGAGCTGTGTGAGAAACTGAGACACTGATATGCCGAAACGCCACTACAGAGCCCAAGAATCCTGCTGGTCAGACTATGCAGGGATAAGGTCCCTCGAAAGGGAAGGTGGGCAGAAGGAGTTGTTGGGAAGAGGAGGCGAAGCTGCGCACGAGAGCCAGAGGAGGTGGAATACCGTTCCCCGCCAAAAGGCTTTCGTGGCCAGGTGAAAAAACGCACAAAAAGGAGTTTCTTAAGTGGGTCTAGTGTCAGAGACACCAGAAACACCGGAGCTCTCTAAGGGAACGTGCATAAATTAGTGGTCCCTGAAAACTGGCAAAGTTGTTACTATTAAATACTAAAATACCTGAAATCGGCAAAGCTGCTTTTAATGAACATGGAAATGAACAAAAAAAAGGGAAAGTTGCATTTTTCGAATACCAAATTGAATGCAAACAAAATAAAACAAACAAGCCTACAACTATTGAATATTGAAGTGAATGAAACAGGCTAAGGTGTTTTTAATGAATGCCGAATTGAATAAAACACGAAAAGCTACACTTAACCAATCGCTGAACTGAATGCAATGAAAGAAACAAGCAAAGTTGTACTTACCAACTGCTGAACTTAATTAAATAAATTGCATTGCCCTCATTGACTATTAAATTGAATGAAACCCGCAATGTTATACGTATTGAACATTGAAATGAAAGAAACTCAGCAAAGATACATTTATTGAATACCAAACTGAATGAAAGATGTAAAACGTGCACCTATTGAATATTTAAGTGAAAGGAAAGCCAAAAGACTATCCATTTTGAATATTGAATGATATGAAACAGCACGACAACTATTATTAATCTATGAAATGAAAGCTTGTCGACCAGCCGGGTCGGGATCCAAAAGCAGTGGCCCTTCCCTGGCCACCTGAATGGAAGATCTCGAGGAGGTGGGTGGGAGAATACTGTCAGGTTTCTCACAGTAAACTGAATAAAAGGCTGAGGCAAATCAAGTAACCACTTGTATGACGGAATAGTGAATTATTCAAGGAAGCCTGGAAGTTCCTAGTTGCATGACCTGTAATGGGCGGATCGTGTGATCCAATAACTGCACCTAGACCAGAGAACTGAAACCTGCTGAAAGTGAATGCAAGGTTCCTGGTTAGGTGACCTGTAATGGATGCACTGTGTAGTCCAACAACTGTGCCAATACCAGGGAACCATATATACCAACAAGGAAGTTTGCTGTTTTGTTGAATAGGAAATCTATTATTGGGGCATAGAAGGTTTGGTGAGGAGAACCCTGAACTGTAAAGAATTGTTGAGATGTCGTGCAGAGAACCAAGCCTCAAGATACTTCTTTTTGTATCATTCTTTAATATTGACCTTGGGGATGGGAATCATAAGACGTGTTGTCCTGAAGCTATACTGAGCTTGGGGAAGGGCATCTTGACCTGCATGAAAGATGGAACAGGTTGATTTCAGGTCCACCAGAAGACAAACATATTGAAATCTGGGGAAAAGAAGATGCAGAATAAGCCCGAGCTGGAAATAGCTCAGAACCTTTTAATTTATGCTTGGCATCCCTACACATTGCTTTGTTTTAGTTGTGAGGGCTATCACAGGTTTTGAACACACAGACTTTTCAGTTGAACTTTCTAAAACAGACTTTCGTTAGTTTATTTTTTTTTTTATTTTTTTTTATGGAACGCTTCACGAATTTGTGTGTCATCTTTGCGCAGGGGCCATGCTAATCTTCTCTGTATCGTTCCAATTTTAGTATATGTACAGCCGAAGCGAGCACCTTTCATTAGTTTCTTTACGTAGGGAAATCCCACCTTAGTATAGGGCAAGTTAGGCCTTAATCCAGCCTGATCTTTTCCGTTTAATAAAACATGTTGTTGTACCTTAAATCAGATCTTTCAGTAGCCACAAAGGGTTCTATTGGATTTGATATCTGTAGCACTAGAGATGAGATCATTCCTCCAGGGGAAAGAAAATGGATACCCACAGATTTCATATTAATTCTACCCCCAGACACTTATATCAGGTTAGCTCCCAAGTCCGGGCTAGCCTGGATGTTTGGGATGGATGTATTGGCGGGAGTGATCAACCAATATTTCAGAGGGGATGCTAAAGTCTTACTGCAGAATCATGGAAATTACCTGTTTCAAATCCATCAAGGAGATAAGATCGCTCAAGCGTCACTAGAGAAGGCCATGTTCCCTTGACTTATTAAAGACCCTTGGAAGGAGAATACAGATAGGGGAACTCAGGGTTTTGAGGAGGCTGATGAGCCATCTGCTGACCCTTCCCTCTCGGAATGCAGAAAACTTATAGCAGAAGAACCCGAGACCCTTCCTCATTTAGCCTTTGCACAGAGAGAGAAACAACCCCTTGATGACAGAGGCTTTTGTGCAAACAATATCAGAAACAGAGGGTCGTGAGAAAGGAGGACCTTTTTTCTTTCTCAAACATTGATTCCTCTAAAGAAGAGATATCACTTCGGAAGGATTGTCGAGAACCCAGTTAGTAGTCCCTAAAAGTCATAAACAGGTTGTTTTGGAAACAGCACAATCACATTTAACAGGAG
Source organism: Ambystoma mexicanum (assembly GCF_040938575.1). Taxonomy (NCBI): domain Eukaryota; kingdom Metazoa; phylum Chordata; class Amphibia; order Caudata; family Ambystomatidae; genus Ambystoma; species Ambystoma mexicanum. The sequence goes on from NC_090931.1 coordinate 233,308,336, forward strand.
ATCATTTGGGACAGTCTAACCCTTAGGCACATATAACAAATACATTGTACTGGCATTGAATACATGCAGACATTAAAACCTTTTCCAAACGTGTGAGGTTTGTCAGAAAACCAGCACAAATATGCCATCACCAGTCCCCTTAAATCCATTGGCAATAATCCAATTCCCGTTTTCCCGCATTGGTATGGATATTTTAGGACCCCTGGAAACTTCTAAATTGGGGAACAAAAATATTCTTGTTAATGTAGATTATACCACATGCTTTCCGGAGGCCTTTCCTTTCAGAAACAATACCAGAAACAATACCACTCAGCAAATTCGGAAATATCTGATCCCTTTTTTCTCTCGAGTGGGGTTCCTGAGAGCCTTATTTGCATCTGTAAAACCCCTTGGGCCCCAACAGGCTTTCCCCCATTTGAACTCAGTTATGGCCAAGAACCTTGGGATGTCCTTGATATGTTACGAGAAAGTGGGAAGAAAGAGAGGAGGCCCCTATTCCACACTCTCAAACGGCCAATATGTTGAAAGAGCATATGTCTGCTGTAAGGTCCTTGGTACAAACTCATTTGGGTAAAGCCCATGGAACATCAAAAGGCTTCTTAGAATAGAAAGGTGTTACCAAGATCATTCTCAATAGGTCAAAAGGTACTGGTTCTATTCCCTACCTCCCTCCTAAAAATAAACTAGTATCCCGGGTCCATGTAATTATAAGATTGCACAACCAGACGTCACCTTCAAACCCAAGTTTATCACATAAATCTGTTGAAGGAATGGAAGGAAAATCCCTCAGAGTCCCCAATTATCATACTATCATGTCTATTGCCAGAAGACGTAGAATTTAATGCCTTAATTTAATCTGATCTTAATAAACAGAAACAAGACTTATTTTATCTAATAAGACAATGTACCAATGTGCTTCGTGAAGAACCTGGGAGAGTGAAGAGTATAGATCATCATATACGTTCTCTGACAGGTAAAGTGGTACATCTAAAGCAATATAGGTTACCTGAGACTAGAAAGAACTAAGAATTTAAAACCATGTTAGAAGCCAATATCATTGAGCCCTCCAATAGTCTTTGGTCCTCCCCCATCGTGTTGGTGGCAAAACCCGATGGAAGTTGGAGATTTTGTATAGATTAGATAAAGTAAATAGCATCTCTGCATTTGATGCTTAGCTCATGTCTCGTATTGATGATCTGATACATTGATTGGGTAATGCTGTCTATCTTTCAACTTTAGACCTTACAAAGGGATATTGGCAAGTACCTCTACATGGAAAACAGCTTTCCCCACTCTTTTGGGGTTGTTTCAATTTAAAGTCCTGCTTTTTGGGCTGCAAGGTGCCTCTGCAAAATTCCAGAGAATTATGGATATAATTTTACAACCATACTCAGAATTTTGCAGAGCCTACATTGAGGATATCGTTATCTATAGCAAGACATGGGAAGATCATGTGTACCATCTCTATACTATCATGAGGGTGTGGAGAAAATCAGTGCTAACCGCCAATCCCAAAAAATGCAAACTGGCTCAATCCGCGGTATAATATTATGTTTTTTTGTGGGTAATGGTTCAGTCCAACCCCATCAAGAAAAAGTAAGAGTTGTCCTTGATACACCCACTCCAAGAACCAAGAAAGATTTAAATGCCTTTTTGTGGTTGGTTGAATATTACCGCCAATTTAGTCCTAATTTCTCCAGTAAAACATCTAGGCCGACAGATAAATTGAAAAATGCTGAACCACAAAAGATCCAATGGGAAGAAGAGGATGTCTTTTGTTATAACACCATGAAACAAGCTCTTTGTCAAAGCCCAATTTTAAGAGTAGCAGATTTTCTAAGGAATTCATCCTTCATACTGAGGCCTCTTTTATGGGATTAAGAGCTGTACTATCACAAAACCATGACAGTGTAGAACATCACATTTTATATGACAGTAGGAAAATCTTTCCAAGAGAGAAGAACTACTCAGTCATTGAACTAAAATCCTTAGCCATCAAAAGGGCTGTGTTACATCTGAAATATTATCTTTTGGGTTGCATGTTTAATAACAGACCACTCTCCTCTAGTTTGGATCCATCAAAGAAAAGAATTCAATCCCCGGGTAATACAATGATTCTTGGACATTCAAACATGCTGCTTCACAGGTGAACACAGAAAAGACTGAGAACAATGCAACATACTTTCTTTCCCAGTTCCCCTGTGAAGCATCCTGGTGCTTCACAGGTCCAACTCGCATTGGGGAAGAGTTAGTGAGAAACCTGAGGGTATTCTCACTCATACTCCCCTTGGATCCTCTATGTAGGTGGCCAGGGAAAGGCCATTGCTATTGGATCCTCACCCTGGGGATGGGTAGGTGAGGGAGGATCACCTAGGTGAAGTGTCCTTGGATATTGGGAGCAAGATGCCTTTAGGCGAGACATGGTATCCCCCATATCCTTGTGATAGCCAGCTTAAACCTCATCCAACCTTTATAGGTTATTCTAAGGCAGTTCCCATGGATTCCGCTCTTGTTATATCTGACAGTGTTGGTAGGAGAAAAGAACACTTGAGAATTAGGAACATTACACAAATTCCCGACTTTAGTACGGAGACGATGAAAAGGCAACTTAGAGTAATGGATACCATTTACTCTCACCACACTGGAACGAATAAGATGAAGGCAGGTCAGGAATGTCCTGATAATTAGAACCAGGCAGCTTTAGTAATTAAGGATACCTCCAGGCCATTACAGGACTGCAGGTGTATATGAAGTGGACTGCAGAGGCACGGGAAAGAAGGAGAACCAGGGGAACCAGAAAACACAGCAGAAGGAGCCGTGCGAGAAGCCGCAACACCACTACAGAGCCCAGGCGTCCTGCTGGTGGCACTCTGCAGGGAGAAGGTCCCTTGAAAGAGAAGGAGGGCAGCAGGAGCTGTCAGGAAGCAGAGGCGGAGCTGCGCACATGAGCCTGAGGAGGAATACCGTACCTGGCGAACCACCGTTCCAAGCTGGAGAAAAGCCACACAGGAAGGAGCTGCTGATGTGTGTAAGTGTCAGAGACCCCAGAAACACCCAAGAGCTCCAAGAGAACACACATAACTTAGCGGTCCCTGAAAACTGGCAAAGTTGTTATTACTGAATACTAAACTACCTGAAATGGGCAAAGCTTCCCTTAATGAATATGGAAATGTCCTAAAATCGGCAAAGTTGCAATTTTCAGAGACGGAATTGAATGTGTCAAAATAAAACAAACAAGCCTACATCTATTGAATATTGAACTGAATGATAGTCTTAATCAAATATAGGGAGCCTCACTTCTTTGACAGTCATTATTCTTGTCATTGAATTCCAATTATTTCTAATAGTAGAAGGGAAGCGCTCAAAAGAGTTGCATAGAAACCAAAAGAAAAGTCCTTAAAGTGCAAAGCTTAATTTAATACAAACTTGATTAAATACAACGAAATATACATTTTTAAATTCATGAACCATCCTCATACATAGAGAATGAAATGAGACAACGTATTCAAAAAATATACACGAATCACAAAAGATAAACCATCATTAGTAAAAACAATTTTAAATGGTTTAGGCCTAATGAACAGGGTACTGTGCAGGAGATAAGTGTCTACTGCAAATGAACTAACAGGGTGTGTAAAAAATTACCCTTGTAGATTGATAGGGAGTATTGGCATGGTTAATTAATAAGCATAGCCTTGTTGTCTGCCTATGTTTAAGTAGAATCAAAAACATTTATCAATGCTGTTCTCTGGGTTCAATGCTGTTCTCTGGGTCAATACACCAAGCATGAAAACATGTTACGGCTTGCCAATATGTGTCGCATCCGTGGTTGAGCCTTCCTCAGGGGAGGTGTGGTAGCTCACCCTATAGGGGGCAGAAAGATAAAAACAATATTGACTTATCAAAAAAGACGGAGGAGAGGGCAAACGTTTGTTTGCATAGCAGGTCATTTTCTTTGGAAAAACAATAAATCATACTGCTGATCTACATTGGAGACCACAGGCTGCTCACCCTGTATCTGTATCAGGGACGAGAGCAGTCTGTGGTATATTTTTCCCAAGTGTGTTGGAATTCTTGCAGAACTTGAACAGACATCAATTATTTAGACCATCTAGGTGCTCAAAAGGTCACTCTAGGAGAGATTTAAAAACTAGGGGAACCGTGACAAGGGGAGAGAAAACAAAGGTGTAACCTAGTGTGTAAACACCAGGTTGTTTTGAAAAAACATGCGTCAAAGTAAAACAGATTGAGGTACAATACCTAAAATGGTATAGAGTCTGTATCAAATGGTGCAAAATCAGCATTAACTAGTCAATGGAAATGAACAAAATTGTGCTTATCTGGACACTATCATGCCGTATATCTCATCTGCGGTCACGCAGAGTGTCTTTGCGGGGGAACCCCCAGGCTAAAAATGTAACTGAATGAAACAGGCTAAGGTGTTTTTATTGAATGCTGAAATTGAATGAATCAGAAAAGCTACACTTACCAATTACTGAACTGAATGCAATGAATGAAACAAGCAAAGTTGTACTTAGCAACTGCTGAACTGAATGAAATAAGTCATGTTGTCCGTATTGACTGTTCAATTGTACGAAACCCGCAAAGTTATACTTAATGAACTTTGAAATGAAAGAAATTCAGCAAAAAACCATTTGTTGAATACCGAACTGAATGAAAGATGTAAAACCTGCCCCTTTTGAATATCCAAGTGAAAAGAAAGCCAAAAGACTATCCATTTTTAATATTGAATGATGTGAAACAGCACAACTACTATTTTTAATCCATGAACTGTGCGACAGGCATGGTGACAAGAGAGACACAAACTCAGAAAATAAGATTTCAAAACCTTTATTTAAAGTTTCAGGGTTGGTGTAATACCTAACTAATCCTAACTCTAAAGGGATTTTTCCCTGAAATGATACTTCTAAGGGCTGTCCATGTCTGAAAGGCCAGATAAAAAGGTCTGCCTGCGTCTAAACCTATGTTTGTCCTCACTCTATTCAAAAATGTGTAAGTGTTTCTTTTGTCAAAAATTAAAAGTAGTGGTTTAACAGAAAAATAGGAAACCAGGGTTGGTTACCGGGCACCTTCTCGCCAGGTGTGGTTTTAAGCTCACCAACAAAATGAGTTCAATCAAACAGGTTGCCTGCAAGACCTTCGCCAATGGGTCTTTGCAGTGAATTAAAATACCTTCAGTGTCTTTGAATTCCTCTGGGTTGCCTTCCCCAAGCTTCAATTTATTCAAGCTTCAAAATCCACAAAGAAATGTGTCAAACTTTCCTTTGTACCTTTCTTTTCTTCAGGTGCTTGTCATGTACAGTTGCACTGCCTTTTATTCTTTTCACTTTGTTGTGCACCCTTCTGTTCCTTTCTACTCTACACCTCTTCCGTGCCTCCTACACCTTCCTGCTTTATTGTGCTTCTTGGACCCTTCTGTTTCACTCACTTCTGTCTTTGGTTGGGCACACTTTCACTTTCTTTCCTTTGCCGTGCGTCCTTGCATCTTTAAACTGTTATTTTCCTTCTCCATGCCGATTCGCACCTTGTCCTTACTTTGCTTTCGGCTGCTTGCCCCCCCATAACTTTATCGTGCGCCCTCACACTTTCCTCTTGTTTTGCTTCTGTCTTCTTAAATTTTCATCCGGGCCGCTTGCCCTTTCTTTCAAATTTATTTGCTTACTGTATCTTATTTTGCACCGCTCACACGCACTGTTTTTCTTCTGTTACTTTCTTTCATTCACTTTCTCTCTTTGTACTTTTGTTTCTTAAAACTGTCCTTCTTGCTTTCCACTTCGTGGCGTTTTACCAATCTTTCTTTTCCCCTCTTTTCCGCTCCAGCCACCCGCACACTCGCACTTTTCTCTCTATCTGAACGCAAAACTCACTGGATAGCATAGCGCTGGCGAATGGTCTCTCCGGGATACTTTGGGTCGAGGTCAGGGTCTCACCACCTGCCCCTCAGGCACCCATGGACCCTGCACATGGCCCAAGGGAACGAGCAATTACACAGACTCTGCCAACAGCATCCCAGCTACCAACAGGGTCCCAGCTGCCTCGGTCCGGCTCACAGGAGACGCGGCTCCCCCGCCATGCTACAGCTTTCCTCACAAACTGGGCCAGCGTTGCAGCAAGCTGCTCTCCTCCAGACCTTCTTTCCTGCAGCTCCCAGCTTTGTGGGCTTTGTGGCTTCTCTGTTCCAAAATGCTTCTCCAGCTCGCTCATTCATCTCTGTAAAACCACACATTTTATAGTGAAATAAAAAACAGTCAAATGGAATCAGGTTTAAATGGTCACTATTAAGTGTATGACCCTGCCTGACTCTATTAATGGGACAACCTGTGTTCTTTCTAGCATAGGTTGCCCTTACTTTCCCCATGTTATTCCTATGGGTAATTTTTACTGATCTTAGTTGCCTCTTCGTCATTTCAGTATTTGATGGAAATGGGGAGGGGTGGGTGGGGTGAGATTGTAGATACCCCATAAAGGCTGAAGGAGAGTAGGTTGGGGTATTTTTGGGACTGGGGAAATACCATGTCTCGTCCACTTGGGTATCCTTCTTCCAATCCCTCGAACCTCTCCGCTCAGGTGATCCTCCCTGATTTGTCCACCCCCAGGGTCAGGATCCAAAAGTGATGGCCCTTCCCTGGCCACCTGAATGGAAGATTTTGAGGGAGTTGGTTGAAGAATACCATGAGGTTTCTCACATTAAACTGAATAAAAGGCTCTGAGTGAAGTTGGAGTCTAAGTCAAGAAAGCACTTGTTTGGTGGAATATTGAATTATTCAAGGAAGCCTGGAAGTTCAAGGTTGCGTGACCTGTAATGGGTGGATCGTGTGATCCAATAACTGCATCCAGACCAGAGAATTAGCACCTGTTGAACTGAAACCTGCTGAAAGTGAATACAAGTTGGCTGGTTATGTGACCTGTAATGGGTGGATCTGTGGTCTAACAACTGTGACGAGGGAACCATATATGCCAACAAGGAAGTTTGCTGTTGTGTTGAAGAGGAAAACTATCATTGGTGGATACAAGGTTTGATGAGGAGAACCCGGAACTGTAAATAATTGTTGAAACATTGTGTAGAGAACCAAGCCTCAAGATACTTCTTTTTGTGTCATTCTTTAATATTGAACTTGGTGGAGGGAATCCTGAGAAGTGTTGCCCTGGAACTATATTGAACTTGGGGAAGGGTATCCTGACCTGTATACAAGATGGAAATTTTTGATTGCAAGTCCACCAGAAGGTAAATTGAACATTATAACAAACGTATCGACATTTGGGGAAGAAGCTGAAAAATAAGCCCAAGCGGGAAATAGCTCAGAACTTTCTATTTAGAACACTGTTTAGTTTGTGGTTGACACCCCTACACATTGCTTTGTTTTAGTTGTGAGGGCTATGTGAGACAAGCATGGTATCAAGAGACACAGACTCAAAGATGTTATTTTCAAATTCTTTATTTATTAAGGTTCTGGGTTTGGTGTAATGCCTAACCGGCCCTAAATCTAAAGGAATGGTTCCATTAACAGATGTTTCTAAGAGCTGTCGATGTCTGAAAGTCTATGCTTGCCCTCACTCTTTACGAAAATGTGTTGGGATGTCTTTAAAAAGGAAATAAAAAGTGGTTCAAAGAAAAGGAAATGTACACCACAGCTGGTTTCAAATAGTCTTACCAATGGGTGTAGTTCTGCCTGTGCAAGATACAATTTAAAAGGGGAGCCCTTAGCACCTTCCATGCAGGGTTCTTGCAGCAAATCAACAACGTTAACAATATCCTTGGATCTCTTGAGGTTTCCTTCCCCAACCTTGGACTCTTCCAGTTTCAAACAAAAGAAATGCACAGTTCTAGTCAAGCCTCTCAGGGTTCCCTTCCCGAAGTGTAGGCCACTCTTTACACAGTTCAACAATGTCTCTTGCACAACTCTTGTTAGATTTCTCAGGGTTCCCTTCCGCAAGCTTGGGGCCCTTTTCTGTCTTTAACCAAATAACAAAGTTCTTATTCTTCTTAGACCTCTCAGTGTTCCCTTCCACAAGATTAGGTCCCTTTTGTCTTTAAACAAAACATATCTCCTAGTCATGATGTACCTTTCACTGCACAGTTCTTGCAAGGGATAGTATCAGAGACTTTCGAGAAGGCTCGGCTCTTGGCTCCTCCCAAGCGCGACCACTCTGGCCTTTAACCCCTCTTTGTTACTTGCTCTTCCTTTTTATCCTTTGGCCATCAGGTGCTTCCTGCACCCCTTCTTGCTCTCCTTGTTTCCTTTGCTCTGTATGGTGCCTCTGGGACATCATCTTCTTTACAGCGTGCACACCTGCACTCATCTGTTTCTTTCTTTCCAACCTTTCACTTTCAGGTGCTTCCTGCACCCCTCATTCCTGTCCTTCATTTCCTTTATTTCACTGTACACACTTGCACCCTTTTCTTCACTGTGCACCCTAGCACCTTTATGCTGTGTTTCTCCTGCCTCTTGCTCACTTCACATGCCTTTATTCTGCTTTACTTTCCTTTAGCGCCGCTAGCGTCTTTTCTTTCTTTCTGTTTTCCCTATTTCCATTATTTCTTGCACTTTCTGTGTCTCTTATACTTTTTCTCTTTCTGTTCCGTGCCCTGTACTTAATATGCTTTCTCTCTCTTTCCGTTCTGTGCCGCTTTGCAAACATTGCCTTTCTCCTGCTCCGCTCCACTCAAACGCACGCTCCCGAGTTTCTCTTTCTCACTTTCATGAAACCCACTGGGCAGCATCTGGATATGCGGGTTGAGGTCAGGGTCTCACAACCTGCTCCTCAGACACCCTTGGGACCGGCCCAGGTGCCAAGGCAAAGAGCACTTCACCAAACTTTGCCATCAGGATGCAGGCTGCCTCACTCCGGCTCCTTGGAGGCATGGATCCCGAGCCACGCTGCAGCCCCTCATCAACACCAAGCCAGCATCTTGGCATGCCGCTCTCCTCCAGGATTCAGCTCTTGCTGCTCTCTGCCCCTCGGCTTCTCTGGTCTGGACAGCATCCCCTGCCTGCTCCCTGCTTCTGGGAGAACTCCATCCTTTATAGTATAGGGAAGAGTCAAGTGGAGTCAGGTGTGCCCAGTTGGGAAAAGTGCCTGACCTAGCCTGACTCCATTAGTTGGACAACCTAGTGGTAGATTGTAGTAGTAGGCCCTGTCTTGCTTCCCAATGCGTTTCCTATGGGTAATCCTCATTGATCTTAGTTGCATCTTCCTCATATCAGTGTTTGTTGGAAATTGGGAGGGGGGGATAGGGTGTGATTGAAAATCCCCATGGAGGCTGAGGGAGAGTGGGTTGGGGTATTATTGGGAATGGAGGAACCCCATGGTTCACCCCTGGGTATTCTCCCAATCCCTCGTGACCCTCCACTCATGTGACCCTCCCTCGCTTGTCCACTCCCAGGGTCGAGATTCAAAAGCGATGGCCCTTCCCTAGTCACCTCAATGGAAGATCCTGAGGGGGTAGGTGGGATATCTAGCATATGTTTTGGCCACAGACAGACCTTTCAGTTGAACTTTCTGATACAGACTTTCCTTAGTTTCTTTAGGTAGGGAAATTCCACCCTAGTATAGGGCAGGTTAAGCCTTAATCCATCCTGACCTTTTCTTTAATAAAACATTGTGTTATACCTTGAATCTGTTGTCTGTGTCTCCTTCCAAGTTGCCAACCTCACACCACCCAGCTTCAATTATGGCACTGCAAAAGAAACAACTAGATTAGACTTTGGTGGAGTGGGTGGGAGGCCTATATCTAGCTTTGGCAACAGCAATGGAGAGCACTCTGAATTGACTTTGGCCAGCAATAGACGCACTCAGAAATCAGAAGAACTGTAGAAACACCTAGATATGACTATGGTAGAGCGAGGGAAAAAAGGCATAGATCTAGCTTTGGCAACAGCAATGGAAAACACTGAGAACAGACTTTGGCACAGCAATGGATACCCTGGGATTTAACTTTGGCCCTGTAATAGGGACTCCTAGGTCTAATTGATATGGCTACCGAGTACAATATAGTTTAAATGTGGCATATGGCCACATAAAACAAGCAGACCAAATGCCAAGCACTGGCACCTCACACAGATAGGCTGAATGCAAACTATGGCTGACTAATGCAGCTGGGTTGAGCCCACAATCAGGCTAGGTGCGAACTACGGCCGCACTACACAATTGACTGATAGCGAATACAATTTAGACTAGATGTATATGGGTGTATGATATCAGGTAGTATGAGTGGTGAGGTTTTACGAGAGTCAAGTAATGGCTGTACTCCCCGCCCAGACCACACTTACCTTATCAGTTGCTGCAGGTTGACTGCGGCAGGCTTCCCAGGTGAACACGGGGAAACACCGACTGGAGTTGCTTCTTCGGGAGCTGCCTTTTGCCTTGTGGCCCTTATCCGGTGCCCTGGGTAGTTGGTCTAAATCGATCTTTCTGTCCAATCACAGGAGGTGGGAGGGCTGGGAGGAGAGAGAGAGAGTTCCCAAGCAGGAAGCAGCATGGGATGGAGCCGATAAAATCGATTCAAACGTGTACAGATTGCAAAATAATGAAAATTGGCCAAAGTATCTCAACCCACATCTTCACTTACATTCATATCTCCACTTAAAACTCTGCTCACAGAAACAATTACACATCCATTCTCATCTCAATTGAGATTTTGAATCACATCTTAACTCTTCTCTCTACTTTCAACTCCACTGATGTCTTTGCTTGAATCCCTAAACCTGTTTATACACTTACATATCCACTCCAATGCACACCCAGTTCCAGTTAGAGATACACTCAAATCAGCTCACTTTCTCCATTCAAAGTCAAAAATGCCATTATGCCAAAGCATGACTAACGTTCAGTTGCAACAACAAATAGAATGATGTGCATACCTGACTGTATTTGCTATTAGTCTTCAAAACGAGCTATAAATAATGTTTATAAAATGAATTACAAACTCCTTTTAGCACCACCACTCCTGGCTCCACTAACTACTCTCCTAGAACCACTCACAGCCTCAAATCTTCACTCGTATGTTGAGTACACTTACCTTATCATAAATGCCTTCTGTAACATCTTTATCTACATCTTCACTTGCATTGTCACCCAAGCCCACTCACAGATAGATTTACATACATAAACTCACATCTCCACTCTCAATCACATTTGCACTTGTCACTTTTTACATCTCCACCCATGTTTCCACTAACACGGCCACACATTTGTACCTGTACAACTCCACAAACGGATACACTAACATCCCATTCACATCGTCACTAAAATATCCGATCACAACTGCCCTAACATCTGGACTTACATCTTTAGACCCTTTTCGGCTTCAACCTCAGCTTGTGTCTCCACTTAAAACTCCTTTTGCAGCTTCAGTCACACTGGTACTCGCATTTCAATTCATATTTACTATCACACCTGCACGCTTTTTCACTTACCTCGTCACCTATTTATACACTTGCATTTCAACACAATTCTCAGCTTCGAGTGAGAGGAGATGGGGTTTGAGGCCAGATTTAAAGACAAGAATAGTGGTGATGTTTATTATGTTTGAGTGAGTTTCAGTGATGGGAGGTCGGGGGGGGGGCAAATGAACACAAGTGGGATACAGCAAAAAGGGGAGGTGAACAGAGAAATTTGGAATTGACCTGAATCGAAAGTAATGTGCAAAGAGATCTGAAATACATAAACAGTCATCTGATATCAAGCCAATGAACAGAAGTATGGGAGGAGCAGAGGTGGTTGTATAGAGCACAGGTAGCAAAGTTTGGGATTTTGTAGAGGGGAGAAAGGAGTGAAGTGGGACATAAGAAGTAGGCTGAAGGAGAGTGCAAAAGGCATAGTAAAAGGGTAGGGACGAGAGTTTTAGCTGACTGGTAGGTTATGAGGTGCCTGATTTTCCTGCTGTTAAGGAGATTGAACCTGAAAGTTGAGGTGGTAAATTCATGAAGTTTGAGATTGCTGTCAAAGTTAACCCATGGATGCAGGTCTTGGGAGATAGTAATGGCGGTCGGGGAGATAGGTAGAGGTTGATTGATTGATTATGTATTATGCGCTTATACACAAGTGTTTCAAATTGTAACCATGCATTGGAGGGGAAGACAAGACAAACAATTTTACTATGCATGGTACGTTCAGATTATGCAGGTGAACACAAAAGGAAGTGCGTGGGGGTGAGGGGGCAATAGGGGTAAGTGCGCCAAGTTCCGTAGAACATGGTTAAGTGCAGAGAGATGCCACTCATGGGTCGTAACCGAAGTGCAGTAGTGCTGCAGTAAGTGCAAGGTGATGCTTTATCAGCCTGTATTTCTATACCTACAATGTCCTAAGTATGCATGCAGGATGTAGCTCCCTGTAACATCAAAATATGCTTTACACGTCTGTATATCTATACCTACTATGCCCTATGTTTGCATACCTGATGTAGCTCCCAGAAACATGAGGAGATGCTTTACCAGCCTGTGTATCTAAACTTACTATGTCCTATGTATGCATGTCTGATGTAGCTCCCCGTAACATGAGGAGATGCTCTACCAGTCTGTATATCTATACCCACTATGTCCTATGTATGCATGCCTGATGTAGCTCCCCGTAACATGAGGAGATGCTCTACCAGTCTGTATATCTATACCCACTATGTCCTATGTATGCATGCCTGATGTAGCTCCCCGCAACATGGAGATGCTTTACCAGCCTGTATATCTATACCTACTAGTGTACAGAGGAGCGGGGTTTCACTGACGGGCCCATAGATCAGTGCGCACCCTCTAGTACCTGTAAGACAAGATAGCTGCACCATGTGAGGACTGGGAGTGCAGAATTTGCTTACTCCAACACGACTCAATAATGAGAACTAAGTAGTTTGGCAAAGGGAAGTCTGTTTAATGACATGTACATCAAACAGGGAAACAAATGGGAATCCGCATCGTTGCAATCACCTGTCTCGCTCCAACTTCCTCGAACTCCAGTCAAACAGTCATTGTTATAGGCAAAACTCGTCATCGCTGACGTCTAATTCTATAAAAAAATCACAGTGCAATCTAATTCGTTAGGAAAGGTAACTTAAGTATAGGTGTTATATCTGAATATGGTAACAGAGCATGTGGATTGGATAAATCTTATCGGGAGAGCGTCTACGCCCCTCCCTCTATATCACACGTGATTGACGTCACTAAAAGTACGACATCCTATTGGTTCTGTTATCTATACGACCCAGATAACTTGGTCCCTTGTGATTGGGTGGGTTACACCCCTAGACACTAGACATAAATCCCCATTTTATTTAGCAGCATGCAGAATGGACACCCAAAGGCCTGGTGTCCCAAGTTTCACTCTGCCTCCTTTCCATCAATCAGTATTTTAGGGCTATGTGTCAATTAGTTGCCTGGGTATGGCCTTGGAACTGTAGCCTCTTATCGTGAAAAGTTATGGAATCCTGGATTCTGGATGACATCAGGCGATGGTACCTCTTCACGTCTGGCTGGTCACATGTCCATTCACCATGAATCTGCTTCTGTTTCCACCTTTTATTGTATTTTATTCTGCTTCGGCCCAGCCACCTGCCTGGGTCTCTCTTATCTTGACCTTCACTGGCGGGCTGGTATGCTCTGAAGTTTGGTTCTTGCGAGTTGATGCCTTCCTCCCTTTCCCTGGTTGACCTCGATTTTCCAGGCATGAGCAGCTCTTTCCTAGGTTTCGATCCCGCTCTTTTTCTTGACTCTGGTTGGGTTGTGAAACCTGGCCTGTTAGGCCTCTGGCAGCCTGGGTCCATTTCTGCTTTACAAAATGGAGTCGCACTCGTATAACGTGCTTCTTGAGGTAGATATTTAGTTGGCGCGTGCCGCTTCTAATATTCTAATAAGCATAGCAAGCACTATCGTTTTCTTAGCTTCTTGCATTCCGAGCCTTTTTACACACGTTTTAACTGGTTGGTTACTTTCATCTTGTCTTGTAACATGTTTCCTTACATTTTAGCATCGTCTCCTTCCTGTGTTCATTACATCGATTTGCATGACGGCTTGTTCTAACGTGTCATTTTCAATAGCTGATTTCGCTCAGCCACGTGCTTGTTCAGGCCATAGTCATTTCCACTAGCCCTCCATTAAGGCTCTTGGGGTCTCTTCATGGACAGTATTTAGGTACTCCTCATTTCGTATCAGTGGCTGGTATGGCTGTCTGATAGGGTACCGTACTGCCCAGGGCTGTCTGGTTATGGGCGCTTCAACAAGTACAGATCTTCTAATGTACACTGGGCAGAGTCCCAGTGCGGCACTCTGTTGGTTCATTTGCTCTTCATACGTCACATACCTTGGCGAGTACCTTCCTGGTACCTCAAAAGGAAGGGCAGGGGTGCAGGTCATGTCTGAGACCTCATCTACACTCCCCCCTCTGGTCGGTTCATCGACCACTTCTGCTTCGTCTTTTGTTTTTATTTCTTTTGATTCTACAGTGTTTTTTTTATCTTCTTCAGGGTTGGCACATGATGGTGTGAACATGTGAGTCTTCGGAGTGCATATTTTTAACACCCCCTTCAAACTCCCTGCTGTTTTCACATGTTCGTCTTTGTTCCAGGTCATTAGCTGGCATTGTCCATTTGGGCTGCAGTAGATCCATTTACCTTCATATCTTCTTCGTTTCTTAGGATATGTGAACTTTGTTCCTTCTGGCGCAAAATTGCTGGCCTTCACAAAGTCTCTTATTTCTTCATCAGTCAGGTCTCTAGACTTCCATCCTGGTCCAACATCGACCATTATTTTCATCCCTATAACTTTCTATGCTGTTTTCTGCCACTGGTTGATGATTATCTTGATAACACAGAATCGTAGCAATGCCATCGCTAGTAGGGCTCCCAGAAACTTGAGTATATCTGCCATCCATTGTGGGACCCATGAGAACAGGGCTCCAAACCAGCTGTCACCGCCCACTTCGTCAGTCTCATCCATCATCTGGTTTTTCAGGCTCGTCAGCATACTTACGGCCTCTGTTAGGGTTCCATTTTCTTCATCATGTGATGGTATAAATGTGCAACATGATTGTCCGATTTTAGCGCAAACACATCCATCCATTGCTGTGACCATGTCAAGCACATATCTGTTCTGGAGGGTCATCAGTCTGATTGCTCTTAGTTCTCCTTTGATCGCGTTGAATCCTTTTATATTGGTATTGATGGTCTGCAATAACTCCCATCTGGTTATCTGCAACCATTTAGCGTTCACTCCAATTTGGATGTGGGGCAAGAGCAATGTTGTGAACACTGTTGAGGTGAGGCTGAATAGCCTGTGTCCGTAAGGGATTGCATGAAATACCTCTCCTGATTTGGTAGAAAAGTAATTTTTCTCTTTTCATCCTGGATACTAGTTGCGCAGATCTCCTTCTCCTTAGATGAGCATCTGCTTTCGGGAAACTGTCCAAATTCAGGTCATTCTTGGGGATTACTAGTGCAGGAACATGGACGTTCACCAGTGTGCATATACCTCCTCAATTATTCGGTAGTCTTATATATGCCTTGGATCCACACGCCCAGTAATGGTCCATTATAACTGCGGTACCTTGTGTCATACGAGGGGCTTCAAAGATTTGTCCGCAGTTTACATTCTCTCCCATCTTCCTCATGCCATTACTTCTGAAGCATAGTTTCAGGCTTTCCAGTGGTATTATTTGCAGGGGTCCTCCTCTATCTTCGACCCATGTTAGCAGTTTTACCAACCTTGGCCACAGAGGTTTGCATAACCTGTGCAAATTCTCTATTGCTTCTCGGCAGGCTCCAAAGACCATCCAAGCTCGGCAGATTACTACACCTTCTTCCCAACCATCTGGGGAAACCACTGTTCCCCAAATCTGCATTTGGTCTCTGTTCTTCCAGATTTGAGCTTCGTCTGCAGTTTTTCCTTGAACGTTCAGTCTTGGGTTTATTTCCCATTTTATCCCTGATCCTTTGACCCCAGGGTTCTTGTATCTGATCATGTGATTCATTGTGTGAGCCATGTTTCTTGTTTTAATGTCCTCGACATAGCCGTCTTCGTCCGGGTAGTTCTTTTCGTTGGCCCATATCAACAAGATGTCTCTCCCCATAAATTGTCCTCTGGTATTGCACATTACTACATGTGACATACAGTGCGCTGTCTGGACATCAATTTCTACAGCCACAAAGATCTTTAATTTCCCCATACTGTATGGTAGGAGTGCATAGACGAAGCATTCTCCTTCTGATTGCCTTCGTCCTACTTCCTTCATGTGCTGGTACCAAATGTTGTTTCTGAGATGGGCTGTGCTGTCCAGGTAATCATTAAGTTCATTCTCATCTTCGTACGGGCTTCTCTTGATTCTCAGCGTTTTTCTATAGTTTGCTATGACTATGTCTCTAAATGCATCTGTGTTGCTTTTCCACTCTGTGCCTTTTGGTGGAGCAGGGTCCTTTGGCTGCATTGCTGTGGTAGGAAAAGGTTTTTCGTTTCTCTTCCTCTCTTCTTGTAGTTTTTCATCTAGGATCTCTGAATGCCATTGGCTCACCATTTCCTCAACGTGTGGCTGAGTCATAGATCTGGTGCTTGTTGTTATAGTCTCTGCAGTTCTATGTATCAGCTCCTCATGCAGTTTCTTTGCTCTGACTATGAATGGGAACAAATAATCTAGCAGCGTTCGTGTTTTCTCTGTGAGTTCCTTTGCGGCTACTTCTGTTCTTTCGAGGGATTTTGCTACGCCCTCTCTCTTGGGTTTCTCACTTGACTTCTCTTGGTCACTTCCACTGTTTTCTGGAACTGATTGTTCGGCAGGCTGTCTCTCCTTCTCTGCTGCCTTCGTTGGAGACCTTGTAGCCATTGACACTTGCCCTTCTTTGTGTGCATTCTGTGTGTGGGTGCATGTCATGGTCAGTGCCACATTATCATTCATTCGGTGCTGACCCTGTCTCCAGCTTTTCTCTCCATTCATCACCTCAAGTGTGTATGTATCAATGCTAATTGTATTTAGTTTTATAGTTTGTTTGTTTTATCATCAGCCTTTCTGGGAACTGGAATCACTATATAGGGTCTAGGTGCTTTCGTGAGACTCGTATGTATATTTTCTGGTGGGTGCACTGAAATTGGGACGCCTTGTGCACCAATAAAGAAAGCAGTTGTGATTGTTAATGACAAAAAACAATAATAATAACTATACATATACACATAATCGTTTGGAACGACAATTTGCAGCATTTTCTTCCAGGGAAGCGGGGGCGCCCCTCTGCTGGAGGTAGAAATCTGTTACTGTTTTGGGCCCCCATTTCGACCAAGTCCACAGTCAATTATTTATTCTTTTCTTGCTCCCATCTCGTAGCTTCTAAAGTTATTATTACTAAAGTGTCGAGTGCTCCTCAAGTGTCCCCCCTCTTGCGGGTGATGACGATAGTCTCTGGGTATGCAGCACAGTTCCGTTTGCTAGACTATGGAAAAAGGTAAGCTAGCAACTTTGGTACATCATATTCATTTATGCGTCTCTATAGTAGGTGAAGCTCCAGTACACCCCTCAAATTTGCTTTGGTCCTGAGGACATGCTGGAACCTGTTCAATGCGAAGAAATGAAAGGATGGAACCACTAAAAATCACACAAACATAGAATGCTGTAAAAATAAAAACAAAAATAAAATAAAAGTAAACATGGAAAAATAAGAAAAAATCAGGAAAAATAGAAAAAGCTAAAAGAAAAATAAAACGGTGGAGTTCTCATTTCTGCTCTCCTCGATCTGTCCTCAGCGGAAGAATGAAGAACTGGGTCTTTGGGCCTCATTACACGGTAGGCGGAGGACCAAGGTGCTATTAGCACCTTGGTCCATGCTGGTAAAATACCGGCACCGCCTTGGTGGAAAGGGGAATTACCGCCCTATTCCAAGGTTGGCGGGGCGTTAATTCCCCCTTCCCCCATTGCCCTTCCCCATTTTTCCCCCATAGGTCTCTATGGGAATGGGGAAGGCGCTAATTAGGGTGCCGCAAATTGCGGTACCGTAATTAGCACCCTGGTCCCTTTGCGGGTTGGTTTTTAACCACTAAAGTACCTAACCACAAAGGGACCTCGTAGCAAGGCGGTAAGGGTTAACGGTCACCGGTACCATTACCGGTGACTGTTAACCCTTACCGCCTTCCGTGTAATGAGGCCCTTCGTCTCCTTGATCTGTCCACAGCTAAGCCTCACTGGAATCTCCTTAGGAATTCCTGCTGGAAGTTGGACAGCTCCACTTGGAGCATTATACCATGGAGAAGTGTGCCCATGTGTGGGGCGTTGGCCGGATCTCTAAGGAAGGTGATGACGTCAACATCTGTTGGTCATCCTACCATTTCTGGATAGTCTGTGACTAATGTAAACAGGATGTTCTGTGCCAGCCGGGTGTCCTCGGGTGATAGGGACATTTGCCCTGTTTGGCTGTGTCCTGATCACAAGCTTTTCTTTTAATTTGCACAGTCTTTGCACCTTCCCATTGCGTGGATTACCACCAAATGATTTAATTTAGTCCACAGCTGGTTTAATTGAGCTAGGTTTCTTGGATCTCTGATATAAGTGCATGTAAACGAGCCCTGGGCATTTCTCGATTATTTAGAAGCACAAATTAAACGTCAGTTCGTCAATGTCTGTTGGCGGTGGAAGCATTTGTGTCCTTCTCACTATGCTCGGGTAATTCAGCAAAGACCTCTGCGATGACAGTTACCAGCCGCCTGATTACTTTTTTGTTAGCTGGATCTTGAATAAAGTCTGTGACACTGGCTTCTCTCCCTATGAGTGATGGGTATGATAACACCCCGAGTTGAAAATAGGTTAGCACATCCCACATGAAACTTCTGCTGGCATGTACTATAAGTTCTGTGCACAAAGTCTTGATACTAGATGCTTCAGGATACTGTGTCACAACCTCAGAGAATATTTTTTTTACAGTCTATCAGAGTCTTGATTCTTTGTACTACTTGGGCATGACTTGCTTTCAAAAGTTTGTTTCATCAATGTTGTTGTGGCTTTGGATGTGCTTCTCTTTACCCTGCAACTGGGATGTACAGAGTGGTTGTTATGTCCTTATCCCCCTTTGCTTGGGGAACCTGTCCAGTTTTTATGCCACAACTTGCATCTGGGTTTTTTGTCTTGGTTTTCCTGCTCATGCGTCCTTCTTTCTCGTCATGGATCTTGTCTGCACGCGCTGAGGTTCTTCCCCCGTTGTCTGTGGTTTCTTTGCTGTTGAATGCAGCTAGAGGGCTCTCTCCTACATAAGGTTTAATGTCATTTAGGAAGATCCATGCTCTTCTGCCTTGGAGCTTGACGGTGGACGGGGTGCAGTCTTTTACAATGAAGGGGCCATTAAATCTTGGCTCGTTCCACCTTTTTCTTGTGTGGTTTCTTACCAACACTGCATTACCAGGGAAGACGAGGGGCACACATAGACCTTGAACTGCATCTGCTTCAGCACTTCCTGTTGTGTTTTGTACTGTGCCGTCCCCTTTTCGCCGTCGCTGCAGCGGTCCTGTAGGGACAGAGGCACTGGATCTCATACAGCTTAGGTAGTCCTGCATCTCTGTTCCCAGAACCTCTCTAGTCGGCTAGGCATCACATCTAGCTCTATCTCTGGGGGTAAGAGGGGTCCTCATCCTTCTGCCTGTAACTATTTCATGCGGCGTGAGATGATGGTCGGAGCCGGGTTGGTTCCGTGCATACAATGCCAGTGGTAGACAGTGCAACCATCCCTTTTTTAATGTGAGCTTCAACTTGGCTATCCTTTCCTTCAACAGGCCATTGAGTGGCTCACATATGCCATTTCCCTCCGGGTGATACCCCGACGAGAACTTGAGCTTTGTACCAAGCAGCAAGCTGATCTACTCGAAAACTGTATTAACAAAGTGAGCCCCGTTATCTGATCTCATTACCTCGCACACCCCCCATCCAGGGAACACTTCCCTCACCAGGAACTTGGCAGCACAGGCGGTGTCAGGGTGTATACAGGGACCTGCTTCTATCCATCTAGAGAATGGACACACCACCAAAATTAAATGCCTGTACCCATTTCATACTTGAATCATATAGGCATAATCGATATGTAAGTGCTGGAATGGCCCATTTGGTCGGCGAATGATTCCTCTCACTACTTTTAATGTGTGCCCAATGGTGAATTGCTGGCAGATTATGCAGTTCACCATAAAAAATGCAACATGCTCCGCTAAATTTGGTGCGAACCAGTCTTCTGCGAGCGTTGCAGCCAGGTTTTCTTTTGACATGTGAATAGGGTAGTGAAGTTGATCTAATGCTACTTTTAGAAGGGCGACAGGCATTACTGGTTTACCAGTGCTGTCTTGCCTCCACAACCCGTCAGAGGGGTTTAGAGAACACCCGCAACGCCTCCACAAATGTTTCTCCTCCTGAGGTGCCTCCCCCTGGATCTCCATTAGCTGAGTCTGCCCCATATTGCTATAGGCTTCTGGTGTGGCTTGTGCTACCATCATCCTCTCATGGTTACGTGCCACCTCCACGTCCATGATTGTTTCGTTCTTGGTTGCCATGCGCTTGGCTTCTGTGTCTGCTTCTTGATTTCCACGTGACATGAAATCCGTCCCCTTGGTATGAGCGGCAGATTTCACGACTGCTATGCCCACTGGGAGCTGTAATGCTTTTATCAGCCTGTCCAATAAGGCTGCATGCTGCACTGGCGTGCCGTCTGCTCAGAGTTAGCCTCTCCTTTTCCAGCACGCTAGTCCTGAGTGCTCTGTGGATGTCACATAAGCGGAGTCACTGTAGACCGCTACTTCCTGGTCTGCGTGATTCGCAATGACGAGTATCAATGCCAATAGTTCTGCAGCGTGTGCTGAGTAATGAGATGGTATTCGTGCACTAACGAGTACTCGAAACTCTCCATTCGCTAGATGTGTTACCACGGCAAAGCCTGTATACCTTTGTCCATCTTCTTGGTCAATTCTCGAAGACCCGTCAATAAAGACGATCTCTCCACTTGCCAGGGCATTTTCATTTACCCTGGGGATCTCATCATAGAATCCCTCGTAGTTAGCACAGTCGTGTATTGGTACTCCCTCTGTGACTGGCTTAGCTATGAATGTAGCAGGGTTTACAGTTTTACATCGCACTATTTTGATCGAGGGATTAGAGATAATCACCTCATAGGCAGATGCTCTCTGAGATGTCAGAGTGCCCTTTGTCTTCTCTGGCGAACAGCGAATGTTCAACATATAGTGTCATGGAGCATCCCATCACAATGGATGATGCCTTTTCGATAGCGAATGCGGCAGCAGCTTGATTTTGTTCACATGGGATGTGGCCCTTCATGACCGGGTCCAAACTCCCGCTGTAGTATGCTAGGGGATTGTACCCCAGCGAAGTTCGCTGCGCGAGCACTGCCGTCATAAAATTACAATCAGGGTGTGAGAACAGGTAGAATTCATCTGCATAATTAGGAATCCCGAGAACTGGGGCCTTACAAATTGCCCCCTTAAGTTCTTCAAACCCCTTTTCCATTGTTTCGGTCCATTCGATTTCTTCCCTTGTTGCCTGGGCCTTCTTTAGGGCCTGAAGCAAGGGCTTGGTATACGAGCTGTAGTCAAAGACCCATGCTCTGACATAATTGCACAGGCCTAAGAAGCTTTGCATTTGTTTTATCGTGGTGGCTTGGCCGTGTTCATGAT
Organism: Ambystoma mexicanum; assembly: GCF_040938575.1. Lineage (NCBI taxonomy): Eukaryota > Metazoa > Chordata > Amphibia > Caudata > Ambystomatidae > Ambystoma > Ambystoma mexicanum. Next base: position 233,329,977 of record NC_090931.1, read on the forward strand.
AGCTTCAGCCCTTTCTGGGGTTACCTTTTTTCCCTCATGAGAGATTAGTTGCCCTATATACAACACTTCTTGTTGACAGTACTGCAACCTTTCCTTATCAACGTTGTATCCCTTCACAGCCAGTGTAGTCAGTAGCTGGATAGAGTTGCACCTGCATTGCTCTTCAGTGGTGCTGCAGATCAGAATGTCATCTACATATTGCAACACAACACTGTCCACCGGAATATTGTTTAGGTGTATTTGCAGGACGCTATTAAAAATAGACAGGGACTCGCAATACCCCTGTGGCAACCTTGTACTTTTCAGACGCAAATCAATCACCGTGAAATATTTTGCATCAGTGGGTATGTTACACAGTATCGTGGATGGATTAGGGACTAGAGCAAACTCGGCTACAACAATATCGTTTAATGCTCTTCAATCTTGGATTAAACGCCAAGACCCTCCCTTTGATTTCTTGACAGGGTAAATCACTGTGTTGCAAGGTGATTCTGACATCACTAAGATGCCCTGCTCCATCATGGCGGAAATTGTCTTCGCGATCCCTTCATCTGCCTCTCTGGACATGGGATATTGTTGTGCTCATGGTAAAATTGCTCCTGGTTTCAGTTTAATTTTCACTTCACCTGCCCCCTTCAGGAGACCTACGTCATAGGGCCCTGTAGTCCATACTGAGACAGGAACTTGGGCCATGTCGTCATCAAAATATTCTGGACGTACCAGTGCCAACATCATTCTCTGTGGCACTTCCCGTTTGATCATTTTGACCCAAAATATGAGACTCACTTCCACCCTTGTCTCTTCTAGGTCAGTGTAACGCTCACCTGATTCTCGCAGAGGCGCCGGTCTTGACTGGGCGACTACCGTATCTTCAAAGGTGATGTGTAGCACCCGGTTGGCTCTTTGGGCTGGACCTCTGTGCACTGTATGCCTGACGTGTAGAGTAAGATGTCTGCAGATAGAAAATATGGGGTTAATGAACTGGGGTTATTGGGGTGTCCCTATCTCTTTCCTCTTCTCCTCTCCTGTAGACCCCCAAAGGTTAACGCTCTCACCTTAGGTAAGTGAATGCCGAGCTCTCCATCTGCCTCGGGGCAGGGTGCTGTAACCAGTTTCTTCACTGGATAGGTAGCGCAGGCCTCTTGACTTCAGAGGACTGCTGTCCGTCGTTTACTGCACGAACGGTAAGTTTCGAGTCATTCAAATGTCTTTAAAGTCTTTAGTAATGATGTCTCTTGTTTTGCAGGGTTCCGGCGATGGCGGATGACGGGCTGAAGTGAGTTGAAGATGGAGCCCGTGTGATGAATAGAAGCGCCTGGAAGCACGTAAGTAAGCGCTTGTTGCCTGCTTCACTATGCGCTCTAACTGTCTTTTTATTTTGCAGGTACGAGTTCGGAGCGGCTGCAGGGTGCCGGAATACCCACTGGATTAGATGTGGAAAGGAGTAATGGCACGTGAGTATTAAAGTTCCCCAATGTCTTTAAACGCACCTTGTTTTGTCTTTCAGATGCCGGAATGCAGTGTGAAGACCTCCGGAGCGCACGAAGAGTAGGTAAGCCTTTGCCTTTCAGATGCCGGAATGCTAACCTGTTCTTTCTTGTCTTTATAGGTGTTGCTGAAGACTGGATTCAGGATGGTAAGCCTTTGCCTTTCAGATGCGGGAATGCTAACCTGTTCTTTCTTGTCTTTATAGGTGTTGCTGAAGACTGGATTCAGGATGGTAAGCCTTTTTCCTTAGGCCCTGGACCGGATGCAGAAGACACGATGAGCGTTCTGCTGCAGAGGTTGCAGAATAACGCAAAGCAAGATTCATCCACCGGGTGTGGTTTAAATAGCCTCCTGTAGTGCTTAGGTGTCTCCTTCCACAGCCACGCCTAAGTAAGAAAATAGTTCCTGGTAAGAAAAGAGTTCCTGCCTTCCAGAAGAGTTCCAGTGTTCTGAATCTAGGGAGTGGCTCCAGCCCCACCCAACAGGAAAAGTAGTCCCAAACAGAAGAGGATCAGAGGCTCAACTGGCAGGCAAGTAAGCAGCATGGTCTGCTGAAGGTAAGTCCACCCAAGCATTATGAGCCCGGCGCTTCCAGCGCTGGGACTGGGCATATTTATGAGCCTGGTGCCACTGGCGCCAGGACTGGGTCCAAAAGGTCCCAATTGGGACTGGTTGGCACTCGGAACCTGGGTTATGGATCTGCTTCCAAGGGAGTTGGGAAAACCCTGACCTTTTGGAAGCAGAGATCATGACAGTACCCCCCCTCAAGGCCCCTCCCAAACCGGGCTTCTCCGGGGGTTTTGGCTTGTCAGGAAATGTTCGGTGAAATCTTTTGATTAGGTGAGGAGCGTGGACATATTCAGCAGGTTCCCAGGATCTCTCTTGGGGGCCGTAGCCTTTCCAGTCAATTAGGTAGAATAGTTTAGATTTGGAGATCTTGGAGTCCAGAATGCTTTTGACTTCAAACTCGAGTTCTCCATCCACTAGGATAGGTTTTGGAGATTTGGTTAGTCGGCTTTGAGGTTGCACGGGTTTTAATAGAGAGACGTGGAAGACCGGATGTATCTTCATGTGCGGGGGCAAGTCCAACTTGACCGCTACTGGGTTTACTATGGTAGTGATGGAATAGGGACCAAGGTATCTTGGGTTGAATGTGCGTGGCCCTTTTAGAGATAGATATTTGGTGGATAACCAGACTTGATCCCCTACTTGATAGTGAGGGGCTTCCTTCCGATGTTGATCTGCTCCTTTCTTGTATTGTTCTTTAGCCCTTTGAAGGTGAGAAACAGCTTCCTTAAAGGCTTGGGTGATTGTAGAATGCAGGTAGTCTACTGCTGGTGTTTCAAGATCTTGGAGGGGATCCAACTCCGAGGTTCGAGGGTGACTGCCGTACAAAAGAAAAAACGGGGTTTTTCCAGTTCCCGAATGGACAGAGTTATTGTAGGCATACTCGGCTATCCAAAGGATATCTTTCCAAGTTTTTTCAGTTTGTTGCAGCATGCAGCGTAAATACTGTTCCAGAGTTTGATTGGTCCTCTCGGTTTGTCCGTCGGTCTGAGGGTGGTGACTGGTCGATAGTCTCACATCAATTTGAGCCGACCGACAGCAACTTCGCCAAAAATGAGAAATAAATTGACTACCTCGATCCGAAATTAGAACCGAAGGAAAACCGTGCAGTCGGACGATGTTTTCGAGAAATTCTCGGGCCAGAGTTGCTGCTGTTGGCAATCCTTTGAGCGGAATGAAATGCGCCATCTTGGAGAATAAGTCCACGATTACTAGAATCGTATTGTATCCGGAGCATGGAGGTAGATCGGTGATGAAGTCCATAGAAAGCGTATGCCAAGGGCGAGGTGGGATGTCAATAGGGCGTAAGAGGCCTGCTGGTCTTTCCTTTTGACTCTTGTTTTGGGCGCATACTCCACAGGACATTATAAAGTCTCTGATATCTTTTTTCCAAGACGGCCACCAGAAGTAGCGCTTGATCTTTTCTGAGGTCTTGGCTATACCGGGATGACCTTCCATTAAAGAGTCGTGATAACAAGAGATTACTTTTTTCTGTAAATCTGTGCTGGGTAGGTATAATCGTTCTTGGAAATACAATAAGTTGTCCTTTACTGCAAAGTCCTTTCCCTGCAGATGCCAATTCTGTATGTCTGCTGGAGTTACAAGTTGCCTGGCTTTATCCTTAACTTCCTCTATGGATTCTGTGGCGATTACACCCAGAATTCTTTGTTCGGGAATGATTGGTACAGGTTTAGGGTTGACCAAGTGTTCTTCCACTCCCATCCGAGAAAGGGCATCGGCTTTACCGTTCTTTGTACCAGGTCGATAGGTAATTATGAAGTCAAACTCGGCAAAGAATAATGCCCAACGGAGTTGTCTAGAGGATTGGGCTTTTGCGGTCTTCAAATATTGCAGGTTTCGGTGATCCGTAATCACAGTAACGGTGTGTCGGGCCCCCAGCAGATAATGCCGCCAAGCCTTAAAGGCAGACTTGATAGCCATAAGTTCCTTGTCAGTAATCGTGTAATTGATTTCAGGAGGCGAGAATTTGCGGGACCAAAATGCCACGGGATGCAACTGATTGGTTACCGGGTCCTTTTGTGATAGAACTGCCCCCATGGCAAGGCTTGAAGCATCAGTTTCCACGATGTAGGGGAGTTCGGGGCGAGGGTGTTTTAAGATTGGTGCAGAGATAAATTTAGTCTTCAAATCCTGGAAAGCTTGTTCCGCCTCGGTAGACCATTCAAAACGTTTGTTTTTCTTTAACAAGGCAGTGATGGGCTGGACTATTCGAGAGAATTCGGGGATAAACCTGCGGTAAAAGTTAGCGAAGCCTAACATGCTTTGCACACCTTTTACGGAGGATGGTGATGGCCATTTGAGAACTGCATCGACCTTCTTTGAATCCATACGCACTCCGCCAGGTGATAATATGAATCCCAAGAATTCAACTTCAGTCACGTTGAAAACACATTTTTCCAACTTAGCGAAAAGTTTGTGTTGACGCAATCTTTCGAGGACCATTTTCACGTGTTTCCGATGTTCAGATTCCGATGAAGAATAAACGAGGATGTCGTCAATGTAAACAACAACACATACATCTATGAGCTCTCTGAGGACATCGTTCATAAAATATTGAAAGGCGGCCGGGGCATTACAAAGTCCGAAGGGCATGACCTGATATTCAAATAGCCCATACTTGGTGCGGAAGGCTGTCTTCCATTCATCGCCCTCTTTTACTCGTACCAAGTGGTAAGCTCCTCTAAGATCCAGCTTTGTATATATGCATGCTTTTCTGACTTGGTCCAGGTGTTCAGGGATCAAAGGTAACGGATATCTATTCTTGACGGTGATCTGGTTCAGGGAGCGATAATCGATACAAGTTCTAAGGTCTCCTTCCTTTTTTGGAACGAAGAACAAAGCTGAAGAAGCAGGGGACTTGGAAGGACGAATAAACCCATTTGCCAGGTATTGATCCAGGTATTGTCGAAGGTGAAGATTCTCAGGCTCGGTGAGGGCATAAATTCTACTACAAAGAGGAGTAGATCCAGGTATCAGGTCTATCTGGCAGTCATAAGACCTATGAGGAGGTAGAGAGTTAGCCTGATCCTTCCGGAAAACATCTTGGTATTCTAGGTATTCGGGAGGTAACTGGGGAGTCTCTGAAGAAATTGCGGCCAGTGCAACACCAGGTGGAGGGTGACAAGTAGAGACACATTCTGGAAACTGGACCGTTCTTGCTCGCCAATCGATCAGAGGATTGTGTTTCTCTAACCAAGGTATTCCTAGAATAATCTGAAACTGAGGGGCCTTGATCACATCGAACACGATCTTCTCATGGTGTCCATCTTGACTTACTAGCGTCACCTCTTGAGTGGTATGCGTTACTGGCCCGGAGGCTATCTCCGTACCATCCACCGTAGTAATGACGTCCTTTACAGCCTTGGGACAAAGAGTTAGATTCATCCTCAAAACCATTTCATGATCCACATAATTGCCGATGGCACCGCTGTCGACGTAAGCTTCAATTGCATGTAATCGATCCGGATTATCAGGGCTAATGAGGACCATAGGTATCACGAAATGCGAGGTCACGGAACTGGTTTTCACGCTCGGCAAGAGGACCTCTATTCTTGTCGGGCGAGGTCGTTTCCCTGCTCAGAGTTTGTAACTTTGGTAACTGCAGCTCCTACTGCCTTCTTGGCAGGTTTCACCGGACAGTCTCGAAGAAAGTGCCCTGAGTTTCCGCAATATAGGCATAATTGCAACTGTTTCCTCCTTTCCCGCTCCCTTTGTGTTAGAGGACCTTTCAGACCCCCTATTTGCATGGGTTCCCCGGAGTCTACTCCTTTGGAAGGAGTTGGCGGTTTGGAAAATACTCGAGCATCAAACTTGGAACGATCAGCCTTCCTGTTCTGCAGCCTGTGATCTATTTGAACGACCAAGTCTATATAATCCGAACAGTCTTGTGGGGGATTCACTACTTGGGCTAAAACGTCTTTGAGCTCTCCACGTAGACCTCTATAAAACAGCGTAATCCTTTTGTCCTCAGGCCATTGAGTTTCCACTATTAGTCTATTGAAAGATGCAATATAAGCCAAAAGGTCTTGATTACCCTGTCGCAACGAAAGAAGCTCATTGTCCAAGGCCTGCCCCTGTGAATGTCTTGCAAACAGTTTTTCCATACTAAGCTGAAAGGCTTGAAAATCATGGAGAACCGGATCATCTTGATTAACTAGAGGGATCGACCAGTCTGCCGCATTGCCACTAAGGTACGAAAGTACAAAAGCTACTTTTGCTTGATCAGTTGGAAAGGCTGCTGGCCGGCATAAGAAGTGCAACCGGCACTGATTGATAAATACTGCAAACCTCTTTGGGTCACCAGAAAATCGTTCGGGCGGAGCCAGAGGTACATTCCCAGGTAGGTTGATCTGCACTGGATTCATAGAGGATGCTGAAGGAAGATTTGCCCCTGATGCGGGTAACAGGGTCTGTCCGGCTTGTGACTGTAGCACTTGTCTAGCAAGATTGTCTGTTCTCTCCTTGGAAATAATTAGTTCCCTTCTTAGAGCATTCGTTTCCTGACGAGCTGCATGCACTTCTGCCCTTAGTTCCCCAAGTATTTGGGGATCAGTATCCGAGGTTTCCATAGCGCCTGGGCGAGAGTTTTGCGGTAGGCTTTGCGTTCTGTAACGCTCACCTGATTCTCGCAGAGGCGCCGGTCTTGACTGGGCGACTACCGTATCTTCAAAGGTGATGTGTAGCACCCGGTTGGCTCTTTGGGCTGGACCTCTGTGCACTGTATGCCTGACGTGTAGAGTAAGATGTCTGCAGATAGAAAATATGGGGTTAATGAACTGGGGTTATTGGGGTGTCCCTATCTCTTTCCTCTTCTCCTCTCCTGTAGACCCCCAAAGGTTAACGCTCTCACCTTAGGTAAGTGAATGCCGAGCTCTCCATCTGCCTCGGGGCAGGGTGCTGTAACCAGTTTCTTCACTGGATAGGTAGCGCAGGCCTCTTGACTTCAGAGGACTGCTGTCCGTCGTTTACTGCACGAACGGTAAGTTTCGAGTCATTCAAATGTCTTTAAAGTCTTTAGTAATGATGTCTCTTGTTTTGCAGGGTTCCGGCGATGGCGGATGACGGGCTGAAGTGAGTTGAAGATGGAGCCCGTGTGATGAATAGAAGCGCCTGGAAGCACGTAAGTAAGCGCTTGTTGCCTGCTTCACTATGCGCTCTAACTGTCTTTTTATTTTGCAGGTACGAGTTCGGAGCGGCTGCAGGGTGCCGGAATACCCACTGGATTAGATGTGGAAAGGAGTAATGGCACGTGAGTATTAAAGTTCCCCAATGTCTTTAAACGCACCTTGTTTTGTCTTTCAGATGCCGGAATGCAGTGTGAAGACCTCCGGAGCGCACGAAGAGTAGGTAAGACTTTGCCTTTCAGATGCCGGAATGCTAACCTGTTCTTTCTTGTCTTTATAGGTGTTGCTGAAGACTGGATTCAGGATGGTAAGCCTTTGCCTTTCAGATGCCGGAATGCTAACCTGTTCTTTCTTGTCTTTATAGGTGTTGCTGAAGACTGGATTCAGGATGGTAAGCCTTTTTCCTTAGGCCCTGGACCGGATGCAGAAGACACGATGAGCGTTCTGCTGCAGAGGTTGCAGAATAACGCAAAGCAAGATTCATCCACCGGGTGTGGTTTAAATAGCCTCCTGTAGTGCTTAGGTGTCTCCTTCCACAGCCACGCCTAAGTAAGAAAAGAGTTCCTGGTAAGAAAAGAGTTCCTGCCTTCCAGAAGAGTTCCAGTGTTCTGAATCTAGGGAGTGGCTCCAGCCCCACCCAACAGGAAAAGTAGTCCCAAACAGAAGAGGATCAGAGGCTCAACTGGCAGGCAAGTAAGCAGCATGGTCTGCTGAAGGTAAGTCCACCCAAGCATTATGAGCCCGGCGCTTCCAGCGCTGGGACTGGGCATATTTATGAGCCTGGTGCCACTGGCGCCAGGACTGGGTCCAAAAGGTCCCAATTGGGACTGGTTGGCACTCGGAACCTGGGTTATGGATCTGCTTCCAAGGGAGTTGGGAAAACCCTGACCTTTTGGAAGCAGAGATCATGACAGTCAGGGTGTTCTTCGAACATATCATCATCGGTGACGTCAGTCACCCGATACCCTTCTTTAATGGCGATAATCGCACACCATTGTCTGCCTCATCGTCATCTCGTTCGACCAATACCACTTTCCTTCGCACTGTGGCAAATTGTATCATTAAGGGAAATACTTGTCCCTCCTCTTCGTGCATGGGTATTCTTGGTCTGAATAGAAACTCATCAGGGGTTCTCATAGTTTTGTCTGCGAGGCCTGACAGTCCTGCCATAAGCAACCGCACGCAATATGCAAAGACTTCTGGTTCTAAAGGTGTAGCTCTCATAGCTATACGTCCTGAGTATGCTTTGATCATTTCGCACACATTTGAATAATGCATTCCTGGGGTGAAGCACACTTTACCATTCTCTGGTCATGTTTAATTTAGTCATCAGGTCCCGACCCAGAATATTTACTGGGGTCTGACGTGAATATAATAGGGGTACATTCTATTCGCACTCTCCCACTGAGACTGGGAGTGCGTCTGTAAAGGGAACTCTACTATGAGCTCCAGTGAAACTCTGAGTATCTATAGCCTCGCCAGACAAGGAAAACGTGCCTTCCCGTATGCACGAACGTCTTGCAACCGTGTCAACTAAGAAGGAATATTCTTTACCCCCTATGGTGACATTCACCCTAGGTTCCCTAATAGGGTCTGGTGTCACTGATAGGATAGAGCACATCAGAGTCCCCTGTGAGCTGTCTTATTTCATATGAAGGTTCGATCCACTGTATATTTGTGGGTTTCCCCCATTTCCAGGCTTAATTCCCCCTCTGGGATTAGTAACCTGAGCCATTTGTGGTGGTGCCTGTTGGAGTTGTCCCTGTGGCAAATTCCCCATGTTCGGTGGTTGAACCACTTGTTGTGCACCTTGCTGCAAGCCTGACGCCTGCTGCTACATGGTGCAATTTTGTGCACCACCCTGTTGCGAGACGGCAGGTTGATTCACCATGCCTGCCCCTATCTCTTGGCTATTTTGCCACATACCTTGGCTTCTGCACATGCGTGCCACGTGTACTGTCATTCCATACAGCCAACACACTGGCGGTGGTCGGGCTATTTGTCCATCGGGCGTAGCTGGACTGCCCATCTGTGCGTTCTGAAAGCCACCTTGAACATTCTGAAAACCTCCTTGGTTACCTCGAAACCCTCCCTGATCCTCTGCCATCCTCTTCTTCCAAAACCCCTTCCCCTCGGGTAAAATCCTGTGTTACCCTGAGTATTCTGCTGTGGGTTAGTCGCTTGCTGTGCACTTGGCTCAGCTGGGCTGGTGAGCATGGCTCTCTCGAGAGCATACTTTGAGAGTTTCTTTTGCACTAGCTTTGCCTCCTCACCTTAGTTGCCTCCTTTTTTCCGATTCTTTTCTTGCAACAATCTACAATAGTGTGCAATTGTCAACTGTATTTCGGCCCATGGTTTAGCTTCTATTCCTCCCAATTTCTTGAGCTGTTTTTGCACCGGTTCTGGTAACCCTTGGCACAATATATGGTAGAATACAGGGATAGATTTCGTCCAAGCGTTTCAAGCACCCATGCGTCTTGAAAATTCTGTATATAAATCAACGGATCTTCTGATTCTTTCATTTTTCGAGTCATTATAGCTCCCATATCAGACGTGTCTGGATATAGTATTTGTGGTGCTTTCCACACCGCTGCTCTACAATTATTAAATGGCGCTCCGTCATGGGAGGTGTTGGTTATGGTTACCCTAGGGTAGCCTGGCCGTTTTCATACATCGTCTGTCCTTTCACCAAGTATAGCAATTAGGAGGCCCTTAATGTCCCCTGTGGCTAGGGTGACACCCCATTTCATTTTCTCTAACTCATGTATCCACTTCCCAGCTCCCGATGTCAGCATTGGAAGCTTATTTTTCTCGGTCCATGTGTGGCCATTGAATATATTGTGGTCTAACTCCCCCTTTTTCTAGAAACAGAAATTGGAATGCACAGTCCTCCTTCTCTTTCCCCATAGCTCTCCGGTCTATCGCTGGGGTGGCATTCCCACCTTGCCGTCTATCTGGAAATGCCATTAATCTGTCTGTATAGGCTGGTGCTGACGCCCTCTCTGACCGTGGGGTGTTCCTTCGTGTCGGCTGGACTGTACAGCAGAATTTGGTGTCCTTGTTACGGACCCACTAGCGTCTGACCATCGTACCCCCTGGTCCCTTGGGAGCTGCTTTTCGTGCTCTCTCCCTTCTTCATATGTCTCGTACTCCGTTTCCTCATCCGAGTCAGATTCTAAGTGCTCCCAATTTACACAACTCCTTGCATCCTCTTCATTCTGCCTTATCTCTAGTCTGTCTAGGGACAGCCCCCTGTTCCCAGTACTTTGAGTGACATATTCAGTGTCATACAGCTGAGTGCTCTCCAAGCGCTCATCTTCCCTTCCCTTTGGTAAATTAGCTCCAGCCCCATCTCGTCATATATTTAATCAATCGTTTCCCGATGCTTCTGGTGTCAAAGTCATCTTCAATATTTGTCCCGCTTGTACCTGGCACCGCATTGCTTGCAGGAAAGAATTCTTCTATGCCTTCCTATTCTACTGCAGTATTGGGTTTAATGTCTTCCAACTCCAAATATTCTAGGTCTTGCGCCCTCTGTCTGCGCTTGCGTTCTGTTTCCTCATCTATTTCTTTTCGCTTCTTTGCTTCTTCTCTAGCCTTATCTATTTCACTCATCCGTTCATTTCTACGCTCTTTTGCCCTTCTACTTTCTTAGTCTTCCCGCTTCTTAATTTCCTTTCTTGCACTCTCCTTTCTTCCTCTAATCTTAGCATGTTCTGCCTATACTTTTCATAGGCCGCGTATTGTGTGCGACTGAGCGGTATTCCTTGCTCTTCGTGATATAGTTGTTCTCGCCTTATCCTATCCTTTTTTTCTTATCCTCTCATCCCTCATTTCCTTTTCTTTCTCCTTTTCCTTTCTCTGCGCCTCATCAGACCTTTCTCTGTGCCTCACATCATCACTTCCCTTTCCATCTAATTTCAATAGTATCTGTCCTCCCATCCATTCGTCTTTTGCGAATGCTATCTCATCACTTCCTTTCCCCTTCTTTCCCGGGACTGCGGAGGCAAGATTACTTTCCTGCTCCTTTTCTTTGATTTCGTCACTACTGTATGTAGGTGACTCATATGCCAGGTTGCCTTACCCCGTTGCTGCCTTAAGTTCTCTTTGCGGGTAAAGACCCTCTGACTTACTCCCTTTGATCACTGGTTCAGGCGGGGCAGGTGGCGCGGTAGGTGTCTCACCCCCTCCCGTACATAAATGTAATATCCAATCTGCGGGTGGTTCCTCCTCCTTCGTCTGCTCAAACATTTTCCAAAGTTCGAGGACAGCAAGGCGTTTCTCTAGCTTCTTGCCAGTATATGTGGCATGTAGGAAATTTGTCATATGTTGTAAAACGGCTTCAGAAAGGGACCCATTCTGTGGCCAAGGCATAAACATCTTGTTGGCGGTACCCACTCTGTGCTGTATTTCTTCAGTTTTGGAGCATGCTTGGGCAGCTGCTTGCATAAATGTGCAAGTGGGGTAACTTCCTCAATTCTTAATTTCACCACCAACAATATTTATACAGTTTTTAACTTTCCAATGGTACGAGCGAGCCCCAAATACGCAAGCTCCAATCCAATCTTTTCCCGCCAAAATATATACTATCAATTTACTCAAAACCCATCAAATCACTGGCGATTCCCTCTTAGTTACAGAATCACGTAAAGCCAAAATGCATTTCAAGCAATCATCAATACAGTTATTTAACATTTGACATAAACAGGACACATAGGACAGACATTTGACAGACTAGACAGACACCAGCTGGTCATACATATACCTGCCTTCTAATAAATACCCCGTCATGGGATGTAATCAAACTCCCTTGATGACGTCTTTAAACGTCACCGTAGCCTAATTTTCCCCCCTTTGTGGGCTCTGAGTTCACGTTTCTTCTGACCACTCTTTAAAGCGCAGGAACAAAGCGAATCCTTATGTTTTTATCTCAGGTGCCCCCCTCGTAATCCTTAAGGTTTTATCTCAAGTGCCCCCTGGTAATCCTTACGTTTTTATCTCAGGTGCCCCCCTGGTAATCCTTATGTTTTTATCTCAGGTGCCCTCCTGGTATCCACTCCTTTATTTCTTATGCTCGAGTCATTACCCCCTATATACATACAGTCTTCTCTGCTTCTGACTATCTCAATTTTTTTTCTTCTGCCCACCTGTTACCTTTCCCTTACTTGCTCTAATGCCTACAAGACATTTGCCAAAGTAAGGAGCTTGTTGTTTTACCCACCGATCATATCTTTCCCTCTATCGAACTTCGGGATCACCGCCCCTTCCTCTTCCAGCTTTTAACGTTTTCGTCCGATCGGCTGCTCGTGGGAATGAGAAGGGCTATGCTTGGAAAGGCGGGTTCCTCCAGACCCACTGCAGATTTTTTATGGACTTTACTCTATCATTGTCCACGGGGAGCTTCTCAGTCTACTCAGCCGGAATGGCGAAAGTACTTGTGATATTGCCGAAGGCCCGGAGTTACTGTGTGCCGTCGGTCTAAGGTGTCTTAGTATTATATAATCAATAATTAATGGCCGAAACCATCCTCTGCTACCAAGTGTACAGAGGAGCAGGGTTTTACTGACGGGCCCATAGATCAGTGCGGAGTACCTGTAACACAAGATAGCTGCACCATGTGAGGACTGGGGGTGCAAGATTCGCTTACTCCAACACGACTCAATAATGAGAACTCAGTAGTTTGGCAAAGGGAATTCCGTTTAATGACATGTACATCAAACAGGGAAACAAATGGGAATCAGCATCATTGCGATCACCTGTCTCGCTCCAACTTTCTCGAACTCCAGTGAAACAGTCATTGTTATAGGCAAAACTCATCATCGCTGACGTCTAATTCTATAAAAAATCACTGTGCAATTTATTTGGTTAGGAAAGGTAACTTAAGTATAGGTGTTACATATGTATATGGTAACAGAGCATGTGGATTGGATAACTTATCGGGAGGATGTCTACGCCCCTCCCTCTACATCACACGTGATTGACATCACTAAAAGTACGACGTCCTATTGGTTCTATTATCTATAGGACACAGATAACTTGGTCCCTTGTGATTGGGCGGGTTACACCCCTAGACACCTAGACATAAATCCCCATTTTAATTAGCAGCATGCAGAATGGACACCCAAGGGCCTGGTGTCCCAAGTTTCACTCTGCCTCCTTTCCAACAATCAGTATTTTAGGGCAATGTGTCAATTAGTTGGCTGGGTATGGCTTCGGAACTGTAGCCTCTTATCGGGAAAAGTTATGGCATCCTGGGTTCTGGATGACATCAGGCGATGTTACCTTTTCACGCCTGGCTGGTCACATGTCCATTCACCATGAATCTGCTTCTGTTTCCAGCTTTTATTGTATTTTATTCTGCTTCGGCCCGGCCATCTGCCTGGGCCTCTCTTATCTTGACCTTCATTGGTGAGCTGGTATGCTCTGAAGTTTGGTTCTTGCGAGTTGACGCTCTCCTCCCTTTCTCTGGTTGACCTCGATTTCCCAGACATGAGCCGCTCTTTGCTAAGTTTAGATTCCGCTCTTTTCCTTGACTCTGGCTGGGTTGTGAAACCTGGCCTGTTAGGCCTCTGGCAACCTGGGCCCATTTCTGCTTTACAAAATGGAGTCGCACTCGTATAACGTGCTTCTTGAGGTAGATATTTAGTTGGCGCATGCCGCTTCTAATATTCTAATAAGCATAGCAAGCAGTATTGTTTTCTTAGCTTCTTGCATTCCGAGCCTATTTATACATGTTTTAACTGGTTGATTACTTTCATCTTGTCTTGTAACATGTTTCCTTACATTTTAGCACCATCTCCTTCCTGTGTACATTACATCAATTTGCATGACGGCTTGTTCTAACGTGTCATTTTCAATAGCTGATTTCGCTCACCCATGTGCCGGTTCAGGCCATAGTCATTTCCACTGGCCCTCCATTAAGGCTCTTGGGGTCTCTTCATGGACCGTATGTAGGTACTCCTCATTTCGTATCAGCTGCTGGTATGGCTGTCTGATACGGTACTGTGCTGCCCAGGGTTGTCTGTTATGGGGGCTTCAACAGGTACAGATCTTCTAATGTACACTGGGCAGAGTCCCAGTGCGGCTCTCTGTTGGTTCATTTGCTCTTCATACGTCACATACCTTGGTGAGTACCTCCCTGGTACCTCGAAAGGAAGGGCAGGGGTGCAGGTCATGTCGGGGACCTCCTCTACACTATGTCCTTTTGTATGCATGCCTGATGCAGCTCCCCGTAACATGAGATGCTTTACCAGTCTGTATATCTATACCTACTATGTCCTATGTATGCATGCCTGATGTAGCTCCTTTGTACACGAGGAGATGCTTTACCAGCCTGTATTTCTATACTTACTATGTCCTATGAATCCATGTCTGATGTAGCTCCCCGTAACATGAGGAGTGGCTTTACCAGTCTGTATCTAATGCACATTCTTTGCTCAAAGCATTTTCTGTAACAAGCGCCTAGATACCTCAGGGTTTTGTGTGCTGTAATAAATGGCTAAAATGAATAAAAGGCTGAGGGGCAAGTACAGGAGACTGGCGAGGAAAGTTTGGGACCTGTAAGGTTCTGAAGGTGCCCCAGGCAGCCAGTCAGCAAAAACTGACCAGAAGTAGAGGAGAGAACGTGAGAGAGCAGAAAGAGGTGGTTAGCAGGGGAGGGGGGGAGATGAGGAGGTGAAGAGGAAAGTCATGAGGAGTTTCCGTAATTTAAGGAGATCCAGCTCAAGATGGAGAGAGGCAGGCAAACTGTTCCAGAGGGAGGCACCTGCAGAGGATAGAGATCCCCGCCCCTAGTCTCTGCTTGGAGAAGCGGCTCACCTGCAGAGAGTTGGAGAAAGTCGAGCAGAGGGCTCAGAAGGCGAGTATTTAGGAAGAGAGCATTGCAGATAGAGTGGGCCCAGGTCCCAGAAAGCCTTGTGGACAATGCAGAACTTAATCCTTGCAGCTACTGGGAGCCAGTGAAGGGATTTCAGCGCCAGAGAGATGTGGTACCTGGGATTGGGGCCACGGATAAGTCCTGTGGTTCTGTTCTGGAAGAGTTGAAGAGGATGGAGGGTAGAAGAGGGCAGTTTTAGAAAGAGGCTGTTGCAGTAGTCCAGTCTAGAGAGGACCAGGGCTCTGGAGATGGTGAGCCTCTGGGGGAAGGTGAGAAAAGGCAGAATACCTCTGAGAAGGTGCAGTTGGTATTGGATTTTTTAGAGATGTCTGTGATGTGAGACGAGAAGGAGAGAGTGGAGTCGAAGATGACCCCAGATTTTCTGCCTCGTTCATAGATGGAGGCGCAGGGCAAAGTGAAGCTGTCCAGAGAGAAAGAGGGAAGGCGGGAGCAGGGGTCCCAATGAGGACAATCTGTTTTACTGGCATTGAGGCAGAGGTCATTTGCAAAGGATGGTGGCACATGATGAGCAGAAAGGCAGATTACTTAGGGCTTTGAAGATTTCATCATGAGACCTAAAAGCGCCATCCAGTATTTGATATCTGAAAGACAGAGGTGGAGAGATCAAGGTCAAGATAGGAAAGGAGAAGGAAAATCAGGGTGCTGTCTGTGAAAAGGTGGCAGAAGCCAAAGGAGGTGATGAGCCTATAGTACAAGATTCATAGTGTGCCTAGGTGTTACGCTCACCTGGACCCCACAAGCGTGTCGATCGGACCTGGACAGCTGCGGTCTCCTTCAACGTGATGCGTAGTGCAGAGATGACTGTCTGGACTGGCCCGCCTAGTCTTGTCTGCTGGACCCGAAGAAGTATTTTCCTGCAAGTGGAGACAGGGATTAACCACCTGTGGGTTTTAGTGATGGCCTCCCAACTGTTCTCGCTCTCCCCCACTAATCACCTCCGATATCCCCTTAGTAACCTCACCTTATGTTCGTAAAAGATGAGCTCTCCATCCTGCGTGTCTTGCAGGGGCGCGTAGATGCCAGTTACTTCACTGGTTTGAAGGCGTTGTGAGAGTTCCGGTAAGTATTGACTCTGAAGTCCCTGGCGGGATTGGTAAGTATCAAGTTGAAAGAGTTCAATGTGCCTGATGTTCACTCTTGTCCCCTTCCTTCCTTAAGTTGCAACTGAGTTTGTGAGAAGAAGGTCTCGTAGCTGCTGCTGGCGTACAGGTAAGAGTCTGTGTTACCCAACGCTGTCCGGTAACTATTGCATGTGTTAACGTGTTGTTTTACTCCCTCTTTACAGATGCGGCATATGAAAATGTGGAGAGTTATGGAATAATACCGCCGGTGGTAAATCAGGTAAGTCTATGGTGGTAAGAGGTTGTATTTGTTGATTCCCTTGGCTCACCTTGTTTTTTCTTGTGTCCCCTAGGTGCTGGATTACGGCGAAGAAATGATGGAGACAGTGCCGGATCGAAAGATGCTGTGAGAACTGGTGAGTATGGCGCCGTGCTGGAGCTGGCGAAGCGACGCATGCAGGACTGATGTACTTTCCAGGTCCGGAGATGAAATGGTTCCGGAATTAGGTGAGGAATTTGAAATAAGTTCGTTTTATAACCTTGTCCTTTTATTCTTCTTTATTCTAGGAGCTCCGGATTCGAGGCGGGCGTGGCAGAAGAATGGATGCTGGCTGCAGGCACGCGGGCGTGGCAGAAGACTGGATGCTGGCTGCAGGCACGGTGAGCGTCACACTGCTGGATGCAGAATAACACGAACCATGTGCTGCTGTTCGGGTGTGGTTTAAATAGCCTCCAAAGTAGTTCCAGGTAAGAAGTTCCCTAGAGCCATGCCTGAGTAAAAAATAGTCCCTGTAACAAAATAGTCCCATCCAGGCCTCATATAGGCTTGGAATCTTTTGCAGCATGGTCTGCATCAGGTAAGTAAAGTCTATGAGCCTGGCGCCTATGGCACCAGGACTTGTTTCGATGATAAGCCTGGCGCCTTAGGTGCCAGGACTGAACCCGGACAGCCCCTAGCCGGGGCTGCTGAGATTTAAACAAATGTCTGGAGGCCTGCTCCCGGAGCTGAGGGCCTTGGTCCTGTTGCCCGGGGGTAGGCATCACTAGGACAGCATCTTGTGGAGACTTCCAACGGGTCGGGGTGCAGTCGGAGGTACCCGAGTTCCATACAATTATGAATGTTCAATCACAAAGACAGGAGGTAATCCAGGTACGAGCAGTGTCTCTACAGCCTAGGGGAGGAAAGTCACGGTGGAGAGAGGGATGGTTGCTTTGAAGACTGCTGACACATTGACAAGGATAACAATATAGGAGAGTATGGGGTGGTGTGTCAGATATTTTATGGCATGAGTTACTGGCATTCCAGCAGAATGGTATCTACAGAAACCAGATTGGATCTGGATCATGGAGATTGTTAACTTCTAGGAAATGTGTGATCTGGCTACTTGATGTAGGTGAGGAGGAGGATGACTGGTCAATAGTTGGCAGGATGTTTGTGTCAAAGGAGGCTGGGAATGCGTAGGATTCTGAGGAACGGTTAAAAAGAGAAGAGATATAGACGGTAATAGATTCCAGTGCTTTTACTGTTTGGGAACAAATGGTTCTATCTTTGTTCAGGAAGCGTTGGCTTATGAGAGAATAGGTACATTTTAGCAGGTGAGGTAAGGAAGATGGAGCAAATGGAAGAAGGAACTGGGCTGAGTGGAGGGGTAATGAAAGAGGTGAGATTCAGAGGAGACTGTAAGAAACCTGAGGGTATTCTCATTTCTGCTCCCCTGAGGTCCTCTGCGCTGGTGGCCAGGGAAAGGCTATCTCTCTTGGATTCTGACCCTGGGGGTGGAGAAGAGAGGGAGGATCACCTGGGTGGAGGGTCCTTGAGGATTAGAAATGGGGGTCCCTTTGGCGAGACATGGTATCCCCCTTTTCCTGTTGACGACCAACCTAACCCTCTCCAACCTTTGTGGGCTACTATAAACCACTTGCCCTCAATCTTCCACATATAACTCTTGACAGTACTGGGACGAAGATGAGACCACTAAGCAGTAAAGGTTATACCTTTTGACCACTTTGGGACTGGGACAAAGAAGTTATCTGCCAGAAGTTGTGAGGGTCTGGCATGTCCCTTTAATTGTGGTCAGGCAGGGCTAAGTGGACATTCACGCCTACAGCCTGTAAAGGGCTGCAGGTGTGTAGAAGGAAAATCAGCCAGACAGAGAAAGAGAGAAGGAGAGAGGAAGGGGAAGCAGCAGGAGACCTTTGCCTTAAGGCAGGCATGGTGAGACTGGAAACTGAGTCAGGACGCTGGCAATCATCCCTAAGGACTTGAGGTACCCAAAGAAAGTGGGGCGTATGTTGTTACAAGGTCCGGGTGCTTCCCTCTCCAAGTGCGAGGAGCAGGAGCTGCTGAAGAGGAGCCCAGTGTTGCGAAGATGCCACTTGCATTGAGGAAGCAGCCCTGGAGCCGGCGTTCAGGGAGATAAGCACACAGCATGAGAGAAGCACACAGCATGCGAGCGGGGCTTGTGCCGGCTGAATCCCAACTTCAGGAAGACAGAGGAAGTTGCGGGAACAGCAAAAGGACTTTTGAAAGGCCGGTAAGTGACATGAGGGCGATTTTAGCATGGGGGCACTCCCCAAAGACTGCAAGCAGCGGTCTGCCTCTTGAATACCGAACTAGTGAAAACGTATCTTTGACACAAACAACCACATGTAGAATATCGAACTAAGTGAAAACGTATCTTTGATACAAAGAAACACATGTTGAATACCGAACTCAGTGAAAACTTACCTTTGGAACAAATAACTGCATGCTTAATATCGAACTAAGTGAAAGCTTTGATGCAAAGAAACACATGCTGAATACCAAACTAAATGAAAACTGAATCAATGAACTGAATGAGATTTTACAAAATAAGCAATATCAATGCACTTTGAATGTAGAACTGGAAATTAAACTATACCAAATGGATGTTACACGAGGCTTCAACCTAAAAGCTGAAGTTAAATATATTAAGGCTACAGGAAGCCCCACAGTGAACTTTGATGAGTATTTGCAGTGTGACAAGACCACAGCTTGGCAGGAGGTGTGTGATATGTTGTGGAAGGACCCCAACACAACTAGGAAGGAGCCACAAAGGACAAGACCATAGATACAGCCAAGAGGTCGATTTAAGAAACTAAGTGAAGATGACTTGGTGCACGGGAGCAAGTGCCAAGGAGCCTGTGCATGTGCTGAGAAGTCCAAGGGCCCTGGTTGCACAACCTGTAATGGGTGGACCGTGTTGACTAACAACTGTGCCCAGACCCGAGAGCCCTGAATGATGAAATATAGGGAAACCAAGGAACAGTATAATGAAACCATTGCATATGAACTGGCGAAGCAAGACATAAGGAGGGCCAGGTTGAGCCAGTGTTTAGTTGAGAATTTTTGGAAAGACTGCAACAAGTATAAGTGGTGGAGCAAAGTCTTGGGGAAGGGAACTCTCAAGACTTACAGGGACCACACTTGTCGTCTTGAGAACAGAGTCTCAGACCCCTTTGTTTTGAACTGTGTTGCTTGAATCTTGGGTTAGGGAATCCCAAGAACAGACTTTTGATCTGCAACATCTTGAACTGGAGAAAGAAAATCATCATGAGCCTTGTCCATGGAACTTTCTTGTGTTTGGGGAAGGGGGAGCTGAAAGTAAGCTGTGAGCTGGAAGAAGCTCAGAACTTTGAGTTGAACACTATTTTCTTTGACTTTGACATGCCTACACATGTGTTAGTTATCGTTGGGAGGGCAAGGATAGGTTTTGGACACAGACAGTGAACTCTTTGACTCAAACTTCCCTTAGTTTTGTTCAGGTAGGGAAATTCCACCTTAGTCTAGGCAAGTTAGACCTTCAACCATCCTGACATTTAAGTCAATACATATCTTTTGTTTGAACTTAAAGACTGTTGTCTCTGTCTTACTTCGTGATGCCTTCAACAAGTACCATTATTGTTGAAGATGTTTTAAGAAAAGTATAGGGTGAAGTCTTTAGCAGACAATGAAAAGAAAAAAGAGCAGGACATTATGGTCTAGAGCCAGGGTCTCCAAACAGAATATCGCGAGCCACTGGTAGCTCAGATGAGGCTTCTCAGTAGCTTCTCGCATCAGAAACTGAGGTCTGAGGTCCCTGGGCATTTTCCCCTGCCCCCTCCATCTCCTCTTCCTGTAAAGCAATCGAAAACTATATGCTGTGATTAATCTTGGGATTGCGTCACGTCTCCCGAAAAGGGAACTTCTTCATTTAAGGCTAGGGAGCTGAGGCTGCTACCCAATATTCACATAGGGGTGGTAATATGCGGGACAACCTCACAGGGAGATATTCCCCTTTTAATTATAATTATAATTAAGGCTTCTGGTTTTATGGTATTTATTTTTCTGCCATTTCCCTCTGTATTTATCGATATTTATTTTTGGGCCTTTTTTCCTGTATTTATCCACATTTATTTTTTGTCATATAAAAAGATAATTCACAACCAGTATTTTTTTGCATTTATTCTACAAAAAAATACATTTATTAAAGCACACATGCAGACATATAGGGAAGAAATGCTAGCTAAATGTTTTCCATAACAACAAACGGTTGCTACTGTGACTGCTGCTGCCTTAAGATATTTGCTGTCATCAAATTGAAATACTTGAATGCTGTTTGTATACAACGTTTACACTCTCTGACAGAAAGAGCTGTTATTCAGTTTTTTCCCATTTTTATAAATAATTACAGACAGAAAGCACATTGATTTCCTTCTGTCTGTATTTATATGTAATAATCAGAAAATTGGAAACCTTAATTTAATTGGTTAGTTATAACATGCTTAATATCAAAGAGGTTTCTAAGCGCGGGCTCAGGATTCGAACCTGTATTGGTCTGCATCATAGCACTTTCAAGACAAGCACGTTCCCACTCAGCTATACTACCCGTGCCAATGAGGACAAGGACTTCAGTTTCATGATGGAACTCACTAACCCTCTGATTCTTGAGACATCAATACTAATATTGTGCGCTATTGCAATGTCGCTTTCCTTCATTCTATAACCCCTAACATTACACTTTCTCAGAATACTGTGAAGAAGTAGATTGAAGGAGTTATAATGACTACTCCATTGGTTAAGATAGGAAATACTAGGAAGAGGTGGCCCCAAGGAGGCCTGAAGAATACATTAGATAAACAGATGATGGACTGCAATGCTCTGCTGGGCAAGACTCAGACCAGAGGCATAAAGACTGACAAGGAACAAAGAAGAGGAGAACCGCAGGGCTGAAGCCAGGCCAGCGTGGGAAGTCTGAATCTCGAAAGGAGAACGCTCTCCAAAGAAGCACATCGGCCTGTTGCAGGATGCTGGTGGCAGACTACCTGTGTCTTTGCAAGCCAGCAGAGGACCAACCAACATGGTAGTAGGAGGCTGGACGAGGGTGGGGCGACCTTTGGGAGTTAGACCGAGCGGTTCATCAACAGTGATGATAACGGCTGCTCAGAATATGTGAGGAGCCACAACAGCTGAGCAGCAAACCCTAAGACTCCAGCAAGAACGGTGATGTATCCCAAGCCAAAGTCGGGCAACTTCAGATATGGGAGACCCAGTAGGGACTTGGGGAGAAACAAAGTCTTTAAACTAATGGAGAAAAGACAGAGAAAAGACTGAGATACTTATTGTTGGCTCCCCAGACTTCTTGAATATATTACCCAATCATTGTCGGTACTCCCATTCCTATTTCTAACCAAGTCAAAACCTTAAGGGTCTACCTAGACTCTAGCCTTAATATGAGTAAACACATCAACTCCATCGCCTCCTCCACAGCCTATACAGCCAAACTCATTTCCCTCAGTCGACGACTTATCTCCATACATAACTGCGTTACCCTAGCACGAGCGCTCATCTTGTCGAAGTTAGACTATTGTAATATACTCTTGCTAGGCACCACCAAGAAAAATCTAGCCAAATTACAATTATTACAAAATAAAGCACTTGGAGCAGCATTAGGCATAAAAAAGAGACCAGATAAATCAGTCCAGAAGAGAGGTACATTGGCTACCCATACAAGCAAGAATAGTTTACAAAACGCTCACCATCACACATAAGTGCATCTCCATTAGGCTCCTACCTACTTGAGCGATTGTATTACATGGAAAACCTCCACCAGAACCCTTAGATCTAATACAAACACTAATTTATTTATTCCCCGCTTCAAGAACTCCAGAACAGGATATTCCAGCTTGCCTGTAATAGCCCCGTGAACATGGAATCTACTTTGTAAAATATAAGCAATGAGCCATCCCACACCCACTTTAAGAAACTTCTAAAAACCTGGCTATTTAACACATTTTAACCTAACCACAGCTTACTTTTGTGCTTTAACCTCATGACCCTGAACCTGACTTGCTGTAACTATCAATGTATACAATGTTTAACCGCTCGTGCTGTAACCACAGTTTAATTGTCTTTGTCCTAATCACATGATGTTCTTATCTGTAACCAGTAAGTTTGTTCCACAACTCTGTAACCTACGCCGTGATATCTCCGGGTTTGGCCGTATAATTAAATGCAATGAATAAAAAATAGGAGGCAGAGAATCAAGGTGATCTCCCTTGTCTTAGTCCTTAACCCAAGATTGAATACAGTGTGTCAGTTGAAGTGAACACCAGGAGGGATCTCCATCATCACAGTAGCCCCACCAAAGCTAATGAAATTGAGAGAAGCATTGGGAGTGATCTCCTTCTCCCCAGTAGCCCCACCAAAGCTAATGAAATTGAGAAAAGCCTCAGGAGTAATCTCCCTCATCACACAAACCCCACTCAAGCTATTACACTTCAAACTGAAGTACTTATCAGGAGTAATAGGGGTGGGCCTAAATGTGACTTAAGTGGGACAGGCGGAAGAAGCCTTGAGAGCAGCATCCCTTCAAGGAAGAAATATTGTATCACTCAAAGTTCTGAAAGGAGCTTGGAATAATTCATAAGCGTGCATAAAAACTATTGCCAGATATTCAAGGAAACCAGGAGAAGGGAGTCATTCAATTGGTACCATCTTTGTTGAATCAGAAACTAATGCGAAAGGTTGTTCTATCATGCCAGGAGGATAGGTTGTTCATTGATCAAAGTTAAGATCATTGTTGAAACTAATTTAAGAACTGCCAAAGCTTAGTGGTGCCGTGGTGAACCAGGAGAAGGGAGAAATTCTCCTGGTTACTCTCTCCATTGGAAAATTGAACTTTTCTATGAACTTGGCGAATAGGCCCTTAGGGTTGGCTTTATTCATTACCAGGAAAAGGGTGACAGTCTCCTGGTATTTCTTCTGCTTATACTGTAATTAGTGGCAGGGCTAGGGTAAGAGTTTGGAGAGAGGACGGCTAGATTAATTTGGAGTTTCATCCTGACAAAGAGCACTTCTTTATTATTTTGGTTAGGTAGGCAAACCTTTGTGGTGATTGCGAAAGGTAGGCCTTTTTCTTTATTATTTGAAAAAACATAGGTTGTAATAATGCCACCTCTGTGTCTGGCTCCTCATTCCAGCACACCGCAATGCATAGAGAGAGGAGGGGCTGCATCACAGCTTGGTGAAGTGTCCCAACAAGAGGTTAACTATTAATGACAAAACTAACTAGATGGGAGATGTGTTTTGTGGCCACTTTAACCAAGAAGTGCAAATGATGGCTGAATAGAAAGGCAAGGAGTGCATAAATCTGCATGCCATGTGAAAATGGTAAAACTCAGAATTTTAAAATTTTATTTGAAGATACAGAGTTCTTTGTTTTAAGGCAGTAGTACCCTAATTGCATTAAAGGTTAAGAAGGAATTTACCATGATATGGAGGAGCCCACCTCTATGTGCATCCCATGTGCAGATTCACAGGATCTCGTCACTTCTCTCCAAAGGGGAGCTTTTCCCTGTGAGTCTAGGGAGGTGAGGCCGCTAGGGGTGGTGGAGAGCAGGAACTCAGAGGGAGAGA
The DNA here is from genome assembly GCF_040938575.1 of Ambystoma mexicanum. Classification (NCBI taxonomy): domain Eukaryota; kingdom Metazoa; phylum Chordata; class Amphibia; order Caudata; family Ambystomatidae; genus Ambystoma; species Ambystoma mexicanum. Next base: position 233,354,049 of record NC_090931.1, read on the forward strand.
TTCCCCTCATGGGGATAAGGCTCCCTAACCCTTTTTCCCTTGGGCCTGGGTCCCTGTCGGAAAACACTGATAATACTACTTTGTTATGATAATGTCTCTTCTCTCTATTATCCACAAAGTAATATGACTCAGGTGACGAAGGATCTAAGAGACCTGCAGAATGATAACAGTTCACTTTATCAAAGTACTGGGAAGAGTTGGCCTCAAGGAGGCATGACTATTATCTCAACTACAAGAAAGAAGGACTTGGATTCTATGCTGGGGAGGACCCAGCTAAGGGAAATAATTTGAGAAAGGACTGGGGAAAAGGGAGAGTAGCCGGCGTGAAGCTAGCCCAGCCTGGCAAATCTGAATCTGGGAACACAAAGCTTTACGAGCGCTGATCTCCAGTGATGGGGTAATCCAGGAACGATTGATGGAGCCCTGCAGTGGAGGCCAGAGAACCAAGAGTTAATAGAGCATCGGGTGTAAACTCCCTCATCACAGTAGTGATACCCAGATAACCAAGAGTCAAAAGAGTATCAGGAGTAATCGCCCTCGTCACAGTAGTGACCACCTGAGAACCAAGAGTCAAGAGTGCATCAGAAGTGTTCTCCCTTGTTACAGTGGTAATTTTCGAGTAACACTAAAGAGAATATTGAACAACAAGCGCTGTCTGGGAACAATCCTCATAAAGTCAAAAGACATAGAATGATTATTGGAGTTTTGAACCAAGTCTTCACAAGTCCTTGGGAGGAAGTAAAGAGTCTTTTGAGAACTGTTGCGAAGGACTATTCTAAGACAGTCCTTAATAGTGTGCAAAGTAAGTCAGGAGAAGCGAGTCATTCTCCTGACCCTACTCTATTTGTTGAACCAGAAACTAGTGCAAACTATTATTGGAAAAGAGTTAAAGACTGAGCCAGTTGACCAGCAGAAAAAGAGTCATTCTCCTGATATTATTTTCAATAGCTGGGGTACCCAGCATTGCCCGTGTCCTGATCGGGTGGTGTCTCATGTGCCCTGGAGAAAGTTGCTCTTTTCCTGTGGTTGGCAAGTCGTTCTGCTGTGTAGGGTACCCAGGGTTGCCCATGTCCTGATCGGGTGGTGTCTCATGTGCCCTGGAGAAAGTTGCTCTTGTCCTCTGGTCGGAAAGTCATGCTGCTGTATCAGAAGCTCTTGATATTGATTTTCGTTTTGCATCAGATGGTGCTTTTCCAAGTGATGTTTGTTTTTTGTGCAGCATGTTTCAGTCACTCAATGGCTTCAGCACATTTGAGAAAATGTCCAAGAAAGATTTATGGATTGTGCTCTCTTCTTGTGAATGAACTTAAGTAAAATGTAACCTTGCCATTTCCCATACTTGGAGTGACGTGATATAAAAATGTTAATTCCCTTTAAAAATGCTTTCATAAACACTAAAACTGTATACAGTAGTAATGCATTTCAAAGGAATAACCAACACATCGAACATTTTGCTTTAGACACTTTTCCAAATGTTGCCTCTTTCTAGTGAATCGGGGTGAACATCAGTAAATGAGGGTGTCTACAGAGTGAATTTTTTGCATCCAAATATCGACTAAAATCTTGCCCCAGACAAATGAGGAATCCATGTAAAATGTGTTAGCAGTGGGTTTGACAGTCTGGATTTGTATAGCCGGACAAACATACACACACACATACATGTATTCAGCTTTATAAAGATTGGATGCTAAACCACTTTTGTAGACTAGTGGTAGGGTTAGGGAAAGATTCTTTGGGACAGAGGACAGTCACTTTTGGTTTAAACAAACATCCTGACGATGAGCAACCAAGTTATCATTGGTTAGGTTGGGATAGCCCTTTAGATTTGGGGAAAGGTAGGTCTTTTATCCACTTATTGAATACGAGTTTGTTGAAATATACCCCTTTTTCCGACTCCTTACCCCACCTCACCACACCCAATACAGGAATTCAAGCATTAATTGCAATTTTACATTTAAGTAAATGTGGAAAACTACAAGCTGCACTGCATTCTAGTGCTTATCCACTTACATTTAGAAAACTAAACAGGAATGTAAGATGACTTGTACTATCAATGCCAGGACTTAGAACTCTAAAATCATGTTTGTTTAACCCTATGTTTTACAAGACAAGAGTTTGACTAAAGTAATTAGGTAAGAGAAGTGAGCAGCAGTTTGTGTGTTTACATTTTAGTATGTATAGGATTAATATAGCTTAAACCTAGTTACTAAGTAACAGAGCACTGTACAATACTGGGTGGGGAATACATGGAGAGAACATTGAGGTGAGCCATGGGATGGGAGAACAATTAATAGGGTTGATCCCCTTTGACTATGTGCACAAACCGGGAAATCTACAGCGATTGGTAAGGGGGATAGCTCAGGGGCAGAGTGTTTGTCTTGGAAGCAAGACAACACAGCACAACACAGTTTTGAATTCCCGATCCCATGCTTAACACCAGAAATTGGTTTCTAAGTGTGTTATAAAAGAAAAATTATAATTATAATCTGTGGGGAACCTGTATCTATTTGCTCAAATTCTGGAAGGGTTATATTCAGCCTTTCAATACTGGATAGAAATTGTTCAATTTATGAGCACTATTTTTGCAAAACATTAGGCAAAACACCATACAATTTAAAAGTAATTCTCGAACACATGGAAAATTCCAATAGATGCCTGACACTGCCCCTGTAAAACACATGCTGATGCGATTGCAAACAATATGTCATAATTGTCATTTTAAACCTTTTTTGTGATGCTAGCACTCTTAATATTTCTGAGAGCTGTACATGCAAACCAGGTATGTACCACAGATCATGCACAACAATGACCTCCATCATTCCCACACAGAGAGGTAGCGATACTGTAAGCTGTTCTCTGTGATACTGCCTCCTTCATGAAGGATAGATGGGTGGCAGATTGCCACCCATTATGCATAAGTCGCCCCTCACTTACAACCATACACTGTGCTAAAAATGTTAATGTAACGATTCATATGTTGTCTGGTTGATTTGTTATATGATTGGTGCACTTTCAAACCATTGTTATAAAACGGAATGCTCTTTTAGCACTACGATTTGCAATCTATTAGCATATAACTTTTATTATTATTATTATTATTATTATTATTATTATTATTATTATTATTATTATTATTATTATTATTATTATGGTATTTATTGAGCGGGGAGGTAGCTTCGGGAAGCAACAGAGCATTTTGCAGAGGTGTAAAACAGTAGAGAAGCATTACAGATCGCTTTTCAGAGGTAACACCAGAACAGATATACAATGGGGATAGGATACAGAGGGGCAAGGAGGAGGGGTACAGCTATACCAGGTGGCTGGGAGGAGAGGGGCAGTTGGCGTCTAGCGAATCAGGTGGCGCGGGGGGAGATGTGATGGCCTAGGTGTTGATCACAGAAATGTAACCGCTTCCATCCTTCCATAAGGCCAATTGCCGAAGGTACGCCACAAACCTGCACGCACCTGCCAACATACACCTCTCAAACACACTTCACACAACACCTCTGCATAAGAATACAACTACCGTTCACAACAAAAATGTGATACGTAGTTGCACACATAACCTCTATCTCACTCTCTCTTACCGAAGCTAATCCACTTGTTACCACCCTTCCACATGCCAGCTGAACATGGGTGGACAGCAGGGACTTGCCACCCCTCTGTGCCTAAATACTGGGCAATATGCGCACACGCATAGTAGCATCTTCTCAAATTTTCCCATACCTGGACTGAGGTCCCCCGAGGGTGTTCAACCTATAGCAGGTTGGCACCATTCTATGGTGAAAGGGGCTATACAAATGACTTACTTACATTTTTCACAAAGTAGGCTTTGGCTTACATTTCTTTGGCGAAATCCTGTGAATTGGCATGTGAGCCATTTTCATGAATTGAGGATCTCCTAAACTCGCAATGGATTTTTATTTATTGACAAAGTAGAACGTGGTATATGCTGAATTTCTGTACAACCGTATAACACATTGATTGAAATACTCCTCAAATTGCTTTTGCCCATGGTGCCGCAACAGAAACAAATAAACTGCCCTTATTGAGATCCTGGATGCAGATTCAGATGTACTATCCAATAAAAGGCAAAAGGTTTACCATTTCCGGCCAGAGTGGGAAACTGATATTTGTTTTCCTGTGTAAAATGTGTATCTTTAATCTATAGTGCCTGCATTACAGTGGGAAAAAAGAGTAACTTTGAGAGGCAATATTGCAAACACATTATGAAAATATATTTCCAAAAGGAAGCTCTCCGAGATCTTAAACAGTTGGAAATCTAAACATTGCAATGCAGATGCTATTACAGAGTCATCCTTCAATAATTATTTGATGAAAACCAAATGTACTTTTACAAATGATGCAATTGTGACGGGTCCTGTTGTAAGGGATTTTAAAAACTGTCCTGAATTTGTCTGCCATGTCAGGTGCGCAGTTAGGTGCAAACACTATGGCAAGGTGGGTATCTGCACTATCAGCCAAAGCGATTGCCTCTCTCTGAAAATCTGCCTTTTTCAGACAGGAACTTCCAGAAATCAAAACCTTTATCCTGTCTGACAGCATCTGAGTGTTGTTGCCGTTTCAAGCTATACAACAGATTACCAAGCACTGATGGATACCACCCAGTGTCATCGTCACATTAAATGACTCGATTGGTTTCCTACATTCTGACAAGCTTGACCATTTTAAGGAGGCAGCTACTTAAAATAATGAAAAAGATGTTTTGAAATTATTAACGTCAGGGTAAATGCATATGTTCCTTTTTTATACAAAGAGCAAATAAACCACCCCAAAAAATCTTGGTTCATATTCTCATACTCAAGGACATCACCACCTCAGTAGTTCTCGGCAGTAGCTCCGTCCTGTTGGCCCTTAACTACAAGTAGCTCTGGCTAATGTACATAATGGAGACCCCTGGTTTAGAGGGTAGTACAGTGTTTCGGGGGGTGGGATTCGAGTGAGGAGACGAGGTCAGTAAAGTATCTGGACTTTGTTGTTCCTAGTTGAGCTGTTAGAGCAGAGAATGCATACTTTGAGCCAACAGGGATTGCAAGAGTAAAGTGAGGGGTGTTTGGGTTTGGCCAGGAGGAGAGTATGCGGACTGAGAGACCAGGTAGAGGAAGGTATAGGGGAACAGAGCATTGAGGAGATTGTGGCAGAGTTTATTACAGGTAAAGTGTTGGTGGTGACAAAGTGGTACAACATTGTGAGTGAGTGAGTGAGTGAGTGAGTGAGTGAGTGAGTGAGTGAGTGAGTGAGTGAGTGAGTGAGGGAGTGAGGTTAGGTGTAGAGTGAGAAAGACTGTGATCGGAGCAGAGAGGGTGTAATGAAGAGAGGAGGGATGTATGAGGTTAGAAGGCAGGAGAGAGAAGAATATGTGAGCATTTGAGGGAAAGATGAGAGTAGGTGGAGATATGAAAGTAGAAGTATAGATTAGGGCAAAGAAGAGCAAGAGTAGAATAGAGCGTAGAGTAGAAACAGTGAAAGAAGAGAGTACATCGAAGGATAGAAAGATGCTAGGTGACTGAAGGCACAATATTGACAATCCTTTGCAACGGAGTAGTAGGTTAGGGAAGCCCTTAGCAGAAAGCCAGAGGGAGTCAGATTTACAGCACTATGGCTGTTAGGCCCTCACATTACCAGGGTTTAGATAGAAGGCATTACCTAACACTACTTCCCACACTGGGGCTAGGGACACCTGGGCTAGGGAGGTGGGAGTCCACAGGAGGACAAGACGGATGTTCTCTATCTATCTCTACCTCTCTATTTTAATATTACTGCAGCGGATAGACATTCCAAGGCCCAAGAGTGTGTGAAGTAGGTAAGGAGGGGAGGGAGATTGTAGAGAGTTAGTGCAATGGAGAGGAGAGGAGTATATTACTGGAGTGAGGGAACCTGCCAGCGTTTTAATGTAAGGTAAAAAGTACAGGTATAGGATAAGAATAGAGGGGTTAGTTGCATTTTGTATTTTTGTTTTATATAGTGTGAACCTAGTTCGAGTGCTATGGAGTAATGTTCAAGAGTTCAAGGAACAAGAGGATAGTTTGCAATGGGTCTGGAGCAGTGGTAGAACTAGGGGCTGAGTTACCTAACTTATGACTATGAATTCACGTAGAAGTAGGATTATTTCCTGAATGTCAGGTATGTTCGAGCTGGCCTGATTGATACGCAAATGGTGTTCGAGTATGGCAGCATATAGCCAGAGAAAGGCAATTTCCTGGTCTTTGTCTGGTGGGCTAATTCAGTTTTATAGAAATGGTCTTGTTCCTAGAGTGTGTGTAATGCCTGAGGTGTCAACCGCAACGTTGGTGGGAATCCAGGCAATGGTTGCCTTACAGTTGATGCAATGAAGTTCGTATAGGCTGGGCGTGCTGTGGTCGAATTGTTTAGAAATAAAGATCAGGCAGGCTGTGGTCAGGTGCCCGGAGAGGAAAGTGTTACCCTTATCAATGTGTGCAATCATAAAAGGCTGTAGCACAGTCTAGAAGTCCTAGGGAGGAAGGGCTGAATCTTGCAGAGCAGCATGATCTAGTACAAAGTGTTCTGGCCTTTCTTGCCATGAGCTGCTGAAAGGAGCTGCTGCTGTCCCTGCTGTCCATGTAGAATCTGAGGGATTTGGCAGACAGGAAAAGTTGGGAGGTGAATGTGACCATGTACACCTTGTGCAGCCATCCTTGGATGGTTTCCTGTTTGGAGGTGTGACCAAGGAGCACAAATTCCATGTTTGTTGCATTAGTTTTAGGTATGCATGTGTTATCCACTTTACAACGATGGCAAGGCCTTTCCGGATGGTAGTGATGTTGTGGGAGCAGTCAACTTTAAGGCACAGCTGGGTGTCAGCTGCGTACTGGCATAGTGAAATGTCTGGGTTGTCAGCAAATGATTATAGTAGTACCATGTATAGATTAAAGGTCACCAGAGTTGAGGATTGAGCCCAATTGCGCTCTGCGGGTAATCGAGCAGAGGTCAGATCTAAAAGTGCCCATTTGCACAAGCTAGTGTCTGTCAGCGACGTAAATCCTGTTAAGAACTGTATCTGCAAAGCCCATTCTATATGTGAGGAGGCTGATCGGAGTCTGATCGGAGTCTGGTGGTCCAATGTTTTGAGTATGGTAAATAGGTCCAGGAGAACAAGTAGGCAGGAATACCCTTTGTCTATGATCTGAGCATAATCATTGATGACCTCGATGGTCAGTGTGTTTGGTGCTGCATTTAGAACTGAACCCGCATTGGTAGTTCTGGGGCACTGCTGAGCAGTTAATTTGCTCATGAAGTTGATTGGCCACTACCTTCTCAATGATTTTACCAACAAATGGGAGGCTGGTGATTGATCAGTAGTTGGCAAGTTTTTCTGGGTCTAATGTAAGTTTTTTATGGAGTGGGCGGATGAGCCCTGTTTTTAAGAAACTTGCGAACATGCCCTGGTTGAGAAGGCATTAACAATCTGAAGGAGCATGATGAGACTATGACCAAGATATTTTTTCGGATGGTATGAGGTGGGATGTCATTGGTATAGAAGGTTGGCTTTAGCGACGTGACCATGGTGGTGAGATCCATTGTCATCACGGGCTGACGTTAATCCATGATTGCTCTCCCGGGTGGGATTGATAGCGGTGGCAGATTATCTGAGAGCCACAATGTGAGGTCTAATTGTGCCCACTTTGCTAATGAAAAAATCATTGATGGCATTGTATTTCTGGAAGGACTCTGGGATTTCTGGATCTGGTGTAGAGTCCCTGCAGCACTGGTATGTTGCGGGGCTATGCTCATATTATAGGCTGATGCAATTGTTGAGAAGTAGTAGAAGGCTGCAGGTTGAATAATTGGGGATCAGTGTTCAGTTTAAGGCCCTAATGGTGAGAGATGCCCTATGATCTAACCATTCAGAAAGAGGCAGTGCTAAGCAGGTAAGTGGACTGAGATTGTGTGACCTAGATCCACTCACACCAGCTGACCAACTGCAAATAAAAGTAGACTGGAAGGCAGCTTAACTGGGGGGGAAGAGGCAGGGCAAAAAGAGCTCCAAAAAAGCACCAAAAGATAGCAGAGATCCGCAGATGGGTGGGAGAGAGGTGAAATGTCCTAGATCAACTTGCAACATTTGGCCAATTCAGGGAAGAAGTAGGGTGAGGACAGTGAGTAGTAGGAGGAGAGTATGGGAGAGTGTAGACGTTTAGGAAGCACTTGAAAACTTACCGGTTTAAATAAGCTGCAAGCCCTGCCTAGCAAATGATCAGAATAATACCCCAGAAATTAGCAATAGGTCTGTCCATAGGTTTTTGTCTTTGTTTTGTGTTCACGTGCCCTGATGCCTGCGTGCTTTCGGCATGCTACAAGTAAGTAAATAATATAGGAGTGCATGGTCGGTTTGTGGGGTCACTAGAAACTAGCATGAAAAACCAGTGGTTAGGATGGAAGAATGTGGGTCAGAAAGCAAATACACATGTCAAACTGTAAATACAAGGGCCACAAAGCAGGTATACAAGTCAAAGAGGAAGCACACAGATCAAAATGCAATTACAAAGGCAGGGCACAAAGCAAGTAAAAGGATCAAAATGCTAATTCACAGGTCAGAATCCAAATACAAGGGTAATAAAGCAAGTACAGAGGTCAAATTGCAAATGCATGGGTCACAAAGCAAGAATATTGGTCAAAATGTAAATGACAAGCCACAAAGCAATTGCACAAGTCAGAATGCGTATGCGTGGGGGCAGGAGCAGGGGTGTAGAACAGAATTGATAGAAAATTGCAACTCCCACAATGCACAAGGTGGAGAAATGAAAGCACACAATGTGCCACGATATACCCAGTGACATGGAGGTATTAGATAACCTTGTTGGTTGATAAATATATTTATTGTTAATGAGCTGGAGTCACTGTGCTGAAATGCGACAGGCCTGGTGATGATATCCCCTTTGTAAAATGATGATCAGTAAATAGACGTCCAACCTGGGTGCAGAGCATATCCACTAACACAGCTACACTCACATCTTCACTCTGTGCGTGCTCTACTCACACCTGCAAGCCTATCAACACTTGTATCTTCACTCGGGTCTCCAATTGCAACTATCCCTCCATTTAAATCCTCAATTAAATTGATATCTCTGTGGAAATATTCTGAACCCACAATTCTACTTTTGGGCCCACTTACATGTTCACCCATGGGCCCACTTACATAGCCAGCTTTGTCTTAATGTACAATCCCATGCACAGCTGCACTCATACCTGAACTTGTATCACTATTTATATCCCTAGCCTTGTCTCAAATTACATCTCCACTCATGTCTTTGCTTACCACTTTAAACTAATGTCGAACTTGGACATTGGCTCAATCTTAAATAAGGTACAAGGCACCATATGGAAAACGGTCCTTGGGCTTCCAATCTCACTGCCAAATTCCATTCTCATGCATAAGCTTCGTCTCGCCTCCTTAGCTTCCACATTTTATTGGTGGATGTTAATGAACTATGGTAAAATGTTACACACCCCCCCACCCACCCCCGCCAACTCAATTTATGAATAACTTGATGTACTACTCTCCAATTCCCAGCCTTTGTCAATTGCCCACTTTGACAGTCAAAGGAAGTCCTTACTAGGTCTAATTGCAATGGAACCAAATGACCTCTTGGTCCGGCCAGCTTTGGTTAAAAAAAAAGGCATTTTCAAAACGATTGGTGCAAAACAGCTGACTGTATCGCGGGTTACAAATCATATACAGAATATGCCCAATTTAGGCATAGACAGCATCCCAGTTTGCCATACCTGATATGCTTTCCCTGCAACAAGGCCAGAAATCTCTTTTTGAGATTTAGACTGGATCTGTAGCCTACCAATGCTCGCACTAAAAATTTGAGATCCAACAAGTCCATATCCTCTGATGGATCTTGTCGTTTTTGTGCAATGCATGATGTACCAGAAACATTGAAACATCTAGTTATATTTTGCAACTGTTCTGAAATCTAAAGAAAGCATATGTTTGGTATATTTCTGTGCGACGAATCGCCCTTTTCACGTAATCAACTGTGGAAACGTTGCATTTGGGGGCAAATAGGTCTTTCATTTTGTCTTTGACGCGTCTCTTATACCTTATTCAGACAAAATTAAATGAATTTGAAGCATGACCAGCTTATCTAATGCTCCTACTCTGTATTCAGGCAAAATTAACTGAATTTAAAGTATGACTAGCTTGTACAATTTTGAGCAGTGAGGTGGCAGATTCAGGCTTCATTCTTATGATGCAGAGAGGCTAAGCAGGCTGATGTGCAATGACTATGTATCTGCGATTTTGACCAATTATCTTCACTTATAACGAACGCACTGCTCGCACTATGCTCAATCCTTTGTACACTTTGTGAATTTGTGCATGTATCTTGTTCTGTTTTCTTATTTGGTGTGTCCATAATTTACTTTGGGTTCTGCCATGGATACATTTTAAAGCTGATTGGTTTAAATCTAAGCCTTTAGGTATTTTTTGAGTGTGAACCTTGTCATTTGACAGTGTTGGTACACTTTTTTGTGCATTTGCAAGTGGTTATATGTTCCGTTTACAGTTATGTTCTTAGCTTTTATAGGTCCCATTGTATTTTATCATGCAGCTTTGTTCCATTGTTTTTTCTTTATACTGTTTTTATGATTAAGTGTATGGTTTTGTATATTTGTAAAGGTGTTTGTTCACCAAATACAAATAAATACATTAAAGAAATGTCGAATTTACAGCAACACACACTTCTCTTAAGCCTACACTCACATCTTCACTCACCCCCAGCACTCATAGCTTTCAATCTATTAAAAACTGAAAGTTATAAATGTGCACATTTCTCATTTTTAGTTTGGGATTTTAGGTGTCGCTTGTGACACCTACAATAGCGCAAACTATTGCATTCAAACACTGATTCATGTGTACATAGGGATAAGGGCTTCAGACAAGGGGCAAACTTGAATGTCATTTGAGGTTGGATACACCGTCTATTAGGTTATGTTATGTTAATCAAGCTTGTAAAGCGCGCGGTCACCCAAGGGTATCATGGCGCTGGGGAGAGAGGATCCTAATGAAGCCACAGAGACCTAGAAGAGAAAAGTTTTAATAGCCCTCCTGAACGCTAAGTAGCTATTAATTTTCTTTCTAGTCATCGGGAGGCCACTCCAGAATACTGCAGCAGCCACAGAGAAGGCACGTCCTCCAACCCTGGTCCTTTTATAACTGGGCACCATTAGGAGGTTAGCTGAGGCAGAACAGAGGGACGGAAGAGGTACATATGACGAGAATTTCTCCTGAAGCTATTCAGCTCCTTGGCCAAGTAAGGCCTGGTGCACAATGCATAGTGACTTAAACATGATGCATTGGTTTACCGGAAGCCAATGCAAGGCTCGAAGTACTGGAGATATGTGGGCTCCATAAGGGGATCCGGTGGCAACTCGAGCAGCCAGGTTTTGAAGCCGTTGAAGCCGATAGATGACTCCCCTGGGTTGACCCAAGTAGAGGGAGTTACAATAAGGCAGCCACTACCGGAGGACGCAGAGGGGCAGGTATCATAGGGAGTACCTTTCTAAGTATCTTGGGGGTCATTACGACCCGGGCGCAAAGGGATTCCGGGCACCGGTAATGACACAGGTGCTGGTAATCCCTTTGCGCCCTATTCCGAGGCCCCTTTGCGGGTCCTCCCTATGGGGGCTCAAATGGGAATGGGGAATAGCATTTCAAATGGGGTCTTACCGGTCCCGCAAAGGGCGGACTGAACGGTAAGTCCCCATACCACCACGTCGGTGGCGGTACCGGTATTGGTGTTAGTCATGGCCCTAATAGCGCCATGACTAGCCCCAACCTCGGAATGAGGGCACTTGAGTTAAAAATGACCTGCTTGATATACGGCTGTTACTTGCTTGTCCATAGACAATGAGGCAGATAGTATAACTCCAAGGTTTTTCACCTTGTCTACAGGGGTGGGCAGGGGACCTAGGGAGGGATGCCAGAATGAAGACACCAAAAGTGAGGAATCAGGAGGGCAACCCACCACCATCACCTCAGTTTTGTCCCAATTCAGTTTGAGCCAATTGTGATCCATCCAATCTCCCACAGGCGCCAGACATCCCCGCAGGCAAGACGACATCTCAGCTTGATCTAGTTCCATCTGGATCTGAGTGTTCTCTGCATACGAGTAATATCCGATGCTATAGGAGCGGATGAGACACACAAGGCCCCAGATGTATATATTGAACAGAATGGGAGACAAAGAGGAGCCTTGTGGGACACCACAGCTGAGGTGACAAGGGACAGAGAGAAAAGGAGGCATAGAGAGGGTCTGGGTACGATCTGCCAGAAAAGAGGTGAACCAGGCGAGCACCTGCCCAGATATACCCAGCTGGGCGAGGCGAGACAGCAGGATGGAGTGGTCGACTGTTTCGCAAGCTGCTGATAGATCTAATAGTATCAGAGCTCCCACTCCTACAGCATTCTTCTTCTCTAAAGGTACTGTGCTAACCTGGTTGTTCGTTTCGTCCAGCCGCGGTGAAAGTGTGTGAAATCTTTCGCCAATCCGAAGTCTTGTCCTTCTCTATTCTTTAAAGTAACTTTTCATCCGACCAAGTTCGTTCTAAACTCTTGGCAAAGGCTTAACCACAAACTACCCTGAACTGTGTGATCCTCTGCAAGGTCTTTGGTCCATTGACTTTAGGTCAGGCCCCTTGATTTGATTTCCTCACTGTAGTTCCTTTTTCTACTTACTTGTTGGTGCTGCTCAATTTTTGTCTAACTTTGTCTTTCCCTCCCTTTTTATTACTGGAGTGCCATATTGCTCACACTTCATTTTGAGTCTAATTTGTCCAGATTCCATTGGGTGCACTGTAGTGTATTAAGATTGTGATTTTTCAACTGCTTGATAATAGTGAAATGTTTTATAACTGATGTGTAAATACATTTATATTCTTTTACTCAGAAACCTTGAGTCAGTGTTTGTTTAAATCATAGTAATTGCTGTCCTTTGTTTAACTATTGATACTGCTCACTTTACTCTTGAGATAAGTGTGGCTGCTCAGCCATCACTACCACTTTACTGTGTAGTGCAGGCTTGTACCAAGGGTGAATGTGTACTGTCACTTGCAGTCCTAATTGTGTGTGGTGTTCCCAAAGGGTACTGCATATAATTCTGCCTAACAAGCCCCAAAGTAGGTTAGTGTAAATGCTGCTCTAAATAGGGCTGCTTCATAGGTGTTGTTTCGTACCTTCTGTAAACTCTCTATTAGGAGTTTTAATTAAGCATAGTTAAGAGGGCACCTAGTGTCTCTTTTTACCCCTTCCAGTTTAGACCAACCTTTCAGAGCATATCTTGTCAATGTGCTGTGTGTGGGGTCCGCCCCACCCGCCAGTTTGGTGTAATATGCCACTACTGCTAGAAGGGAGGATGCCCATGCCTTCTTTTTATTCTGTCTGAAGGCCCATTCCATGAAATCATTGACGTGACTTTCTTGGATATCTTTGATGTTGGAGATTTAAGTTATCTCGCGAAATTATTGAGGTATTACTGTGCAGCTTTGCTATTTTCTGCGCCAGGCCATTCTTTGCCAGGTCCCCATGATCCCTCTGGGCTCACCTGTTGGTGCATGATACCGTGATTTCTTCCTCGCAATGCCCTTTACTTGTAAGCGGTCTTGAGAAGGGTTTTTTCCTGGGGGTCCTTTCCGTTTGGGATGCTGTGCCCGGAATTGTTTTATCCCAAGATTGCCCACACTTCTTCTGATACAGCCGTCAACCTTTCCTCTGCTGGAGGATTTAGTGCCCTGAAAGTATGGAACTGAAAACACGACAGAGCATCAGCAGCCTTATTTTCCTTACCGGCAATATGCTTTGTATCAATAACTATGTTGCATTTTAGGCTAAGTCTTGTTATTTCTCTCAATGCCTTTAGCACCAATGTGCAAGATGTAGAACCTTTGTTTAGCACATGGACCACTGTCAAGTTGTCAGACAATGTGACCAGCTCTGTGTTGTACAGCATGTCCCCTCAAATGCAAAGTGCCATCGAAATGGGAAATATTTCCAGCAAGGTAATGTTTTTGGTACAACCTAGCTCTCGCCAGCTGGGGGGCCAGTGGCCTGCGCACCATTTATTGCCAAAATATATACCAAAACCTTTGCCCTGTGGGGCATCCGTGTACAAGGGCCTCTTGGCAGTGTAATTTACAGGCTTGCGCCATATAACTTTCCTATTGAATTTGTTAAGGAATGTTTCCTATACTGCTAAGTCTTTTTTTATTTCTTTGCCCAGCCGTATGTGGTGATACTGTTTGGTTCCCCCGCTCATTCTCATTTCTAGGCTCCTGTGAAACACCCAGCCTTGTGTCATGATCCTGGTTGCAAAATTGAACTTCCCCGCTAGTGACTGTATTTCTTTAAGGGTTGCTTTGTTTTTGCCTGCAATTTTTTTGATTGCCCCTAATAAGTCATCTACTTTTTCTTTGGGTATACGGTAGTCCAAGTGGGGAGCATACAAATGCTGTTAAGGGAGGACTATTAAATGGTCCTTCTATCCTGGCCAACCCTAGTTCTTTTTCTATTTTTCCCCTAATTATTATAGGTAGTGAAGAGACAGATTTCAAGTTATTAGGGATATGTTGGGGTCCATGTCCATGAAATGGGATTCTAAATCCTTCTTTAAAGCTGTGCCTTAAAAAGGTTGTTGCTGCTACATCAGGGTAGTCTTGTTACATTATCATCAGCTTATCTACCTTAACTGGTGAGGCCCCCATCTTAAAGCTAGTGAGTGTTTTTCCCCTCTGTGATTTTGGGTCCTGGCCTAGCGGCGGGGGTCTAGGTGCAATTGCCACTGCCGTGTTCTGTTCTACATTGGTGTTTGAACCTATTAAAAATGGAGATAGCAGATACCCTATGGCAATACACTATAGTCAAGAACACTGAATGTCAGATATCAAAAATATTACATTTTTGGGCCTAGAAACAGTAGACAAACCAGAAAGAGGAGGTAATAGAGAACTATTGCTGCGTAGAAGAGAAGCAAAATGGATCCGTGTATTGGACACAGATCATGAGATGGCTTACTGGCTATAATGTTTGGAACTTTGTTGTATTATTTGTTCTAAAAAAGAACTTTCTAAACATATTACATAAACTTTGGTTTGAGTATATGGCATTAAGATGGCCTATAGACTATAAGGTTTGGAACTCTGTTGTGCTATACGTTCTAACCTTCTTATTCATATTGCATTGTTTTTGAGTTAATGTACAATCATTCTCACAGTTAAACCTGAAATTCCTATATGTACTACATTGATTCTGGTCTTTTTCTTTTCTTGCTATTTTTTCTTCTGGAATACTAACCCTCTCTATCCACCTTGGGTATTTCACTGAAAGATTTTGAATTCATGAACTGTGCATTTGCTAAAATAACATTTTGGAAACTTCAAAAATGGAAAACTACAAACCATTTAGCACCAAATGGAATGGTCATTGTAATCAAAATATAAAATATTTAAACCAAAAACATATATACCAAAAAAAGTCAGCTAAACAAACTCAAAAAAGCAGTAAATGGCCGCTGTTTGCATTATCCTACAGGTAAGATGTCCAAAATGGCTGCATCACGTTCTGGGAAACGCATGACGTCATCGTGCAACATTGCGCAATGACGTAATGATCGCGGACCATATAAATAAGGAAAACAAGGCAAACAGACCGATGGCAATCGTACCAAGGAGCAAAAAGGAATAACAAGGTAAACTCCTTATGGAAATCAGTTAGGAAGCTTATTTTTTCCTCCCCCATTGACAGTCAGAATAAGGGCATGTAATTTTTGTAAATAAATAGATGTTGCCTCCGACTAATACTAATTAAATTAATAGTGTTTCTCTAGTCATCAAATAATGTTACTGTATCTTACCAATCCAATAAGATGCACTACCTTTTTTAGCAAACAAACATTCATTGGTTATGTTCTGAATGTAAACATTTTTCAGACAAAACTGAACCCCTTATGGAAAATGTATATGACGCATGAAATGGAGATGACTATTAACATTCTGTACTAGGAAGAAACAACTTTATATTAAAAAAGGGTGAGTGAACCCAATATGTCTCACATACTTTTTTAATGTTTAACTGCCATGGGTTTTCCCCCCCAGTGCCAAGGCCTTTTTTGGTGATTTCAGTATTTCACCATGCAAAGCCTTCTAACATGTTCTCCTTCATTAACCCCTTCAGTGCCAAGGACGAGCTATCTCGTCCTTGGCACTGGGGAGGTAATCCCAAGGACGAGGTACCTCGTCCTTGGCACCTAAAGGGAAACTACTGAGAATGCCTAAACTTAGATCCTCTCCCCATCTTTCTTTAATCTACCTATCTTATATATTTTGTTTTTCCTTTCTTTTTATACTTTCTCCTTAGTATCTCTCCTGAAGAACCACAGTCACATACTGTGGGGAAACACGTGTTGAGGGAAATTAAATTTAAATACAAGGAATGAAAGTTGAATCAAGTCAAGCTGCATGAAAGTTAATACAAATGAGAGAGAATTGTAAACTCTGGAATCCAAAACTATGATCTGAAAATTGCATGAACACTAATGCAAATATGAGTGTGAATATGCACAAGAACAAATAAACCTAATGGAAAAACAGTAAATGTGTGATGAAATTATTTATACCATGAGCGCAACCAATATAAGTGCTTTCTTAAAAACAAACATACATTATAATATTGCAGCAGTCGCAATATAAGCACGGAGGGTGCAGATCCATTTTGCCACTTATAAGATATCGCCAAACCAGGAACACAAAGCCGGCAAAGACTGCAATTTCTAAATAAAACTTGGTGTCTGAACCTACTCTTTTCTCCCCAACTGCAAGAGCCTTTTTCATAGTTCCAACAGTAGGGAGAGGTGTTCCCCCTTGCCCCGCCCAAGTTGTGCGGGCTTGTGTACCCCAGGGCCTGTTGCCTGGATCTCTGCGCCCCTGCGGCAGGCTTTTGAAAGGGGTGTCTTGTTTTATGTTGGGGTGAACTGCCCCTCTGGTATGTGCACGAGCTGCGCAGCCTGTACCCCCCCACCCTTTCTATGACCCTTTCACTCATACTCTTTACTATTCTGTGTATTGTAAGATGAGTTCTCTTTTAGGACATAAAACATACATAGCTTGCAATCCTCTTCCTCCCACCCCAGGTGAGGAAATGTTTGCATCTCTTTTCTGGATTCCCTATCATAATTCAGCCAGGATTCCCCCACAAATGTATTCTGGATTTCCAAGATCATGTGTTGGTATGCAACCAACGCTGTGCCTTCCTCTGGGAATTCTTCTAAAATTATTGTAGATAATATTTGAAATGCTGCTTCCCAATTCTGTATAGTTTTGTCTAATCTTGGTCTCCTTGCTCTCTCTTTCTCTTCCTCTTTTCTGTCTTTCCTTACAATGTCAAAGCCCAATTCTTCATACTCCAACAGGGAGAAGATTTCTATAAAATGTTGTTCCCATATTTTCTTCTTAATTTTACTCTCAATATGCCATGCAATAGTCTTCTTCACATTTCTATTCACATTCGTTCCAGCTGTGCACCTGCCAAACTTGGTAGTCTTGAGCCCTGGGGTCTCTTTACTGCTACTGGGCCCAACCCATGCCCTGAGGTGACCTTGGTCATCCTCGCTCTCAGTTTCAGACCCTGTGCCAGAACTTTCCCTCTCACTGCTGGAGCTGCGAGAGTCTTCCTTTTGCCTTTTCTACTTCTTCCCAGCGCCCCCTTCTTTGTGCCATTTTAAAAATTGTTCTAACACTGGCCCCAAGTCATTCTGCACAGTACCTGTTTTTCTTTTCTTTGTCTGCCTGGGTGGACATCTGTTGTGGCTGGCATGCTGCAAACATCTTGGTGCCTTTTTCTCTTCTCCTGCGCATCTTGTTCCGCTTGGTCATCTTTTTCACCGGCCTCTCCATCTGTCGCTTCATCTGCTTCCGATTCCCCGCTGGCCGCTGCTATTTCTGCCATCTTCTTCTTGACCACATCCATACCTTGCGCTGCTTCAGCCTCCTTTGCCCATTCCAAAAGCAACTTCTCTTTTAAGGTGAGGGCGTCAGTCATCCTTGTTCCTGCCCTTGACACTTGCTTGCAGATTTGGCTGTGGACTTATCTATGGAGTGTTAGACCTTTTGCACCCCTGACTTGAGTCATTTACAGATACTTGATCTATTTGCTTGTCATGTCCTATGTGTGGGTAAGAGCACCAGAATGTGCCCCTGTTCTGTGCCAAGGAGTGTTTGTTGCTGCTCCCTGTTTCCTTTTGTTAGCAAATGTCTCTCATGCCCAGCCGGGGCTGATGGGCTGGTCTGCTCGTTGTCTTGCGTAGTGCTGACAGGCTGTGGGAAATGCCAGCCTTCTCTGCTGTAGCCGTGTGTTACTGCCTCTGTGAGACAGAAGTTACTCCTCCTGCCGTGCCTGTGTGCCTCCCTGTTATATATAGTCTTGTACTTTGTCACTGGCCTGGAGTGATTGCCAATAGAATGTGATGTATGATGCAGCCAGGAGAATGTTGAGTGCATCAGTGTATGAATGTTCTGAGTTAGTCAGTTGGGGGCCTGAGCTGGAGTGAGTGGATGGCCGGTGGGTCTTCTCCTTCATGTGTACTGTACTACCTATCCCTGTCCTTGTCCTGTCATCCAGACTACTGTAAATACCTGAGAGTAACTGGAACTGTACATATTGTACCAATAAAGCATACCTGGAACAACAGCAGTCTCCACAGCTGGTCTGTGTGTCCCTTGTGACTAATAAGAGACTTTATTACACTCCCCTAGTGTTTTTTCCTGCTGTGTTTGCTTGGGACGTGTGTATGCTCTGTGTCGTCTCGCTTCCAATGTGCACCTGTGTTATTAGCGCTGTTTCCCCATCATACGGCACACGCGGTATTCCCTTTCCCCCCTTTCAAGGGTTGAAATTCCTCAAACCTTGCTATGTGTAATCCGGCTGCGGGGGAGGGATTAGGCTTTCTTTCCCTCTGTGGTTCCGCTATTGGGTAAATTGTTAATATTCGCCCCCTGTAAATAATTCATGCACTGACCTGTGTCAACAACTTGTTGTTTGCTCTGTGTCGTCCTGCTTCCAACGGAGCGTGCCGCATTGAAGCTGGAGGGGTTGGATGGTGTCAGCCCTTTCGCAGCTCCTGACTCCGACGATCAATGTCGATTGCTCGCAGTGAGCAAAACCGACCCTGGCTGTCCTGCTTCTTGTTAGCCGGGCGCGGTATGCTAGGATTTAAACGTTGTCCGCTCTGCAGGCCGCAGGCGTGCCTGACAGGCTCGTCGATTTCTTTCTCCGGCTGTGACCGGAAGGCAGCCTTGAGTTTCTATTGCTTGGAGTCAGCGTTGTCCTGCAGCCTCCTAGGCTCCTATTTTCTGCAGCGGTCCAGCAACGTCAAAACTGAATTATTTTCTTCTCTTGCTAAGAAGTCTGCAGTGCGCACTGCTCCTGCAGTGCTGGACGAGGGGAATGATGAGCGGGGGATACCTTGCCCTCCTCAGATATAGGCCAAAATTGGGCTGAGGAGAGGTAGCCCCCTTTCAGACATCAAAGGCCCATTGTCCCCACGTCCGTCTGGATGGAAGGCGTCCGTTGATGTGGGTGTCAGGGGCAGGGGCTTACTGTTCGACAGGCGGTTGTCATCTGCCCCTGTCACCTTCTCGCCAGTTGGGGTGCCCAGAAGTCTGGGTTCATTTTGTTACTGGGGCGTGGTGGCCCGCCCTGCCCACCTGCATGCTAATGGGAAAGCACCCAGTGGGTGCTGCCCATGTCTGTTTCCACTAAAATCCCACCTCCCATCTTATGCCCCTGGGCCTTCCACCTCCTGGGGCCCATGTAAAATAGAGGAGCAGCTCGCTTGCCATGTACCTGCTCCTGGCATCGTACCAAGGTAAGGAAGGACGTCTTTACTCCTGTCCTCTCACAAAGGTGAGAGGAAAGAAACTGCCTTTGTGTGTTTTCGCTGAGGCTGCGAGGAGGAACGTTTGCGAGTCATGCCTGCGGTTTTTACACACTTACTGTACAGTACTTTTACATAGTTGCACAGAGTGGTGCTGTGACTGCCTGCAAATACAGCAGTGGCTGGCAGCACAGTGAATGCTTGAGAAAGTAATGAGCTGGGGGCCCAGCACGAGATAATATGTCATGCTCCCCTCGAGTCTCTCGTATTTTGCGTGACATCTCTTGCTGCCCTCGGAAGATTACATCAGAACTATTGTCTGTTTTCCATGTGGCACACTTGGCAGCTATTTGCTTGCTTCCTCTGCCCCTGTCAATACATTCCGCCATTCAGGCCTGAACTTTCGCCCAGGGACGTCCTTTCACAAAAATACCAGGGGTGACGGAAGTGACATCAAATGACCTGTGATCTCTGATGATATCACAGGAAGTGATTTCATTTGACCCCACCCCCAATTGACATTACGAAAGTTATGACACACAACTTTTCACCCCTTGACAAAACAGGCAGTGGCATTACATTGCATTGTTGCTCAGTACACTAAGAAAATTATGGTTACAATATCACTGCAATATAAATTTCATACAAGAATGGACCATCATATGTAGCATTAATATGAGTGTGTATAGTCCTATATTACCAAATTACTGTGAATGCAAGCAGACGTCCAACACAACAACCTGGACTATTGTACATCACTCGGGCTAAACTGTAAACAGACCGAGCATCTCGAAGAGGCCCAAACCCCAAAGCGCAGATATCCAGTACCTGCCAAGTATGTGGCCACAGGCATGACACATTCACACAACAGCATTTAGTTATGGTTGGTACTTTTATTAGACTAATAAAAAGCTGGTCTTACTTGGACTAGTAAATGCAGCCATTGCTTTAGTTGGGATTGCCAGCTCTAACACAATTCATACAGGTTTATTATTTCTACCAGTGGTAATTACTCCCACAAACGTTCATAGTGAGCAGTAGTCTGGTGCAGTGGCTATTACTGGCAGATGGTGATTTCCCCTTCTACAATGGGAATTTCATTAAAGTAGCCATCATTGACAGTTACCAGCAGCGCTATGCATTCACTCATTCTGTAGTATGGCTCTACAGGATTTGCATAGGTGCGTTTTTTTTTTCTTCGAGAATTGCATTACTACCACGATTCCATGCTGTACTTTGACACATCAGGGTGGTTCATTCTCTGGGAAACAGCGGTAGACTGATCTCTAGGCAAGGTCCACACCTATGTATTTTTCAGCTCATCGAGAACACAGATTTGTCAAAATTCAAATATAACAACCACAAATCGTCCTGTGGGAAACTTTCTCAAATATTACCATCAGCTTCAAAGAAAAAGGAAGATGCCAGACAATCGAACCTGCTTCAACAATGAATCTGAGTGGTAAGGCAGGTTAATTTCTGCTAAACATCAAGAAAAGACACGCAGCATGCGATGCGAGATATTTTAGTCGTTAGCGCACGAACACAAAGACGTGTTCCATTGAGTTTTCGAGTCGTTCCAAGAAGTGCTGCACCATGGTCAGCCACTGGCCTCTTATTTCCTTTGTCAGTAGGGGCACGCTGCACGCCTAAGTAACACGTGACTCGGCTTGCATGTTGTTGTTTGTATGCTAGTAAATGACTAAGCCGGCACAAGCCCCCACCCCAGACCTGCTGTGGCCGCGGGCCCCACCGCTCCGTGCGGGCTGTGGGGGCCCCGCGACGCTGGTGCTAGGATTCTCCGTTTAAAAAAAAAACAACTTTAAAAAAAATGTAATATCTTTTTTTTATTTTTTCTTTTTTTATTTGGCGGTCGCAAGCAAGACCGCAGGTGCAGGGTGATCCCCGAATGGCATCCCTGCTTTCGCCTCTTTCTTTAGCAGTGTCACAAACAAACAATTACAATACCTAATCCCCTGCACTATCGTGAGTGGGGGTTTAGATTCTATTAAAGACAAGGAGGCGAGTATTGTGCTTTCAATCTTTACTACTGACAAAATAGCAGCAAAGAAAAAACATTGTAACAGTAACTTTTTTCTTTTTTAAAACAGAAAACACATGAACCATAGGCATACAGTGCAGGAACCCAGTCCAAGATGGGGCTCAGAACCAGCCCATTAACCAATCAGGATGAACCCACCCCCATGAATGTCCTTTACTCTAAATACAACTCCTCTTCTGAAGCTGCAAATGACGCCCTAAAAAGCAAAACATAAAAGGTCAACAGTCCAATTAAAGAACAGTCCAGCCAACTCCTCAAGGCGCAGACTCCGGAGACCTTCCGCTGATCCAGTTTTCCCAAGGTGATCAACCCGAAGCTGAAAAAAAGAGACAAATGTTAGCACTGGGTGGGTGGGCGGGATAATACTCGCCTCCTTGTCTTTGATAGAATCTAAACCCCCACTCATGATAGTGCTGGGGAGTAGGTATTCTATGGCACGACAAGGAGGCTCATACTATGCAAGTTTAAAGCCCTTGCATCACATTGAAAACCACATGATCAATCCGTTTATGATAAAACGTCTTAAAAGTAGATTCCCTGGACCAATCAGCTGCTTTTAGGATCTGCTCCAAACCTCCCCCAAGGAAAACCGCTTTTGATGCCAAGGCACCCCTAACTGAATGAGCTCCAAAGGAAGAAATGTCAATACCAGCTTCTTCCACAACCCATTTAACCATCTGGCAAGAGTAGCCAAGGACACTGCCTTATAAGGCTTACGGTATGAAATAAGCAGCTGAGAGGTACCTGGGGAACGAAGATCCACTGTTTTAGCTTCAAAACATTTCAAACACTGAACCACACATAATTTATTATTTTCAGGAAACACCGCATAAGAAACAGAAGAAATCATACATTTAGTTCTCTTAGTGACAAAGAAGGTCACTCCCTGAGGAGAGAAGATCTTGTTGTCCACATCAAGAGCTCTAATGTCAGACACTCTTAATAGAGACAAGACATAGCAGCATTGCTAACTTTGAAAAAAGTTGTTGAAGGGATAATTCCTGATTATGAGGCCAGGCAATAAATACATTCAAAACCTTATTAACATCCCACAGAACTGAATATCTGGCTTTAGGAGGAACCTTAACTCTAATTGACTTCAGAGGCTTCCTGACCAAGAAATGTTTCCCAACCGGTTCCCCTTTAACCAGAACATGGCCAGCTGATATCGCTGATCTGAACCCGTTAATTGTTCCATAGGCCTTGCCTTCTTTAAACAATTC
This sequence comes from Ambystoma mexicanum, assembly GCF_040938575.1. Lineage (NCBI taxonomy): Eukaryota > Metazoa > Chordata > Amphibia > Caudata > Ambystomatidae > Ambystoma > Ambystoma mexicanum. The sequence goes on from NC_090931.1 coordinate 233,377,244, forward strand.
CACTAAACAGTTTACTATGTCTACTGGAGTAGCAAAAATGGGATTGAGGTGCCTAACCATACACCAGCTAACCCAGCGGCCCCATGCCGATGAATACCCTGTCTTGGTGGAGGCTGCTCAGAAATCCTTGATGAAGCTAGTAGAGTCCTTCGAAAGGCCTCTGAAGCACCAGGAAGAGCTGAAATCTTCCAAACCATAAGGGAAAGATGTCCTTGAAGGACCAGGCTGTGAGGGAGACCCGTCGGGTCTGTTAGGAGCTGGGGATGAAAAGTAAGAAGGCGAGGAAAATCCACGGCCAACTCTAGGAGAGCGGGAAACTATACCTGAGAAGGCCAGAACGGGGTCACTATTATCAAGGTAGTACACTGCCTGCGGAGCTGTACCAGAGCCCTAGCTATCATGGAGAATGGAGGAAAAGCATAGGGGAGTGGGGGCCTGGCTAAGCAGCCATGGAATAGACTGCAATACCTGAGAGCTCTGCGATCCGACAAATTGATCCGGAGTAATGCGTGCATTTCAATGGAGGATTCCAACACCAAAATACATGGAAACGTGTGTGAGCACGCCAGGCGCAGAGTGAGCAGGTCCATGGAAGGCAAGAGACAAAGTAGCAAGAGTTGTGCGACTTTGTATCCCGGACCGGTACAGGTCAACTGAAAACCAAAATGGCGGCGGGTCAGAACAAAGGAATCCTCAGCGGCACCAGATAGGAGTGGCGAGTGGGTTGCTGGCTTGCAGCCACCGCTTGAGTTGAGAACGGCTGCCTGCCCAGAGGCGGCTGGAGGGCAGCTGGCAGCCGAGCCCTGACGGGAGAAGAAGAGCGTCCAGCACTAACAGTACGAGAAGGCTGGGACCCCCCTCCCCCTGGAGAGTGTCACGGTGAGCAGCGGGGGCTGCGGCAGTTGGATGCAACACGGGGCGCGCAGCACCGGGGACCTTAGAAAGTCAGAGGCCTGGTGACACGCAAAGAAGGAACTCTGCCAAAGCAAACTGCAGCGCAATGGAATGGAGGACCCTTTCCCCACTGTAAGGAGTGGGTGGCGCTGGAGCGTGGGCGGCTGGGAGCCAGTACAAAGGACCACCGCCACAGGGATCCAAACGCCTAGCACGGACAGATCTCAGTAAGGTGGGCAGGCTTGCAGACAGATCCCTGAAGTCCGGGCGTGACGATGAACGCTCCATACCGAGCTGATTGCACATAAAGGGATTGCATGTCAATAACAGGGAGCGAGCAGACCAGAGGATATTAGACACTCTGTGGCCCCGCGGGATGGCGAAACATACAGACGTTCATACGAGTAACGTATGGGAGAGGCGAAGATAAAGGAGAAAGTGGATGGGATAGCAGCTGCCAGTCACAACTCTGTCACACAGACCAAGGAGAGATAACCCCACGCATAGAGCCGTGGGAGAGCGGACAATATCATTAAAACACAACAGAAACTGGCAACCCCCACAAGTAAGCAGCCCCGGGAAGCAGGGCACCCCAAGCAGCAGAACTCACACGGTGCAACACACGGAATGCACAGTATAAGCTGCAAGCACAACACAATACAGTGGAAGCAAGAGACCTGCACAACCTGCACAACTTGAAGCACCCAAACCGTGAAACAAGGGGTACCAGGAGAGCATGCAACACAGCATACGCAGGGGGCTGGCATCACTGTGCAGGTGTGAGGAGGCCAGGGGAATGAGCCCCTGGGAACAATAGGATGGCATGGTGGAGTTTGCAGTGAACAGAGGAGCGGTGAACTAAGTGGCCCCAGGAATAGGAGAACCACACATGGAGGACAGGCAGGCGCGGTGACTTGCTGCACGGCTGCACAGTAAGGCCCTCTTGTACAACATACGCCAATCATACAAGGCACCGGGCTCTCGCCTGAAAGAATCAGACTTACGTTGGGTGCAAGAAGCTAGGCAGAGGGCACCACTGCCGGGGGCCCAAGTGGAGGAAAGCAAGCAAAGTGGTGACATGGCGCGTCATCACGAGAAGTAAGCTGCTAGGGCACAGAAAAGAGCCCACAAAATGGCCCAGAAGGGAATCAAAAGCAAAGTGAAACAGCCGACCAACTCCCCCATCACAGTCCGGGACGAAGGTGCAAGAGGCTGAGAGCTTGCCGAGAGATGACAAACGATACTTGAGGCTATTGAAATCCTTGTGGGGCCTAGCAATGGCCGAGCTCAAAGAAGCGCTCGAAAAGAAGATAGACACGGTGGGGATAGATGTTAAATTATTATGGCAAGTCATGAGGGTGCTGGCAGACAGAACTAGCAGCTTGGAAAGCACTGCGAAGAGGAATGAGGAACTAAGCACCACTCACGCAAAAGAGATCCATGTACTGAAACAGCAAGTGGCTAATTTGGAAAACCGAGCAGAAGAAGCTGAAGGGCAAGCTAGACGAAGCAACATACACCTGGTGGGCCTGCCGGAAGGGGAAGAAGGCACGGACCCCACAGACTATGTCGATAATATGCTACTCCAGGCAGTAGGAGCTGGCAAACTCTCCCAAGGATTTGCAGTGGAGCGGGTGCATCAGGCCCAAACTAGAAGACCACAGCCAGGAGCGCCACCCAGAGCTATAATTGCAAAAATCTTGACCTAAAGAGATCGAGTAAAGATCTTGGAATTCTTCCGGAAAGGTGGTACTATAACTCAAGCGTCAGCAGCGATCACGGCTTACCCAGATTATACTATGCTGGTGCAGAGGCAACAATATAGCTATGTGGTTGTCAAGAGAAGATTATGCACGCCAGGGATACATGCTGCTCTACCCAGCGAAACTAAAAGTTCTGTATAAGAGCAAAGCCCACTTCTTCGAGACTCCGGAAGAAGCAACATGCTGGCTGGACACGCACGGATGCCCAGAGTCGGAGGGAGACCGGGATTGAGTTGGAGAGGCTAAGTGATCCGACGACATGGGGGCTAAAGGGGGGGAGCGACATTGCATAGAGTAAAGGGACATGGATAGCTGGAGCTGAATGGTAGCGGGGCAGAGGCCACTTGCCATATATATGTGTGCTAATGAACACTGCGGACTGGAATATAGATATAATCAATCTGAATATATGAAGCACGGCGCTGCGCCTTACAGATATATCGGAGCTACAGGATATATGTGCTTTTATCCCCTTTAGTGGAAATAGTAGGTGTGCCGATAGGGCAGCATCTCCCCACTGAGACCCAAGTACAGGCAGCACCAAGAAAGGGGCTAGATGTGGGGGATCCTGAGATCCAGGGATGGAGCTGGGCAACAGTATGGGGGAGCTGGAGAGGGGGTGTGGAGTGGAGAGTTGGGGACTGGAGGGGTGTGGGGAAGGACGGGAGTTGGGGTAAGAGGAGTTGGGAAAAGTTGGGGATGTTGGGGAAGTTGAGGAACGAGCCTACATGTAATGAGGAAGGGATTGTGCTTGCGGAGTGAAGAGCGGGAATCTAATATGTTATAGGAGACCTTACAATAGTTACTTGGAATGTTAGGGGGCTCAATAGCTATTTAAAAAGGAATAAGGTTATGATGGATCTGCGCAGGCAGAAAATTGACATAGCCTTGTTACAAGAGACTCACTTAACGCAAGAAAAGCTGGAAGTGATCCAAAAGAAGTGGAAAGGGAAAGTAGTGGGTGCAGCCTATTCAGCCTAATGTAGAGGGGTAATTACTTGGGTGGCACTGCATGTCCCGTTCCAGCTACTGCAATCTACAGTGGAGCCAGATGGGAGGATGGTCATAATAAAGGAGATGGTGGAAAATAAGGAAATATGTGTCATAAACACATATGCCCCAAATCAGGACATGGCGGCCTACTTTAGAACCCTATATAATAAACACAGGGTGACCTTAGGGGGTGCAGTGATTTGGGGAGGAGACTTTAATTGTGTACTAAACCCAAAAATAGATAGATCGGATACCAAAATAGACAGACCCGCCCCAGCTGCCAGAGCATTGCAGTCATTGTTAGCGGACTTTGGGTTAGACGATGCATGGAGGTCACACCACCCGCAGGATAGACAATATTCGCATTATTCAGCCCCCCAGAACCTAAATACTAGACTGGACTATGTGTTTGTTACACATGGACTAAATACAGAAATAGCGCAGGTAGAATATAAGGCGAGGGTCCTGTCCGACCACTCGCCGTTGATACTAGTATGGCAATACCGACCCCCGAGAGCAAAGATACCGACATGGCACCTACGAGCAGAGACGTTGAAAGAAAATATCTTCAGGGAGGACATGAGAGAGGAAATAATAAGTTATTTTGAGATCAACACTGGTAGTGTTGAGACAGCGGGTACGCTCTGGGAAGCCTTTAAAGTGATAATGATGGGGATGGCCATAGCTAAGTCAAAGGACTACAAGGAGGGATCTTGGTCGAACTAAAGGAAGCGGAAAGCGGAGCTAAAAGTAATGTTGAAAAGGGGAGGTAATACCAAAGAGGATAATGAAGAAGTACTTAGGCTGCAACAGAAATGTGCGGGATACTGGGAAAGGTTATGCAACCTGAATTATAAAAAGTACATATAGAGACAGCATGCAGGGGTGGACAAACCAGGGAGAGTTCTGGGATGGTTATATAGAGCGAGACTCCCAGATCTACAATTATAACGATAGTGAAGGAAGATGGGCACATAGTAGACACCCAAGAGGGAGTTAATCAGGAATTTGCAGATTATTACCGGCTCCTGTATGGAGACAATGAGGGAAGCGATAGCAAGGAAATAGGAGAAACACTGGAGGACATTGGATTGCCACAGGTTAGCGCGGAAGATAGAGAGGAGCTGGAAGCACAGATTTCCCTAGAGGAATTGGAGGAGGTAGTGAGGCAGCTACCCACTAGCAAGACCCGGGGACCGATGCAATCCCTAGCGAATTCTATAAAACATATAAAAACGAGGTGCTTTCCCCGCTCTTAGATATTAATACACCAGATCAGACCGGCTACGTCCCCAATAGGAACATATCCAACAACTTCAGAGGACTCCACCGAGTCATAGAACATGCAGATGAAGACGTGGTCGAGATAGTGTCGCTAGATGCAATAAAGGCCTTTGACTCGGTCAAATGGCCATGGCTGATTCCGACCCTAACCAATTATGGCATAGGACCGGGGCATCTCAGTTGGGCTAAGCTATTATACAGCACGCCGCTGGCCAGGGTTAAGGCAGAAGTGATAATATCGGAGAGATGGCAACTCAGTTGAGGCACTAGGCAGGGATGCCCATGGTCCCCCATGCTGTATATTTTGGCCTTAGAGCCTCTGGCAATATACCTGAGGCAGCAGTATGAGGTGATAGGTATCACCATAAAGGGGGAACCGCACTTAATTTCCTTGTATGCTGATGATATGTTGTTGTATCTATGCTACCCTGAAGAGAACCTCCAGTATGTGCTAGAAGTGATGGAGCGATTTGCAAAGCTTTCAGGCATAGCTGTGAACCCCAAAAAGTCTTGTGTATTTCCATTGGGCAGGTATAGAGGGATCCCGTTAAAGCAGCTACCGATCCTGCAGATTCCATGGGAGGTTAACACGTTCCGATATCTTGGGGTGGACATATATCACACGGTGGAAGCAAAGCATCTACACAACACAGAGAAAGCCAATAAAAATATTGAAAACAGTATGAAGTTCTGGGTGAAGCTCCCCTTGGCGATGATGGGACGGGGGGCAATGCTTAAAATGGTGGTACTGCCAAGACTGTTGCACTATTTTGCGAACATCCCATACTTGATACCTAGACAACTCTTTGCCAGGTTGGACATCATATGCAGGGAATTCCTCTGGCATGGGACAAGGAACAGAGTGGCCCAATAGGAGCTACAGAATTCATACGAGAAAGGGGGCATTAAAATACTGAATTAAGAAATGTATTACATAGCATGTCAACTACAACATGTAGCTAAATGGCTCTCTGAGGAGCCGACCTTGGAATCCAGGCTGTTCCGATTGGACTGTGCCCCATTCTTCTTAAAAGAAATGATGTGGCTTCTGAAGTCGGATATGGAGGGATACCCAAGGATGATGATACTTCGGTTGGAGATATGACGGAGAGCCTGTCAGTTAATGGAGAATCCTTCCCCGTGTTCCCCGCAGGTTCCATTAGTCGCTGTGGCGGGTAAAGAAAAGCAACTAAGACTAATGATTAGGCAGCACTGGGAAACAGTGGGGATAGCAACAATGGGCGACATGTGGCAAGAGGGGAGTATACGGGATTTTGAGGGGCTGGTAGAGGAAACGGGGTTACACGTGGGGCAGTATATCGCATACCATAGGGTGGTGCGGCGAATTAAAGAGACCTGGTCCGAAAAGGTACTAGCAGATGAACCGGACATTATCATAGACACAATATATGACATAGCAGAGGGGGGACACAAAATATCCAGAATATATGAGATGATGATGACCAAAGTGGGGAAGGAAGTGATACAACTCAGACAGGACTGGGAAGGGGAAGTGGGTGCCCCAATGAGTGATGAGATGTGGGAGCGTGTCCAAGGATATCACAAAAAGTGTCAAGAAATGCTAGATTACAACAGATACAACTATATATAACACACAGGGCGTATATGACACCTCAAAGAATAGCTAAATTCAAAAATGCAGGACAACAATCATGCCCCAAATGTGACGAAGGAAACGCCGGAATGGTACACATGTTCTGGTCATGCCCAACAATAGAGAGTTTTTGGGGAGAAATAGCACATAGGATGGAAGAAAAAGGGATCAAAATGGAGGTGGATACAACATGGGCTTGTCTGATAGGAGGATTTTCTAGACCACGTAAACTCAAGCATGTGAGCAAATTGAAAGATCTGGCGTATGTTCTAGCAAAGAGAAGAATCGCTATGGGGTGGAATGCATGTCATAGACCAAGAATGGAAATATGGTGGAAAGATCTACAGAAATGGGCGCGGCAGAAACCACAGTATGGCAGGAAGCATGTAATGGTGGGGGAGAGGAAGAGGCTGGAACCTTGATAGCTTGGAGGCAACTAATAGCTGAATCATTTGGGCCCATGTATGATGGGGCAAGTCACTGGGATTCAACAGGAACTGTTGAAGGGGAATCCCTACTGCAAGACGGAGCAACGGAACATGAGGGAGAGTAGGCTCGGGAGGGGGGTGGGAATGGGTGAAACAGTGGACCTGGACGAAGTAATGTACATTCAATATTGTCATATGCACTGTAAGTTTGGTTTGTATTGTTTGTTGAAACAGAAATTAATAAAATTGTTTTACATTTTTATTTAAAAAAAGCATAGGGGAGAGGACCTGACCAGTCCTGGAGGAATGCATCGGTCACCAGATCCAGGGGGTCCGGTCTCCAACTGTAAAACCGAGGAACCTGGCAGTTGAGGTGGGAGGCAAAGAGGTCTATCTGAATGGGACACCAAAGAGACTGAATCAATGCAAATATACTCCTGTCCAGCATCCAATCGCTGCTGTCCTGAAGGTAACGGGAATTCCAGTCTGCCACTGAATTGCTTACTGCCGGAAGATACTCTGCTTGAAGCAGGATGTTTCTGTCCAGGCAATAATGCCAGAACTCCCTTGCCAAGTCCGCTAGGGCCTTCGAGCGGGTCCCCCGAAGGTGATTGATATATCGAACTGCTGAAACATTGTCCATCCGAAGGAGGACGCAGCAATTCCCTTGATCTTTGAGAAGGCTCTTGACCGTGAAGGAACCTGCGAGCAACTCTAGGCAATTTATGTGAAGCAATTTCTCTTGATCTGAACATTTCCCCCCAGTGGAAATCTGACCTATCCTGGCCCCCAACCGGCTCTGCTGGCATCTGACTCGAGTACCACGTCCAGAGAGGGCCCAAAGATCGCTCTGCCATTCCAGGCATTCATATGCTTGAGCCACCAAAGAAGCTCCAACCGGGCTTCTTGATCCAGCTTCACCTTTGACCATAAGACAGACTCTTGCGCAAATGTCTTCCCTTGAGTCATTGAAGAGCTCTGTAATGAAGAGGCGCCGGAAATATAGCTTGAATGGAGGCGGACAACATTCCCACCACCCTTGCTAACTGCTGGAGGGACACAATACCCTGTCTTAGGATGAGGCAAATTTATTTTTGAATTTTCAAGAGCCTGGAGTCTGGGAGAAGGAGGATGCACTACCTTGAATCTATATTGAAGCCCAGAAATTGGATACATTGAGTAGGACAAAATATGGACTTTTTGGCATTTAGAACAAACCCTAGATCCTGCAAAAGAGGGATCATCAGATTCAATTGACCTTGCAGAATCCGGAGATCCTGGGCTAGGAGAAGAATGTTGTCTAGATAAATTATACTCCTGATCCCCTTTGACCTGAGGAAGGCCATCACTGGCTTCATTAGTTTAGTGAAACACCATGGGGCTGATGATAGGCCGAACGGGAGAGAGGCAAACTGCCAAAGGCGACCCCCCAAAGGAACTGAAGAAACTACTGATGAGGGGGAAAACAGGAACTACCAGATAAGCGTCTTTGAGATCTAACTTGACCATCCAATCCCCTGGGAGCAGGGTATCCCTCAGAAGATGAATGTCCTCCATTTTGAAATAATGGTAGACTACAAATGAGTTGAGGGCTCTTAGATTTATCACAGGGCGAAAACCCTCTTCGGGCTTCGGAACCAGAAAAATCATGCTGAGAAATTGAGAAGCCTTGAATGTGGCCGGGACTACTGCACCGTTGAAAATAAGCTCTTGAATCTCCGCATCCACCAGCTTCTGCTTCTCTTGATCAAACACAAGAGGTGGAGGCGCCGAGAGTTGACATGGAGGGGAGTAGAATTTTATCTGAAATCCCCAAACTATCTGTAACACCCATGGGTCCGAGGTGAGACCTTCCCAATGATGAAGAAATTGTACCAACCTGCCCCCCAAACCTTTGTGGGAAGAAACATTTACGAGACGAGACAATGCCTGGAACGGATCTCGCCATTCCGACCTCTCCATTGAGTTCCTCTCTGGGGATAGGTCGTCTGCGATCCTCGAGCAGAGGAGGAATGATGGGCCCCTCTAGAGGCATATGGTTGTGGTCGGGTAGAGCCCATGAAAGAGGAACGGCCAGAAGAGCGGGCTCTTTCTCGTCCGGCCTTATCAAAAATTCTAGGTGCAAAAACTTTTCTAATGTTTGTCTGGGCCTAATGTAGTAAAGGTATGGACATAAGCTGAGAGGTCCTTAATAAACATATCCCCAAAAAGATTACCTTGTGCTTTGGGACCATCCTCTCCCTCCGCCATATACTGTAGCTTGGGATCTATGCGCCTAAGGAGAGCTTTGCGCCTCTCCTTGGAAATACTGGAATTAGCATTGCTGAGCAGGCAAATGGAACACTGCACCCAGCCCCTGAGTGCTTCGACATCTATTTGTGATTGATTAATAGGAGCCTCTTATGCCAATTCGAAAATTTGGGTCAAGGGCCCTAACATATTCAACAACCTGTCCTGACAACTCTAAGTGCCCCATTAACCCCTTTCTTGGGGTCTTTACCCCTTTGGGACAAAAAAGCAAACATGGACTGATCAGTTACAGGAGTCATTGCCACCTTGTCAGGAATAACAGGACGGGGGCATTCTGAACGTAATTTATTCCTGTCTTTGCTAGGAAGAGCCTGTGATGCTGGAAATGCATTGGAGGAACAGGGCCTCCCTGTCCTTGTCCTGTAGTCCTTTTTCATATGTGTTCTGTATTGTTTTCTGCCCAGGAGTCCATTTGGGACTCCTGGCGGTGCAGCTCTTCCTGTTTTTAGTTTGGTGTACAGACCCATGGGATACCCTTATGGCACCCATGGGTAGAGGTACAACCCTGTACCCCTAGTGCATGTTTTTGGGCACGTGTGGGTGGCCCACAGAGCAGGGTATGGGCTGGTGGCAGCTCCATGCTGAATTGACAGGCGCTCTGAGTATCCTCCATTTTGGGATACCCAGGCCCTGCCATTGGAATCAGTTGATTCCTGATGGAAAACAAGATGGCTCCTGTGGTCTCTTGCTTTCTATTGCCTGTTACCTTGTTTCCCAAAGACCTGGGCGGCCCTGACTCTGTCCCTTCCCCCTGACTGGCTGTTAGGTGGAAGTTCCATATATGGTGTTGCTGTGAAGTCCAGGCCAGACTGGCTGAAGCCTTCCCAGTGACTGTATGTTGTGGGTACACCCTGTGGATGGGACCTGGGTGAATGGAGTGTGTGACCAATATGCACTTCTTGTTGTGGCTGTCTGGTTTCTGGTATGAGAGACAAAGACTGAGACAGCCCTGCCCGAAACTGGCCTGAATGCAGTGTTGAATGGCTAGGTACTTGTCCCGATCCACATTCCTTGTTGTGAGTGTCTGAGAGGGAGGAGGATGGCCTGAATGCACTGTGTGCCTGATTGGCTGACTGACTGCATGAATGCCCTTCTGTATGATTGGCTGATGAGCGTGACCCAGCAGTGTGGGTGAGAGACAGAATAGTATATCTGGGGACCTCTCACCACTGGAAATTGTTCAGAAGCTGTGTCTACACTTGAAGAGTAACTGGAACTGCTGATCCTCGACGCCTAGCTGGACGAAGAAGACTTGCTGTTGCATTTGCTTCGACCTGATCTGAAAGCTGCCGAATTCGTCGAAGACTGATCCGAGAGAGGACCTGGTAAGGCACCCTCTTCCCGTGCTCCGAGGGACCATCAGGCACCGCTGACCTTCGCCGAAGCTCCCTGTGAGTCAGACCCTCGAAAGGCTGCCGACCGGAGACGGGACCGCCGAGGAGATCGAAGTGAAGCACCCGGACTTCGCCACCGTCGAAGTCCATTGCCGTCGAGCAGGATTCGCAGGTTTGTGCAACCGATGGAGGCCCGTCAAAGTTGTGTTTCCCCAGAAGAGGGGACCGCTTGACGTTGTTCCGCCGACGACCGGAGCCGCCCGCTCCTTTGCCTAAGAACATTTGAATCGAAGGACTCCCTTGTCCGCAACATCGACTGCTTTGTCCTGCCGGAGAAAGTCAAGGGCGCCGACGCGCCGGGAGAATCCGCCGGTGGGTTTCCCGCCACCTGAAGGCCACAAAGACTTCGACGACTCGACGCCCTTGCTGGGCCACAGTTCTTCAGAAACTCTTTGCAGTCCTGAACAATCAACCGCCGAGGTGCCCCACACACCTCGTCCTCGCAGGACGTCACCGACGAGCACCGCCTGGATCGACGCCATGGTCTTGGCACCCTCGAACTTCTCATCGACACTGTCGACGCCAAGTTCACTTTCTTCGACGCCTCTCGACGATCCGTGACTCCTGCTTGAAAGGGGGTCACTCAAGAAGGATCCCTCGACGCTTCTTCGAAGAACTCTGCTCCACCAGGTGCATTGGGGGGTTAAAAACATTATAGGAGGAAATAAGACTATTGAGCAATATATGGACTGGGCTTGTACTATATCTTTATTTTACAGGTTGCCCAGGTGGGGGGGGGATCGCCACACAGAACTGTGTTTAGGTAACTGACTCAGTATTCTGCCTATTGTTTCAACCATCTTGCTTTCCCTCCTCTCTCTATTGCTGGTTTCCCTTTTATGGATCTGTGTGACATTTTAACAGTATAGTTGATGCACTTTAAAGAGGTCTGATAATATTGGTGGTACCACTTTAGAATTGTATATATTTGCCATTGTTGACTTCTGAGTACAAAGTGATTTATTGTGATAGTGTACATACCTTTGAATATTAATTATATAAAGACTGTGATTTCAGTAATACAGTCTGTGGACATTCCTTTGTGGGGGCTTGGGGACTACACTGTACTTAAGAACCAGCCTGCATCACCTCCTGAGAAGCTAGGCCTTGATTGCTTGTCCATTGCTACCGTAATAGAGAATCTTGGCTGCGGTTTTCTGTGCCTCTCCTCTACCATATAGAAAGCAGAAGAACAGACACCCCTCTCCAGTCTTTACACTGGTGGCAGCGGTGGGATGCTTATGGTTTTAAGTATCAGTGTATAAATATCCCCACTTTATTGAATTAAAGTTTGGTTGTGTACAAAATAACTGCATTACAAGCAATGGAGTCTATTGCAAATGGTAAATTACTTTCTTTTGGAAGAATTATTCTTTTTATTTTTAAAAGTTCAATCTTCAGGGCTTCCCCCTGAAGAGCAGTGCTGGGGTTTGGAACAGAGGCAGGAGGAATGGTGGCATTCCCAGAAACAGATTCAGCAGAAACCCCAGGGGCAGAGTCCTCATTGGTTGCATTCCCCCCCTCTTCAGGAGTTTCACCATTAGTCTGGTAGTCCACCAGGGCAGCTATTAGCTCAGCCCTAGACTTATCCACAAAGTCTAATTCCCTGGCTTCACCAGCACTCTGGAGAGCCTCTAAGCTCATCCTAGTCAATTTACCATTTGCAATAGACTCCAGTGGGAAGGACAAGGACAAAGAAAAGGGGGCCCCTCGGAAAGCTGAGGAGTCCCAAAAGCAGTTACAGTCAGGTCAACCTAAACCCTCCTCTCCTAAGACCCAAAAATCTAGTGGGGATAAGTCATCTGTGGGTGGGAATAAGAGTAGTGGTCCACCTGCTGCAAAGCAGGGCTCCCAGTGGTTCCATTACCGTACCCCGCACTCCTGGCACTTGTTGGGATTGTGGGGCTCTGGATCACAAGAGGGGTGACTCCAAGTGTAAAGGTAAGGCACTTGGAGTACAGGTTTTTAGCCTGACCTACCCTTACCCCGTGTCTGAGGTGGAGGCCACTGCCCTCCCCTCCTCTACAGGGATCACATTTGGTGCTCCTGTAGAGATTTCCTTAGTGTACCTTGGGGCCTGGGACCAGTACGCAGAAGTACTGGCGACTATCCCACAGAACACCCATAGGTTTTTGAGAAGTGTCCTCTTGAATGGCCAGCCTTCTACTGGCTTGAGAGGCACCGGGGCAAGCCTGACAGTGGTGGAAAGGACCCTGCTCAAGCCAGAGGACTATTTAGGTGCTCCTCTGAGAACCACCAGGTTAGCTGGTGGGCCTCCCAAATTATCGCCTGTAGCCTTAGTCACACTCATAATTGGAGACAAGACAGCAAAGCTTCCTGTCCTGGTTCAGGACAATGTCCCTGCTAACATTCTGTTAGGTAATCATCTAGTAGAGTTAGGGTTGATCTCGGATGGTCTTCCCCTGACTGCTGCTGCAGTCACTAGGTCGCAGGTGACACAGGGTCTGGCTGTGAATCAGGTACCCGAGCCAAAGGCGAGGCCTAAGGCAAGACGAAGGAAGAACAAGAAGGCAACCTCAGTGCCAGGGGCCCCTTCTCTTCCTGCTGTTCCTACAGCACACATTGGGATCCATGCTCTGGACGGACTGGATCCCATAGTAAACCCTGTCTCAACTCCTGTGGGAGAAGAGCCAGAAGACTCTCCTGTGGGAGAGGTTCTTAACCCGGAGGATCATCCCGATCTTCAATGCTTGTTAGCTGAAGAGAGACCCTCCCGGGCAGACTTCAATAAGGGACAGAGAGAGTGCCACTCTCTCGAGGGTCTGAGGAAACAGGCCCTGTCCCGGGCACATGGAGAAGTGCCTAGGACCTTCCGGATTTATTGGGAGGGTGAGCTCCTTGTTAGCAAGCCCACTAAGCCTGAACCGGGTGCCCTCAAGAGGTTGGTGGTACCCCAGGTTTACAGGCCCTTCCTGCTGCAGTTGGCGCATGAGGTGCCCTTGGCTGGTCATCTTGGTACCAAGAAGACTAAGCAGAAGCTCTCTGCCCATTTCTACTGGCCTCGGATTGGAGTAGAAGTGGAGTCCCAGTGCAGGACCTGCCCAACTTGTCAGTTGTCTGGCAAGACTGGAGGCAGTGTCATTGCCCCACTGCAGCCATTGCCAGTGGTTGGCACACCTTTTGAGAGGGTGGGCATCAACATTGTCGGTCCCCTGGACCCTCCCACTTCACGTGGACATCGGTTCATCCTGGTCTTGGTTGATCATGCCACCAGGTACCCTGAGGCTATACCCCTTCGGACTGTAACTGCCAAGGTGGTTGCCATGGCTCTCCTGCGCATTTTCACGCGTGTTGGATTCCCTAAGGAGGTTGTCTCTGACAGAGGATCCAACTTTATGTCTAGTTACATGAAAACCATGTGGAAGGAGTGCGGAGTAACCTACAAGTTCTCCACCTCTTACCATCCCCAGACCAATGGTCTGGTTGAGTGATTTAATAAAACTCTCAAGGGCATGATAGGTGCTTTGGAAGAGCCCCTAAGGAGGAAATGGGATCTCCTCCTGCCATGCCTGCTGTTCGCTTACAGAGAGGTACCTCAAGAGGGTGTTGGTTTCAACCCCTTTGAGTTACTCTTTGGACATCCTGTGAGGGGGCCCCTTGCCTTGATCAGAGAAGGTTTGGAAGCCACCCCTCCATGTCCCGCCAAGCAAGTGGGGGACTATGTGTTAGGCCTCAGATGGAGGATGACACAGATGATGGGCCAGGCAACAGCGAATCTCAAGACCAGCCAGGAATTGAACAAGTACTGGCATGACCTTAAAGCATCGCAAGTGGATTTGACTCCGGGACAGGAGGTCCTCTTGATGGAGCCTACCAAGCCTCGGGCATTGGCAGATAAATGGACTGGACCTTTCAGGATAATCGCCAAAATGGGCGAAGTCAATTATCTGGTTGACATGGGAGCCTCTGGGGTAGCCCTTTAGGTATTCCATGTTAACAGGCTCAAGCCTTTCCACCGGCGAGCAGAAGTCTCATGTCTCTTGCTAGCTTCAGAGCAAGAAGAGGATGAGAGTGAGCCCCTTCCTGATTTACTGAATAGCAATCCTCATGATGGCTCAGTGGAGGGGGTACATCTCTCTCCAGATTTGACAACAGAGCAGCAGAGGGCCTGCAGGACTTTGCTCCAGCAGTATGCCTCTCTGTTTTCACTTACACCAGGCCTTACACCGTGGTGTAAGCACGAGATTGACACTGGTGTCAGTGTGCCTGTCAAAAGCAGGAGCTACCGTATGTCAGATACTGTTAAGAAACACATCCAGGCTGAGGTTGCCATGATGTTGGATCTGGGCGCTATTGAACCCTCACCCAGTCCCCGGTCCAGTCCTGTGGTCCTTGTCCCCAAGGCAAGTTCCCAGGCAGGTACCAAGGATTGTAGGTTCTGTGTGGACTACAGAGGAGTCAATGCCGTCACCAAGACTGACGCACACCTATTGCCCAGGGCTGATGAGCTCTTGAACACCATAGGTGCTGCCAAATTTGTGAGCACCTGTGACCTTACCTCAGGCTATTGGCAAATAGCTCTGACGGACCATGCCAAGGAACAAACGGCGTTCCCAACACCAGAGGGACTCTACCAGTTCAGGGTCATGCCTTTTGGGTTGAAGAATGCCCCTGCCACCTTCCAGAGATTTGTCAACCATGAGCTCAGTGGACTGGAAGCCTTTTGTGTGGCTTACTTAGATGACATTGCCGTCTACAGTTCCACCTGGGAAGAGCATTTGACACATCTGGATAAGGCATTGCAGGCCTTGAAAAGGGCTAACCTCATTATCAAGGCCACCGAGTGCCAGATAGCTCAGGGGAAAGTCACATATCTTGGTCATGAGGTAGGAGGGGGTCAAATCCAACCTCTCCCCAGTAAGGTACAGGATGTACAGGACTGGGAGACTCCCACTACTCAAACCCAGGTGAGAGCCTTTTTGGGCCTCACTGGGTATTATCTCAATTTCATGGCAGACTATGGAACCATAGCTGCACCCCTGACAGCTCTGACTTCACCCAAACAACCGAGGAAGGTTAATTGGACTGAAGACTGTCAGAGGGCCTTTGATGGCTTGAAAGAAAGTCTGTGTAGGGCACCCGTTTTGTGTGCCCCTGACAACAGCCGACCCTTTATCGTCCAGACGGATGCCTGCGACACCGGAATTGGAGCTGTCTTGTCCCAGTTAGATGACAAAGGGAGGGAACATCCTATGGAGGAAAGAGGAGACTACCTCAGAAGGAGGCCATTCCGCTAACCTAGGGTGCTGAATGAGGGAGGCATCAGAAAACGGGACCCCACAGTCATCTAACAACTGCTCATTAGCAGTCTGGGATACCCCCACATGTGATACTTTCTTTTTACGCCTCGTGGGCGGGGAGTCCTAATCGTCAGAGGAATCAGGGGATGATAAAGGAGTAGAGGTCACCCTAATTGGGGCTGAAGACTGTGCAACGCCCTCACCAACTTACGCTTTAAGGCTCTAACCGGGGAGTCAGAGGAAGAGGGAGATCTCTGAACTGGGCTTAGTTGCCCTTGTAAATGTTTAGTTTTGGTCGTGCACTTTCTGGGTGCTTTAGAAGGTCCCTGAACAGGACTAGGATGGAAGTCGGCAATCTTATTAATTATCCTGTCAAAAGCTTAGGCTAAGGTTGAGTTTAAATTCAACAGAGCCTGATCCATGGAATCCTTTATAGCCCTGGAAACAGACGGGGGTGGAACCATGGAGGCCTCCCTCAACCCCCTCATTCCGGAATCCTCATTAGGTCTATCACTTCTCTTTGAAGCTGCCCTAACTTGGGTGCTGGCATCCACTGAGGGAACCCCTTCTACGCCTTTATTTGACTGCATTGTTGGCAAGAATGAAAAAATTGAATGTGAAGGAAAAACACACACCCAAGTGACACTGACCAAACAGAAGGCCCGGCAGACCTACCAAAGTTCTGCTTGAAATATGTGGAAATGTATGTATATTTTAAGATATATAAATTAATAATTTAACCCAGGTAGAACCCACCCAAGACCAAGCAGGCACAAACACAGAGCGAATAAATCAGGAAATAATGTCCCACAAACTCGCCTGAGTAACAAGAAATGTGTAATGTATATTACTGCCTGAGGCAGTCAGTCACATAGAACGCCGAGCAGGCAAAAGCTGAAACACAAACAAGCCTTTTATAAATGAGGCGTGACTGCGCGTAACGCGCTCGAGCCGCTTCTCCGAGCTTATGTTTACATTTTTGTAATATACATATATGCGCCGAGCGGGGCTGCAGCAGTAACGCACTTCGCCGAGCAGACGAACAATAAAATCCCCAAGGGGAAGGGGGGGAGGAGGGAAGAGGGCGGGAACGAAGAAGAAAGGGCCGACTCTGGGCGTGACTGAGGCGAGGTGAACGCCTCATGCCGAGCGGTCACAATATCAAATAAAGTTCCCCCCAACATTCGAACAAGCAAACGTAAATGCAAAGCTACACCAGATACAGTTTAAACACAGAAACAATGTATCAAGAAAACCCCTTCACAGAAGAAAGGACGGGCGTGTAACAAAAGGACTTATCTCGTTGCGTCTGCAGCAAAGAAAGAGGAGTTGTATTTAGAGTAAAGGATATGTATGGGGGTGGGTTCATCCTGATTGGTTAATGGGCTGGTTCTGAGCCCCATCTTGGACTGGGTTCCTGCACTGTGTGCCTATGGTTCATGTGTTTTCTGTTTTAAAAAAGAAAAAGTTACTGTTTGAACAACGTTTTTTCTTATCTGCTATTTTGTCAGTAGTTAAGATTGAAAGCATAATGTGTGCCTCCTTGTCGTGCCATAGAATTGTCTGTCTTCACAGCACAGACACCTTATACTGCCTGCAGAGGAAAGGCTGCGAGATCTCGGTAAATTGGGTTCTACGTCACCTAAAAAGCTCCGCTGATGGTACAGACAGCTATTAACATGTATGTGTGTGACATGCTCAACAATCGCAGTTAAAATGAAATGAATCATATTGCGAGTAAATACATCCTGCCCTGCAGTACGGATATTTTTAGGTCTGTTTGCAGACAGCTTCAGCGCTTAGCCAGAGCATCAGAACACAAGCATTAGCAGAGCAAATAGTTTTGGCATTTACAGTACCTATCAGCCAGTGGTGGAAGCAGAAACAGTAATTGAGCAAAACAGAAATCCAGTACTTTGAGCCTGCACCAGTACCCTAAACTCAATACACTTGGCAGTTGCCAATAATCATCTGGATGCAGTCAGTTCAACTGAATCCAAACATTGGCAAATACAATTGATTTGGCTTTTGTGTAGGTATGGTATAGGCATTTGCCAGGCACTGTTATAATGGTATTATCTGCCCATAAAATGCAACAGCTGGAACATTGTGAAATTATCTAGGCATATCAGTGTCAGGCATGTGCCTATCTGATACCCACACAAGCCAAAACATTTGACTTTGTCAATGTTTGTTTAGCTAGGACCCAAGTGCAAGGAACATATATAAATCAAGTGGTTAAAGGCACACTTGTTTACATGTGTATTAAACCAGCAGCATTTTTTCAGCAGCATTTAAGCTATTCACTCATAACTCTCAGCAGACTACTTAGAAATAACACTGACAGACCAAAGTTTGATGTTGCACCGACCAGTAAGAGATAAATGGTTTCCCTGATGTTTGTGGACTTAACCCACCCATTAAGCCAAATTAGAGATCTAACTCTTACCAAAAGGTCCCCATGGCTGAGTTGGTTGATTTTGATTTTTTGTATTTGTAATGCGCATAACCCAATGGTCCCGGGCAAACATTGCCCACATCTGGACGCTGACAGAACCAACAAGAATCAGTAATTGTAACTTAAGAGTAAATGAAAGAACCAGGTGAAGAAAGGGGTTTTTAGCAGTAAGCAAGACAGTGAACATGAATTGGAAGGTTGTTCCAGAGACGTGGACTGAAGACTGAGAACTGCCTTTCTCCTATGATCAGGAATTGTGTTAAAGCAACATGAAGCAAATGCTAACTAGGGGATCGCAGTAGACTTGCTGTGTGGTAAGGCCATGAACACATTTGAAAATTAAGTTCAGAATTTATGAACTTTGCAAATGAGCCTAACAGCTGCTTTTGAGTAGGTTACAGACGACGCATTAGGTAACCTGGTAATACGGTATAAAGGGCATTGGCATAGTCAAGCCGATAGTTTGCCAGAGAGCCCACCACCACTGTGTGAGGTGCTGGTGGGAGAAAAGGAAGGATGTGCTTTAAAATGCACGAACAGTAAAATGATGATCTAAAAACGTCATTGACTTGAAGAGCGAGTTTCATTTTTCGAATCTCATGCAACTCCAAGATTCTTAATTGTTTAGGGTGAGATTTCATTCCACAACCTGATGTGGTCCAGTCCATGTAAGAGGGTCCTTTAAAAGATGAGGGGCCTAGGATCATAGTCTCAGTCTTAAAGGTGTTTAGTTGAAGTTTGTTGTTTCTCAATCATAATTTGACCTTGGAAAGACAGGTTTGAAGAGGAGTAAAAGTCTCCTGAGGGCCAGAAACATTCAAAAACAGTTAAAGATAATCAGCATAAGAATAGAAGTTGATGTCAGATTTCCGAATAATAGCCAACAAGGGAGAAACAGACATATTAAATAGCAGGGGGGGCGGGGGGAAAGAGATGAGTCCTGAGGGAATCCACATGTAACTGCAACAAACGTTATGATAAAAGGACCAAGCCTAATGGCCTGAAGCCTATTAGAAAGAGCTGCGAAAACATTCCAGAGTGAAACTTGACATCTCGAGCAAGGTTGAGAGTCTGGAGGAGAGGTGAATATGGTGATTCACAGTGTCAAAGGCGTCCAACATCACCAGAAATGACAGATGGCCTTTGTCCGAGTAAGAAAGTAAACCATCCCTTACCAAGACCAAAGCCATGTGCCAAAGCCATGTGCATTACCCACCACACAATTCAAAAGAAGGGCCCAGAATTCATCCAAAACAAGCTCACTCACTACAACACAACAAGAATCCTCAGATCAGGCTCTACGCACCTCCTGGTAGTCCCTCCTTTCAAGTTCTCCAGATTAGAAGGTGCTTGTGTCTCTGTCCTCGCACACACTTTCTGGAACTCCTTCCCCCTCACTCACCGCCTCATAGAGGATTACCTGGCCTTTAGGAAAGCCCTCAAGACCTGGCTGTTCCCCCCTGGCTTCCTGATCCCCTGGCCTCCTCGCACCCACTCCCCACCACTTGCACAGATGTTCCAACTTGCAGTCCCCCCTCCACTCCTCTGTACACTCCCTCCACCTGCCCATCTGTCAGCTACTAGCCTCTTCTTTCCTTTCAACCAATTTCCTCTGCCACCCAACCTTCCTTGTGGGATGCCAGGCACACATGGAGGACTGACGTAGTCACTCCAGCAACTTGCACCTGGAACGAAACCTGACAATGGGCCAGGTATTGCACTCATATGAGCTTGGAGGATCGGCAATGCATTGCACGTGAAAGGCACCTTGGGAAAATCACGCTTATCATCCTATAGGAGGACAATCGGGCATCATCAGAACCCCTCGCCCATGTTTAGCACTGAATGTAGCTCTAAAGCACCGGAGGGCCGCCGCATGTAATCATGAAATGAAGACCTTGTTTTCACACTAGAAGGAACCAGAGATGGCAATCTATCACTCTAAGAACCTCTCATAGGGTGAGCATTATGCATTAATCTAGAACTTAGATCGCCTGTAAAACGTAGCACTGCTCCTTGTACATAGATGGAACCCGAGGAAGTAGACATTGTTGTTTGTACAGCTAACCCATTTTTCCCCTTGCACACCGCACCTTCGCAACTTAGCGCGAACACTATTGGACATCCCCTCTGTCATCAGAATTAAGCTACTTTTAACAACAAATCGAACTGTAGCTTCCCACATAACTCTCTATCTCCTTAAACACAATCCCCTCTTTTAGTTCACAGTATACCTCTGTTGCGCCCATACACACTCCACTTAGACATGGGTGACTAGCAGGGTCTTGGTCACCCACGCATGACTATAATGACTGAAATGCAGACACACTTAATAGCACCTCCCAATTCTCCCAAACTCATGGACTCCGGTCCCTCCGCGGATGATCAACCAAAAGCACGTTGGAACCAGTATTATGGTGAAAAGTGCTATACAAATGACAAAATGAATGAATGAATGAATGAGACCAATTCCGTCTCGGTACCACATCCCGGTCGGAATCCTGATTGCAATGGATAAAGAATCTGATTCTCCTCAATAAAGATACTAATTGTTGGGTCACTACCTTTTCAAGGATCTTAGCAATCCATGTGAGCCCTGTAATTGGTCAGTAGTTCCCCAAATCCTCAGGAACCAAAGAGGATTTCTTGAGAAGAACTGTTATAAGAGCATTTTTAACAACTGGGGGAACAACCTTCTATTGAAGGGAGAGGTTAAGCAGATGATCAATCCTTTTGTTTAGTTTTAGGATTCACCAGGTCTCATCACTTATCCTCAGGGGGGACCCCTTCCCTATGAGGTTAGGGAGGTGAGGCTGCTACCCAATAATCCTCCTAGGGGTGGCAAAATACAGGAGGACTTCATAAAGAGAAACGGCCCTCCTGGGGACAAGGACTCCCGTTTGGTGAAAAACCTCCCTAAACCCTTATCTCAAGAGACCTTACCTGTGTTGAATTATTTCCTTTTCTCCTTTATAGGGAAATACTCTGTGTTATTGTAAAGCACCCAATATCTCTTCTATACATGGTAATAGTACTAGGATGAAGAAGCACCAAGGAGACATGAAGATCGCTCCAAGAACATCAAAGAAGGACTTTGATGATACGTTGGGGAGGAAATGGCAACATTGTATTAAAAAAGACAATGGACTCAACAAAGGGTCAAGCTGAGCCAGGAACGGCAGCAAGAGTCAGAGCTGTTAAGGGAGGGAGCTTTGAACTCAGAAGATAGACCGAAGGAACAGCAGTGCAGAGGACATTGGCGGAAGGCTGAGGCAGTCCTCCATGGGTCCAGAAGTAGCGGACCTGAGTGCAAGTTACTGGAAGAAGGAACGGTGGCGTGACCTGTATGTGGACCATTTGGTCCAATAATTACGCTGACATCGTGAAGAGCAGGGGACCACAGAGCCGCCACAGGGCAGTAGATGCAGAGGCGGAAAGCTGAGGAAGCCGCCAATGCGGACCCCAGTCTTAGGAAGACTCAGTGATGTGCCGAAGCTCAAAAGAAGGTAAAGGGTGGCCCATTGGGGATAAGGGGATGGAGGAGAAGAGCATCCAAGGGGCTCTCCCTTGTCCAAGTAGCAACCATCTGGCTGCTGGTGAAAGGAACATTGAGTAGTGCATCAGAGGTGATCTCCCTTGTCATAGTAGTGATACCCAGAGAACGAAGAATTAAGAAGTATCTGGGAGTCATCTCCCTTGTCACAACCTTAAGGAGTTATTAGAGAATAACTTCACAAGAGAAGCCTTACCCTCCAGGAGGAGAGTGAAGAAAGGTTGGACATTGTTTGCAAGTTTATGGAAGGAACTAAAGACACTTTGTAGGGTAAATAAGGAAAACAGCCAGGAGCTACTTTAGGGCACTTTGGCCAACAAACCAGGACAAGGTAGTAATTCTCTTGGGCGTGGAACATTTGTTGAATACAAACCCCATTGTGAAGAATAACAGTGGGTTCATCAGAAGTTCTGAAGACTTCACTTGGAGAAGGGGGGTATTCTCCTGGAGTTTATGAAAGAACTGCTGAGGACACTACTTATAGGTTTTCTTTCTAGTGCAGGGCTAGAGTAGTTTTGAGACAGAGGATGGTTTATCATTTTTTAACTGACATTCTGACAATCACGAAAACTTATTCTAGGTTGAGGCAGGGAATACCCCCTGTTGAAATATGGTAAAAATAGGTTTCTTTATTTATTTTAATAAAGGTTTATAACCCTAAAATGAATCCTTCTAGTCAGTCTCATCACTCCATCCTGCCACATTAGAATTAAGGAATTAGCTTTTGTGGCCAAGGCTAGATGCACATCTGAAATGGATGGTGCAGGTTTGAGCTTGTGTAACAGAAGGACCTCTTTCTCCAAAACTGGAGTGAATTCAAACTTTAGTTTCAGCCTGAACAACTGCAGCTAAATCAGTTGTTGGAGTTGGCAATCTGTCATTTTGGAAACTTTCATACATCTTGTGAATCTTACGAAGAAGGAAAGTGTTAAACTCATTTGCTAGATTAACAGAAGTTTCCAAATTCTGAAGTAAACACGTGGGATTTATAAACTGACAATCTAGAATAATTTAGCAGGTTAACTAGTTGTAGAAAGAATCTGATCATGAAGGAAAGATGACTTTACTTTCCCAATTGCTGATTCTCGAAACTAAGGACCTCTGGATTTCTGCCTGATTTTCTCTTTCCTCCTGTATATTGGTTTGAGTAGTTTTAGTGTTCTAGAGGGCCAAGTGTGATGCTGGACATGCATTGGAGGGACAGGACCTCCATGTCCTTGTCCTGTACTCCCTTATCATGTGTGTTCTGTGTTGTTCTCTGCATAGAAAGTCCAGTTGGGACTCCTGGCAGTGCAGCTCTTCCTCATTTTGGTTGTGGTGAACAGAGACCATTGGAATACCCTTGTGGCACCCATGGGTCGGGGTACAACCATGTACCCCTAGTGTATGTTTTTGGGCAACTGTGTGTTACCCACAGAGCAGGGTATGGGCTGGTGGCAGCTTGATGCTGAATTTGACAGGTGCTCTGAGTATCCTCCATTTTGGAATACCCAGGCCCTGCCTTAGGAAACAGTGGATTCCTGATAGGAGACAAGATGGCTCCTGTGGCCTCTTGCTTTCTATTGCCTGTTACCTTGTTTTTCCAAAGTCCTGAGAAGCCCTAACCCTGTCCCTTCCCCTGACTGGCAGTTGGGTGGAAGAACCATATATGGTATTGTGGGGAAGTCCAGGGCAGACTGGCTGGAGCTTTCCCCGTGACTTTATGTTGTGAGTACACCCTTATGGTGGGAACTGTGTGAATAGAGTTTGTGACCAATATGCATTCTATGTTATGGGTGTCTGGTTTCTGTGTGTGTGACAGAATAAATGAGACAGCCCTGCCTGGAACTGACATGAATGGAGTGTGGTGTGCTGAAAGGCTGGGTACTTGCCCCAATCCACATTCCTTGTTATGGGTGTCTGGGTGGAAGTGAATAGTCTGAATGCCTGTTAGCCTGATTGGCTGCCTGCCTGCATGAATGCCCTTCCGGGTGATTGGCTGACTGAGCCTTGCTCAGCCAGAGTGAATGCGGGACAGATGTGTATATCTGGGGACCTCTCACTTCCCAATTTGTTCAGAAGCTGAAGTTGAAACTTGAAGCTGCTTAACCTTGAAGCCCAGCTGGAAGAAGATGAATTGCTGCTGGTTTCCTTTGAAGAAATCTAAAAGCTGTTGAGTCTGTCAAGGACTGATCCGAGAGAGGACCTGGCTAGAAGACCTCTCCCCGAGCTATGAGGGAACATCGTACAAAAGCTGATTTTCATCGAGGTACCCTGGAAGCCAGTCCAGAAAGGCTGTCAACCGGAGAAGGGGTTCACATAGAATCTTGACGGGTAAGCACCAGGACATCAAGGCTCTTGAAGTCCATTGCCGTCGACCGGGGTTCGGAGGATTTCCGTAACCGCTGGAAGCCAGTTGAAGCGTGTCGCATAGAAGCGGGGATACCTTGACGCTGTGCTGCTTGACGACCAGAGCCGCAATGCTCCACCTTTGCCTAAGAACATTTGAATGAAGGGCTCCCTTGCCATCACTGTTGACCGCTTTGTCCCGCTGGAGAAAGTCGAGATCTTCGGCTACCGAGGAAAGTCCGCCAGGGGGTTTCCTGCCACCAGAAGATGACAGAGACGTCCCGAGGACACAGATGAAGTGAAGATTCGACATCCAGCCCTTGGTCGAGTCCCGCTCGCCGATGGCATCCTGAGGTACGTGCTGCGGCTGCAGCACCAACAGGCCAGAGGACTGCCGAAGCATCACCTGACACCCAACGCCGGCTGCTGGGCCTACATCCTTCAACGAGTCTTCTTTGCGGCACCAAACTCTTTGCATCAAGGTGCACTGCACGCCTCATCTTCACAGGACTTCCACAATCAATCATTGAAGAGCACTGTGAAGGTTGAAGCTGTAGTCTCGATGCAAGTGTTCCATCTTTCTTTGAGGAGCGATTCTTAAAATCAAGTCCTCCTCTCCAGAGGACGCCATTCCGGCCAGTATGATGAAGACTATTGCTCCAGACATTCTGTCTGACGTCACAATGGCTATAAATAACTCATGCCAGTCTGGTCTGGTCCCGCCAGAACTTAAATCGGCTAGGGTTATCCCCCTGCTCAAGAAGCCGTCCCTCGACCCTACTATCCCCTCAAATTTTCGCCCCATATCCCTGCTCCCGTTCTTGTCTAAACTCTTGGAATCCCTGGTCACACCCCTTCTCTCCTCCTTTCTGGAATCCTCTAGGATCTTTAATCCTGCCCAGGCAGGTTTCAGACCTGGTAGGGGAACGGAGAGTGTGCTTGTCTCAGTGCAAGATGACATGTCTAGACTCGCAGACGCAGGTGGAGTTGGAGCTCTGATTCTGCTGGATTTGTCTGCCGCATTTGATACAGTGGACCATCCTATTCTCCTCTCTCGCCTAGCACAAATCGGGATCTCTGGATCAGTTCTGGCTTGGTTTACCTCCTTTCTTGCTGACCGCACTCAGACCCTTGCCATGCCCCCTTTCCTTTCTGTCCCCTGTGCCCTCACCTGTGGTGTTCCCCAGGGATCCTCTCTTTCCCCTATTCTATTCAATATCTACATATGGGCTCTGGTCTGCCTTATCCGTTCGTATGGACTTAATTGCTATTCCTACGCGGATGACACTCAAATCCTGATCCGTTTGGATCAGGATCATATCAAGGCTTCAGCTTCTCTTCACGACTGTTTGACATCAGTCGGCATTTGGATGGACCAAAATTGGCTCAAGCTTAACGGCGACAAAACTGAGGTGATGTTGGTGGGTTGTCCCCCCCGCCCATCCCTTTGGACCCCTGCTTTCTGGCCCACCTCACTGGGCCCTCTGCCTTGTCCAGTGGACAAAGTAAAGAACTTAGGAGTTATTCTCTCCACTTCCTTGTCCATGTCAAACCAGGTCTCTACGGTCTGCCAATCTGCCCATCACCAGATCAGGATACTCAAGAGGGTCCTCCCTATGATCCCAGAGGCTATGCGCCCTCCTGTGGTAGCCGCATTAGTCCTCTCACGGTTGGACTATTGCAACTCCTTATACCTTGCCCAACCAATGGGCCTTCTCCAACGTCTCCAGCGCATACAGAACCTGGCAGACTGGCCACAGGTTCCCCCTATGGAGCTCACATCTCGCCAGTGCTTCGCCAACTTCACTGGCTCCCGGTGGCCCAGCGAGTTAAGTTCAAGTCACTATGCATTGTCCACCGGGCAATCCAGGGCCTAGGTGCTGAGTTTCTCCAAACTAAGTTTGTCCGTTATATACCAGAACGCAACCTTCGCTCCCTGAACACCAACCTCTTGGTGGTTCCTAAGTACAATCGGGAAAGACTCGGCGGCAGAGCATTTTCCATTGCTGCGGCAAGGCTATGGAACGCCCTCCCACTGCCACTCAAGTCTATCTCCAACCATTTGGCTTTCAGGAAAGCCCTGAAAACTACCTTATTCTAGCCCCCCGACTTTTACTGCTCTTCCTGTGTGACAGTTTCCTCATCAGCGCCATGATGCCCCTGGGCGACCGTGCGCTTTACAAATTTAGGTAACATAACATAACATAACTAAAAAAACTCACCCTTCTGCATACACCATCTCAAACTCTGAACTAAACAAAACCATACCTCTACAGCACAAAAAAACACTTCACAACACCACAACACGAAACAAACCACACATAGCACCAACTAACACCACATGGCGGCTACCAACCGAAAAACACAGCTACGCTCAGTGAACGGTATCACCGAAATGAAGCTGCCAAAAGCACATCAGAGCTCTCACTCTTTTTTCCCACTCAGTCCAAATAACCTAGCTGCCTCCCCCCCTTGCTTTAAAGATCTGCCAGAGCATTAAGACCACACTGGTTGCAACAGTGCACGTTATAAGAACCTTTAACATAACATAACATAATACATGTGAAAGTTTAGCAGAGTCCCCTTCCAACGGGCAATCAGGCCAAATATTAAAATCCCCCAGTGTTATGGTTGCAGAGGAGAGAAAATCTTCCAGGCTGGGCAGAAAATTGTTAGCAGGGCCGGGGGGCCTATAGATCAAAGAGGCCCTGATGGAATAGGTATGGGGAATTTTGAGTTCATAAAGCTTAATTGGGAAAAATTGTCCAACATTAAGGACAGAATATATAACTTTGAATATTACAGTGACCCCACCGCCCTGACGGTTTCTCTGTTAGCCCATTTAATCAAATAGCCATCCGGGACAAACCCTTGTTGTGTGCTACAGCAGTCGTCTGTGAGCCAGGTTTCTAAATGAAGTTCATTAATCAAATCAAAAATCGCTAACGCATTGCTCACTGCAAACCTGCTATTGAGCAGTTTTTATTTTTATTGTTTAAAGTACGGACCTTGCTCGAGAGCACAGTTTGGGTAACCAACATTTGGGCTGGCATCTTTTTACAGGAATGCAGTACTGCGAGTTAAGGTCTGTACATCGGTATGTGCATCCATATGGTGTTAAGCCCTCGTTCCAAGTGCTGGAACATGTGTTAACGGCCCAGCAGCCCAAGTTATCGGCCCAAGCAAAGCGAGAGCGGATAACAAGGGCTCTGGGCCTTTAACCCCAGTTCCAGCCCTTGGAACAGGAGTTTATGGCTATAAGCACCCCAGATTGCCAAAGCGGTAACACAGGGTGCTAAGAAAAAGTATTTTCCTTCGTACAATGGGACGCGCGTGCAGTCCCGTTGTACGAAGGAACATCTTTTACAAAGATGGCCGCCATGGAAAGGAAAGGCGGGGCTCCGTACTGAGCCCCTCTTCCCTTTCCATGGTGGCCATTGTGAGCAGAGCGGAAGGTGAGGTTGCAGCGGTGAGTGCCGCTGCAGCAAAAATAAGGTAAATTGGGTGTGTGGGGGAATTTTTAAAAAGGACGAAAGGAGGGTGGAAGATGGCTGCGGGGGCTTGCTGGCCATCGGGTTGCATGGAACATGGGCTTTCAACAGCGGTTCAAGCCTGCATTCCTATCTACCTAATTAGCTGGCACCCTCACCAGGGTGCCATTTGGAATTAGTCCTTGGTTAGGTTTTGTTGAAAGAGCCATGGTTTGAGAGATTTATGAAAGTGGAAAATTGTGGGGGCATTTCGGGCCACCCCCGGGATCGAGTGCCAGAGTGTGGGTGCATGACAAGAAAAGGGTTGTTTCCGGGTCTGTTCTTTGAGGACATGGAACAGAGTACAGTGAACAACGTCTTGACTGGGAGCCAAGTTAAGAGTAGAGGGACTATGAATTTGGTAAAGCTGAAATCTTTTCAAGGCCCTCAGAGTCATAAACCTCAATTATTATAATAAAATAAACTGATCTCTGCGTATTTGTAAACTGGCTATAATGGAGGACCACAAAAGGGAAAATAAATATTTTAAGAGGGTCTTGCCCTTCTAAAAGACGCAGAACACAAAGAAAAAGGCCTTACTGGTGCTCCACACTGCCAACGTAAGAGAAGAGTCAAATGACATTCTAAATGTTGATCGATCTGAACCATATTTTCAAGTCTCTGTCGCAGTAGGGAAATGCACCGAAGATGAAAACCAGCGAGGAGAATCAATCCAACCACTCCTGCTGCAAGAGGACATGGAAAAGCAGTGGTGAAACTAGAAACAACAAGGTGCTGTACAGCTGAAGGTGAGAGCCGCAACACTCCCCAGAAACTGTATGGACAATAACCGGCCTGAAACTGGAATAGGTGGAGAACAGAGAGCAAATGATGTTAGGAACCGCATGGCTGGTTGGAAGAAAATGGAGGCTGAAAGGTGGGCAGGGCAATAGGCCCTTATGAAGTTTCTCAGGAAATGTTCCAGCCCACAAGAGGAGGAGATGGGGGGATTTGGTGTAGACAAAGCAAGAATTAGTTCAGGGAGACAGTTGAGCAGTGTACCCAATTGGAAGCCATGGGAAATTTCCAGACAGGAAGGGCAGAGCTATATGATGCAGGAGAGCCTTTGTTCAGAGGGAGGTGAGGTTCTAGGTGGTACAGGAACCCCAGGAGACCAGAGAGGAGTGAGCGGTAGGTGTAGGAGGAGTTGGAAGCGAGTACTTATTTTTGGACAGAGTGAAGCTAAGTTTTTATTATTATTAGGCTTAGCTGACCTAGCTTCAGGAAACAGAGATTTACAAATAATAGGGGAAAGGACATGGTGAGGTAAGCAGAGATGCAACGGGCAGGGATATAACGATGGGGGAGGGTGGACAATTTGGCAACAAGGGGTCTACAAACAACCAGGGGAGGAAACGGCAGGAGATTGTAAGGTGGGGAGTGGAGTGTGTGGCAGGAGCCATTCCTTGAAGAGGAGGGTATTGAGCTCATTCCTGAAATGTAGAAGTGAAGGCGTGAATCTAGTGTTCCTGCAGAGGAAGTTCCAGAGTCTGGGGCATATACAGGGTTGCTGTTGGTACTCTTGTTCAAAGGAGGATTTCCTAGCATTTCGGTGCTCGACTGCTCAAGTGGGCGGGACAAAGACTGATATGCAAATGGTTATTCCTCCTTTGTGGAAGGTACAGCGAGATAAAAAGTGGCTGCAGACGTGTGCGTGATTGAAGGTAATCTTTGAAGGGCAAAAAGATGGGTGGTTCACAGTAGGAAGGAGAGGAGTAAGGGAGAATAATGAGTGAGGGAGAGGATGGGTAAGAGGTGGAGAATTGTGAAGAGAAGTGTAAAAGGACAAAAAAACTGTAAGAAGCTAGAAGACCAGTAAAAGGGGTGAGAGGTATAACAATTTGGAAGAGTGGGAGGATTAGCAAGAGAATTTTGGAGAGGGAGAAGAAGTAGAAGGAAGAGTGTTTGAAGACTGGAGAAATGGAATGGTGTCCGACAGGATTTACAGGAAATGACTGAATCACCATTGAGAGGGACATCCCTTTTAGATCACTTAGGAATTCCCAGAGGGAGTGAGAGATATGGCCATGGCCTTTAGGCCTCCATACAGGTATCGATAGATTAGACAGTAGGGCAACTGTCTGTAGGGGTCATCCAGTGAACTCCCAGCTCGTGATAGGTGTACTTGGGTTAGAGAGATCACCAGCCTAGAATCTCCTCAAATGAGGCCAGGGGAAAGCAGCCACTACCTGATCCTGCAACTGGTGGTTGTATTATGAGGGAGGATAACATGGGAGGAGATGACTGTCAGGGAGATGTGGTGATCCCATCAGGAGAGATGCAGTATTATTCTGAGGATAACCCTAATGGCATATTGTCACATTTCAAGTCCTCCCTTTGTAGGACTCAAAGAATCTTTTCTACAAAACCCTTTAGGCATATTAACATGCATATCTCAGGTACACCTGACTCACATTAAACATATCTTGTTCCTGATGGTTTTACCATAATTAAGGGTGCCAAACAAAATACTATTACACATAATGCCTATTTAACATCACCTATTTCTGACCGTTTTGATTCAAACAAATATTCACAACATTGCAGTGTTAAAAAGCCTAAAACTCCTATGGACTCCAGTTCCTATAAAACCTCCAGTACTGGGACGAAGAAGAGGAAAAAGGAGTTAATGTGAAGCAGCAGAAACACCCAGATGAATGAGCAGTCTAGTTGTTGTACTAGAACTCAGCTGTGCGGGTCATTTAAAAATGGTGTGCTTTTGCAGATTGTGAGAGAAGGAGAAGGAGGATACCATTGATGCAGAGCAAGTGCAGTTGGGAGCAGAACCTAAGGCAGACACACGAGAACGGAATGTGTGGAACAAGGCAAGCGCTTCCTACCGACAAGTCGAGAGACCGGCAGAAGCACAGCATGTGCTGCAGGTGAACCGCTGAGGAGCCGGCAGCAGTTGGAAGGCTGTCGGGGAAGCAGTCGCAACCGATACCAGCAGTTCCACTGGCAGATGATGGAGAAGCCGGGAGGATAACCGCTGGAGTGTCTGCAATGTGGGGAACGCTTTCGCAAAGCACAAATTGCACCGCAGCCATACGCCACAGGTCGGAAATGCTATCATACGCCAATGAGTTTGCCCAGAATCATTGGGAGTTCCAGGGTGCACCAATAGCCATGTAAACAAGTAGGAGATTATTTTAAAGATCACCCAAACGATATAGACGGACAGAATTTGCACAAGTCACCATACATGAGATGTAGATATGGAGAAAGCTAGAGTAAATTTTGTCACAAACAAATGAGCATTAATGAAGCAATTGAAAGGCAAGATCTGTACAAATCTTTATATATGAGATGTCAATAAGGAGAAGTTTGGAACAAGCATTGCCACAAGCCAATACACATTTATGATGAAGTTAACAAAAAAGCTTGAACAAGTCTCAATATATGGGATGCCTGCATGGGGGAAGTTGGAACAAGTAATACTTGGAGCTGAGAAAGTATAAACAGTGAAGGAGCACAACTGTGTTATACTTAAAGAGAAAGGGAACTGAAAGTTTGTAAGAAGACCGGGTGAAACAGGTACATCAGGCAACTGAGCCTTTTGAGGAAAGATACCTGGCAGGAGAGTATACCAGGGGATAGACCAAGCCCAGAGGGGGACTCCTGGCAGAGATATACACCAGGTAGTCCATCTAGAGCTGTGTGAAATGGAAATACATTGTAAAAGGTTTCCTGGCAGGAGAGCATACCGGGAGACTACCTTGAATGAAGCTGCCATGTAGAAGAGACATTGTTGCCATTCACAAAACACCATTGCTAGGAAAAGACACGCTGTCATGATGCATACCCCCGGGCATCCAGACCACGTCCATCAGCCCCGGGAGCAGGCATCATGTTGCCTTGAGAAAACCCAGCAACCCCTACTAGGGGCTGTCTGGGTTCAGTCCTGGTGCCAATGGCGCCAGGCTCATATGGGAAATCAGTCCTGGCGCCATAGGCGCCAGGCTCATAAGTGCACACTTACCTGATGCAGACCATGCTGCAAGAAGATCCAAGCCCATGTGAGGCCTGGAAGGGACTACTTTACCTTAGGGACTATTTTGTTACTTGGGTGTGGTCGGGGAGGAATACCTACCTGGGACTACTTTGGAGGCTATTTAAACCACGCCCGAAGAGCAGCACACGCTTCGCGTTATTCTGCATCCAGCTGTGTAACGTTCACCGTGACAGCAGCAGCATCCAGCCTTCTGCCACGCCCGCCTTGAACCTGGAGCACCTACAAAGAAGGGAAGAAGCAAAGGTTAGAACAAGAATATTACCTGATTTCTTACCTGATACCGGATTCATCGCATCTTCAAACCTGAGTAAAGACTTTGTTTTAAATGCATCGCATTGCCAACAGCAGCGCCGCGCCATACTCACGGTTCCACGCAGCATCTCTTCGATCCGGCGCTCTCTCCATCTTTACATCGCTGAATTCCGGCACCTAAGGGGGGACAAGAAACAACAAGCTGAGCAGAGAGAACAGAGACAATCTCTTTAGCTGCCATATTCTTACCTGATTTTACCGCCAGAGGTATTATTCATCAGCACGCCACCTCTTCTTTTGCCGCAACTATGAGAAAAGGAGAAAGCAGCAAGTTTAACCCTGGGCATTATTTACCGGACAGTGTTGGGTAACACAGACTTTTACCGGAGCTCTTTCAGTTGTCAATCTTCTTATTGGGTCAAAGCTGCAAGATAAAAGAGGATTTGGACAGGAGTGAATTCCAGACATTTTGAACTCTTACGAACTATATACTTACGGCTCTTCGCCAGGACCTTTTGGAGTCAGGATTCGTCTACAACTCTTCCAATATCTTCAGGCCAGTGAAGTAACTGGTCATCAATGCGCCCCTGCGTACTTTGCAGGATGGAGGGCTCATCCTTCAAGAATATAAGGTGAGATTGCTGAGAGGGCACTTTAGTGGTGATAAGAGGGGAGGACAGTGGGGTGCTATCACTTGAATCCACAAGTGGCTAAATCCATCTCTCCACTCGTAGGAGCATATTTCTACGAGTCAAGCAAACAAGAATTGGAGGGCAGATCCAGTCAGTCATCGCTGCACTACGCATCACGTGGGTGGATGCCGCAGCAGTCCGGATCCGACCGACGCCCCTGTGGGAGCCAGGTGAGCGTAACAGAACGCGAAGCCTATCTACAAATCCCCACCTGGGCTTTATGGAAACTTTAGAAACCGACCAACTGGCCCAACTGGCCCAACTATTGGGGGAATTTAGGGCGGAAGTGCACGCCGCTCGCCAAGAGACTAATGCCCTCGGAAGAGAACTAATTGTATCGAAGGAGCGCACAGATGATCTCGCCAGACAACTGCTGCAAAACCAAGCTGGACAAACACCCCTACCTGGGTTTGGGGGGAATCCAGCCCCAGTTTCATCTAGCAATCCTGTGCAAGTGATTTCACCAGGAAATATTACGTTAGCTGCACCCGGACGCTTTGCTGTGGACCCCAAGAGGTTCGCCGTGTTCATGAACCAATGCCGCTTGCACTTTTTATGCAGACCAGGAGCCTTTCCAAACGACCAAGCTAAAGTAGCCGTTGTATTATCATATCTTAGTGGCAGCGCAGCGGATTGGTCCATTCCGCTAGTCAACCAGGATGACCCTCTTCTCCGGGATTTTCAGGGTTTTCAAATGAGCATGGAAAGACTATTCGCCAGACATTCACAGGGACAAGCCCTGGACAACAAACTCTTATTGTTACGACAGGGTAACCAGGATCTGCTAACCTATATCGCAACCTTCAATAGATTGGTGGTGGAAACTGGATGGCCTGAAGAAAAACGAATCACGTTATTTTATCGAGGGCTTCGAGGAGAACTCAAGGATGTCTTGGCTCAAGTCGTGAACCCACCTCAAGACTGCGCTGAATATATAGACTTAGTGGTCCAGTTAGATCACAGACTTCAGAACAGAAAGGCTGATCAAGCCAAGTTTGAGAATCGGGTGTTGGTCAAAACCCACGCTAACCCCAAAGGAGCAGATGCTTCAGAACCCATGCAAATCGGAGGGGTTAAAGGACCCCTAACCCAGAAGGAAAGAAAAAGGAGACAGCAAATGCAATTGCGTCTATATTGTGGAACTTCTGGACATTTTCTACGGGATTGCCCTGTAAAACCACCCAAGAAGGTGGTAGGAGCTGCTGATAAAAGCAATATGGAGTCAGACTCGGGAAACGACCACGCCTGACAAGTGTAGAGGTCCGCTTGCCGAGCTTGAAGAAGGATACTCAGACCTCGCATTTCATCATACCAATGGTCCTCGTAGATCCAGGGCAGCCTTCACGTATGCACGCAGTAAGGGCATACATTGATAGCGGGGCCATAGGAAACTATGAATTGGCTTCTAGGATGAATCTACCTCTCTGCCGAAAAACCACCTCAGATGTCATCACCGCAGTCGATGGAACTGAAATTGCTTCTGGACATGTAACTCACTCCACCGCAGAGATGACACTATTGGGTCAGGATGGGCATCGAGAGACTATTGTGTTTGATCTAATCAAAGCCCCACAGTTCCAAATAATACTGGGGATACCTTGGTTGGAAACACATAATCCTTGTATTGATTGGCGAGAGAAGAGAATAACCTTCCCGGATTGTGCACAAACCTGTTACCCAAAGAAAAATCAGAACGCAGGCCTGGCCACAGTAACCACAGCAGTCATGCAACTACCTCCAAAATACCAAGAATTCCAGGATGTCTTCCAAAAGGAACAGGCAAACACCTTACCTCCTCACAGATCGTAAGATTGTCAAATCGATCTCATACCTGGTGCACAACCCCCTTGTAGCAGGATCTATGCCCTTACAGAACCTGAGAACCTACACCTACGACAATACTTAGACCAGTACCTTGCCAAAGGCTTTATTCGCCCATCCAAGTCCCCTGCATCTTCAGCTTTGTTCTTTGTACCTAAAAAGGAAGGTGACCTCAGAACGTGCATAGACTACCGTGCATTGAACCAGATAACTGTCAAGAACCGATACCCGTTGCCTCTGATCCCTGAACTACTAGACCAAGTGAAGGATGCTTGTATCTACACTAAGTTAGATCTCCGAGGGGCATATCATCTGGTACGTGTAAAGAAAGGCGACGAATGGAAGACGGCCTTTAGCGCCAAGTACGGAATATTTCTAGTATCAGGTGATGCCCTTCGGGTTGTGCAATGCACCAGCAGCCTTCCAGTATTTTAAGAACGATGTCCTTCGTGAACTCATTGACATCTGTGTTGTCGTATACATAGACGATATTCTAGTGTACTCCTGCTCAGAATCAGACCATGTTAAGCACGTATGTGCAGTCCTTGAGAAACTACGCCAGCACAAGTTATATGCAAAATTGGAAAAATGTGTCCTTGGTTTTATCCTGACTCCAAAGGAGTCCGAATGGACTCACGAAAGGTGGACGCAATTCTCAAGTGGCCATCACCTAGTTCAGTTAAAGGGGTACAAAGCATGCTCGGATTTGCCAATTTCTACCGCAGATTCATTCCGGACTTCTCACATGTTGTATACCCCATCACAGCACTTTTGCGAAAGAACAAATGCTTCTTGTGGACCGAAGAGGCTGAAAAGGCCTTCCAAGAGCTGAAAGCGAAATTCACGTCTGCGCCTGTCTTAAGACATCCACGCCCAGAGCTTCCATCCATAGTGGAAACTGATGCATCCAGTTTAGCCATGGGAGCTGTCCTGTCCCAGAAGGATCCTGAAACTGGTCAACTTCACCCAGTGGCATTTTGCTCCAGAAAGTTCTCTGCACCTGAGTTAAACTATGCGGTTACCGATAAAGAGTTATTAGCCATCAAATCCACCTTTAAGGCTTGGCGACACTATCTTCTCGGTGCCAGGCATACCATTACTGTAATCACCGATCACCGGAACTTGCAGTATCTAAAAACAGCCAAAGCCCAATCATCGCGCCAACTTCGATGGGCATTGTTCTTTGCCAAATTCGATTTTGTGATCACTTATCGACCAGGCTGTAAAAATGGCAAGGCAGATGCCTTATCCCGAATAGGAATGGAAGAAGCATATGCGAACCCGGAGCCGGTGCCTATAATTTCTGAACAAAGAATTCTTGGCATAACTACTTTACAGACACTAGAAGAAATTCATTTAAAAATCCAACAACTCTTCGATCCAGCAGCCCTACAGGACTGGGTAAAGAAAGGCCCGGTTTACTCAGTCATCAATGATCTACCCTACTATCAAGGACGACTATTTCTACCACACAAGGAATTACAGGAACTTGTCATCTCCAATTATCATGATACCCTGATGGAAGGTCACCCAGGTATCGCAAAAACCGAAACTAAACTTAAGAGACAATTCTGGTGGCCCACCTGGCGAAAAGATATAAAGTAATTTGTGATGTCTTGCGGCATTTGCACCCAAAACAAAAGTCAGAAGAAAAAAACAGCTGGCCTTTTACAACCTTTGTATATTCCACCTACACCATGGCACACCTTGTCTTTAGACTTTATTACAGATCTACCTCCATGTAATGGATTTAACACCATTCTAGTTATCGTGGATCTTTTCTCCAAGATGGCCCACTTTATTCCTTTGAAGGGATTACCTTCTGCTTTAATTCTGGCCAAGGAGTTCCTCGAAAACATTGTTCGAATACATGGGTTTCCTTCCGTATTGGTCTCTGACCGAGGTAGTCAATTCATTTCACATTTTTGGAAGAAATGTTGCCAATTGGCGCAAATAAGGTTATCACCCAGTCACCATCCCCAGACCGATGGTCAGACGGAGAGGACCAACCAGACCCTTGAACAGTACCTACGTTGCATGCTTCACCAGACCGAAAGTAATTGGAAAGATATTTTATGGATTTCCGAATATGCATACAATAACTCTGTACATTCAGGAACCGGACAAAACCCCTTTTATACCATATATGGACCCCACCCTCGAACCTCAGAACTCGATTCGCCTCAGCACTTAGAAATGCCTGCAGTTAATCATTTGCATTCTACTATTACACAAGCCTTCAAGGAAGCAACAGAACATTTGAAGCAAGCAAAAGAGAAATACAAGAAAAATGCTGATCTACATAGAAGAGAAACTCCACAGTACCAAATTGGAGATCAGGTTTGGCTAGCTACAAAACACATACCTCTGAAAGGAACTCGGACTTTTAATCCTAGATATTTAGGACCTTATACCATTAAGGCCATCAAACTGGAATTACCCTCCAATATGCAAATTCATCCTGTCTTTCATGTTTCACTTTTAAAACCAGTTCAACCAGGAACAAGATTAACCAAACCACCAGATCCTATCTTGATAGATGGAGAACCTGAATTCAAGGTGAAAAACATCCTGGACTCCAAGGTGGTTAAATCAAAACTTTTTTACTTATTCGATTGGAAAGGTTACGGGCCACAGGAAAGGTCATGGGAGCCTAGTGACCACGTTCATGCACCTCGATTAGTGAAGAGATTCCATCGGAACTTCCCAGACAAACCAGGACCAAGGGGAAGAACGACTTTAGGAGGGGCCTTGACCACGTCCATCAGCCCCGGGAGCAGGCATCATGTTGCCTTGAGAAAACCCAGCAACCCCTGATAGGGGCTGTCCGGGTTCAGTCCTGGCGCAATACTGCCAGGCTCATATGGGACATCACTCCTGGCGCCATAGGCGCCAGGCTCATAAGTGCACACTTACCTGATGCAGACCATGCTGCAAGAAGATCCAAGCCCATGTGAGGCCTGGAAGGGACTACTTTACCTTAGGGACTATTTTGTTACTCGGGTGTGGTCGGGGAGGAATACCTACCTGGGACTACTTTGGAGGTTATTTAAACCATGCCCGAAGAGCAGCACACGCTTCACGTTATTCTGCATCCAGCAGCGTAACGTTCACCGTGCCAGCAGCAGCATCCAGCCTTCTGCCACGCCCGCCTCGAACCTGGAGCACCTAGAAAGAAGGAAAGAAGCAAAGGTTAGAACAAGAATAGTACCTGATTTCTTACCTGATCCCGGATTCATCACATCTTCAAACCTGAGGAAAGACTTTGTTTTAAACGCGTCGCATCGCCAACAGCAGCGCCGCGCCATACTCATTGTTCCACGCAGCATCTCTTCGATCCGGCGCTGTCTCCATCTTTACATCGCCGAATTCCGGCACCTAAGGGGGGACAAGAAACAACAAGGTGAGCAGAGAGAACAGACAGAGACAATCTCTTTATCGCCATATGCTTACCTGATTTTACCGCCGGAGGTATTATTCATCAGCACGCCACCTCTTCTTTTGCCGCACCTGTGAGAAAAGGAGAAAGCAGCAAGTTTAACCCTGGGCATTATTTACCAGACAGTGTTGGGTAACACAGACTTTTACCGGAGCTCTTTCAGTTGTCAATCTTCTTATTGGGTCAAAGCTGCAAGATAAAAGAGGATTTGGACAGGAGTGAATTCCAGACATTTTGAACTCTTACAAACTATATACTTACGGCTCTTCGCCAGGACCTTTTGGAGTCAGGAGTCATCTACAACTCTTCCAATATCTTCAGGCCAGTGAAGTAACTGGTCATCAACGCGCCCCTGTGTACTTCGCAGGATGGAGGGCTCATCCTTCAAGAATATAAGGTGAGATTTGCTGAGAGGGCACTTCAGTGGTGATAAGAGGTGAGGACAGTGGGGGTGCTATCACTTGAATCCACAAGTGGCTAAATCCATCTCTCCACTTGTAGGAGCATATTTCTACGAGTCAAGCAAACAAGAATTGGAGGGCAGATCCAGTCAGTCATCGCTGCACTACGCATCACGTGGGTGGAGGCGGCAGCAGTCCGGGTCCGACCGACGCCCCTGTGCGAGCCAGGTGAGCGTAACAACTCTTTGCTTTGTCATTTCTTAAGAAAGTGTTGTGTAAAAGATAAGATAATTTTGCCATCCATGAAAACCTCATTACTTAAATTGCCAAGAGATACTTTTAACATCCTTGAAACCATCATTGCTTGGAAAAGACACTTTTACTTTTCATCATTTTTAAGAAAGTGTTAGATGAAAGAGACATTCCTACCACTATTAAGGAACCATTGTTTGCACCGAACGTCTCTCAACATATTACCTATAACAGTTCACGGGAAGGGGACCAACCAAGGACAGTTTGCATAAGTTGGACGACAAGACACTAGTTTTGATTTCATAGCAAGGGAAACTCTTTTGGATGGGGAAAGAGAGGCCTTCATCCAAATCCCCTTTTGTTTTAATAAAATGTCTAATGTTGAAAACATTACAACTTTGTCTTCGTCTCTCATTTCTGACCCCGCACAGATGGGAGACCCTAACAATAAGAGACAGACTTGGGTACCACCCCTTGGTCTAATGCTCCAGCCTTGTGTACAAGTTGCAATACGTAATTGTAAACAACTGTCTTAGTCTGAGAGAATTATTGATAACTTTTCACATACGGTCATCAAAACTGATCTACGCATCTGGCTTGGAAATATTTAGCAGTCACAATAAGGAGTATCCTCCTTGGAATGGTCAAATTCACTTCTCCTTTCCCTAACAAAACAAGGAGAGAGCCAGCTGGGTTTGACTTCCTCAGCTATATATACACTAAATACACTATGCCGTTGTGCTAGTGCAATGGATAATACCGTTTATGTCAAAGTCTCTATAGAGTGTTAGAAAATAACATTTAGGAATAACCTTCAAACCCTTGCATGAAAACATCTGAAAATATTTGTCAGTAATATGTCGAGGCAGCCACCTGTGCATGCACAATTTCAGAATTGTACATTAGCAACTTCACAGTTTATAACATGACTTTGATAACCTTTTTCAACAGCTTTTAAAATGGAGTATTCCCATAGGAAAAACAATTTTTTTGGGTCAAATATCTCAAAATTGTTTGCTTCGATTTTTGCAACATTTCACATGCGCCTAGGATTCATCAGGAAATGGTGAACTGAAAAACTTTTTGAAAATGAACCTGGCCAATTTTGAGTTAACCTTTTAAATGCGTCTATTGTGATGAATCTGGACAATTCGTCCCTTCTACTCAGAGGGGAGCCACCTACATGCAAGGCCCTCTTTAGGGGTCTGGGCAAGTGGGACATCACTGGGAGTGACTCCCATCATGGGGACAAGGCCTCCCATTCCAGAATGGAACTCCCCACCCAAACCACCTTGTCTGCATATATGAATATGGAAAAGACTTGTATATCTCCTGCAACCATGGTATTTTACAAAGATCCTTCTTTACCTCGCTTGGCTGCAGGTAATGCTGAACACAACCTGAATTCCCTGGTCAACAAACAAGGACATGTTCAAATTGTTTCTGTGACTTGTATAAGAATAGGATGGATTTTAATGCAAAGGAAGACCCCTACAGAGGTAGTAGGACTGCTATGCAGGTGCTAGCTTTCACAGTATTGACATTGTGTTGGGGCGGAGCCATGCTGGGGTGCAGAGCCAGCGGAAGCAAGGAGAGGGAGCGAAACACCAAACGAATACCTACAGGTTGGCCTTCTATTAGACATAGCAGCCCAGGTCGGATCGGGAGCAGACATAGAAAGACACTCGTCTCTTCTGGTAGCGTGACCACAAAGGACCGGTGGTAGCCCGGCAGGCTGGTAACAGTCGCTGAGAGCGGACCATATGAGGGAGCACGGATCCCCAAACTCTGTGAACATTGGACTGTAGCTACTGAGATACGTAGGCACGGAGAAAGCCAGAGAGGTTTTGAGAGCCTGAGAAGCTCAACGGAAGACATACTGCTACAAGGTACAAACATTGTGAATAATAGCTGGGGAACCTATCCAGGTTATGAGAGCCTGAGAAAGCCAAGTGTGCAAATACCCTGTGAAAGGGGGAAAGAATGAGATATAAACAATTGGATTAAAGTTAAGAAAGCCATAAATATTGCACAACTTTGAATAACCAGAGCAGATCACACCCTATCCAAAATAACTTGTGTGAAAGAAAAGAAGCTGTCTGAGAACTACAGAACTTTGGGGAGTGCTAGAGTCTTGAAGGAGGAAAAGACAGAAATGTTCTTTTTGTGTGTTTTCCCAATCAATCCTGGAGGAAAGGTATAATTGCATCAAGAAACAGCTTTCTTTTTCAAAAGGAGACACTGCAACTCTTAATTTTGATACCAAGACTGAAAAGAATATACTGCTAGGGAAAAGAACTTTGGAAGACTGAAAACAAGTCAAGTACAAACTGGTCCAGGCAGAAACCTTGTTGAGGCTAGTGTACAAAGCCTCCCCTTTATCCTTCTTTTATTTCGGTGTTTTTTCTATAGGGGTAGGGCCAGTTAGCTGGATAGGATTCAGACTGGGCAGTTAGCTGGATAGGATTCAGACTAAAGTGCTTTAATTTGGACTTTAGCGTCCATCCCTAGTTTTTGTTTTGCTAGGCGGGGAACTTCTCACATAGAACAGGTCAGGTTAGGCGTTTGATTTTTTTAAATCGTGCTGCCCAGAATGAACTGGCGTTTTCAAACACAGTGTGCCAAGAATGTATGGGTTTCTCAGTTCATACATTACGCCACAGCATCTTCTGAAAACTCACATCAAATTCAGGGCTGACGTTCATGTCAGTTTTCAGATGTAATTGCATAATTCATGAACTGTAAAACTTCTCCCACGACATGTGTACCTACAACATACAATATGACAAATGCTCCGTCAACATGCGCTCCTACAACACGTGCTCCTACAGCACACCCTCTTACCACAAACTCTGTAGCTTCTATGCAAAATGTACACGGACATGTAAAGGATGTAAATTACACCTGCTCAAAAGAAATGTACAGCATTTATACAATATGTACATGAGCATGCCGAGTGTACATTACACATTGAGAATGAATGTACAGCATTTATACAAAATGTACACAGTTAAGGGGATTATGTACATTACAAATCAAAAACAATCACATAACCATAACAAAGTTGGAATTTTTAGAATTTTATTTTTTTGCAAAATAGTTAAACACTCACAACAAGCTATTGTACACAATTTACAAATATTAAAATGTGGATTAAATGTGCACCTATAATAATTGTTAAAGTATAATATGATTTTGTAATACAACATTACCATATAATAAATTGAAATTATAATACACAAGCAGGAGTCCCCAAAAAGTGCAATTAAAACTAAAATACACATAACTTTTTTAAATAATAAAAGTAAAGTAACCATTCATTTAAAATGACAAAATATGCATACACATGTAAATATCATGCATTCAATTGAAATATAAATTTACAAAACACATGTAACCATTGCAAATATATAATTTAGTCAATGATTAATATAACAGAAACATGTATTTATTAAATGAGACAAAATGTAAATGCTAATAAAAGCAGTACAGATGTAATACACACTAAAAACATAAATATTAAAGTTTAACATTTTTGTTAAACGCAAACAAATATTCACACAACACATTACATTACTTTCACTATATACATTTCATAGTAAAAGCAATACATTGAAACCAAGAACAGAGTGAAATACAAACCAAGAACAGAATGAAATACATTGAAACCAAGACACAGGTATCTATTCTTACCAGAATAGATACCTGTGTCCATCATCCTAACTCAGGCCTAGTTTGCAGACTTCGAGTGCCTAGTTTGCAGACTTTCACTATCCCCAAAATCTTCTCTCATTATGGCCACCTT
This sequence comes from Ambystoma mexicanum, assembly GCF_040938575.1. NCBI lineage: Eukaryota > Metazoa > Chordata > Amphibia > Caudata > Ambystomatidae > Ambystoma > Ambystoma mexicanum. The sequence continues at coordinate 233,419,729 of NC_090931.1, forward strand.
CTATCGGCCATCAGGTCAGTCAACTCTCTTCCACTCGGAATGGGCTGACCTGGTCTCCTCCCTACTCTCCTCCTCCTCTCAACTCCTCCTGATGGGTGATCTGAACATCCATCTGGACTCTCCGGACTCCTCAGGTCCTTTCCGCAACCTTTGCAACACTCGCGCCCTTTCTGTCCTTTCTTCTGGCCCCACACACACCTTAAGCTCTCCTCTCCTCTCGCAGCAATACATCCGGCACAGCCACTGGGCTTCAAAGTTACCAGACCCATGATAAAAGTGACAGTGGCTGCTTTTGCCTCCTCCTACACTCCTCCGCCTACTCCCTCTGCTGACTCCCACACTGACACAGCCCTCGCTAACCTCAATCTCTCTATCGCCAACACCCTTGAAACTCTTGCCCCTGTCATGAGGGTCCTACTGAAGCCCTCCAAAAAGTGCAACTCTTGTTATGACTCCGACCTGGCTGCCCTTAAATGCAAGTGTAGGGTAGCTGAGCGGAAAGGAAATGCGTCAGGCGAATAGTCTGACAAACTGTCCTGCCGCCTCCTTCAAAGGCACTATCGACTGTGGATCCGGACCAAGAAAAGAGTCTTTATTCAAGCCTGCATCTTCGCGGTATCAAAACAACACGGCCAAACTCTTCAAAGTCTGCAAGGAGCTGGCCAATCCTGCAGCTGCATCTTCTTCTGTCACACCCACACAGGACCTTTACTTGGCCCCGGCTGAACACTTCACCACAAAAACCCAAGACATCCTTTCAAACATCTCTTCCACACCACATGATACACCAACACCGGAGTCTCCCTTGTCCTCCCCTCCACTTACCCTCTCTTCTCTCTCACCTGTCACATCAGATGAGGTTACCAGACAGGTCCAATCTATGAAGACTTCATCTAAAGAGGTGGACCTCTGCCCCTCAAAAACCATTAAAGACAATATTGACTCCCTGGCCCCAGCCTTGGCTGAACTCTGCAATCTCTCATTCTCCCCTGGAGTTTTCCCAACTGCACTGAAGCACTCCCTTTCTGCACTCTCTGCTCAAAAACCCTCTGCAAACCCCTCCGTTCTGGCAAACTACCACCCTATCTCCATCACTCCCTTCCTGGGCAAACTCATGAAGAAACTGGCTATCTCTCAGCTGACCCTACACACTGAATCTATTGGTTGCTTCTATGACCATCAATCTGGCTTTAGAGCATCCAGAGGCACGGAAACTCCTCTTCTGAACACCTGCGAAGACCTGCTCTCAAATCTTGACACTAACACCCCATCTATCCTCATTCTCCTTGAACTCTCCTTTGCCTTCGACACGGTTAATCACAACATCCTGATCACACGTCTCTGTAACACCCTGGGAATCACAGGTCAGGCTCTGGCATGGTTAACCTCCTTCCTCTCCGACTGCCCACCCCAGGTGGAACTCTGAGCCTTTCACTCGATTCCCACTCTCTCAACCTGTGGCATTCCCCACGGATCTAACCTATCCCCCTGGTTCTTCAATGCCTATATGGCTGCCCTGGCACGGGTGATTGCCACCTTCACCTCTAACTTCCAGTGCTATGCGGATGACACGCAACTCTCTTTCAGGTTACCCTCAGCCGCCTCCTACTCCTCCTTGCTCATATATGACTGTCTGTCCGCTATTCAGTCATGGTGTGCTGCAAACGACCTCTGCCTCAATGCCACTAAGACTGAGATTGTTCACATTGGGACCCCTGCTCCCGCTTTCCCACTTTCACTCTGGCCGGCCTCCCTTGGCCCTGCAGTTGCACCCACCTGTGAAGCAAGAAACCTTGGGGTCATATTTGCTCTCCTTCTCCTCTCACATTTCAGACATCACTAAAAAAGTCTAACTATCAGCTACACCTCCTCAGAGGTACTGTACACTTTCTCACTTTCCCCCAGAGGCTGACTGTCTCAAAAGCCCTGGTTCTCTCAAGGCTGGACTATTGCAACAACCTCTTCCTCAACATCCCTTCTTCTGCCCTGCGCCCTCTGCAACTCATCCAGAACAGAACCGCAAAATGTATCCTTGGCCTCAAGCCCAGGGACTGCATCTCTCAGGCGCTGAAATCCCTTCACTGGCTCCCCGTGGCTGCAAGGATCAAGTTCAAGACTCTTTGAATTGTTCACAGGGATTTCTGGAGCCTGGGACCCACCTACCTTCAATGCTGCCTACCTAAATACTGTCCCTCATGAGCCCTCTGCTCATCTGCCTCCAGCCTTCTGTGAGTGAGCTGGTTCTCCAAGCAGAGATTTGGTGGGAGATCCTTATCCCCAGCAGTTGCCTCCCTCTGGAATAGCCTCCCTGCCGCCCTACATCTTGAACCAGATGTCCTGAAATTCCGGATACTCCTCAAGACCTTCCTGTTCTCCTCATCCTTCTCTCTCCCGCTAGCCTGCTAACCTAGTTCTCTGTCCTTTCCCTCCCTCCCACCTATTGCCTACAGCATGCTGACTGGCTGCCTAGTGTACCTCAGAGTCTCACTGGCCCCAGCACCCCCGCCAGTCCTCTCTCCTACTTGCCTCAGGGCACTACACCCCACCCACACTCAATGAACTGAGAAATTAAGCCAAGAGAGTGGATTTCTGTGCATTTACCCCAGTCTCAACTGACCGGTTGCACTTGATCCTCCCCTCCCTGTGACCCTCTGTGCACTTGCACGATCCGTACGCACCACACTTGAAGATCGTCTGTCTGTTTCTCCCCTTTCTTCACCCCTAATTGTACTGTTAAAATTGCAGAATCGCTGTCAGGCCTAATTGCTATATCCCATACTGTTAAATGTATTTTTTTATGCATTTACTCTGCCTGTGCAGACTATTATCGTCTCAGATTTTCAAGGGCTCTGAATGACTGCTGTTTTATCCCGTGTTCCCACCGTCCTTGAGCGCTTTGAAACACTTGCCTGTGTATTGACGCTATATAAATAAACAATACCATACCATACCAACAGGGGGAGTTAAGGTTACCATGATATTTGATTTTAATATAATATATTTTTTTAATACATTGGCAATGTTTATTATGTTACATTATCATTTTGTTGGTTTAACCTTAACCATTTTGTAAAAAAATGAAATCAAACAAAATATGTATCTTTATTTATTTTCCCTCTAGATGTATAGATGTCTCAAGGTAAGTCGTTTCTCAAAGAAACGAGCTGGGGGTAGATCTCTGTCTTCGGCGTGGGCCTCCCTCTGGAACAGCCTCCCTGCCACTCGAAAACTTGAGGAGAACCATCTCCCGTTCCGGAAGCACCTCAAAACCTTCCTCTTTGCTTCCGCCTTCTCCTACCTTCTCCCCTGTTGATTCTACTCTCCCTCAGCACCATGCACCTGGCCACCCTCTGTCCTCTGGGCCCAGGTACCTGCTCATCTTGCCACCTTCACAAACTGCCTCCGGGCCACCCCCTGCACAGGGGTCTGTATCTGTACCCATACAGCCCTCCCCTTTTCTTCCTGCACTTTCATACCTACACGGCCTGCTGCCATAAACCCAGCACTTGCCACTTACTGGCTGCACTCCAATTGTTTGTTGCCTTTTTATTTATTATTTTATTATTATTATTTTTTTTCCTTCTCGCTCCGCACTCTCCTTTTGTTCCCCCTTCCATGCACTTCTCCCCCTTCTCCCTCTACCCTGCACTTGCACGTTCTCAATTTCACTGGGCCTAGTAAGATCGTTGTTTTTGTTCTCCCCTGTTCCCTTTCCCTGCCTGGTCGCGCTCTGAAACACTTGTGTATGAGCGCGATAGAAATAAAATATCAATCAATCAATCAATAGCTGTCTTTAGTCGTTAACTATACTCAGAGAACTCAGATAAATATTCCACAATTGCGTCTTTAGTGGTGATCAAATATTAATATTATGTCGACACTAGGCAGAAAAATAATAAACATACTTTATTGAATGAGCTGGTATGTGCACCTTGAATGGACATGTTTAGGGATGATAGCCTGGCAGGCAATTGTTGTCAGCCAAGTATATGTTTGTATAAAGAGAAAAAGTATTTTTCCCTTTATAATTCATAGGGGTTGGTTGAAATAAGTCTGTGACTTTTTGTGTGTTAAGCAATATGTCTAGTGCCATGGTGCCTATTTATGCTTTGTGATAATTTTAATGTATTTTTTGAAGGAAGATCCCACGATTTAGTCACATCAAATTGTTTGTGTTCAAATATTCTAGCATTGATCAGTTTACGCTGTATGTTGGTCCTCAGTCATTATGTGTAGCCGGGTTTACAGCAGATAAGTAGACATCTAATGATTTCTAGGTGAAGTGTTGTAGGATGATAAAGCCATAAAGATGACATGTGTGCATGGCTAAAGTCCTCAAAACTGATGTAAATCGGAATTGTAGTGAACCTTCCTAATTTCTAGGTCTCAGCTCAAATGCATTATGGCTGTATAAGTTGAACTGTTAAATATATGTTTCTAATTACGTAACATGGCAAAGATTTGTAATAAACCATATGCTAATTAAAACATTTAAAAAAACATTTTAGGCTCTATTTGGCCCCTCCCATATGTGTATAAATTCTGTTTACTTTTACATCCAGACCTTTGCACATGAGTAACCACACCTCCCCTAGATAGCTATAGGGTTTGAAGTTAAGATTTGATAAGCAGGAGCTGAAACCAACTCCTAGATGTCTGGCATCACCCAGTAAGCAGAAGATACCTCTTGGGAGACAGGAGCGAGTACAAAGCATGCCGTAAATATGACTTGTACACGAGATACACATTTTTATCTTTTGTCCATTATATATAATTCATGCTGCTTAATACGTCTTCTATATGTGTTTAAATGCGTCTTTATACGCATTCCAAAACACACAAAGTTAATGTGACGTGGGTATGTTTGTATGGCAGCAGTTGGCCTGGAGAGCCAAATGTAGCTCCTGGTATCTGTTGGTGGCAAGTTAACCAGGCTCTCTTGGGGTGGAAGCAGGAGCTAAATAACTCTCAGCATTTTCAAACTCTGAGCTATACTGCACCTCTCCTATCACTTATTGTTAGAGTTGTTGTTGTCCTTCCATTCAGGTCTTTATGAGGGCTTACATGTCATTGTATAAACCCACTCTGACATCATTTTTGGGATTAACAATATGGGACCACATTTCATGCTTCAATGATCATTTCATTGTTTATATCATCAGCACAGGAAAAGTAGACTTGCTTGCTTATGGGTTTCCTCTGAGTGCTCCTTATAAAGGGATTGAATTACTATCAATGGCATCACTCTTTGTAGTTCAGGGCTACTATGTCCTCAATAGGACCAGGTGTACTGCCCTACTACCTTCTCTCTTGTGTCTTCATGAATGAATAAAAGAACAACAACTTAGCCTGGTGGGCTGGGGTCCTTAAATTCTCCCTTTGCATCATTCTTTTATTTGATTAGTTGGTTTTGTGCCCTCCCTTTGGCGGGGCGCTCTCCCCACTCCCTCTTCCTGGCAGCTCACTGTTCTACAGCTTGCTCTCCATGGTTCACTGGTCTGATTGGGAACCCATGTGCCCACTGAGGCTCAGTGATATCCCAGTGGTTCTTATTTTGCTGGCTTCTTGGCCAGTATGGCGTGGTGATGCTGATTATCCTTCTGCTTTTCCTCCATTGGCCATATCATCCTTGAAGTCATGGACTCCATTGTTAGTCTGCTGTTCTGGCTTCTTTTCCTCCAACTGCTCCATACAGCATTTTACTTAAGGACTCCACTGTGACAGTGGCCAGTTCATCCGCTAGTGCCTGACAGTCCACAAGAATATCATTTTAAAGTCCCTTCTAGGCCTCCCACAATGTGCTGCATCAAATTCCTTCAGGATGGAGCCTGGTCTTCCAGCCTATCCACTTCCCTTTCTCTGCTCTAGCTTCAACTCTTCGATTCGTCTAATCTGTTTTCGTTCCACGCAACTCTAGTTCAGCTGCTCCTCATTACTCTCCATTTGTTGTCTTTCAAAGCTAGATTACTGTTTCATGTCTTATGTTTTGTTTTCAGCTGTCTTCACTACCTTGCTCCATCATGTTTTTCTTCTCCGATTTGTTGGTACCATAACTCAGTTGTTCTTCGTTCTCACTCACAATTCTTTTTGGCTGTCCGCTATCCTCCCTGCACTCAAAACCATGTTCACTATTTTTCACCCTAGCTTCATAACAATGGAATTTGCTCCCACTCTCCATTAGGGCATTGTTCTAATATCTATTAAGCAATCCCTCATTTTCCTTTTCCGATCCTGAAGCAAAGTCATCAATTACTGAGGAATTGTACTGTTTTGTATAAATATCTTCACTGCTTTGGTGAAAGTGCTTTATAAACAACAATAAATACAAATCCCATGTGAAGGTTATGGGGGGTGGGTGACACAGTTGATCTAGAGATCCTGACCAAGAAGTCACTAGTCACTTCATACAGGGGGATTTTTAAGAAGTGATCATTAGGATAATTTACTGTGTCACTGTATTATGTATTTTTGACTTCTATGCTTGGAAATGATTTTTGCAATGACATTTTCTAATGAGATCCATGCTGAGAAATTAATTGGCAATGAATGAATTGATCTTCAATTTTCATTCACACTGCTTTGATGTTCTTGAAAACTTCACAGGTTTTTGACAGTTTAATTTTGCTGTAGAATATTATTTTTGAAACTAAATGTGCAGGATTGTCTTTATTCTGGAGTGGGTTGTCTTCTTGATTTCCAAACCGTGTCCCTTAAACTGCTGGAGATCTATTTCATAACGACTTTTATTGATGTTTAGATTCCTCTGCCTTTTTGCCAAAGCTTTTTGCGGGGTAGTAGTAAGGAATATCTTTATATTTTAATGAATACAACATTGTTTGAATTTGTTTATTTTCACTATGTTGCCTATTTCAAAATTCAGTCAAAATGTTAAACATAAACACATTTGTACATGAACCGGATACGTATAATGAACATTAAAAGAAGTTCTTTACAAAGTATTAGCAATAAAACACTGTGACAATTATTACATTGGTAACATGTTTACATGCATGTATCGTTCTTGCTATTCACAATGCATATTTCTATTTAATTAACGTTTTTATCATCACTTTTCTTTTTATTGTCCTCAGTTGTTAAGTATTTTCAATATCATGAAGGTGGCTGGAGTTCATGGGAAAAAACCCTTTTAGCCTTCAATATGGACAGGGACGTTATGGTGTCATACAAAAGGCATGGCTTTCCATGTGAAAGTTTTATGTTCTATTTGTTTAAAGAAGACAAATATACCAGTCGACAAATTGATGAACAGGGCGGCTCCAACACCATCTTTGTCATCACCCTTTCACAACACTTCCGACAGTATCCTCTCCAGCTGTACATCAAAAGAGCACTCAATATTCGCAAGGCCATAGAACGCCTGCTCACCCGAAGCCCAGATGCCAAAGTCATCATCAAGACGGATAATACCAGGGATACTACCACTCTGGTGGAGCGATTAGGCGACTTCCATGGATATTGCCAGCATCTTGTGCTCAAGGAGGTGTTTAAGGGTGTAAATGTTGGTTTTGTGGACGCCTTTGACATAACCATTGCCATGGCTACAGAGACCGTCCATCCACCATTAAATGTTCTTGAGAACCTTATGAGCATGACTTTCACCTATTCATGTTAAACATAATGAAAGAAAAGTGAATGTGCCGAGAAAAACGTGTCCCTTCTCATATGGGTGCTTTCCACACAGGTAATGTGGAATGCTTATGTGACGTATGCACAAGATTGGTTGCCTTTTTTGGCAGCCTCCTCTCCCGCTGTCTTTTCCTTCTCTTCTTTCTCTGCGCCTGATTGAGAAAAAATAAGGTCCATTGAGTAATGTACACAGAAAAGACTCTTCCAAGAAAAGAAGGCCCTTTGGCACACCTGTGGTTATAAGATCCTAGCTACAAAAGTAGACTCCTCTATGCTTACGATTTCATTGGACCGTGTAATTAACATAGCTGCTTCAAATCCTTCCTGAACACCAAGGCTTTGTATTAGCTAGTATACAACAGGACACAGATGTGTGCTTGGCATTCTTCGATTTATCATATCATATTTTGTTTTATGCATACACCTAATGCTAAATGAGCTGAAGAAGCAAGAAATCCTAGGCCAAGCTGCCAGCACGAAGATCCATTTATTTTGAAAGGATGCTCTACTCATGCCAGCAGGTAAAACATTTCACTGTTCCGGATTCAGATTTGGGCGCAAGCAGGAAGTTGAAGCAGCGGCAGACAATGGTGCAGGCAACTGCTTGGATGCCAGTAGAGTAGAAAAGGGGAATGGGTGAGGACATTTAGACTGACAGGCAAAAGGGAGCATGAGGGATGGTGAGGAAGGCACAGGGGAATGGGTGGGGGTCAGTGGCTGACCCGCCTTTATAAGCCAATGGCGAGCAGGAGATTTTGGGACGTGGTTAAGGAGGAGCCCAGGGTCACTAATGGGCAGAAGAAAAAACTCTGATAAATATGGAGGCGCACAGAGTAGAGAGAGTAGAGATGTCAAGGAAAGACAATGGTGGCATAGACCCACCAATATTGTGTAAGGAGATTTGTGAATGTCAAGATCTCAGGAAGTCCGGTCTCCAACTCCGAGGGTGACTTTCCTCCTGAAACAATGGTCTATAGTTTATGTGACACAATAGACTGAATGGTTCAGGTGAAAAGGTGGGAGAACATCGCCCGGGTTCTCCAGGCTGCAGAAGAAAAATAAGAAAATAGGAATATCTAGAAAAGGACACCCCAGGCCTGTCTTCAGAAGCTAAATCCACTGATTTCAGGTTAACCTCACAAAATACACGTGACTCAAAAGGGGCAGCGATTTACACACTCACGGATATCCTGAAAACCTGCTATTGCTGAGGGATGGAGACCCCTTATCTAGAACATGTGGTGCAGAAGGGGGGAGTAGTATGATGTGTGCTATATCTCGAAAGGCGCAGGAAAGTGTATAGCATTGTTTAACACCTTCAGTCCTGATGCTTTTAACACCAATGGAAAACCATGTTTTGGTAGTTTCACAAGTTCTCACTAATTTACCTTGTATCTTTAAGGGATTCAATTCCTAAATATAATCATAGAACTTTACACATATAGTCAGAAATATTGTTAATGCAGTCAAAAGTGTATGTGCCCAAAATATAGTCTCACAATTCTAAAAGCAAAATCTCATAATTGACAAGTGGCAATCTGCTGAAATGAGGAAATTGGTTTACAAGCTTCTTGTAGTGTTTTGCAAGATTATTCAGTTTATACACCAAGGAAGGTATTAATTCAACATTATTTCCCAGAGCCACAGGAAATACAGGATGTTACCTTTTCTAAATGCTGCCAAACTTTGTGTTTTTCTACAATTGTTCAATAAAAAGTATAGAAAATAAAATGTATTTCTCTGCAAATGTAGCAACAAGATGCTTATAGTTCTTATGTAGTTTGTGGGCATTTGACATAGCATGGATCTGGCTGCAGGGAGCAGCACAGTGCTTCATGCAGCGCTTGGGGGCTGCATGTAGAACACTATGGAATGTGAGATCTAATTAGGACAAGATTACAGTACCCATGATTTGATAGGGGTGAAGGCTGTGCAAAGATTTTTTTTACACATTTCCAATATTTTATCCATGAATGATCAGCAGGCCCACAGTTATAGCGGGATACTAAGCTCATTAGAACGCATTCTTCAATTTAAGCGCACAGTAGGCAATTGGCTTTTTCAAAGGGTTCAGGTTTCTTACTCAGCATGCCTGTTGGAAATCTCAGGGTAGTGTTCAACCATTGTGGGGAGGGGTCCCTCTTATAATATGAATGGCAACAGTGACCGGCAATCATTTTCCTGCCATGTTTTCAGTAGACCCACGTGTTTAGATTCCTGGTTTTGGCGCACCCTGGAATAATATTAATTTCATATGAAAATAATAAACAGCAGTGGGTCAGTTCACAAAAAACTGCTGGGAGTAACTCTGGGGTTACTTCTGGAGAGAGATTATTTGATTCAGACTGAACTCTGGTTTACTCTAGTTCCATGAGGTGTTTCTATTGTGGGATTATGATTTGTTTGCAGATAATTTTCAGTAAAACTGCTTAGATTAAATATCTGACTGAGGTGGCAAGAAGCAAGGATATTATTTGGTGCAAAAGAATGAGTTGCTTAATTGGAAAATCCCTCGGACACTGGTGTTCTACATTTGACCTAAATTACATAATGATGCAGTTGAACCGCCTTTCTAAACCTTTTGGCTGTTTAAGCTGAAACATGCCTACAAGATATCAGTTACATAGTTTAGCTGAGAGACAATATACACTTTCGTCATGATCATAATGCGACCATGATGTGCGTTCACGGTATGTACGTATACCACAGCAAGGAGTAATAGTAGTTATGTTATAAGCCTAGAAAGAAAAGGGACCTCACCAAGTGTGTGGTACTTAGAAATTGCTCTTCCAAACCAGACATTTTCTTTTACATATGAGAATCAATTTTTCAAATCGAAGAATTGACCACCAGGTTGGTGGGTGTTCCAAACTGCAAACCTTTATATGTGCTTCTTTGAAGAAAGAATATGTAGAACACAGAGAAAAATGTCTCTGATAAAACTAGCCTGTGAAAAGGTACAGGGAGGATGCAGTGTTGCTCTAGACTATCAAAGTGGAATTAAAATGTTTCCATGCTTCACTTCTTGTGAAAAATATGCCATTATATAAATCTTAAATGTATTTTATTTGTTTTAACTATATGTATTATAGACTACAAATGTGATCAATATTGAAAATTGGAATTAAGAAATATACATCTTAACTGAACGTTGTCAATAAAGAAAAACACATTTTGGAGACCTTATGTATTCTGTTATGTTACTGGGATTTAAACCATGCACACTGCTATTTGCATGGTCTCCAGAAACTTAGAGAGTGAGGGCGAGTTATGTCAATGGGGAGAGAAAGAAAAGGTAAGATATCTTTGCTGCTGTGTTAATGTGTGCCGACCAGAAGTGCCCTGGGGACTGTGTGATGATTCGTTTCTAGGAGCTCTGTGTCGAGAGAGGAGCCTCATGTCCCCATGGTGCTAGGATATATAACCTCTACTGGAACCAAGATGGCCACATAGTCCAAAGCTCTGCGCTTCGGGACTTCAATTTCTTTAAAAAAAGAGAAGACCTATTTTGACCTACCTTAACGGTGTGCGCCTCCAGCTTTGTTGCAAGCCGCATGAGGTGGCTTAGAGCAGAGGGAAAGTTGTAGTCCGTGGCGCTCTGAAGACAGCACAGATTCTCCTCAGTGCGAACGGTGGAGAGAGAGGTGCCTGACGGCTGGGACAGCAAACAGAGGCCGTATGGCTGCCACAATACTCTGGTTCTGGATTAGGCAGCTAAGTGATCGGAGAAGCGAACGGGTAGCGCTGGCTGTGTTCATGGGAAGGCAGCATGTGTCGTGTGTTCACGGCGGTGAGGGTATCGAAAGAGGCTGCGGTTGTGATTGGGTCCACAGCAGCAGCCCCTCTTCCCTTCCAGTGCCTCTGAAGTACCTGAAATTGTGGCATCCATCTTCAATGAGACACTGAGAATATATCGCCAATGGACATTTGATTTGACAAGGCACCAGACTTGGGTTCTCTGAATAATGTTAGTCACAGCACAGTGTCATCCTGCTACTTTATACTTGGAGGTGGAATCCTTTTATATTTGAGGTTGCTTCATCTCGCCGGACGTATGCTATTGTGGTTACTGCTGGGAAGGCATTCCTGTGGGGAAGCACCATAAGTCTGAAAGTACCAGCTGTCGGTGAGCCCCTGTGGGAGTGGGCTGTAGTTGTGCTTCGCGCGATGACGGCAATCATTGCCTTCGCTGTGCAGGTGCAGCCTAGGTGAACAAGGGAATGCGTGAGATGCAGTCACTGACGTGTGGCGGCTCCCAGTAAGGCTGATACCTGGAAGCAGCGAAAGCAGCTTGAGAGAGCAACATTCTCTGCAGCAGATCGCAGTGAGCGCAAAGAGGCCTGCCACAATCCCCGTCCATGAGCCCTACGTATCAGGGGGGTAAAGGGTGCCGTGCACCAGTTCAAAGGGGAAACAGTTGAATCCGTCCAGGAACTCTACACCAGCACCAGAAGCCCTAAATCACAAAGGGCAGGGGGTCTACTACAGCAGATAACAAGGGGAACATAGCAGCACTAGTTCTGGCAGAAATCTTTTTGTAGCAGGGATCCTGCATGGTTTTGTTTGAAAATATAATGACTGATTCAGCAAGGATCAATGCAGGGGGTTCAACTGACTATGAACAGGGGATCCCTGCCAGGAGCTCTACACCATAAGCTCCCTGGCACTTTTGGAGGCGGGTTCCCTTCACCAGATCACAAGGAGAATCGTGAATCAAGAGCCCCAGAGCACCCTGAAGTTAGGAGTGTTGCCCAGAAGGATTCCTCTCACTTTCCTTGTATTCCGGAGAAGGGCTCATCCCACCTGAGTCACCTTCCTTCCTCCTCTGTGGACGTTTCGTGCACCTGACCTGTCTGCATCTGTCTTGCTGCTAGACCGCTTGGTGAGTTTGTTGTGCATTTGCAGTCTCTCTGTGCATCTCTCTGCTCTCTCCCTCCATGGTGCTCTCCATCTCTGAATCTGTTGGTTGTCTTCATGACCATCAGTCTGGCTTCAGAGCTGCCAGAAGCACGGAAACTGCTCTCCTGAACATCCATGCAGACCTGCTCTCCAACCTTGATTCTAACACCCCATGTGTCCTCATCTTGCTTGATCTCTCTTATGCCTTTGACACTGCCAACCATGCGATCCTGCACAAATGTCTCTGTGATAACCTGGGTATCACCTGTCAGGCCCTGGCGTGGCTGACTTCTTTCCTCTCTGACCGACCCTCGCAGGTCCAACTTGGGCCCTTCCTCTCCGCTATCTTTTATCTCTACCTGTGGTGTCCCCGAGGGGTCTAACCTCTCTCAATGGCTGTTCAACCTATACCTGGCACTTCTTGCCGACCGCATTATGGCTCTCTGCCCCAACTTTCAGTGCTATGCGGATGACACTCAGATCATTTTCAGGCTACCTTCGGCCACCATTTCTCCGTCTCTCATCTCTGACTGTCTGTCTGATATCCAGGAGTAGTGTGCCGCCAATGACCTCTGCCTTAATGCCAGTAAGACTGAGATTCTCCTCATCGGCACACCCGCTCCCTCCTTTCCTGTCGCTCTCTGGCCGGCCTCTCTTGGCTCCAACCTGTGAGGCGAAAAATCTCGGGGTCATCTTTGACTCCACACTCTCCTTCTCTACTCACATCTCTGATGTCTCTAAGAAGTCACACTACCAGCTGCACCTCCTCAGAGGTATCCTACCTTTCCTCTCCTTCCTCCAGAAGCTCACTGTCTCCAGAACTCTGGTTCTCTCTAGGCTGGACTACTGCAACAGCCTCTGTCTAAATCTGCCTTCCTCTACTCTCTGCCCCCTGCAACTCATCCAGAACAGGACTGCAAGACTTGCCCTTGGTCTCAAGCCCAGGGATCGTATCTCTCCAGGACTGAAATCTCAGCACTGGCTCCCAGTGGCTGTTAGGATCAAGTTCAAAACCCTCTGCATTGTCCACAAGACCTTGTGGGGCCTAAGGCCTCAATACCTTCAACTCTCTCTTCCTAAATATCTTCCTTCTCGAGCTCTTCACTCGTACACCTCCAACTCCCCCAGGGCCAGTTGCTTCTACAAGCAACGAGTTGGTGGTAGATCTATTTCTTCGGCCAATGCTTCCCTCTGGAACAGCCTCCCTGCGTCCCTGAAACTTGAGGAGAACCATCTCTGGTTCTGGAAGCACCTCAAAACCTTTCTCTTTGCCTCTGCCTTTTCTCCTCCTCTCACCTGCTGACCTCCTGGCTGAAAACGGAATCTGCACTGGTTACCTGGCCACCCTCTGATCCCGGGCCCAGGTTCCCTCCCCCACCAGTCACACTCACCTGCACTGCCTGCCTAGCATCCCCCACACTTGGGGACTGTTTCTGTATCCCTTCAGTCCCACTACCAGCACTTGACACCTGATGTCTGCACTCACCTTTGCACTTGCCACCCGCTGGCCGTTACTTTTGCTTATTGTTATTATTCTATTCCCATCTAGTGCACTGTCCCTCCCCCCCGCACTTTCCCCCTTCCCCCATCCCATGCACTTGAGCGATCTGAATGACACCTGGCCTAGTATGATCGTTGTCTGTCCTCCCTTTGTTCCCCCTCTCTTGCCTCGTCGCCACTTGTATAAAGGCACATTATAAATGCCATATCATATCATATCATATCCTATTTATTCTAACTGCTATCACCTATCCTACATCTCTCTCAAAGTATGGAAGGAAAAAGTTCAAAAAAGCTCTCCTGGTCTCCAATCCAGGCCTGCCCTTCGCTGACACCCACGTCAATGCTTCTTCCAGGCAGACTGTCACAGACATTCTCTTTGTCGTACCCTCTCTCCGGACCTATTGACTTCCCACATGGTCTCTGTCCTCTTCCATTTCTCTTTGTCACCCATTAATGGTGGCACCAGATAGGAAGTACTCTTTGCGTGCTTCTCATCCTCTACGTGCATCATTAATGTCTATCAGAATGGCAGTGCCATGGCCTAGGGCTCTCAGCCCAACCTCTTCCTTCTTGATAGGTGTCTTGCGTCTCTTATCAACTTCCTCCCTTCTCCTGCCACTCCTCCATCTGCCACCCCTCTTGCCCCTTCTCCACCACTGATGGGTGTACGACATCCCTGTACCGCCCCCTCTGAAGACCTTGAAAGGTGGCAACGAGCTTAACCTAGCTACCCTCAACTCTCGCTCTGCTGTTAAACACTCCTCTGATATCTGTCTCCTTCTGGAAGACTTTGACCTTGACGTTCTCACTCTCACTGAGACGTGGTTCACTGCCAGCTCTGTCACTGATTTTGACACGCTCCTCCCAGAGGGCTTCAAGATCCTCTCTAAACTCAGACCTAACTGGTTCGGAGGTGGAGTGGACTTGATCTTCCCTGAATAGGTCCCTGCTACTATCATTCCCACTCAGACCTACTCTTCCTTTGAATGCCTAGTCTGCAGGCTTGCTGTCACGCCAACCCTCTCGTTGTATCTCGCTGCTCTCGGGAGAAAAGATAGCTCAAATGCAACACGTTTGTCTTAGAAGCAAGACAATGCAGCTCAACACAAGTTCAAATCCCAATCCTGCACTTAGAAACCACTTGTTGGTATTAAGTGCGTTATGAATTAACAATTAAATTCAATCTACAGGACCCCAGGTCTCCCTCTTCCTCTCGGAGTGGTCTGACCTTGCCTCCACCTCCAAGCTCCTCCTCCTCTGGGACTTCAATATTCACCTTGACTCTCCTGATTCTGCCACTGTCGCTTTCTGTACTTCATCATTCATCTCTCCAGACTGATCCTCTCAGCTGGACATACCTTGGATGGTCTCATCTCAGCAGACATCCACATCACCAACCCTCTCACGACACCTCTCTCCTGGTATGACTATTCTCACCTTGACCTCTTGGGTCCCCTGGCAAAGCCTCTGCCTGCACTGCCAGTCTCCTTCTCTGTCATTCAACTGATGAAGAGAGTGTCAATTGCTGCTTTTGCCGCCACTTTCATCCCCCCACTCCTGCACAGACTCCCACACTGACTCGGCCCTTACTAACATTCACCTCTCTATCGCCAACGCTCTGATCATCGTTGCCCCTGTCATGAGGATCAGCATGAAGTCTGCCTCTAAGCGCAACACCTGGTATAACTCCAACCTAGTCTCTCTGAAACGCAAGTGCAGAGGTGGTGAGCAGAAGTGGCAGGCCTTAGGGACATCCTCTGAGAGACTGGCCTGCGACCTGCTCCAAAGGTAATAATGACTGCTCGAAGAAGAGGGCCCATATCCAAGCCTGCATCTCAGGGGCCACTAACAACACGGGGAAACTGTTTAAAATCTGCAAGGAACTCACCAATCCTACTGCAGTCTCCACTCCTCCCCTGTCATCTCTGATCCTCTGTACTTCACTGGCCTCCCACTTCTTATCCAAAACTCAGGACATCCTGTCCCCACTCTCCTCTACTCCCCTTCCTCCTCCCTCCCCAGCTCTCTTGCCCCCTTGACCCCCCTATCGCCTTCCTGCCTACTCTCGTCTTTCTCGCCCAGAGCACCAGATGAGGTCTCTAGACAAGGCCTCTCTATGAAAGTCTCCTCCAAGCAGGTGCCCCCCTGCTCCTCCAGAACTATCAAGGACAACATTGCCTCCCTTGTGCCAGCCTTGGACGATTTCTGTAATCACTCCTTTCCAACTAGCTCCTTCCCGCTATCCCCAAGCAACCCCTTGTGCATCCTCTCCTCAAAAATCCCTCTGCCGGCCCCTCCTGCCTAGCTAACTACCGCCCTAGGTCCATTACCCCCTTCCTGGGCAAACCTCTGGAGAAGCTGGTCATCTCCCAACTGATCCAACACACTGAATCTGTTGGCTGTCTCCATGACGCCAGTCTGGCTTCAGAGACATGGAAACTGCTCTACTAAACATCTGTGAAGACTTGCTCTCAAATCTCGATTCCAACTCTCCGTCCGTTCTTATCCTTCTGGATCTTTCCTCTGCCTTTGACACAGTCAATCATTCCACCCTGACAAATCGGCTCCGTGACACCCTTGGCATCACAGGGCTGGCACTTGAATGGTTGACCTCATTCCTCTCCAAATGACCTTCGCGGGTTCAATTGGGACCTTTTCTCTCCCCTATCACACTCTCCACCGGTGGTATCCCTCAAGGCTCTATCCTTTCACTGTGGCTCTTCAACATCTACCTTGCCCCTCTGGCCCACCTGATCTCCTCCTTCTCTCCTCACTTCCAGTGTTATGCAGATGACACACAGCTCTCATTCAAGCTTCCCTCTGCTTCCTGCTCCTCCTCATCTCTCATCCCTGACTGTCTGACTGCCATTCAGGCATGGTGTGCTGCCAATGATCTCTGCCTTAATGCCGGTAAGACTAATATCCTTCTCACTGAGACCCCCGTTCCCTCCTTCCCTCTGGCCACCATCTATGGGTCCCCTCTGCTCACCCTCTTGTGAGGCAAAAAAACTTGGTGTCATCTTTGACTCCTCTCTCTCCTTCTCTCCTCACATCGCAGACCTTTCCAAGAAGGCCCACTACCAGCTGCACCTCCTCAGAGGTATTCTCCCTTTCCCCACCTTCCCCCAGTAACTCAATGTCTCCAGAGCTCTGGTCCTCTCTAGGCTGGCCTACTGCAATAGCCTCTTCCTCAATCTTCCTTTATCCTCCCTTCAACTAATCCAGAATAGGACTGCAAGACTTATCGTCGCCTCAAGCCCAGGGATTGCATCTCTCCAGCCCTACAATATTTCCACTGGCTCCCAGTTGCTGCTAGGATTAAGTTCAAAACCCTCTGCATCATCTACAAGGCTTTCTGGGGCCTGGGACCTCTCTACATCCAACTCTCTCCCTAAATACCTCCCTGCTAGAGCCCTTTGTTCTTCTAGCTCCAACTCTCTGCAGATCAGATGCTTCTCGAAGTAGGGAGTGGGGGGTAGATCTCTCTCCTCTGCAGGAGCCTCCCTCTGAAACAGTTTCCCTGCAACCCTTTCTCTTCTTCCTGCCCTCTTCCCCTCCCCTCATAACAACCCTCATCTGCCACAGTGACTGGCTGCCTGGTTCCTTCTGAGTTCTACAGGGCACCAGCATCCCCCTCTGCCCAGTGCACCCCCACTCCCTGCACCCCTTGTAATCCCAGGAACATCCCCTCCTGGCTTCCCCTTAGCACTCGCCTAACCCCGGTGGCTCTTCCCCCCTCCTCCACCCTCCCCTTTCACTTGAAATCTCTCCTCTTTACCCTGTACTTCCCCTTCCCACCGTAGCTCTTCGCATTTCACGCAGACCTGCACAACCCCTTCTCCCTCACACTTCTTGTTACTGCACTGGCACAATCCGAATGTCACAAGGCCTAGAGGACCGTTATTGTTATCTTTCTCCCTTGTCCCTCCTTTTTTTGTCTTGTGTGCCTTGCCTTGAAACACCATTTGTTGTATAGCCGCCTTACAAATATCAAATAAATAAATAAATGAAATGCTTCGGCCAGCGGTGTGGCATGTAAATTGGTTGCAGAGGTGTAGTGTTCTATTCTTTGATGTATGTTGTGAGAGATATCTTGACTGTCATCTGTGAGTTGCTTAGTTTGTCTGCCTGTGAGGAGCCATGAAGCATTCTGGTGTAGGTTGGTCTCTCTGGAAGTGGGAATTGTGCATAACCAGTTTTGGATAAGAGTGGGGAATATAATATATTTTGGTTTTTAGGAAGGAAACTGATGGAGAGAATCTTTCATTGTATACCATTCAGCACCCAAAAGTATTCAGGAATAATCTTCATTTCGGTAATTTCCTCAAATTGTGCCACAATTGTATGACAAAGTCAGATCGCATTAGAGAGGCCAAAAGCCTCTGGAACCCACTCTTTCATGAAAAGAGGTCAATGAAAGGAACTGATGAAGAAGAGACTGGAAAGAATTATTGTTACCACAACAATGGGAAGCCAATAAAAAAATGACCTGTATCAATGACTACGTCCCATAAACACAGTTCTTCTATCATACAGTTAATTTGTATTTTATTTATTTTTAAAAAGCCTCTCAGTTGAACATCAGTCTAACTTTTATCATAAATCTCTTTGCAGATAAAAGTCCAAAATCTACAAGGAATGTCGTTTTATTCTGAACATTAATCCATACTTGATCAACCCTTTTTCAGGGCAGCATGGGGGGCTCTTCTTAATATTACAGGGCAGTAGCCATGAAGTCCTTGTATTGCTTTTTGCTACAGAAATAAATGAAAATATTCAATCACGCAAAATTAGACCGAAGAATGAACGATTTTACAAACCTTAAAACTGCCAAACTGCATGAGGTGTCCATGCAATGAACTGTAAAGGGGCAAGACTATGCATTCAATAAACAAGGAAATTGGTGAGCAGAGGTCCAAAATGTGCCTCAAAGCTCTACAAGCAGACACAGTGTGATCCAAATCTATCAGCGCACCACTTTAGACCGATCCTCTTAGAGCCTGAAAAGCTAACAATGAAGACTGCCAATGCTGATAATTTGCTTAGAAAATAAGAACAACTGTGGATCCTAATACTTGACATGCATAGGACAGGGCTCAATGAAATGATTCAGTGGCCAGTACTTTCTAGTTATTAAAAATGATCTTCACTGCAGACAGTCCTAAAAGTGAGTTGCCTGTCCTCCCAACCAGGCTTATAGTTTAAGTTAGGGAATACATCATACGTGTGTCAATTCATTCCAAATACCCAATTTATGCAGGACACTTGCAGTATGTTAGATGCAATAATCTTTCCCAAAAGATAAATAAATGGCCCCTTTTATGACCGCCTACAACTACATGAACAATGGGAAAATATATTGTGTGCTATTCATTTGCCATTTTCTGTTGGAGGAAACATTTGAACCATGTGAACTATAAGGTGACTTTTATACTGCACACAGTATACAGGTAACAGGTGGCTAATTTACATTTTTATTATACTCTGGAAAACTTAAATATGACACCTCTATTTTGGTTTCTATAAAATGATCTCCTCAAAATGGTGGCAAAAAAATATAATTGATCCTGATGAAGATTTTCTTGAAAAAATATCAGAACATATAAGTTAAAATATGCTTTGTAAATAAACCCTTTTTAATTTTTATTCTACTACAAAATAGAATATTCCCAAAGTGAAAACAGTAATCAAATCAAGCTCCTAGTGATATCAAATGGGGACATCATAAAGTGCACAAAGTGAATAAAATTGTCCAAAGAATTAATCAAAATCCAAACCCTTAGTCCTACAAATAGATGTTCAAACCAGATGAACTCACCCCGTTGTAAAGTTTTTTTTAAAGTGCATCCAAATAAAAGGTTTTGCCTCAATAAAGTTCATCTTGCAGCTGAAGTTCATAAATTAATACAAAGTGCACATGTGTGGGTACTGCGCTAAGTCAGACTCAGGACGTGGACACGACCTCATGGTTTAACACTTTGATTTTATTGAACTAATGAAAAAAGGCCTACTTCATCGTAGTTCTAAAGACGAACTTGGCCCTGTCTAAAAAGAAAGAAGAATAACTAGTGCTCATCTGTAAATCCTACAGATAGTATACAGTCCTCTGTCCCAAACCTTAATCTAACCTAAGTGCAAACCCTAACACTAATACAAAAAATAAATATAACACAGTGCTGACCAGAACAGGTCTTCGATGGCTGAAGTGGTTGCTGCCTTCTGACCCCCACCCAACTCTCCACCTATGGCTTTCCAGGCCCTGCACTTGGCTGGATAGTTCAAATGATTGCCCATCAATGGGCTCTATCAGAAGTTGGGTGGAATCCTGGCGCTAATTTCGCTGTGATACCGCCCAACGCTATTTGCTTTACCGCAACTCGGTCGGCGCGATCCTGAGTTGTGGGGGGGATGGTAAATTCCCATTCCCCATTGGGTCCAATGGACCCAATGGGGTTGGCGGCGCTATTACCACCTGCGGTAATTGTGCCAGTGGTAATAGCACCGAAAATGGCTGAAAACGGACAGTAAGTGGATATTCTCACCTCCAGCTTTCTGCTGGCGGCGAAACCCCAAGTTACTGCCGAACTCAAGATTGGGCCAACCCTTACCACAGTATTTAAGGGCTGAGGACCAACTCGTGCTGAGGCCCAATGTCTTGCAGAACTTTCAGGCATTCGTGGGTCACAGTCAACACTGTGATAGTAAGTCCTTATCTCAGTACTGTGAACTCCTTCCTTCAAGCTTGGATTAAAGTGTCTCTTACACCATCCTGTGGTCATGTGGCTTTCACTCTGTCATGGATTCACATGTTTCCCAGCCCATCATGGAACTTGGTGGATCTCACCCCTTCATTAGGTCATCTGGTGTTCACCCTGCCAATGGCTCCTAGGTTTCTCACTCTGCCGTGAAGTTTTGCGGCTTTCACCCTTTTTATGGGGTTGTCTGGCGTTTACCCTGCCAAGGCCTTTCAATTTCTCACCCCACCATGGTGTTTTTTGGCTTTCACCCCTTGGTAGGGGTTTTGCGGCTTCACTCCTTTGTGGGGTTGTCTGGGGCTGACCCTTCCAAGGGCTTTCAGATTGCTCACCCCATCGTCAAGGGTCTGTGGCTTTCACTCCTTCATGGTGGTCATCTGGCGTTTACCCTGTCAATGGCGTTCAGGTTTCTCACCCAGCCATGGGTTTTTGTGGCTTTCAACCATTTATCCTGATAGAGGTGTATTCCCTGTTATCTCTCCTTTTAGGGTGACTTACTAGGTCTTTAGAGGGTGCACAAAGAAAAACTGATGGAATAGTGCCTCATATACTACTTATTGTAATCATGTTTTGAAAAGTTGTACACTCCATTGGAAATGGTAAGGATTACACCTCCATACTTGATGTTATGCATCACCAGATGAAGCTCCTCTCTGTGATGAATCCTACGGATCCCTCACTGAAACCCTTCCTAAAGTCTCCTGCTAGGTGCCATGGGAAAGGCAGATGCTTCCTGATCCTGCCATTTGGAGTGGTGTACTTCGGGAGGATCACCTGGAAGGAGACAAGGCCCTGGGTAGTGAGACGATCCTGTGGGATAAGACGCGGTATGTGTCCTCTGAAAGTGAACACCTTGCAAGATTGCCAAAACAGGTAATGGTTTATTTTCATTACAGGAGATCTGAACCACGTCTAAAACCTGTGGCTCTAAGCACTGATACCATGGAATCTAAACAAACCCTAATAACAGAAAGATCCTTCAAGGCACCTCAATATACAAAAACTCCTTACTCCCAAAGGTATAGTTTAGTTTAGTTTATTATTTATATCGTGCACCGAGCCCTGGGGCATCTGGGCGCTAGTGCATAAGGCAGTGTTACAGGCATAGAAAAATTTACAACAACAGAACTGCTCGTCAACCAGAGGTTACAGAATGCATTGATTTTGCATAACAACACAAGTACAAGTAAGCGCATAACAGGTCGTCCGTGGTTACATCTTGTACGGTAGTGCACGTGAATAGGGATATAAGCAGGAAAACGTGGAAAGAGGATACGGGCAATGAAGCAGCTGTATGTAGGTAGAGGAGGAGGAGGTTGTCAATTAGTGTTTTTTATCAAAGAGCCAGCTCTTAACTTTGGCTCTGAATGTCCATAAGGAAGGTTCAATTCTGAAGGGTAGAGGGAGAGACTTCCAGCGGTGGCAAGAACTGGCAAACTAGCACCTCCCGCTCTTTTAAGTTTGTACCTTGGGATAGTGAGGCAGTGCGAGTATGGGGCTCTAGTGGGTCTAGCTGGTTGATGTTTAGAGAATTTGCCTGATAGATACTAGTAGCAGTATAAGATAAGCATTTATTGGTGATGACTAGGGTGTGCAGTGAGATTCTGTCACGCACTGGGAGCCAGCGGGCATTCTGTCTGAAACTGGTGATATGGCTGGATCTGGGGATGCTTAACGCTGATCTTAGAGTGTTATTTTGCAGCACTTGAAGTCTGTTGACATTTAGTTAGGATGTTCCTAAGAAAAGGGTGCTGCAATAATCAATCTTAGATAGTACTAAGGCCCTGGCAAGTGTGATGCAACTGTTAGGCGACAGAAAGGCTTTACAGGCATTGATCAATTTGTTGTTATAAAGAGTGGTTGATACAGTGGCGCTGACTTGTTTCTTGAGTGAGAAGGTGGAATCTAGGTATACTCCCAGAGTTTTGATTTCCTTAGCCACTTAATGGAGTTCCCATCGATATCGAATGACGAGTATTGGTGGTCGAGTTTGTTTATCCTTATGTGTGAACCGATGATCAAGAGCTCCGTCTTCTCGTCATTGAGACAAAGGCTATAGGTTGCCATCCATGCCTGGATTTCAAGGCAAATTTCATTAATTAGTTTAGCGTCAGCTTCACCCAGTCAACGTGATGAGAACCTGGGTGTCATCGGCGTAATTCGTGTATGTGACACCCATGTTATTGAGACGGTCAAAAAAGAGCTTTGTAAAGATGTCATACAGCATCTGTGAGATGCACAAGCCTTGTGACACACCGCAGTGGATGGGGACTGGGTCATCTGAGGCTGACAGAGCAAAGACCCTGGTAGTTCTATTGGAAAGGAATGATTGGATCCAATTAAAAGCGTCACTGGAGAAGGCAGCAGCTGTGGTCAAATGATCTGTGAGGATCTGATGATCCACGAGGGCGAATGCTGTGGAGAGGTCTAGCAGTAGGAGGATTACCTGTGTTCTTAGTCTCATCCATTTGGATTTTAAGGTCAAGGAGGGCCGTTTCAGTACTGTGTTTTGGCCTGAAACCAGATTGTCTGAGCCCGAGTAAGTTATTTCCTCCAAATGTTGTTGGATATGGAGGGAGGCCACTCTGTCTAATATTTTGAGGAGGAAGGGGACAGTGGTAATAGGGCGGTAATTGGTCGGAATATTAGGTCTAAAAAAATTATTTTTTAGAGGGGCATGACCCATGCCTCTTTTAGATTGTTAGGGACTGTGCTGGACTTGAAAGAAGAGCTGATCAAGGTGGCAATGAATGGTGCCAAGTCCTTGGTGCCTTCCTGAATGATGGTGGCAGGACAGAGACCTCCCTGGCATCTAGATGGTTTTAGACCTCGGATGATGTTTTCAGCTTCTTTTGGGGAGACTGGTGAGAAGGAAAACAGAGGGCAAGAAGGGATGCAATGGACCGGTAACTGGCTAGAGTTGGAACTACTGTCCAGGCTATTCTTCTTTCCTTTATTTTAGATTGGAGCATTGAAATGTTGTCAGCAAGGGCTTTCTGTATTTTTGCGCACCAGTCTGCGTCCTATATGCATACGTCAATGGAAGGGATTGGGGACTCCAATTCCCTTAGGATGCTAAAGAGCTCCATGGTCCCAGATTTGTCATTGAGTATTCTGTTGTTATATGTCTCTTTTTTGGTATTGAGAATGGCAGATTTGTAGGTGGCTGCAGCTGAGGTGAACAGCACTTTGTTAGGAGAGGTGGGCAAGTAGATTCTGCAGCTCTTTTGGCCTTTCGTAAGGTTTTTAGTTCACTGGTGAACCATTTATTGAGCTAAGCTGTTGGTTTGGCTGTTTTTAGTTTGATGGGGGCAATGACGTTTAAGGCTGAGTCTAGTGTATTATTGTAGACGTTGACTAGATTGTTTGAATGTAAATCTTTATAGTTGGCTGGGTCTAGGATATCATGAATCAGTGGGCGTAAGTTCGGTAACGTTATGTTCCGGTTGTTTCTGGTATTTATTTTAGGGGATTTTAGGATTAAGGTTGCGGGGTAGATTCTCGAATATAGCGAATGAGATACAGTGGTGATCAGACCAGGCAATAGATTCATTCTGGATGATAGTGGTTGAGCAATTGAAATCTGCCAACCGGTCCAGAGTTTGTCCTTTGTTATGTGTAGGCCCTGTGATACGGTGCTTAACGCCTAGCTGGGAGATAGCATTTTCTAATGATGAAGCATTGATGCCATTCGGGTCATGGAGTCCTAGGTTAAGATCTCATAGCAAGATGATTTGCTATCCGGGTTTAGTATTGTTTGTTAGTTTGTTAGTAGGTCAGTAATATCCCCCTCGGAGGAGGAGATGGGACTTGGGGGTCAATAGATAAGGTGTAGGAGGATAGTTTGGGTAGCTGAGATGGGAAGCTTAACTGACAGGAGTTCTGCCGACGGGCGGCAGATCTGGGATGTAGCTCTAAGACCCAAGTGATTTTTTGCTATGAAAGCTACTCCACCTCCTTTGCTCGAATCTCTGTCCGATCTGATAATGATGTAACCCTCAAGGATGACTAAAGACAGTGCTGAGCCTGTGGCCTGGTGTAACCAGGTTTCTAAAATGGCGAGGAAGTCCAAGCCATTAGTTGCAATAAGGTTGGCAATATCAAGGGCGTGTGCGACCAAAGAACAAGCGTCAATGAGTGCTCCTTTTATGGTGGGGCAGGATGTGTGGGGATCAGTCGTGAGCTGGGATGTAGGAGGTGATATGCTGGAGGTTTCAGCAGGCTCTGTAGTTTCTGTCAAGGGGGTAGCGGGTAGGGCCATGATTAGTTTAGTTACAGAAGGCTGTTCAGAGGACCTTTTAAGAGATTTATGAATTGCTAAGCGAGATCCGAGTCTCAGGTTTCTTGAGCTCACTGGGCACGGTATCAATGGTGTGGGTGGTGTGGCAAAGCATTGGATCCAATCTGCTGGACTGAGTCGGTTGTTAGGTGAGTCTATATTGACAATGGCTGCGGGACTGAGTAGGTTGTTAGGTGAGTATGTTGATAATGGCTGGTGAGGTGGTGGTTGCTTTGTGTAGTGTTGGTGATTGGAATGGGGGTAGGAAGTTAGTTGGCGTGATTGAATGGAAGAGTGGTAGGATAGTGGCCATTGCAAGGGTGACTCTACGGAGAGAAGCCATGGAGCCTAACCTGATAATAGCAAATTAGGTAGAATCAGTATGGTGTACCAAAGGGTGTCAGCAGGAAGGGCGAGTTCAATGTACTGTAGTACAATGTACTGTTTGGCAAATATCAATGAATTGGGCAAGTTCAATACGGAACAGTGTACCAGTAGGCATATGTCAACAACAATAGGCACAATCACGACAGTACAGTTTACCATAGGGCAAGTATCAGAAGTTTAGGCAAGTTCAAGCTAGTACAGTGTACTCATAGGCGAATATTAGCAGCAAAATGCGAATTCAAAACACCACAATTAGGAGATGTGCAAATATCAGCAGTATGTGCAAAATCAAAGCAGCAAGGTGCACCAGTGGGCATGTATTAGCAGCAATAGGCAAGTTCAAAACAGCACAATTTAAAGTGGGCAAATATCAGCAGTATGTGAAAAATCAAAGCAGCAAGGTGCGCCAGTGGGCTTGTGTTAGCAGCAATAGGCAGGTTCAAAACAGCACAATTTAAAAGTGGGCAAATATCAGCAGTATGTGCAAAATCAAAGCGGCAAGGTGTGCCAGTGGGCATGTGTTAGCAGCAATAGGCAGGTTCAAAAGGTAAAAAGATCTAGTAATATTGCCTCAAGTTAATTATCTTCCTCTGTAATTGCTAATTCTAATGGTTCAACCTTCAATAGTTCTAAGAGAAATAAATCTACCCTTAAAATGAAGAAGTTGCCTAAAATAACTAGATTAGCTTGCTGGGGACTACGAGTCCCATAATCCCATAAGTACTGGGATGAGGAAGAGGACTGAGGAGGCATGGTGCTCTAATGATAGTCAGGCAATCACACCTAACAGCCCACACCTGAAGGAACCTGTACGGGGGCCATAGAAAAGCCCCCTTAGGTGCAGGCAATGAGAAGGAGCTGCAACTATGACTGTAGTAAAGGCCGTAGTAGCAAAGGCAGAAGGAAAATGACATAGTGTTGGCAATCTGTGCAGAAGTGGGAGAACTAGAGGGATGCCAGAACGTTGAGACAGCAGATTTCATCTGCTTGTTCTGAAAGGATCCTGTACCCCCAAACTCTGAATTGCAAAGTCTGAGCAGCCGAAGGCGTGCAGGAAGACTGCCTTTACACATGTGAGCCAGATTGTGAAGATTTCCGTGCCCGAGGTGTGTTGGAGACCGAGGCAAGGAGCCGCAGGCACCTTCAACAAGGAAGGGTGTGGGTCCTCAAGAAGCCAGAAGCAGTAGAAGTCGTACCTGAAGTTGTGGAAGTTGTGCAACATGCAGAGCAAGGATTGCAGAAACCGGTGAGTCAAACCTAGCGTTCTGATGCCAGCAACAGTATCCAGTCCTTTCTTCACTCACGTATAGAACTTAGTGAGCTGAAGTTGTCAGGGGTCAAATCCTAACAATTAAAGTGGAGGGACTCATCAACAAACGCAATGGGATGTGATGTCACCAGAAATTAGCATACCAAGGTAAAATATGCGCATTTCATTAAATCGGCTTTGCATAACCACCCAAATTGCACAGGACAAAGGGCATTTGTCTTTCCTAAAATCAACACACCCACAAAACCAAGAGAGGAAATTTTCTTCTAATAGTGTTTTTGAAAACGTTAAAAGGTGTGCATGTTTTAAACTGCAAGAACCAGTACAAATGTTTTCCCTGAAACTTGCAGTAACGAAATGGGACATTTTACCTCTAGTCGTTTTGTTAATTTTCTCCAGCTTATATAGTGCAGTGGTGAAGTGTCCAGCTTGTAAACCTGGCGATTGTGGTTCAATCCCCCGGCTGGCTTTGATTTGTAAATTCACAGAGGACATTCAATGTTTCTCATTTTAGCTAGGGGGAGACTGAGTTCACCCTCTGAAAAAAGTGGGTGGACTATGTCCACCCGCGTGTACCCTCGACTTGAGCCCTGGAAGTTGTTCATTAAACCTTTTGACAATGGAATATTGGAAAAAGTAGCACTTGCGTGTGATTAATAATCCCTTTGCTTCTCTCCTGTGAAGAGCAAATGCTACCGAAAGTCATTTTCGAACACTTTGACGTTGTAGAACTATATGAAGAATGCCTTATTTTACTTTCCAAAGAAAGACTGAACTTGTACATCTTCATTTCACTCGCGTGAAGTGCAAACGTTACCGAAAGTCATTGTCGAACACTTTGAACTTGAAACTATATGAAGAAGTGGTCGACTGTGCCTAAGTTCACTGGCCAAAGAAAGAGAGAGCTTTTACATCTACATCTTAATTCACGCCAACCATTTAAATGCCTGATAAAGAATTAAGCATTTAAACCTGTATCCACTATTGAAGAGAGAGAGAGAGAGAGAGAGAGAGAGAAAGGGAGGGCAAGCATTGCCCAAGCCAAGAGTATTCCCCCATTAAGTCTGCAAACAGCTTTTCTTAAAGCCAGAGAACCACCTAAACTAAGACTGTAAGCCGACAGGAGTTTTAGTGTTGCTTAGGATACAAGTGTACAATAATTTCCTGGAGCTACTAATTTGGCATCAGGGCTTCTGGGTAAATTATGTTTTGCTGACAGTTGGCAGATGAATGAAGTCAGAGTTGGGGAAGGGAAACATGCTGCTCATAAATATTACCTGAAATTGAGACTGGCAAGAGATGCAAAGAGGCTGCCCCTTTTGAGGAGATATTCAGGGGAAGAGTGCCTTGCCTGCTGGAGGGTGTTGCAGTGCCTGAACCAAAATCCTGTCTGAAACTAAAAAACATTTTTTGTGAATTTTCAAAATGCTGAAGCTCTGGTGGAATTTCTAAGTGTCAGTAGATGCAAACATTCAGATGAAGTACTATGGGACAAGGGGAAAGGTTCTCATGGTAAACCTGTGCAGTAGTGGAGTTGTTGAAGATGAAGCAGCAGCACTGTGAAAGCATCCTGACCATTACATCTATTGTGATTAATGACATAGTTGCTGTTAACCGAGAACTGTGTTTCACTGACAGTTGTAGAATTGACTTTTGTTTTGAGCTGTCGATTGTTGGAACTGTGGTTGACAAACTCTATAAGGCCATTGAAGTATCAAGAACACATTGGAGACTTTTCTGTCTACAAGGATTTCATCATTACTTTCTTTTGTTGACTCTTGGAATAGAACTCACTTGGAATCCCAGGGAAGGGAGTGTACCCAGACTATTGAGAAGCTATCAAGAAACTGTGAATGCTGTTGATGTTATTTTGAATTGCCATATACATTTTCTTTGTATTTGATGTTTAGTGTGAGGGCCTAAAATCCTGTATTAGAGTGTTTCCCTTTAGTTTTGGTTAGGCAGGGAAATCCTCAGCAGAGTAGGGATAGTGAGACATTTAATATAATTTCTACCTTGAACAAACCTCAAACAGTTGTCCGCCTTGCATTGCTGACCCCTTACATCTCTGACTTGGTATTTGGTAGGACCAGACCTTAATCATTGGCCTGTAAAGTACCAATGGCAGCAAGGAGGCATAGTCACGTCCCTGATTGTCATACAAGAGGCACCTCAAAAGAATTCAGCTTTGAAGCTCACCTTTCCAGGTAAAAACTCTTTGATGATCAGCTAGAAGCTTCATAGTTTTCAAGATGGCATTCATGCAGAAACAGCTAGGAGGAAATAAAAGATGACTGTGTTTATACCACGTTCAGCAGACACTTGTCTAAATCTGAGAATCCCTTGCTTCAGATCACAGGAAGGGGTTCAATTTCACAATCTGATATATCAATGATCTTTGCAGCAAACTAAATGACTGAGATCCTGACAGCACTGAGAATTGATGGTCCTTTCTAGTAGAAGCACATCGTCTCTGATTCTCAGATGAATGGCAGATTGCCACAAAGATCAATGGTTCTATGCGGTCATCCAAATGGTTTAGGGGCAGGAAAGTCAATTGGGGGCCAATAGGGGTACAAGCTGCTACCCATTGGCAATGTATTATTACCATGGGAAAAGTATTATTTTAAAAAGGGGGGCTTTGGTGGGGGGAACCCCCTAAACAATGAAAAATGAATTATTTATTATTTTATTAGTTATTTTGTATTCATATTGTTTTTATTAGTTATTATTTCATTAGTTATAATTGCATGTAATCATCTCCTTGGTACCCCTGCCACTGCCTCTTCAACCCCTGTGCTACTGCCCGTCAGACTTAGATCTCAAAGAGTGATTAATTGCTCAGTGGAAAAAAACACTCAAAATTGAGTGGTTGTTCTTTAGAAGCCACAACCACAAGCTATGCTGAAAGAGGGCATGTTTGGCCATTGGCATAAGGAAACTCAACTTTTTCAACAATAGCAGTTGCCATGATATCTTCAGAATTATTATTGTGTAGGGAGCTGCATTTCTCTCCATGCGTTGTGTGTGTATGTTTGTGTGTGCAGAATCCATGCTTTTGCAGTTTGCTTAAGTGCAGCATTTTATGTGACATTGTGTGACCCTTCAACATAAACTGTGAAAGCATTTATCTTTAACTGATATAAGATGGCAGTAACTGGCCATATGAATCAGTGCTCCTGGTCTATGTTGGATCTGCGGCGTATGCCACCGGCATATCATAGCTGCACGTATTACATATTGAGGTGGTGCCATAGTTAATTTAATTAGTTGAAAACTAAAATAACCTTTTGTCCTCGTTAATATTATTTGATGTTATTGTACACATTGTAGGGTTTGTGACATCACGTTCTATTATGGCATTAGGGTCAAATGTCAAGTGATGTCACTTTGTATAATGTCATTCGATGTGTGATGTTGTAGAGGAGGAGCTAAGTACCCCCACCTCAACTACCTCACTCATATTGCCTATATGTTGGAAAACAGAGTATGGAACATGAGCAATACCAGTGGAAGTGCCAATACCCAGAAGAATCCTAGAAGTAAGGTTCCAATTGAGAAAACCATACCGCCATACAAAACAGTATGATGGACGTTTGAATGAAATCCCAGAAGAAACAGAACAAATGAACAAAAGAGCAGATTGGTGACGTCATGCGAAGCCAGACTGATGTGCGCAGAAGTGTTTCAGAGAACAGAGAATACGGATAAACTATAAGTCATCAAAGAAGATATCAAAGATAAGCACCATCTTGGGCTCGAGATGAAGAGGCTTATGCTACAGAAACGATTAAGATATCAAGCAATTCTGCATGTGTAAAGATGCAAAGTAACACAAGCAGACAAAGTAGATATGAGGCTAGCTTTGTAGTAAATAGATTGTAGTAAATAGATTGCAGAAAGCGCCAATGTATAGATGCATAAGAATGAGTAAAGAATGGATGCTTCCACTACGTATTATAGCAAGACCGGATCAGAAGGGAAAGGCCTTCCTTTCCAGTGTGTCCCAGTTAGAAAACAAGTGAATTACAGGCAAATCTCAGAAAGGAGAAGCTGGATGAGCCCAAGAAGCCAAGGTCGTGTCAAGCTGGGAAGAACAGAAATTAGTTACAATCGTGCAAAGGACTGAACCTCCTGTTCATAGGCCGTGGATAAAAAACAAAGAAGACATCAGAGGCCTATTAGAAAATAGTATTTTAAATCCACTAAAGCTTGATTTTGTGGTCTTCAGTCACGTGTAGGGAAGAAGTTGGACGAGCATGATGGTCACACCTATGCATGAAGGCTAAGCGTGCCTTCACTCCCCTGTATTCTCCAGGAGCAGTGAACATTTTCAAGGACAAGTTCAAAAGACCTAATTGACAGCAGAACACTGAGGTGATGATGGATGATATGCTAATTGGTGAGAAACTATGGTTATGACCAGCTCACCAAGCACCTGCCAATCTGGCCTGAATGCTGCTGACGTAGGTGGAAAAGTACTGACAGGGGTTAGAAGCCAACCAATTGTAGGGGGCCACGTAATTGAGAGCCCTATAGTTTGTCTAACCAATAGGAGGTTGTGTATTTATTGACATTCATGGTGACCTGTTTTGGGGGAGGGCTTAGTTGCCCCACCTGATGTTGAGGAGCCTATTACTTGCTTATACCCTCTTAGACTAGTATGGAACATATACTTAGATGTTCCTTTAGACCCAATCACCCTTGCTATTAGGTCTTTGAAGTGTGCCACATAGGATGACGTTAGTAATACGTAGGTTGATGTCACCTATGATGAATTGCTATAAAAGAATGTTTTTTTCCAAACTGCATTGAGTTCGTATGGTTGAACGTCCGTAGACGTTCTTTGTACTCCCTGTTTTAGATAATTGACATTAAAACAGTTATCTTTTTGCCAACTTTCTGAGTCGTTTTGATTATTGATGTTTGAGTAACTTCGGCATCCCCATTCATCTCAAGGGTATTGCTACCACGTCTTAAAGGGCTGGAAGTCCTCCAGTTCACCTGGTAGCAGAGAGAGGATGGTTAGATTTACATTGAGATAAGTAAGCTTTGGGGTGCCGGAAATATCGCACGACCTCTGCCATTCGGCTGAAAGGACGTGAAGCTCCCTGTAGATAGCTGAAACATTTGGTAAACTTTAGACTTGCAAGCAGGGGTGAGATGGGTCCCCCCGGTTTCCAAAGAATCCCCTCCCGGTGTCTACAGGAAGCTGAATGGACGGAGGGTTCGAGAGGCTACTGACGAGGCGTACTATCCCGAGGGTCGGAAGCTGAAAACACGAATGGTGAGTAAAACTGAGCGAGGTGGCAAAGGTGTAAATGGGCAGTGGGTAAAGAGAGTGATAAGGGAAAAATGAGTAACAGAGGGTTGTTTTGTATGGTCAACTCAACCATGAACGTCGAGTTTAAGTGGGGAAATTAACTTGAGACGATAGGAGCATCAAGCTATTAAAGACAGTTGACTTTTGAGACGAGGATCGTCAAGCAAATTAAAAGGCTGTAAGACGAGGATCGTCACAAGTGGGATACGCCCGAGTTCCCTGCGTTTTAAAGAACGGTCAGAAGGAATCGCACCTAGAACCCTATCACGGGTGACGTAGGAGACAAACTTGTTTAAAGAAAGTTTAAGGAGGTCGATTCACACTCCAATCTGAGTATTTTTAGGCGCAGAAGAGGATGAGTCTTGGAATATAGACTGAGATATGTGTGGCCAGTCGAGTATGTCTGTTTGTTCATTTTATTTGATTATATATGGTGAAAAAACAATAGAGGAATTGGTAGATGTGTAAAGGAGAATACGAGATTTGAGAAGTTGATTATTTATTGGAATTAAATTGATGGTATTTGTTGAACAAAGTAGATTAAAGCAAAAACAAACGTGATATAGTGGGTTTGGAGCCTGCGGCGGTTGGTGCAAGCTCATATTGTTTTGTTTTAAGAAACGTACCTTTAATAATTGCAAAGTCTAGAGGTGAGTATTGACCGTCAAGTGTGACCAATCAACATGGAGGATTTTACTCTGCTTACGCACCTTTGTAAACAGCTGCCAAAACATGCACCCAAACTTAGACAGTATAGTGCTGTTACGCTCACCTGGTCTCTGCGGAGGTGTTGGGGCACGGTTGCAGCCCTCCCGGGGGTGAGGTCACTCGGGTCCAACTTCGCCCTCTGCACTTATGTGGTGACTGGTGGTAATAGGTGATGCTGCTCGGGACTGCTCCTGTTGATTAGTTTTGGAGAGCACTGCGTCCTGCTGCTTCTGGCACGGTCACTTGTATGATCTGGACCAAGTTCCTTCACTGGTCCCTTGCACATGGTAGACCAGTCCTGCTGCGACTAAGCCACTATACTTCAGGTAAGTGTTCCTGTTTGCCTTTGTCTTTTCTCGTCTGTTTTTGTTGTATTGTAAAGTTCGTTGTCTTGTATTGCTGCCCGTTCCACTTTTGATGTTTGCTCTTTTGCTTTCTTCCCTTGCAGGTGATGTTGCCAGCCCGGCAGAAGCTGTGGAGCTCGAAGCGGCAGCCGGAGGGAATGAGGAACAAAGCTGCAGCGGTACAGTAGCTGGTAAGTTGTTAACTAGGGGTCACGTGGGTTTCAAATATGGTGCAGCCCTAGCACGGATGATCTAACCTTGTCTTCCTTCTTCTTCACAGGGTCCGAGTTCGTGGATGCAGAGTGCGGTGCTGCAGGGTCGGGGTCAAGATCACTGGATGTCAGGAGATGAGTCTGCAGATGAAGCGATGAAGCACCTGTTTCCTGGAGGTGAGTGTGCCGGAGAAAGCCTGGTTTCAAAGGTAAGTAAACTGGTCCAAGCGGCGGTGAGCATCACGTTGCACGCGAGTGCACAGTAACGCGAAGCACCAGCCTTAAGGATGGAGCAGCTTATATAGCTGAGCTTATGAAGCCACGCCCACCAGGTTCAGCCTGCCTGCCACACCCTGCCACACCTGAGAGTCAGCACATGAAGACCAGGCCTAGGGAGCGAACCCATTGGTGAAAAGTTGGCGAACCCGAGTACACTGTGTACTCCCTTTATGGATGTTGGTGAGGGCCAGTTAAGGATAGCGTCTACCTTGGCGTGTCCATACGTACGTCCCGTGCTGTGAGAATAAAGCCGAGGAATTCTACCTCTGTCACATGAAAGAAGCACTTCTCCAATTTGGCATATAGACGGTGTTGCCGCAGTTTCTCCAAAACTGCCCGGACACGGTTGACGTGGTCCTCCTTGGTGGTCGAATAGATAAGAATGTCATCAACATAGACAAGAGCGCAGATGTCCAACAGTTCGCGGAGCAGGTCATTCATGAAAAAATTGGAACGCCGCTGGGGCATTACATAGTCCAAACTGCATAACCTGATATTCATAAAGGCCATATTTCGTGCGAAAGGCCGTCTTCCACTCGTCTCCCTTTTTGACTCTTACTAGATGGTAGGCCCCTCGTAAGTCTAGTTTTGTATATATCTGAGCGTTTTTGACTTAATCCAAGAGCTCGGGGATAAGCAGTAACGGGTACTGTTTTTTTACAGTGATCTCGTTAGGGGCTCTGTAGTCAATGCAAGTTCTCAGGTCTCCCTCCTTTTTAGGCACAAAAAAGAGGGGCGAGGATGCAGGGGACTTGGACGGACGAATGAAGCCATTTGCCAGATACTGATCGAGGTAGGTTTTTAGATGCTGCTTTTCCTGTTCTGTTAGGGTGTAAATCCGGCTTCAGGGAACTTGAGCTCCAGGTACCAGATCAATTTGGCAGTCATACAGTCTGTGCGGAGGTAGATTGTTTGCTTGCACTTTTTGCAAGACATCTTGGTAATCCAGGTATTCAGGTGGTAGTGAACTGGTGAGGCTCAGTATGGTTTCTTTCTTCAACGAACCTGGGTTGTTAAGACCTTTTAATGAGAATCCCCTGCTATAACAGGTGTCGGCACAGTCTTGGTGAAAGGTCAGAACTCGTTTATGCCGGTCAATCCTGGGATTATGGGTCTCCAGCCAGGGCATAATATCATCTGGAACTGAGGAGCGCCAATGAGATCGAGGCGATGTCCTCTTGGTGTCCGTCCTGACACAGAAGCGTGACCTTCTCAGTGTAATGCATCACTGGGCCGGATGATAGCTGAGATCCATCAACTGCTGTGATGTTTTCCGAAACCTGCTTCTGTCAGAGAGGAAGGCCTATCCGGGTAGCCAGATCTTGGTCCATGTAATTTCGGACAGCCCCACTGTCTGTGTATGCCTCCAATGCATGTATTTTCGACGTTTGCTTGTGGTTTACCCGGAGCACAGGATGGCTAGATGTGAGGTCTGTAGAGGTTCCTTTTCACCGCTCGACAAGTGGACCCCTACGCTTGCCGGGCGTTGGAGTTTTCCGAGTCCTGTTCTTCTTCTTCACCCCTGTCAGTTTCTCCAACTGCTTTCCTGGGTGGTTTCACTGGGCATTCTCTGAGATAGTGACCTGCCTTACCACAGTACAAACAAAGCTGCTGCTGTCTCCTTTTCTCCCTTTCTGCCTTGGTGAGTGGGCTCCGCAAGCCTCCGATTTGCATTGGCTCGGACCGATGGTGTGATTTGGTTCGATTCTCATGGGGTCGCACGTAGACCGACCGCCCCTCGGCCTTGGCCAGATCCATCTTTCAATCCTGCAATCTGTGATCGAGCTGCACTGTCAGGTCGATGTATTCAGCACATCTTTCTGGGGGATTTACTACTTGGGCTAATACGTCCATAAATTCCCCTTGCAAGCCTCGGTAAAAGAGCATAGTTCTTTTCTCCTCTGGCCAGTTAGTTTGCACTATCAGATGATTGAAGGAAGTAATATATGTTAGTAAATCTTGATTACCCTGCCGTAGTGATAACAGTTCATTGTCCAGAGCCCGCCCTTGAGTATGCTGTGCAAATAGTTTCTCCATTTCACGCTGGAAACCTTCGAAGTCTCAAAGCGAAGGATCGTCCTGGTTTACCAAGGGTATTGACCAGTCCGCTGCACTACCTCCCAAACATGAGAGAACAAATGCCACTCTTTCTTGATCGTTGGGGAATGCCCCAGGTCTGCACAAGATATGTAGGCGACATTGATTCATAAAGATGGCGTACTTATTCAGATCGCCTGTGAAGTGTTCTGGTGGGGCCAGGGGAACCCCCTTGGAAGAACCACCTGTACTGGCGTGGGCTGTGGAGGCGCGGCAAGAGGGGCATACCCTGGCAGTGGGACCTGGCCTGCCTGTGCCTGGAGCATTTGTCTTGCTAGTTCATATGTCTGCTCCCGGTTCACAATTTGATCCCTTTTTAGGGCATTGGTTTCCTGTCTTGAGGCATGAACTTCAGCCCGTAACTCTCCTAGTAATCGGGCCAACAGGTCAGTTTCAGAAGTTTCCATAACGCCCAGGCAGAGATTCGAAGAGGCTTGGCATTCTGTTATACACACCTGGTCTCTGCAGAGGCATGGGGCATGGTCGCAGCCCTCCCGGGGGTGAGGTCGCTCGGGTCCGACTTCACCCTCTGCACTTATGTTGTGACTGGTGGTAATAGGTTATGCTGCTCGGGACTGCTCCTGTTGATTAGTTTTGGAGAGCACTGCATCCTGCTGCTTCTGGCAGGGGTGCTTGTATGATCTGGCACAAGTTCCTTCACTGGTCCCTTGCACGTGGTAGTCCAGTCCTGCTGCGACTAAGCCAGTATACTTCAGGTAAGTGTTCCTGTTTGCCTTTGTCTTTCCTTGTCTGTTTTTGTTGTATTTTAAAGTTTGTTGTCTTGTATTGCGGTCCGTTCCACTTTTGATGTTTGCTCTTTTGCTTTCTTCCCTTGCAGGTGATGTTGCTGGCCCGGCAGAAGCTGCGGAGCTCGAGGCGGCAGCCGGAGGGAATGAGGAACGAAGCTGCAGCGGTACAGTAGCTGGCAAAATTGTTAATTAAGGGGCGCGCGGGTTTCAAATGTGGCGCGGCCCTAGGACGGATGTTCTAACCTTGTCTTCCTTCTTCTTCACAGGGTCCGAGTTCGTGGATGCGGAGTGCAGTGCTGCGGCGTCGGGATCAAGATCACTGGATGTCAGGAGATGAGTCTGCAGATGAAGCGATGAAGCACTGCTTTCCTGGAGGTGAGTATGAAGGAGAACGCCTGGTTTTAAAGATAAGTAAACTGGTCCAAGCGGCGGTGAGCGTCACATTGCACGCGAGTGCACAGTAACGTGAAACACCGGCCTTAAGGATGGAGCAGCTTATATAGCTGAGCTTCTGAAGCCACGCCCACCGGGTCCAGCCTGCCTGCCACACCCTGCCACACCCGATGAGTCAGTACATGAAGACCAGGCCTAGGGAGCCACACCCGATGAGTGAGCACATGAGGATGCTCTCTGGAATAAATGCTTTCAGCTCCTGGAAAGTTCTTGTAAAATAAAAGCACTCCTGCACTGAAATAAAGTAAAAGCACTCCTGCATTGAAATAAAGTGTTCCTGCTCACATCTCTATATGAGCCTGGTGCCAAAGGCACCAGGTCTGAGTCCAGCCAGGGCTCCTGTGTTTATTGGTCCCAAAGGGACATAAGTGAGTCAAGTGACCCATTTCTCCCATCACTAAATGGTGTGTTTTTTGTTTTCTGGGGCCTGTGGCCATGACAAGTGCAGAATGGGTTAAGAGCACGGCAGACAAAATGTTTATGCCATGGCCACAAAGGGGATCATCATCGAAAGCAGTTTTGCAGCACATGATGACATATTTGGATGGTGCATATACAGGAAAAAAGTTAGTAAGGCGACTGGCGAGCTTAGAGCCCTGGAAAATGTACCAGGAGGAGAGAGAAGAGTCACCTCCTGTAGATTGGATACTTAATGTATGCAGAGAGGTGGGTGAAGAGCCTTCTGCTCCACCCGCCATGCCTGAAATAGACGGTGATAGTAAGAAAGATGACGGGCTGTACCCATTAAGAGAGCTTAAGGTAGCAACAGGGTATAGTAACCCGATACATGAGTCGCCTGCGCAAAGCAGGGATGAGAGTACAAAGTTACTGAGAAAGATATAATCTCTAAGATCCCAAGGGACAGGAGAGACGCGATAAGGAGAGGAATGATAGAACAAATACATCCTTAGATATAGAACGAGAGATAAAGAGATGGAAAGGGGAAAAAGATGATGCTGATGAGGTAGAGCTTTTACAGAAAGAATGAATGGGAGGTCAGATCTTGCTCAAACTCGATGGTAAGAGCATCGATGACGTAAGGCAAAGGGAAGATCGTGATGAGGAAGATAAAAGGGATAGAGAAAGGGGAGAACAACTGATAGAGGAAAGGGCAAAAAGAAAGGATAGACAGAGACAGGAATCAAGATGAGCAACAGCAAAAATGGGAAAAGGCAGAAGAACAAAGGAAATATGATAACAGACAGAGGGCAATCGAAGAACGAGAGAAGTTAGAAAGGAAGAGAGAGGAACAAGAGAAACAGAAATGAAATGAGAAAAGAATGCAAAGGTCGGAGAGATGAAGAGATATGCAGGGCAAATGAGAGAAGAGAAATGAAAAGAAAGGAGGAAGAAAAGACAAGAGGGGAAGCAAGAAAGCTTAGAGAGGTCAGTGATGACATAGAACGAAAGAGAAGACAGAGGGCACGTGGTCTTAAGCATGTAGAAAAGGAATTAATGGAGCCTAATCCAGTTATAGCATGGGAGGCTTTATAAGAGTTCTTCCCAGCACAAGAGCAAATACCAGGTCCGTCTAAAACAGATCTAGAGGATTAGTTCAACTCTAGAAGCATTGGGGACGCAATCAATAAAGTCTATCATGAGATGAGGACTAAGAAAGAATTAAAAGGGAAGGGTAAGAGCGATCGACTTGAGAGTATGCAGCTGTACGATAGAGAAGGAGGCTCATGCAGTTTTGAGCCTAAAGAGCTCTCATTAGATAGATTGACTCTGAATAGAGGCGGAGAGGAAAGATGTCACACAACTTCGGGACAGGAGAGGTCAGCCGATGATACAGAAGCTTTCCGTGGGGAGGAGGGAGGTAATGCATGCGGTCCTGAAGGGTGTTTTGCTATGGATAAGGAAGTTAGGTGGTCAGATCCATGCCTACCTATATCGCAGGCGTCAAGATCCTTGACGCGGGTGGATCGATCTAAACGGCGATCCCATGATAAGACGGGGGATTCGCCACCTTATATGAGCAGGTTACGATCGCTGCCAGGTAGAAGGCGATGTGGAACCATTGTCCCTGCTTTGGAAAGGTTAGAGGAAGGGGATGAATGCGAGTTTGGGATTTCTCAGTTTCCTTTGTTAGAGAAGGGTGGAGCAAGGCCACAGTATATACCTTGGCCACAGATGGATAAAGACAATTTAAAGTGCAGACTCCCTAGTTTAACTTCCGCTGCTGGGAAATAGATACACGAGTTAGAGAAAATGACAGGTGGAAACACTTTAGCTATAGGGGACATTAAGGGTCTTCTAATCGCTAACCTTGGGGAAAGGAAAGATGACGTTTGGTCGAGAGCAGGGTATTCTGGTGTTACTACAGTAAACACTGCTCACGACAGGGCACCGTACAATAACTGTAGGGCGGCAGTCTGGAAAGCGCTTAGAGTACTGGATCCAAACATTTCAGATATAGGAGCTATAATAACAAAAAAAGATACAGGAAGAGGATGATACTCTTGTTTGGATTCAACATTTCCAAGAAGCGTGGGCCTTGGAGACACGGGCAGCTTGGGGAAAATCTATACCTGTATTTTATCATGTATTGTGTTAAGGGCTCCCAGGAGCAGTACAGAAGCACCTCAAGAAACTAGTGGGCATGGAGGTGAAACCATGGTTCCAAATACAGCTGACCATCGTGCATTATTGTAGGCTGTTGCAAGAGAAGAATCGAAAAAAGGACGATTCTAGAAAGGGTGAAAGGGAAAGTTAGTGCAGAAAAAGTTATCTAAGTATGCCATTTAAAGGGCAATGTTGACTAGTCGGGACAGAATGAGTTCACAGCAAGTAGCAAACATGCCGCAGATGAATAATGAAAGGCAGTTTGAACAAGGAAATAATGGATTTGCACCATGGGGTAGGGGAGGCTTTCGAGGTAGAGGCTTCCAGAATAATCAGGGAAACTTTCAGAACAATAAAGTGGGTCTCAAAACATACAGAATGATAGTCAAAGCATGCAGGAGTTAGGAGACTTCCTCCTATATGTTGAACCTGTGGCATGTCGGGACACCTTGCTCGCATGGGCAGAAATCAAGGATTTGTGCAAGATGGGCAAACCCACCTTCATATTCACAGCAGAATGGAGATGGGTTTGCTCAGAATCAGACATTGCAGCAAACACAAATGCAGAGAATGACACAAGGCTTTCAAGCACAACAGGCAGCAATGAATCCGCCACAAGGGCAGTCACAGCAGTCACCCATGCAAATACAGCAGAGCACATGTACGGGACAGTTAATGACTCCTAGAGGTGGGGTTATTACTGTCAATGAAGGGTATCCTTTCACAGGTAGAGGGATGAGAATGTATCCACAATAGGACAGCTCACTGGGAGACTTGATGTGTTCCATACTGTCTTTGACGCCCAATTCTCAAGAGGATCCGAGGGTTGACGTCAATATTGGAGGCAAATCTTTTTCATTTTTAGTAGACACGGGTGCAAAACACGCATGTATATGAGAGGGGACATTTTTGATGTTTGGTGAACAAAGGTGAACCCCCTTGCTCAACCGTATCTGTTTACATATGCATTTTTAGCCATAGCGTGAATTCTGAATCCAGGTGAACCCCCTTGCTCAACCGTATCTGTTTGCACATGCCACTTTTAGCCTAATGTGAATTTTGCACATGCCACTCTTAGCCTAGTGTGAATTTTGAATTTAGGTGAACCCTCTGCTCAATTGTATCTGTCTACACTTGAATTTTTAGCCCTAGCATGAACTCTGAATCTAGGTGAACCCCCTTGCTCAACCGTATCTGTTTGCACATGCCACTTTTAGCCTAATGTGAATTTTGAATTTAGGTGAACCCTCTGCTCAATTGTATCTGTTTATGCATGCATTTTTACCCCTAGCGTGAACTCTGAATCTAGGTGTACCCCCTTGCTCAACCGTATCTGTTTGCACATGCCACTTTTAGCCTAATGTGAATTTTGCACATGCCACTCTTAGCCTAGTGTAAACTTTGAACTTCAGTGAACCCTCTGCTCAATTGTATCTGTTTACACATGCATTTATAGCCCTAGCATGAACTCTGAATCTAGGTGAACGCCCTTGCTAAACCATATCTGTTTGCACATGTGAATTTTGCACATGCCACTTTTAGCCTAATGTGAATTTTGAATTTAGGTGAACCCCTTGCTCAATTGTATCTGTTTACACATGTATTCTTAGCCATAGCGTGAACTCCGAATCTAGGTGAACCCTCTTGCTCAATCGCATATGTACTTGCTATCACATCTACTCCTGCCCACTTTAGTAAACTTGCTCTCAAGTTGCTTGTATTTGTCCACTAGCTACCACCAACCTACTCTTGCCTGTTTCAGTAAACTTGCATATAGGTTGCATATTCTAGCAAATCTACATTTAGGCTTCCTGTCCACTAGCCACCAGCCCACCTATTCTTGCCTGTTTTTGTAAACTTGCATTTAGCGTGCCTGTTTTAGTAATGTGTGCTTAGGTTGCTTGACCTACACTAGCCCACTATGCATCTACCACTATTCTACACAGTTCTACTCAGAACCATCATCTATTTGACCACCCTTCTCAGCATGAACTTATCTCAGCCACAGAACCAGTTACATCATGGTAGCGTACCTCTGAAGCTAGCCAACATGGCCACTAAACCTTGCAGCCTCCAACAGCAAAACCTAAGACTCCGCGCCAGACTCCCAAGAATTTATTACCCTTTAGCTAATGCCCAACTCGCTTCTAATCACAACAGGCACACCTTGTATATCTCCAACAATACACCACACACAGTTAACACCGGCCAACACCGACTACAACTCAACAGTCGAATCTTTAGAGAATCCACCTCCCCCTAAATGCCAACACAAAGTCCAGCCGCCCTTTGCCCCACCTACCCTACCTGGAATAAAAGGCGCCTTATTAAACGCCCGTTCTATGGTAGCCCATGCCACTGAAATAGCGGACACAATCCAAAATGAGAACTTGGATCTCCTGGCCATCATGGAATCCTGGCTCCATCCCGCAGCAGGACCAGCCATCATGCTAGTCATCCCAGATAATTACACTCTTATACGCATGGATCGCACCATGTCTAGAGGTGGTGGCCTGGCTATAATTGTCAAAAATAACCTAACCCTAAGACTCTCCTCACCCCATAAAACCAACTCCTGTGAATCCCTCACAGCCAAACTCACCATTGCCAATAACCAAACCATCATCATCCACCTGATATACCGAAAACCAGGCCCCATAGGCTCCTTTGAGGAAGACCTCACAAACCTATTATCTGACAATTTAAAAAACTCTACTCAAAGTCTCATCCTAGGCGACTTCAACCTTGGATTCAATGACCCAGGTGACCCCAATGCCCTACAAATTAACAGCACCCTTGAGGAACTAGGATTTACCCAAAAGATCACAGATCCTACACATATCAAAGGAAG
Source organism: Ambystoma mexicanum (assembly GCF_040938575.1). Taxonomy (NCBI): domain Eukaryota; kingdom Metazoa; phylum Chordata; class Amphibia; order Caudata; family Ambystomatidae; genus Ambystoma; species Ambystoma mexicanum. The sequence goes on from NC_090931.1 coordinate 233,462,050, forward strand.
GACCCTCGATTGGATTACCGAACATAACTGCCCAACCTCTATCACCTCTATAATGCCTCAGCTATGGTCCGACCACCACATGGTAACCCTCACCCTAGAAGCCACCACACCCATGAACAATAGTATCCTAGCTCCCACCGCACCTACTAGAAGTAAAATATTATTACCCCTGAAAATCTTATCCCCCTCATTCTCTCCACCTTAAATTCCATCTCAGATCAGTCTGACCCAGCCTCCATGGGAGAAAAATACAATGAAGTGATGCTCGCCTCTCTGGACGCTGTCGCACCACTGAAAATCAGGAAGAGCAGACCCTGCCAACACCTAAATACCTGGTTCACACCCTTACTGAAAGACATCAGACAAAAGAAACGCCTAAGTGAAAAAACTCGGAGATCAGACCCCTCAGACACCAATAAAAATAACCTGAAGAAATTAGCTACCCTCTACAAAAAAGAAATCCTCCTTGCAAACAAATATCCTACAACACCCGTATCACTCAAGCCAAATCCAACACCAAAGAACTGTTCGCCATCCTAAAGGAAGTAGAATCCCCTATCCAAGCTCCCGACTCCTGCCTCAAGGATAAGAACTGGTGCACAGGCATACAAAATGCCCTTGTCAACAAGATAACAATGCTTCAGGTGAAGATCAACAACAAAAAAGCTTCCATAACTGCCCCAAATACTGTTAACATAGGCACCCCCCAAAGGCTACCACAAATTAATTACCGACTCTGAAACCTCTGGACACCCCTCCCTTCTACTTTCGCAAAGTCTCCACCAAAGAAGTCGAGAAAGTTATCCTCACTCTCAAACCCTCCAATTGCCAGGGCGACCTATGTCCAGCCCAAATCATAAAAGACACCGCCTGTGAACTCTCACCCTTCATTACTAAACTCATATATGCCTCTTTCACATCAGGCACTATACCCAGCAACCTGAAACATGCCTGGGTCCTCCCGATCCTCAAAAAACAAACTCTAGACCCCTCCATCCCAACCAATTACCGCCCCATAACCACTGTGCCGTTCCTACTGAAAATCTTAGAAAAAGTAGCCTACCTACAAATTCAGCACTACTTGGAACTAAACCACCTCCTAGGAGTCTGACAGTCCAGCTTCAGACCACAGCATGGTACAGAGACTGCACTCCTAGACCTTAAGTTACAAATAGACACACTAAGAGATAAAGGTACGACTTCACTCTTACTACTCCTCGACCTCTCTGCCACATTCGATCTGGTAGACCATGCAATACTTTGCAATCACCTGGTCACGGCAGCCTGCTTCTCCCATGAAGCAGTCGCATGGATCCAGTCCTTCTTAGATAACAGGACAATGCGAGTTTTCTCTCCTCTAGCAGCTGCAGACCCCGCACCTATTTCATGCGGTGTACCCCAAGGATCTTGTGTATCTCCCACCCTCTACAATATATTTACAAAGCCCCTTTTCAATGATCTAGACGGTCTTGGTATCACCTACACAAACTATGCAGATGATACACAGATCCTCATCCTGTTCACAGGAGATTATGACAAGGATTTGGCCTTTGTGAATAGAGTCTACCTCATCATCCAGGCATGGATGGCCTCCCACGGTCTATGCCTGAATGATGACAAAACTGAACTCCTCTTCCTCCAACATCAAAAAACTAGGTCCCAACTATGACTCCTTCATAATTGACAATAACATCATTACTGTGGCCAAAGTAGTTAAAACCCCCGGTTTCTACATCAACTCCACGCTTACCTTTGGTATACAAGTGAATGCCATGGCCTGAGCCACCTCCTACACCTGCAAGCTTATTAGAGCAGCCAAGCCCTTCCTCTCACCTAATAATTGCATCACTCTAGCAAGGGCACTAATCCTGTTGAAACTAGATTACTGCAACGCCCTCTACATAGGCAGTAAAAAATACATTATCACAAAAATACAGACACTTCAAAATAATGCCCTGAGAACCGCCCTTAACTTCCCTAAAAATGCCCATATATCAGACCTCAGGAGATCTACTAACTGGCTCGCCACAAAAGACAAAATCCTCCTCAAAACACCATCCCTTACACACAAATGCCTTAACCACACAGCCCTGCAATACCTTATAGACAGATTCACCAGACAAACAGCCTCTCGCCCCCTAAGAAAAGCTAACTCCAACCTTTTGTTAGTACCCAGATTCAAACTTACTAAATCTGGCGGGAGCAGCTTCACTGTTAAAGCAGCACAATTTTGGAACTTCCTTCCCCCTGCTCTAAGGGAAGATCTCCCCTACCGGCAATTCAGATCCAATCTGATTCATTGACTAAAAGATCATGATGCCTAAACCCCACCCTACTGGCATCTGGAATCTCATGTATATTTTGTATATTTGCTCTGCTCTATCTATATGTCACACCTGTATTTTTGTAAACTTACTGTATATACATCTGTGATTTCTTCGACAATACATGCCTACAGCATTGTAACCGTAGCTGTACCCCCATGTTTAATCTGTAACCTGTAACTTAAGTTGAACAACCCTCTTTCTGCCTTTGCGCCCGTATACCCCTGGGTCGGGTGCTCAATATAAATAATAAAAAACAAAACAAAAACAAATAAAGTGCCGTGAATACTCAAGGTTTCACAGGAGCTACAAGTCGAGTTCCTTTTACTGAAAACTTGCCATCTCTATAGGAGAGTGTGACATGTCTGTGCCGTTGTTATATTCAAGGCAGACACCTGTCAATATATTAAGTCGACATTTAATGACTAAATTGAACATGACGATTTCATTCACTGATGAGGGCAAAGTGTGTTTAACACCAGGGATGCATTATATAATGTGTGTGAATTTATCAGGGCATTTGCAGGACCAGTGGCCATGCGAGCCATACCGCTAGAGCCAGAAGTTCTTTACTATGGAGTGCGCATTTTGTTAACATGGTTGCCAGGTTTAGTGGGTAAAACTGTGAGGATACCTGATGAATTTTTATTCAGGCAAAGGATATCTATGGATGAAGAGGAAGAACAAGTCTTTCCTTTAGATATAGAAGCAGCTGTAGGACGAGGGGAATTAGCTGTGCTTCATGGAGTTGATTATGAAGGCAGACAATGGCTTACAGTAATTGTCATCGGGGAAGGTTATAGATTAACTGACGTCACTGACGAGGATATATTCAGAGACTACCCGACGGATGACGAAATATTATTTGAAATGGATATTACTTATTGGGTAAAAACCATTAAACGAGAGGTTCCTCAGAAAATGATGTTAGCACGGAAGCATCCCGAATATTTTGATGAAGACATGGCGAAAGTACGAGTTTCATTAGGGACCACAGACCCCTATGACATAGGCCTATTAAAGGGGGTTGGAGAAGTTAAGTTTAAACTGAAGCTAGGAGCAATTTTACCTCGAGCACGACAATATCCAATGTCTCGAGAGGCAGATGAAGGAGTCACCATGTAATACTGCAGTTAATCCGATAAAATAATCGAGAGGAGGGTCGTGGCGTTTAATTCAAGATTTAAGGGCGATTAACCATATTGTAGAGGCACAGTTCCCTCTAGTTCCTAATCCTGCGACGATCTTGTATAATATCCCTGTTGAGGGAAGATATTTCACCGTAATTGACTTGAAAAATGCGTTTTTCTCAATCCCATTGCAAGACTCACAAGATCTGACGTCATTTACGTTCAGACAAACTAAGCTGAAAAGTACTCGCTTGCCTCAGGGGTACTGTGAGTCTCCATCAGTTTGCAATAGAGTCCTGCAGATGGACTTAAGCAATATTAACTTAGAAAGTGTTATATTGCAGTACATGGATGAAATATTGGTCTGCAGCACCACAGAGGAAGGATGCAGACATGATTCAGTTCAACTAATGATTATTCTTTCAGAGAAAGGATATAATGTAGACAAGGAGAAATTACAGTTTTGTCACGAAGAAGAGCTATATATAGGCCAGTTAATCTCACATGAAGGAAGAAATATTACTCCTGAGAGGGATGAGGCTATTTTGAAAACAGCAAAGCCACATACAGTAAAGCACATGCAGAGATTTTTGGGACTGTGTAACTATATGAGAGCATGGGCCTTTGATTACAGTTCACACATAAGGCCCTTGTTGCAAGCTTTAAAGAAAGCACAGTCAAATCAGGAAAAGATTGTCTGGACTGAGGAAATGGAAGAAGGGTTTGACGAGTTGAAAAAGGCAATTTGCACAGCTCCAGTTTTAGGGACTCCCAATTATGGTGAGGAATTTTTTTGTTCTCGCATACGAATGGCACTGTTAAGACAGCTGTACTCACGCAGAGAACCACGTTGGGGTACAAGCCCCTTGCGTATTACAATGGGATTTTAGACCCAGTAATGAGGGGTCATTTTCCTTGTGAACAGTCATTGGCAGCCGCCGTGTTTATATAGTAAACTGCATCATATGTCAAAGGTTTACTGGTGCGCACACACTGCGCACCGTTAGGGGAGTTATTCTGAGACCTAATGGTCCCTTTCAGCATTTACATATCGACTATGTCGATATGCTGCAAGTCTGCAATGGATAGCGATATATGATTATAGTGGTATGTCCCTTTTCAAGGTGTATTGAAGCTGGTCTTGTACACATCCAGACGCCACCTGTGCTGCTAAATTCTTAGTGCGAGAAGTGTTTCCTAGATGGGGACTATGTGAAGTATTGAGATCAGATAATGAACCTCATTTTGTAAATGAAGTCTTTGAGCAGATAAGCTTGTTGCTTGGTATAAAGCGTGCGTTTTCATCTGCTTATCACCTGCAAGCGAACGGAATCTGTGAGAGACTCAATGGCTTGCTTAAGGAAAGATAGCCAAATTAAAGCTTACCTTAAAGAAAGGATTGCCTACCACTGGCAATTTATGCATTGAGAAATCAACCAGGGTCAGACCCCCATCTTACCCCTCATGAAATAGTGACAAGGAGGCGAATGAGGAAACCCCTCACACCTCCATCTAGTACTAGAAGTGATGCCCAGACAACAGCACAATTGTTAGGAAAGGAGCTACGTGAGTATCTTACATTTATGACTTCAAGTATCTCTATCATTTCAGATCAGCTCAAGCGACAGGTGTGTGGGGCAGCGCAGAACACAGAAGGAGATGCTCCAACAATCGGAGTTGAAAAACGTCTTCCCAAACTTTTGCCCGGAGATGCGGTCTTAATCCGCAACTTCACTAGAAAGTGGCACGAGCCTCGCTTCAAAGGCCCTTTCATAGTGGAGGACGTGACACCGTCTGCAGTCAAGGTGCAAGGCAGACGCGTTGGGATCTTCCTCAGCGACACTAAGATCTACACTAGAGAATCCCCTTCAAACCCACCCCCATCAGAAGCAAGCATCAGGGAAGAATCGCTGCATGTGCAGAGAAGGTCTATGATGAGGAAGAAGGATGCAGAAGCGGTCAAATAAACAAATAAAGGAGTACATTGGACTGTGGCTTGTTGCAGGACACTCTTTTAAGCTACTAAAAAGGAGTTAAGGGAAGTTATTTGTTCTTGAGCCACAGGGGTTTGTTGTTATTGGACTAAGACATGCTTAAGTCTTGATCGAGAAGGAAAGCATGCCAAATCTGGAGTTCCTTTTTCACGACTGGAAGAGGGTACAGGACCCTGATTCCTTTCTTACTGAAATTCTCTCGGAAGGTACCCATGGTGGTGCCCAATGACAACGTACACCGGATCATTCTTGCTATCTTTAGCTACATTGTGTGCACTTATCCTTCACTCGTGGGAAGAACTTTTGACGTTTGTAACTTTCTGCAAGATTCTAAAAATGGTCCAATTGTGAGGAGATTACTCGCAGCCATAATAGAGCAAGGGCTCCAGTGTCCTGAGTATCGTTCGAAAGACAGCACAGATGCCCCTGTCTGATGGCAATGCGCAGAGACTGATCGGTATGTCTTCTATTACCTTATAGAAGAATGCCCACATGTCGTTGGACAATCAACTGATATTCAAACGTTCCATAGAGACCTGAGAAATAGCGCAGCGCTTAATCAAATATTAAGAGACATTATCGAGCAAGTGAATTGTTATTCTGAGAGAACAGTGAGAACCGAATGAAGCTTCTGAGTAAGGACACAGAGAACATACTTTCCTTTGGCTTCTACTATCTGCTGGAGAAATACCCACATTATGTTTGGGGAACGATTATGCCTTTGTATATATAAGGAACCCTGTAAATCGTCCTATAATCAGTCCGCTGATCGAGGAGCTTGTGGAGAAGATCGAGGAGCTCCCTGAATATTTTATGATTTTGCCCGAATAAATATCAGTTTTCCTTCCTTAAAAAAGAGTAAAATGGGCAGCATCAGTAGAAATTTGTTATGGCATATCACGAGAGACGTCCATGATGTGCAAAAAGCTATTGCTTCAAATGGTCTTGTCTGTGCACAATTTACACTATTTTGTTCATAGTAATACTGCTCTCACTTACAGTACGAACTGCTTACTGTGTAGACCTAAATAAAGTGAAGATTCCTGTGTATCCTCCTGTACAAGAGAAGGGTACAGACGTGGCAACTATCAGGCAACCAAGACCTTATGTAATTATCCCTACTTTGAAGTTACATGTACAGGCAGTCAATTCTGAGATAGACGAATCAAGGCTTCCTTTTAAAGGGAGGTCACGTATGGAGGTTTTAGCAGAATCTCTATGGCCATCATTTGCTGCTGCTAAGCAATGGCTTCAGGATAGGAAAAGGCTTTGAAAACTTCCTCCTACACCGATAGCACATGTAAAAGCACCCAGTCTACTGACAAATGATACTAGAACTGGTCCAGTAAGGAAAACTTATGCTGACATACTTAAGGAGATGATTACAGAAGCCCGGAGAAAGAGAACCAGACCTTAGAGAAATGCTAGAGAGGATGATCATGAGTTAAATGATTACCTGGATAGCACTGCGCAGTTGGTGAATAACTTTTGGTATCAGCATATGAAAGAAATGGGAAGGAGGACCTCTAAGGAGGAATGCTTTGTATGTGCACTCCTGCCTTATAGTATGGGAAAGTCCAAAATCTTCATAGCTATTGAGGTAGACATCCTGACTGTCGGGCCAACAGGTCAGTTTCAGAAGTTTCCATAACGCCCAGGCAGAGATTCGAAGAGGCTTGGCATTCTGTTATACTCACCTGGTCTCTGCAGAGGCATTGGGGCATGGTCGCAGCCCTCCCGGGGGTGAGGTCGCTCGGGTCCGACTTCACCCTCTGCACTTATGTTGTGACTGGTGGTAATAGGTTATGCTGCTCGGGACTGCTCCTGTTGATTAGTTTTGGAGAGCACTGCGTCCTGCTGCTTCTGGCAGGGGTGCTTGTATGATCTGGCACAAGTTCCTTCACTGGTCCCTTGCACGTGGTAGTCCAGTCCTGCTGCGACTAAGCCACTATACTTCAGGTAAGTGTTCCTGTTTGCCTTTGTCTTTCCTTGTCTGTTTTTGTTGTATTTTAAAGTTTGTTGTCTTGTATTGCGGACCGTTCCACTTTTGATGTTTGCTCTTTTGCTTTCTTCCCTTGCAGGTGATATTGCTGGCCCGGCAGAAGCTGCAGAGCTCGAGGCGGCAGCCGGAGGGAATGAGGAACGAAGCTGCAGCGGTACAGTAGCTGGCAAAATTGTTAACTAGGGGGCACGCGGGTTTCAAATGTGGCGCGGCCCTAAGACGGATGTTCTAACCTTGTCTTCCATCTTCATCACAGGGTCCGAGTTTGTGGATGCGGAGTGCAGTGCTGCGGCGTCGGGATCAAGATCACTGGATGTCAGGAGATGAGTCTACAGATGAAGCGATGAAGCACTGCTTTCCTGGAGGTGAGTATGAAGGAGAACGCCTGGTTTCAAAGGTAAGTAAACTGGTCCAAGCGGCGGGGAGCGTCACGTTGCACGCGAGTGCACAGTAACGTGAAACACCGGCCTTAAGGATGGAGCAGCTTATATAGCTGAGCTTCTGAAGCCACGCCCACTGGGTCCAGCCTGCCTGCCACACCCTGCCACACCCGATGAGTCAGTACATGAAGACCAGGCCTAGGGAGCCACACCCGATGAGTGAGCACATGAGGATGTTCTCTGGAATAAATGCTTTCAGCTCCTGGAAAGTTCTTGTAAAATAAAAGCACTCATGCACTGAAATAAAGTAAAAGCACTCCTGCATTGAAATAAAGTGTTCCTGCTCACATCTCTATATGAGCCTGGTGCCAAAGGCACCAGGACTGAGTCCGGCCAGGGCTCCTGTGTTTATTGGTCCCAAAGGGACATAAGTGAGTCAAGTGACCCATTTCTCCCATCACTAAATGGTGTGTTTTTTGTGTTCTGGGGCCTGTGGCCATGACAAGTGCAGAATGGGTTAAGAGCACGGCAGACAAAATGTTTATGCCATGGCCACAAAGGGGATCATCATCGAAAGCAGTTTTGCAGCACATGATGACATATTTGCATGGTGCATATACAGGAAAAAAGTTAGACAGGCGACTGGCGAGCTTAGAGCCCTGGAAAATGTACCAGGAGGAGAGAGAAGAGTCACCTCCTGTAGATTGGATACTTAATGTATGCAGAGAGGTGGGTGAAGAGCCTTCTGCTCCACCCGCCATGCCTGAAATAGACGGTGATAGTAAGAAAGATGACGGGCTGTACCCATTAAGAGAGCTTAAGGTAGCAACAGGGTATAGTAACCCGATACATGAGTCGCCTGCGCAAAGCGGCGATGAGAGTACAAAGTTACTGAGAAAGACATAATCTCTAAGATCCCAAGGGACAGGAGAGACGCGATAAGGAGAGGAATGATAGAACAAATACATCCTTAGATATAGAACGAGAGATAAAGAGATGGAAAGGGGAAAAAGATGAGGCTGATGAGGTAGAGCTTTTACAGAACGAATGAATGGGAGGTCAGATCTTGCTCAAACTCGATGGTAAGAGCATCGATGACATAAGGCAAAGGGAAAATCGTGATGAGCAAGATAAAAGGGATAGGGAAAGGGGAGAACAACTGATAGAGGAAAGGGCAAAAAGAAAGGATAGACAGAGACGGGAATCAAGATGAGCAACAGCAAAAATGGGAAAATGCAGAAGAACAAAGGAAATATGATAACAGACAGAGGGCAATCGAAGAACGAGAGAAGTTAGAAAGGAAGAGAGAGGAACAAGAGGAACAGAAATAAAGGGAGAAAAGAATGCAACGGTCGGAGAGATGAAGAGATATGCAGGGCAAATGAGAGAAGAGAAATGAAAAGAAAGGAGGAAGAAAAGACAAGAGGGGAAGCAAGAAAGCGTAGAGAGGTCAGTGATGACATAGAACGAAAGAGAAGACAGAGGGCACGTGGTCTTAAGCGTGTAGAAAAGGAATGAATGCAGCCTAATCCAGTTATAGCATGGGAGGATTTAGAAGAGTTCTTCCCAGCACAAGAGCAAATACCAGGTCCGTCTAAAACAGATCTAGAGGATTAGTTCAACTCTAGAAGCATTGGGGACGCAATCAATAAAGTCTATCATGAGATGAGGACTAAGAAAGAATTAAAAGGGAAGGGTAAGAGCGATCGACTTGAGAGTATGCAGCTGTATGATAGAGAAGGAGGCTCATGCAGTTTTGAGCCTAAAGAGCTCTCTTTAGATAGACTCTGAATAGAGGTGGAGAGGAAAGAAGTCACACAAGTTGGGGACAGGAGAGGTCAGCCGATGATACAGAAGCTTTCCGTGGGGAGGAGGGAGGTAATGCATGCGGTCCTGAAGGGTGTTTTGCTATGGATAAGGAAGTTAGGTGGTCAGATCCATGCCTACCTATATCGCAGGCGTCAAGATCCTTGACGCGGGTGGATCGATCTAAACGGCGATCCCATGATAAGACGGGGGATTCGCCACCTTATATGAGCAGGTTACGATCGCTGCCAGGTAGAAGGCGATGTGGAACCATTGTCCCTGCTTTGGAAAGGTTCGAGGAAGGGGACGAATGCGAGTTTGGGATTTCTCAGTTTCCTTTGTTAGAGAAGGGTGGAGCAAGGCTACAGTATATACCTTGGCCACACATGGATAAAGACAATTTAAGGTGCAGACTCCCTAGTTTAACTTCCGCTGCTGGGAAATGGATACACGAGTTAGAGAAAATGACAGGTGGAAACACTTTAGCTATAGGGGACATTAAGGGTCTTCTAATCGCTATCCTTGGGGAAAGGAAAGATGACGTTTGGTCGAGAGCAGGGTATTCTGGTGTTACTACAGTAAACACTGCTCATGACAGGGCACCATTCAATAACTGTAGGGCGGCAGTCTGGAAAGCGCTTAGAGTACTGGATCCAAACATTTCAGATATAGGAGCTATAATGACAAAAAAAGATACAGGAAGAGGATGATACTCTTGTTTAGATTCAACATTTCCAAGAAGCGTGGGCCTTGGAGACACGGGCAGCTTGGGGAAAATCTATACCTGTATTTTATCATGTATTGTGCTAAGGGCTCCCAGGAGCAGTACAGAAGCACCTCAAGAAACTACTGGGCATGGAGGCGAAACCATGGTCGCAAATACAGCTGACCATCGTGCATTATTGTAGGCTGTTGCAAGAGAAGAATCGAAAGAAGGACGATGCTAGAAAGGGTGAAAGGGAAAGTTAGTGCAGAAAAAGTTATCTAAGTATGCCATTGAAAGGGCAATGTTGACTAGTCGGGACAGAATGAGTTCACAGCAAGTAGCAAACATGCAGCAGATGAATAATGAAAGGCAGTTTGAACAAGGAAATAATGGATTTGCACCATGGGGTAGGGGAGGCTTTCGAGGTAGAGGCTTCCAGAATAATCAGGGAAACTTTCAGAACAATAAAGTGGGTCTCAAACATACAGAATGATAGTCAAAGCATGCAGGAGTTAGGAGACTTCCTCCTATATGTTGGACATGTGGCATGTCGGGACACCTTGCTCGCATGGGCAGAAATCAAGGATTTGTGCAAGATGGACAAACCCACCTTCATATTCACAGCAGAATGGAGATGAGTTTGCTCAGAATCAGACATTGCAGCAAACACAAACGCAGAGAATGACACAAGGCTTTCAAGCACAACAGGCAGCAATGAATCCGCCACAAGGGCAGTCACAGCAGTCACCCATGCAAATACAGCAGAGCACATGTACGGGACAGTTAATGACTCCTAGAGGTGGGGTTATCACTGTCAATGAAGGGTATCCTTTCACAGGTAGAGGGATGAGAATGTATCCACAATAGGACAGCTCACTGGGAGACTTGATGTGTTCCATACTGTCTTTGACGCCCAATTCTAAAGAGGATCCGAGGGTTGACGTCAATATTGGAGGCAAATCTTTTTCATTTTTAGTAGACACGGGTGCAAAGCACTCATGTATATGAGAGGGGACATTTTTGATGTCTGGTGAGCAAAGGTGAACCCCCTTGCTCAACCGTATCTGTTTACACATGCATTTTTAGCCCTAGCGTGAATTCTGAATCCAGGTGAACCCCCTTACTCAACCGTATCTGTTTGCACATGTCACTTTTAGCCTAATGTGAATTTTGCACATGCCACTCTTAGCCTAGTGTGAATTTTGAACTTAGGTGAACCCTCTGCTCAATTCTATCTGTCTACACTTGAATTTTTAGCTCCAGCATGAACTCTGAATCTAGGTGAACCCCCTTGCTCAACCGTATCTGTTTGCATATGCCACTTTTAGCCTAATGTGAATTTTGCACGTGCCACTCTTAGCCTAATGTGAATTTTGAATTTAGGTGAACCCTCTGCTCAATTGTATCTGTTTACGCATGCATTTTTAGCCCTAGCGTGAACTCTGAATCTAGGTGAACCCCCTTGCTCAACCGTATCTGTTTGCACATGCCACTTTTAGCCTAATGTGAATTTTGCACATGCCACTCTTAGCCTAGTGTGAATTTTGAACTTAGGCGAACCCTCTGCTCAATTGATCTGTTTACACATGCATTTATAGCCCTAGCATGAACTCTGAATCTAGGTGAACCCCCTTGCTAAACCGTATCTGTTTGCACATGTGAATTTTTCACATGCCACTTTTAGCCTAATGTGAATTGTGAATTTAGGTGAACCCTTTGCTCAATTGTATCTGTTTACACATGTATTCTTAGCCATAGCGTGAACTCCGAATCTAGGTGAACCCTCTTGCTCAATCGCATATGTACTTGCTATCACATCTACTCCTGCTCATTTTAGTAAACTTGCTCTCAAGTTGCTTGTATTTGTCCACTAGCTACCACCAACCTACTCTTGCCTGTTTCAGTAAACTTGCATCTAGGTTGCATATTCTAGCAAATCTACATTTAGGCTGCCTGTACCTGTCCACTAGCCACCACCCCACCTATTCTTGCCTGTTTTTGTAAACGTGCATTTAGCGTGCCTGTTTTAGTAATGTGTGCTTAGGTTGCTTGACCTACACTAGCCCACTATGCATCTACCACTATTCTACACAGTTCTACTCAGAACCATCATCTATTTGGTCACCCTTCTCAACATGAACTTATCTCAGCCACAGAACCAGTTACATCATGGTAGCGTACCCCTGAAGCTAGCCAACATGGCCACTAAACCTTGCAGCCTCCAACAGCAAAACCTAAGACTCCGCGCCAGACTCCCAAGAATGTATTACCCTTTAGCTAATGCCCAATTCGCTTCTAATCACAACAGGCACACCTTGTATATCTCCAACAATACACCACACACAGTTAACACCGGCCAACACCGACTACAACTCAACAGTCGAATCTTTACAGAATCCACCTCCCCCTAAATGCCAACACAAAGTCCAGCCGCCCTTTGCCCCACCTACCCTACTTGGAATAAAAAGCGCCTTATTAAACGCCCGTTCTATGGTAGCCCATGCCACTGAAATAGCGGACACAATCCAAAACGAGAATTTGGATCTCCTGGCCATCATGGAATCCTGGCTCCATCCCGCAGCAGGACCAGCCATCATGCTAGTCATCCCAGATAATTACACTGTTATACGCATGGATCACACCATGTCTAGAGGTGGTGGCCTGGCTATAATTGTCAAAAATAACCTAACCCTAAAACTCTCCTCACCCCATAAAACCAACTCCTGTGAATCCCTCACAGCCAAACTCACCATTGCCAATAACCAAACCATCATCATCCACCTGATATACCGAAAACCAGGCCCCATAGGCTCCTTTGAGGAAGACCTCACAAACCTATTATCTGACAATTTAAAAAAACTCTACTCAAAGTCTCATCCTAGGCGACTTCAACCTTGTATTCAATGACCCACGTGACCCCAATGCTCTACAAATTAACAGCACCCTTGAGGAACTAGGATTTACCCAAAAGATCACAGATCCTACACATATCAAAGGAAGGACCCTCGATTGGATTGCCGAACATAACTGCCCAACCCCTATCACCTCTATAATGCCTCAGCTATGGTCCGACCACCACATGGTAACCCTCACCCTAGAAGACACCACACCCATGAACAATAGTATCCTAGCTCCCAGCGCACCTACTAGAAGTAAAATAATATTACCCCTGAAAATCTTATCCCCCTCATTCTCCCCACCTTAAATTCCATCTCAGATCAGTCTGACCCAGCCTCCATGGTAGAAAAATACAATGAAGTGATGCTCGCCTCTCTGGACGCTATCGCAACACTGAAAATCAGGAAGAGCAGACCCTGCCAACACCTAAATTCCTGGTTCACACCCTTACTGAAAGACATCAGACAAATGAAACGCCTAAGTGAAAAAACTCGGAGATCAGACCCCTCAGACACCAATAAAAATAACCTGAAGAAATTAGCTACCCTCTACAAAAAAGAAATCATTCATGCGAAACAAATATCCTACAACACCCGTATCACTCAAGCCAAATCCAACACCAAAGAACTGTTCGCCATCCTAAAGGAAGTAGAATCCCCTATCCAAGCTCCCGACTCCTGCCTCAAGGATAAGAACTGGTGCACAGGCATACACAATGCCCTTGTCAACAAGATAACAATGCTTCAGGCGAAGATCAACAACAAAAAAGCTTCCATAACTGCCCCAAATACTGTTAACATAGGCACCCCCCCAAAGGCTACCACAAATTCATTACCGACTCTGAAACCTCTGGACACCCCTCCCTTCTACTTTCGCAAAGTCTCCACCAAAGAAGTCGAGAAAGTCATCCTCACTCTCAAACCCTCCAATTGCCAGAGCGACCTATGTCCAGCCCAAATCATAAAAGACACCGCCCGTGAACTCTCACCCTTCATTACTAAACTCATATATGCCTCTTTCACATCAGGCACCATACCCAGCAACCTGAAACATTCCTCGGTCCTCCCGATCCTCAAAAACAAACTCTAGACCCCTCCATCCCAACCAATTACCGCCCCATAACCACTGTGCCGTTCCTACTGAAAATCTTAGACAAAGTAGCCTCCCTACAAATTCAGCACCACTTGGAACTAAACCACCTCCTAGGAGTCCGACAGTCCAGCTTCAGACCACAGCATGGTACCGAGACTGCACTCCTAGACCTTAAGGCACAAATAGACACACTAAGAGATAAAGGTACGACTTCACTCTTACTACTCCTCGACCTCTCTGCCACATTCGATCTGGTAGACCATGCAATACTTTGCAATCACGTGGTCACGGCAGCCTGCTTCTCCCATGAAGCAGTCGCATGGATCCAGTCCTTCTTAGATAACAGGGCAATGCGAGTTTTCTCTCCTCTAGCAGCTGCAGACCCCGCACCTATTTCATGCGGTGTACCCCAAGGATCTTGTGTATCTCCCACCCTCTACAATATTTTTACAAAGCCCCTTTTCAATGATCTAGACGGTCTTGGTATCACCTACACGAACTATGCAGATGATACACAGATCCTCATCCTGTTCACAGGAGATTATGACAAGGATTTGGCCTTTGTGAATAGAGTCTACCTCATCATCCAGGCATGGATGGCCTCCCACGGTCTATGCCTGAATGATGACAAAACTGAACTCCTCTTCCTCCAACATCAAAAAACTAGGTCCCAACTATGACTCCTTCATAATTGACAATAACATCATTACTGTGGCCAAAGTAGTTAAAACCCTCGGTTTCTACATCGAATCCACGCTTACCTTTGGTAAACAAGTGAATGCCATGGCCTCAGCCACCTCCTACACCTGCAAGCTTATTAGAGCCGCCAAGCCCTTCCTCTAACCTAATAATTGCATCACTCTAGCAAGGGCACTAATCCTGTTGAAACTAGATTTCTGCAACGCCCTCTACATAGGCAGTAAAAAATACATTATCGCCAAAATACAGACACTTCAAAATAATGCCCTGAGAGCCGCCCTTAACTTCCCTAAAAATGCCCACATATCAGACCTCAGGAGATCTTACTGGCTCTCCACAAAAGACAAAATCCTCCTCAAAACAGCATCCCTTACACACAAATAACTTAACCACACAGCCCTGCAATACCTTATAGACAGATTCACCAGACAAACAGCCTCTCGCCCCCTAAGAAAAGCTAACTCCAACCTTTTGTTAGTACCCAGATTCAAACTTACTAAATCTGGTGGGAGCAGCTTCACTGTTAAAGCAGCACAATTTTGGAACTTCCTTCCCCCTGCTCTAAGGGAAGATCTCCCCTACCGGCAATTCAGATCCAATCTGATTCATTGGCTAAAAGATCATGATGCCTAAACCCCACCCTACTGTCATCTGGGATCTCATGTATATTTTGTATATTTGCTCTGCTCTATCTATATGTCACACCTGCATTTTTGTAAACTTACTGTATATACATCTGTGAGTTCTTCGACAATACATGCCTACAGCATTGTAACCGTAGCTGTACCCCCATGTTTAATCTGTAACCTGTAACTTAAGTTGAACAACCCTCTTTCTGCCTTCGCGCCCGTATACCCCTGGGTCGGGTGCGCAATATAAATAATAAAAAACAAAACAAAAACAAACAAAATGCCATGAATACTCAAGGTTTCACAGGAGCTACAAGTCGAGTTCCTTTTACTGAAAACTTGCCATCTCTGTAGGAGAGTGTGACATGTCTGTGCCGTTGTTATATTCAAGGCAGACACCTGTCAATATATTAGGTCGACATTTAATGACTAAATTGAACCTGACGATTTCATTCACTGATGAGGGCAAAGTATGTTCAACACCAGGGATGCATTATATAATGTGTGTGAATTTATCAGGGCATTTGCAGGACCAGTGACCATGCGAGCCATACCGCTAGAGCCAGAAGTTCTTTACTATGGAGTGCGCATTTTGTTAACATGGTTGCCAGGTTCAGTGGGTAAAACTGTGAGGATACCTGATGAATTTTTATTCAGGCAAAGGATACCTATGGATGAAGAGGAAGGACAAGTCTTTCCTTTAGATATAGAAGCAGCTGTAGTACGAGGAGAATTAGCTATGCTTCATGGAGTTGATTATGAAGGCAGACAATGGCTTACAGTAATTGTCATCGGGGAAGGTTATAGATTAACTGACGTCACTGACGAGGATATATTCGGAGACTACCCGACGGATGACGAAATATTATTTGAAATGGATATTACTTATTGGGTAAAAATCATTAAACGAGAGGTTCCTCAGAAAATGATGTTAGCACGGAAGCATCCCGAATATTTTGATGAAGACATGGCGAAAATACCAGTTTCATTAGGGACCACAGACCCCTATGACATAGGCCTATTAAAGGGGGTTGGAGAAGTTAAGATTAAACTGAAGCTAGGAGCAATTTTACCTCGAGCACGACAATATCCAATGTCTCGAGAGGCAGATGAAGGAGTCACCATGTAATACTGCAGTTAATCCGATAAAAAAATCGAGAGGAGGGTTGTGGCGTTTAATTCAAGATTTAAGGGTGATTAACCATATTGTAGAGGCACAGTTCCCACTAGTTCCTAATCCTGCGACAATCTTGTATAACATCCCTGTTGAGGAAAGATATTTCACCGTAATTGACTTGAAAAATGCATTTTTCTCAATTCCATTGCAAGACTCACAAGATCTGACGTCATTTACGTTCAGACAAACTAAGCTGAAAAGTACTCGCTTGCCTCAGGGGTACTGTGAGTCTCCATCAGTTTGCAATAGAGTCCTGCAGATGGACTTGAGCAATATTAACTTAGAAAGTGTTATATTGCAGTACATGGATGACATATTGGTCTGCAGCACCACAGAGGAAGGATGCAGACATGATTCAGTTCAACTAATGATTATTCTTTCAGAGAAAGGATATAAAGTAGACAAGGAGAAATTGCAGTTTTGTCACGAAGAAGTGCTATATATAGGCCAGTTAATCTCACATGAAGGAAGAAAAATTACTCCTGAGAGGGATGAGGCTATTTTGAAAACAGCAAAGCCACACACAGTAAAGCACATGCAGAGATTTTTGGGACTGTGTAACTATATGAGAGCATGGGCCTTTGATTACAGTTCACACATAAGGCCCTTGTTGCAAGCTTTAAAGAAAGCACAGTCAAATCAGGAAAAGATTGTCTGGACTGAGGAAATGGAAGAAGGGTTTGGCTAGTTGAAAAAGGCAATTTGCACAGCTCCAGTTTTAGGGACTCCCAATTATGGTGAGGATTTTTTTTGTTCTCGCATACGAATGGCACTGTTAAAACAGCTGTACTCACGCAGAGAACCACGTTTGGGTACAAGCCCCTTGCGTATTACAATGGGATTTTAGACCCAGTAATGAGGGGTCATTTTCCTTGTGAACAGTCATTGGCAGCCGCCGTGTTTATATAGTAAACTGCATCATATGTCAAAGGTTTACTGGTGCGCACACACTGCGCACCGTTAGGGGAGTTATTCCGAGACCTAATGGTCCCTTTCAGCATTTACATATCGACTATGTCGATATGCTGCAAGTCTGCAATGGATAGAGATATATGATTATAGTGGTATGTCCCTTTTCAAGGTGGATTGAAGCTGGTCTTGTACACATCCAGACGGCACCTGTGCTGCTAAATTCTTAGTGCGAGAAGTGTTTCCTAAATGGGGAATATGTGAAGTATTGAGATCAGATAATGAACCTCATTTTGTAAATGAAGTCTTTGAGTAGATAAGCTTGTTGCTTGGTATAAAGCATACGTTTTCATCTGCTTATCACCTGCAAGCGAACGGAATCTGTGAGAGACTCAATGGCTTGCTTAAGGAAAGAATAGCCAAATTAAAGCTTACCTTAAAGAAAGGATTGCCTACCACTGGCAATTTATGCATTGAGAAATCAACCAGGGTCAGACCCCCATCTTACCCCTCATGAAATAGTGACAGGGAGGCGAATGAGGAAACCCCTCACACCTCCATCTAGTACTAGAAGTGATGCCCAGACAACAGCACAATTGTTAGGAAAGGAGCTACGTGAGTATCTTACATTTATGACTTCAAGTATCTCTATCATTTCAGATCAGCTCAATCGACAGGTGTGTGGGGCAGCGCAGAACACAGAAGGAGATGCTCCAACAATCTGAGTTGAAAAAAGTCTTCCCAAACTTTTGCCCGGAGATGCGGTCTTAATCCGCAACTTCACTAGAAAGTGGCACGAGCCTCGCTTCAAAGGCCCTTTCATAGTGGAGGACGTGACACCGTCTGCAGTCAAGGTGCAAGGCAGACGCGCTTGGATCTTCCTCAGCGACACTAAGATCTACACTAGAGAATCCCCTTCACCCCCACCCCCATCAGAAGCAAGCATCAGGGAAGAATCGCTGCATGTGCAGACTAGGTCTATGATGAGGAAGAAGGATGCAGAAGCGGTCAAATAAACAAATAGAGGAGTACATTGGACTGTGGCTTGTTGCAGGACACTCTTTTGAGCTACTAAAAAGGAGTTAAGGGAAGTTATTTGTTCTTGAGCCACAGGGGTTTGTTGTTATTGGACTAAGACATGCTTAAGTCTTGATCGAGAAGGAAAGCATGCCACTTCTGGAGTTCCTTTTTGACGACTGGAAGAGGGTACAGGACCCTGATTCCTTTCTTACTGAAATTCTCTCGGAAGGTACGCATGGTGGTGCCCAATGACAACGTACACCGGATCATTCTTGCTATCTTTAGCTACATTGTGTGCACTTATCCTTCACTCGGTTGAAGAACTTTTGACGTTTGTAACTTTCTGCAAGATTCTAAAAATGGTCCAATTGTGAGGAGATTACTTGCAGCCATAATAGAGCAAGTGCTCCAGCGTCCTGAGTATCGTTCGAAAGACAGCACAGATGCCCCTGTCTGATGGCAATGCGCAGAGACTGATCGGTATGTCTTCTATCACCTTATAGAAGAATGCCCACATGTCGTTGGACAATCAACTGATATTCAAACGTTCCATAGAGACCCAAGAAATAGCGCAGCGCTTAATCAAATATTCAGAGACATTATCGAGCAAGTGAATTGTTATTCTGAGAGAACATTGAGAACCGAATGAAGCTTCTGAGTAAGGACACGGAGAACATACTTTCATTTGGCTTCTACTTTCTGCTGGAGAAATACCCACATTATGTTTGGTGAAACGATTATGCCTTTGTATATATAAGGAACCCTGTAAATCGTCCTATAATCAGTCCGCTGACCGAGGAGCTTGTGGAGAATATCGAGGAGCTCCCTGAATATTTTATGATTTTGCCCGAATAAATATCAGTTTTCCTTCCTTAAAAAAGAGTAAAATGGGCAGCATCAGTAGAAATTTGTTATGGCATATCACGAGAGACGTCCATGATGGGCAAAAAGCTATTGCTTCAAATGGTCTTGTCTGTGCACAATTTACACTTGTATTTTGTTCATAGTAATACTGCTCTCACTTACAGTACGAACTGCTTACTGTGTAGACCTAAATAAAGTGAAGATTCCTGTGTATCCTCCTGTACAAGAGAAGGGTACAGACGTGGCAACTATCAGGCAACCGAGACCTTATGTAATTATCCCTACTTTGAAGTTACATGTACAGGCAGTCAATTCTGAGATAGACGAATCAAGGCTTCCTTTTAAAGGGAGGTCACGTATGGAGGTTTTAGCAGAATATCTATGGCCATCATTTGCTGCTGCTAAACAATGGCTTCAGGATAGGAAAAGGCTTCAAAAACTTCCTCCTACACCGATAGCACATGTAAAAGCACCCAGTCTACTGACAAATGATACTAGAACTGGTCCAGTAAGGAAAAAGTATGCTGACATACTTAAGGAGATGATTACAGAAGCCCGGACAAAGAGAACCAGACCTTAGAGAAATGCTAGAGAGGATGATCATGAGTTAAATGATTACCTGGATAGCACTGCGCAATTGGTGAATAACTTTTGGTATCAGCATATGAAAGAAATGGGAAGGAGGACCTCTAAGGAGGAATGCTTTGTATGTGCACTCCTGCCTTATAGTATGGGAAAGTCCAAAATCTTCATAGCTATTGAGGTAGACATCCTGACTGCACATTGTCTATCACACCGTGCATTCTGTCGTACAAGAGGTAAGTTTATGGGCAGAGATGCCTATCTCAAATGGGCAACTGAATGGACAGATCCAGATGAAGATGATTTTGTCCAAGACACAAAGACAAGAAATAGAGAACATACAAAGAATCATGTGATCAGATATGAAAGGCCTGGAGTGAAAGGAGCTGGAGTCAGATAGAAAGTAAACAAAAGACTTGAGAGTCCAGGAAAAACTGCAGAAGGCATTTGAATCTGTAAAAACAGAGGCCAGATGCAGATTTGGGGATCAGTGTTATCACCAGATGGATGGGAAGAAGGAGTGGTTATCTGCAGAGCCTGGATGGTAACTAATCATCCTGAATCGACTGTTTGGAATGCACAAGGGGTGTGCAACCCATTATGGCAGAGACTTGCTAAACTATTGACTTGGGTCGAAGACCATCGGAGGACCCTTGCAGATTGTGCTTTCGGAGAGTGCGAAGCTGGCTTCAGAAATAATGGCACAAGAAAAGTCGGGGAGAATCAGAAATGTGATTGTATCTTTGAGGTATCAGGAATTAACATGGGGACAGAAGTGATCGTGGATCACTATTGGGCTTGTGGAGCTAATTCTTATATGAAGCTGCCCAAGGATTGGGGAGGACAATGTTCCATAGTGAGTAATCATGTTCCAGCATTAGTGATTCCTAAAAGTGATTTGAACATTAACAGTTTTCCAAGAACAGATGCTCACCTGAGAAAGAATGAATGAAGAGAGAGAACTATTTTTCAACTAAATCAATAGAAGCTTTTGACTCTATTCCATGTGAACACAGACTGTTTAGCCAGACTTCATCGGTATTCACGTTGATCTTCATGCCGAGAATCCAGATTGGAGCACATATGAAGTGTTTAAAAATTACCAGATGGCAATTTCTGCAGTCGATCAACATGACCATAAAGGGATTTAATGCTATCAAGGAAGAGTTGAGGTCTGTACGACTGATGACTCTATAGAAGAGATACCTCCTGGATATGATTACAGCTATGGATCGAGGTGTTTGTGAAAAAATCAGAGAATCACGTTGCACATTCATACCTTCTCATGATGACGAGAATGGCACATTGACAGAGGCCATAGAGATGTTGACAATGCTACACGGCCCAGATGATAGAGGAGGTAGGAGACATTGCTGATGACACCTGGTTTGGGTCACTTTTCTCATGGATTCCAGAATGGATGGTAGATATGTTCAAATTCCTTGGAGCCCTGATCCTGTTGGTGTTGCTTGGATTTTGGGTGATCAAGATCATAATCTAACAATGCAAGAGGACTGCAAAGAAAGCCATAGGAATGAAGATTATGATCGATGTTGATTCAGGATGGGAATTCAAGGACTTGACAGATGAAGAAATCAGAGACTTTGTAAAGGCCAGTATTCATGCACCTGAGGGAACGAAGTTCCTGTATCCAAAGAACCATAAGAAATATGTAGGAAGATGAATCTATTGCAGTCCGAGTGGACAATGCATTCTTATGACATGGAACACAGATGAGCATGTGAAATCAGCTGGATGCTTGAGGGGAGTCATAAAGATATGGGTCCCAAAGAAACATTTCTTCAGACGAAGATGTCTGGATGTGAAGGATGAGGGGAGAGTGGTCAATGAATCGCCCAGAGGGGGGAGTGTAGAGTAGGAGCTAAGTAACCCCACCTCAACCACCTAGCCCATATTGCCTATATGTTGGGAACTAGAGTTTGAAACACGAGCGATCCCAGTGGAAGTACCAATACCCAGAAGAATCCTAGAGGTAAGCTTCCCATTGAGAAAACCATACCTGCATACAAAACAGTATGATGGCCGTTTGAATTAAATCCCAGAAGAAACAGGACAAATGAACAAAAAAGCAGATTGGTGACATCATGAGATGCCAGACTGATGTACCCAGAAGAGATACAGAGACCAGAGAATGCAGATATTCTATAAGGCATCAAAGAAGGTATCAAAGGTAAGCGACATCTTGGGCTCAAGATGAAAAGGCTTATGCTACAGAAACGATAATGATATCAAGCAAGTTCCCACGTGTAAAGATGCAAAGTAATGCAAGCAGATGAAGTATTCATGAGGCTGGCTTTGTAGTAAATAGATTGCGGCAAGCGCCAATGTATCGATACATAAGAATGAGTAAAGAATGGATGCTTCCACTACGTATTACAGCAGGACCTGGATCAGAAGGGAAAGGCCTTCCTTTCCAGTGTGTCGCAGTTAGAAAACAAGTGAATTACAGGGGAATCGCAGAAAGGCGAAGCTGGATGAGCCCAAGCCAAGAAGCCAAGGTTGTATCAGGCTGGGAAGAACAGAAATTAGTTACAATCGTGCAAAGGAATGAACCTCCTGTTCAGAAGGTGTGGATACAAAACAAAGAAGATGTCAGAGGCCTATTAGAAAATTGTATTTTAAATGCACTAAAGCTCGATTTTGTGGTCTTCAGTCACGTGTAGGGAAGAAGTTGGACGAGCATGATGGTCACACCTACGCATGAAGGCTGAGTGTGCCTTCACTCCCCTGTATTCTCCAGGAGCAAAGAACATTTTCAAGGACAAGTTCAAAAGACCTAATTGACAGCAGACCACTGAGGTGATGATGGATGATATGCTAATTGGTGAGAAGCTATGGTTATGACCAGCTCACCAAGCACCTGGCAGTTTGGCCTGTATGCTGCTGACATAGGCAGAAAAGTAGTGATGGGGTTAGAAGCCAACCAATTGTAGGGGGCCACGTAATTGAGAGCCCTATAGTTTGTGTAACCAATAGGACGTCGTGTATTTAGTGATGTTCATGGTGACCTGTTTTGGGGAGGGCTTAGTTGCCCCACCTGATGTTGAGGAGCCCATTACTTTCTTATACCCTCTTAGACTACTATGGAACGTATACTTAGATGTTCCTTTGGACCCAATCACACTTGCTATTAAGTTTTTGAAGTTTGCCACGTAGGATGACGTTAGTATTATGTAGGTTGATGTTACCTATGATGATTTTTTGCTATAAAACTGCATTGAGATTGTATGGTTGAACGTCCGTAGACGTTCGTTGAACTCCCTATTTTAGATAATTGACATTAAAACAGTTATCTTTTTGCCAACTTTCGGAGTCGTTGTTAGGGAGAATTCTCTGTTTAGGCTGAATTTCCTAACCTAGTGAGTCCCCCAGCAGCTTTGCTGGATTTCCGGAGTTTGTTTTTTTCCATCCTGCCAAGAGTGAGACTCTTTTTCTCCCACTCTTGGACATGAATGTGTGTAATTCCTTTGAATGTCAATGTGTTCTATGGGCTATGGGGTCTTTTACTCCATAGGGTCTCATATGTTTTTCTATGTGTGTTACACCGCACCCTATGTGCCGTAACACTGGGGCGTCCTAGCGACCTCCATCATAGACTCCATACCCGGGGACTGACTACTGTCTCCCCGGGCATGTAAAGTCACCATTGGCTTTACTAGACCTAAATTTACTAACAGAACTAGTACAAACCATCCTATTGTGGACGTACTAGGAGGGGTAATTCGATTACTCCTGGGTCTGTTATTCGAGGGGGCACTGTCCCGCCCCCCCTCGTCGAGTTTTGGCTGGTGGCAGTGGAAACTACTTGTTATGTTCAACCCCGAATATAACCCTATGGGATTCTTCCCATTGTTAGAGATTGATACTTTTTCTCGTTAGTCTCTAACATACCACCGGTCTACTTATCTTAAATAAGTCTACCCGATGGTATTTTCTGCCAGAACTCGGTTTTTAAAATGGCGTCTGTGTTCGTCTCTGTGACTCCTAAACCAAAGGTTGAGCCCTTTGTTCCACTTTTGGCGGGCTTCTGTACAGATACCCTCCAAAGTGGTGCCATTCTGTCTGGGTTACCACAGGGGTGCAGGAGGGGGTTTAGGCACCCTGGACCGAGTTGCCTTGCCAACTCCGGTCGCACTCTGGTATGATTGGCCCAAGTGGTGGGCCTTCCAGTTCACCACTTAGCGTGTGTTGATTGACAGCTAGGCTGAATGAATGGGGGTTTTCTGCATAAAAGCAGGGCTTTTGGGACTGGATCTTCAGAAGTCACCACAGGACCTAAGAATCCGACGAGGGTAAAGCTGAGCCGACCTGCAACGACGACACCTCCGGTGGAGCCCTGCTGAACCGACTCACCACTTCCCGACGACAGAGGAGATCTCCCTGCCGGAGAGTCTCTTCCCCTGACTGGTGGGAACAACCAGTCCCTTTCGCCTCAGGACGCAGTGGTCGAATTGCCCGTGCAGAGCACCTCGGCAACCGGGTAGCCACTACCCCTGTACCGCGACCAAAAGGTGGTGCCTTGTGACGGAGCACTCCGCGGCTGGTCTCTTCCCTGGTGGCGCAACGATCTTCAACTTTCCTTCGACAACGAGATCCTCTCTTCTCTTGGCAAAGACTGGACGTGCGCCCACCACCAGGAACAACTGCCCCCGCCGGAGCTGTCTCTCCACAATCAAGGTACTGTGTCCACCTGGGTTCCCTTGTTGCCGGATAGAGTGAGGTGTCTTAATCCTCGCCTCTCCATAGGGTCGCCTCCAAGCTATCTCTAGCGTGTTGTTCTGAACTGGTCCAATCTGTCGATAACAATTTGCTACAAAGACTCGAACGAATTTCCACTAAGATACTTTTTGGGACATATCGCCTCTCCTCTTTCCGAGTGGGCCTGGCCTCTGAACTTTATGATCTACCGTGGTTCTTGTCTTCTTGCCTTGCATTTGTCCGTTAAGTATTGGAACCGTGTTGATTTCGTAACCTGCTTATTTTTCTCTCCCGTCCTAACGAAGACTAGAGTGCCATCTAGGTTGAAGCATACACCTCTGTCTGCAAATTAAGTGATGCTGGTAAAACCTAGACTTGTCGAACTATTGTTAGGGGGATTGATCTTTTCCTTCGTAGAGTAATTGCAATTGAAGTGTTTGCCGTAATAGTGCCAGTGTGTTTTCTATAGATGTGTCTTTATAAATAAATACCTTTATATCTTTACACTGAAGCCTTGTTGCGTGTTTGCTTGTCTTACTGTGAAGAATTGCCCTATGTTGTATACTCCACATACTGCCTAACTCTTCTTGAGGGAAGTCTGACTGCTCAGCCACAGCTACCAAGGAATCTGTGTGGTACAGACTGCTACCAAGTGGGTTTACTGCCAAACACCTGTAGTCCTAAATCTTTTGCAGTGGTCCCAGAGGGAACTGCACAGGTTTCCGCCTAACAGTCGTTTCGATTATTGATGTTTGAGTAACTTCTGTGTCCCCATTCATCTCAAGGGTATTGCTTCCTCGTCAAAGGGATGGAAGTCCTCCAGTTCAATGGGCCTCATTACACGTTGTGCGCTAAAAATCTCAAATTACCGGCATGGCGCTCTTAACGTATCTGCCCTCGCAAGAGGGAGCTAATAGCATACCATTACGAGTACGCAGACACGAGCATAGCGCCATGCCGGTAATTACCCTACCGCCATGCCGCTAAAGTCCCCAAAAAGTCTCTTACCGGCTTCGACGAAAGTGCAGATAGCACCTCCGCCCTCACGCTGCATGCAAATAGTGGTCACCGCTATTAGCGGTGACTGTTAAATTGCGGAACCGGAAATAATGTCATCGCACAGGAACGGGAAAGAGCACGACGGCCATCTTTAAAAACACAATCCATTGCCATCCTCTGCCCCCTGGAGCTGTTCTGAGTAGCTTGTAGTAGGAAATCCACAGGGACACCCTCGACATGCCCAAGGCAGTAAAAAAAAAACACCGACCGGCAGCGGAAAGAAAAATTTACCACAGAGGAGCTATTAATGCTCACCCAGACCTTAGCTGACAATGCTGCCGTGGTCTTTGCCAGCGACATGCGGCGGGAGACACTCATCAAAAAGAAGCCAATCTGGGCTGAGCTCGCCTTGAAAATCAGTTCTGTGGGCACCACCACCCGCAATGTGCGTGAGTGCCGAAAGAGGTGGGATGACCTCAGACTCCGGGTGAGAAGCATCCCTGCAGAAAACCACAACATTGCCACAGCAGGTGGATCTGGTTCGCCCATAAAACTGAAAGAATGGGAGGAGACCTGCGCCAACCTCGTTGGAGTGGAATGCATAGAGGGAGTCGGGACGATGGAGCATGGCGTGGCAACCACTTCAGATGGAGGTGAGTGTACACATGAAAGCATGCAATGTGAATCTACTGGTCCCCCCATATGTGAGCCCAGAATCACCTCATGGATGGCCAAACATCCACACATGCATCCCACCCTGGCCATGTCAGTGTCAGACCCAAACACACACACACATGCACACATCACCAGAGACAAGTGCCACACACAACCATGCATTAATGAGCCACTGAACTGACACATCACCTGCATCCTTTACAATTAAGTCAAAATGCCCACAACTGCATTATTGATGTATATTGCATTAGGTACATAGAGCCGTAACCAATGCCATCCCACATCTTGTCCCCGACAGGCTCACATACAGACAGTGAGGATGCTGGCAATGCATCTCAGGCACCCCCTGCACATAAGAAAACAAGGGCACAGGACACAGAGGACACCCCCACAACATCAAGGGGCAAAGGTAGAAGGGTCCAGATGCAGAGTGTGAAACATCGGTGGAGCGCCACTTCCAAGACACAAGTTGCCACACCACCAACAACTGCCCCACCTCCGGAGGTTAACCCACCACCACCGATCCCAGCCACGGAGGGCCCACCCTCAGCTGCAGCTAGTTCCGCAGGAGAGGCGGCTGCCACTGCAACACTATCAGATGTGGAGGACACAACCGATTTCCACATGGAGATGCACAACCCAACTCCCCTGGAAAACCCGAGCCATCACCACAGCAGACACCTGGGTCTAATGTCACTGGCGATGAGAACATGGGAGCTTTTAGTAGCCCCCCGGTGGCTTCATCTGTTGACCTGGTAGCATCACAGGGCACAGCAGCCACACCACCAGAACCCAACACTGCCCTCGACCTGGCCAGCATCAGCCAGCGGCAACAGGAAATAACTGTGCTGGTTGGGCAGCATGTGGAGGTGGCTGCCCGTCTCAGGGCAGAGATTACAGAGACAGCAAGGCCCTCCAGGGAGAGGATGGAGGCATATACAGACAGGCTGTGTGGGGAGATTATCCGAGTCAGGGAGATCCTCACATGGATAGCGGACGCATTGGACCGCCACTTCCCACCACCAGGACAGTCTGCCATTTCCTCATCTGCCAGTTCGAGGCAGACAAGCCCCCTCCGCCGCTCCTCACGCACCACCAGGTGCATGTCTACGCAGCCTCCCAATGCTGGTGTTGGCAATGGCCAATAGGGAGTGCATGGTCAAGCCTCTGCGTGCATGGCTGGACGGAAACATTGTGGCAGACACATGTGGAACTGTTGTGGGGGGTGGGTGGAAGGGTGTTATGGGACTGTTCTGGGGGGCGGGGGGAAGGGTGTTATGGGACTGTTGTGGGGGGTGGGGAGAAGGGTGGTGGGATGTTTGGGGGCATGCACATTTTCTTCTTTACTTTCCTTAATACACTGGTGTTTGATCAAAACACAGGCTTGGACTTCTTCATTGTGTATGTATACTTTATTGACGGCAGGGTCCATTGTGCGCTTACAAACAGACACCAGTGCATTACTACCCATATCCATGTGACAGTACGAAACCATGTTACTCAGAATATTTGGTTGATCAGATGCTGTCTCACAGCACGTCCCTCCTGGCCATCCCCTCTTGCATGACCTGCATCCCCTTCACCTCTGTCCTCATCACCATCATCATCCTCATCAGGTGCTTCTATTTCAACGTCAGGGGGCAGTGGCACATTCTGTCTGATACACATATTGTGCAGCATGACACATGCCATGGTGATCTTGGCCACCTTCTCATGGCCATACAGGAGAGCGCCACCAGACCTGCTAATGCACCTAAACCGTGTCTTCAAAACTTCAAAAGTCTGCTCGATCACGATGCGGGTACGGGTATGTGCACGATTGTATTCCTCTTCATGCCTGTTCTGTGGGTTCCGTACAGGGGTGAGGAGCCACCTCTTCAGGGGATAGCCGGCATCACCTGTATGGGGGGAGGAATGGGGTCCTGTTACTGTTCACCTCAAGAGCGGCCTGTGCATATCACACAAATTGACTTTGCATTGTGATTGAAGTACACAATTAACAGCATACATGCAGATGGTCTGTGCGACTGCAATGTGCAAAGGTGAGCTCGACCCTGCAAGTAGACATGTCCCGTTAATGCCTCCAACAGTAATTGACATGCCCTGGGTGAGGCCAGGTCTTAGGTGTCCCTGGGCCCAGGCAGATTTGGTACCACACTGCTGGTCTACTTCCATTCCACTATTGATGTTGCCATGCTGAGAGGCATCACTTCAGTGGTGCTATAGGTGCGTGGTGCAATGCTATGGCTAGGGGTGATCCCTTTGCATACATTCAAGGGCACATTGCATTATTGATGTTGTGCTGGACTAATTCTGTATGACTATCTTGACAGCATGTATGACATTTGTGTATTTTGTGGCGTGGAATGTTGTGCAATGTGGATGTGGATGGATGTTTAATGTTTCTAGACCTGGATTGTCATCTATGTTGTGTAGCTTATACTTGCATGTCCGTTCATCTCAAGTACGTTGCGGCCTTCCCAGATGGACATTGGCGTACATCTGTATGTGCATTTGTCCGACGGACGACAAGCTACACCCATTTCGAGTATGTATATCTCCCCCCTATCACACCCAGATGGAGTATGTATCTCTCCCCCCATCACACCCAGTTGGAGTATGTATCTCTCCCGCCGCAATCACACCCAGTTGGAGTATGTCTATCTCCCCCCCCAATCACACCCAGTTGGAGTATGTATATCTCCCCCCCAATCACACCCAGTTGGAGTATGTACCCCCCCAATCACACCCAGTTGGAGTATGTATATCTCCCCCCCATTCACACCCAGTTGGAGTATGTATATCCCCCCCCCCCCCAATCACACCC
Source organism: Ambystoma mexicanum (assembly GCF_040938575.1). Taxonomy (NCBI): domain Eukaryota; kingdom Metazoa; phylum Chordata; class Amphibia; order Caudata; family Ambystomatidae; genus Ambystoma; species Ambystoma mexicanum. Next base: position 233,491,482 of record NC_090931.1, read on the forward strand.
AGTTGGAGTATGTATCTTCCCCCCCCCCCAATCACACTGCCATGTGCTTGCTGTGCTACTCAAAAAGTAGCCACAAACGTTGTCCGGCTTGTCGCTCATTGTGTACTTCATTGTGATGTGGGACCACCAATTCCACATGGGTACAGTCGATGGCCCCGATGCAACTTGGGATGCCTGCCAGTGAATAGAACCCAACTTTGGTGTTTGCAATCTCCTGGGCAGTCCGTGGCATGAATATGTGTTCAGGTGCATGCTTCAGGAGGGCATCAAGTACCTGGTTCAGCGTGCGTGAGAATACTGGTTGTGAGATACCATGCATCTGCCCCACTGTATGCTGGTAGGTGCCTGTGGCCAGGAAGTGGAGCACAGTCACCACCTTGAGTAGAGGGGGGATGGCAGTTCGGATGTCTATGAGGCTCACAATGTCGTTGTGTATCATGTCCACGATGCTGGTGATGGTATCCCGGTCCGGACGGTACAGGGTGTGTATCTGCTCTGGGGTTAGGTTAAATGGACTGGCTCTGATCCTGGGGATTGGTGGGTGCCTCTGTGGTATGATTGGGTGCCGTGGTGGTGCTTGCTGTGCCTGTCTTGCCCTCCTCCTCCTCCTCCTGCGTCTCCTCTGTGCTGCCTGTTATTGTTGCTGCTGCGCTGCAATCATGTCCTCCAGCCTATGTAATGCTGCAAGTATTGGAACCATCTTGGTGCGGGAAGGGGTGTGGGAAGGGGTGTGGTGTGCTCCTTTTGAGCTGCCACAGTCTCCATTGCCTCCACCTGTGCTGATTGTGTCCACCTGTGGCAGGTAGGAACACTGCTCAGTTCTCTTAACGGGTGGTTCGCGATGCCGGCATTAGCGCCATGGCGGTAAGGGGTTTTGGGGGCTTTACCATGCCGCTATTGGCATGTCCACTTGCCTTGTGATGCTGTGCTATTAGCAGCATGGTGTTATTTACGGGATGGAGGGTCGCACGCACGCGCACTGCCCGCTATTAGTGGCACCGTACTTAGCGGTGCCACTAATAGCGGTGAGCCGGGTCGTAATTCGCATGGGAATTTAACATTACCGGTATTCCATTACCGGTAACGTTAAATCCCTACCGCCTACCGTGTAATGAGGCCCAATGTCACATCCACTAACCCTGCTGAACGTAATGCCCTTTGGATAGCGTGTCATGCAGTGGATGGGAAGCAAAGTAACTCTTACACCAAATAACAGAACCAACTCAGGAAGATGGCAAAGGTTTCTGTTTTAATATCAATTGTCTAAAACAGGGAGTTACAACGGACATCATCAGATGTCGCACGAGCTCTCGGCACATCATACAAATAATGACACTTATATAGTAAAAATATTTCATCATACGTGACGTCATACTACATGGCAAATAAGAGAAACCTACAAGGGTTTGTGATACGTTCAAGGGGAACATCTAAGTATACTTTCTATAAGGGGTTGGGTTGCCCACCTCAAGTGCAAGTCATCTTCATCACTATTAGGTACACGGTATATCATTGGCTCTATACCGATAAGACCCTTCGTTATACAACCTTCTATCATTTGCTGGCACGCTTGTGCCATGTCAGGAAATTTCTGCTCACTAACAGCACGTAACATCATACCCATGTGCCAGGAGGTGAACTTGACTGTACCTCCCCACCAAATTAGCCCAACATCACTCATCAGCCAGGCCTTCTACCATGAAGATTGTCTTTGAACTTGGCTTTGCAAAGTATCCTTGTCTCTGAGAATATAAGGAAGTGCAGGCACGCACCATCATTGTTCTCGAACTCCTCGCCCAACTCTATTTCCATCCTTGGCTTACGTGACAGGAGACCACGATTTGGTCCATTTTTCAGTCTTTAATTGTCTTAAATGAATAAAACTTGACACTCATGGTGTTCTTTCTTTGGACCTTAAGAAGGGATAATTCAGCATCTCACTTTCACTGCCTTCAAGAATAGATAACCAGTCTTGGCTGCTTCAGCCTTGACACCAGGCCAGACAGCCCTTCCAGACTCATCCACAATCTCGGCTAATTCCTTGCTGCAACGCAGTTCTTGACTCTTTTCTTCATGGGTTTAAGCTTACTAATGTTATGACACTGATGTCCAGTTTCTATATAATAGCGGCTTTGCTTGCAGTCTACTCACTACTCATAGCCAGCGTCTAACATTATTTGATCTACTTGCATTACAGCATCTGTACAGTTATTGAACGATTTTCATTTTCTGCAGTGCTCTTCACACGTGCAATCTTCTTTTCGCATATGAAATTTTACTCGATTCTTGCTTCGTTATCAAATTCTATCAGGTCTATAAGTTTTCTTCTTCAGCCAGTCTTCTCAATGCATCACACTTATCTCTTGTGACGTCACCAGATTCTCTTTCATTCATTTTCATATTTCTTCAGGGAGCTCCTCTCTTAGATTGTCATCTCTTCGGGGATACATTAGATATGGTTTTCTTAGTGGACACCTTTTCTAGAATATTCGTTGTGGAATGGTCACAACTTCTGGCGTGAAGCATGGCACAATTTCAGGCTTCCAGCATACAGATGGTTGGGGGGTGGAACTTCCTGTCGAGGCAATTAACTGTTCCTCTACACTCCCCTGCTCTGGTCGAGTCATCGACCACACCTACACTCATCTCCACATTTTGATACCTCCTTTTGAAGAAGTGCTTCTTCAGAGTCCAGATCTTCATCACTCCCTTCAGGGAACCGACTGATTTTACATGTCATCCACACTCCAGGTCATATAGCTGCACTGTCCATCGGATTACAATAGGCCCATCGTCCCACGTACTTCTTGTGATTATTCAGATATTGGAACTTCGTTCCTTCACGTGCTACGATGCTGGCCTCTATATATTTTCTTATATCATCAATCAATTCCTTGAGTCCAAACCCTGATTCGACATCGATCATCTTCATCCCTACTGCCTTCTTTGCTGTCTTCTTACACTGTGTGATTATTATCCTGATCACACAGAATCCATACATCACCATCACTAACACTGCTCCAAGAAACTTGAAGATGTTTGCCATCCACTGTGGAATCCATGAGAAGATAGACGCAAACCAACTGTCACCTGAAATGTCTTCTGTCTCATCTTCCATCTTGTTATGCAGGCTCGTCAGCAACGTTATGGCCTCTGTCAAGGTTCCATTCTCGTCATTGTGAGAAGGTATGAATGTGCAACATGATTGCCCGATTTCGCCGCAAACTACTCCTTCCATTGCAGTGATCATGACAAGGACATATCTGTTCTGCATTGTCATTAATCGTATGGCCCTCAATTCTTCCTTGATAGCATTGTATCCCTTTATGGTGGTGTTAATTGTCTGTAAAAGTTCCCATCTGGTAATTTCCGACCATTTAGCATTGGCCGTCATCTTGATCTCAGGCATGAAGATAGTTGTGAAGATCAAGGCAGTCTTGCTGAACAGCCTATGGTTATATGGAATGGCATCATATGCATCTACTGACTTAGCTGAGAAGTAGTTCTCCCTTCAGGTCACTCTGAGGAATTACTAACACTGGAACATGGATAAGCACCAAGGAACGCGTCCCAACCCAATCCTTGGGTAGCCCACAAGCCCTATATATCGATTCATCAAGACGGCTGTCCCTGCTCCCATTCTGGTAACGTCAACTGTAGTCTTGGAGCCTATGTTATCTCTCACATGTTTCCTTCCATCTCTTCAGAAACACAATGTTGCATTCGCCAATGGAACCACAATAATTGGACCTGATTCATCTTCGACCCATGTCAACAGTTTTGGATGCTTAGCCCACAACGTTTAACATCCATTGTTCACTCTTTGCACCTCTTCATTTTAAAATGTTTTTATTGGCATTTAATTAGATACAACCATGCATTTCAGTGTGTTGTTTTCTGTTCAAGTTATACATTTATGCCAAAGTTTAATAATAACCATTTAATGACAAATAAACAGTTTCCTACATGGGTCTTATGGTGTGTTGCATTGTTCGCCGGGGCAGGCATCCTGGTGCCCAGGGTTCAGTTCTTTCTCATGCTCTCTTGGTGTCATTAGTTGCCATTGTCAGTTAGGCGCGGGTAGGTAGATGTGCAAGCATGGGGCAGGTGTGTCTCACATTGTGTGACTCATTCAGGGGGGTTTATCATCAGATGTGTGAAACATGTCCCACACCAGTGCATTCCATGCGACCCATTTTTCGTTGCCATCCAGCTCCGATCTATTGACCCCATCCATCCACACCTTGGTTTCCGCCTCTGCCCACCTATCAAACTCCCTGTGCCATTTTCCGTATTGTGGTCCCCCAGCATTTTTCCAAGGCATGGTGATGGTTCCCTTGGCTAAGATGCATGTCAGGTCCATGAATCTGAGCACATGCTTGTATTTGCTAACTCTGGGGTAAACTCCGAGCAGGCATTCCTTACTACGCCAGCCGCTCTGCAGGCTTGTTCTATCCGTGTCCAAAATCCCCTCACGCACCCACACCCCCAAAACATGTGTATCAGGTCAGGTCCTTCGCCTCCACACCATGGGCATCGTGAACTGGCGTTCTTGTTGAATGTGGCTACCCTGTGCGGAGTCATGTATGTGCGGTACAGCACATTTAGTTGTATCAATTTAAAATGGTGGTTACGCGATACTGCTTTGGGGTAGCCCAATATCCTCTCCCATTCCTTTTCCGTTATTGCTGTGCCCAGGTCTGTCTCCCATTGCTCTTTCAGTGTAGTGCTCTTGGGGTTGGGTGTGTCTATTAGCATACTGTACAGCCTTGAGACTGGCTGCCAGCCGTCGCTCAGATTGTACATCAGCGTAAGTAGTGATACCACTTGCAGTTCTTCCGGCCAGCCCTCCCATCTATCTTTAGCCACCTTCCTGACTCGTTGGTACCAGAGAAACTGCCCGCTCGGGACCCCTTCTCGTTCCTGCATTGAGCTGAATTACCTGAAGGCCCCCTCTTTGTATACATCTCCCCACGCATATATCCCCTTCCCTTCCCATCTTCTCAACACAGCCATGTCTGTGCTGTCTCGGCATGTGTCCGCCACTATTGGCACATCTAGGGAGTAAGGGTGTACGAGTTTCAGTAGGGCTTGTGCCCTCTTCCATATTTTCCTTCCTAGTGTTACCACCATTGGGGTGTGTTCTGCGCCCCCGTGTCTTACCCACAATATTTCTTTCAGCTTAATGGGGGCTACCAGGTATTGTAACAGGCCTGTTTCTGAGGTGGACTCATCCTCCAACCATTTGACCACATGGCTGAGTTGGGCTGCTAGATAATATCGCTCCAGGTTTGGCAATTTCACGCCCCCCTTGTCGTATGGTAGGTGTATCGTTGTTAGTGAGAGTCTGTGACGTGCGGTGCCCCACAAAAACTCCTGGATCAGCATTTCCAGCATTCGAAAAAAGGACGCTTTGATGTAGTAGTGCACATGGTTGAAAATAATTTTGGTGATGGCCACCCTGCCTAATATCGACAGTGGTAATTTAGACCAGAACTTCATGGACTTCTTCAAGCCCTGCACCACCTTTGCCGTTTTATGTTGGTGCATCTGTTCTGGCATGTGTTTTATGTTGACCCCCGGATATTTGAACAAGTCCACATACCAGTTAAGTCCCACTGCTGGAAGTGCGCTGGTGTCCCTCCCTCTTAGCCCCGCTATTGGGAATATACAGGATTTAGATCTCCTGAAACTGATTCCCGACACCTTGGCATAATTGTCTAATATGTCTAGGATAACTGGGACGTTTAGTTGTGGGTCCCTTACGTAAAGCAGCACATCGTCCGCATAGTGTGAAAGTAGGTGCCCCACTCCCCCAACCCAGACGCCAGCATTTAGGTACTGTTTCCTGAGGTAAATCGCTATTGGCTCGAGGCCCAAGACGTATAGCATTGGGGACAGCGGGCAGCCCTGTCTGGTCCCCCTCTTTATGTCCCAGATTGCTGACACCAACCTCCCGGTTTTGACCCTGGCCTTGGTGTTTGTGTATAGGATCCAGACCCAGTGAGTAAAGACCTCCCCAAATTCGAACTCCCTTAGTGCCACCAGTAGCCAATCCCAGTAAATTGAGTCGAACTCTTTTATAGCGTCTAGGGAGATTATAGCATATTCTCTTTGGGATCCTTCTGTCTGTGCCAGGATGTGTTGCAGTCTGCGTAGGTTTAGCGCAGTGCTGCGCCCTGGTATGAAACCAGTCTGGTCGCTATGTATTAGGCCCCCCATTATTCTGTTCAGAGGTTTAGCTAGTATGATGGTGAGTATTTTAACGTCATAGTTCAGCATCGCCAGTGGCTGATAAAAATCGCATTCTTCCATTGGTTTCCCAGGCTTTGGTATCGGTACAATTAGCATTTCTCGCATGGACCCCGGCAGTTCCCCGTTGGTGAATGCTTCTCTATAGACCTCGAGTAGCACTGGCGTGATAACTGTCTAATAGGTTTTATAGAACTCCAGAGGGAGCCCATCGCTCCCAGGCGTTTTACTGGAGCCAAGGGACCTTATTGCCTCAGCAATGTCATCCCCTGTTATTTCCACATCTAGGGCCTCTCTTTGTGCCGGTTCTATTTTAGGGAGACCTATTTCATCCAATGTGTTCAGTATGTCTGATTGCGCCACTTGATGATCGTGGCTATACAGGCGGGAGTAAAAGTCCCGGAATGTGTCGTTTATTTCCTGTTGTGTTTTGTGTAGTGTGCCTGTTGCGTCTTTAATCTCCGTAATTTTGTGTCGTGAGTGTTCCATTTTGCACAGCCACGATAGTAGCATGCTCGGTCTATCTCCCTCAGTGTGTGCCCTGGCGGTTTTCACTGTGTAATCAAATTTGGAGATCCTCCGCCATGCTTCCTGACAGTCCCCACGCAGCTGCGTCAGTTCTCTCTCCTCCCATGTCCCCTGCAGGTTAGATTCTTTGTGCTTTATCTCATCCTTCATTTTTTCCAGTTCAACTCTTAGTGTTTTCCTTATACCTCCCGCTCCTGGGATAGCCTCGCCCCTCACCACTACTTTCATTGCTTCCCAAACTGTGCCCCATCGTTCAACGCTGCCTACATTCACCTCAATGTACGCCTCCAGTTTGTCTCGTAGCCCTTCCGCAAATGCCTGGTCGGTCAGGGTGTCAGATGTCATGCGCCATAGGAGTATGGGTGGCCTTGGGCCCCTAGCCTTCCACGTCGCCAGCAGTGGCGAGTGATCTGAGATTGACCTGCCCAAGTACTGTGCTGAGTCTATTTGTGGCTGGTGGTGCTTGGGCACGAATAGGTAGTCAATTCTGGTGTGTAGAGTATGTGGCGAGGAGAAGTACGAGTAGCCTCTGTCCGTTGGGTGAAACTCACGCCACACATCGACCAGGTCTGGGGCTTCTATCAGCACATTTAATGCACCTGACGCTGCATCGGTTCTGGTTGCTGTTGGTTTAGATCTGTCCAGCTCCCAGTCCATTACACAGTTGAGGTCGCCTCCCCAGATGCAGAAGCTATTTTGATGGTGAGCTAGTTTGTCTAGGTGTTTTGGGATCCTGTAGTTGGGAAAATACGAGTTTATTATGCAGACTTCGATCTGTCCAATCCATCCCCTTAATATCAGGTATCGGCCCTCCGGGTCTGCCTCCCAGCTTAGTAGTTTAAATGGAACCGCTGGACTTATCCAAGTGAGTAGCCCCTGGGCATACTTGGAGTGGGGAGCCCCATAACACTGCCCATCCCAATGGTCCCTCAATGCCCCCATAGTTTGCTGCATCAAGTGGGTCTCCTGGAGCAGTGCAATGGACACCCTCTTCCTGTTGAGAAAGGACTTCACTCGGTTCCTGCACATGTATGTTTCCAGGCCCTGCACGGTCCATGTTAGGATTTTTATTTTGCTAGACATTCCAGTGTATAGCCCCCCCCCAGTCTTTCAACCCATCTAGTTTCAGTCCCTGTCCCAGCAACCCCTTTTTGCCTCTTGCCCCAGGTAGCCTCCCCCTCCCTCCGGTCACGCTCATCAACACACCCACACTTCTTAGTGCACACCTCATTCTGTGTAGGAATCAAACCATTTACAACTCCAGAACAAACCAAAACCAAACAAACGCTTAACCAGACCAAAATTAGGTAACTGTGCTCAGCTGCCACCTTTCGACCAAAGTGCTTGAGCTCCCCCGCAGCTGCCAGACCTTTCTGGGTCATGGCGTGCTGGCTGTGGTGTGTCAGCAACTGGCTGATGCCGAACAGTTCGTAGGGTGTGCTCATTCGCTTATTTGGAGGTGTTTTCCTTGCTACTGCATTATAACAGAATGTAGTGCTCTTCTTGATCCTTATGTCGCTCCTGCGGGTCCTTTCGTTACTGTGTTCTACCCTCCCCACCTTTCATCTTTTGGGTCTGCTGCTCTTCATGTCACCGCCTCTTTGCCATTGTCTAAGTTATTGTGCTCCAGCCACATGTTGGCCGCTGCCGGCGTTTACAGGAAAAAGGCCTGTTCTTTGTAGAGTACCTTAAACCAAGACGGGTACAACAACATGTACTTGAGGTTCAGTTTCCTGAGTTTCTGTTTGATCGGGACAAAAGAGTTCCTTGCCCTCTGTACTGCCAGGGTATAATCCGGATATATAGCTATGTTGGCATTGTCTTGATGGATCCCACCTGCTTCTCTGGAGAATTTCAAGATTAATTATTTGTTCCTCATTTCTAGCTCCGTCAGCCTTTTCCCCACATCATTAGTGGTTTCTGTCGTCTCCTTCAGCACTGTTTTGGCCGTCGTGACTCTCTCTGCGAGGTTTGTCATGTCTTGTCTCATCAGTTGTACATCCGATTTGAACTCCTTGATCTTTGTATCTCTGAACAATCTTAGGGCTGCGATTGCTTCGATCACCCCTTTTCAGGCTGTTCGGCTTGTGTTTCTCAGGCAGTTTGTGATTGCCCCTTTTGTTTAGCAGCGTTGAACGAGTCCATGATTGTTGGGTCCTTCTTATGCTTCGTGGAGGGCATGTCCTCAGCAGTGCCTGGTCATGTATTGAGTATAGTCTTTTTCTTTTGTTGATGTGCACTCTACTGCTTGTGCGCTACTGTCCCTCCCATGAGGGGGTCCCTCAGATTAGTTCAGCCGGGTGCCTCTCTTCGGCGTCGCTTGTGCTCTTTCGTTTATAGTTCCTCTAGCCATCCGCAGCCTGTGGGGGTTTGGCACTGTTATTTAGTACCCCAGCGTTTCGTTGATAACGCCCCGGCACTGGGCCTGAGTTATGTGGTACTCGCCGCTGTGCAGTGAGCTGTGAGTCCCTTCGCTTTGACCAGTGCGGCGTTCCTGGCTTGCCCAGCGTTGTCTGTGCACTGTTATCCCTCCCGTGCGGGGGTCCCTCAGACCAGCTCGGTCGGGCGCCCCTCTGATTCGTGGTTCATGCTCTTGAGTTTATGGTTCCTTGTACCATCTGCAGCCTGTGGGGGTTTGGCACTGTTGTTTGGTGCCCTAGCGTTTCGTTGATGATGCCCTGGCACCGTGCCTAAGTTGAGTTGTGCTTGCCGCAGTGCAGTGGGCCATGATTCCCTTTGCTTTGACCAGTGTGGCATTCTTGGATTGCCTAGCGCTGTTTGTGCGCTACTGTCCCTCTTGGGAGGGGGTCCCAGAGATCAGTTCAGCAGACGCCACTCTGTTCCATAGTTCTTGCTCTTAGGTTTATGGTTCTTGAGCCAATCACAGTATGTGGGGGTTTGACACCGTTGTTTGGTTTCCCTAGCGTATCATTAATGGCGCTCTGACACCGGGCCTGAGTTGTGTTGTACTCACCGCAGTGCAATGGGCTGTGATTCCCTTCGCTTTCGCCAGCGCAGCGTTCTTGGTTTTCCCAGCATTTCTCCTGTGTATGCAGGGCCCCTGGGGTGGTGTCTCAGCTATAGTTCATGTACTGAGGTGTCCCTCTGCCATCGCTAGGGCCTAGTTCTGAGCCTTCCTCTAACACCTTCTTGGGGGCTGTGACAGGATTATTTTACCCTGGTTTTCTGACCCGGTTCCCTTCGTCCGGGCCAGGCCACTGTGGCTTCACAAAAGTGCTCCCCCTGCTCCTAGGGTGTCCCAGTGTACCTTTTTGCCATTTGCGGGGTCCTCCTGAGACTCCTCTCTGTTCCTCCGACATTGCCAGGCGTGCGCGTGTTCCTTAAACCTGCGTTGATCTCTTCTTTCCCTGGGTGGTTCTCTCCCTCTGTCGCTTGCAGTCTGTGGAATCGTGTTGCAGTCTTTGGTGATCCGTTCGCGCAGCCCGAAGCTCGACCGAGCTGTCTGCTTCTCCTTGTCGTCAACTTCCTGCTCCGGGTCGCTGGTGGCTCACTGCGTGTTCTCGGGCTGTCTCTGCTGCTGTTCCCGCTCCGCCGCCTTTGCGCACCTTACTCCCTTTTCCGATGTCTTCTCCCAGCCCGCTCCAGCGTATGAGGGGATCGGGCAGCCGCAGCATCAGGCTCCTGTGCTTCCTCGCATTCGTTTCACTCGCAGCCCATTGTGTTGGGGCATTGTGTTGGGGCATACAGCGCCCACTCGTGCTGTCTGCAGCCTCGGCCACCCCTCCCCCTCACTGCCGGGCCGTGGTTCTGCCGGCCATCTTGGTTTCATGGGGGCCCTCTCTTTGTCGCCGTCTTTCTCCACCTCTGCTCTCCGATTTTCAGATTTGTTTGTCCCGGGGGTTGGGGAATCGGTTGTTGTGCCCACCGGTTAGCTTATTTTCGAGTCAGCGTAGGATTGTGTAAGGATCGAGCAAATATGGCCTCACAGCATGAGTTTAGGCCATGCCCCCACTCTTTGCACCTCTTGCACGTATTCTGATATCAGTAGATGTGCTGCACAGGACATCAGTCCTCCTTCCCATCCCTTCTTGGATTTCACTTGTCCATAGACTAAAACTTGAGTTCGCTCCCAACATCCAGGTGATCCATCAATTTCTGTTATATCTGGGCATTCCATCCTCTTCATGTCTTTTACAACTACCTCTTCCTGTCCACTTGTAGGACACACAAGCATCTTACTCTCCCATCCTGTTTGCTTTTTCATCTGTGATGTCTTGATATAATCATCCTGGAATGGAAATGACCATTTCCATTTCCATCGCAAAATGGCCCAACTTCCCTGAAATTGTCCTCTAGTCATACATGCTGCAAGGTGAATGAGGCATCTGGCATTGTGTTCTGGGACGTCTATTGAAATGAAAGTTTGCACTGTATTAATGGCATAGTCGGCATTAGTCGGTCAAGTGGCACAGCGAGTAGAGCGCTCGCTTTGACATCAGTGCAGAGCCTGCTAACGCAGGTTTGAATCCCGGCGGGGCCAAACTCAGCCTTTCATCCTTCCGAGGTGGATAAATGAACACCACACACCGTGGGTAATAATAAGCAGCGCTCAGATACCTGAGGGTTCGTAGCGCTATATAAATGCCAAATTATTATTATAGGGTATGAGATCAGACATAGCAACTCTCCTTAGATGTTCTCTCTCCCACCTTTCTCATGTGCTGATACCACATGTTACTATCCAAGTATGCTGCATTGTCTAGGTATGTGTTTAAACCCTCACCATCTTCCTCTGCATTTCTCCTATCTCTCCTATATGCAAGGTTTGTGTACTGATCACAGAGTGAATCAAAAGCAGCTTTCATAGTGGGGAGAACCAAAGGGACACCTGCCTTATCAGGGCCAATATGATAGAGGGTGTGAAACAGGAAAAACAGAAAGACACAAAGGAGTAATGCTCAAGCATATACTATGCACAAGACCATCGACATCCATCTCTCTCGTCGTTCCAGCAGTGGCCGTGTTTGTTAATTCCCTAAAATCGTGCCAGTTTCAACATTCCTCATTTCTACTATAATCATAAGAAAATTATTTTACAACTGCAATTGCAGTATCTGTTCTATAATCGCGATAAGAAGCCTTCTAATTACAGGGCCATTTTTCATATCCTGTAAAAAAGTGCGAATATAAACGTCTCTTTTGACAAGAGCAGGATAGCTGGAAGGACAAATACAAAAACAGCAAGCACAAGCCTAAGCACATCACTGTCAGTGAGAACCATGTGCTGGATGAAACAGGTATTCAGTGAAAAATTAATCTGGATATTGAGATTGTTTCCAGTTTTTGATCAAGAACTGACATTTAGGCATAACTTTAATACATCAATGTCATTCGAGAGTTAATTTTTCAAAATATTCCTTAGATTCTCAGCAAGAGTTTGCACTCCTGCTATAATATCTATATGGAGTGTCCGTTTGTATCTCAGTCCAAAGGCAACATCTGCATTAGCAGCTGGTCGCTTTATCGTCCTTCTTTGTCATCGATCGAGTATGCACACACTGACATTCTTCTTCTTGTCTTGCTTCTGGATCGGCAACGGTGGGAGGGTAGGTCCCGCCTTTGTATACTTTCACATCACTTCCAAGCTCGCCTGCCTTGGACTTTGACTGCTGAGGGGGTTATATTTTGAACACAAAAAGGGCCATGAAACTGTGATTCGTTCCACTTTCTGGTGAAATTCTTGATTAGGATAGAATCACCAACAAATAACTTGGGTGCCAATAAAAGTTCAAGTGATCCGTTTGCTGAATTGTCTTCATCAGTGTTCTGAGACCGACCCCCCTGACGCCTGAGTTGATCTGAAATGAGAGAGATGCTAGAGGTCATACATGTTAAATATTATTTCAATTCAACACCTAAGGTTTTAGCTATGCTCTGGGCATCCCTTCTACTTCTAGACGGAGGTGTAAGAGGCATTCTCATCTGCCTCCCTAACAATAGCTTGTGAGGGGTGAGGTGATGGTCTGAACCACGCTGATTCCGAAGGGCATATAAAGCTAAGGGTAGGCAATATAGCCATCCCTTCTTCAATGCCAATTTAATCGTGGCAATCAATTCTTTCAGGAGGCCGTTGAGTCTCTCACATATCCCATTTGCTTGTAGGTGATAAGCACAAGAAAACATGTGCTTTATATTCAGTAAAGGTCCTACCTGTTCAAACACCTCATTTACAAAATGTTGCCCATTATCGTCTCTCACCACTTCACACACACCCCATCTCGGGAAGACTTCACATACTAAAAACTTTACTGGGCAAGTGGAATCGACAGACCTGCCTCGATTCACCTAGAGAATGGAAACACCACCACTATCAGATACCTATATCCATTACACACCTGCAGCATATCGACATAGTCAAAAAGTAAATGCTGAAATGAACCATTCGGTCGAGGTATTACCCCTCTAATTGTTCTCAATGTATGCCCAGCAGTAAACATTTGACACACGATGCAATTCACTATAAATAGTGCAACATGATCCATACATTCGGAATAAACCAGTCTTCTGCAATTGTTGCAGCTAGATTCTCCCTTACATGCGTGGGCTAATGCACTACCTTTAACAACACTACTGGCATCACCGGCTTTCCATTTCTATCCTGTCACCATAATGCTTCTTTAGGGGATAAAGAACACCCCCTTTTGTTTCCATAATTCTTGCTCTTCCTGCAGTGCACTTCCTTAAATCTCTATTAGTTAGGTCATCGGTTATTTATTAAACCCTTCTTGCATCAACATAGCTGTGACAACTTTCTCTTTAATGCTCGCAATATCAAAACTCAAAATATCTGGAGAATATGCAACCCTCTTAGCTTCTACGTCTGCAGCTTCATTCTCGCAAGAGATACATCTGTTCACTTAGTACGACCTGCACACTTAACAACTGCTATGGCTACTGGGAGCTGTAGTGACTTAATGAGCCTGTCCAATAAGGATGCGTGTTGCACTGGAGTGCCATCCGCATGGAGGCAGCCCCTCTTTTTCCAACGTGCTAGCCCTGTGTATACGGTTGACATCACATAGGCAGAGTCACTGTACACTGTCACTTCCTGCCCTTCATGTTTCTCGAGCACGACAATAAGCGCTACCAATTCTGCTGCTTGCGCTGAAAAGTGAGACAGTAGTCTGGCACTTGCTACAACTTCAAATTCTCTGTTTAATCTATCTTACTAAAGCTGTGCCAGAATGCCTTTCCCCACTAGTCTGACCGATTCTTCGAAGAACCATCAATAAAGTGTCCCCTCCTGACAAAGAATGTTCTTTCACACGGGGTATATCATCATAAAATTCAACATAATCTGCACAGTCATGCACCTGATCACTTTCTGCTATTGGCTCAGCTATAAACATGGCAGAATTCACTATTTTACATCTGACAAGTTTAATCATTGGGTTCGAAATCATTACTTTATAGGCTGAGGCTCTTTGGGATGTCAATGTACCTTTAGGCTTCTCTAAAATGGCAAACAGAGCATGTTCCATGAAAAGACCCATAAAGCAGTCCTTGACAATATTTGTAGACTTCTCAATTGCGAACGTGGCGGCTGTCAATGACTGTTCGCAAGGAAAGTGTCCTTTCATAACTGGGTCTACAATACCACTGTAATACGCTAAAGGCTTGTACCCCAATGTAGTCCTTTGTGTAAGAACTGCTGTCATGACTGTCCCAATTGTGTGCGAAAAATAAATAAAACTCTTCAGCATAATTGGGGATTCCCAAAACAGGGGCTGGACAAATAGCTTTTTTCAACTCCTCAAACCCTTCCTCCATTTTCTCAGTCCATTCCATTTTTACTTTGTTCAATTGTGCCTTATTTAAAACTTGCAAAAGAGGTCTCATGAATAAACTGTAATCAAACACCCAGGCTCTAACATAGTTGCATAGCCCCAAAAACTGTTGCATTTGTTTCACTGTAACTGGCTTTGCAGATTTCATAATCGTCTCAGCTCTTTCAGGTGTCACCTTCTTTCCTTCATGTGAAATCAACTGCCCTATGTATAAAACTTCTTCTTGACAATACTGCAGTTTCTCCTTGTTTACCCTGTATCCCTTGTCTGCTAGAATAGTCATCAACTGAATAGAATCTTGTCTGCACTCATCTTCTGTTGTGTTACAAATTAAAATGTCATCTACGTACTGTATCACCGCACTCTTAAGATCAATATTGCCTAAGTCCATTGGACTCTGTTAAAGATCGATGGAGACTCACAGTACCTCTGGGGCAAACGAGTATGTTTTAGTCGAGTTTGGCCGAATGTAAAGGAAGTCAAGTCTTGTGGATCTTTGTGCAACAGGATCGTAAAAAATGCATTCTTCAAATCGATCACCGTGAAATATGGAGCTTCCTCTGGGATACTACATAGCATCATCGCTGGATTGGGAACTAAAGGAAACTCTGCATCTACAATCTGGTTAAACAGTCTCACATATTGTATGAATCAGACCTGGTGGGCGGGAGGGCAACCGCCCGCAGAACTCAGAGTGTGATGGTCCGTTAACACCGGTGCCGGTAGCTTACCGGCACCATTGTTAACGCGACCGGCACACTCCTAATGAGGCCCACCATCCCTTGATTAGTAAATGAAATCGTCATGTTTAGTTTTTTCATCAAATCTCTTCCCAAAATGTTTGCCGTGAATACAACATAGGAACAGACATGTCACACTCTCCTATAGAGACTGGTAATTCATCAGTAAAAGGAACTCGACTTGTAGCTCCAAAGAACCCTTGAGCATTCATGGCAATTCCCGACATTGGATATTTTCCCTCTTGTATACATGAACGAGTAGCCCCACTGTCTACTAAAAAAGAAAAAGATGTGCCTCCTATCGTCACATTGACCCCTAGTTCCTCTTGGGGGTCTGGTGTCACTGATAGTACTGAACAAATCAAATCACCCTGTGAGCTGTCCTATTGTGGGTACAGGCACATCTCCATTCCTGTGAAAGGATTTCTTCCTACCACCATGACACCTCCTATTCTGTGTGTCAGCACTTGTCCTGCTGTGTTTGCATGGGGGCTTGCTGCGACTGCCCTTGCGGTGGATTCATTTGCACTTGCTCTGGCTGCTGTACCTGCTGCACTCACGGCGCTTGTGTCTGATACACTGTCTGATCTTGGGTGAACCCTTCCCTAGTTAGTGTTTTATACGGTGGAGGATAAGCTGTCCCCCGTCTTGAAAATTGGCCATTTGTACATTCCCTTGGCTCCCACATATGCATGCAATGTGCCATGTCATTCCACAAGTCCAACATACAGGGTGAGCCCGCCTAACTAGTCCCACTTGGTTAAATACTCCCTGTGGGTTCTGATTCTCATTCTGCACATTCTAAAACCCACCTTGATTGTTTTGGAATCCTCCCCTTCCTCTGTAGCCCATACCTCTGCCTCGTGGTATAAACCCATAACCACCATGGTCCATCGGGTACTGATTACTCGCCTGTGATATACCCACTGCTTCCTGTGTTCCCAATCCTTCTCCGCTTGCCATCACCACCCCTTCCATGGCTAAACTTGAACATTTTTTCTGAACTAACTTGGCTTCCTCAATTTTACGATTCTCATCCTTCTTATTTTTCTCTTGCAACAACCGACAGTGATGCACTATTGTCAGTTGTATCTCAGCCCATGGTTTTGCTTCCATTCCCACTTGTTTCTTCATTTGCCTCTGTACTGGTTTGGGCAACCCCTGACATAAAATGTGGTAAAATAATGCCACAATTTTTTCCCATGGCCCCGAGTTTTAAGTTGCCATTTCTCTTGAAAATCCTAAATATAAGCAATGGGGTCTTCATCTTCTTTCATCTTATGTGTCATAATTGCACCCATATCCGATGTATCGGGATACTGTACCCTGAGAGCCCTCCAAACATCTGCTCTGCAATTATTAAACAGCGCTCCATCATGCACTGTATTTTGTGCTGTCACACTTGCATACCCTACTCTCCTCCATATGTCATCAGCTCTCTCCCCAAGAATAGCTGCCAGAAGATCCTTTATGTTCCCGATGGCCAATGTGTTTCCTCCTGTCATTTTCTTTAACTCATATATTCATTTCCCAGTGAAGCTCGGGAGCTTGCACCTTAAATTGTCCTTGTCCATCTGCGGCCATGGAATATACTGTGGTCTTGCACCCCCTTTTTCCAATAAGGGAAACTGCGTAAACCCTAAGCCGCAGTCAACTCCCATCGTCAGCCTATCCATGGCAGGGACGATCGTCCATATTCGTCTCCTTGATGGTAGAGATCTTAACCTGCTCACATATGGCACTGATTCTCCCTTCTCACTAAATGATCGTTTTCGGGGACACTTTGGATATGCTATGGGATCTGGCGTTCTGTCCTTAGGACGTTCCAGATCCAACCATCTTACTTCTTTGTTTATCTGCGCATTTCCCTCGGGGTGCACGCGCTCCCTCCATCTTCCCCAAGGAAGGATTCTCTTTCCTCGTCTGACATGTCTAGTCCCCAACTAGTGTGACTGTCATCCCCTTCACACTTATCTAAGTTCGGTCTGCTTAAGGACAAGGCTCTATGCTCGAGACTGAACACATTTTCTTCTTCGCTTCATGATTGAAATGCTAGGGAATGAACCCCCCTTCCCTTCTACCTTTATTTAATTTGTGATAGGCCTTATCGATCCTGTCTCCGATGCTTCCCGCATCAACATTTTCTTCTCCCAGTGCTATTCTAGATGCCCCTGATGTTGCTCCCTTTAACAGAGGGAACTCGACTGTTCTATCCCATCATATATCTGAGCTTGGTCCTACTGGTTCCTTACGAATGAGACTAATATCAAGTTCCACTGTATCCTCCTTCGTTCTAGTTCTTCATCGAATTCTCTTCGCTTTCTCGCCTCTGTTCTAATTCTCTCCACCTCCTGTCTTTGTTCTTCTCTCCTCACTCCTTCCCTTCTTTCCTCTTCTTCCCTTCATCTCTGTATCCTTTTGTCCCATAATTACTGTGCTTCCGCCTCCTCTCTCTTTCTTTCTCTTTTATCTCTATCTTCTGTTGCTCTCTGCCTGTTGTCATACTTTCTTTGCTCTTCTGCCGCTCCTCCTTTTTCTCTTGCTCCTCCTGATACATCTGTTCTCGTTGCTCCCTACTCTCTTTTATGGTCATCTTCCTTCAATCTCTTTTCTCATTCCCTGTCTTTTCTATCCTTTTCATCTTTATCTTCTCTTTGCCTAACCTCCTCGATGCTTTTCCCATCTAGCTTGTGTAATATCTGTCCTCCCATCCATTCGTTCTGCACAAGCGTTACCTTGTCAGCGTTATCCTTCTCTCCTTTCCATCTCTTAATCTCTCTTTCTATTTCTGTCGATACATTTGATCGTTCACTCTTCTCTTCATTGTCTAGTATGATCTTAAAGATCTCCTCTTTTCTCTTATTCTCCCCTGGACTATCATCACTGCTATAAGTGGGTGGTTCGTATATCGGATTACTATTCCTTGTCACTGCTTTCAGTTTCTTTGAAGGATACAACCCTACTTCTTCTGCACTAGCGTCTTTCAATTTGGGCGAGGTAAGGGGAGCTGAGGGCTCAACACCTTCCTCCTCACACTGACTAAGCATCCACTCCTCAGGTGGCGGATCTTCCCTCTCTGCCTGGTACATTTTCCAGAGCTCTAGGATTGCTAGTCCTTTCTCTAACTTCTTCCCCGTGTACGCAGCATGCAGATAAGTCGGCATGTGTTGTAATATCGCTTTTGACAGTGATCACCCTTGTGGCCACGACATTAAAATTTTATCTGCTGTGCCTTTCACCTATTCCGCACTATAGTGTTTGAGTTTGGGCATGTGTTTTGGCAATGTCTTGAATAAGTGCATCAGAGGAGTGTCTCCCACTATGAAAAGTCTCAATTGACTGTCAATACTTACCATACTTTATAAAATACTCCCACCACCTTTTCAATACTTTTAAAACAATTAATATGAGCGCGCACCAACAATCGCTGCTCAAGCCTCTATTTTCTCAATTTGTTATGTCTACCTCTGGATTGGTACCAACCACTTCGCTAGATAGTTACTATATCTCCTTAATTTTTCTCAATCTCTTCACAATCTTTTATCGATCTTCTATATTTCTACTCAGTAAACAACACAAAGACTAGTCGACTTTCACAATAATTTTAAAAAAAACCTGATCACCTTTTTCCTCTCGCCTTTTCTGTGTAGGGTTTGAGACGTCACCTTACACGAACCTGTTAGTGCATTATATATTTCACTCTATTCCGACTGGATTTTGAGATGTCCCCTTATGAAAACTCCCTTGACCAGGCCTCTAGGTGCTATTCTGTCTTTACACAATATTTCCTGTTACTCAAACATTACTACAACACCGTCCCCTTAGTCTACTCACCATTAGTTCGTTAACTGACTCAAGGCCTTCTGTATCGTCTCCTCCTACAACCGACCAGTTTGCCTTCCGTCCGCAGAGTGCCCGAGGAAACCGGGCAGGGATTTCGTCAAAGGGGTACCTGCCCACCATCTCGGTTCTTCTTGCAAGATTTCTATTTGGCCGCTCTCCACAGGAAACCCCGCAATCTTCCCGCTTTATGGAGGAGGATGCCTGATCGTCCGAAAATCTGGAGCTGAACTTGTTTGGATCTTTAAACCATCTAACACTGCTACCACACGAACGTAAGGCCCTTTGGGTAGCGTGTCATGCAGTGGATGGGCAGCAGAGTAACTCTTACACCAAATAACTGAACCAACTCAGGAAGATGGCAAAGGTTTCTGTTTTAATATCAATTGTCTAAAACAGGGAGTTACAATGGACATAAACAAACGTCGCACGAGCTCTCGGCGCATCATACAAAATATTACACTTATTTAGTAAAAAATCATCATATGTGACATCATACTACGTGGCCAATAATAAAAACCTCTGAGGGGTATGATACGTTCAAGGGGAACATTTAAGTATACTTTCTATAAGGTGTTGGGTTGTGATTGGACATCTAATATCATGTGGTACACAGTATATCATTGGCTCTCAAACTATAAGGCCCTTTGTTATATGGCCCTCTATGATTGGTTGGCATGCTCGTGTCATGTCTGGAACATTCGGCTCACTAGCAGCACATAGCTCATACCCATGTGCCAGGAGGTGGACTTGACTGTACCTCCCCACCCAATTAGCCCAACATCTCTCATCACCCATGCACACATTAGAGCAAGAACTTGTTATAAGCTGAGACACCCCTGGTACCATGGGCTCTCCTTTCCTATACCAGACAGTCATGGTGAGTGAGGAGCTCTGCGACCACAGTTTAGAAACAATATTTACTAAACATGCATGCACACTGAGAAACATACAAAGGGAATTTGTAAATCTGTATGTAGCAGGCTTTTCTGAATTCATTTAGACTCTGCAGCCAACAGTTTGTGCAGTGAATTTCAGGTGACTGGGGAAATCTGGTTCTCCAGGGTTGCTGCTGCCTGTTCACCTTCAAGACTGAATCGCTGCTGGTTTAGTAGTAGCATTGCGCTGAGTAGGCGCATTAGCTCCATTTACCCTTGTACTCCAACAGAGCAGTGGTCATTGTTCAGTCCTTCCATCTGGTGTTTCACATCCTGGCAGCTCCTCATAACAGGTGACGATTGAGAGACTAGTAGAGTGCCTTTTAGACTTCCAAAATGCTTAGTGAACCCTTCCTACATTATACAAGTGGTCGGTAACCTGCAAGACCCTCCTCTGTCTCAATTAATAATTCCATTCGTATTTCAAAAGGTCGAACTAAGCATATGGGGACCCATCACATGAGATCTAGGAACAGCGAGATCTCGTGAGACTTCCCGCGGGAAGCGTACAACACGGAGGGAACCCGGCAGAGTCGGAGCAAGGCACCAAGGAGACAGTTGGGCCTCGGCGCTCCTCCTGAATGAGGGAAATCCGCCCTCCCACTGAAGTCTGCTCTACCAGCAGATCCCTGCAGCAGCTGAGCATAATATGATATGATATGATATGGCATTTGTAATGCGCCTATACAAAAGTGTTTCAAGGCGCGGCGAGGCAGGGGGGGGGGGACAGGGGAGACAGACAATGATCCTACTAGGCCAGGTGTCATTCAGATCGCCCAAGTGCAAGGGTAGAGGGGAAGGGAAAAGTGCAAGGGGGAAAGGGAGAGGGGAAAGTGCAGTACAGGGTTATTAGCATACAAGATAATACCATGGCTGAGGGCAGCCTCATGGGAGCTCCAGCTGGCAGGGGATGTTAATACCTTCAGTACATATTCTGTTTAGTGAAGCCAACTGCATTGGGGTCAAGGAACTGTACTGTGAGTACTGCCCCTCAGTCCTGGACAGATCTCCCCCTACTCTGTTTATAAAAGGTGTCAGGATAAACACTCCTTTCTTACACACATGTCCTGTGTTCATTCAGGGCCACTACATAATTGGCGACGAGGACCAGAAACCACCCACACTGCAACCATGCAGTGCGCCACGCCACCTCCCGCTTTCCTCCAGTCCCCCGGCATGACTGCCATCCTCTGGCAACAATGAGAGCCACTGTTTTCCACATATCTGGAGGCATTGGGAGGAACTGGCTATTTGCCGGCGTGAAAGAAGACCATTCTACTAAATGCCACTGGGGTCGAAGGACAGTGCATTTTCGCAGGCTTGAAGGCTGTTCCCACAGCATATGAAGGCGGTGATGTCTACAAAGAAGCAATTCGCTGCATAATTAAGAAGTTTTTCAACTAAGAAAATGTGGTTCTCAACAGACTCAAGTTTTATACGAGGAAACAAGAAGGTACCGAACCGGTCGATGATTACATCACCAGAATGAGAGAACTGGCGGCCTTGTGTGCATTCGGGGACAATGTGGAGCAAGTAATTTGTGACATGTTGGTGGTCCACACCAATTCCTGCAAAGTACAGGACAAGTTCATCTAAGAGAAAGAACTGGACCTAGATAAGGCCATACAAATTGCGAGGGCCGAAGAGGAGACCTCGAGCAGATGCAGAGAAACGTCGCCCGCAACAGAAATGGGGGCTGTGCAATGGAAGGGGCACAGAGACAGACAGCCACGGGAGGCTGCTAGAGGGAAAGGACCCAAGCGGAGAGATTCCCAAAAGTGTTACAGATGGGCCAGCACTAAGCATCTGGCTAACGATCGAGACTGTCCCACAAGGAACAAAGAGTGTTCCAAGTGCAGGCGATTTGGTCACATTGCTGTAGCCTGCACGAAAAGAATGTCACCCACATTGACGGAGACAGAGGAACAATCGATGAGGAAGAACCAGACGATGAGCCAATGGTAATCATGATTAACTCGTCTCGAGCCAGAAAAGAGAAACCCCATTGCGTAGTGAGAGTGGATGGAAAGGAAACACACGTCATGGCCAATTCGGGGCCCGACTTGACCATCCTCCCCATCCAGACATACAAAAACATGATGGGAAGTGACTTGGTTGAGATTAGAAGTACCAAGCAAAGGCCCAGAGTCTTTGGGGGAGGCACCATAGACCTATTGGGCTACATCAAAGCCAAACTCGAATTCAAGGATAGATGCACCACAACGAAAGTCTACTTCTTGATCGAAGGTACTGCAGTAGTGGGATGGACTAGCCAGCACACACTGAGCATCCGGTTAAACCCCAGCGCTGCCAAACAAGTGCTGTTGGTTTCCTAAGGAGGCGCATCAGACCTGAGAATTGCATTCCCATGCTGTTCTCTGAAACACCCGGGAAAATAAAACACTACGTGCAAAAAATCTGCTTAAAACCCAATGCCGTGCCGGTCAAACATAAGGTCAGCCTCATTCCAGTGACAGCGAGGTTGGCACTGGAATCCCAGCTTCAAAAAATGGACAAGGAAGGTACAATTGAGACCCTCGAGTCCTCTGAATGGCTAAGCCCGGTGGTCCTCATAAAGAAAAAATCGACTAACGACTTGAGAGTGTGCATAGATCTACGCAGCTTCAACCTGGAGGTGGTCACAGACAATTTTCCCTTGCACAGCATCAATGAAATCATACTGATGATGAAGGAAGCGTAAATCTTTTTAAAACTCGATATGCAAGATTCCTACCATCAGATAGATCTACATAAGACCTCACGCCCACTCACAGCATTCATCACGCCATTAAGCACATTTCAATACACACAAATGCTATTAGGGTTATCATCCGCTGCATCAGCATTCCAAAGAATGATGAACTCACTGCTGCACGGCATCGACAACGTGGCATACTTCCAAGACAACATCCTTGTGTATGCCAAAGATGCAGAAACCCATGACAGAGCGCTAGGAGTATTCCATGGCAAACTACAGAGCACAGGAGTCCACCTTCGCCATGAAAAATGCATAATTGGAGCTTGCGAAGTAGAGTACCTGGATTACCGCATCTCGAAAGAAGGAGTGAGCCCAAAGAAAAACCTGCTCCAAGCTATAGTTGACACCCCGGCCCTGACTTCAAAAGATGAGCTCCAGTTGTTCCTGGGTCTCACGGAATATTATGCGAAATTTGTTCCCAGATTTTCCAAAACCACATCTCCCTTGAGAGAGCTCCTGAGGAAAGGTGCGGAGTACACGTGGGAATCACAGCAAATCGAGGCCTTCGCCGAAATCAAGAAGAGAATCCTCTATGCACCCCGTCTCAAACCGTTTAATCCCGAATGGAAAACATACATAACGACAGACACCACTGTGTACGGATTGGACGCCACCCTCACCCAAAAAAAGTGAGATACCGAAAATATTGTTGCCTTCGCGTTGAAAGCACTGTCCACTTCAGAGAAAAACTAGTCTATAGTTGAGGAGATACTGTCGTGTGCGCGGGCGGTGGAGTATTTCAGGTCGTACGTTTGGAGAGCCAAGTTCGGCTGGATCACCGACCACAAACCCCTTGTGCACATGTTGAGCCCCGGGGGCACAAAAACAGTGACACCACGCCTAGCAAGAATTGCTGCCAAAATGCAAGAGTACGCGTACGGGATTATCCATTTTGCGGGCTGGAAGAACGCCCAAGCAGACTGCATGTCCAGGATACTGGATCAAAGTACATTGGGTACCACATTCCTGGAAGACGAATGCGTTGTGGCATCCACAGGAGATCTAAGAAACAAGCACTTTATGGAGATGAGCGAGTCTCATTGGCAAGCGGAAATGAGACATGGGGCCTCATTACGGGTCTGGCGGTAACCCTGTCGGTAATAACGAAAACTAAATTACTGGCACCTGGCTTGCCGGTAACACCGGGGTATTACAACCAGTCCGACGCCGGCAATTCTGTTAATCCCCATTCGCATAGTATGGGAGTGGGGACACCGGAAGTACCGGCACTGTGAACCTGTAGTGTGCCAGTCTGGGAAACAACGGTGCTGGTAGGCTTACCAGCACCATTGTTTCCAGACCGGCACACTTGTAATGAAGCCCATGATGATGCCCTGGGACGAGTAGCAGAATGGGCCCGCAAAGGTTGGCCTAACGAGGGAGCAATTCCGGAAGGTCTGCGACCGTATTGGAAAGTCAGCGACCAGATCATAGAAATGGATGGTGTAGTAATGAGAGGTGACCAAGTAATTCCTTCAAGAGGCATCCGCAAAGTAATATTATGTAGAGCGCATGCAGGTCATCTAGGCAGCAATATGACATGACGCAGAGTGCGCGATGCGTATTGGTGGCCTGGAATGGACCAAGAAATAAGGGCAATAATTGAAAGATGCCATGAATACGGAAACGGCTAAAAGTGAGGCAAGCACCCAGGATACCCAAAGAAATCACACACGGTGTATGGCATAAAATAGGGCTGGATTTTACTGGCCCGTTGGACGGCATGTCCAGCGACAACAAGTACGGGTAGTCAAGGTGGACTATCTCTCCAAGTGGGTCGAAGTTGAGTTTGTGCCGGACATCACCACAGGCACAGTCATAGAGGTACTTAGCTAAGTCTTTCAAAGGGAAGGACTCCCTAAAGAGATTGTGACGGACAATGGAGTGCAATTAGTTTCCAGAGACATGGAAAGCTTTCTCAAGAAGCACAATGTCCAGCAATTGAGAGCATGCCTGTATTACCCACAGGCCAAGGGACTGGTAAAAAGGGCGAACAATTCATTAAAGGAGCCTTACAATTGGCATGCGCATCAGGCATGAATCCCTGCTAAATCGTCAAAGAGCCTGCGGCAGCGCTTGACGCCATGCCATTACAGGAGTATCTCAGTTTCAGATGTTAAGAGGGAGGAGGGCCGCATCCACACTGGTATCACTGTGGCTACACAAAGTCAGAGAGGATGACCACATCGACATGAGCGACATCGTGTTCAGAATACAGAAGAGAAAGAGATCATAAAATCTTAGGGAGACAAGCGCAAAGCAACATATCACACAGAGGTCAACGAAGGGGACTTGGTTAAGATACGCTTGCCCCACAAAGACACTGCAACAGGCTCCAAATACAGCCATGCCATAGAAGTCACACGGAAAAGCACCAAACATGTCTACACCTGTGACAGGAGAAGGTGTAACCTGGAAAGGGTGGCCGTGTACAAGAAAAGGGCGTCCACAACCCGCCCCTCCATGGGAGTAGGAGATGGCCATGACCCATGGCAGTTAGCCAACAGCCCCCAACAGCAAGAGATGGAGGTCAGGGAAGAAGAAAACCAAAGTGAACATGTACCCATGAGCTCCACACCCCGGTCTAGGGAACCACACCGGGAAGCAACCTCAGCAGAACAAACCCCATGCGACACATCCCGCATAACCACTCATTCCACCAAGGCAGCTACTGACCAGAACCGGCCTCAATGGGAAAGAAGGAAGCCAACCAGATTCACAGACTTTATCAAGGACCAGGGACCAGTTTTTCATACAAAAGGAGGTTTGTGGGGACCCATCATGCGAGATCTAGGGACAGTGAGATCTTGCAATACTTCGCACGGGAAGCGTGCAACACGGTGAAAACCCAGCAGAGTCGGAGCGTGGCACCAGGAAGACAGTTGGGCCTCTGTGCTCCTCCTGAAGGAGGGAAATCAGCCCTCCCACTGAAGTCTGCTCTACCAGCAGATCCCTGCAGCAGCTGAGCATAATACCATGGTTGAGGGCTGCCTCGTGGGAGCTCCAGCTGGCAGGGGATGTAAATACCCTCAGTACATATTCTGTTCAGTGAAGCCAACTGCATTGTGGTCAAGGAACTGAACTGTGAGTACTGGCCCTCCGTTCTTGACAGATCCCCCCTACCCTGTTTATACAAGGTGTCAGAATAACACCCCTTTCTTACACAAGTGTCCTGTGTTCGTTGAGGTCCACTACAAAGCCTTTCATTTAACTCAAATTTCACAGGCTACATTCAGTGAAAACAAAGGTATCACCATACATTTGTTGGGCTTTCAGCTTGTCTTTTTTTTGGAATAGATGGTCTTTGCCTTTCTGATCTGTTCAGCGATCTGTTATTAGTTCACTGCAGATTGTAGTTATTTTTTGGAAACACATCGACAGGAAACATAAGGAAACATTTTTAGCGTTATTCCCAGAAGTATATTTATAGCAGACACTTTCCTTGGAAAAGCAGAGCATGGGGTATGGTTTTCAAATTCCTCTTCTAGACGGTAAGTTTTACTGGATTCTGAAATGCGGAATGGACGGATATGTAAATACTCCTTGTGAGCCCTGCCAGCTCTGCACTAGAAGAACATAGTATAGGTGATATTTTGCTCCTGACCTCCCAAAATTGATACTCGTTTGCTGTTCTTTGGGGCAATCTGGTGTCTGCCTTCTGGTGAATCCATAGCATAGCCGTCCGACTTGCATTGCCTTGCACCAGAACCGGGCTCTTTTAAGCGCCATGTTGGAAACCCGACGATTAAGGCAACCCAAGCCTAAACCTTGATATTATACAATGTGAGCGATGCTTGTTCCTTATTGATTTGTTAAGAATTGTTTGGATGCTAACACACGTAGGATTATAGCTTCTTAAAATCACGCAAACGGCTATTTTCTTTTCTCTGTGTTGCACTGTTCCATTTCCTCCTGACGGGCGTATAGAGTCAATGGGCCTGATTTACAGACTTTTTCAAACAGCAACAACATATTGCAATCACACATTATCATTGCACAGGCACGCATATTACCTGCAGATGGAGCTTCGCAAGTGATCCCACTGAGGGCCGATTCAGAGGTCCGTGTATAGATAGAAATATGTTGTTCCAAGCAGGGACAACACATTTCTTAAGTGAACCATATTCTGACAAAGAAAGAATGCGTTCTAGAGTCATGAAAGCCTCAGTTTTGCATGTGCCTGATTTACGTTTGACAACGGCCGTGGTAACACATCAGGAATGCAAGGCATGGCCTTGGACGGGGTTCTCCTGGCAGAGCCCTGTTTTTGCATGTAAAAAAGCAGGAGTTAAAATACAGCACCTGTGAGGTGCCGTTAACAACTAATGCACATGTTTTCCCTTCTTAATTAAGTTATTTCCCAGACTGCAGCATCACTTTTCTAACTTACTGAAAACTTAAGGACACCTTGTGAATTAGAAAAGTGTCAGTCTTTTAAGAAATATTTGCTTTGAAACTGCTGCACACGCTGCCCCCACAATGAGGACGTTTAGCAGCTTTTACAGCTCGAAATCTCTGCTCTGTCTTTCCATACACCCCAGAATGGTGGTGTTGAAAACTGGAACAAAGAATGGCAGCTTTCTACACTGCGTTTATCTTGACCACAGAATCGGGCACTGACCAGTGAACAGTTTAGCGCTGTAGGAACCTGCGGCAGCAATAGCATTCTATGACAAGACTGGAGGCGAGCATTATGCATTAAGCTTTATCTTCATTTATTACTACTCTTCAGCAGTTCAACAAACTTATATATGAAACAGTAACTTTTCTTTTTCCAAACTACAAAACACAATAGTCTCTGTAGTCCAACTCCTCTCATCCAGTCACAGCCCACTTCCTGTGCCTGGACTCCTCCTCTTCTTTTACTGCATTTCATGCAGATAAATACTATTTCATTCCTCTCCGTGTGTCAGTTATTAGATTGACTGGAAATTGAGTGGAGTGAATTTAAAGGATTAGGCACTGATTAGGGGTGCATGTAAGAGCTTTTGAGCGAGTGTATAGCGAGAGGCGCACTTTGGAATGACTCAGTTTGAGGTGTACAGTATGATACGCGCGCACGCGTAGATGGGTGTTTATTAAGTGTAAATACCTCAGGTATACGTGTTGCAGGTAAAGGATTAGGTCTTTGTCCGTGAGGCGGGTGGCCGCGTGTCGCAATTTCGGCACTTCAGGGGTTCGGCCCAGCCTTGCGGAACAGGCAGCACCCTCGGCGCTAGAGAGGGTGTGATGCAAGCCCTGCAGCGCAGGAAGAAAGGCATCCGCAACGCTGAGCCCCTACCCTTGGGAGGGCAGAGCAATGCGCTCGCGTGGAGTAGTGCGCGACGCTCCAGCGCTCCAGCCCCCACCCTCGGGGAGGAGGAGTCGGTGCGCTGCGAGAGCAGCGCACATGTGCGGACGTCGCTAGTAAGCGACTGTTGAATAAAGAGACCGCACGCACGGATTAACGGCAGAGCTAATTAATTAAGAAAGTAAGCAATCAGAGTGATCGCACGCGCGCAGCAGAGAAGCTGAAGCTACCGATCAGCTGCTGAAGCGCAGCAGCCCACGAGCACACTGTAGCAGCACGGACAATACGGCTGAGAGCTCCATAGGCCCCTCATGCTACTAGTGGACAAGGATTGGCACGCAGGTGAGTGAAGACCCTTACAGTAGCCTTCTGAAGGCATTGAGACATTATAACTGGTGCAGCCACAAGAAAAATAAAGAAATAAATAAATAAAAAATATATATTACTATCAGGAATCATCACTCTGGGAGCAGTGGGTGTGCTAAGACACCTGATTCAGGTACTCAGGCACACAGCACAGAGAAAAGATGTCTGAGTTTGAGGGGAGCGAGGAGGAACAGCCTCTAGATCTCGCTGCCAGCTTCAAAGAAGTGCTGGGGAGCTCCCTAATTGATTCAGTGGCTGAAGGGGTCAAGCCCCTACAAGAAAGACTGGAGACACTGGAGGCTATGCTCTCACAACTCAGTAATAGCACCAAAGACTGGAAGTGCACGCCCCCAGAACCCTCAAAAGGAGGGCATAAGGGGAGTAAACCAGCCAGAGGTAGCCAACGCTTTCACAAAGCTGAAAGAAGCTTACCTTCAGCGTCAGGCAGTGCCAGACCTCATGACCCCCTCTCCAGGGGAAGATAACACAGGAGATGACCCAGGCTCGGAAGAAGAGCCGGCAGAAGACCAGGCCTCGCAGGAAGGAGAAGAGGCCACAGAGGAAGAATGGGCAAAGCCCAGTGGGGGTAAAAGAGCGCGTAAGGAGAAACATCTCCAGGAAGCGCAAGAAATGTTTGATCCGGACAGCATCCGGAACCCAAGGTCCACGGAGTGGCAGCCACCCCCCTACTGGGCAGTGGCGCCCCCAGACATTTTTCAAAGGGGTGGCCTGAAAAGGCCACAGGAAATCTTGGGGTGGCACACAGGGTGCCACAGGGGCGGATCCAGTCTCAAAATTTTGGCGGGGCTGGATGGCAGATTTGAAAACTGTTAGTGAGACGGGAAATTAAACCTATTGCGCTAATGAACTCCCCTCGACCAAACACCCCCTTCCCAAGCCCATGAGGCTGAGTAGATATCACGCCTTCCTTTGGCCCATTCGATCCATCTTTCACCCCAACTCACCAGAGGCATAGCCATTATTCTGTAACAAGTGGGGCCTGGAGCTAATGTAGTAGGGCCCACACTAAGAAGAGCCCGCAGAAGGAAGGGCACTTGTTCTGCCCTCGGCCAAATGCACAGGAGTGACAGAGAGTAGTAAGGGAGGGCGACCCAATCACAGGGGTTGTCCCCTTGAGAAAAGTGTTTAAATAATGGGTTAAAATAGTGCATTGTACAGTACACTTTGTGATGAATTAGGTAAAAAGCCACACAGTTTACAATCGATTTTGTCGGGTAAGACATAAAAAGTCCATTACATGCCGAGCCACCAACAATGCACAGGTGCATTTTCAAACACATGTTCATAATGCCTTTGCCCACTATATGCCTGTACTCTGCAAGTGTAAAAAAAGCATTTTCATATTGATTGTGCTCACACATGTCCATTCTGGTGCACCTATATATGCCACTATTCCAACACAGGAAAATACTCATGTTTACTTTGTCGATAATGCCAGTAACGATACTATAACAAAGCATGTTTAAGATGGCTCTCCCAATACATGCCAGTATCCCCATGTAAGAACATACTCCTGTTGGCTTTGCCTTAATGCCAGTGAAAAAAAGCCATGCCACAGTAAAAAAAAATCCTTGCTGGCTACACAAATCCCCCACTACACATATAAGAACACTAATCATGTTGTATTTGCTCTCTAACGGCGGTAAGAATGTCATGCCACAGTAAAAAAAAAACAGCCTTGCAGGCAGCATGAATGCCCCCACCCCAATGTAAGAATACTTATGTTGCCTTTGGCCTTAACACCAGTAATAAACTGCAATGCCACAGAAAGAAAACATGCTCTTGTTGGCTAGCCGGTAAAATAGCTCAGCGGGTTGGGCATATGCTTTTGTAATCTAAGTGTGATTCACAGGTTCAAATCCTGGAAAGGCCAACTCTGCCTTTCATACTTCAAAGTGACCACCATGATCTCTACCCTCCTCTACGGACTTCAAACTATTATGTTGCTTTTGCTTTTGCACCTGGTTACCTCTCTCTTACTCTGTACTGTACTGTTTTCCCTGCTCAACAAATTGTACCACCGTGGTGATACTTGTGTGTTTGGGTAATGTCAATAAATGCAATAAATAAATAAAGCTCATTAAATGACTGCAATCTTTGGCTGGGTGATACATTTGATGTAAATATGTGCTTTGGCGAAAGTGCTATATAAATAGCATATCATCACACAAATCCCCCCATATAAGAACACTTATGTTGCACACATCATGTTATATTCCCCCGATGTAAGGAAATGTATGTTGCCTTTGACCTTAAACACCAATAAAATAAAGACCCAAGTCAAAATAAAGAAACATGCGCTCCCCATGTAAGAACAATCATCATGTTGCCTTTGACCTTAATGCGAGTACAACATTCCATGCCACAGTAAGACCCAGCCAGGCCAGCCCCACTCTAGTATTCTCATCCACACCACCCGCCATCACATGTAATCCTTAAAGTGTGAACACTTACGGACACATGGGAGAAGCTTGTAGCACCCATGGGTTCTTTATGTAGCGTTTGGCTCAGAATTTCACCCGCTCTGTATTCTAAGGGCCTAATTCACAGAAATGTTTTATAATCGAAAAAACCCCATTGGGAAATGCTCTCTGAAGGATATAATAACCCAGCTCAGGTACTCATTTTATGAAGATTGGAACATACTTGGCCCACCCTGTTCGTATTTAAACCAATGGCTGCAGGTAGCAATCGGCTCGCCGAGGCGAGTTGGCTGAACACGTTTAGGGGAGCCATACGGGACCTCTTGCTCCCCTCCTCTGGAGTTTCTGAGCAATGTTTCTAAAAGCAACATGTGTATGTGTCTAGAGGAAACCCTCAAAAGGTGTGCTGTTCATATATAAAATCTACGGTCTACATCATATACACGTGTCATGTTTCCGTATCCCCTGTTGTAAAATAGTCAATTGACTTTGTTCATGCAACATATTAATATAGACTTGTAGCCATACAGGCTCCTTTAATATATCTATATATTTCTCTACAAAAATCCACTCACTCCTCGACTAGTGCTACCCCTAGGGAATAGGCTGGGAGTGGCATAGGGGATAACGCACACCCGCTGTGCATTATATAGGCAGTGTAAGTACCAGAGGTATGAAAATCCAGGCTGCTGGATACATGTGGGCATTATTCTTTGTAAAGCCAAACTACACATTGCTATTCCTTTGAAGCAGTCAGTGGTAGCATTGAAGTTAGGGACATTGAGAAGCTCATTACACTATACATGCAGGTAGTAAGGTGGTTTGAATAGTTTTCTATCCAGCCACAAAACCCCCGCCAATCGCTGCTATGAAACCTTTGATTCTCTCCAAACTTCCACAATGTTACTGTTTGGCACAGCTCATCTACAATCACACTAATACATACCATGTCTCGACAGCTGTTTAGGGTTATGTAAAAAAAATCCCGATTTGAAAACCAGTTCATAATCTTGCTCGCAGAGAGTATTCATGCAAAATCCAGTGCCCTGTGCACTGCCGACACCTGGATGGAACACAGCCTGAGCCAGCGCAAGCCAAAGCAGAAATGCACGATCTCAGGCTGTTTATTTCTGGGTCCGTCCACTGGCATTCCATTGATGTGCGATCATCAATGAAGGGCAGGGTCACCATGGCTCTCTGACTCTCCAGTCAATTGCGGGTCGGGCCTGTGGCAAGAAAAATGTAGACAAAAAAATACTTTTTTTCGTACTGAACTGGGCATTTTATTACTGTCCATGCACAGTTCAGTGCGGAAAACCCCCCCAGAAAAAAAAGGTTTTTTTTTTGCTTTTTCACAGGGTGGCCGATGGGGGGGCAGCATTTTTATAAGGGTGCCGATGGCCCCCCTTGGTCACCCCTTGGAGGAGCCCCCACCCTCGGGTAGCACAATATATGACAATAAGATGGCGCAAGCCGTAGACAAGGAGGTGAGACAGCGCCTGCGAGCGGAATGTCCGCGACCAGACCTCCCAGGAAAAGTAGCAGAGACCCCCAATCTAGATCCAAAGATGCCGACCTTCGTGTCAAATATGATATGATATGGCATTTGTAACGCGCCTATACACAAGTGTTTCAAGGCGCGACGCGGCAGGGAGGGGGGAACAAGGGGAAGACAGACAACGATCCTACTAGGCCAGGTGTCATTTAGATCGCGCAAGTGCAGGGGTAGGGGGAAGGGAAAAAGTGCAAGGGGAAGGGGAGGGGGGAAGTGCAGTACAAGGTAAGTAGAATAAAAAATAAATAGGGCCAGCTGGTGGCAAGTGCAAGGTAAGTGCAGGCAATTGCTGGGAAGGGGGGGCTGTAGGGATACAGAGACAGTCCCGCAGTGCAGGGGTTGCCAGGGAGGCAGTGCAAGTGGAGAGTGGCTGGGCCCAGAACCGAGGTCGGTGAGAGTGGCCCAGTTGCAGATTCAGTGCAGTTTCAGTGAAGAATTTAGCAGGGGAGAGGGAGAGAGAAAGCAGAAGCAAAGAGGAAGGTTTTGAGGTGCTTCCGGAACCGGAGATGGTTCTCCTCAAGTTTCAGGGAGGCAGGAAGGCTGTTCCAGAGGGAGGCCCCTGCCGCGGAGAGAGATCTACCCCCAGCTCGTTGCTTCGAGAAGCGGCTAACCCTGAGGGAGTTGGAGACAGACGAGCGAAGTGCTCGGGAAGGAAGATATTTAGGAAGAGAGAGTTGAAGGTATTTAGGCCCCAGGCCCCAGAAGGCCTTGTGGACAATGCAGAGGGTTTTGAACTTAATCCTCGCAGCCACTGGGAGCCAGTGTAGAGATTTCAGTCCTGGAGAGATACGGTCCCTGGGCTTGAGGCCAAGGACAAGTCTCGCAGTTCTGTTCTGGATGAGTTGCAGAGGGCGGAGAGTGGAGGCAGGCAGATTAAGATAGAGGCTGTTACAGTAGTCCAGCTTTGAGAGAACCAGGGCTCGGGAGACAGTGAACTTCTGCGGGAAGTAGAGGAAGGGAAGAAAACCTCTGAGGAGGTGCAGCTGGTAGTGTAACTCCTTAGAGACGTCCGATATATGAGGAGAGAAGGAGAGTGTGGAGTCGAAGATGACCCCAAGGTTTTTTGCCTTGCAGGTAGGAGCAGGAAGAGGGCCAAGAGAGGCTTGCCAGAGTGCTGCAGGGAAGGAGGTAGTGGGTGAGCCGATGAGTAGAATCTCAGTCTTACTGGCATTAAGGCAGAGGTCATTGGCGGCACACCATTCCTGGATAGCAGACAGACAGTCAGAGATGAGGGAAGGAGAGGAGGAGGCCGAGGGTAGCCTGAAAATGAGCTGGGTATCGTCCGCATAGCACTGAAAGTTGGGGCAGAGAGCGGCGATGCGGTGGGCAAGGAGTGCCATATACTGGTTGAACAGCCAGGGAGAGAGATTAGATCCCTGGGGGACACCACAGGTGGAGAAAAAGATGTCAGAGATGAAGGACCCCAGTTGGACCTGGGAGGGTCGATTGGAAAGGAAAGAGGTCAGCCGCGCCAGAGCCTGACCAGTGATACCCAGGTTGTCACGGAGACGGTTGAGCAGGATGGCATGGTTGACAAGCAAGGACCCCCGCAAGGGTATTGTCAGGTCAGGAGAAAGTATTGGATTTAGTAGGACCCCTCGCTAAGATCATGGATCTACCTGAGAGGGCAAAGGATACCGGGGGGGGGGAAGTAGACCCTGACGCTCTCGCCATCTGGGCGCAGAGAGCAGTCTGTCTCCTCGGAAATGCAAACTGTGCAATCGCTTCGGAAAGAAGAAGGTCTGCTGCTGAAAATAGACCCGAAACTCAGCGACCTGGCTACTTACGAAGCAGGAGAAGGAGCCCAAGGACTCCTCGTTAGAGAAGCCTTTGGGAAAGAGATGGGCCGATTCGTCGGAACCTACAAATCGCTAGAAAAAGCAGAGGCATCTATACAGAAATTATTCCCAAGCAGAGTTTTTGGCGGGACCGGCAGCTTCAGGGGTCGCACAGCCGGTAGCAGTCTGTGAGGCAGGAGACCCCCGAATCCCAGAGCACAATACTGGGAAAATAAACAGCATGACACATTCTTCCCATCCAGAGGGAGATTCCCGAGAGGCCGCAGGTCCAGAGGATCAGGACAAGGACAAGGATTTACACCAGGTGAGAGCAATTCAGTATCCCCCAGTAGGAGCTAGGACGCGCATATTTTTTGAGATTTGGCACACGTTTTCAAGCGATTCCTGGATATTGCAAACCGTCAGAGGTTTGCGGCTAGATTTCATAGAGACCCCAGTCCAGCTGAGCAGGCCACACAGGCAGAGGGTAGCGCAAGCAGAACAGGAATGCCTAGATAGCGAGCTAGCGCAGTTAGTCCAGAAAGGAGCAATAGAGAGATGAGAAGCAACCCCGAGGTTTTTGAGCAACATGTTCCTAGTGCACAGGAAAGAAAAAGTGCGCCGAGTTATACATCGCAAGGAGCTGAACGGATGGATCATATATCGACATTTTAAAATGGAGGGCATCCATCAGCTCCGAGACTCCCTTAGAGAGGGAGGCTTCTTGACACGGTTAGACTTGAAGAACGCGTACCTTACGGTCCCAGTACTCAAGGAGTACAGAACGTTCCTAGCTTTTCACTGGCAAGGACAATTCTGGCAATTCAAGACAATGCTATTCGAGCTTGCATCTGCACCCTGGGCATTCACGAACCTTATTAAGCCAGTAGCAGCAGCGATCAGGGAGAAGGGTATCAAGCTGATTATCTACCTAGACGACCTCTTACTCCTAGCAGAAGATCAAGAGGTACTAGCGTACCAGACGAGACGGGTTCAGGACTTACTGGAATCACTGGGGTTCCTTGTGAATATAGAGAAGTCAGATACCACGCCAGCGCAGAGATTAGACTTCCTATGGTCCGTACTAGATACCAGGAAGGCGACTCTAGAGCTTCCGGCTCGGAAGATAAAAGACATCAAAAGGGAAATCAGAGCATGTTTGGACAAACAGCGAGTATCGCTCAGAGCCTTAGCAAGGATAGTAGGATTGCTAGCAGCATCTATTCAAGCCATTTTCCCAGGTCCCCTTCACTACCGAGCACTGCAGAGGTTGAAGATAAAGCACCTACAGCAGTGCTTGAGGTATCACCAGCAAGTGCCCCTGGATCAAGAATCAATTACAGAGCTGAAATGGTGGTTAAAGAATATGGATGCTTGGAATGGGCGAGCCATATTCGGAGACAGACCAGATGTGATAATAGAATCAGAAGCCAGCCGAAGGGGCTGGGGAGCCAGATGTGGGAATCTGGAGACCAGAGGCAAGTGGAGCCAAGAGGAGCTTCGCCTTCACATAAACTGTCTGGAGCTCCTAGCAGGATCGTTGGCGATCAAAGCATTCACAAAAGGAAGAGTGAAATCATGCGTTCTGCTGAAAATGGACAACATATCGGCAGCATGATACATGAACCACCTAGGGGGGGACGAAGTCCAAGATGCTGGCGGAGCTAGCGAAGGACTTTTGGCATTATTGCTTGCACTCGGAGACGTCGGTGACGGCAGAGTACTTGCCCGGGACACTGAACGTGGTGGCAGATTGGAACTCACAATATCTAACGGACTCCAGCGACTGGAGACTGGATCCGACAGTGATCAGATTCTGAACGCGAGATGGGGGCCGGTGCACATGGACCTTTTCGCGTATCGGCTCATTGCTCAGACGAGCCACTACTTCAGCTGGAGGCTGGACCCGGGAGCGCAAGGGACCAATGCTTTCCTGCAAGATTGGTCAGGAGGACCTCACTACGCTTTTCCTCCCTTCGTGATGTTGAGCAGAGTTCTAGCGAAATGTCGGAGGGAGAAGGCGGAGTTGATTTTAGTAGTATCGATCGGGCTCACTCCTGTCAACACATTATTCATGGGACTTAGTCCCTTGTTGTGAGCATCCGTCCGCCAGGTTCACTCTTGCTAACCTGTGCAACACACTGTTCAAGCACTTATGTCACCAAGCAGAATTCATTTCCCTTATCTTCACAATCATCTGTTAGTCAAAGTCTTTCGAGTGTACAGAGGATTTTACTGGACCCCCTGTATAACCACTTTGACCTCCTTTCGCCTTTTCCCAAGGCCTTCTGGTTACGGTACTTTCTACAATTGTGTAATCGCCCAGAGTTTCCTACGTGAGCACCCATGTGGTGCCAGATTCCTCTCTTGCTGGGTTTCCCCCTTTTCTATCAATAGCTCACTAAGCCTTTCACAGTTCAAATTAGCCGTTTGCTACTTTTTGTTCAACACAGCTTGGTTTCTTATCAACTCTCCCCTCGACTCACTGGCTGTGATGTACCGCTGGGCTGTATTTCTTCTTGGAGTCAAGGTTGGTACCACAGAGACAAGCGTCTCTCCCCGGCTTGATAATCAGCAGAGGAGGGTCTTGTGTACCATTGACATCTGCTGCAACACACACTGGCTATTGTTTGCGGTCTTATAATTCCTTCTGCAGGGGTTTTACAGGTCTTGATTGGAAAGGGAAAGGTTGCTTCTCTCCTTGTCACCCTCTTGGTATGCGCAGTCTTTCTCCTCCTCTTGAACTGCCATGCTGAGTTAGCCCCCACATCGTGCAGTCTGCCTTGCTTGACCTGTGCTCTTGTGCTCCACCTTTTATCCCTGTGGGGAAGGGAAAGGGCTGTCAGGTGTGTGTGATTCTGGTTAATTGCCTGACGACTTTGCCTGACCCGTGTATTGGGACATGTCAGGTAAATGGCTCTGGTGTTAGTCTGTTGTCTTTCATGTTGTGTGAAAGTGTTCATGTTGAAAAAGGGTGGACTGTGTTTTAGAATATCCTACGTGGTAGGATGGGGAAAAGGTGTTGAGAGAAGGGGGATAACGCTTCTCACCCGTCGGTGTACTACTCCCACTCCCCAAGGACCCTATCCAGGTGATCCTCCCTCACTGGTACTCCACGAGGAACTGGACCCAATAGTGATGGCCGTGTCCTGGCCACCTGGATGACAGATCCCCGGGGACTAGCTAGGGAGACACCTTCAGGGTTCTCACAGCCACTTAGGTTAAGTAGCTGACCACTACAACTTTGTTCCTCTGCATCCCCATTCCTTGTCCCAGTAGTGAGGGAATTATCAGACTTGGAGTCCCGAATAATGAAATTTGTTTTCTTAACTGGTTTCTTTCTTAGATTTTGATTGCTTTTCCGAACAACCGTTACCAAGGGAATATTATAAGGTTGGTAAAGAGAAATATATGTTTGTAGATGAAATATGGTTAACATTTACACACCTCCTTCCATTGCACAAGTTAGGGGGATTTTTAATTGTCTGAGTTCACGGAATTTGAGGGAGATGTTTATTTGTTTTATTCATACAGTGTTTCTGACTACTTCCACCCACACTGAGGTGGTTAACCCGTGCAACAGAAGGGTCATGGTGGCAACAAGCCATTATATATTGTAGGAGTGAAAAAATGTCTCCTTTAAAAGAAGGCAAATATAGTGTTTCATCCTCTGGATTTCTCTCACCTCCATGAGCCTATTCTCCTCCCAGGAGATCCTGCCTCAGAGCACCACCCCCAAGGTCAGGATCAGGAAGCGTCTGCCTTTCGCGGACTACCTGGGAGGAGACTTTATACAGGGATTCAGTAGTTATGGAGGATTCATCACAGGTTCCTGGGGAAGCTAGTTATGAAGGTTTTGTTTATTTGAAGCTGTGGTTGAGTAGTGAAATAAAGAAAGAGAAGCATAATGCTCGCCTTCGGTCTTGACAGAGAATCATTTAATTTAATTTAAATTAAATTTTATTCATTTAATTTTAAAGTGCCACCGAACCAGGCCTGAAGGCATAAGGGTGATAGTAGTAACAAAAAAACATCGGAAGCAAGACAGTAACCCAATAACCTCAATACACTGATGCACATTCATAAGAAACCACGTCATGCAAAGAGATGTGTTTACAGTTTCTGCTTGAACGTGTTCTGTGACTCAATGCCTCTAAGATCCAGGGGCAGTGCATTCCAAGAAGCCAGGTCAGCCACAAAGAATGCTTCTCTCCTTACAACCATCAATTTGGTCCTTGCATCACACAGTAAATTCCAATCATTAGATCTCTGCGAACTTCCGCCAAGTACTCCAGATTCGTTCCAGACAAAAATTTATGAGGGATCGTCAGAAGACGATGAGATATCCTAGCCTCGATAGGTAGCCAATGCAGGTTTTTCCTTTCCTGGGAGACAGGTTAATTATTCTCCAAATCTTCCACAGCTAACACCATGCTGTTCTGAATCACCTGCAGCTTTGAACAGTCTCCATGGCTGATGCCCACCAGAAGTCTACTACAATAGCACTCTATTAGTACTAATAATGTCCCTAGCCACAGTGGCACAGTTCTTTTTGACAGATAAGGGTGTATCTGTGTCAGCAAAGTGATGTAGTAAACTGAATTAGAAAAAAAGACTATTGACCTGAGCTTGCATGCTCATGTTTTTGTCGAAAAAGTTGCCTAGCGTTTTTACCTTAGCTTCTGCAGCTATTTTACATCCAGCTATAATAAAATGCTGATATTCAGGACCCAGTTTCTGTAGCCCGCCTGCTGTACCGATGGTCATAACCTCCATCTTATCATCATTAAGTGCTAGGACTTGCTTCACCATCCATGATTGAATTAATGAGTACACTTCATTTATATTTACCAAGTCCGTTTCATATAGACCAGTCAAAGGAATTATACAATGTGTATCATCCAAGTAATTTGTAAATTTCACTCCCTTGTCCTCTAGCAGTTGGAATAATGAGAGAGTAAATATATTGTACAGGGACAGCGATAAACATGAGCCTTACGGGACACCATACTGGATCTTTATTGGGTCAGCTGCTGCGTTACCAGAACATACTCTTGCTAATGGATTCTCCCAAAAACATTTAACCCAGGCTGCTGCTGAGGTGGAAAAAGCAGCAACCTGCTGGAGTCTCTCAATCAACAAGACATGGTCCACCAGGTCAAAAGTCGCGGAGAGATCTAACAACATTAGTAATACAAAGTGACCTTTGTCCATAATACGTTCAATACTTGACTTCAGATCCAGAAGGGCTGACTTTGTCCAATGCACAGGCCTAAAGCATGATTGTCATTTGCTCCAGATGTTGTTATTCGAAAGA
The DNA here is from genome assembly GCF_040938575.1 of Ambystoma mexicanum. Classification (NCBI taxonomy): domain Eukaryota; kingdom Metazoa; phylum Chordata; class Amphibia; order Caudata; family Ambystomatidae; genus Ambystoma; species Ambystoma mexicanum. Next base: position 233,531,096 of record NC_090931.1, read on the forward strand.
TGTTGTAAGACTTGTATATAGGGTACTCAGACAAGTATTTTCAGCAGGAACGACACATTTGGGATCGACCGATAATTAAATGGAATCAAGGGATCTAGGCTAGGGGTATTTCAGTAAAGAGGGGATGCAGGCATTCTTAATACAATCAGGAACATGTCCCTCCTCAAATGACAGGTTGACAAATTTCATTATAGCTGTAATCAGTGCTGTTAAGCAAGCCTTGATGGTGATTGTGGGGGCAGACAGCACCCTGGCAACTGGCTGGCTTTAGCTTTGTGATAATATCTGTCATCTCTGTCTCTGTTACTGGTTTAAACTTAAATACTGCCCCTGCCTCCTCCAGAAATACTGCTACAGATTTCTCAGGTGACCCCCACTTCCCCCCGAGGCGTTTGTCAGACTGCTTTTAATGTTGATATTATCTTTAATCTTACGCAGATAAATATGCATAGTCATTTGTGACATTTTTTATGCATTATATTTGCAGTTACAGGGACATTTTTAACACCTTTCCACAAACATATGCAGCCTCATCAACTGTCAGAAACAGAACTAACTAAGCACAGCTGAGTTATGGCCAGTGACATGTTTTTTCTCTCTATGTGCAGCACTGCAACACTTTACTTGTATCCAATATAAAATATGTTTAGTGCATATACTCAACAGTGCAACACTATGTGCAATGTGAAACATTTCTACTGCATTAACTTAATGATGCAAGCAAGTGGCCATGTACAGTTGCCCTTGAGGGTTGGTAGGCCAATGTATAATTGTTTGGGCCAATAAGGATGGATCTTGCCCCTAATCTCACAAACTGGAGCCTACACCATTGAGGCCCATTATGAATCCTCACTAAAATAAGACCAAAAAAAAATAAAAATAAAGATAAATACTCAGGGCACTCCAGATTGTGGGAGATCCATCCTCTTCACGTCCAAAGGTGGATTGGAAAAAACATAGGAAGGACCATCTCCTGGTTCACATGAAAATCTGATTATACATTTGGTGGAGTGGGCTCAAAGTAAAATTGCACAGGGTTTAATAGAATACGACTATTGCACCTTGCTTGTCCTAGCTGATTAAACTTATGAAAACCATGGATTTCCATATCACCTTTTTTAATATCACTGGATTCTAAAGGCACAAAATATTTTAGAGCAAAAATAGCCAAATATATTAGAATTCCTAACAACATGGAGGCCATTAAATAGAGTCAAATAGGTGAAAGATCACAGGTCGGCTCTGCAGCAATAAATACACTTTTCCTGTAGTCGCCCATTTTAGCCAGATTTGGGATAAGAGACCACACCTGAATTCCAAAACTTGCCTAGGCGAGGCAGGAAAGACAACCTGGGTCACGATTCAACAGAGATTTGTATATATGGGTCAATGACAAAATCGCCACCATCCACCCTTATAGTGACATCCAGTTAATGTGCTCCTGGCCGCCTGATGAATATCAATCTCATCCTCTTTGCAGCATGTGAATCAAGAACAAGATTCCAAAAGGAACACATTTCTTTCTAGTAACAAAAGATTTGCAGCGTGATAGCTAGTTCTAGATTCACATGGCTTTTGCTATTCTAGGAGCCATATTGGCAATATAAGGCACCACGAAACAGAAATTCTCCTGGTCAATACCAAGGATTTTAACCCCTTAAGTGCCATATGTCCCCCCCAGTATCAAGGCCTTTTTTGGTGATTTCGGTGTGTAGCCATTCAATCCCTTGTAACTTTTTTGTTACAAGAGATATCCCGGCCAAATTTGGCCCCTTTTTCCCCACATGTAGATGGTTGTAACGCCACCTAGTTTGCTGTAGGGGGGTGATAGGGAGAATTCTCATTTTATGGCTAATTTCCCTTACCTATAGAGTCCCCCAGCAGCTTTGCTGGATTTGAAGGGTTTGTTTCTTTTTACCTGCTAAGAGTGAAACTCTTTTTCCCACTCTTAAGCATTTTTGCTATGTGTGTTCTAGGCTATTTTTGTGTTTAATGCCTATGGGTTCATTCTCAACCCCATAGGAACCATCTTTATTCACATGTGTTATACAGCACCCTCGGTGCAGTGACACAGGGGTGTTGTAGCGACCCCCAAACATAGACTCCATACCCTGGGACTGACTACTGTCTCCCAGGGCATGTAAAGTCCCCATTGACTTTACTAGTCAAATCCTATTAACTAAACCAGTACAGCCAATCTTACTATGGAGGTACTGGAAGGGGTTCATAGTTTTTCCCCCTATGTTCATTTTCGAGAGGGTACCCTACAGTCCCTCTCTCAAATGTTTCTGGCTGGTGGCAGTGGTTACTACCATAAATATTCGACCGCAAATATTTCTCTATGGGATTTTCCCATTGTTCGAGGCTACCACTTTTTCTGACAGCCTCTAACATACCGCCAGTGCATTTTAATATTAACTTTGCTCCGGTAGGTTTTATTTGCCAGAACTTTAATATAACTTCTTTCTCGTGTCTTCCTCTAAACTCCTAACCGAGGTTGGGGATCCTTTGTTCGTCCTTTTGGCAGGCTTCTGCAGAGAAGCCCTCCTTTCGGCGCCACTGAGTCTGGGGTGGGTCCATTGTGTGGGAGGGGGAGTAGGACCCCTGGACAGGGTTGCCTCAGCAACCCATGTCGCACTCTATCCTGATAGGCTGGAGGGTCTCCCACCAAGATGACCACTCCACTGTGTGAGTGACAGCTAGGCTGTATGAATGGGGATCTTTTTGCATAAAAGCAGGGTCCTGAGGACTGGAAGAGCAAGACGTCGCCACTGGAACTAAGAAGCCAAAGAGGAGAGAAGCCAAAGACATCTGCAACGACTGAACCACCGGTGAAGCCCTGCTGCAGCGTCTCATCACTTTTCTCCACAAGACGAGAGAAGATCTTCACCTGCAAGAGCCTTCTTCCCTTGAGCTGGTGGGGCCAAACAGTTCGCCAATCGCCTTCCCGGACCTGCCTTGGTCGAATCTCCCATACCCTGAACTCGGAGGCTGGATAGCCAGGCACCAGTCCACCCGGACCGCGATTTAAAGGAGCTTACCTTTTATTTGTCGGGCAGCACCACGGCTGGTTTCATCCCTGGGTAGTGCAGTAACTCGAACCTTCCTCCACGACGAGAGCCTCTCTTCCTCTGCAAGATCACCCGAACTGCAGGAACTACCAGGAACAACCGCCACCGCAGAAGCCACCTCTTCATTTTAAGGTACATTGTACCGCCAGGCCGCCCTTTCTTCGCGGTAGTGCTAAAGGTGTTTTAAATCCTTTACCTACCTGTTGGGTTGGCCGCCCCCCTCTCTTAACATTGTCTTTTCAACTTCTACAACCACCTTTTCGAATTTTTTAACCAAAGACTTGACTGCAGCTACAAGAACATTTTGCTCCTGGGCCCTTGCCCTGTACCACTGACTCTGGCACAGGCCTACTGACTCTGGTCACATTTGTTAGATCTGCTTTCTTTAAATTGATTCTCACTGAGAACTGTGTTGGTGCACCTATTTCTTTTAACTACCCTTTCCTTCCCATGCTTAAACATTGTGAAATGCCATTTTTCTCAGTTTTCATTTTAAGTATTGCCTATACTGATGCACTGTCTTGCTGAACTGGATCACAAACTGATGGGAAGGGTTGCTAGGGTGGATGAGAAAAGATTTCTAGATAACGTGTGTTTTCCCTCCCTTGTGAGGAATTGTTAGAGGATCCCTTGTATGTAGTTTTCACTGTGCCTATTTTGCTCAATTTTCACTCTGGTTCACTTGGTCTAAAATTCAACTTGGGAGTGTGTATATTTTTCCTTGGACTTAATTTAACTTGCTTGATGACTGTGATATATGTGTTTTCTTAGAAGTGTATAAAATAAATATATATCTACTTTTTTAATACCAAGCTTTGGTCATTGTTTCCTTGTACCATGGTACAGTAGACCTATTGTGTAAACCCTGAATACTGCTCATCTCCCTCTTGAGATAAGTCTGACTGCTCAGCCACAGCTACCAACTAAATATTTGTGGTACAGACTGATACCAAAGGGGATTTATTGCTCTCACCTGTAGTCCTAATCTGGTGTAGTGCACCCTAAGGGAACTGCACAGGATTCTGCCTAACAGGGGGTGAGAGAAAATAACCAAAAAGAGAGAAAATCTTGTTTTTCTTTCAGAAATTGCAAAAGAAATGATGTATAAAGAAGCCTGTGGTTTTTTCCTTGTAAGAGCTAGGAACAAATTATTTGCTGTGCCGATTTCCCCATTTTCCTGGCTGTCAAGAACAGGGTGAATGGAAACAAAAACACATTTTTTTGATATTGTTATGAACCGTTTTGGGAGAGATGGGCGATTTTGGCCTTTTTTTACAATAGGACATGCGTGGACGGAATGGAAGAAAAGGGTAGCAAAGCTGAATGGGAGGACACAAAGGCATACATTTCTGGAAGGGGTGATTTGCGCAGATCAGGCAACAACTATGTAGGGAAAAATTCCATAGTTTCGTGGAAAAGCGGGGAAAATGACTGAAGAAAAGGTATGTAGTGGACATGGTTGGCCTGGTACGGCAATGGCTTCTATGAATTTTGAGAAAACAATGCTCCCCTATATTCCGCCGACTCTTGCAGTTAGGAAATCACAAATTGTTTGTTATGTTTCACAAAACAAGCAATACCACAAGACAAAAACAGAGCCATGGTACACAGGAGTTTTATGCTTACGGCCTGAACAGACATACTTAGTATGTGTAAATCAGGAAAACAAATGTGGTGAGGAAGGGTAAGCATACATTTTTTGAAAGAGCACAGGCAGACCTTTTGAAGGGTAGGTGCCTTGTGCAGGTTACAAAAGTGTATAATGCCTAAAGCAGCGACTAAATGTAGGTCACATTTGGGAAATGAAAGGATTGTGTGACAAAGGACAGCAGCAGAAAGGGTCGAAAAGTTATGAAAACCATACAAACACAATGAATGACATACCTTCCCACGTTCCCACAAGTGTCCCGATGAAAACGGTAACTCACATGTGCGGAAAAGCCTAAAACACTGGTAACCCCAAGTCTTTTCACACAGCACATTTTCAGGAATTTGGCTTATGTGCACACCATACAGATTTGTGCCTAGGGTATCTAAGCCACCAAGGAACACTGGGAACCCCATGCATTTCTGAAAAGAAGACACCCGTGGGAATACACAAAGGTCTGACTTGTGCAAATCGGCCAAGAATGTATTACCCAGAACTCCTGGCAAAGTCCTAAATGTGGTGGAAAAAACACAATTTGCGCACATTTCACTGGGCTCACCCACTGAAACACGCCACAAACAACACATGGTCTACCTTCCCGCGTTCCCACAGGTGTCCTGACGAAAACATTACCTCACATGTGTGGCTGCACCTACCTGAGCGCAAAGGGAAAAGCCTAAAACACTGGTAACCCCAAGTCTTTTCGCAGTCTGTAGGTTGTCTACCCATACCCTTTGGGGATTACCAGTGGTGTTTAGCAATGTGCTTACATAAGTCAGCAGAAGCTTTCGAATTGCCACAACTGCAAAGGAAACAAAAAAAAATTACAATCTGTACTCAGCCCACCAATACTACATGCAAACTTTGAGGCTGCTATCTGCAAACTTTTCGATTCCCTCCACCAGATACATGGCACATCCCAGTCATCTACCACCACGGAAGGGTGAACTGCACACTGACAGGAAATGGGAATAAGACCAATGGGCGTATGGCAACCCCCAGCACAAAGTAAATCTTGTACAAATGGCTTAGAGGTAAACTGCCCTCCCAGGGGAACAGCATGGTTCAGCTTGCCTGGGGAGCAATTCGTGGGCTGCCCCTGCAAATTTGTGGCCATCACAATACCACCGCACAGCACCCACTCCCGCTCACACCTCCAACAGTCCAGCCCCAGTTCCCACCCACCCCACTAGTGATCAGCCCCACGCGTAATATACAACATTGAAATAACCCAAATTCCATACTTATATCACAAAGGAGAAGATTGAACTGTACAAGACCTGTAAATGTGCCCATCTGTGCCAAGGGAAGTTGGGTAAACAAAGAAAAAAACTGAAAATGGTAGACTTCATTTTAGAGGGGGCTGAGGGGCACCCTAAACCGCTGGTGAATGATGTAATGTAAATAGGGGTGGCCCTCTCCCACCCCACCCACCCCAAATGGAGGGGGGGACATCTCATGCAGCCCTCCCTGGGGGCAGATAAGGGGGGCATCTCATGCAGCCCTCCCTGGGGTCAGCTGTCCCTTCCTAGGAGCAGATATCTGCCCCCAGGGAGGGCTGCATGAGATGGCCCCCACTCCATTTTGGTAGGGCGACAAGGGGCGCCCGCCCTTCCACTTAGGGTGGGGGGAGAGGGCCACCCCCCCTTTATGGAAAAAGAAATACCTGGTGGCTAGTGGCCCCCCACCCCCACCCAAATCCCTGTTTCCTTTCCATTTTCTTTTTTGTTTTATTTTCTAACTCCTTCCCTGGGGGCAGATGATTACCGATCTGCCCCCAGGGGTCTCCATAGGTGTGGTCCCATGCTTTGGGGCCTCTGGGGGGGAGGGGGCTGCTTACATAGTAAGCAGCACCCCATGTCACAAACAGATCCTGGTGGTCTAGTGGCATTGCTGGCCACGGATTGAGGGTTCTGCGCCCGATCCACGACCAGCAATGCTTTCATAAAAGGTGTAGTTGGAAAGGTGAGAGTCCCCCCTTTCCAACGACACCTCCCTCGATCTCCGGCTTGCAATACAGCTGTAGATCGAGGAAGCGGGAGAAGGGCTCTTACCTTCTCCATTCACCACGGCAGCCGAACATGCCTGCCGCAGTGAATTTACTTTCACTTTCATGTCGGCATGCATTACACACGCCGATGTGAAACTGAAGGTAATCCAACCCCTGGCACATGAAGAGGGACCTCCCCCTCATGTAGCCCAGGGGTTGGATCACACAAAACAAAGTGCCTAAAAGGATAAGCTATCTTGTCCTTGGCACCCCGGAGGGAATTCCAAGGACGAGATACCAAGCAAAACAACAAATTAGAACACAGTGGGCCTCATTACGGGTCCGGCGGTAACCATGCCGGCTATAGCGGTGGGTTGCCGGCAGACCAGTAAATATTTACTGGCGCCTGACTTGCCGGTAACACTAGTGAATTACAACCCCCGGCAGACCGGAGAGTCTATGGGACTCTATGGGAATTGGGACCATAGAGGCACCGTCACCGTTGTTAACAGTGCCGGTGCTTCCGTGAAAACTCTGCGGGCGGGTGTCGTCCCGCCCGGCAAGTCTCACCTGCCGGGCGGGACAGCAACGTCCGCAGAGTTGTAGTGTGCCGGTCTGGAAGCAACAGTGCCGGTAAGCTTACTGGCGCCATTGTTTACAGACCGGCACACTTAGAATGAGGCCCAGTATAATTAGTTATTTATAACATGCTAAATACCCAAACATTTCTAAGTGCAGACCCGGGGATCGAACCTGTGTTGCTTCGCATCGTCTTGCTTCCAAGGCGAGCGCATTGCCCCAGGGCTATCCTAATGAACAGCATGTCAATCCATAACAGCGATCAAACTTAGAAACTATGAGCCTCATTACGGCCCTTAAGGGCATGGCTACCTCCAAGGGCATGGTTCCCTGAATGGGGAAACACCGGGCAATTCCGACTTTGGAGGGCCCGGTATGTCCCCATTCAGGGAACCCGGAACCTCCCCATTCATTTGAGCCCCCGGCCCGTTATTGACGGGCCTGTTGTAAGCATGCTGGCCCCCTCGCGGGACCCGCTAAGGACGTCTGGTACAACCAGACGTCCAGAGTGGGTCCCGCTAGGGGACCTCGTAATAGGGCAGTATGGGGTTAACGGCTCTGGCGCTCTTACCGGCATCGTTAACCCCTTACCTCCCACCTCGTAATGAGTCCCTATATTTAAAAAGGTAAGTAAAAAAGTATCTTTTCTCAATCATTAATTTAGAGTGTTTTCAGAGAATATGTCTGCGCGTTATCTTCACCCACTTCGCCACATTGCATGAGACATGAGTGCAGTGTCTAGTATATACCTGTGTCTTTTCTTGGTCAGTGTTAGTTGTTAATATCAAGCTTTATTTATGCATTGAACAACTGCACCCTTTTCTCTGTGTTAACTGCACCCATCGCTCTGTGCTACCAATGTGTTGTTCTCCAAGTGACCACTCTACCAGAGATCATCCGCGTGCACAACCTCTTCTGCTACAACTACGCTGACGATACCCAAATTATCCTGAGAATCCCCAAAACAAGCCCTAACCCACGTCTGACCTTGAAGCCTGCCTCAGAGATATTGACCAATGGATGACAAGAAACCACCTCCTTCTGGACACACATAAAACTGAAATCATGGTGTGTAGTAACACTGCCCTTCTCCTGCAGCCTCTCCCTTGAACATCCCCCATCCTACCTCCAATATAGTCAAAAATCTTTGCTGCGCTATGGACTCAGGCCTAACCCTCTCCCGCCAGATCAACAATGTATCAAAATCCTGTCACTAGCACCTCAAACTCCTGAGACAAATCTTCAGTTATCTCACCTACCCCAACAGACTCGCCGCCATTATGTCCATTGTGATGTCCAGACTGGACTACGCCAACTCCTTATACGTGGGTGCTCCGGCATACCAACTTAACAAACTCCAAAGAGCCCAAAACGCTGCCGCCCGACTCCTTCTTGCTATGGGAAACAGGGACCACATCTCCCCCGCTCTCTGCACCCTTCACTGGCTCCCTGTTGGACCAAGGGCCACTTTCAAAATCCTGTGCATTACCCACCGAGCAGTGCACATGCACCTACAAGGGAAGATTAAACCCTACTTCCCATCACGCACCCTGAGGGCAAGCACTGCCCCCCTACTAGCGATTCCAACCTCCAATTCAACCAGGATTGGAGGGTCCGCCTTTTCAGCCTTGGCTCTGACTCTGTGGAACTCACTCCCCACGCACATTTGACACACTCAAGACTACATGGCCCTCTGCAAAGCTCTAAAAACCTGTCTCTTTCCGTAAACCATGATTAGGTCCAGATAGGGCCGGTGAAACCCACCAACATTATGATTCATGATTTCAATGACATTACTCTGAAAGATATTTACAGCCGGCTGACTAATGTCACAACCGACTGACAAAGGTTTAGCCTGTCCTTTAGAATCACTGCCTCAATATGACCACATCGGTGCGAGATGTCTCCTGTCCTATAACTAAATATCCTCCCTAGACCGACCCTGCAACCCATCATAAACCACAACCAGAGACCCGTAAAATGGGCTCCAAAGCCATATAGTGCTGAGTCTATGAATAATGACCCTCTGACCGAGCCAAACATAACTTACCACAGTCCTACATGTGAATCTACCTCAGAGTGATGCTACAGCGAAACCCGAGGATGACCATTGCCAGCTCGTCCAGATCCAGAATGTAATCCAGTAACAATGGGCTACTAAGAGTAAATCATCCACTGCAGACACTCACCTCTCCTACCGCAATGCTCTCTCTTTACACCAACACACAATGGAGCGCAGCTATACACCTCAATCAATTTTGGCCTAGCTGTGCACATACGAACAATACTCCATGAGCATCCTCAACATCCTGCTAGAACGCAGCTACACATTCGGCTGATATCTCACTATCACCCCACTAAATGTTAGTATACAGCTACCATCAGGCAATCACACTTGCTGCACATATATTGAGTGCACACAAGCACCCTATACTACCCTACTCTCTCGACTGACCTATATAGGGCGCTATATAAATGCTCAGTAACAATAACAATGTAAACATGACCTCTAGAATAAAGGCACGACAAGCGTTATCTTTAGAGAAATTATCTACTTTTCTAGGGCATGGATCTTCCAACTCCTTCAGAATTTTGGAGAGCTCTTGATAGTCAGACTTTGCACTAGCTTACTATTACATGCTGTTCTTTTAGCTTTCATAATCACCAACTTCTAGTCCTTGGCTGCTTTAGAATAGGCATCCTTGTCTGTGGGGCTTCCTGATTTTACCCAAGTAGTACAGAATTTCCTTTTTTCGTGCTTTCAACTCTTTTATTTTGTTATTATCTTTTATTTCCTTATTTATTGTGTCCTTATTTATTGTCATTGGTTAAATACAAACCATAGACACATTATGAAACATGTAAAATTATACAATTCAATTCATCAATACAGTTTCATCAGTACAATAACATAGACTGTGTTGTATTCTGCCCTCTTAGCCTGCCTCACATCTAGATTGTGCACTCAGAGAATACTGTGTTGTATTCCACCCTCTTAGCCTGTCTCACATCTAGATTGTGCACTCAATTATTACTGTGTTGTATTCTGCCCTCTTAGCCTGTCTCACATCTAGATTGTGCGCTCAAAGATTACTGGGTTGTATTCCGCCCTCTTAGCCTGTCTCACATCTAGATTGTGCGCTCAAAGATTACTGTGTTGTATTCTGCCCTCTTGGCCTGTCTCACATCTAGATTGTGTGCTCAAAGAGTACTGTGTTGTATTCCGCCCTCTTAGCCTGTCTCACATCTAGATTATGCGCTCAAAGAGTATTGAGTTGTATTCCGCCCTCTTAGCCTGTCTCACATCTAGATAGTCCCGGGAGGATAGCTCAGTGGCAACGTGATTGCCTTGGAAACAAGACGACATGGAGCGACACAGGTTCGATCCCCGGGTCCGCGCTTAGAAACCTCTGGGTATTAAGCACGTTATAAATAACCTATCATATCATTGTGCGCTCAAGATTACTGTGTTGTATTTTGCAAGTTTACCCCCTTTGCCTGTTCCACACCTAAATAGCAGATCCAAGAGATAACTGTGTTGTTTCCACCTCTCACTCACACTTAGTACTGTTGTTCACATCTAGATTGTGCGCTCAAAGAGAAATGTGTTGTATTCCGCCCTCTTAGCCTGTCTCACATATAGATTGTGCGCTCAAAGAGTAATGTGTTGTATTCCGTCCTCTTAGCCTATCTCAAATCTATGCTAGACCTGTCGGAATTCAATCTCCACCTTCCCCAAGAGAGGCTGAAGATTATCACCCCTGCACTGATGCGTTCTTCTCTGCAGCAGATGGATTGGCTCTATGTAGTGGATCTAAAGGAGGCATATCTCCACAGAGATTGAAATTATGATTTGTTGATCAAGAGCAAAAAGCAGCCGCTAGGGATTGCGCGTTAAGTAGGAGCTACTACTAGGGAGCCAGGAGCTAGAACATAGCGCACAGCAAATCTAACTTGTGTGCAAGATGTCAACCCTAACCTTTTGTTTATTTGATATTATTGAACATTCTTTAAATGTCCCTTATGTGAGTCCTTTACTATCCTTTATACTTATTCCCAAATCTACACACTGACAAATTGAGGGAATTTGTCCCTTCTGCCATGGGGAGCCCCCCCTGTGAGGCTAGCGATGTGAGCATGCTCCACAACACCCTCCCTAGGGGTCGAGGCAGTGGGACCTCACCGGGAGAACTCCCTGATGTCTTCCAAGTGATATCTTATATAAACTTGCTTAATACACCAGAACGTTATCAGTTTCATGAGGATAAATTGAACCTATATTATTAACAACAAGAACTTTGGATGCCCCTTTAAATCAGAGCATCCAATGGACTGTGACGAGGATGCTGAAAAGGGATGACAAGCCAAATAACCAGTGAGAGGAGGGAGAAAGCCAAGAGAGGGCCAAAAGTCGAGAATACCAAGGGAAGCCCCCTGTATGTAACAGAGCAGAAGGAGGCAGAGCCTGTGTAAGCCAGAGCAACACCAGCGTGGAGCGGGAAACGCTGGGAGACTGGTGTGAGAGAACCGAAGAAATCCAAACAAGTTGGAACCGAGAGTTTGGTGGTGTTGTGACCACACAGCAATCGTGGTGGGCAGCCAGCCTGTAAAATGACGCCTACAACACCAGTGGGAGGAAGCAACTCCCAAAGCTAGTCCCGGCAACAGTTCTAACCACAAGGTGATAGCGGGATGCATATGAAACAGATGTTGCAGAAATCGAACCGCAGAGCTACCAAGAAGCAGAGAGAGGGTGCAAAGTCCTACAGTTACTAGCAACATTACCCTTGAAGAAAGACGGTAATACGGGGAACTGGAATACTGGAAACATAAAAGGGACTCAGTATAAGTTAAACAAAACTCGTCCCAGTACAAATGGGAAAAGATTTCGAAATGAGCAGATGAATCTGAACTATGTTAATGAGATAAAGAGAAACACTCAAACAACAAAGTGGGAGAGAAACAGAGTTGAAATCTTATTGCCTTGGGACAAGGGAAAGGTCAACCAGTATACCGAAGATAAGAAAGAACAGAAACCAAAGAGAGACATTTGGGGAGAGAAGACCTGTGAGGTCAGGAAGATAAATATCATACATGAAGGAGCACCCCCGGAATAGGAATAAGTTAACTATACTTGGAAGTTTGGCAACCAGAATTCCAGAGAGAAGAACCATATACAAGGGGGCCTGGAGTACAACAAGTGAGAGAAGTAACTTGAGCAAAACAAAGATAATCTCTTAGTAAGAGAGCAAGGAAGCTGCCAGTCCCACAAAGGAACTGCAGAACTTAGTCCAAAGGATAAGCAGAGACTATTTGCATACAGCCTATTGAGTAAAACAATATCATCAAGAAAACCCCTGTGAAGGAACACAGCACCCAGAAGAAGAGAGTCATTCTCTTGGCCTTACTTAGTTATGTTAATGGTAGGTTTGGTTAGGTTAGATTTGGACAGTGGACAAACTTGTTGTGGAAATTCAGTCAGACTGACAAGAACCTTAGTTACTAAAATAGGTAGGGATCACCCCATTGACATAGGGAAGGCTGGTCCTTATTTTACTTTAAATAAACTATATGGTAAAAATGTCTTCACAGCATCCACATCCTTCTTCTGATCCTCCACAACTAACAGCTATGATTTTGTTCCACCACTTACCTGGAGTGTCAAAAGTAGCTCCTGGTAGTGGTTATCTTCAAGCTAATCACGCTCTCCTTACTATAGCCAGGAGTCAAATAGCTCCCAGCTCCTTGTAATTTTGGACCCTGTCTCCATGTTCAGATATGGCCCCAGCACCAAACATTTCTTTGTTTCTCAATTGGGGACGATAATTTCCAGTACTGCGTCCTACCTTTCGGTCTGAGCTCGTTGCCAATAGTTTTTACCAAAATGATGTCAGTGATAGCAGCTTTCCTCAGACTTCAAGGAGTACATGCATATCCATATCTTGACTATTCCCATTGTCCAAAGAAGGCGAGGACCCGGCTGAAGTCTCTACTTCATCTTTTGTACCACCTTTCCCTATCTGTTCCCTGGAAGAAATCCTCAGTGGCGGTCTCTCAGGACCTGAACTTCATCAGGTTTCATTGGAACGCAATGGTTGCAAGGGTTTTTGTTACAGAAGAATGGATGAGAGACCTTTTTACAAACTTGTTCTCTCTTCCTGAATTGGACGCACATGACAGCATGGTGGTTTCAGAGGCTGTTAGGACTAATGGCGTCCTGTGTACTAGCTGTTTCATCACCATCGCTCAAAATGAGACCTGACACAGTTGGCTTTGAGGCAAGCTTGGCCCCAAACAATGGACCCCCGATCTTATTCAATTCCATTGCCCCCAGAAATGCACACGATCTTGGTGGTGATCCAATCAGATCAATCTGATGTAAGGGCCACTTTTTTCGGATCCATTTCCTCAGGTGATCATAACTACTGACTCCCCTTTGCTGGGCTATGGGTGAGATAAGACTACACAGAGATGTTCGATCTCTGTTCCCCCAGGGAGAGGAGACAACAAACAGCTTTTGGAGCTGTCTGCAATTTTCTTGGCCTTAAAGGCCTTTCAGTCCAACAGCAAGAACAAGGTACTGCATATTCAGACGGACAATGCTGTGTCATTGCTCTACGTGAACAAACAAGGGGGAACCAAACCTTACCCTTTAATTCTATTATCACTACAGTTTTGGGAATAGGCTATTGATAGGGAAATATGGCTACAGACTGTTAATATTTTGGTTCAATAGAATTCAGTGGCAGACTCCCTCAGTCGCTTGGCGTCTGCGATTCATGAATAGGAGATGGATAACAAATGTCTCATTCAAATTGTTTATGAATGGCAAACTACGCAGATAGACCTTTTTGCTACGCACGACAACAAAAAGCTTCCCTAGTATGCCTTCAGAAACAGTCTGGGGCCGAGCTCTCTGGGAGACGCCCTGTAGATATTCTGGAGCAATATTTTTTGATTCTTTTTTATTTTTTACATTTTTAGCAGCCTGCCAAACCCTCAGGCATCAGGGCGCTAGTTACAGTAAGTGTGAAGTGACATTTATAAAAAGTGCAAGACCACACAAATAGTTTACTACATACATACAGGTGGTTCTTAGCAGCATAATCTGGCCAGCCATGCCTCATGGTGCGGGGGCTACATCAGGTATACAGATACATGAGAGACAAAATTAAGGTAAATGCACAAACTGGCATAGCCACGCCTCATGGTGGCTCTGGCCTTTCTGCCCTGGCCTATAATTAATTGGAAACTTCTGAAGTTGAGAGTCATGAAAAACTGAGTGTTGGTGTTTATAGCACCACGATGGCCAGCCAGGTTCTGGCTCTCAGAACTGAGAGTCCTCTCAGCCCATCTTCCAACTCATCTGCAGGAGAGTCCGAACCTCCTTTATCAGAACAGCAGCCTTGTGTGGCATCCCTCCCCACAATCGATGAACTTGGCGGCATGGTTCCTGATTTGGACCTTTCTGAGGACAATCTTCAAAGCATAAAGGCGGTGCACAAACCATTTTACGTGTGCCCAATTTAAGAGCAAAAAGCTCAATTTTTGTCACTGGTAACTAAATAAGGGTCTCAACCCTCTTTCATTGTCTATAGATAATGTTCTTTCTTTCATTTCAGTCCTGACTGCCACAGGAATTCAGATATATTCCTGCAGGACTTGCCAATGGAGTGTATGTGAGTTCCAATTCTCGTTCCTTCACTTTGACAAACCCAGTGATAAAACACCATTTTGATGGGCTCCTCCATCTGTGTCTGCCCATTAAGGCGCTTCATGCTGAATGGGATCTTAATATAGTTTTGAATGCTTTATGCCACAAACCCTTTGAGCCCATAGCCACCATTGATCTTAAAGTGCTTTCTTTGAAGGTAGCTTTCTTAGTCACCATCACCTCAGTGAGGAGGATTAGTGTATTACAGGCACTTTGCACCGAAGAACTCTTCACGTCCTTCCTTAAGGATAAGGTAACTCTTCACACATATCCTTCTTTCTTGCCAAAAGTAGTAAAGAGTTTCATTTTAAACAAACAATAGCCTTACCTTTTTTCATTCCTACCCTTCATCCAATGCAGAAAGGGCCTTGCATAATCTGGTTGTGAGAAGGGCACTTCATTTCTACCTGGATAGGACAGAGGACTTTAGGACATCCTCAAGCCTATTTCTGACATTCAGAAATTCAAAGGCAGGATTTCAGGCTTCTTTTCATGTTGGATAGTTTCCTGAATCACAGAAGTTCATACTTTTCAAGGCCTACTCGTACCAAAGGATCTCCATGCTTATCTGTGGAAGGCAGCCTCTGTTTTTTTCAGAAATATGCCCCATGGGAGTCCATTGCTAAAGCAGCCACATGTGCCTCTTCATCAGCTTTTTGCAGACACTACTGCCTGGATCTTCGTTCTAGAGCCGATGCTCATGTTTGATCAAGCTCTTCTCAGAAACTTTTTTAACTAGGGGGCACTGATCCATCCACCCAATAATAGCTCTCAGGTGCTTGAAAATCTCCCATAAGTATGAAAGATAGGGGACGGGACATAGGAGTAAGGACATGTTATTCACCGTAGTGATTAATGTGCAGTGTCCCCTTTCCTCCAAATGCCCATCCACCGTCCCCTCCAAAAAGTATCCTTTAGTTGCTGTTTACCAAAATTGGCGATCAAAAACGAGTGAAGGGCGAGGTGCTGGCCAGTGCCTTTGTGGCCCACCTCCACTGAAATAAAGAAATGAAGGTATTACAAATATCTGGTCCCCACTCGTCAGGATCACAACCTATAGCTTGATATGCTGCCTCGAAGCAAGCAAAATAAAATTGAGTTGCGGCATAATCCCTACCACTAGAGGGGAGCCTCCCTACCTCAACCTAATGTAACTCGGGCACTCGTCAGGATGTAAGTCAAAAGAAAAATGTATATACTGTCCTCTGTCCAAAACCAACTACTCTAACACAGTCACTAAGCCAGAAGTACTCAAAAAAGGTCTTATACAAATAGCAGGAGAATGACTCCCTTCTTCTGGTGAAATATCCACCTTTCAGGCAGCTTCATCAATTGTATCTTGTAATAGGGTCTGATTTATCAGTTGGACTTAGAGCAGGCAAATGACTCCTTTCTCCTGGTCTGTCTGAAAGAGTTCCAGAGACTGATCCCTGATAGTTCTAATCACAGGTTGTAAAATGTCTCCTGTGTTCTTCCCACGGACTCCCAAACAATGATATCACGGCTTTATGCACTCTTCTCCTGGTATTCAGTACTTTTCTAAGAAAGTAAATTTCAAACAGTTCTTTGTTTCTTTGATATCTCCTACCAGCATCAAAGTTCTTGCTGTGAAGAGGGAGTTCACTCCTGAGGCACTCTGTTAATGTAGAGCTCTTTGTGTTCAAACATCTGCAAGGAAAACCATTACTAATGAAGACTTGATTCTTGACCACCTGTGTGTCAATGTTGAAATAAGGGAGAACACTCCCATACACTACTTGACTCCCAATCTTCTGTATTTCACTATTGTAACAAGGGAGCTCACTCCAGAAGGATACTTGACTCTTGGTTCTCAGGGTATCACTACTGTGACAAGGAAGATCACTCCCAGAGAATACTTGATTCTTGGTTCTCTGGGTATCACTACATTGATAAGGGAGATCACTCTGCAAGAAAACCCAAATCTTAGTCCTCCCCAGATCCCACCCAGCTCTTGTACCGCTCCTGCTACGTCTGTCCTGAAGTGGGAGAGTGGCCAGTTCTTCTCAGGGTCTCCTTTTGGGTTTACCCGTACATGCGCTGCCCGTGTATGGTTGCATGTGTTAAAATCGTGGCAAAAATGGCCGTGGACACAATATATTGCGGCAAAAAGGCTGTGGTTTTGCCACCGCAATCCATGTAAAGGATGCGGGGGCATCCCCGCAACCCCTGTACCCATTATACCATTTAAGGGCAGCGGAGGACACCCCCGCAACCCCCGCTCCCCTTAAATGGTGTAAAGGGGTACACCTTTAACGGGTCAAACCATGCCATTTTTGATGCGACTTCTTTGTACAGGCGACATTTTTGCCATGATTTTATCACTGCATGCCCTGTGTGTATCTCTACAACTTCTCCTTTCTGGATGCGGCTCCACGGAACCAATGCAGCAGTCTCTGCATCGTTAATGTAGCAAACGGTCCACCTCCTTGAGGTCACGCCACCGTTGCCTGTCTACAACTCAGCAGTCGCACGCCGACTAGTGCAGCACCTTTCTGCTTATTTGGCGTCAGAGACCTGCAGTCTCTCTGAGTTTTGGCTATCACAGGTCAGAATTTCCTGGGTAGTACAGGATGTACACAGAACTAAAGTTCCCTATTAGGGAACTCGCGTCCCCTGCACACTACCTATGGCCTTGAGGTGAGAGCCAAATTCTTTATGTTAACAATGGGCAAGTAAGCTATCCTGAAACCTGGGCAACTACTTGGCTTGTTGTTCTCTGAATGCAGATTCCAGACTCTTTAGTATGTTTAGACAATCAGTTGTTTCAATGTAACAATTCAAATGACCATTCAAAAATTCACATAATACAAATATTTATTGTGCAGATAGCCCAACGCGTTCCGAGTGTAACTCTTCACCAGGGGCAAGTGTTTTCAATTTAGTCTACAAAGAATAAACTTGATAAGTCTCATGTTTATATTTATACAGAGTCCAAAGCATGATAAACACATTTATAGTTTGAAAAAACATTTCCCATTATAAAACAATACTTATACTTTGTTAAAAAAGTACCTTTCATTCAAGATTAACATATTGTTAAAGAAATTCTCACTAGTCACCCGTTTACCTAGTGCAAAAAAGTAATTATCCTGCTTTTTCGTGACTTGCTGCTCTTAGATAAGAAGGGCACTTATAGAGGATACGAAATCTACCTGTTGGTGAATATAGCAGCTTACTTGTCACTAAACACTGGTTTACCTAGTGTGTGATGCATTATAGTCACTCATTACACCTTGGTTCCAGAGGTCACATGAAAGAGTCATTTGGGAAGAAGATGCTGACCTTGAATTAGTTCCTAAAAAGTGCAGATTTGGGGCAGTATTTCTACTTTCCAGTTGTATTTGAAATATTATTAAATATAGTCTTACCGAAAAGAGGCTCCTAAGTTGTCATAAGAATGTCCAAATGGAAGGGTTGGTACAGTCTGTGCTGGATTAGATCCATAAGGAGTGGGAGTGCCTCTGGGACTTGTGAGGATACTTCTAAAAGTAAAGTACTAAAGTGTCTGGAATCAGCATTCAAAGAACAACAAACCAAGTAGTTGCCCTGGTTTCAGGATAGCTTACTTGCCCATTGTTAACGTAAAGAATTTGGCTCTCACCCCAAGGCAATAAATAGTGAGCAGGGGACGCAAGTTCCCTAATAGGGAACTTTAGTTCTGTATTCATTGTTTCACAACCTAGATGCCAAGGTTGCAGTTTTCTCCCCCACACCTTGAATTACCTATACTTCACACTGCAATTATTCCCAAACCATTTCAGATAATTACAAAAATGAATTTAACTAGGAGTACTCGGTGTCAACATTGGTTTGGTATTCGGTTTCCCCCTAGGGGGTTGGCATCTATTTGAACATTAGCACCTTTTACATATCATGTCATTTTCAAAAATTAACAATCTGACTCACAAAGTAGCCAATACTTTGGCGTTTAGTGAAGAGGAAGCTACAAGAATATTAGGACTAATCAAAGACACAGATAAAGAGGCAACGGATGACGAAAATCCTGATCGCCATTATACAAAAATTGGAAAGATTGATAAGAAATTGGAAATATCTCAGAAGTTACATGCAACTACCTCAGCACAATATTACAGATCAAAGAGGATCCCTAGAGGACTTTGAGTTTACCTACGACCGACCCTTTGCAAGGAAAATCAGGAGTTCGTAAAACGATGGGAACACATTTTAAATAAATGCTCGCTTGACCTGATCCTGCTAACTATTGAAGAATTAGCCAAATCACTGTCTACCATCAATCAGGAAATTGAGGAAGTTTCACTACAACTCTCTAAATTGAAAACAGGGGCAGAACTTAAAACCTTCTTAGAGGACACCAAAAGAAAATTGGATAGCTATAAATAAAGACATCCAACTGCGCTAAATTCGCAAATTCCCTAGGGACACCCTGGACTACGAACATGATATTGTTTATACTTGGCAGGACTTCTACGGTAACATCAGACCAGCCCTGGCCAGACCAGTAAAACAACCTCCAACAACCAATCACACAGTCTGTAGCAATATCACCAGTGGAGAGACAGAAGAACACACAACAACCAATATAAAAATCCCACTGATACCCCCCTCAGAAGACATATTATGATATGATTGTTTATTTATATAGCGCCTATACACAATGTGTTTCAAAGCGCTTCAAGTTAAGGGAGGGAACAAGGGAAAATACAAACACATTCTTACAGGCCATGAACAGTAAGGATGTGAAATTAACTATCGGACTCGGCCTGACGACATTTCAGATAGTGCAAGAGCTAAGACATAGATAAGGAAGGGAGGGGCAGAGTGGGAAGTAAATGGAAACAGACAGGCGACTACCGTACTAGGCATGATGACATTTCTGGTAGAACCGGAGAAAAACAAAAGGTGAGGGAGAGGGGTGCAGAAAGGGAGGGGAGGAACAAAACAAGCGACTATCATACTAGGCCAGACGATATTTCAGATAGTGCTGGAGGGGCGGTGGGGAGGAATAAAACAGTAATGGGAGGGTGGAGGAAACAGACGAGGTTGCTATCATATTAGGTCCAGGGACAATTCTGATAGAGTAAGTGCATAGAAGAAAGTAAGGGGAGAAGATAGGAAAAGGGAGAAGGGAAAGGAGGAGAGAAAACAGAGTAAGCAGTCAAAAAGAGTGGAGAAGCAAGAGTGGAGAGCGAATAAAATTGCAGAAGTCAGTAGTAACACATAATGTTGCAAGTCAGGATACAAGATGAAGATGGGAACAGCATGATTCAGGGCCATCATGAGTACAAGATGCAAAGGAAGTCCAGCATGAGAGTTGAGAAAGAGTGACGCACCGTGAATGAATGAAGTCCATAAAAGTCAAATCCAGCATTGGCCACAAGACAGTGATGGTGAAGGAAGGCACCAGGTGGGCGGGGCTTGCTAAGTGGTGAAGCATGCCGCTCTTTTTCACCACTTAGCAAGCCACGCCCAACTGGTGCCTTGCTGCTTGCCACTCTTTTTCACCACTTAGCAAGCCCCGCCCACCTGGTGCCTTCCTGCTTCCCGCTCTTTTTCAACACTTAGCAAGCCACGCCCACCTGGTGCCTTCCTGCTTGCCGCTCTGTTTCCCTACTTAAGGAGCCCTCCAGCTTCTTTTCCTTTGCAGATGGGGAGCCGGTGCAAGTGGATCTAGGTCACCTGGCCTAAGCCCCGCCCACCTGGTACCTTCCTGCCTGCTGCTCTTTTTCACCACTTAGCAAGCCCAGCCCACCTGGTGTCTTACTGCTTTCCGCTCTTTTTCACCACTTAGCAAGCCATGCACACCTGGTGCCTTCCTGCTTGCCGCTCTGTTTTCCTACTTAAGGAGCCCTCCAGCTTCTTTTCCTTTGCAGATGGGGAGCAGGTGCAAGTGGATCTAGGTCACCTGGCCTAAACCACTGAACTGAACAACCTAGTACCTCCTTGAAGGTAGCAACCATACAACCACCTTTTTTAAGAGAAGGAAGACCAGAAGGGGGAAAAAGAAAACTACGGCAGAACAGAAGGACAAATAAAACAACTCATCTAAACATTTGACAAAGACACAAATGGACACACTAAATCTCGGTATCTCATTTATCCCTACAAATAATACTAGCCTTTTTGAAGAAGAAGTCAACCTCTTCAAGCTTATTAGGAAAATGGAGCTGAACTTTTTTTTTTAATCTTGAAGAAACGACATTTGAGCCTGAAATTTCCGAATGCATTGAGATGAAGAATAAAAGTGTGTTTCATCCTCAAATAAATCATCCTCTGATCAACATGTTTAAACTCAAAACTACTAAAGACTTAAGACACCTGAAATATGATGTACCACACAGAAGCAACATCAGGAAACATCAACTAAAAATAATCAAAGAATTGGCTGATGATAACACACTAACCATGAAACAAGCAGACAAAGGTGGCACCCTGGTACTTATGGATACCTCCCTTTAAACAATGGTTTTATGAAATTACTTGCAGAGTCTAGAACATATTTTATTCTAGAGAATGATCCAATAATTTCCATCAAAGAAATCATCAAGGAAACTGTAGAGAGAGCATCGGTGATGGACTAGACCTCAGAAAAAAACAGCAAGTTTTTAATCAAACAATGCCATGTCACACCTGTATTTTATGGATTACCTAAAATACACAAGAACAGTACAGACCCACCTTTAAGACCGATTGTGGCGGTTACCGAAAGTGTCTTCCAACCATTGGCAGTATACCTAGATGCAGCACTGCAACCACTTGTTCAAGCTACCTCCACCTACCTCAAGGACACAACACACTTTTGGTACAGATCCTGGATACATTTACCCTTGAAGAACCAAATTTGCTGCTATTTACAATGGACGTGAGCAGCCTTTACACATCCATCTTCCACAACGAGGGTATAGAGGCTCTTGAATTGTTCTTGTTAAGTCATGAAGACACTACAATTTACAAAGTGTTTGCTATTGAACTTATCAATATCATGCCATACAATAACTATTTCCGCTTCAATGGACAATACTATCTCCAGATAGCTGGCACCTCAATGGGCTCTTCAGTCGCCCCTTTATATGCAAACATATTCATGTACTTTTTTGAATGCACACATGTCCTTGAGAATCAACAATGGAAGAACAACATCAAATGTTGGAAATGATACATCAATGACATTTTCGGCATTTGGGCAGGAACAGAGGAAGAACTATTGCAATTTTGGAACTACCTTAAGGGATGTAATGAGAGGATAACATTCACAATGGAAATTGGTAAGCCTTTGTTACACTTCCTGGATGTTAACATTGAACTCAGAGGAATTGGATTCAATGCCAAGATCTACAGAAAACCCACAGACGTGAATAGCACTTTGCATTTTAGCAGTTTTCACCCTAAACATCTAAAAATAAATCTTCCATAGACCCAACTGTTAAGGCTTAAAGGAATTACGTCTGACTCTGAAAAATTACAACAAGAATATGACGACATGAAGTTAAGATTCGTGGAAAGAGGTTTTTCAGAGGACATACTGAACAAATTAGCTGTGAGGACAGAAGCGCTGAAACATGAAGAACTTCTTAAAGACAACACAAAAAAGGAGAACAGAAGTCTAATTCACACGCCTAAATATTCCAGCCAGAGTTAGCAGATTAAGCGTATAATTCACAAAAACTGGGACCTAATCAAATCAGACCCCAACCTCAACTGACTATTTCCAGAGCCACCAATGCTGGCCTATAAAAGAGGCAAAAACAATAGGGATAAACTCATGAAAGCCGAGAAACCAAAACAACTGCTTCAAAGTACCCTTAGTAAACAAAAATGTGGCACATTTGCTTGCCTCAATTGCCAGCACTGTTCAAGCAGCATTAAGGGAGACCATATTCGTCATCCCAACACTGGCAAAAAGATCCCTCTCAGACACTATGCAACTTGTGAGACAAAAAATGTCATATATGCACTCCGCTGTCCGTGCGGCAAGTACTATGTAGGTAAAGCTTCACGAAGAGCAAAGGACAGATGGACCGAGAATATGTCGAGCATTACGACTGGGAACACCAAATCACCTGTGTATAGACACTTCAAAGAAAATCAACACAACAGATCCCAAATGAGAGTAGTTATCCTTGAAGTAATTCATCCACTACCTAGAGGGGATGATTTACCCAAAAAGTTGTCACAACGTGAATTATTTTGGATACATAGACTGGATGCTATGACACCCCTAGGCATCAATGAAGAATGCTCATTGGCCCCTTCCTTTAAAAATCATACTGGAAAAATCCAGATAGACTGAGACTGTGAACTCTTGATGAGACAGTTCAAATTTGAGTTTTGAACATATCGTACTATGCAATGTCTGTTCAATGTGATCAACTGTTTTAAACACGTTATTGGCCCTACTCTGACCTTCCTTTGAATGTTTGATGATGCTCCCATTGCACTGCTTTTAATATCTTAGGTTAGTAGGCTCAGTTTCAGTTCTCACTAAACCTATTTTAGCTCTATATAACATGTTGCTGATTAACACTATGACCAGAGGTTAGTGAAAACCAGACCTTTACACATTTCGTAGCTCACTTACTAGATAGATTAGACATCATTGTCAGCACTGAGCAATCACTCACTGTAGCGAATCGCAACAATTTTCACATGAACACTGATATAGGCAGTTACCACATGTCCAACGACCTCCGGCATATGAGATTATAGAGTTATCCCACCCATATCTTTCCTGTTAACCTACATTGAATTGCATTAATCAAGATACATGTGAAATGCACTAAAATATACCAGCCTTCAGATGTGGATTTATATTAATAACAATGCATCTATTAGCTTCACATTTAGAAGAAAGACGGCTGTACATTTATTCTATATTAGCACATGTGCGTGATGATGTCAAGTTTTGCCGCAAACAGGGGAAGATAGCTGCTCTTAGAGGCTGCCTTCTTTTAAATATTTTTCTTCTGCTCATAGAACATTAACCATCCTATCTGAGATAACCAATCCCTTTGGCTTCACAGATAATAGAACCCTAATTATTCCATAAAGAATTGCGACTTTCCAGTGACGATACACGCACATGCGCATGATGATGTCATAGGCAGCCATGTATACAAGTAGCAGCCATTCCTACAGGCACATCACAAGCGGCCTGGCGACATTGGACCTGCTGGTGTCTACCTTCTCTCCAGTTGAACCTGTATTCAAAATAAGTCTAAAGGGATCCGTTGATCCCCCTCTTCTCTTCTCCTAACATCCCCCTTGAGCAATACCGATTATTATTTTTTTTTTAATTAAACTTTGCCTCTTTACTTTTAGATTTATCCTCACATGTCCCAGAGGCACTGCCACTCCTTGTGGATCTAATCTAGCACAGACTGTACCAACCCTTCCATTTGAACATTCCCATGACCACTTAGGAGCCTCTTTTCAATAAGGCTATATTTAGTAATTCGATCATGTAGATTTGGATACTAATTATCGAAGACTAAGTACATATTTATGTTTTTAGACACAAGATAATCTTCTGCCCAAGACATAGGGTCCTCATTTCAACTACAAATGGAAAGTAGAAATACTGCTCCAAATCGGCACTTTTTAGGAACTAATTTAAGGTCAGCATCTTCTTCCCAAATGACTTTTTCATGTGACCTCTCTAACCAAGGCGTAATGAGTGACTATAATACATCAACCACTAGGTAAATCAGTGATTAGTGATAAGTAAGCATCTATATTCACCAACAGGTACATTCTGTATCCTCTATAAGTGTCCTTCTTACCTAAGAGCAGGTAGTCTCGAAAAAAGCAGGATAATTACCTTTTTACACTAGGTAAACGGGTGACTACTGTGAATTTCTTTAACAATATGTTGATCTTGAATGAAAGGTACTTTTTTTTAACAAAGTATAAGCATTGTATTATAATGGGAAATGTTTTTCCAAACTATAAATGTGTTTATCATGCTTTGGACTCTGTATAAATATAAACATGAGACTTATAAAGTTTATTATTTGACTTCCTTTGTAGACTAAATTGAAAACACTTGCCTCTGATGAAGAGTTACACTCGAAACGCGTTGGTCAATCTGCACAATAAATATTAGTATTATGTGAATTTTTGAATGGTCATTTGAATTATTACCGTTGAAACTATTGATTGTCTAAACATACTAAAGTGTCTTGGCTCTGCATTCAAAGAACAACAAGCCAAGTAGTTGCCCTGGTTTCAGGATAGCTTACTTGCCCATTGTTAACATAAATAATTTGGCTCTTACAACAAGGCCATAGATAGTGTGCAGGGGATGCGAGTTCCCTAAAAGGGAACGCTAGTTCTCTATTCATTGTTTCACAACCTAGATACCAAGGTTGTAGTTTTCTCCCCCGCACCACGAGTAACCTATACTTCACACTGCAATTATTCCCAAACCATTTAATTTAATTATAAAAATGAATTTAACTAGGAGTGCTCGATGTCAACATTGGTTCAGTACAGGCTGCACACCAGCCTCCTTTGCTGCTTCTCCCTTTCATTAGTCCTTTCTTGCTGTTTACTTTATTTGGCTGGGTTTACCACCCCAGAGCAACGTTCATAGGAAATTACTGGGTAGTAATCTTCATGTCTTCCAATAACCAACTCTTCCCAGTTCTTAGTCAACTCTTTTCATCTGTAATCTGTATGCTTCCTTGGCTCTTCTTCATCTCAGTATTATTAGAGTTTACAATGGATACAGGATAAACCTCACAATAACACATAGTATTA
Organism: Ambystoma mexicanum; assembly: GCF_040938575.1. Taxonomy (NCBI): domain Eukaryota; kingdom Metazoa; phylum Chordata; class Amphibia; order Caudata; family Ambystomatidae; genus Ambystoma; species Ambystoma mexicanum. The sequence goes on from NC_090931.1 coordinate 233,556,856, forward strand.
GTTTCGACTAATGGATGAGAAGTAGTCAATACAGATGGTGCTTTTGAGGGTAAGAATTTGGGGAGGTCTTTCCCTAACCGGGAGTCCATTTACTCATGAGGGAAATGTCTCCCTATGAGGTCCTCCCGCTCTTTACCGCCCATAGGGGGATACTTGGGTAGCAGCTTCACCTTCCTGGTCTCACAGGGAAGGGCTCCCCTCTGGGAAGAAGTGACAAAATCCATTGAATCATCACAGAGTACTCTACTTCAGTCCACTTACCATCTTTATTCTTGACTTCATCGGAATAATAAACAAGTAGCATTTCAAAGGTAAATTTAGCAGTCCACTGTGAGGGTACATGCGTTCTACACTTTTTTATCAATAGCAATCACGAGGAAGGGATATGGGCTGTAGTATAAATGCAGTACACAGATCGTGTAAAAAAGGTGCACATAATACAGATAAGGTATAGGACTCCTTTTAGAAGCCTCACAGAATGCAAAAGTCCTCAAGCATTGATAGCGGAGATCAATTCAAAGGAGGCGAAAGCTCCAAGTACCATAGCATACATAGTGGATGCAGATTAGAAGCTAACATGAAGGTGTCCATATCCAGGCAGATTGAGATTAAACAAGGGATATGGTTTTCAAGAGCTGTTGCCATTAGGGAGCATAGAAACAAGTGGCTGTGGTGTGCAATATATCAATGCACACTATAATATAGCCAGTGAAACCAGGTGGGGGGCTTTTTCGAAGATCATATCATGAGAACGAAATCACGCTGAAGGTCTGGCAATTTTGACTGGTTAGGCTATATCAGATGTGACAAATTGAGGGAACATGGCCCTTCTCCGAGAGGAGCAGACCCCACGCCCCTGTGAGGTTAGAGAGGTGAGCCCGCTCCACAATACCCCCCTAGGGGTAGAGGCAAGTGGGACCTCACTGGGAAAGACTACCCCTTGGGGGACAAGGACTCCTGTTCCTGTGAGGAATTACATCAAGTGGTGCATACTATGACCTACATGGGGTGTTTTACAATACCAGACCCTATGAAATACCAAGACTGGGATGAAGAAACTACAATCCCAGATCCTGTGAAATACCAAGACTAGGACAAAGTAACCGCAATACCAGATCCTGGGAAATACCAAGACTGGGACTAAGAAACTACAATACCAGAAACTATGAAATATCAAAACTGGGATGAAGAAACTCCTAATAGATACTGTTATCTAATAAGAAAAGGACATGGTCCTTTAAATGAAAATGCCCAATCCACTTAGACCAGTATATGGATAAATTGGCATCCGGATAGAGATGGATGAGATGGAGAGAGAGAGAGAGAACCACATACGTCAGCTGGAGAAGGTCCCACGCTACCTAAACTGTGACAGAGAAGGAAACCCAGAACCCCACGAGTTTCAAACTCCGGAGCACGAGAGAGAGGAAGGGCAGGAGCCCAACAGAAGGTGGTGGCAGGTTACGGACATGAATCTGTGGTGGACAGCAGGTCCAGGCAACTTTACCAATGCCACTGACACCTGAATACTGTCAGGTGGACGGTTGAACAACAGACGCCATGAAGAGTTAGGAAACCACAAGGAACGCAACACCGGAGAAGAAAAGACATTGGCGTTCCGTGAATTGAAAAATTGTCCCCAAGGAAGTCAGCTCCCGAATACGTTCTCCTATTGCAAAGAAGGTAATGGCGAGAACGGGAGGCCTTGGAGAGCCCAAGGGAATCATTATGTCGCACAACTAACTCGTCCCAGTAGAAATTCTGAAATAGAGTTAAACCATAAAGAAAGGAAGGAAGTACAGTGTTGCAACTTTACAAAAAGGAATCATTGGGCCTCATTACGCGGAGGGCGGTAAGGGGTTAACGGCGCCGGTAAAGGTGCCGGAGCCATTAACGCCTTACCGCCCCATTACGAGGTCTGCCCGTCCATAGTGGTCCTGCGAGCGGCCCAGCATGCTAACAACGGGCCTGTCATTAACGGCCCGTTGTTAGCATGCTCCCCATTCTCGTGGAGCCCTATGGGGGCTCAAATGGGGATGGACAGGGTCCGGGTTCCCTGAATGGGGAAATACCGGGCCCTCCAAGGTCGGAATGGCCCAGTATTTTCCCCATTCAGGGAGCCCGGACCCGGGTTTGGGTGCAGCCATGACCTTATTAAGGGCATGGCTATCTCCAAACTCGTAATGAGGCCCATTGTGTCATACAACTAACTTGTCCCTGTAGAAATTATGAAACAGAGTTAAACTTGAAGTACAAGTGTGGTTACTATAGGGAAAGAACTGATGAACAAGACAAGAATGAGAGAAGGAAAGAATGTATAAAAATACCCTGGGAAAAGGGGGAAGTAACTCAACATCCTGTACAAAATCAATATCAACTGGAAGAGGAAGTAAGTTATGGAAAAGAGTGCAGAGAAAGCAAGCAACTGAACCACGTATCAAACAAAGCCCATCCAAGCAGAAGTGCCTCTCAAGGACATACTGAGAAGCACAGACAAGAAAGGAGAATTAATAAGAGAAACCCAAGAGAGATATCCAAAGAGAAGATAAAGTCCAATAATCCAATTGAGTAATTGAAGATTTTAATCCTAGAGATCACCAGGGACTATTTGTGGATTGCTTACTAAAAGGACTGGCACTAGAAGTACCCTCAGGAGAAGGGAGTCATTCTCCAGACCTAAGCTAGTTTTCATAGTCTTAGGGTCAGAAAAGGGTAGTTTTGGACAGGGACTTCTTCTTTTGAACATTCACTACAGACTAACGAGCACCTTAGTTAATAACATAGGCAGAGACAACCGATAGTGATAGGGAAAGATGTTTTTTAAAATGTTATTTTATTGTTCATTTATAACGCGCTTAATACCAGCAAGTTGTTTCTAAGGGCAGGATCGGCATTCAAACCTGTCTTGTGCCACATTGCCTTGCTTTGAAGACAATCGTGTTGCCCCTTAGCTAACTTTCCTTTAGGATAGACTTTATCCTCTTACTTTAATAAAATACTAGACAACATGTCCTCAATTAGTCTGTGTCCTTTTTCTGACTCACCAAACAAACTAAATAAGATGCCCAGGACCACATATTAGTTAAGAGGTGAAGCTGGGATTTGCGCCCAATCTGCAATTTCTGCTCTTTACCATTCTCTTTCCCAGTTCTTACCATAAGCAAGGTGCAATATTTTGTTAATGTTTGGCTTTCATGAACTAACGTAATCCCATATTATAGAACTGACTTGGAAAGTGCACAAATCACATAACCCTACATGACAATTGGTTTTAAAACACAATGGGCCTCATTACGATTTTGGCGGTAGCCATGCCGCTATTGGCTGCCGCCAAAATCGGGTCCGGGTTCCCAGAATGGGGAATTACCGGGCCATTCCGAGTTCGGAGGGCCCGGTAATTCCTCCTTCCAGGAACCCAGGCCCAGACTTTGCCCATTCCCATTTCAGCCCCCATAAAGCTGAATGGGAATGGGGGAGGGTGCAAACAACGGGCCGATTACGAGCGGCCCGTTGTTTGCTCCCTCTTCCCCTCGCGGGACCCGGTAAGCACACCTGGTTTGACCAGGTGTTACTTACCGGGTCCCGCGAGGGGAGCTTGTAATGAGGCGGAACGGGTTTAACGGGTCCGCCTCCTTTAGTGGGTCCTGTTAACCCGTTCCGCCTCACTTGTAATGAGGCCCAATGTTGTGGAAGCACGTTATGTAAAAAGGGAATAATTCTAGCTTCATTGGCTCCATCATCAAGGAAAGTATACAAGTACACGTATCCTCATTTATATGATCTTCAAAGATTTCATCTGGGCTTCTTCTATGTATTTCAAAGCTTTAAATTCACCCAAAACCTAGGCTTGTGCATTGTTTTTTATTATGTGCATAAGAACCTTTGAATTGTACCAAAAATCAAACCGTTTTGCGTGTTGAAGAAGCAGACCTTAATATGCTTGCCAGGGGCCTGTGATATCTGGTCTGCTCTCTTCTGTCTAGAACACCTTCCACTCAAATGGCCTGCTTAGAAAAAGGGAAATGGGATAAACAATGCCACCAGCATGTGAGAAGCCAAACCTTTACACAGAAGACAGCACAATACTGTCAGTGATGTAAGATTATTTGTCCAGGATCTCTGTGCTGGAAAAGCCAGAATACGGTCATGTGAACGCTTTGGTTCCACATACTTAAATTTGGTTACCTAATCACCTCTTCAGGCTAACGTTTTACGCTCATCATTGGGGGTGGCTGCTTAGGTTTTACAACCCCCTGCCTGAGGGAACCGATTTCTAGGCCTTCATCAAACAGATTCTCTGTCGTTTTTCTTGGAACCACTTTTTAGTGTGTTTACATTGGTGATAATAGCACCTATTTTGCGACAAAACAAAGTACATATACACAGGCACTTTAGACATAGGAAAGGCCTTGCTGGAATTAGATATTGTAATCTTGCATATGAACATAACTCTCTTCAGTGAGTGCTTAGTACACTGACCTATCTTCTGAACCATTGTGTCACTCAAATTTATCAATATACATTTTAACTCTGGCAATTGCGCATGAGCAATATAATCCCCACAGAATGTTGAGAATGCTACAGGAGAAAGAAAAACATGATTAATTGATTAGAGTAGAATGTGCCTGTCCACAACAGATAGGCAATTGGCTTAGAGCCTGAGCACACACCATCAAATATCCTGACATGTTCTATTTCAGTTTTGTGGAAAATGGGAACCAGGAACAACGTCTTTAGAGCAGACTGTCTTGTGGACCCCTCAAGGTGGGGGTCGGGTGCAGGTTACACCTTTTGCCCTTCCATAAAGATGACTCTGTGTGGGCCGAGGCTCAGGAAAGCGGGGCTAAAGCTGCACACACACTGGCCCTTGTGTAAAAACAAAAAAATTATGTTTTTTGTTGCTTCACAAAAAAGTGCTCCGGTCCTGTCCCAACGGATGGAATATCCCATAATTATGGAGGAAAGGGGACTCTGGACGAAGAGTACATTATGGTGAATAACATTTTCTCCTTCGTCACTGACCATTGCAGTCCATCCCACTCCTGCTCCACCATCCTTCCCCACCAGAGTCTTCCTCTTTTCCCCAAGTCCTTCTGCTTCTGCACAGACCTTCATCACAGTCCTCCTTTCTCAATCCTTCTCCTTTATTGCAGACCTTGGTCACAGTCATTTTCATCCATCACATTTCCACTCCATTATAGGCCTCTTTTATTACCGTGTTTTGCATGTAGTTGTTAAGTCACTCTGTACTTTACCTCTTAGTAACTGGTATACCTAGACTGTCCCTTACAGGTATGTCTTAGGGTATCCCATTACCTTAGTTCAAAGACATAATACAATTTGTTACCCCTGCATGGCGACTGTCCACCTTGTTTACAATCAGTTGGATTGATTCCAGTAATTTGTGCATCAAATTAAAGATGTATTGTTTGATCAGTTGCCCCTATGTCGACACGTGTTTTGACCCTATTCGGTCCGCTTCAAGACAGGGCTATTTTAACATGAATCCATTTGTACATTAAAGATATGGATATTATATGTTATCATACCCACATCCAGAGGCATAGTCAGGATATGATATGATATGATATGGTATTTATAACGCGCCTATACACAAGTGTTTCAAGGCGCAAGGTCTGCGATAGGATTGTTGAACAAGTGGGACCTGAAGCTTATGTAGTTGGACCCGCTTGAGTGACTTTAACATCTGTAAATGCCCACACAGTGCTGCTTTGTGGGAATTTGAACATTTTGAGTTGGCAGTGCTCGCTCAGGCCCTACCCTGTCTGCGCCTCTGCCCGTATCATTATTGGATATTGTCATGAACGTTGAATGGTGATAAGTTACTATTCCCACATCACAATTTGTTTCCAATACAAGTGTTATAAAAATATTAATTAGATCAGAATTCAACATCAATTCATCCAAGCACATAATGTGTCAAACAAATCAATAAGATCAAGACAGAAAAGTTGGGTTGGCAAGGGGAGGATTGGTAGAGAGAGAGGGACAGGAGATGCACAGATTGCATTAGTTGTAACTAGCATCCTACGTTGGTACATAATACGTGTGGTGTCTTGTCAGTCTGAGTGCTTCATTCAACCCATAACCCTTTATTATTTTGTTAGATATCGCCCATAGATATCTTAATTTTCAAATCTTGTTACCTTGTTAGTCCAAAAGTGATTGTTTTTGTCCCTTTAATATTCATAGCTTAAACATTATCGCACCTTTCTTAACATTTTGATCTTTGATCAGTGCCATCCTTAGGTTTTCTCTCCGCCTGAGTAGCTGTGCATACTACATTGTCATGCTTTGTGGTGTTTGCCCCATTATTTTTATTTTATATTATTTTGTCCCTTAACATTGCATCAGCCAAGTGTTTGCTCACTTTCGCAGTGATGCAACTTAATTAGAATCCGAGTCTATTTCAAAGTTCATGTAACTTGGAAAACAATCCCTTCTTTTCCAGCAAAATGTTAGAAGTATTTAAACAGCAAACAGAGGCTAGCAGCTCACTGAATAATAGCCACGTGATGACAGTCACCTGAGTTTACATGTTCATTTAGCTGGGCCCATCCTTTATGGAGCCAACACAAAGTAATGCCTATGATTGTAAAATACCATGAACAACTGCAAATTCCAAAGCTTTTGGGTTTGGCAATGGATGTGGAAGTCTATCTTTGATGTGTATAATCATGCAAGCTGACCCCGCATCTCTGAAGAAAAGAGATTGCATTTGTGGAACCTTTATGCTTATTTTGAATAATTCTTTAACAGCACTGAGTCCGAATGGGCCCTTAAGAGTTCTTAAGAAAACTCCAAATCAGCCTTTCCACCTTCTTGGAAATCAAGTCTGCCTCTGCTAATATTCTCCTCATGGGTGGGGCCAAATTCTCCACTTAAGATCCAGTTTCAGCACTCATCGATTTTAGAACAGATGCTCGCACTTCTGTGCACCTTTTTATTCCAGGGTGTACTCCCTATTCCCTGTGTGATCCTATTTTTTATAATCACTCATACTCCCACGTTTTGTCATGACTTTTTGATTGGTCAAATCCTTCCATTGGCTTACTTAATATTCAAGCACTCCTCTAAAATACACCCCCCCATTCTTCATTGAATAATCATAATTCTATACATCTGTCCAGAAAATGAATTGCTATTAATTATTTTCAATATAATATAATTTGTAAGTCATATTTTATCGTAGCAACACGCCACATCGATGAAATATGGATTTCTGATATTCTCAGGTGAGACAGATGTTTGGATAGGCAACACGAATGTGTGGCATTGTTTTTCATAAAGTTATTAATATTAATCACTGTATTCATTTTTAAATAATCCTACAAATATCTTAGATATTTGGATATATGGAGATTCTAATGATCAATGCTTATTAAAAATGTTTTTAAATGCAATTGTAATGTTACTTTCAACGACCCTTTATTTCTCATGCAACGTTCTAGAGTTTAGTTTGGTTTTCTTAAGATAATGAAACTCTGATGCCAGCATGCCTTTCAGATAATAATTAACCTTGATGTAATTTAAAAAAGTAGGGAACCCCGGGTACCCATGAGCACAAGGGGTTCTGCGGACTGAAACCTTCCCCTGGACTCACATAAATGAATAACCCAAACACTAAGTTTGAGTGTTCCTATTGGTTCAAAGCAAAAAAGGGATTCCAACTAAAATAATATGTCCATGCAACATTTCTCACATTTTTGATGTGTGTTTAAAACATACACAAATATGAAAAAGATATCCAGAATATAAACACAATTACAAAAATTACTTCACCAGCACTGAAGGTGCATGAACCACCCCCCACGTGACTCAACCTTATAAATTATACTCGGCAGAAAAATATAAATTAAATATCTATAATCCCCTAAAGGGGATTTATTTCTCAAACTGTACAATGTAAGGCAATGCAAAACATTCGCCTTTCTGCTCAATATGACATGTTTATTGTTCTGGGCCTTCACAGGTGCCCCACAATCATCAGGTGCAAGATAATGTTATGTAATTGAGGCTTCTTGTTTCTGTCTTTTATTTCTCTTTCAGTGAAATAAAGAAGTGTTTTGATTTCTTTGACTCACAGTGAATTCACTCTTGGCACAACCTCCACTGTAAAGAACCAATAATGTCTGTGTTACAACCTCAGTCAAAATTGTGCCAAGATATGCTCCTGAACAGCTTTTTATAAAGAAAGATACAAAATACAGGGATTATCTGTATAAGATCTCAGTGGGCTTCCCTTTCAATGAGGTGCCTCAACTGTAATGTAACAGGGTCTCGAATGATCACCTGTCGGGACACAAACAATTATCCTCCTCAGTAAAAGAAATGCTCAGATAGATATCCCTTGCCCTAAGTGCTCTCAACACGAAAACCAGTTTACACTCACCATTAAAAATTGGCACAGGAAAAGAATTCTGCTGTGTCCAAAGGATAAATCCACGTATGTATTTTCAACCCCAGAAGCACCTGTTAGAAATCATACAAAACATCCTTGTAAAATCTGTTGGGTAATGGTATCAGACACCTACAAATGCTAGAGGAATCAGCAACAGACTGACCTGTAGGTCTGCATGTTCTGAAGTGGCACATGAACAGCCTGGAGCAGCATTCATCTCTTCACCCACAGAGGAGCCGGAGCTCCCCCCCACTGCTGGAGCAGTGGCATGCCTGGAGGCACACACGGAGCATAAGGTAGGGCCCTGCCCCTCCTTCCCTTGCATTGCCCCGACGTAACATCCCAGTCAGAAAAATCGCCTTCACCCCCACGGATCGTTGCTACTTTCACTATTGCTGCCTGGCGCCCATTCGAGGTGCCTGCCAACGCTTATTCTGGCTCATACAGCACCGGAGTGTAGCCAGCACCATTACTGACCACAAGGCCGTGTACCCGCTCCAAAATGGCCGACCGATTCATAGCCAGCGAGTCCCGGGTATCAAAACACACCAGGACCTGCATTCGAAGCTGATTGACCTACAGACCCCATTTGTGGCCCAATAGAGAGCCGGCCCACTCCCAAAGGCACACTACTCAAGGCAGTGCACCCTGTCGTGAGCCTGGAGCAGCATTCATCTCTTCACCCACAGAGGAGCCGGAGCTCCCCCCCACTGCTGGAGCAGTGGCGTGCCTGGAGGCACACACGGAGCATGAGGTAGGGCCCTGCCCCTCCTTCCCTTGCATTGCCCCGACGTAACATCCCAGTCAGAAAAATCGCCTCCACCCCCACGGATCGTTGCTACTTTCACTATTGCTGCCTGGCGCCCATTCGAGGTGCCTGCAAACGCTTATTCTGGCTCACACAGCACCGGAGTGTAGCCAGCACCATTACCGACCACGAGGCCGTGTACCTGCTCCAAAATGGCCGACCGATTCGTAGCCAGTGAGTCCCAGGTGTAAAAACACACCAGGACCTGCATCCGAAGCTGATTGGCCTACAGACCCCATTTGTGGCCCAATAGAGAGTCGGCAGGCTTTAAGCCGGCCCACTCCCAAAGGCACACTACTCAAGGCAGTGCACCCTGCCGTGAGCTTGTCTGGAGCCGGTTGAGCCCAGAGCCACGACCCCTGCCTCTGCAGCCGCCCCCCCCACCTCGCCTGGACTGCAGCGCACCGAGTCAGTGATATCCTGCAGTTGCACCGACGACGCAAACGTGACCCAGGCTAAAATGTAAGAGCACGAACCTACCGTGCATTAAATCACTTGACGCTTCTGCTAATCAGCCACCTGCCTATACTTCACCCTGCCCCAGCCCGCATAACAACCTGCTGTTATCAAAATCAGAAAATCCACTACCCCGAACTTTTGCATGCGCACTCGATCCTTAATGACATGTGCCCACCCAAGACTCGCTCCACATATTGTTTGCATTGCAGCTCGCACGATTACCACTATCACAGTTAGCATTCGCAGCCGCAATTGATGTTTCCCTCTGGTCGAGCCTGTCTCACCAGCCAGCTCGGCTTGCAACGTACATCCTATTCTAATAATGTATTGTTTGCCTATCCATTCTACCGTATTTTACTCCAACCACAAAACGGTAACTGAGCCCTAACCACTTACCAGCCGGAGCTCCCCCCCACTGCTGGAGCACATGTCCGTGAAACATATCGTAGAATGCAAAAATACAACAGTGGGATGCAGATGAAGTGTTTAAACATGTTTCAATTGCATTTTGTTCTTGATATGAAGTGCCCCTGCATTAGCCAGCCCAGAGACTAGCCGTTATGCAAGTGCTTATGCCTTTTTCTATACAGGTCCATTGCATCTAGCCAACTGTAGTATGTTGTATGACGATGCACCTAACCCAACTACGTTACTCTTAGGTTAATCACCCTTAGATCATTGTTACTCTAGTGTGAATAACTGCCTTTAGCTCAAATTGCGTCCCCCCTAGGACAATTGCCCTCAACTTGCTGCTACTCTACAATGGATACCCGTACTTAGACAATTGCTTTTAGCTTGCTGTTACTCTACTGTACATATCTAGACAATTGCTTTTAGCTTACTGTTACTCTACTGAGGATATCTAGACAATTGCTTGCTGTTACTCTACTGTGTATATCTAGACAATTGCTTTTAGCTTGCTGTTATTCTACTGTGGATATCTAGGTGCTCCTAGTCTGTTCCTGCATCTTTAGCCCTAGTGCTAAATCGGTACCTAGGTGAACCCTGTCTGCAAATGCATTTTGCACTCTTGCAACTCACGAGCATGCCTTCCCTGCGCAGTAATTGCCTGTAGAATTGCTGACCTACCACCCAACTGCAATATTTCTATGCTAGATGCCACCACAATTGTACGGTTCCCAACCTTGCATGCACTTTAGCCATGATCAGGACTCTCAATCCTAAGTGCCATGCTGTAGTATGTATGCATTTTTAGCCATGATTAGGACTCTTAAATTTAGGCGCCCTGCCACAGCATGTATACATGGTAGCTACAACTAGGATTCTCCTAGCCAGATGCCCAGTTGTAGCATGTCTGTACTATAGACATCAACAGGATTATCCAATCTAGCAGCCTCCGCAATAGTACATCTGCTCCCCAGTCCCTACCAGGCCTGCCTAATCCAGGCGCCACCCTGCCACCTAGCCACTCTCACAATATGCGGGCTACTAAGACCTGTTCCTCTCTCACACTCGGGTCCATAGTCTGGAATCTGCTAACTATCACCCTAACAATGGCCCTCTCCAACTCCACACCCTGCAACTTACGAGACAGAAACCTGCGACTTAGAGCCAGGCTGCCATGACTCTATGACATCAAAAATAAAAGAACCAGCCCTCTGGTACCTACACGTACCTCCATTACCACTTATCCCAACCTCCTAGACTCAGCGACGATAAATCACACCGAACTACATGGTGACCCACATCACAAACAAAGGAGACCCAACCACTCTAACCCCAGATCTGCTATAGATACCACAACAACTCCTACTTTACTAGGAGCCCTTATCAATGCTAGGTCCCTTATAGCACACAACACGGAAATAGCTGATATACTGGCTATGGACAACTTAGATATCCTTGCTGTCTCTGAAACCTGGCTCCATGATGCAGCCGGCCGTGCCCTCATGACTGCCATACCGGACAATTACAACATCCTAAGAGTCGACCGACCTAACACTAGAGGAGGCGGTCTGGCCATCATAACCAAAACGCAGCTAGCTGCTAGACTCACCCCACACCATGTAATCACATCGTGCGAACTTTTAACAGCTAAAATACCGATCTCAAACAATAGCACACTAACGATACTTTTAGTGTACAGACCACCAGGCCCACTAGGCAACTTTGAGGAAGACCTATCCAGCCTCCTCACTAACAGCATTAAAGACTCCACCCAGCTCCTTTTACTGGGTGATTTTAACCTGGGCTTCAATGATGCTGATGATAAACAAGCCCAATCGATCCAATCCATTCTAGTCAACCATAACTCACAGCCGATAAACTACTCCCACTTCTCCTACCAGCTCTCACAGCTAGCTTCAATGAATCTAACCCTAGCGAGCTAGTTGCGTCTTTCAACAACTCTATGGCCAAAACACTAGACTTCATTGCCCCTATCAAACTCCATAAAAGTAAACGTGAAACTCATCTTAATTCCTGGTTTACCCCCCATCTCAAAGAGATGCGTATCCAAAAACGCAAACTCCAAGCCATCTGGAGGCATACTCCCTCTGCTGAGAACAAAACCATACTTGCCAACTTCGCCAACAAATATAAGAAGGAAATAATTCAAACCAAAAAAAACACATTCAATGATAGAATCAGTAAAGCTAACTCGAATTCCAAAGAGCTCTTCACAATTCTCTGCGAATTGGAAAACCCAATTGCCCCTACAGACAATGTCCCCAAGGACAAATCTTGGTGCACCAGCATCCAAAATGCCCTAGCAAATAAAATCACAACCCTTCAATCTAAAATTGCCAAGAAAAAAGCCTCTTTGAGCCCCAGCGGTACTCACACCACCCCCTTGAAAGAGATACCCAGCACATCCACCCAGAGCAACTTTAAACCCTTCAGGTTTACTAATATTTCCATATGGGAAACAGAAAAGGTCATCCTATCCCTTAAACCATCAAATTGCCAAGGCGACAGCTGCCCTGCACAAATCATTAAGGATGCAGCCAGAGATTTAGCACCTTTCATCTCAAAACTCATCAACGCCTCCTTCAACACAAGTACGGTACCCACAAACCTCAAAGAATCCTGGGTACTGCCCCTACTTAAAAAACAGACACTTGACCCAGCAATCCCCACTAACTACAGACCCATCACTACGGTCCCATTTCTCCTTAAAATCATCGATAGAGTAGCCTACCTCCAAATCCAAAAATATCTGGAGTCACACCAACTATTAGGCTCACGGCAATCGGGCTTCAGACCACTGCACGGTACTGAAACAGCCCTTATCGACCTCAAATCTTGGGATTTAAACTCCAACCTAAAAAAACTGAGTCCCAACTATCGTAATTTCAACATCGATGGCAACACAATCAAGGTGGCTACTGAGTTAAAAACTCTAGGCTTTTACCTCGATTCCACTCTATCTCTTACAAAACAAGTTAACACCCTGGCATCCTCCACAGCGTATACATGTAAATTAATCAGGACCTGTTGACCCTACCTTTCCAAAACCAACTGCATCATGCTAGCTAACACATTAGTAATGTCCAAATTGGACTACTGCAATGCCCTCTATGCAGGAGCCAACAAAACTATCATAAATAAAATGCAAATCCTTCACAATAACGCTCTTAGAGCAGCCCTTGACATACCCCGCAGAGCACATATCTCTAACATTAGGAAAGATCACCATTGGCTTAAAATCAGCGACAGGGTCCTGCTCAAGACACTATCGCTCACTCACAAAGGGCTCAACAACACAGCCCCCCCCTACATCTCGGCCAGACTGACCAGAAAATCATCTAGCCACCACACCAGGGCCACCAACCACTTTTTGCTCGAAAATCCCAGATTCAGACGCTCCAAAGCGGGTGGTGCAAGTTTCCCTGTCAGAGCTGCCCAGGCCTGGAACGTATTGCCCATTGCGTTGAGAGCTAACTTACCCTACTCTAACTTCAGAAGCCAGGTAAAAAACTGGCTCTGGTCCAACGACAAATAATTGTCATGGAACCTAACAGCCATGATACTTCTGCAACCTAGTCTAAGACGTTTCTGTTCCCACCCCTCCTACCAATGTTCACACTCTCATTTTTGTAACTTGTGAGTTTCTCATTCCAAACTCCGGTATTGATATGTATGTATTGTTTTGCTATATCTTTTATACTCTGTATGTAACCCACGCTTAAGTAACCTTGTATCTGCTGCGCCCGGCTACCCCTGGGTTTTGTGCGCATTATCAAATAAACAAACAAACAAACAAACATACTGCTTCAACTGGATTTGGACCACAACCATTGCCTTTAACGATATTTAAAAGAGAGCGGCTCAGGTGAAACCCTGTTTGGAAACCACTCCTCCAACTCGGATTAGCCCAAAGAGACTCAGAAGAAAGCAGTGTCAAGGTCCTTACTGACTTGTGCAAGATGACGATTCATGCAGTCAACTTCCGAAGGTATAGAACAGTGCTGGCTTAGACCATGTTCACGATCACAGTTCTGAAAGGGTAGTGGATGTGTGCATCCGATTCTGGTAAAGCTGCAAAAAAAATCTATATTTCATTGAAAGAGAAATGAAAGATAGAAAAAAGAAATCTCAATTGCGTGCCAGTATCTAGCTCCTGATGATTGTGGGGCACATGTGAGGGCCCAGAACAAGAAACATGTCATGTTGAGCAGAAACATCGGATGATTTTTCATTGCCTTAGATTGTGCAGTTTGAGAAGTAAACCCTATTTAGGGGATTTTAGATATTGAATTTATATTTGTCCGTCGAGTATAATTTATAATGTTGAGTCACATGGTAGTTGGTTCACACTCCTTCAGTGCAGCTCAAGTAATTTTTGTAATTGTGTTTATATTATGGATGTCTTTTTGAGATTGTTCTACTTTTTAAACAAACGTTAAAACTGTGAGAAATTTTATTTGGATATATTATTTGAGTTGGAATCCCTGTTTGGCTTTGAACCAGTACTTGTTCATAATTAATCGTGGACTGCTGTCAGAGGCCTCTAGTTTCTATTACACCAGGTTTTGTGAGGCGAGGACCGAGTTCAAATGGGACAGACTAAGTGCAATAAAATCTATTTGAAGCTCGGAACTAGGAGGACAGGCCTTATGGTTATCAGCCAGCACACAATGGATTTTGACTTGGAAGAATTTTCAGCTGTTTTTAAAATAATATCTTCTGCCTGGGATTAATTCAATAGGGTTGGGGCTCCCATTAACTTGGTGGGCTTGTTCCAGATGGCCCTTTCTGTTTTTCAGGGATTTTCATTAATAAAAGCCAACATTATTAGTCCATCATTAAGAAGCCACTTCCATTCTGGGCAGAGCGGGTGACTGCAGGCTGCCATAGAAGGTATTGTGGACCCTCCATGGTCTGTGTGATTTTAGTTTGTTCAGTGCCTTCCATTGACCCCGTGTGTGCGCTCCCCTGCCCCCTCTACCCCTTCAGTGAACCTCTGTTGCTGCTCCCTCCCGCCTCCTTCCCCTCCCTCGCACCCTGATGCCACACCCCCCCCTCCTCATTACAGGCGTTACTAGGGCAGCCCCTGCCCGGCTGCCCCAAGGCAAAGGTCGACTCCCGCACTAAGGGTGTTTTACTCTTGTACTCAATGCTGCATTGTGATAGTGTTCAAACTGCATTGTGAAACCTAGGCTTTCTTCCCACTATTCAGGACTCTCAAACCTACGTGTCTTTTTCTCCTGTACTCAATACTGCATTTTGAATATGTTTCGACTGCATTGTGAATCCTAGGCCTTCTTCCCACTATTCAGGACTCTCATAGCTAGGTGTGTTTTTCCTCCTGTATTCAATACTGCATTGAAAGAAGTGCCGTTCTGTGGCTTATCTCCTTGCATTAGCACGCATCCAGCGAACCTTCTGCCACTTCTTAGCACCCGGCCTCCTGTCCATTTGTCATCCTGTCTCGTCTGCGTGCACCCTGCCCGTTGTCCTTACCTAGTGTTCTCCCCTACCCCTTCCCACTCGCTCTCTCTTCTCACCTCTCCCCTACTTCTCTATAGTGCTCTCTATCTCCCCTATCTTTTCTAATTGTTTCTCTATCGACTATCCTGCTCTCCTCACTAAATCTGGTAGGAAGAAGTTTAAAAAGGACATCCTGGTCTATAACCAAGGCCTCCCTATCGCTGACACCTATACCAGTGCCTCCTCCAGGAAAACTGTCACCAACATCCTCTTTGTCGTTGCCTCGCCAGACCTTTGGACCTCACATATGGTCTCTGTGCTCTCTCCCTTCTCTTCCTCTCCCATTAACGGTGGCACACGGTGGGAGGCCCTCCTGGCCTCCTTCCACTCCTCTAAGGTCATCGTTAATGTTTATCCGAATGGTACCGTCCTGGTCCAAGGTCCGCAAGCCAATTTTCTCCTCTTTGATAGATGCTTCCAGTGCCTCATCAACTTCCTCTCCTCTCCTCTCCTGCTGTCCCTTTTCTTCCCTCCAGGGCCTCCCCTGCTATCTCCTGCTCGGCTACCTTGACCTCTCCTCCTACCCTTTCTGCCCCCCCCTCGGGCTTCTTCTACAGCTCTGCAGGGTGTACCTCTGATTTGTACCCCTCACCGGAAGTCTTTCAAGGGTGGCAACCTTCTCCATATTGCCACTCTAAATTCCCGCTCAGCTGTCAAACACTCCTCTGACATCTGCCATCTTCTGGAGGGACTCGACCTTGACGTCCTCGGTCTCACCGAGACATGGTTCACGGCCAGCTCTGTCACGAGCTTTGACACTTTCCTCCCTGACGGCTACAAGATCCTCTCTGCGCCTAGGCCTAACCGTTCCGGAGGGGGTGTAGCCCTGATCTTCCCTGAGTGGATTCCTGCCTCAGTCATTCCTACGCAGGCCTACTCATTCTTCGAATGCCTTGTCTGCAGGCTCTATCTCTCTCCTAGCCATTCCCTTATTGTGGCTACCATCTATCGGCCACCTGGTCAGATCTCCTCCTTCCTCTCTGAGTGGTCAGACCTCTCCTCTTCCCTCCTGGTCTCGACCACTCAACTCCTCCTTCTTGAAGACTTCAACATCCACCTGGATGCTTCCTGCCCTTCCTCTGGACTCTTTTGTGACCTTTGCAACTCTCTCTCACTCTCCATTTTCCCTCTGGCCCGACTCACTCTGCAGGGCATACGCTCGATGTTCTGATCTCCTCTGACCTTCCCCTTTCTATTCCTCTCACCACTCCTCTCTCCTGGAGTGATCACTTTCTCCTTTCCTCCCAGCTCACCCTCTCTACCCCCCAGGCCAAGCCCTCTCCATCATTGCCACCCACCTTCTCGGTCATCAGACCCATGAAGCACGTGTCATTGGAGGCTTTCGCTGCCATTTTCTCTCCCCACCCTAACCCTCCCGCTGACTCACACCCTGACACAGCCCTTTCTATGCTCCACTCTGCTATATCAGACACTCTCGATGTTCTTGCCCCTGTCATGAGGATCCGCCTGAAGCCGAAAGCCAAGTGCAACTCCTGGTACGACTCCGTCCTAGTCACCCTTAAACGCAAGTGCAGGGTGGCTGAGAGGAAATGGCTTGCTTCACGTACATGCTCTGACAAACTGGCCTGCCGCCTGCTCCAAAGTCAATACCGGCTCTCTGTTTGCACTAAGCAGAGAGCTCACATCCAAGCCCGCATCTCTGAGGCATCCAACAACTCGGCCGAACTCTTTAAAATCTGCAAGGAACTGGCTAATCCTGCCGCAGTCTCTACCTCTCCTATCCCTTCCCAGGCCCTCTGCACGGCCCTGGCTTCTCACTTCATCTCTATAACCCAGGACATCTTGTCCTCTCTTTCCCCCTCTACTCACTGTGCATCCTCTGGCCCTTCTGCTGCCACCTCTCCTCGTTCCTTCTCTGCCTTTCCCATGTTCTCCCCAGACAAGGTTTCTAGATAAGTCTGATCTATGAAAGTCTCGTTAAAACAGGTCCACCCCTGTTCCTCCAAAACCATCAAGGACCACATTGATTCCCTGGCTCCTGCCCTTGCTGATTTCTGTAACCACTCCTTCACCACTGGAGTCTTCCTCTCCTGCCTGAAGCACTCCCTTGTGCACCCTCTTCTTAAGAAACCATCTGCCGAACCTTCCTGCCCTGCTAACTATCGCCCAATCTACATCACTCCTTTCTTGGGAAACTCCTTGAAAATCTGGCTATCTCACAGCTTAATCTTCACACTAAATCTGTTGGCTGTCTCCACGACCATCAGTCTGGCTTCAGGGCTGCCAGAAGCACGGAAACTGCTCGTCTGAACATCTGCGAAGACCTGCTCTCTAACCTTGATTCCAACACCCCCCGTGTCCTCATCTTACTTGATCTCTCATCTGCCTTCGACACGGTCAACCATGTCATTCTGCTCAACCGTCTCAGTGATAACCTGGGCATCACGGGTCAGGCCCTGGTGCGGCTGACTCATCTCCGATCGACCCTCCCAGGTCCAACTCGGGTCCTTCCTCTCCTCCATCTCTATCTCTACCTGTGGTGTTCCCCAGGGGTCTAACCTCTATCCCTGGCTATTCAACCAATACCTGCCACTTCTTGCCCACCGCATTGCCACACTCTGCCCCAACTTCCAGTGCTATTCGGATGATACTCGGCTCATTTTCAGGCTACCCTCAGCCACTTCTTCTCCCTCCCTCATCTCTGACTGCCTGTATGCCATCCAGGAGTGGCGTGCCGCCAATGATCTCTGCCTGAATGCCAGCAAGACTGAGATTCTCCTCATCAGCACACCCACACCCTCCTTTCCTGTCACTCTCTGCCTGGCCTCTCTTGGCCCTCTCCCTGCTCCCACCTGTGAGGCTAAAAACCTCGGGGTCATCTTTGACTCCAGACTCTCCTCTCTTCACATCTCCGATATCTCTAAGAAGTCACATTACCAGCTGCACCTCCTCAGAGGTATTCTACCTTTCCTATCCTTCCCCCAGGAGCTCACTGTCTCCAGAGCTGTGGGTCGCTCTAAGCTGGACTATTGTAACAGCCTCTTTCTAGATCTGCCTGCTTCTACCCTCTGCACTCTGCAGCTCATCCAGAACCGGACTGCAAGACTTGTCCTTGGCCTCAAGCCCAGGGATCGCATCTCTCCAGGACTGAAATCCCTGCACTGGCTCCCAGTGGTTGCGAGGATTAAGTTCAAAACCCTCTGCATCATCCACAAGCCTTCTGGGGCCAAGGGCCTCAATACCTTCAACTCTCTCTTCCTAAATGTCTCCCCTCTCGCGCTCTTCGCTCATCCACCTCCAACTCCCTCAGGGTCAGTCGCTTCTCCAAGCAACAAGTTGGTGGTAGATCTCTTTCTTCTGCTAGGGCCTCCCTCTGGAACAGCCTCCCTGCCCCCCTGAAACTTGAGGAGAACCATCTCTAGTTCCAGAAGCACCTCAAAACCTTTCTCTTTGCTTCTGCTTTCTCTCCTCCTCTCCCCTGCTGATTTTCTTGCTTATACTGAAACTACACTGGCTTACCTGGCCACCCTCTGATCTCGGGCCCAGGTCCCCCCCCCTCTGCCAGTTGCACACCTGCACTGCCCTCCTGGATACTCTTCTCTGTATCCCTACAGTCCTACCACTAGCACTTGACACCCGATGCCTACACTTACCCTTCTCCCTTGCACTTTCCACCTGTTGGGCATTCTTTACTTTGTTATTTATTCTTATCCCATGTATTGCACTGTCCAATTCCCCCTTAACTCCCTGCACTTCCCCTTCCCCCGTTCCCATGCACTTGCGCAATCTGAATGACACTTGGCCTAGTAGGATCGTTGTCTGTCTTCCCTCTGTTCCCCCTCCCTTGCCTCCTCGCGCCTTCAAACACTTGTGTATAGGCGTGTTATAAATTCCATATCATATCATATCATAACACAGGTTATACTTTTCAGAGGAGGAGAGGTCGTTGACTGTGACGTCAGGTTGTTAGGGCTGGTCAGATATGCTTGGCCCAAAATGTCTGTTTTGTACTATACTGGGAGAGACATTGTCCGGGATAGCTAATGTATGGGACCTTCTGCCACCACAATGGGGTTTGTGCTAATTCCTTATGGTGTGAATGAGCAAGGACAATGTAAATGCAGTGCTCAATTTGCCTCTGCCTATGTCTGCCAAAAAAAACTGCAGGCATTTTGGGGGTTTGCAGATATTTATAGGTGCGTTATCCACACGTTCTCCTCTATCACAGCGCCCTTGGTACAACTGACAAGCGACTTCCTTCAGATGGTCAGCGGTAGCACAAAATGCCTTTGATATGCTCAAACAGGCTTTTACTAATGCACCTGTATTACAGCAAGCAGATCTGCAGAAACCTTTTGTAGTAGAAGCTGATGCTTTGGCTGTGGCGGGTGAGGCAATACTAACTCAAACATATGCTACAACCAGCCAATTGCATCGAGTCGCCTATTTCTCAAGAAGGTGATCCTCTGCAGAACAAAACTACTTCGTTTTGGAGAAGGAGCTTTTGGCCATCAAAGCCACATTTACAGAGTGGCACCCCCACCTGATGGGTGCAAAGTTCCCGATAGTTGTTTATACTGACCACTGCATCCTTCAAGCCCTTGCGACTATGAAGTATACCAGTGCCAGGCAGGCTCGTTGGCATCTTTTCTTTGCTTTGTTCGACTTTGTGGTGATGTCCCGACTGGAAGTGGAGCATGGAAAAGCTGATCCTATCTCCCCACAGACAGACGAATGTCGTGCTTCAGTAGATTACACGATATTGCCCACTGGCCTGGTCCTTTGTTTATGTACCCCAACACCCATGTTTACGGATCACATACTTGAATGGATGCATGGGCATAGCAATGCAGTGGAAGTCTTCCCTACATACAAGAACTTCTATATATTCGCACCAAAGAAAGATACTGCTGCGTACTACAGTGCTACCATGATTCCAAGATTGCGGCCTACCTGGGACAATGAAAAACGATGGAACTCCTGAAACATTGGTGTTAGTGGACATCTCTACATAGGGACGTCATTGAACATATGCTCAATTGTGCAATTTGTGCAAACCTTCCCCGGGAAAGCCAATGGGGAAGCAGCCCATGCCCATTCATCATAAGCCAGGATTCCTTATTACCATGGAATTCATTGTGGAACTACCCAGTGCCAACAGCTTGGACACAATAAGGCTGGTGGTAGATGTGTTCACGAAAATGGCTTGTTTCATACCATGTAATGGAATAGCCTCTGTCGCAATTCTGGCAAAGCTATTTTTTTTAACATATCTTGTACTGATCTACCATCCATCATTATCACTGAGAGGGGCACTCGGTTTACTTCCTGCTTCTGGCACACCCTTTACACCATGCTCAAGATTGATGCGCGCTATTCTTCTGCATACCATCTGCAGATGGATGGCCAAACAGATTGAACTAATGCCACATTATAACAATATCTTCAGTGTCTATCTCTGCAATATCAAGACACATGGGTAGCGGTGCTCGGGGCTGCAGACTTCACTTACAATAACTCGTTTCACTTATCAACAGGTACATCCCCATTTTACGCACTGTATGAACAGCATTCACAATCCTTGCCCGAAGAGGCAACAGAGCCATGTCTCACTCCTTTGACTACAGATAGCTTCTCACACATTCAACAGACCCATCATACTGTCATGGATCAACTGCTTGCCACCCAAGCAGTGACCAAGCATCAGGCAGACAGAAACAGAACATTTCCTTCAGACTTTCATCTGGGGGACAAGGTGTGGCTATCCTCAAAGCATTTGAACATTCAAGGTTCATGTAAATTGCTGCTGTGCTATGTGGGTCCTTATCAAAACTGTTGGCTGATCAACCCTGTAACCGTGGGGCTGGCGCTACCACCAACATGGAGACAACGCCTGTTGTTCCATGTAGCTCTATTGAAACCCTGTCATCCAAACACTCGCTTGACAACGGGACCCTCTGAAGACCCAAAGAAGATATTACCTAATCGATTGGAAAGGTTATGGGCCTGAGGATCGCACCTGGGAGCCGGCAAGTAACATACATACTCCTTGCTTAGTACACCACTTCCGTATACAACATAGAGCTCATGACTCAGTTGCCCCTCCTTTGCAGAGGAGTGCTGTTAGGCTTCCAGCGTTTCACAGTCAGCTGCGCCACACCTGAATCTGCCAGTTGCCATGCCGCCTTACGGAAGATGCCGGGTGCAGATGAGGACCTCTATTCCAGCCGTCCTCTGCCGCACATCGGGCCTGACATAATGACCACGGATGGCACCAGAACCAGACGAAGGCCTAGTGTGTCTATCAATATAGAGCACCAGCAATAATGGATTGCTGTGAATAGCGTTCTCTATGTTTCTGATTACTTGTGTTTCGTACCTTTATGTTAAAGACCCAAACTATTGTACCTGGATTGCATCATCTTCTTTTCTACTCTCTTGGATTTAGTTACATTTGGAACTCTTTTCTCTATTTTTGACTTTGGCATTTTCCTCCTTAACTGCCTTCTGCAGATGACTCTTTCAGACTGTTGCCTGGATTAGTAAATTTTAATGAGGTCTGGCTTTCTGTCTTCAGCTGAACTTCAGGACTTGCTCCTTTGAAAGCTGGTGCAGTTTTTGTGAATATCTAGATTACTCCGCCCTTATTCGGCCCAGAAATGTTTTTCCACACTGCACTTCACCATTCTACTCCCCTGACCCCTAGATTTCACTGGTGCTCTAGGTACTCCTCCTGGTACTCACAGGTTTGTGGTGGTGGTAGTTGTCTTATTGTACAAGTATTACTCTTTCGAACGTGTTACTCTGTTATCTTGCAATCTGGGAGAGAGCTGGGCCGTATTCATCACAACGTTTTACTTCACACCTCAATACATTATGCTACATACATACACCCACATCTTTGGTGTTCTTTGGGGGAAGGTCTGCCGTGTATACGATGTATGTTTGTGGACCCCTTAACCTGATCCAGATACAAACAGAGACAGAGTAAACCTGATACAAAGAGTGAAGTTTCTAAAGGGGGCTGCAGCAAATAAAATACTGGGGAGAACACCCCGACTTCTGCATGAGCAACTTTGGAAGTTCTGTCAAGACAATTATGAGACAAAGTAAAATACATTATTTTCCAAGGTGAAATCATATGTCTAACGTCCTTATTTGCAGGAATGTTCTGATTATATTACAGGACAAGTAAAACTACACGTACCAGAATGCAAAAGAATGTAAACTAACCCCATTGTGCATCACAGGAGACAGCAACAATCGATGCCTGCGCTAGAGGAGAAAAGGTGGCCTTGTACAAACAAGATATTTTGCACCTGCTTCACCTGCTCAATGCCCTGTTCTCTATCTGTGCATGGGTCTAGATCTGTTGGTGAAAAAAAGCAAGTATCACTTTTGGACCCAAAGGTAGTTAATTAGGTTCAAGTTTATTTTGTGAAAACATCATTTTCCATAAAACTTATACACTAAGAACAAACAAGAACATATGGATACAGGTTTATGGTAAAACCTTAGCAGTTACATGCAAATTATAATTAACAACAGAACAAGCATTCACACTTTTCTTTCAGATGCATCGAAGGAATAGATAAATCAATTCTGAAAAAACATATTGCTTGAGAAAAATGCTATTAATGACAGAAGCATTCAAAAGTAATATGCATGCGTGCCCTTACGAAAGCCGAATGTAGTCTTTGGTCAGATGTGCTGCTCCAGAAATGTATTATAATGAATATAAGTTTGCAATAGATACACATGCCTTAAATACTCGAGGAGAATATTAGTTCTGCTGGACAGCGACTAGATCACAAAATTCCCATATATCAACAGAAATGTGGAGAATCATAGAGGCTGAGGGTCAGCCAGCTTCTGAGCTCGTAATAAAGGTCGTGTGGAAAGCAGATTTTCCTCTAGTTTCCATTGCCACTATTCTGAAGTGAGACGTCGTGCTTTGCGGCATCAAAAGCTGCTAAATTTTCGCTTGTGGGAGGAATATGTGCACCAGTGACACTACAATAATTTCTTTAAAGACTGCCACTTTTCTAATTTGTTAAAATATGGTGCTTTTAAGGAAAGTGTTCTCCCTCCATGGAAGAACACTTTCCTATTTGCGCATGCACCAACAATCGCACCTTCAGTAGTTAAAATAAATATATTAAAGCAGATAAGGAGGGAAACAATGGCTTTTTTTTAACAATAAAAAAATAGAACATCGAAACTTGCTCCAAGTCTTAATGTAGCTCATACGTTTAGGTCATACACCCATAGAGCCTGCCTCCTACTCATCTTACTGGAGTTGAGAACAATGGAGGCTCATCCCTTACCCAGTAAAATTCAGGTAACAGCCAGAACCGCAAGCACAATTCAGATTGTTCTGAATAAAGAGCCCTGACAGTCATTGTATGCATCGATACTGATGAAAAACAATCTGTTTTATTTTATGTCAGTCATACGTGGCCCAAGGGTGGGGTGTGTGGGGTTCGTGTGTGTTAACACGTGCATCCCCCATATGTGTTGTACTGGGAACAATGGGTTTTTTTTGGATCATTTGGACACTGTAACGTCCTATATCCCTGTTCATGAAGGACAAGGCATTGCCTCGAACTCTTTCTACGATATTGACCAAGAGAGGTTGGCCACGTGTATAGGGGGGGTTACTGCCAGTTTCGACTTGTACGATTTATGAGATAAATGAGTAGACATCATTCACATTGGCTCTGTATTTTATTACGTGTCATGTTTAATGCAATATTATTCAAGATTGATCAATGGCGACGAGGATACATACCGCACCCGCGTGTACCACAGTAACAGCTGTTCTGCTTCCCGCTCTCCCATCTACTAGCTCTCCGGCTCGAAGAGACCGCTGGCGACGGCAGGCTTCATCCAATTACGCGTGCGCGCACTTCAAGGACGGCCTGCAAGCCCTGAGATCATACAGAAAGTATTGTGTCCCTCAGAGCGTGCACCCCACCCATGACACGGGCAATGGTCACACACACACACGCTGCCAGCAGTAAATTGGCACTCGAGGCCGGTCGGCATCGAGCCTATGTCAGCAGAGTAGCAACGCCAGATCCAAGATCAGTCCATTCACGCAAACACCTGTGAGAAATCAACAACGACACGTTTGAAGAGGTGAGAGAGAACATCTCTGCCTGCTTTATTGCACTGGAACTTCACTGTTTGAGTCCCTTTGAAGGCCATTACCATGTCAGAAGAGGAAGGCGTCAGCAGCTCCTATGCTCACCACCCGAAACCCACAAGACTCAGCAGAGAGGTGCGGAGTCAGGAATCATTGCAAATCCAGGCAGTTCCGCCTTTTGATATAACTGACATAAGCAGCCTGGCGCTGTGCTGGAGAAGATGTCTCAAAGAGCTGCACATTTGCATTGACGCAACTAGTGTACAAGAAGACGCCATCTATGGGGAATATTAATGCACTGATTGGGCCCAGCAGTGTGGGACATTGGGCCTCATTACAACGTTGCCAGTCCGGAAACAACGGTGCCGGTAAGCTTACTGGCACCGTTGTTTCCGGACCGGCAAAGTACAAGTCTGCCTGCCGGAGCCGATGTGCCCGACAGGTCTGACCCTGCCAGGTACAGTGGCCACGGTAGGCAGACTTTGTTACCAGCAAGCCAGGCACTGGTAAAATTTACAAGTCCGGTGGCAACCTGCCGGTTTTACCGGCACGGTTACCGCCGGACTTGTAATAAGGCCCATTGTCTTTGAAATGCCTGAGAGCGCCACTGACACTTTTCAGGGGATTGTTGATGTCGACTATGAATGCCATATTTTCCACACTTCCACTCAGGAGAAGGGAGAAACAGTGGACAATTTTGTCATGCGGCTACAAAAAGTGCGAAATATTGTGACTTTGAACACTATTCAACGGAGGAAGCACTCAAATCTCAAATAACTGCTGGTTGTGAATCTGCTGAATTCCGTAAGAAGCTTTTACAAAAGACCAGATCCCTGGATGAGATCCTGCAACTTGCCAGGGCAGACATGGCACTCTCAATGCAAACAGAATCACTAGGAAACTTCAAAATCACTCAAGTGGCATCCACAGCACCGATATATCAAATGAGGACAAATTAACAGCATTTCAATAGAGATCAAAAGAAGTCATATCAATGTGGATACAACTTCCCACATGTAGGCCAATGTCCAGCCATTGGCCACTCCTGTCACGGGTGTGGGGGTGAGAATAATTTTCAGTCATTCTGCAAAAACATCAAGTACCTCCAAAGAAACGCCGCCCCCATGCCACTGTCGTAAGAAGGAAAGTTCTGCCATCGGCAATGGGGATCACCCACCAATAGAAGACACTGTTCGTCAAGCAAATGAAGAGAATCACCACACAGGCCCCAACACCACAGGGATAGAAGGGATGAGACTCGGCGAACACTCACTTCAGTAAACACGAAATGGAGGTCCACATGCCACAAGGTGAGCTACATAGAGACATCATCAAGACGCCACACCGAGTCCGACTCATCATGCTCCATTGGAGGACTGTAAACAAGGATATGTACATGCAATAGGTGACAAAACGGCCACAGAATATAGTCTGACGCTTTTATTACAAGTCTACGGAAAGGCCCAGGAGTTCCTGATTGACACAGGAGCCACTGTCAATATGGTCAATGAAGACACATATCATGGTTTGGAAAACAAGAAAGCATTAAAGCCAGCTGACATTATTATCTATACATACAGAGCAAATACACCAATAGAATGCAAAGGCATGTTTAACGCCACATGCACCTACAAAGACAAAACAGCGAGACTAACTATACACGTAGTAAAAGGTGATGTACCAGGAGGCAGCATCATCAGTTTCAAATCTGCCATCCAAATGGGCTTGGTGCACATAATGTATCAGATCATGACAGCCTACACAACATGCCCAAAGGACATGATAGTCAAAGGAAAACAAATTAAACTACACATCAACCCAGACATCAAGCCCGTGTTGCAGCATTACGGAGGAATCCTGCAAAATATTCAACGGCACGTGGAAGATGAACTCCAATCACTTCTCAGTCAAGATATCATCGAACATGCCACAGGACCCACCACGTAGGTTTAACCCATCATCCCAGTCCCCAAGAAAGAAAATGAAAGAAGTGTTTGCATCTGTGTGGACATGAGAGAACCAAATGTGGCAATCAAGAGAGAAAGACACGGATCCCAGAGAATGACAGATATGATGCACCTACTTCACGAGGCAAAACTTGTTTCCAAATTAGATTTAATTAAAGGCTGTCATCAACTCGAACTACACCCTGAATCCCGGTACATAACTACATTTTCCACACATCTGGGACTCTTTCGGAGTGTCCTCAGCACCTGAGATCTTCCAGAATGAAATTCATCAACTAATTAAGCACATCCTGCAATGCCTAAATTACAGCGACGATATATTAGTATTCAGGGTTGTCACAGGTTTCCCCCTTCTCACCTGTTGCTGTTGTTCACTGGAGCTCCTTGAAGGGGTTTTCTTGTGTACTGTCTGGGTCTTGTACAGCCCCGTGTGGACTCTTCGGGTTCCAGCGTGTGATCGGCGCTTTGACTCCTGGAACGTTCAGTATGTCCGGGAAATCCAGGAAATGATGATGTGTACTCGGAGACGGGTACACGGGGGTCCAGGGTACAGGAGGTAACGAAAGGAAGGGATTGAAGGATGAAGAACAAAGGGTCCAGGAACCGGGAACAGGTAGTCAACGAGAGCAAACTACGGCAACGCACGTCTAGCCACTGCAAGCGGTAGTGTTGAGACGCACAGGCCCACGGGGGCGTGGCTTCTTTATAGAGTGTGCTACGTCCGACGCGGAAGCTGGTAAACAACGTTCTGTGTCTGTCGGCCATGATGGTAGTACTGCTGAGTGCAGGTCTTGATGTGTCAGGGACCAAGAAGTCCAAAAGGGACGCATCCGACGGTTCATGACAGCATGCCTCCTCCAAAAACCCGTCCCTCCGGGCTTGCCCGTGGTGTATGAGATGATACCTTCTGAGTAATCTGGGAGCATTTAGATTTGAGATTGGTTCCCAAGTGCGTTCACTAGGAGGGTACCCTTTCCACTCAACCAGGTATTGTAGCTGACCACGTTTGTACCTGGAGTCACATATCCTGGACACTTCATATTCCACCTGGTCATTAATGATTACAGGATTAGGCCTGGGGGCAGTCTGGGAGGATTGGATGCATGGCTTCATTAAAGACTTATGGAACACTGGGTGGATCTTCTTCCAAGAGTCTGGTAGTTTGAGCCGGAAGGCCACTGGATTAATGATATCCTTTATGGAAAAAGGGCCATAGTACCGGGGAGCCAGCTTATTAGGTCGTAGATGGTGAGACAGTAGTTTGAGGATAGCAAAACCTTATCACCCGCTGCGTAGGATGGTGCTGGTCTTCTTTTGGAATCTGCATACTGCTTGGTGTGATTTTGGGCCTTTTCTAGGAGTTCCTTGGCTTCCTTGTGTACATTGATGAGAGTTTCGATCCAGGTGTAGAGTGTGGGTACCGGTGTAGGATGTGGAAGAACGGAAGGTAGGACTGAAGGATGGAATCCTTGGCTGCAGAAAAAAGGGCTGGTCTTGACAGTTGAGTGGTCTGAACTGTTGTAGGCAAATTCAGCCAGGGGTATTAGGAGTGACCAATCGTCCTGTACCTTAGGAGTGAAGCAACTGAGATACTGTTCTAGGGTTTGGTTCACCCGTTCCATAGCTCTGTTGGTCTGTGGATGATAACCAGAGGAGAGGGTACGTTGGATCCCTAGTATTCGGCATGAGTGTTTCCAAAACTGAGAAATTTATTGGGGCCCTTGTTAGGCAGAAACCTGTGCAGTTCCCTCTGGGACCACTGCAAAAGACTTAAGACTTAAGACAGCCAGTGTTTCTTTAGCGTCTCTGGGTTTGTGGGAACAACAGAACTTAGATGTCTATAATTCTATCCCAGATAATACTAAAGAGTATTATAAGGACAGTGTCCAGGTGAATGGTCAGGAAACTCCTGCCATTAGGGACAATGGGGCCAGCATAACTGTGGTGGACAAATCATTTTTTCAGGCTGAGGATGTTGCTAAGGCACCCAAATGCCTCACCAAGTTAGCTGGAGGGCCTGTGCAGATGCTTCCCCAATTACCAGTTCTCATCCAGTGTAATGACATGACTGTGAAGATACCTGTCAGCATACAAAGTGAGGTGCCAGGAAGTGTTCTGCTGGGACAAGAGTGCGACTTGAGTTACCAAGGTAACTCAGCCCAGGGTGCCTAAACCCCCTCCCACACGCTCTGTGGTACCCAGACAGAGTGGCACCACTTTTGGAGGCTTCTGTGGAGAAGCCCGCCAAAAAGTGGAACAAAGGGCTCGACTTGAGTTGGAGTCACAGAAGAGAACACAAACGCCATTTTAGAATCGAGTCCTAGCAAAAAATACCAACCGGCGAATTAATATTAAATAAATAAACCGGCGGTATGTTCGAGGCTATGAGAATTAAATATTTAAAGTTGATAGCCTCGAACAATGGGAAAATCCCATAGGGATATATTCGTGGTCGAATATAAAAAGTAGTATCCACTGCCACCAGCCAAAAACTCAATCAGAGGGGACGGAGACGTGCCCCCTCGACTAACAGACCCCAGGGCAATCGAATTGCCCTGACCAGTAAGTCCACAATATGATGGTTTGTACCGGTTTCTGTTAATAATTTGGGACTAGTAAAGCCAATGGTGACTTTACATGCCCTGGGAGGCAGTAGTCAGTCCCAGGGTATGGAGTCTATGGTGGGGTGTCACTATGACACCCCTGTGTTACTGCACGGAGGGTGCTGTGTAACACACATAGTAAAAACACATGAGACCCTTTTGAGTAAAGGACTCCATAGCCCAGAAAACACATTAACAGTCAAAGGAAAACCATAAATCATGTCCAAGAGTGGGCAAAAAAGAGTCTCACTCTTGGCAGGAGAAAAAAACAAACTCCAGAAATCCAGCAAAGCTGCTGGGGGACTCACTAGGTTAGGAAATTCAGCCTAAAGAGGGAATTCTCCCTAACAGCCCTCTGTCTGAAATAATCTTGTAGGGGAGTCCATGAAGTCGGAATATGTGTTCCAGGAAGATTCCAGCAAGTTCTGATGAAGATGGTAGTTTATACAGTGGAGTAAAATGAGCGATGTGAGTGAATAAATCAATGGTGACCATAATGGTCGTGTATCCCCTGGAAGGGGGTAATTCTACTATGAAGTCCGTAGCAATGACTTCCCAAGGTCTTGTCGGTAACGAAGGTTGAAGTAGGAGACCCGCCGGCTTCTTACTATCATGTTTATTTTGATTGCAGACTGCACAGGCTTGGATATACAGCTGAACATCAGTCTTCATTCTTGTCCACCAGAATTGTCTCTGTATCAGACGGAGGGTATTGGTGACGCCACGATGTCCTGAGTGAAGGGTATCGTGGCAGAGATTTATGATCCTTTGTTGTAGTTTCTGTGTGGGGATGACCAGGCTGTTATCCTTAAACAGATACCCGCCCTTAGTTTTTGGACTCCAGCGATTCTTCCCTGTAAATTCCTTCCAGAAGTCAGAGGACTGGGTTTGTATCCGAACATCTTCCAGGAGGCTGATTGCTTGGGCTACAAAAATTGTGTTGGGAAACATCTTTGGGAAGGACCGATCCTCAAGAGTTTCATAGTCGGGACACCGGGATAAGGCGTCAGCAATTATGTTTTGTGTTACAGGGACATAGTGGAACTGGAACTGATACTGGGCAAAGAAGAAGGCCCAGCGAGCCTGACGGCTGTTTCTACATTCCAGTGACTGTAAAACTTGAAGATTCTGATGGTCCGTACAGACTTGTACAGGATGTTTTGCTCCTAAAAGTAGATGACGCCACCCTGTGAAGGCTTGACGGAAGGCTAACAGTTCCTTTTCCAAAACGGAATAGTGGGTTTCACTGGGAGTTAGAGTTTGTGAAAGGTAAGCGATGGAATGTTCTAATTTATCTTCGAATTCCTGCTTTAGAACAGCTCCAATGGCGTAGTTAGAGGCATCCGTTTCCACTAGGAATGGTCGATTGATGTCAGGTTGAGCCAGGATGGGGGCTTGTGTAAACTCTGTCTTTAACCGTTAGAATGCCTCCTCTTGGGATGTGGTCCAGCGAAAGGGAGTATCTTTCTCCAACAATGTAATGATCTGTTGGACTATCTCGGAAAAGGAGGGTATGAATTTCCGGTAGAAGTTGGTAAGCCCCAGGAAGGATTGGATCTGCTTCACAGTAGTCGGAACAGGCCAGGACAGTATAGCCTTTACCTTTGATTGGTCCATTCCGATTCCATCTGGGCTAAGGATGAATCCTAGATAGTGAACAGCGGAGACGTGAAAAAGGCATTTCTCGGGTTTATCCAGGAGCTTGTGTTCACGTAACCGCTGTAATACTGCCTTAACATGCCATTCATGCTGAAGATGGTTCTTAGAAAATATTAGGATATTGTCCAGGTACACTATAACGAAGATGAACAGCATATCAGAGAACACCCGATCCATGAAACGTTGGAAGACCGCTGGAGCAGCGCCGAGCCCAAAGGGCATGACCAGGTACTCAAAGTGACCAAAGGGCATTCTAAAGGCCGTTTTCCATTCATCTTCTTCCCTAATAGGGATCAGATGGTAGGCACCTCTGAGATCCAGTTTTGTAAAGACTTCAGCTCCTCTCACTGCTTCCAGGATGTCTGAGATTAAGGGCAAAGGGTAGCGGTCCTTCAGGGTGCACTGATTTAACCCGATAATCGAGACAAGGCCTAAGCTCCTTGGTGTCTTTTTTAGGAACGAAAACCAACAAAGCTCCTGGTGGTGATTTGGAGGGTCGTATAGTGCCATTTTCAAGGTTGGTATCCAAATATTCACGGAGGGCTCTCTTTTCCGGTTCGGATAAAATGAACATTCTTCCAAAGGGAATCACGGCGGAGGGTTCTGTGTCAATAGCACAATCTTCACGTCTGTGAGGTGGTAGGGCCTGAACTATAGCAGTTGAAAACACATCGGTGTAGTCCTGATAGGCCCTAGGAACCTGGATGATATTTGAGACCGTGAATGGCCCTTGCTGGTCTGACGGTGTACCTCCAGAAGATGTCGGCAAGGAATCCAGGGATAGACAATGAGACATACAATGCTCTGAACCCAGGACCAAGGAACCTGCTGCCCAGTTGATTTATGGGTTGTGCTTTTGTAACCAGGGCATACCCAGCACCATTGGATAGTGAGCAGACTTAATGATGTCAAACTTGATCGACTCTCGATGGTGATTTATCGAGAGTTGCAACTCCTGGGTTTGTAGAGTTATGGGTCCCGAAGAAAGGGGTCTTCCGTTAATTGCCTCTACAGGTCGCGTTATGCCTCGAGTTTCATATGGAATGTGGTGGGCAGTGACCCAATCTTGATCTATAAATATCTCCATGGCTCCACAATCCACCAATGCCAAAATGGGGTAGGTTTCGTTCTCGGATGGCGATAGAAAGGCCTGTAAAACCACAAGATTATTTTGTCCGGGAGAGTTCAAGGATGGAATAGACGTGGAGCAAACATCTCTCTCCCGAAGCTGCGCTCCATCTAGGATCGGGATATGGCATTTCCCGAACGCCGTGGAGGGGCTAATGGACACTCTCTCACTAGGTGTTTATCTGAGACACAATACATACAAAGCCCGGTATGAATCGTCGCATTCTTTCTTGCGGGGATATGGGTCCGTGAAAGGCCCCGATTTGCATGGGTTCAGGTTCATTAGCAGGGGTAGGAGCATGCTCAGCCTTCGAGGAAGTTTCCATGGAGGTCTTTTGGAAGGACAGTCTGGTCTTCTTCTTCTCTGCCTTCCGTTCCTGGATACGGAAGTCTATATGTAGAGAGAAATCCATGAGAGCCTGGAATGTGCCTGGACGAGCCACTCTGGCTAGCTCATCTTTTATCTCTTCATTTAGTCCTCTTCGAAAATGGTAAAGCAGGCTTCTGAGGACCAATCTGCTTCTTTGGCCAATTGCTTAAAGCGTGTCACATATGTCAACATGTCTTGGGAACCTTGTTGGAAATCTAGTAGGCGTTTCTGGGCACTATAGACCTGTTCTGGGCGGTCAAACATGGTCTTTAGAGCCTATACAAATCCGTCGTAGTCATCCAGGAGGGCATCCCCAGAATTAACTAAGGGCGTGGCCCAAGTCAAAGCATTCCCAGAGAGATGCGAAATCATGAAGCCCACCTTTTCCCTGGGGGTGGAGAAGTAGTAGGACTTGAAGGTGAAGTGGACTAAACACGGGTCAAGGAATCCGCAAAGGGTTTTTGAAGAACCGTTGTATTTATCAACTACTCCGCCCAATAATACACTTTCCTTGGTCGCAGAATCCCGGGACAAGACTAATTGTTTTAGCGCGGCGTTCTCAGCCTTAAGATTCTGCACTTCCGTTGTTAAATCCTGCATGCCGCGCATAAGATCTTGAAGTGCCGCCTCCATGTCTGTGTCTATTTTGGTTCATTGGCGTCTCAATCTGTCACAGGTTTCCCCCTTCTCACCTGTTTCTGTTGTTTACTGGAGCTCCTTGAAGGAGTTTTCTTGCATACAGTCTGGGTCTTGTACAGCCCCGTGTGGACTCTTTTGGTTCCAGCATGTGATCGGCACCTCGACTCCTGGAACGTTCAGTATGTCTGGGAAATCCAGGAAATGATGATGTGTACTTGGAGGCGGGTACACGGGGTCCAGGAGGTAAAGAAAGGAAGGGACTTAAGGAGGAAGAACAAAGGGTCTAGGAACCGGGAACAGGTAGTCAGCGAGAGAGAACTACGGCAACGCACGTCTAGCCACTGCAAGCGGTAGCGTTGAAATGCGCAGGTCCGCGGGAGCGTGGCTTCTTTATAGAGTGTGCTACGTCCGACGCGGAAGCTGGTAAAGAACGTTCCGTGTCTGTCGGCCATGATGGTAGTTCTGCTGAGTGCAGCCCTCGATGTGTCAGGGACCAGGAAGTCCAAAAGGGACGCATCCGACGGTTCATGATAAGGGTGACACAAGAAGCACATGATGATACACTATGTTGAGTGTGCATGGCGCTAGAGGAAGCTAATCTGACTCTGAACACAGCAAAATGTGAACTCAGTAAAACCACACTCAAATTCTTTGGGCTCAGATTTTCACAAGATGGACTACAACCTGACCCTGACAAGGTACAAGCCCTCATTGACACCCCAACACCCACATCAATATCTGCTGTGAGATCGTTTTTTGGGCATGGCAGGCTATTGCACAAGGTATATACAAGAGTTTACCTCTGTAAGCATGCCACTATGTCTTCTTACAGGAAAAGGGCAAGAGGTCATCTGGTCAAAAGACTGCGATTCCAAGAAATCAAAATGCGCCTATTCCTCCACCTCATGCATGGCCTACTATGACTCAGACATGGAAACTGAATTAACTGTGGATGCCAGCCCCGTCGGTTTAGGGGCCAACCTAGCTCAATTCAGACCAGGCTCTTCCACCTCCTCTTCCTGCCGCATTGTGGCATACGCGAGTCATAGCTTGTGTGCATATTTTCAACCAGAAAAAGAAAGCCTGGCAGTTGTATGGGCCTGCAAGCACTATCACCTATTCCTATATGTCCGGAAATTCATGATCGTCACTGATCACCAGGCTCTCACAACCATATACGGTAAATCGAATGCCAAGATGCCTCCTCGCATTGCACGCTGGGGACTCCGGCTACAGGAATACTTATTCACAATAATACATTGGCCAGGGAAGGACAACAACACGGCTGACTTCTTGTCCATATACCCGTTACCTGCAAAAGAGGAATCACAATCTTCCAAGGAAGATCAGTATGTTAATTACATTGTAAGTTATGCTCTCCCCAAATCATTGACTATCTCTGCAATTCTCAACAGTTTGAACCAGGACCCAGTGCTCATGCAAGTCAACAGCGTAGTGTCCTCAGGAAAGTGGCATGAACTGAACAAAAAGAAAGTGCCCAACTCTGAAAAAGAACAAAAACTGCTCAGAGCATCTTACTTACTCAGAAATGTACTGTCCATCTCACCGCAAGGATTGTTGCTGAAAGAATCTAATTGTCATTCCCGAGACACTCCGGGACAGTACAATCAGTATGGCTCACATTGAACAAAGGGTAATCGTGTCCACAAAGAGACAACTCTGAAACTCTGAAAAAAGGTGTGGTTTCCACACATGGACACGAAAATTGAGAAGATACTTGGAAAATGCATCACATGCAAAGCAGTAGCACATCGCACATTCCTGGAGCCATTTAAGATGACGCCCATGCCATTGCAAATATGGCATGAAGTAGCGTTGGACATGTTCGGATGCCTATCCAAGGGGAAACATGTTTTAGTCGTGTACGAGGGTGATA
The DNA here is from genome assembly GCF_040938575.1 of Ambystoma mexicanum. Taxonomy (NCBI): domain Eukaryota; kingdom Metazoa; phylum Chordata; class Amphibia; order Caudata; family Ambystomatidae; genus Ambystoma; species Ambystoma mexicanum. The sequence continues at coordinate 233,591,869 of NC_090931.1, forward strand.
TAAATTAAAATATAATTTCATTTCATTTCATAGGGCATCATTACGACCCAGGCGTTAAGGGTTAACGCCGTTGTTAACCCTTAACACCTATTCTGTTTTTAACGGCTGCTCTTAGCAGCCATTAAAATCCATGGCGCTAACCTGCCATGATGCTAATTACGCCACCGTAATTTACGGTGGCGTAATTAGCGACTTCCCCACTCCCATTATGCCCTATGGGGCAAAAATGGGAATGGGGAAGGGAAAATGGGAAATGGGGATTTACCGCCCCACTCACCTTGGAATGGGGCGGTAAATCCGCCATCCACCATGGTGTAAACATAGTTTACACCATGGTGGTAAAGTTGGCGCAATTAGCGCCTGGGTCGTAATGACCCTCATAGTCGTCATGGATGAAATGTCGAGGTTTCCAGAGGTGCATTTAGTACACTCAATAGCAGTGCTTGCTGTCATTCCAGCTTTGAACAAAACATTCGCAGTTTATGGCATTCCAACTATTGTAATGTCTGACAATGGCCTCTTTCTATGATATTGGACCAAGAGAGGTTGGTCATGTGTATAAGTAGGGTTACCACCAGTTTCGAGTAGTACGGTTTATGAGATAAAACAGTATGCATCATTCATATTGGCTCTGTATTTTATTACATGTCATATTTAATGCAATATTATTCAAGATTGAACAGTGACCACCTGCATGTATGTCACGAGTTGAGTTTGCACAATACTATTGGTACCGATTCATGAAGAAGGTAACAGGAGTAACTGGTGTATTCAATACGAGGAAGTGGGGAGAAACTTGTTTCTGAATAAAATAGCCCCCCACCTCCCGAAGTTGAAACACGAGTTATTGGAAGTAACTTCATTGTGAACTAGTTGTGTGTTCTCTAAATGCTTCCCTTTGTAGCAAAGGTGTAACAAGAGCTTTGTAAATAATTTCCCAAATAGATCCCTTTGTATTGACGGTAAAACTCGAGTTTAGCTTCACCGGAAGCAGCTTAGCTCATTTGTGTTCCATTATAGAACCGTAGGGCCAATTTATTTTTGATACATCTTTTTTTAAAGAATGTGGAAAAAATAGTTGTAACTAACATTGTATTCACATAGCGTACTTTAATTATGGATGAATACAGGTACAATCACCAACAAAGATGGGTAAATATAGACTTGAGCCTCATTACAAGTTTGTCGGTGTGGGGTGGACGTAATTTCGTTACTATATAAGACAAAAGAGGCTAATATGAAACCATATGCATGAAAAAGCAACAAAAAGTGATCCCCTCCAAACACACAAGTCTCAAAAAGTCCATATATATACATTTTTTTTATTGATAATGCACATAAAATGTTATTTTTCTTAAAAAATCAGAGACCAGAGCTCTTCTGGATGACTGCTTGGGTCGGATTCTCGAGCACAAGACCTGTGCTCTTGTCTTGGCATGCGCGCAAACGTTCCACTCCCAACGTGGCCTGCAAAATGTATTTCCTGGCCCTAGGGCTGCTGGGAAATGTAGTCCGGAGAGCTTTTTTCCTGCAATAAGGGCGGAGAAGCCTTTTATAAGGCTTAAATGTTTTCCTTTTTCTTTGTTTCACCTATTTCTTTTGTTTCTTTTGTCTGGAGCCCTTACATATGCTCCTTGAGTTCACCCCCACACCTAGACCACATGCACTCACACCCTGAGCCCTGACAGTACTCCCCCACGCTTGGAATGGCTTGGGTTTGGATTTCTCGGGATGATTTTAATGGCAGGCTTTGACTTACCTAGGAGCATGAACGTTATGCGCTGGCTCCCAAGACCAGTCTTTCGGGCCGTATCCAACCCAGTCAGTGAGATAATAAACCTGTCCATCTTTGCGTTGTTGGGAATTTAAGATACCTGTACCTCATATTCTGGGTACCCTTGCATTAATATGGTTGGACGTTTGGCAGTGCGATAGTGGGCTGAGCTGGTTTCAATAAAGACACATGGAAAGTGGGATGTATTTTCATTTGACTAGGGAGGCCCAATCGTACTGCTACTGGGTTGATCACATTTGTTATAGTAAATGGGCCTAGGTAGCATGGTTATAATTTATGGGGATATTGCATTCAAATGTTTCGGGTGGACAAACAAACCCGATCCCCTTGCTTGTATGGGGGACTGCTTCGTCGCCTTTTGTCAGTGTATTGTTTATATGTCTTTTTAGCTAAATTTAAATTAGTCTCGACGTCTGCCCAAATTTGTTGTGCGTGAGCATGTTGCCCTATTAATGTAGGTATATTTGCTTGAGGGGTGGCTGTTGCCATGGGCAAAACCGTGGATGCAATCCGTACACACCGAAAAAGGGAGTGTGTTTCGTAGAGCTGTGCACAGTGTTGTTGTACGCTATCTCGGCCAATTAAATGTACTGAACCCATGATGTCTCTGCGTTAGAGGCATAGCACTGCAGATACTGTTCAAGTCCCCGGTTTACCTTTTCGGTTTGTCCTTCCGTCTCTGGGTGATATCCAGAAGACAGACTGACTTTCATGTCAATCAGTATGCAGAAAGCTTGCCAAAATCGAGACGTGAATTGCGGGCCTCTATCGGTAATAACACAAGTTGGTAGACCATGTAGCCGTACCACGTTATGTAGAAATAACTCAGCTACTTCCCCTGCTGTAGGGACTCCGATGCAAGGAATGAGGAGACTCATTTTGGTGAGAGAATCCACAACAACCAGAATTGAGGTGTACTTCTGAATGGGTCGTAGGTCTACAATCAGATCCATCTGGACAGTGTGCTGTGGAGCCTGTTGAGTGGGTAGTGTTCGGAGTAGCCCAGCAGGTTTCTGGTGACTGGATTTTGCCTGCGTCAAGTTTCACAGTCAGACGCGTACACTCGAACATCTTGGAGTAAAGTAGGCCACCAAAAATGTCGGGCTACATTCTTTTGAGTTTTCGCGATTCCAGGATGCCCAGCTAGTGAAGAATCGTGACACCACTGCATGACCTCTTTCCTTAATTTAGTAAAGCATTGGCATAATTCGGGAGGCCTTCTAGCAGAGTGTGCTGGGGGCACTTGGCACACCAGTCTTGTAATTCTCGAGTTGACATAGCCTTCAGCACATCCTCAAATACACTGGGCCTTCCCACCATTCTTATGATTTTAGCTGCTGGGATGATAGGGCGCGCCTCACCAACCCCTTTTTCTTCTGGTTCTGGACATCGAGACAAGATGTCTGCCTTTCTATTGTCTGTCCCGGGAAGGTAGGGTATAAGAAAATCATAGCCTGCAAAGAACAGCGCCCAACGCAGTTGACGGGGGCTAAGTGTCTTCGTCGTTTTGATAAACTGTAAGTTACGATGGTCGGTCATGACCGTGACCGTGCGACAAGCTCCTAGGAGATAATGGCTCCATTCATCAAATGTGGATTTAACTGCTAACAACTCACAGTCAGCTATGGTGTAATTAGCTTCTACTGGAAGCAATTTGTGTGAATGATAGGCCACAAGGTGTAATAAGCCGGTCTTAGGATACCGTTGCGATAGAACTGCCCCTAGTGCATAACTGGATGCATCAGTCTCCACCACGAAGGGCTCGGCCAGGTCTGGGTGTCTGAGAACTGGCGCAGAAGTAAACACTAACTTGAGTTGCTGGAACCCACATTCAGCAGAATCGTCCCATAGGAATGCTCGCCCTTTCCTGAGTAAGGCGGTAATCGGGGTTACCCTCTCTGAGACATTTTTTATAAAATGCTGATAAAAGTGAGCAAATCCTAAAAAGGATTACACATCCTTAACAGCTGGCCAATCCAAGACAGCGTGAACTTTTCGCTGATCCATCTGCACCCCAGACGGAGTCAGAAAATACCCTAAAAATTCTACTGTAGTATGGTGAAATTTGCATTTTTCCAATTTAGCGAATATATTGTGTTCCCTGAGATGTTGGAGCACAGTTTTCACGTGCTTCACCAAGAATATATTAGAATGCCATCAATATATACCACGGCAAACACGTCCAGGTATTCGCGCAGGACTTAATCGAGGAAGTGCTGGAAGGCCGCAGGTACATTGCAAAGGCCAAACGTCATGATCTGATACTTGCAAAGGCTGAATTTCATCTGGAATGCTGTTTTCCATTCATCTCCGGCTCACACCCGCACTAGGTGACAAGCAACCCTGTGGTCTAACTTGGTGTACACTGACACGTCACGTACCTGATCCAACAGGACTGGTATCACGGGAAGTGGGTACCATTTTTTTTATTGTAATGTGATTGACCCTCAATAGTCTATGCAGGTTCTCAATTCACCGGTCTTCTTAGGCAGGAAGAGGAGCAGCGATGAGACTGGGGAGTTGGAGTGTCTGATAAAATCTCTACGCAAGTTGGTATCTATGTAGTCCCGTAGATGTGCTGTCTCAGCCTGCGTAAGGGCGTATATGCGACTACAAGGTAGTACTGCCCCTGGCTCCAAATCGATATGGGAATCGAATGGTCGATGGGGTGGTAGTGTTTCAGCAGTTTGCTTGCTAAACCCATCTCGGAACTCCTGGTACTCAGGTGGTAATTCACTAAGGTCTGGTGTATACACCAACAAGACTGGCGGTTCAAGTAAGGGCCTTTTGACTGCAGACAAAGATTGTTCTGAATAAACACAATGCCTAAGGCAGTGTGGTGAGGACAAATTACCTATGCCCCTGTACCAGAGCACCTGGGGGGTCATGTTTTTGAAGCCAGGGAAGCCCCAAGATAACGCGGAACTGCGGTGCTGCTATGAGGTCAAACCGAACATCCTATAGGTGGTTCTCCAGACAACTCAGTGTGAAAACCTGGGTGCACTGGGTTATGGGCCTGGAACACAACGTGGTGCAATCCACTGCTCGCACGGCTTCTGGTGGCTTTTTAGGATACAAAGGTACTCCTAATTTGGCAGCATACGCAATGTCCATGAAGTTGCCTGTGGTCCTGGAATCTAAGAGCAAGGTAACCTGAACCACTTGACCAAAAAAATCCAAATGACCGGGCAAAGTGATGTGTGTCGCATAATTAGCATAGCCTACGGTTGGGACTGCTACAACTTCCTGGCTCAACTGTATGACCCCTGCAACCACCGAGTCGAGGCGTTTCCCTGCGTCTTGGGTTTGGAAGGGCACTCCTGAACAAAATGACCTGCGGCACCTCAATACATGCATAGCCCTTCTTTCTGACGACGTTGTTTCTCGTCTTTAGTGAGCGGACCACAGGTTGAACCAATTTGCATAGGATTATCCCTGCCTGCTTTTTCAGGTACCTGCACGGCCCGAGATTGGTCAAGCCAAGCGATGGGACGCGAGTCCCCTCGCTTCTTATTGCCCTGCCGCTCAGACTGCTGATGGTCTAGGTTCAAAGCCAGATCGATCATGGCGGGACAGTCACGAGGCAGTGGGTTTACTGGCACGATTAGGTCTTTCAAATCGTCCCGCAGGCCTTGGTAGAAGAGTGACATTCTCTTCTCCCAGGGCCAATCGGCCTCAGCCACCAAACAATTGAACTGGGTAACATAAGTTATTAGTTCCTTGCTGCCCTGATGCAAGGTTAGCAATTATCTATATTTGCACATAGCTGCAGCTCTGCGATCGAAAATGTTCCCGAACTCCTCAAGAAACCCATCCCAATCATACAATATTCTGTCATCCCTTTGCACCACGGGGTTTGCCCATGCCGCAGCATCTCCACTTAAATATGAATTTACAAAGGCTGTCCAGTCTTGGATGGACTGAAAGGCTGCAGGTTTGGTAAGGAAGTGTAAGCGACATTGGTGACAAATGTTTGGAACTTCTGGGCATCCCTTGTGTACCTTTCTGGTGGGGCTAGGGGAACTATGGGTTCTCGTGTTACCTGCACCTGCACTGGAACTGGGGTGGAAGACGCTCCACTGGGCAAAGGGGCCATCTGCACATTTAGGCTGTGCACCTGAGTAGCCAAGGCAGCGTAGTCCTGCCTAGTGGCCGCAAGCTCAGTCTGTAACTCTTGTAGGACCTTAGTAAGATCCTCCATGACATGGCTGGGTCGTGCCACTCGGGCGTCTGATATACGTGGGCTTGTGCTTCTATCAGGCTCCAAGCTTCCAGGTGCAGGAGTGGCATGAACCAACCACCCACACTGTGGTCTTGGCGCCTGAAAGTCTAGGCTTACACTGGCCTCCATGACCCCAGCAGAGAAGGAGGGTTAGGGGTATGATGGTTGGATAGGTACAGGTGTTGAGGGTAACTGAAAAGAGGGATAGGAAGAGGTATTGGGTAGATTGGGGAACATAGGGTAACTTTAACAACAGTGTAACAGAACCCTAGAGCATTCATATGCTCCTACATGCAAACATTCCCCACAATGTAAAAACAAGCACAAAACACTGGTCCAAACCTTAGCTCGGGTTGTGAGTGCTGGCTTCTAGAGTTTCCTTGGTGCCTGTGTGCTCTCAAGTCCGGTAACAGGAGCAGTTCAAATGCTGCAAAGAGAGCTTATATTACTTTGCACGGTAATGCCGCGCGTGGCTCATATGAGTTCATACAGCTATTTCTGGCTAACTGCCTGGGAAGGGCGTTCATGCAATGCAGGAGTCGCCTGTGTGTTAAGTATTTCAATCAGGCACACACCCAGGTCTCGCCTAGCATGTATTGTGCAATGAAATACTTATTTATTATGTCTATATGTTAAAATCTTTGAATGATATACCACTCATATCACACCCATCTCAAAATACCTCCCAGGTCACACTGGACCAGGAATCAGGGTAGTTGGTAAAAGTAAATATTTATTTCTTTATTTAATATTCACATCACACATAAATTTTAATAAATATATACTTTAATATATATATATATATATATATATATATATATATATATATACAGTGAAAAAACTTTGTTAAAGGGACGTTATGGTTAAGTTGCGCTACTAAAAACCTATGAAATTCAGTGAAAAAACTTTATTAAAGGGACGTTATGGTTCCAAGTAAAACCGAAAACCCCTTGAAATTCGCGAGTTATGGTAAGCTAAGCAACCATAACTCGCGCCACCACCGTGCACTGCTAAGACTAACACCCACGACATCAAAGATGACATCACAAATGTCATTGATGACATCACTGATGACATCATATGTGTATGTACTTTTCATGAAATATGTGTACAAGGGATTCTTATTATAAAGTTGCGAAAAAAGTGTCAAGGATCATTGCAATAAATATCATACCCTAATTAGTGCATTGAACGATGCATTGATATAAATAGCATTCTATTATGGGGTTCTATCTAGTATACTAAGCTACTCATGCAGAAACAGCATTGTGTGCAGCGTACAAGATGAAGGTATAATATTCGTAATGTTAATATGTTGAATAATGAAATGATAATTGTTTTCTTAATAGATTTTTGTGTACTGTGAAATATGTAATAAGTAGCTAATAAAACCCATGTATTACATAATTGCATTACTATAGACAAAACACAAAGAGACAAGAACACATACCAATATGGGTATATACAGGGAAAGTGAAGTTAGCAAAAAAGCACAAGTAGTAGCAGAAACAATTCATAACCTAACTGTTTATTTTCATGCAAATAAATGATTGCTGTTTCAAAGCTGCTATTTACCCTATGTATATGTATCACTTGATGTGATTGGACCCTAAGGAAAGTAGTGTGAGTACAATGTATACAAATATGACCATATACAGGGAAAGTACAACCATAAAAAAAACAGCTTGTGTCTTCCCCTATGTATATTTTTCATATGATGTGACTGGACTCTAAGGGAATTACTGTAAGAACCTACTCGAAGTATGCGTCTACAAATAAAATATTTTTTTTGTTTCTGACTGTTACTGAAGAAAACCATGTGGCCTAGATATGTCAGCAAAAGAAAAAAGAGTGAGCCAGACATGTGATGTCACCAGTGATGTCATCAATGACATTTGTGATGTCATCTTTGATGTCATGGGTGTTAGTCTTAGCAGTGCACGGTGGTGGCGCGAGTTATGGTTGCTTAGCTTACCATAACTGGCGAATTTCAAGGGTTTTTCGGTTTTACTTGGAACCATAACGTCCCTTTAACAAAGTTTTTTCACTGAATTTCATAGGTTTTTAGTAGCGCAACTTAACCATAATGTCCCTTTAACAAAGTTTTTTCACTGAATTTCATAGGTTTTTAGTAGGGCAACTTAACCATAACGTCCCTTTAACAAAGTTTTTTCATTGAATTTCATAGGTTTTTATTAGTGCAACTTAACCATAACGTCCCTTTAACAATGTTTTTTCATTGAATTTCATAGGTTTTGCAATTTAACCAAAACGTCCCTGTAACACAATTTTTTTTTTACTGCATTTCATAGATTTTTATTAGTGCAACGTCACCATAACATCCTTTTCAATAGATGAAGACCACTAGCATCTTAGGTCCTCAAAGTGGGAACCCCAGGTGGTAAAAAAAAGATTTTTCTTCCCAAACCGGGACGCCTGCAGCGTCCCGGTGCAGGAAGGAAAATCTTTTACCAAGATGGCCACCATGGAAAGGGAAGGCGGGGTGTATAAAGAGAACACAACAGGGCATGAGCACGGGGTGGGAGGGAACAGGAGAGAGACACGGGGCATGAGCGGGGGGTGGGGGGCAACAGCAGGGAGACACGGGGCATGAGCGGGGGGTGGGGGGAACACGAGGGAGACACGGGGCATGAGAGGAGGGTGGGGGTAACAGGAGAGAGACACGGGGCATGAGAGGGGGGTGGGGGTAACAGGAGAGAGACACGGGGCATGAGCGGGGTGGGGGAAACAGCAGGGAGACACGGGGCATGATCAGGGGGTGCGGGGCAACAGGAGAGAGACACGGGGCATGAGAGGGGGTGGGGGGTAACAGAAGAGAGACACAGGGCATGGGGGGGTGGGGGGCAACAGCAGGGAGACACAGTGCATGAGCGGGGGGTGGGGGGGTAACAGAAGATAGACAAGGGGCATGAGCGGGGGGCAACAGCAGGAGACACGGAACATTAACGGGGGTGGGGGGAACAGGAGAGAGACAAGGGGCATGAGAGGGGATTGGGGGGCAACAGCAGGGAGACACGGGGCATGAGTGGGGGGTGGGAGGTAACAGGGGAGAGACACGGGGCATGAGCAGGGACTGGGGGGCAACAGCAGGGAGACACGGAGCATGAGAGGAGGGTGGGGGGTAACAGGAGAGAGACACGAGGCATTAGAGGGGGCGGGAGTTAACATTAGACAGACACAGGGCATGAGCGGGGGCAACAGCAGAGATACATGGGGCATGAGCGGGGGGTGGGGGGCAACAGCAGGGAGACACGGGGCATGAGCGGGGGTGGGGGAACAGGAGAGACACACAGGGCATGAGCGGGGGGTGGGGGGAACAGGAGAGAGACACGGGGCATGAGCGCAGGGTGGGGGTAACAGCAGGGAGACACGGGGCATGAGTGAGGGGTGGGGGGCAACAGCAGGGAGACACAGGGCATGACCGGGGGTGGGGGGCAACAGGAGAGAGACACAGGGCATGAGAGGGGGGTGGGGATAAAAGGAGAGAGACACGGGGCATGAGCGGGGGGTGGGGGGCAACAGCAGGGAGACACGGGGCATGAGCAGGGGGTGGGGGGTAACAGGAGAGAGACACGGGGCATGAGCGGGGGGTGAGGGGCAACAGCAGGGAGACACGGGGCATGAGCGGGGGGTGGGGGGAACACGAGGGAGACATGGGGCATGAGAGGAGGGTGGGGGTAACAGGAGAGAGACACGGGGCATGAGAGGGGGGTGGGGGTAACAGGAGAGAGACACGGGGCATGAGCGGGGTGGGGGAAACAGCAGGGAGACACGGGGCATGATCAGGGGGTGCGGGGCAACAGGAGAGAGACACGGGGCATGAGAGGGGGTGGGGAGTAACAGAAGAGAGACACAGGGCATGGGGGGGTGGGGGGCAACAGCAGGGAGACACAGTGCATGAGCGGGGGGTGGGGGGGGTAACATAAGAGAGACAAGGGGCATGAGCGGGGGGCAACAGCAGGAGACACGGAACATTAACGGGGGTGGGGGGAACAGGAGAGAGACAAGGGGCATGAGAGGGGATTGGGGGGCAACAGCAGGGAGACACGGGGCATGAGTGGGGGGTGGGAGGTAACAGGGGAGAGACACGGGGCATGAGCAGGGACTGGGGGGCAACAGCAGGGAGACACGGAGCATGAGAGGGGGGTGGGGGGTAACAGGAGAGAGACACGAGGCATTAGAGGGGGCGGGGGGTAACATTAGACAGACACAGGGCATGAGCGGGGGCAACAGCAGAGATACATGGGGCATGAGCGGGGGGTGGGGGGCAACAGCAGGGAGACACGGGGCATGAGCGGGGGTGGGGGCAACAGGAGAGACACACAGGGCATGAGCGGGGGGTGGGGGGAACAGGAGAGAGACACGGGGCATGAGCGCAGGGTGGGGGTAACAGCAGGGAGACACGGGGCATGAGTGAGGGGTGGGGGGCAACAGCAGGGAGACACAGGGCATGACCGGGGGTGGGGGGCAACAGGAGAGAGACACAGGGCATGAGAGGGGGGTGGGGGTAAAAGGAGAGAGACACGGGGCATGAGCGGGGGGTGGGGGGCAACAGCAGGGAGACACGGGGCATGAGCAGGGGGTGGGGGGTAACAGGAGAGAGACACGGGGCATGAGCGGGGGGTGAGGGGCAACAGCAGGGAGACACAGGGCATGACCGGGGGGTGGGGGAACAGGAGAGAGACACGGGGCATGAGAGGGGGGTAGGGGGTAACAGGAGAGAGACACGGGGCTTGAGAGGGGGGAGGGGGCAACAGCAGGGAGACACGGGGCATGAGCGGAGGTGGGGGGAAACAAGGGAGACACGGGGCATGAGAGGGGGGTGGGAGGGCAACAGCAGGGAGACACGGGACATGACTGGGGGGCAACAGAAGGGAGACACGGGACATGACCGAGGGGTGGGGGGCAACAGGAGACAGACACGGGGCATGACCGGGGGGTGGGGGGTAACAGGAGACAGACACGGGCATGAGCGGGGGGTGGCGGGCAACAGCAGGGAGACACGGGGCATGAGCGGGGGGTGGGGGGAAAACAAGGGAGACACGGGGCATGAGAGGGGGTGGGGGGTAAATAAGAGAGACACAGGGCATGAGCGGGGGGTGGGGGGCAACAGAAGGGAGACACGGGGCATGACCGGGGGTGGGGGGCAACAGGAGAGAGACACAGGGCATGAGAGGGGGGAGGGGGTAACAGGAGACAGACACAGGGCATGAGCGGGGGATGTGGGGCAACAGCAGGGAGACACGGGACATAAGCGGGGGGCGGGGGGAAAACGAGGGAGACACGGGGCATGAGAGGGGAGTGGGGGTAAAGAAGAGAGACACAGGGCATGAGCGGGGGTTGGGGGGCAACAGGAGGGAGACACGGGGCATGACCGGGGGGTGGGGGGCAACAGGAGAGAGACACGCGGCATGAGCGGGAGTGGGGGGTAACATGAGAGAGACACGGGGCATGAGCGGGGGGCAACAGCAGGGAGACACGGGGCATGATCGGGGGGTGGGGGGCAACAGGAGAAAGAAACAGGGCATGAGAGGCGGTGGGGGGTAACAGGAGAGAGACATGGGGCATGAGAGGGGGGTGGGGGGTAACAGGAGAGAGACACGGGGCATGAGAGGGGGGTGGGGGGTAACAGGAGAGAGAGACACGGGGCATGAGCAGGGGGTGGGGGTAACAGCAGGGAGACACGGGGCATGAGCGGGGGGTGGGGGCAACAGCAGAGAGACACACGGGGCATGAGCAGGGGGTGGGCGGGAGGGGATAGAGACACACGGGGCATGAGCGGGGGATGGGGGAGGGGGAGAGACATATGGGGCATGAGCAGGGGGGTGGGAGGGATAGAGACACACGGGGCATGAGCGGGGGGTGGGTGGGAGGGATAGAGACAGACGGGGCATGAGCAGGGGGTGGGGGGGAGGGATAGAGACACACGGGGCATGAGCAGGGGTTGGGGGGATGGGAGAGACACACAGGGCATGAGCGGGGGTGGGTGGGAGGGATACAGACATACGGGGCATGAGCGGGGGGTGGGTGGGAGGGATAGAGACACACGGGGCATGAGCGGGGGTTGGTGGGGGAGGGAGAGAGAAACACAGGGCATGAGCGGGGTGTGGGGGGCAACAGGAGAGAGACACGGGGCATGAGAGGGGGTGGGGGGTAACAGGAGAGACACGGGGCATGAGAGGGTGGTGGGGGTAAAAGGAGAGAGAGACGCAGGGCATGAGCAGGGAGTGGGGGGCAACAGCAGGGAGACACGGGGCATGAGCGGGGGGTGAGGGGCAACAGCAGGGAGACACGGGGCATGACCGGAGGGTGGGGTGCAACAGGAGAGAGACATGGGGTATGAGAGGGGGTGAGGGGCAACAGCAGGGAGACATGGGGCATGAGTGGGGCAACAGCAGGGAGACACGGGGCATGAGCGGGGGGTCGGGGGCAGCAGGAGAGAGACATAGGGCATGAGCGGGGGTTGGGGGAACAGGAGAGAGACACGGGGCATGAGTGGGGGGATGGGGGGCAACAGCAGGGAGACACGGGGCATGACTGGGGGGTGGGGGGAAACAGGAGAGAGACACGGGGCATGAGAGGGGGGTGGGGGGCAACAGCAGGGAGACACGGGCATGCTCGGGGGTGGAGGGCAACAGGAGAGAGACACGGGGCATGAGAGGGGGTGGAGGTAACAGGAGAGAGACACGGGCATGAGAGGGTGGTGGGGGTAACAGGAGAGAGAGACGCGGGGCATGAGCAGGGAGTGGGGGGTAACAGCAGGGAGACACGGGGCATGAGCATGGGGTGGGTGGGAGGGATAGAGTCACACGGGGCATGAGCGGGGGGTGGGTGGGAGGGATAGAGACACACAGGGCATGAGCGGGGGGTGGGTGGGAGGGATAGGGGCATGAGCGGGGGGTGGGTGGGAGGGATAGAGACACACGGGGCAAAAGCGGGGGGTGGGCGTGAGGGATAGAGGCACACGGGGCATGAGCAGGCGGTGGGTGGGAGATATAGAGACACACGGGGCATGAGCAGGGGGTGGAGGGTAGGGGAGAGACACACGGGGCATGAGCAGGGGATGGGTGGGAGGGATAGAGACACACGTGGCATGAACCGGGGTGGGTGGGAGGCATAGAGACACACGGGCATGAGCGGGGTGGGTTGGAGGGATACAGACACACGGGGAAGAGCGGGGGGTGGGTGGGAGGGATAGAGACACACGGGGCATGAGCAGGGGGTGGGTGGGGGAGGGAGAGAGACACACAGGGCATGAGCGGGATGTGGGGGGCAACAGGAGAGAGACACGGAGCATGAGAGGGGTGGGGGGTAACAGGAGAGAGACACGGGGCATGAGAGGGGGGTGGGGGGTAACAGGAGAGAGAGACGCGGGGCATGAGCAGGGAGTGGGGGGCAACAGCAGGGTGACACGGGGCATGAGCGGGGGGTGAGGGGCAACAGCAGGGAGACACGGGGCATGACCGGAGGGTGGGGTGCAACAGGAGAGAGACATGGGGCATGAGAGGGGGTGAGGGGCAACAGCAGGGAGACATGGGGCATGAGTGGGGGCAACAGCAGGGAGACACGGGGCATGAGCGGGGGTGGGGGGCAGCAGGAGAGAGACACAGGGCATGAGCGGGGGTTGGGGGAACAGTAGAGAGACACGGGGCATGAGTGGGGGGTGGGGGGCAACAGCAGGGAGACACGGGGCATGACTGGGGGGTGGGGGACAACAGGAGAGAGACACGGGGCATGAGAGGTGGGTGGGGGGTAACAGGAGAGAGACACGGGGCATGAGCGGGGGGTGGGAGGCAACAGCAGGGAGACACGGGCATGCTCGGGGGTGGAGGGCAACTGGAGAGAGACACGGTGCATGAGAGGGGGTGGAGGTAACAGGAGAGACACACGGGGCATGAGCGGGGGGTCGGTGGGAGGGATTAGAGACACACAGGGCATGAGCGGGAGGGATAGGGGCATGAGCGGGGGGTGGGTGGGAGGGATAGGGGCATGAGCGGGGGGTGGGTGGGAGGGATAGGGGCATGAGCGGGGGGTGGGTGGGAGGGATAGAGACACACGGGGCAAGAGCGGGGGGTGGGCGTGAGGGATAGAGACACACGGGGCATGAGCGGGGGGTGGGGGGGAGGTGAGAGACACATGGGGCATGAGCGGGGGGTGGGTGGGAGGGATAGAGACACACGGGGCATGAGCAGGGGATGGGTGGGAGGGATAGAGACACATGGGGCATGAGCCGGAGTGGGTGGGAGGGATAGAGACACACGGGCATGAGCGGGGGTGGGTTGGAGGGATAGAGACACACGGGGCATGAACGGGGGTGGGTGGGAGGGATAGAGACACACGGGGCATGAGCAGGGGGTGGGTGGGGGAGGGAGAGAGACACACAGGGCATGAGCGGGGCATGGGGGGCAACAGGAGAGAGACACGGGGCATGAGAGGGGGTGGGGGTAACAGGAGAGAGACACGGGGCATGAGAGGGGGGTGGGGGGTAACAGGAGAGAAAGACACGGGGCATGAGCAGGGAGTGGGGGGCAACAGCAGGGAGACACGGGGCATGAGCGGGGGGTGAGGGGCAACAGCAGGGAGACACGGGGCATGACCGGACGGTGGGGTGCAACAGGAGAGAGACACGGGGCATGAGAGGGGGTGAGGGGCAACAGCAGGGAGACATGGGGCATGAGTGGGGGCAACAGCAGGGAGACACGGGGCATGAGCGGGGGGTGGGAGGCATCAGGAGAGAGACACAGGGCATGAGCGGGGGTTGGGGGAACAGGAGAGAGACACGGGGCATGAGTGGGGTGTGGGGGGCAACAGCAGGGAGACACGGGGCATGACTGGGGGGTGGGGGGCAACAGGAGAGAGACACGGGGCATGAGAGAGGGGTGGGGGGTAACAGGAGAGAGACACGGGGCATGAGCGGGGGGTGGGGGGCAACAGCAGGGAGACACGGGCATGCTCGGGGGTGGAGGGCAACAGGAGAGAGACACGGGGCATGAGAGGGGGTGGAGGTAACAGGAGAGAGACACGGGCATGAGAGGGTGGTGGGGGTAACAGGAGAGAGAGAGACTCGGGGCATGAGCAGGGAGTGGGGGGTAACAGCAGGGAGACACGGAGCATGAGCATGGGGTGGGTGGGAGGGATAGAGACACACGGGGCATGAGCGGGGGGGTGGGTGGGAGGGATTAGAGACACACAGGGCATGAGCGGGGGGTGGGCGGGAGGGATAGGGGCATGAGCGGGGGGTGGGTGGGAGGGATAGAGACACACGGGGCAAGAGCGGGGGGTGGGCGTGAGGGATAGAGACACACGGTGCATGAGCGGGGGAGTGGGGGGAGGTGAGAGACACACGGGGCATGAGCGGGGGGTGGGTGGGAGGGATAGAGACACACGGGGAATGAGCAGGGGATGGGTGGGAGGGATAGAGACACACGGGGCATGAGCCGGGGTGGGTGGGAGGGATAGAGACACACGGGCATGAGCGGGGGTGGGTTGGAGGGATAGAGACACACGGGGCATGAGCGGGGGTGGGTGGGAGGGATAGAGACACGGGGCATGAGCAGGGGGTGGGTGGGGGAGGGAGAGAGACACACAGGGCATGAGCGGGGTGTGGGGGGCAACAGGAGAGAGACACGGGGCATGAGAGGGGGTGGGGGGTAACAGGAGAGAGACACGGGGCATGAGAGGGGGGTTGGGGGTAACAGGAGAGAGAGACGCGGGGCATGAGCAGGGAGTGGGGGGCAACAGCAGGGAGACACGGGGCATGAGCGGGGGGTGAGGGGCAACAGCAGGGAGACACGGGGCATGACCGGAGGGTGGGGTGCAACAGGAGAGAGACACGGGGCATGAGAGGGGGTGAGGGGCAACAGCAGGGAGACATGGGGCATGAGTGGGGGCAACAGCAGGGAGACACGGGGCATGAGCGGGGGGTGGGAGGCATCAGGAGAGAGACACAGGGCATGAGCGGGGGTTGGGGGAACAGGAGAGAGACACGGGGCATGAGTGGGGGGCAACAGCAGGGAGACACGGGGCATGACTGGGGGGTGGGGGGCAACAGGAGAGAGACACGGGGCATGAGAGGGGGGTGGGGGGTAACAGGAGAGAGACACAGGGCATGAGCGGGGGGTGGGGGGCAACAGCAGGGAGACACGGGCATGCTCGGGGGTGGAGGGCAACAGGAGAGAGACACGGGGCATGAGAGGGGGTGGAGGTAACAGGAGAGAGACACGGGCATGAGAGGGTGGTGGGGGTAACAGGAGAGAGAGACGCGGGGCATGAGCAGGGAGTGGGGGGTAACAGCAGGGAGACACGGGGCATGAGCATGTGGTTGGTGGGAGTGATAGAGACACACGGGGCATGAGCGGGGGGTGGGTGGGAGGGATAGAGACACACAGGGCATGAGCGGGGGGTGGGTGGGAGGGATAGGGGCATGAGCGGGGGGTGGGTGGGAGGGACTAGGGGCATGAGCGGGGGGTAGGTGGGAGGGATAGAGACACACGGGGCAAGAGCGGGGGGTGGGCGTGAGGGATAGAGACACACGGGGCATGAGCGGGGGTGGGGGGGAGGTGAGAGACACATTGGGCATGAGCGGGGGGTGGGTGGGAGGGATAGAGACACACGGGGCATGAGCAGGGGGTGGAGGGTAGGGGAGAGACACACGGGGCATGAGCAGGGGATGGGTGGGAGGGATAGAGACACACAGGGCATGAGCCGGGGTGGGTTGGAGGGTTAGAGACACACGGGCATGAGCGGGGGTGGGTTGGAGGGATAGAGACACACGGGGCATGAGCGGGGGGTGGGTGGGAGGGATAGAGACACACGGGGCATGAGCAGGGGGTGGGTGGGGGAGGGAGAGAGACACACAGGGCATGAGCGGGGTGTGGGGGCAACAGGAGAGAGACACGGGGCATGAGAGGGGGTGGGGGGTAACAGGAGAGAGACACGGGGCATGAGAGGAGGGTGGGGGGTAACAGGAGAGAGAGACGCGGGGCATGAGCAGGGAGTGGGGGGCAACAGCAGGGAGACACGAGGCATGAGCGGGGGGTGAGGGGCAACAGCAGGGAGACACGGGGCATGACCGGAGGGTGGGGTGCAACAGCAGGGAGACACGGGGCATGAGCGGGGGGTGGGGGGCAGCAGGAGAGAGACACAGGGCATGAGCGGGGGTTGGGGGAACAGGAGAGAGACACGGGGCATGAGTGGGGGGTGGGGGGCAACAGCAGGGAGACACGGGGCATGACTGGGGGGTGGGGGGCAACAGGAGAGAGACACGGGGCATGAGAGGGGGGTGGGGGGTAACAGGAGAGAGACACGGGGCATGAGCAGGGGGTGGGGGGCAACAGCAGGGAGACATGGGCATGCTCGGGGGTGGAGGGCAACAGGAGAGAGACACGGGGCATGAGAGGGGGTGGAGGTAACAGGAGAGAGACACGGGCATGAGAGGGTGGTGGGGGTAACAGGAGAGAGAGACGCGGGGCATGAGCAGGGAGTGGGGGGTAACAGCAGGGAGACACGGGGCATGAGCATGGGGTGGGTGGGAGGGATAGAGACACACAGGGCATGAGCGGGGGGTGGGTGGGAGGGATAGGGGCATGAGCGGGGGGTGGGTGGGAGGGATAGAGACACACGGGGCAAGAGCGGGGGGTGGGCGTGAGGGATAGAGACACACGGGGCATGAGCGGGGGGTGGGGCGGAGGTGAGAGACACACGGGGCATGAGCGGGGGGTGGGTGGGAGGGAAAGAGACACACGGGGCATGAGCAGGGGGTGGAGGGTAGGGGAGAGACACACGGGGCATGAGCAGGGGATGGGTGGGAGGGATAGAGACACACAGGGCATGAGCCGGGGTGGGTGGGAGGGATAGAGACACACGGGCATGAGCGGGGGTGGGTTGGAGGGATAGAGACACACGGGGCATGAGCGGGGGGTGGGTGGGACGGATAGAGACACACGGGGCATGAGCAAGGGGTGGGTGGGGGAGGGAGAGAGACACAAAGGGCATGAGCGGGGTGTGGGGGGCAACAGGAGAGAGACACGGGGCATGAGAGGGGGTGGGGGGTAACAGGAGAGAGACAAGGGGCATGAGAGGGGGGTGGGGGGGTAACAGGAGAGAGAGACGCGGGGCATGAGCAGGGAGTGGGGGGCAACAGCAGGGCGACACGGGGCATGAGCGGGGGGTGATGGGCAACAGCAGGGAGACACGGGGCATGACCGTAGGGTGGGGTGCAACAGGAGAGAGACACGGGGCATGAGAGGGGGTGAGGGGCAACAGCAGGGAGACATGGGGCATGAGTGGGGGCAACAGCAGGGAGACACGGGGCATGAGCGGGGGGTGGGGGGCAGCAGGAGAGAGACACAGGGCATGAGCGGGGGTTGGGGGAACAGGAGAGAGACACGGGGCATGAGTGGGGGGCAACAGGAGAGAGACACAGGGCATGAGAGGGGGGTGGGGGGTAACAGGAGAGAGACACGGGGCATTAGCGGGGGGTGGGGGGCAACAGCAGGGAGACACGGGCATGCTCGGGGGTGGAGGGCAACAGGAGAGAGACACGGGGCATGAGAGGGGGTGGAGGTAACAGGAGAGAGACACGGGCATGAGAGGGTGGTGGGGGTAACAGGAGAGAGAGATGCGGGGCATGAGCAGGGAGTGGGGGGTAACAGCAGGGAGACACGGGGCATGAGCATGGGGTGGGTGGGAGGGATAGAGACACACGGGGCATGAGCGGGGGGTGGGTGGGAGGGATAGAGACACACAGGGCATGAGCGGGGGTGGGTGTGAGGGATAGGGGCATGAGCGGGGGGTGGGTGGGAGGGATAGGGGCATGAGCGGGGGGTGGGTGGGAGGGATAGAGACACACGGGGCAAGAGCGGGGGGTGGGCGTGAGGGATAGAGACACACGGGGCATGAGCGGGGGTGGGGGGGAGATGAGAGACACACGGGGCACGAGCGGGGGGTGGGTGGGAGGGATAGAGACACACGGGGCATGAGCAGGGGGTGGAGGGTAGGGGAGAGACACACGGGGCATGAGCCGGGGTTGGTTGGAGGGATAAAGACACACGGGCATGAGCGGGGGTGGGTTGGAGGGATAGAGACACACGGGGCATGAGCGGGGGGTGGGTGGGAGGAATAGAGACACACGGGGCATGAGCAGGGGGTGGGTGGGGGAGGGAGAGAGACACACAGGGCATGAGCGGGGTGTGGGGGGCAACAGGAGAGAGTCACGGGGCATGAGAGGGGGTGGGGGTAACAGGAGAGAGACACGGGGCATGAGAGGGGGGTGGGGGTAACAGGAGAGAGAGACGCGGGGCATGAGCAGGGAGTGGGGGGCAACAGCAGGGAGACACGGGGCATGAACGGGGGGTGAGGGGCAACAGCAGGGAGACACGGGGCATGACCGGAGGGTGGGGTGCAACAGGAGAGAGACACGGGGCATGAGAGGGGGTGAGGGGCAACAGCAGGGAGACATGGGGCATGAGTGGGGGCAACAGCAGGGAGACACGGGGCATGAGCGGGGGGTGGGGGGCAGCAGGAGAGAGACACAGGGCATGAGCGGGGGTTGGGGGAACAGGAGAGAGACACGGGGCATGAGTGGGGGGTGGGGGGCAACAGCAGGGAGACACGGGGCATGACTGGGGATGGGGGGCAACAGGAGAGAGACACGGGGCATGAGAGGGGGGTGGGGGGTAACAGGAGAGAGACACGGGGCATGAGCGGGGGGTGGGGGGCAACAGCAGAGAGACACGGGCATGCTCGGGGGTGGAGGGCAACAGGAGAGAGACACGGGGCATGAGAGGGGGTGGAGGTAACAGGAGAGAGACACGGCATGAGAGGGTGGTGGGGGTAACAGGAGAGAGAGACGCGGGGCATGAGCAGGGAGTGGGGGGTAACAGCAGGGAGACACAGGGCATGAGCATGGGGTGGGTGGGAGGGATAGAGACACACGGGCCATGAGCAGGGGGGTGGGTGGGAGGGATAGAGACACACAGGGCATGAGCGGGGGGTGGGAGGGTGGGAGGGATAGGGGCATGAGCGGGGGGTGGGTGGGTGGGAGGGATAGGGGCATGAGCGGGGGGTGGATGGGAGGGATAGGGGCATGAGCTGGGGGTGGGTGGGAGGGATAGAGACACACGGGGCAAGAGCGGGGGATGGGCGTGAGGGATAGAGACACACGGGGCATGAGCGGGGGGTGGGGGGGAGGTGAGAGACACACGGGCATGAGCGGGGGGTGGGTGGGAGGGATAGAGACACACGGGGCATGAGCAGGGGGTGGAGGGTAGGGGAGAGACACACGGGGCATGAGCAGGGGATGGGTGGGAGGGATAGAGACACACGGGGCATGAGCCGGGGTGGGTGGGAGGCATAGAGACACACGGGCATGAGCGAGGTGGGTTGGAGGGATAGAGACACACGGGGCATGAGCGGGGGGTGGGTGGGAGGGATAGAGACACACGGGGCATGAGCAGGGGGTGGGTGGGGGAGGGAGACACACAGGGCATGAGCGGGGTGTGGGGGGCAACAGGAGAGAGACACGGGGCATGAGAGGGGGTGGGGGGTAACAGGAGAGAGACACGGGGCATGAGAGGGGGTTGGGGGGTAACAGGAGAGAGAGACGCGGGGCATGAGCAGGAAGTGGGGGGCAACAGCAGGGAGACATGGGGCATGAGCGGGGGGTCAGGGGCAACAGCAGGGAGACACGGGGCATGACCGGAGGGTGGGGTGCAACAGGAGAGAGACACAGGGCATGAGAGGGGGTGAGGGGCAACAGCAGGGAGACATGGGGCATGAGTGGGGCAACAGCAGGGAGACACGGGGCATGAGCGGGGGGTTGGGGGCAGCAGGAGAGAGACACAGGGCATGAGCGGGGGTTGGCGGAACAGGAGAGAGACACGGGGCTTGAGTGGGGGGTGGGGGGCAACAGCAGGGAGACACGGGGCATGACTGGGGGGTGGGGGGCAACAGAAGAGAGACACGGGGCATGAGAGGGGGGTGGGGGGTAACAGGAGAGAGACACGGGGCATGAGCGGGGGGTGGGGGGCAACAGCAGGGAGACACGGGCATGCTCGGGGGTGGAGGGCAACAGGAGAGAGACACGGGGCATGAGAGGGTGGTGGGGGTAACAGGAGAGAGAGACGCGGGGCATGAGCAGGGATTGGGGGGTAACAGCAGGGAGACACGGGGCATGAGTATGGGGTGGGTGGGAGGGATAGAGACACACGGGGCATGAGCGGGGGGTGGGTGGGAGGGATAGAGACACACGGCACGAGCAGGGGGTGGGTGGGAGGGATAGGGGCATGAGCGGGGGGTGGGTGGGAGGGATAGGGGCTTGAGCGGGGGGTGGGTGGGAGGGATAGAGACACACGGGGCAAGAGCGGGGGGTGGGGGGAAGGTGAGAGACACACGGGGCATGAGCGGGGGGTGGGGGGAGGGATAGAGACACACGGGGCATGAGCAGGGGGTGGAGGGTAGGGGAGAGACACAAGCGGCATGAGCAGGGGATGGGTGGGAGGGATAGAGACACACGGGGCATGAGCCGGGGTGGGTGGGAGGGATAGAGACACACAGGCATGAGCGGGGGTGGGTTGGAGGGATAGAGACACACAGGGCATGAGCGGGGGGTGGGTGGGAGGGATAGAGACACACAGGGCATGAGCAGGGGGTGGGTGGGGGAGGGAGAGAGACACACAGGGCATGAGCGGGGTGTGGGGGGCAACAGGAGAGAGACACGGGGCATGAGGGGGGGTGGGGGGTAACAGGAGAGAGACACGGGGCATGAGAGGGGGGTGGGGGGCAACAGCAGGGAGACACGGGGCATGACCGGATGGTGGGGTGCAACAGGAGAGAGACACGGGGCATGAGAGGGGGTGAGGGGCAACAGCAGGGAGACATGGGGCATGAGTGGGGGCAACAGCAGGGAGACACGGGGCATGAGCGGGGGGTGGGGGGCAGCAGGAGAGAGACACAGGGCATGAGCGGGGGTTGGGGGAACAGGAGAGAGACACGGGGCATGAGTGGGGGGTGGGGGGCAACAGCAGGGAGACACGGGGCATGACTGGGGGGTGGGGGACAACAGGAGAGAGACACGGGGCATGAGAGGGGGGTGGGGGGTAACAGGAGAGAGACACGGGGCATGAGCGGGGGGTGGGGGGCAACAGCAGGGAGACACGGGCATGCTCGGGGGTGGAGGGCAACAGGAGAGAGACACGGGGCATGAGAGGGGTTGGAGGTAACAGGAGAGAGACACGGGCATGAGAGGGTGGTGGGGGTAACAGGAGAGAGAGACGCGGGGCATGAGCAGCGAGTGGGGGGTAACAGCAGGGAGACACGGGGCATGAGCATGGGGTGGGTAGGAGGGATAGAGACACACGGGGCATGAGCGGGGGGTGGGTGGGAGGGATAGAGACACACAGGGCATGAGCGGGGGGTGGGTGGGAGGGATAGGGGCATGAGCGGGGGGTGGGTGGGAGGGATAGGGGCATGAGCGGGGGGTGGGAGGGATAGAGACCCACAGGGCAAGAGCGGGGGGTGGGCGTGAGGGCTAGAGACACACGGGGCATGAGCGGGGGGTGGGGGGGAGGTGACAGACACACGGGGCATGAGGGGGGGTGGGTGGGAGGGATAGAGACACACGGGGCATGAGCAGGGGGTGGAGGGTAGGGGAGAGACACACGGGGCATGAGCAGGGGATGGGTGGGAGGGATAGAGACACAGGGGGCATGAGCCGGGGTGGGTGGGAGGCATAGAGACACACGGGCATGAGCGGGGGTGGGTTGGAGGGATAGAGACACGCGGGGCATGAGCGGGGGGTGGTTGGGAGGGATAGAGACACACGGGGCATGAGCAGGGTGTGGGTGGGGGAGGGAGAGAGACACACAGGGCATGAGCGGGGTGTGGGGGGCAACAGGAGAGAGACACGGGGCATGAGAGGGGGTGGGGGTAACAGGAGAGAGACACGGGGCATGAGAGGGGGGTGGGGGTAACAGGAGAGAGAGACACGGGGCATGAGCAGGGAGTGGGGGGCAACAGCAGGGAGACACGGGGCATGAGCGGGGGGTGAGGGGCAACAGCAGGGAGACACGGGGCATGACCGGAGGGTGGGGTGCAACAGGAGAGAGACACGGGGCATGAGAGGGGGTGAGGGGCAACAGCAGGGAGACATGGGGCATGAGTGGGGGCAACAGCAGGGAGACACGGGGCATGAGCGGGGGGTGGGGGGCAGCAGGAGAGAGACACAGGGCATGAGCGGGGGTTGGGGGAACAGGAGAGAGACACGGGGCATGAGTGGGGGGTGGGGGGCAACAGCAGGGAGACACGGGGCATGACTGGGGGGTGGGGGGCAACAGGAGAGAGACACGGGGCATGAGAGGGGGGTGGGGGGTAACAGGAGAGAGACACGGGGCATGAGCGGGGGGTGGGGGGCAACAGCAGGGAGACACGGGCATGCTCGGGGGTGGAGGGCAACAGGAGAGAGACACGGGGCATGAGAGAGGGTGGAGGTAACAGGAGAGAGACACGGGCATGAGAGGGTGGTGGGGGTAACAGGAGAGAGAGACGCGGGGCATGAGCAGGGAGTGGGTGGGAGGGATAGGGGCATGAGCGGGGGGTGGGTGGGAGGGATAGGGACATGAGCGGGGGGTGGGTGGGAGGGATAGAGACACACGGGGCAAGAGCGGGGGGTGGGAGTGAGGGATAGAGACACATGGGGCATGAGCGGGGGGTGGGGGGGAGGTGAGAGACACACGGGGCATCTGCGGGGGGTGGGTTGGGAGGGATAGAGACACACGGGGCATGAGCGGGGGGTGGGTGGGAGGGATAGAGACACACAGGGCATGAGCAGGGGGTGGGTGGGGGAGGGAGAGAGACACACAGGGCATGAGCGGGGTGTGGGGGGCAACAGGAGAGAGACACGGGGCATGAGGGGGGGTGGGGGGTAACAGGAGAGAGACACGGGGCATGAGAGGGGGGTGGGGGGCAACAGCAGGGAGACACGGGGCATGACCGGATGGTGGGGTGCAACAGGAGAGAGACACGGGGCATGAGAGGGGGTGAGGGGCAACAGCAGGGAGACATGGGGCATGAGTGGGGGCAACAGCAGGGAGACACGGGGCATGAGCGGGGGGTGGGGGGCAGCAGGAGAGAGACACAGGGCATGAGCGGGGGTTGGGGGAACAGGAGAGAGACACGGGGCATGAGTGGGGGGTGGGGGGCAACAGCAGGGAGACACGGGGCATGACTGGGGGGTGGGGGACAACAGGAGAGAGACACGGGGCATGAGAGGGGGGTGGGGGGTAACAGGAGAGAGACACGGGGCATGAGCGGGGGGTGGGGGGCAACAGCAGGGAGACACGGGCATGCTCGGGGGTGGAGGGCAACAGGAGAGAGACACGGGGCATGAGAGGGGTTGGAGGTAACAGGAGAGAGACACGGGCATGAGAGGGTGGTGGGGGTAACAGGAGAGAGAGACGCGGGGCATGAGCAGCGAGTGGGGGGTAACAGCAGGGAGACACGGGGCATGAGCATGGGGTGGGTAGGAGGGATAGAGACACACGGGGCATGAGCGGGGGGTGGGTGGGAGGGATAGAGACACACAGGGCATGAGCGGGGGGTGGGTGGGAGGGATAGGGGCATGAGCGGGGGGTGGGTGGGAGGGATAGGGGCATGAGCGGGGGGTGGGAGGGATAGAGACCCACAGGGCAAGAGCGGGGGGTGGGCGTGAGGGCTAGAGACACACGGGGCATGAGCGGGGGGTGGGGGGGAGGTGACAGACACACGGGGCATGAGGGGGGGTGGGTGGGAGGG
Source organism: Ambystoma mexicanum (assembly GCF_040938575.1). Classification (NCBI taxonomy): domain Eukaryota; kingdom Metazoa; phylum Chordata; class Amphibia; order Caudata; family Ambystomatidae; genus Ambystoma; species Ambystoma mexicanum. The sequence goes on from NC_090931.1 coordinate 233,616,696, forward strand.
ATAGAGACACACGGGGCATGAGCAGGGGGTGGAGGGTAGGGGAGAGACACACGGGGCATGAGCAGGGGATGGGTGGGAGGGATAGAGACACAGGGGGCATGAGCCGGGGTGGGTGGGAGGCATAGAGACACACGGGCATGAGCGGGGGTGGGTTGGAGGGATAGAGACACGCGGGGCATGAGCGGGGGGTGGTTGGGAGGGATAGAGACACACGGGGCATGAGCAGGGTGTGGGTGGGGGAGGGAGAGAGACACACAGGGCATGAGCGGGGTGTGGGGGGCAACAGGAGAGAGACACGGGGCATGAGAGGGGGTGGGGGTAACAGGAGAGAGACACGGGGCATGAGAGGGGGGTGGGGGTAACAGGAGAGAGAGACACGGGGCATGAGCAGGGAGTGGGGGGCAACAGCAGGGAGACACGGGGCATGAGCGGGGGGTGAGGGGCAACAGCAGGGAGACACGGGGCATGACCGGAGGGTGGGGTGCAACAGGAGAGAGACACGGGGCATGAGAGGGGGTGAGGGGCAACAGCAGGGAGACATGGGGCATGAGTGGGGGCAACAGCAGGGAGACACGGGGCATGAGCGGGGGGTGGGGGGCAGCAGGAGAGAGACACAGGGCATGAGCGGGGGTTGGGGGAACAGGAGAGAGACACGGGGCATGAGTGGGGGGTGGGGGGCAACAGCAGGGAGACACGGGGCATGACTGGGGGGTGGGGGGCAACAGGAGAGAGACACGGGGCATGAGAGGGGGGTGGGGGGTAACAGGAGAGAGACACGGGGCATGAGCGGGGGGTGGGGGGCAACAGCAGGGAGACACGGGCATGCTCGGGGGTGGAGGGCAACAGGAGAGAGACACGGGGCATGAGAGAGGGTGGAGGTAACAGGAGAGAGACACGGGCATGAGAGGGTGGTGGGGGTAACAGGAGAGAGAGACGCGGGGCATGAGCAGGGAGTGGGTGGGAGGGATAGGGGCATGAGCGGGGGGTGGGTGGGAGGGATAGGGACATGAGCGGGGGGTGGGTGGGAGGGATAGAGACACACGGGGCAAGAGCGGGGGGTGGGAGTGAGGGATAGAGACACATGGGGCATGAGCGGGGGGTGGGGGGGAGGTGAGAGACACACGGGGCATCTGCGGGGGGTGGGTTGGGAGGGATAGAGACACACGGGGCATGAGCAGGGGGTGGAGGGTAGGGGAGAGACACACGAGGCATGAGCAGGGGATGGGTGGGAGGGATAGAGACACAAGGGGCATGAGCCGGGGTGGGTGGGAGGGATAGAGACACACGGGCATGAGCGGGGGTGGGTTGGAGGGATAGAGACACACGGGGCATGAGCGGGGGGTGGGTGGGAGGGATAGAGACACACGGGGCATGAGCAGGGGGTGGGTGGGGGACGGAGAGAGACACACGGGCATGAGCGGGGGTGGGTTGGAGGGATAGAGACACACGGGGCATGAGCGGGGGGTGGGTGGGAGGGATAGAGACACACGGGGCATGAGCAGGGGGTGGGTGGGGGAGGGAGAGAGACACACAGGGCATGAGCGGGGTGTGAGGGGCAACAGGAGAGAGACACGGGGCATGAGAGGGGGTGGGGGGTAACAGGAGAGAGACACGGGGCATGAGAGGGGGGTGGGGGGTAACAGGAGAGAGAGACGCGGGGCATGACCAGGGAGTGGGGGGCAACTGCAGGGAGACACGGGGCATGACCGGAGGGTGGGGTGCAACAGGAGAGAGACACGGGGCATGAGAGGGGGTGAGGGGCAACAGCAGGGAGACATGGGGCATGAGTGGGGGCAACAGCAGGGAGACACGGGGCATGAGCGGGGGGTGGGGGGCAGCAGGAGAGAGACACAGGGCATGAGCGGCGGTTGGGGGAACAGGAGAGAGACACGGGGCATGAGTGGGGGGTGGGGGGCAACAGCAGGGAGACACGGGGCATGACTGGGGGGTGGGGGGCAACAGGAGAGAGACACGGGGCATGAGAGGGGGGTGGGGGGTAACAGGAGAGAGACACGGGGCATGAGCGGGGGGTGGGGGGCAACAGCAGGGAGACACGGGCATGCTCGGGGGTGGAGGGCAACAGGAGAGAGACACGGGGCATGAGAGGGGGTGGAGGTAACAGGAGAGAGACACGGGCATGAGAGGGTGGTGGGGGTAACAGGAGAGAGAGACGCGGGGCATGAGCAGGGAGTGGGGGTTAACAGCAGGGAGACACGGGGCATGGGGTGGGTGGGTGGAGGGATAGAGACACACAGGGCATGAGCGGGGGGTGGGTGGGAGGGATAGAGACACACAGGGCATGAGCAGGGGGTGGGTGGGGGAGGGAGAGAGACACACAGGGCATGAGCGGGGTGTGGGGGGCAACAGGAGAGAGACACGGGGCATGAGGGGGGGTGGGGGGTAACAGGAGAGAGACACGGGGCATGAGAGGGGGGTGGGGGGCAACAGCAGGGAGACACGGGGCATGACCGGATGGTGGGGTGCAACAGGAGAGAGACACGGGGCATGAGAGGGGGTGAGGGGCAACAGCAGGGAGACATGGGGCATGAGTGGGGGCAACAGCAGGGAGACACGGGGCATGAGCGGGGGGTGGGGGGCAGCAGGAGAGAGACACAGGGCATGAGCGGGGGTTGGGGGAACAGGAGAGAGACACGGGGCATGAGTGGGGGGTGGGGGGCAACAGCAGGGAGACACGGGGCATGACTGGGGGGTGGGGGACAACAGGAGAGAGACACGGGGCATGAGAGGGGGGTGGGGGGTAACAGGAGAGAGACACGGGGCATGAGCGGGGGGTGGGGGGCAACAGCAGGGAGACACGGGCATGCTCGGGGGTGGAGGGCAACAGGAGAGAGACACGGGGCATGAGAGGGGTTGGAGGTAACAGGAGAGAGACACGGGCATGAGAGGGTGGTGGGGGTAACAGGAGAGAGAGACGCGGGGCATGAGCAGCGAGTGGGGGGTAACAGCAGGGAGACACGGGGCATGAGCATGGGGTGGGTAGGAGGGATAGAGACACACGGGGCATGAGCGGGGGGTGGGTGGGAGGGATAGAGACACACAGGGCATGAGCGGGGGGTGGGTGGGAGGGATAGGGGCATGAGCGGGGGGTGGGTGGGAGGGATAGGGGCATGAGCGGGGGGTGGGAGGGATAGAGACCCACAGGGCAAGAGCGGGGGGTGGGCGTGAGGGCTAGAGACACACGGGGCATGAGCGGGGGGTGGGGGGGAGGTGACAGACACACGGGGCATGAGGGGGGGTGGGTGGGAGGGATAGAGACACACGGGGCATGAGCAGGGGGTGGAGGGTAGGGGAGAGACACACGGGGCATGAGCAGGGGATGGGTGGGAGGGATAGAGACACAGGGGGCATGAGCCGGGGTGGGTGGGAGGCATAGAGACACACGGGCATGAGCGGGGGTGGGTTGGAGGGATAGAGACACGCGGGGCATGAGCGGGGGGTGGTTGGGAGGGATAGAGACACACGGGGCATGAGCAGGGTGTGGGTGGGGGAGGGAGAGAGACACACAGGGCATGAGCGGGGTGTGGGGGGCAACAGGAGAGAGACACGGGGCATGAGAGGGGGTGGGGGTAACAGGAGAGAGACACGGGGCATGAGAGGGGGGTGGGGGTAACAGGAGAGAGAGACACGGGGCATGAGCAGGGAGTGGGGGGCAACAGCAGGGAGACACGGGGCATGAGCGGGGGGTGAGGGGCAACAGCAGGGAGACACGGGGCATGACCGGAGGGTGGGGTGCAACAGGAGAGAGACACGGGGCATGAGAGGGGGTGAGGGGCAACAGCAGGGAGACATGGGGCATGAGTGGGGGCAACAGCAGGGAGACACGGGGCATGAGCGGGGGGTGGGGGGCAGCAGGAGAGAGACACAGGGCATGAGCGGGGGTTGGGGGAACAGGAGAGAGACACGGGGCATGAGTGGGGGGTGGGGGGCAACAGCAGGGAGACACGGGGCATGACTGGGGGGTGGGGGGCAACAGGAGAGAGACACGGGGCATGAGAGGGGGGTGGGGGGTAACAGGAGAGAGACACGGGGCATGAGCGGGGGGTGGGGGGCAACAGCAGGGAGACACGGGCATGCTCGGGGGTGGAGGGCAACAGGAGAGAGACACGGGGCATGAGAGAGGGTGGAGGTAACAGGAGAGAGACACGGGCATGAGAGGGTGGTGGGGGTAACAGGAGAGAGAGACGCGGGGCATGAGCAGGGAGTGGGTGGGAGGGATAGGGGCATGAGCGGGGGGTGGGTGGGAGGGATAGGGACATGAGCGGGGGGTGGGTGGGAGGGATAGAGACACACGGGGCAAGAGCGGGGGGTGGGAGTGAGGGATAGAGACACATGGGGCATGAGCGGGGGGTGGGGGGGAGGTGAGAGACACACGGGGCATCTGCGGGGGGTGGGTTGGGAGGGATAGAGACACACGGGGCATGAGCGGGGGGTGGGTGGGAGGGATAGAGACACACAGGGCATGAGCAGGGGGTGGGTGGGGGAGGGAGAGAGACACACAGGGCATGAGCGGGGTGTGGGGGGCAACAGGAGAGAGACACGGGGCATGAGGGGGGGTGGGGGGTAACAGGAGAGAGACACGGGGCATGAGAGGGGGGTGGGGGGCAACAGCAGGGAGACACGGGGCATGACCGGATGGTGGGGTGCAACAGGAGAGAGACACGGGGCATGAGAGGGGGTGAGGGGCAACAGCAGGGAGACATGGGGCATGAGTGGGGGCAACAGCAGGGAGACACGGGGCATGAGCGGGGGGTGGGGGGCAGCAGGAGAGAGACACAGGGCATGAGCGGGGGTTGGGGGAACAGGAGAGAGACACGGGGCATGAGTGGGGGGTGGGGGGCAACAGCAGGGAGACACGGGGCATGACTGGGGGGTGGGGGACAACAGGAGAGAGACACGGGGCATGAGAGGGGGGTGGGGGGTAACAGGAGAGAGACACGGGGCATGAGCGGGGGGTGGGGGGCAACAGCAGGGAGACACGGGCATGCTCGGGGGTGGAGGGCAACAGGAGAGAGACACGGGGCATGAGAGGGGTTGGAGGTAACAGGAGAGAGACACGGGCATGAGAGGGTGGTGGGGGTAACAGGAGAGAGAGACGCGGGGCATGAGCAGCGAGTGGGGGGTAACAGCAGGGAGACACGGGGCATGAGCATGGGGTGGGTAGGAGGGATAGAGACACACGGGGCATGAGCGGGGGGTGGGTGGGAGGGATAGAGACACACAGGGCATGAGCGGGGGGTGGGTGGGAGGGATAGGGGCATGAGCGGGGGGTGGGTGGGAGGGATAGGGGCATGAGCGGGGGGTGGGAGGGATAGAGACCCACAGGGCAAGAGCGGGGGGTGGGCGTGAGGGCTAGAGACACACGGGGCATGAGCGGGGGGTGGGGGGGAGGTGACAGACACACGGGGCATGAGGGGGGGTGGGTGGGAGGGATAGAGACACACGGGGCATGAGCAGGGGGTGGAGGGTAGGGGAGAGACACACGGGGCATGAGCAGGGGATGGGTGGGAGGGATAGAGACACAGGGGGCATGAGCCGGGGTGGGTGGGAGGCATAGAGACACACGGGCATGAGGGAAACGGGGGGTGGGTTGGAGGATAGAGACACGCGGGGCATGAGCGGGGGGTGGTTGGGAGGGATAGAGACACACGGGGCATGAGCAGGGTGTGGGTGGGGGAGGGAGAGAGACACACAGGGCATGAGCGGGGTGTGGGGGGCAACAGGAGAGAGACACGGGGCATGAGAGGGGGTGGGGGTAACAGGAGAGAGACACGGGGCATGAGAGGGGGGTGGGGGTAACAGGAGAGAGAGACACGGGGCATGAGCAGGGAGTGGGGGGCAACAGCAGGGAGACACGGGGCATGAGCGGGGGGTGAGGGGCAACAGCAGGGAGACACGGGGCATGACCGGAGGGTGGGGTGCAACAGGAGAGAGACACGGGGCATGAGAGGGGGTGAGGGGCAACAGCAGGGAGACATGGGGCATGAGTGGGGGCAACAGCAGGGAGACACGGGGCATGAGCGGGGGGTGGGGGGCAGCAGGAGAGAGACACAGGGCATGAGCGGGGGTTGGGGGAACAGGAGAGAGACACGGGGCATGAGTGGGGGGTGGGGGGCAACAGCAGGGAGACACGGGGCATGACTGGGGGGTGGGGGGCAACAGGAGAGAGACACGGGGCATGAGAGGGGGGTGGGGGGTAACAGGAGAGAGACACGGGGCATGAGCGGGGGGTGGGGGGCAACAGCAGGGAGACACGGGCATGCTCGGGGGTGGAGGGCAACAGGAGAGAGACACGGGGCATGAGAGAGGGTGGAGGTAACAGGAGAGAGACACGGGCATGAGAGGGTGGTGGGGGTAACAGGAGAGAGAGACGCGGGGCATGAGCAGGGAGTGGGTGGGAGGGATAGGGGCATGAGCGGGGGGTGGGTGGGAGGGATAGGGACATGAGCGGGGGGTGGGTGGGAGGGATAGAGACACACGGGGCAAGAGCGGGGGGTGGGAGTGAGGGATAGAGACACATGGGGCATGAGCGGGGGGTGGGGGGGAGGTGAGAGACACACGGGGCATCTGCGGGGGGTGGGTTGGGAGGGATAGAGACACACGGGGCATGAGCAGGGGGTGGAGGGTAGGGGAGAGACACACGAGGCATGAGCAGGGGATGGGTGGGAGGGATAGAGACACAAGGGGCATGAGCCGGGGTGGGTGGGAGGGATAGAGACACACGGGCATGAGCGGGGGTGGGTTGGAGGGATAGAGACACACGGGGCATGAGCGGGGGGTGGGTGGGAGGGATAGAGACACACGGGGCATGAGCAGGGGGTGGGTGGGGGACGGAGAGAGACACACGGGCATGAGCGGGGGTGGGTTGGAGGGATAGAGACACACGGGGCATGAGCGGGGGGTGGGTGGGAGGGATAGAGACACACGGGGCATGAGCAGGGGGTGGGTGGGGGAGGGAGAGAGACACACAGGGCATGAGCGGGGTGTGAGGGGCAACAGGAGAGAGACACGGGGCATGAGAGGGGGTGGGGGGTAACAGGAGAGAGACACGGGGCATGAGAGGGGGGTGGGGGGTAACAGGAGAGAGAGACGCGGGGCATGACCAGGGAGTGGGGGGCAACTGCAGGGAGACACGGGGCATGACCGGAGGGTGGGGTGCAACAGGAGAGAGACACGGGGCATGAGAGGGGGTGAGGGGCAACAGCAGGGAGACATGGGGCATGAGTGGGGGCAACAGCAGGGAGACACGGGGCATGAGCGGGGGGTGGGGGGCAGCAGGAGAGAGACACAGGGCATGAGCGGCGGTTGGGGGAACAGGAGAGAGACACGGGGCATGAGTGGGGGGTGGGGGGCAACAGCAGGGAGACACGGGGCATGACTGGGGGGTGGGGGGCAACAGGAGAGAGACACGGGGCATGAGAGGGGGGTGGGGGGTAACAGGAGAGAGACACGGGGCATGAGCGGGGGGTGGGGGGCAACAGCAGGGAGACACGGGCATGCTCGGGGGTGGAGGGCAACAGGAGAGAGACACGGGGCATGAGAGGGGGTGGAGGTAACAGGAGAGAGACACGGGCATGAGAGGGTGGTGGGGGTAACAGGAGAGAGAGACGCGGGGCATGAGCAGGGAGTGGGGGTTAACAGCAGGGAGACACGGGGCATGGGGTGGGTGGGTGGAGGGATAGAGACACACAGGGCATGAGCGGGGGGTGGGTGGGAGGGATAGGGGCATGAGCGGGAGGTGGGTGGGAGGGATAGAGACACACGAGGCAAGAGCGGGGGGTGGGCGTGAGGGATAGAGACACAAGGGGCATGAGCGGGGGTTGGGGGGGGAGATGAGAGACACACGGGGCATGAGCGGGGGGTGGGTGGGAGGGATAGAGACACACGGGGCATGAGCAGGGGGTGGAGGGTAGGGGAGAGACACACGGGGCATGAGCAGGGGATGGGTGGGAGGGATAGAGACACACGGGGCATGAGCCGGGGTGAGTGGGAGCGATAGAGACACACGGGCATGAGCGGGTTGGAGGGATAGAGACACATGGGGCATGAGCGGGGGGTGGGTGGGAGGGATAGAGACACACGGGGCATGAGCAGGGGGTGGATGGGGGAGGGAGAGAGACACACAGGGCATGAGCGGGGTGTGGGGGGCAACAGGAGAGAGACACGGGGCATGAGAGGGGGTGGGGGGTAACAGGAGAGAGACACGGGGCATGAGAGGGGGGTGGGGGGTAACAGGAGAGAGAGAGACGCGGGGCATGAGCAGGGAGTGGGGGGCAACAGCAGGGAGACACGGGGCATGAGAGGGGTGTGGGGGGTAACAGGAGAGAGACACGGGGCATGAGCGGGGGGTGGGGGGCAACAGCAGGGAGACACGGGCATGCTCGGGGGTGGAGGGCAACAGGAAAGAGACACGGGGCATGAGAGGGGGTGGAGGTAACAGGAGAGAGACACGGGCATGAGAGGGTGGTGGGGGTAACAGGAGAGGGAGACGCGGGGCATGAGCAGGGAGTGGGGGGTAACAGCAGGGAGACACGGGGCATGAGCATTTATAGAGACACACGGGGCATGAGCGGGGGTTGGGTGGGAGGGATAGAGACACACAGGGCATGAGCGGGGGTGGGTGGGAGGGATAGGGGCATGAGCGGGGGTTGGGTGGGAGGGATAGGGGCATGAGCGAGGGGTGGGTGGGAGTTTTTAGAGACACACGGGGCAAGAGCGGGGGGTGGGCGTGAGGGATAGAGACACACGGGGCATGAGCGGGGGGTGGGGGGGAGGTGAGAGACACACGGGGCATGAGCGGGGGGTGGGTGGGAGGGATAGAGACACACGGGGCATGAGCCGGGGTGGGTGGGAGGGATAGAGACACACAGGAATGAGCGGGGGTGGGTTGGAGGGATAGAGACACACGGGGCATGAGCAGGGGGTGGGTGGGAGACATAGAGACACACGGGGCATGAGCAGGGGGTGGGTGGGGGAGGGAGAGAGACACACAGGGCATGAGCGGGGTGTGGGGGGCAACAGGAGAGAGACACGGGGCATGAGAGGGGGTGGGGGGTAACAGGAGAGAGACACGGGGCATGAGAGGGGGTGGGGGGTAACAGGAGAGAGAGACGCGGGGCATGAGCAGGGAGTGGGGGGCAACAGCAGGGAGACACGGGGCATGAGCGGGGGGTGAGGGGCAACAGCAGGGAGACACGGGGCATGACTGGAGGGTGGGGTGCAACAGGAGAGAGACACGGGGCATGAGAGGGGGTGAGGGGCAACAGCAGGGAGACATGGGGCATGAGTGGGGGCAACAGGAGGGAGACATGGGGCATGAGCGGGGGTGGGGGGCAGCAGTAGAGAGACACAGGGCATGAGCGGGGGTTGGGGGAACAGGAGAGAGACACGGGGCATGAGTGGGGGGTGGGGGGCAACAGCAGGGAGACACGGGGCATGACTGGGGGGTGGGGGGCAACAGGAGAGAGACACGGGGCATGAGAGGGGGGTCACGGGGCATGAGAGGGGGGTGGGGGGTAACAGGAGAGAGACACGGGGCATGAGCGGGGGGTGGGGGGCAACAGCAGGGAGACACGGGCATGCTCGGGGGTGGAGGGCAACAGGAGAGGGACACGGGGCATGAGAGGGGGTGGAGGTAACAGGAGAGAGACACGGGCATGAGAGGGTGGTGGGGGTAACAGGAGAGAGAGATGCGGGGCATGAGCAGGGAGTGGGGGGTAACAGCAGGGAGACACGGGGCATGAGCATGGGGTGGGTGGGAGGGATAGAGACACACGGGGCATGAGCGGGGGGTGGGTGGGAGGGATAGAGACACACAGGGCATGAGCGGGGGGTGGGTGGGAGGGATAGGGGCATGAGCGGGGGGTGGGTGGGAGGGATAGGGGCATGAGCGGGGGGTGGGTGGGAGGGATAGAGACACACGGGGCAAGAGAGGGGGGGTGGGTGTGAGGGATAGAGACACACGGGGCATGAGCGGGGGGTGGGGGGGAGGGATAGAGACACACAGGGCATGAGCGGGGGGTGGGTGGGAGGGATAGGGGCATGAGCGGGGGGTGGGTGGGAGGGATAGAGACACACGGGGCAAGAGAGGGGGGGTGGGTGTGAGGGATAGAGACACACAGGGCATGAGCGGGGGGTGGGTGGGAGGGATAGGGGCATGAGCGGGGGGTGGGTGGGAGGGATAGAGACACACGGGGCAAGAGAGGGGGGGTGGGTGTGAGGGATAGAGACACACGGGGCATGAGCGGGGGGTGGGGGGGAGGTGAGAGACATACGGGGCATGAGCGGGGGGTGGGTGGGAGGGATAGTGACACACGGGGCATGAGCAGGGGGTGGAGGGTGGGGGAGAGACACACGGGGCATGAGCAGGGGATGGGTGGGAGGGATAGAGACACACGGGGCATGAGCCGGGGTGGGTGGGAGCGATAGAGACACACGGGCATGAGCGGGGGTGGGTTGGAGGGATAGAGACACATGGGGCATGAGCGGGGGGTGGGTGGGAGGGATAGAGACACACGGGGCATGAGCAGGGGGTGGGTGGGGGAGGGAGAGAGACACACAGGGCATGAGCGGGGTGTGGGGGGCAACAGGAGAGAGACACGGGGCATGAGAGGGGGTGGGGGGTAACAGGAGAGAGACACGGGGCATGAGAGGGGGGGGGGGTAACAGGAGAGAGAGACGCGGGGCATGAGCAGGGAGTGGGGGGCAACAGCAGGGAGACACGGGGCATGAGCGGGGGGTGAGGGGCAACAGCAGGGAGACACGGGGCATGACCGGAGGGTGGGGTGCAACAGGAGAGAGACACGGGGCATGAGAGGGGGTGAGGGGCAACAGGAGAGAGACACGGGGCATGAGAGGGGGTGGGGGGTAACAGGAGAGAGACACGGGGCATGAGAGGGGGGGGGGGTAACAGGAGAGAGAGACGCGGGGCATGAGCAGGGGGTGGGTGGGGGAGGGAGAGAGACACACAGGGCATGAGCGGGGTGTGGGGGGCAACAGGAGAGAGACACGGGGCATGAGAGGGGGTGGGGGGTAACAGGAGAGAGACACGGGGCATGAGAGGGGGGGGGGGGTAACAGGAGAGAGAGACGCGGGGCATGAGCAGGGAGTGGGGGGCAACAGCAGGGAGACACGGGGCATGAGCGGGGGGTGAGGGGCAACAGCAGGGAGACACGGGGCATGACCGGAGGGTGGGGTGCAACAGGAGAGACACACGGGGCATGAGCGGGGGTTGGGTGGGAGGGATAGAGACACACAGGGCATGAGCGGGGGTGGGTGGGAGGGATAGGGGCATGAGCGGGGGTTGGGTGGGAGGGATAGGGGCATGAGCGAGGGGTGGGTGGGAGTTTTTAGAGACACACGGGGCAAGAGCGGGGGGTGGGCGTGAGGGATAGAGACACACGGGGCATGAGCGGGGGGTGGGGGGGAGGTGAGAGACACACGGGGCATGAGCGGGGGGTGGGTGGGAGGGATAGAGACACACGGGGCATGAGCCGGGGTGGGTGGGAGGGATAGAGACACACAGGAATGAGCGGGGGTGGGTTGGAGGGATAGAGACACACGGGGCATGAGCAGGGGGTGGTGGGGGAGACATAGAGACACACGGGGCATGAGCAGGGGGTGGGTGGGGGAGGGAGAGAGACACACAGGGCATGAGCGGGGTGTGGGGGGCAACAGGAGAGAGACACGGGGCATGAGAGGGGGTGGGGGGTAACAGGAGAGAGACACGGGGCATGAGAGGGGGTGGGGGGTAACAGGAGAGAGAGACGCGGGGCATGAGCAGGGAGTGGGGGGCAACAGCAGGGAGACACGGGGCATGAGCGGGGGGTGAGGGGCAACAGCAGGGAGACACGGGGCATGACTGGAGGGTGGGGTGCAACAGGAGAGAGACACGGGGCATGAGAGGGGGTGAGGGGCAACAGCAGGGAGACATGGGGCATGAGTGGGGGCAACAGGAGGGAGACATGGGGCATGAGCGGGGGGTGGGGGGCAGCAGTAGAGAGACACAGGGCATGAGCGGGGGTTGGGGGAACAGGAGAGAGACACGGGGCATGAGTGGGGGGTGGGGGGCAACAGCAGGGAGACACGGGGCATGACTGGGGGGTGGGGGGCAACAGGAGAGAGACACGGGGCATGAGAGGGGGGTCACGGGGCATGAGAGGGGGGTGGGGGGTAACAGGAGAGAGACACGGGGCATGAGCGGGGGGTGGGGGGCAACAGCAGGGAGACACGGGCATGCTCGGGGGTGGAGGGCAACAGGAGAGGGACACGGGGCATGAGAGGGGGTGGAGGTAACAGGAGAGAGACACGGGCATGAGAGGGTGGTGGGGGTAACAGGAGAGAGAGATGCGGGGCATGAGCAGGGAGTGGGGGGTAACAGCAGGGAGACACGGGGCATGAGCATGGGGTGGGTGGGAGGGATAGAGACACACGGGGCATGAGCGGGGGGTGGGTGGGAGGGATAGAGACACACAGGGCATGAGCGGGGGGTGGGTGGGAGGGATAGGGGCATGAGCGGGGGGTGGGTGGGAGGGATAGGGGCATGAGCGGGGGGTGGGTGGGAGGGATAGAGACACACGGGGCAAGAGAGGGGGGGTGGGTGTGAGGGATAGAGACACACGGGGCATGAGCGGGGGGTGGGGGGGAGGGATAGAGACACACAGGGCATGAGCGGGGGGTGGGTGGGAGGGATAGGGGCATGAGCGGGGGGTGGGTGGGAGGGATAGAGACACACGGGGCAAGAGAGGGGGGGTGGGTGTGAGGGATAGAGACACACAGGGCATGAGCGGGGGGTGGGTGGGAGGGATAGGGGCATGAGCGGGGGGTGGGTGGGAGGGATAGAGACACACGGGGCAAGAGAGGGGGGGTGGGTGTGAGGGATAGAGACACACGGGGCATGAGCGGGGGGTGGGGGGGAGGTGAGAGACATACGGGGCATGAGCGGGGGGTGGGTGGGAGGGATAGTGACACACGGGGCATGAGCAGGGGGTGGAGGGTGGGGGAGAGACACACGGGGCATGAGCAGGGGATGGGTGGGAGGGATAGAGACACACGGGGCATGAGCCGGGGTGGGTGGGAGCGATAGAGACACACGGGCATGAGCGGGGGTGGGTTGGAGGGATAGAGACACATGGGGCATGAGCGGGGGGTGGGTGGGAGGGATAGAGACACACGGGGCATGAGCAGGGGGTGGGTGGGGGAGGGAGAGAGACACACAGGGCATGAGCGGGGTGTGGGGGGCAACAGGAGAGAGACACGGGGCATGAGAGGGGGTGGGGGGTAACAGGAGAGAGACACGGGGCATGAGAGGGGGGGGGGTAACAGGAGAGAGAGACGCGGGGCATGAGCAGGGAGTGGGGGGCAACAGCAGGGAGACACGGGGCATGAGCGGGGGGTGAGGGGCAACAGCAGGGAGACACGGGGCATGACCGGAGGGTGGGGTGCAACAGGAGAGACACACGGGGCATGAGCGGGGGTTGGGTGGGAGGGATAGAGACACACAGGGCATGAGCGGGGGTGGGTGGGAGGGATAGGGGCATGAGCGGGGGTTGGGTGGGAGGGATAGGGGCATGAGCGAGGGGTGGGTGGGAGTTTTTAGAGACACACGGGGCAAGAGCGGGGGGTGGGCGTGAGGGATAGAGACACACGGGGCATGAGCGGGGGGTGGGGGGGAGGTGAGAGACACACGGGGCATGAGCGGGGGGTGGGTGGGAGGGATAGAGACACACGGGGCATGAGCCGGGGTGGGTGGGAGGGATAGAGACACACAGGAATGAGCGGGGGTGGGTTGGAGGGATAGAGACACACGGGGCATGAGCAGGGGGTGGGTGGGAGACATAGAGACACACGGGGCATGAGCAGGGGGTGGGTGGGGGAGGGAGAGAGACACACAGGGCATGAGCGGGGTGTGGGGGGCAACAGGAGAGTGACACGGGGCATGAGAGGGGGTGGGGGGTAACAGGAGAGAGACACGGGGCATGAGAGGGGGTGGGGGGTAACAGGAGAGAGAGACGTGGGGCATGAGCAGGGAGTGGGGGGCAACAGCAGGGAGACACGGGGCATGAGCGGGGGGTGAGGGGCAACAGCAGGGAGACACGGGGCATGACTGGAGGGTGGGGTGCAACAGGAGAGAGACACGGGGCATGAGAGGGGGTGAGGGGCAACAGCAGGGAGACATGGGGCATGAGTGGGGGCAACAGGAGGGAGACATGGGGCATGAGCGGGGGGTGGGGGGCAGCAGTAGAGAGACACAGGGCATGAGCGGGGGTTGGGGGAACAGGAGAGAGACACGGGGCATGAGTGGGGGGTGGGGGGCAACAGCAGGGAGACACGGGGCATGACTGGGGGGTGGGGGGCAACAGGAGAGAGACACGGGGCATGAGAGGGGGGTCACGGGGCATGAGAGGGGGGTGGGGGGTAACAGGAGAGAGACACGGGGCATGAGCGGGGGGTGGGGGGCAACAGCAGGGAGACACGGGCATGCTCGGGGGTGGAGGGCAACAGGAGAGGGACACGGGGCATGAGAGGGGGTGGAGGTAACAGGAGAGAGACACGGGCATGAGAGGGTGGTGGGGGTAACAGGAGAGAGAGATGCGGGGCATGAGCAGGGAGTGGGGGGTAACAGCAGGGAGACACGGGGCATGAGCATGGGGTGGGTGGGAGGGATAGAGACACACGGGGCATGAGCGGGGGGTGGGTGGGAGGGATAGAGACACACAGGGCATGAGCGGGGGGTGGGTGGGAGGGATAGGGGCATGAGCGGGGGGTGGGTGGGAGGGATAGGGGCATGAGCGGGGGGTGGGTGGGAGGGATAGAGACACACGGGGCAAGAGAGGGGGGGTGGGTGTGAGGGATAGAGACACACGGGGCATGAGCGGGGGGTGGGGGGGAGGGATAGAGACACACAGGGCATGAGCGGGGGGTGGGTGGGAGGGATAGGGGCATGAGCGGGGGGTGGGTGGGAGGGATAGAGACACACGGGGCAAGAGAGGGGGGGTGGGTGTGAGGGATAGAGACACACAGGGCATGAGCGGGGGGTGGGTGGGAGGGATAGGGGCATGAGCGGGGGGTGGGTGGGAGGGATAGAGACACACGGGGCAAGAGAGGGGGGGTGGGTGTGAGGGATAGAGACACACGGGGCATGAGCGGGGGGTGGGGGGGAGGTGAGAGACATACGGGGCATGAGCGGGGGTGGGTGGGAGGGATAGTGACACACGGGGCATGAGCAGGGGGTGGAGGGTGGGGGAGAGACACACGGGGCATGAGCAGGGGATGGGTGGGAGGGATAGAGACACACGGGGCATGAGCCGGGGTGGGTGGGAGCGATAGAGACACACGGGCATGAGCGGGGGTGGGTTGGAGGGATAGAGACACATGGGGCATGAGCGGGGGGTGGGTGGGAGGGATAGAGACACACGGGGCATGAGCAGGGGGTGGGTGGGGGAGGGAGAGAGACACACAGGGCATGAGCGGGGTGTGGGGGGCAACAGGAGAGAGACACGGGGCATGAGAGGGGGTGGGGGGTAACAGGAGAGAGACACGGGGCATGAGAGGGGGGGGGGTAACAGGAGAGAGAGACGCGGGGCATGAGCAGGGAGTGGGGGGCAACAGCAGGGAGACACGGGGCATGAGCGGGGGGTGAGGGGCAACAGCAGGGAGACACGGGGCATGACCGGAGGGTGGGGTGCAACAGGAGAGAGACACGGGGCATGAGAGGGGGTGAGGGGCAACAGCAGGGAGACATGGGGCATGAGTGGGGGCAACAGCAGGGAGACACGGGGCATGAGCGGGGGGTGGGGGGCAGCAGGAGAGAGACACAGGGCATGAGCGGGGGTTGGGGGAACAGGAGAGAGACTCGGGGCATGAGTGGGGGGTGGGGGGCAACAGCAGGGAGACACGGGGCATGACTGGGGGGTGGGGGGCAACAGGAGAGAGACACGGGGCATGAGAGGAGGGTGGGGGGTAACAGGAGAGAGACACGGGGCATGAGCGGGGGGTAGGGGGCAACAGCAGGGAGACACGGGCATGCTCGGGGGTGGAGGGCAACAGGAGAGAGACACGGGGCATGAGAGGGGGTGGAGGTAACAGGAGAGAGACACGGGCATGAGAGGGTGGTGGGGGTAACAGGAGAGAGAGACGCGGGGCATGAACAGGGAGTGTGGGGTAACAGCAGGGAGACACGGGGCATGAGCATGGGGTGGGTGGGAGGGATAGAGACACACGGGGCATGAGCGGGGCGTGGGTGGGAGGGATGGATACACACGGGGCATGAGCATGGGGTGGGGGGCAACAGGAGAGAGACACGGGGCATGTGAGGGGGGTGGGGGGTAACAGGAGAGAGACACGGGGCATGAGCGGGGGGTGGGGGGAAACAGCAGGGAGACACGGGCATGCTCGGGGGTGGAGGGCAACAGGAGAGAGACACGGGGCATGAGAGGGGGTGGAGGTAACAGGAGAGAGACACGGGCATGAGAGGGTGGTGGGGGTAACAGGAGAGAGAGACGCGGGGCATGAGCAGGGAGTGGGGGTTAACAGCAGGGAGACACGGGGCATGAGCATGGGGTGGGTGGGAGGGATAGAGACACACGGGGCATGAGCGGGGGGTGGATGGGAGGGATAGAGACACACAGGGCATGAGCGGGGGGTGGGTGGGAGCGATAGGGGCATGAGCGGGGGGTGGGTGGGAGGGATAGGGGCATGAGCGGGGGGGTGGGTGTAAGGGATAGAGACACACGGGGCAAGAGCGGGGGGTGGGCGTGAGGGATAGAGACACACAGGGCATGAGCGGGGTGTGGGTGGGAGGGATAGGGGCATGAGCGGGGGGTGGGTGGGAGGGATAGGGGCATGAGCGGGGGGTGGGGGGGAGGTGAGAGACACACGGGGCATGAGCGGGGGGTGGGTGGGAGGGATAGAGACACACGGGGCATGAGCAGGGGATGGAGTGTAGGGGAGAGACACACGGGGCATGAGCAGGGGATGGGTGGGAGGGATAGAGATACACGGGGCATGAGCCAGGGTGGGTGGGAGGGATAGAGACACACGGGCATGAGCGGGGTGTGGGGGGCAACAGGAGAGAGACACGGGGCATGAGGGGGGGTGGGGGGTAACAGGAGAGAGACACGGGGCATGAGAGGGGGGTGGGGGGCAACAGCAGGGAGACACGGGGCATGACCGGATGGTGGGGTGCAACAGGAGAGAGACACGGGGCATGAGAGGGGGTGAGGGGCAACAGCAGGGAGACATGGGGCATGAGTGGGGGCAACAGCAGGGAGACACGGGGCATGAGCGGGGGGTGGGGGGCAGCAGGAGAGAGACACAGGGCATGAGCGGGGGTTGGGGGGAACAGGAGAGAGACACGGGGCATGAGTGGGGGGTGGGGGGCAACAGCAGGGAGACACGGGGCATGACTGGGGGGTGGGGGACAACAGGAGAGAGACACGGGGCATGAGAGGGGGGTGGGGGGTAACAGGAGAGAGACACGGGGCATGAGCGGGGGGTGGGGGGCAACAGCAGGGAGACACGGGCATGCTCGGGGGTGGAGGGCAACAGGAGAGAGACACGGGGCATGAGAGGGGTTGGAGGTAACAGGAGAGAGACACGGGCATGAGAGGGTGGTGGGGGTAACAGGAGAGAGAGACGCGGGGCATGAGCAGCGAGTGGGGGGTAACAGCAGGGAGACACGGGGCATGAGCATGGGGTGGGTAGGAGGGATAGAGACACACGGGGCATGAGCGGGGGGTGGGTGGGAGGGATAGAGACACACAGGGCATGAGCGGGGGGTGGGTGGGAGGGATAGGGGCATGAGCGGGGGGTGGGTGGGAGGGATAGGGGCATGAGCGGGGGGTGGGAGGGATAGAGACCCACAGGGCAAGAGCGGGGGGTGGGCGTGAGGGCTAGAGACACACGGGGCATGAGCGGGGGGTGGGGGGGAGGTGACAGACACACGGGGCATGAGGGGGGGTGGGTGGGAGGGATAGAGACACACGGGGCATGAGCAGGGGGTGGAGGGTAGGGGAGAGACACACGGGGCATGAGCAGGGGATGGGTGGGAGGGATAGAGACACAGGGGGCATGAGCCGGGGTGGGTGGGAGGCATAGAGACACACGGGCATGAGCGGGGGTGGGTTGGAGGGATAGAGACACGCGGGGCATGAGCGGGGGGTGGTTGGGAGGGATAGAGACACACGGGGCATGAGCAGGGTGTGGGTGGGGGAGGGAGAGAGACACACAGGGCATGAGCAGGGTGTGGGGGGCAACAGAAGAGAGACACGGGGCATGAGAGGGGGTGGGGGTAACAGGAGAGAGACACGGGGCATGAGAGGGGGGTGGGGGTAACAGGAGAGAGAGACACGGGGCATGAGCAGGGAGTGGGGGGCAACAGCAGGGAGACACGGGGCATGAGCGGGGGGTGAGGGGCAACAGCAGGGAGACACGGGGCATGACCGGAGGGTGGGGTGCAACAGGAGAGAGACACGGGGCATGAGAGGGGGTGAGGGGCAACAGCAGGGAGACATGGGGCATGAGTGGGGGCAACAGCAGGGAGACACGGGGCATGAGCGGGGGGTGGGGGGCAGCAGGAGAGAGACACAGGGCATGAGCGGGGGTTGGGGGAACAGGAGAGAGACACGGGGCATGAGTGGGGGGTGGGGGGCAACAGCAGGGAGACACGGGGCATGACTGGGGGGTGGGGGGCAACAGGAGAGAGACACGGGGCATGAGAGGGGGGTGGGGGGTAACAGGAGAGAGACACGGGGCATGAGCGGGGGGTGGGGGGCAACAGCAGGGAGACACGGGCATGCTCGGGGGTGGAGGGCAACAGGAGAGAGACACGGGGCATGAGAGAGGGTGGAGGTAACAGGAGAGAGACACGGGCATGAGAGGGTGGTGGGGGTAACAGGAGAGAGAGACGCGGGGCATGAGCAGGGAGTGGGTGGGAGGGATAGGGGCATGAGCGGGGGGTGGGTGGGAGGGATAGGGACATGAGCGGGGGGTGGGTGGGAGGGATAGAGACACACGGGGCAAGAGCGGGGGTGGGCGTGAGGGATAGAGACACATGGGGCATGAGCGGGGGGTGGGGGGGAGGTGAGAGACACACGGGGCATCTGCGGGGGGTGGGTTGGGAGGGATAGAGACACACGGGGCATGAGCAGGGGGTGGAGGGTAGGGGAGAGACACACGAGGCATGAGCAGGGATGGGTGGGAGGGATAGAGACACACGGGGCATGAGCCGGGGTGGGTGGAGGGATAGAGACACACGGGCATGAGCGGGGGTGGGTTGGAGGGATAGAGACACACGGGGCATGAGCGGGGGTGGGTGGGAGGGATAGAGACACACGGGGCATGAGCAGGGGGTGGGTGGGGGACGGAGAGAGACACACGGGCATGAGCGGGGGTGGGTTGGAGGGATAGAGACACACGGGGCATGAGCGGGGGGTGGGTGGGAGGGATAGAGACACACGGGGCATGAGCAGGGGGTGGGTGGGGGGAGGGAGAGAGACACACAGGGCATGAGCGGGGTGTGAGGGGCAACAGGAGAGAGACACGGGGCATGAGAGGGGGTGGGGGGTAACAGGAGAGAGACACGGGGCATGAGAGGGGGGTGGGGGGTAACAGGAGAGAGAGACGCGGGGCATGACACCAGGAGGTGGGGGGCAACTGCAGGGAGACACGGGGCATGACCGGAGGGTGGGTGCAACAGGAGAGAGACACGGGCATGAGAGGGGGTGAGGGGCAACAGCAGGGAGACATGGGGCATGAGTGGGGGCAACAGCAGGGAGACACGGGGCATGAGCGGGGGGTGGGGGGCAGCAGGAGAGAGACACAGGGCATGAGCGGCGGTTGGGGGAACAGGAGAGAGACACGGGGCATGAGTGGGGGGTGGGGGGCAACAGCAGGGAGACACGGGGCATGACTGGGGGGTGGGGGGCAACAGGAGAGAGACACGGGGCATGAGAGGGGTGTGGGGGTAACAGGAGAGAGACACGGGGCATGAGCGGGGGGTGGGGGGCAACAGCAGGGAGACACGGGCATGCTCGGGGGTGGAGGGCAACAGGAGAGAGACACGGGGCATGAGAGGGGGTGGAGGTAACAGGAGAGAGACACGGGCATGAGAGGGTGGTGGGGGTAACAGGAGAGAGAGACGCGGGGCATGAGCAGGGAGTGGGGGTTAACAGCAGGGAGACACGGGGCATGGGGTGGGTGGGTGGAGGGATAGAGACACACAGGGCATGAGCGGGGGGTGGGTGGGAGGGATAGGGGCATGAGCGGGAGGTGGGTGGGAGGGATAGAGACACACGAGGCAAGAGCGGGGGGTGGGCGTGAGGGATAGAGACACAAGGGGCATGAGCGGGGGTTGGGGGGGGAGATGAGAGACACACGGGGCATGAGCGGGGGGTGGGTGGGAGGGATAGAGACACACGGGGCATGAGCAGGGGGTGGAGGGTAGGGGAGAGACACACGGGGCATGAGCAGGGATGGGTGGGAGGGATAGAGACACACGGGGCATGAGCCGGGGTGAGTGGGAGCGATAGAGACACACGGGCATGAGCGGGTTGGAGGGATAGAGACACATGGGGCATGAGCGGGGGGTGGGTGGGAGGGATAGAGACACACGGGGCATGAGCAGGGGGTGGATGGGGGAGGGAGAGAGACACACAGGGCATGAGCGGGGTGTGGGGGGCAACAGGAGAGAGACACGGGGCATGAGAGGGGGTGGGGGGTAACAGGAGAGAGACACGGGGCATGAGAGGGGGTGGGGGGTAACAGGAGAGAGAGAGACGCGGGGCATGAGCAGGGAGTGGGGGGCAACAGCAGGGAGACACGGGGCATGAGAGGGGTGTGGGGGGTAACAGGAGAGAGACACGGGGCATGAGCGGGGGGTGGGGGGCAACAGCAGGGAGACACGGGCATGCTCGGGGGTGGAGGGCAACAGGAAAGAGACACGGGGCATGAGAGGGGGTGGAGGTAACAGGAGAGAGACACGGGCATGAGAGGGTGGTGGGGGTAACAGGAGAGGGAGACGCGGGCATGAGCAGGGAGTGGGGGGTAACAGCAGGGAGACACGGGGCATGAGCATTTATAGAGACACACGGGGCATGAGCGGGGGTTGGGTGGGAGGGATAGAGACACACAGGGCATGAGCGGGGGTGGGTGGGAGGGATAGGGGCATGAGCGGGGGTTGGGTGGGAGGGATAGGGGCATGAGCGAGGGGTGGGTGGAGTTTTTAGAGACACACGGGGCAAGAGCGGGGGGTGGGCGTGAGGGATAGAGACACACGGGGCATGAGCGGGGGGGTGGGGGGGAGGTGAGAGACACACGGGGCATGAGCGGGGGGTGGGTGGGAGGGATAGAGACACACGGGGCATGAGCCGGGGTGGGTGGGAGGGATAGAGACACACAGGAATGAGCGGGGGTGGGTTGGAGGGATAGAGACACACGGGGCATGAGCAGGGGGTGGGTGGGAGACATAGAGACACACGGGGCATGAGCAGGGGGTGGGTGGGGGAGGGAGAGAGACACACAGGGCATGAGCGGGGTGTGGGGGGCAACAGGAGAGAGACACGGGGCATGAGAGGGGGTGGGGGGTAACAGGAGAGAGACACGGGGCATGAGAGGGGTGGGGGGTAACAGGAGAGAGAGACGCGGGGCATGAGCAGGGAGTGGGGGCAACAGCAGGGAGACACGGGGCATGAGCGGGGGGTGAGGGGCAACAGCAGGGAGACACGGGGCATGACTGGAGGGTGGGGTGCAACAGGAGAGAGACACGGGGCATGAGAGGGGGTGAGGGGCAACAGCAGGGAGACATGGGGCATGAGTGGGGGCAACAGGAGGGAGACATGGGGCATGAGCGGGGGGTGGGGGGCAGCAGTAGAGAGACACAGGGCATGAGCGGGGGTTGGGGGAACAGGAGAGAGACACGGGGCATGAGTGGGGGGTGGGGGGCAACAGCAGGGAGACACGGGGCATGACTGGGGGGTGGGGGGCAACAGGAGAGAGACACGGGCATGAGAGGGGGGTCACGGGGCATGAGAGGGGGGTGGGGGGTAACAGGAGAGAGACACGGGCATGAGCGGGGGGTGGGGGGCAACAGCAGGGAGACACGGGCATGCTCGGGGGTGGAGGGCAACAGGGAGAGGGACACGGGGCATGAGAGGGGGTGGAGGTAACAGGAGAGAGACACGGGCATGAGAGGGGTGGTGGGGGTAACAGGAGAGAGAGATGCGGGGCATGAGCAGGGAGTGGGGGGTAACAGCAGGGAGACACGGGGCATGAGCATGGGGTGGGTGGGAGGGATAGAGACACACGGGGCATGAGCGGGGGTGGGTGGGAGGGATAGAGACACACAGGGCATGAGCGGGGGGTGGGTGGGAGGGATAGGGGCATGAGCGGGGGGTGGGTGGGAGGGATAGAGACACACGGGGCAAGAGAGGGGGGGTGGGTGTGAGGGATAGAGACACACGGGGCATGAGCGGGGGGTGGGGGGGAGGGATAGAGACACACAGGGCATGAGCGGGGGGTGGGTGTTAGGGATAGGGCATGAGCGGGGGGTGGGTGGGAGGGATAGAGACACACGGGGCAAGAGAGGGGGGGTGGGTGTGAGGGATAGAGACACACAGGGCAAGAGCGGGGGGTGGGTGGGAGGGATAGGGGCATGAGCGGGGGGTGGGTGGGAGGGATAGAGACACACGGGGCAAGAGAGGGGGGGTGGGTGTGAGGGATAGAGGACACACGGGGCATGAGCGGGGGGTGGGGGGAGGTGAGAGACATACGGGGCATGAGCGGGGGGTGGGTGGGAGGGATAGTGACACACGGGGCATGAGCAGGGGTGGAGGGTGGGGGAGAGACACACGGGGCATGAGCAGGGGATGGGTGGGAGGGATAGAGACACACGGGGCATGAGCCGGGGTGGGTGGGAGCGATAGAGACACACGGGCATGAGCGGGGGTGGGTTGGAGGGATAGAGACACATGGGGCATGAGCGGGGGGTGGGTGGGAGGGATAGAGACACACGGGGCATGAGCAGGGGGTGGGTGGGGGAGGGAGAGAGACACACAGGGCATGAGCGGGGTGTGGGGGGCAACAGGAGAGAGACACGGGGCATGAGAGGGGGTGGGGGGTAACAGGAGAGAGACACGGGGCATGAGAGGGGGGGGGGGTAACAGGAGAGAGAGACGCGGGGCATGAGCAGGGAGTGGGGGGCAACAGCAGGGAGACACGGGGCATGAGCGGGGGTGAGGGGCAACAGCAGGGAGACACGGGGCATGACCGGAGGGTGGGGTGCAACAGGAGAGAGACACGGGGCATGAGAGGGGGTGAGGGGCAACAGCAGGGAGACATGGGGCATGAGTGGGGGCAACAGCAGGGAGACACGGGGCATGAGCGGGGGGTGGGGGGCAGCAGGAGAGAGACACAGGGCATGAGCGGGGGTTGGGGGAACAGGAGAGAGACTCGGGGCATGAGTGGGGGGTGGGGGGCAACAGCAGGGAGACACGGGGCATGACTGGGGGGTGGGGGCAACAGGAGAGAGACACGGGGCATGAGAGGAGGGTGGGGGGTAACAGGAGAGAGGACACGGGGCATGAGCGGGGGGTAGGGGGCAACAGCAGGGAGACACGGGCATGCTCGGGGGTGGAGGGCAACAGGAGAGAGACACGGGGCATGAGAGGGGGTGGAGGTAACAGGAGAGAGACACGGGCATGAGAGGGTGGTGGGGGTAACAGGAGAGAGAGACGCGGGGCATGAACAGGGAGTGTGGGGTAACAGCAGGGAGACACGGGGCATGAGCATGGGGTGGGTGGGAGGGATAGAGACAAACGGGGCATGAGCGGGGCGTGGGTGGGAGGGATGGATACACACGGGGCATGAGCATGGGGTGGGGGGCAACAGGAGAGAGACACGGGGCATGTGAGGGGGGTGGGGGGTAACAGGAGAGAGACACGGGGCATGAGCGGGGGTGGGGGGAAACAGCAGGGAGACACGGGCATGCTCGGGGGTGGAGGGCAACAGGAGAGAGGACACGGGGCATGAGAGGGGGTGGAGGTAACAGGAGAGAGACACGGGCATGAGAGGGTGGTGGGGGTAACAGGAGAGAGAGACGCGGGGCATGAGCAGGGAGTGGGGGTTAACAGCAGGGAGACACGGGGCATGAGCATGGGGTGGGTGGGGAGGGATAGAGACACACGGGGCATGAGCGGGGGGTGGATGGGAGGGATAGAGACACACAGGGCATGAGCGGGGGGTGGGTGGGAGGGATAGGGGCATGAGCGGGGGGGTGGGTGTAAGGGATAGAGACACACGGGGCAAGAGCGGGGGGTGGGCGTGAGGGATAGAGACACACAGGGCATGAGCGGGGTGTGGGTGGGAGGGATAGGGGCATGAGCGGGGGGTGGGTGGGAGGGATAGGGGCATGAGCGGGGGGTGGGGGGGAGGTGAGAGACACACGGGGCATGAGCGGGGGGTGGGTGGGAGGGATAGAGACACACGGGGCATGAGCAGGGGATGGAGTGTAGGGGAGAGACACACGGGGCATGAGCAGGGGATGGGTGGGAGGGATAGAGATACACGGGGCATGAGCCAGGGTGGGTGGGAGGGATAGAGACACACGGGCATGAGCGGGGGTGGGTTCGAGGGATAGAGACACACGGGGCATGAGCGGGGGTGGGTGGGAGGGATAGAGACACACGGGGCATGAGCAGGGGGTGGGTGGGGGAGGGAGAGAGACACACAGGGCATGAGCGGGGTGTGGGGGGCAACAGGAGAGAGACACGGGGCATGAGAGGGGGTGGGGGTAACAGGAGAGAGACACGGGGCATGAGAGGGGGGTGGGGGGTAACAGGAGAGAGAGACGCGGGGCATGAGCAGGGAGT
Organism: Ambystoma mexicanum; assembly: GCF_040938575.1. Lineage (NCBI taxonomy): Eukaryota > Metazoa > Chordata > Amphibia > Caudata > Ambystomatidae > Ambystoma > Ambystoma mexicanum. The sequence goes on from NC_090931.1 coordinate 233,641,577, forward strand.
GGGGGGCAACAGCAGGGAGACACGGGGCATGAGCGGGGGGTGAGGGGCAACAGCAGGGAGACACGGGGCATGACTGGGGGATGGGGGGCAACAGGAGAGAGACACGGGGCATGAGAGGGGGTGGGGGTAACAGGAGAGAGACACGGGGCATGAGCGGGGGGTGGGGGGCAACAGCAGGGAGACACGGGCATGCTCGGGGTGGAGGGCAACAGGAGAGAGACACGGGGCATGAGAGGGGGTGGAGGTAACAGGATAGAGACACGGGCATGAGAGGGTGGTGGGGGTAACAGGAGAGAGAGATGCGGGGCATGAGCAGGGAGTGGGGGTAACAGCAGGGAGACACGGGGCATGAGCATGGGGTGGCTGGGAGGGATAGAGACACACGGGGCATGAGCGGGGGGTGGGTGGGAGGGATAGAGACACACAGGGCATGAGCGGGGGGTGGGTGGGAGGATAGGGGCACGAGCGGGGGGTGGGTGGGAGGGATAGGGGCACGAGCGGGGTGGGTGGGAGGGATAGGGCATGAGCGGGGGTGGGTGGGAGGGATAGGGGCATGAGCGGGGGGTGGGTGGGAGGGATAGAGACACACGGGGCAAGAGCGGGGGGTGGGCGTGAGGGATAGAGACACACGGGGCATGAGCGGGGGTGGGAGGGAGGTGAGAGACACACGGGGCATGAGCGGGGTGTGGGGGGCAACAGGAGAGAGACACGGTGCATGAGAGGGGGTGGGGGTAACAGGAGAGAGACACGGGGCATGAGAGGGGGTGGTGGGTAACAGGAGAGAGAGACGCGGGCATGAGCAGGGAGGTGGGGGGCAACAGCAGGGAGACACGGGGCATGAGCGGGGGGTGAGGGGCAACAGCAGGGAGACACGGGGCATGACCGGAGGGTGGGGTGCAACAGGAGAGAGACACGGGGCATGAGAGGGGGTGAGGGGCAACAGCAGGGAGACATGGGGCATGAGTGGGGGCAACAGCAGGGAGACACAGGGCATGAGCGGGGGGTGGGGGGCAGCAGGAGAGAGACACAGGGCATGAGCGGGGGTTGGGGGAACAGGAGAGACACATGGGGCATGAGCGGGGGGTGGGTGGGAGGGATAGAGACACACGGGGCATGAGCAGGGGGTGGGTGGGGGAGGGAGAGAGACACACAGGGCATGAGCGGGGTGTGGGGGGCAACAGGAGAGAGACACGGGGCATGAGAGGGGGTGGGGTAACAGGAGAGAGACACGGGGCATGAGAGGGGGTGGGGGGTAACAGGAGAGAAAGACACGGGGCATGAGCAGGGAGTGGGGGGGCAACAGCAGGGAGAAACGGGGCATGAGCGGGGGGTGAGGGGCAACAGCAGGGAGACACGGGGCATGACCGGAGGGTGGGGTGCAACAGGAGAGAGACACGGGGCATGAGAGGGGGTGAGGGGCAACAGCAGAAAGACATGGGGCATGAGTGGGGGCAACAGCAGGGAGACACAGGGCATGAGCGGGGGTGGGGGGCAGCAGGAGAGAGACACAGGGCATGAGCGGGGTTGGGGGAACAGGAGAGAGACACGGGGCATGAGTGGGGGGTGGGGGGCAACAGCAGGGAGACACGGGGCATGAGCATGGGGTGGGTGGGAGGGATAGAGACACACAGGGCATGAGCGGGGGGTGGGTGGGAGGGATAGGGGCATGAGCGGGGGGTGGGTGGGAGGGATAGGGGCATGAGCGGGGGGTGGGTGGGAGGGATAGAGACACACGGGGCAAGAGCGGGGGGTGGGCGTGAGGGATAGAGACACACGGGGCATGAGCGGGGGGTGGGGGGGAGGTGAGAGACACACGGGGCATGAGCGGGGGTGGGTGGGAGGGATAGAGACACACGGGGCATGAGCAGGGGGTGGAGGGTAGGGGAGAGACACACGGGGCATGAGCAGGGGATGGGTGGGAGGGATAGAGACACACAGGGCATGAGCGGGGGGTGGGTGGGAGGGATAGGGGCATGAGCGGGGGGTGGGTGGGAGGGATAGGGGCATGAGCGGGGGTGGGTGGGAGGGATAGAGACATACGGGGCAAGAGCGGGGGGTGGGCGTGAGGGATAGAGACACACGGGGTATGAGCCGGAGTGGGTGGGAGGTATAGAGACACACGGGCATGAGCGGGGGTGGGTTGAGGGATAGAGACACACGGGGCATGAGCGGGGGGTGGGTGGGAGGGATAGAGACACACGGGGCATGAGCAGGGGGTGGGTGGGGGAGGGAGAGAGACACACAGGGCATGAGCGGGATGTGGGGGCAACAGGAGAGAGACACGGGGCATGAGAGGGGGTGGGGGTAACAGGAGAGAGACACGGGGCATGAGAGGGGGGTGGGGGGTAACAGGAGAGAGAGACGCGGGGCATGAGCAGGGAGTGGGGGGCAACAGCAGGGAGACACGGGGCATGAGCGGGGGGTGAGGGGCAACAGCAGGGAGACACGGGGCATGACCGGAGGGTGGGGTGCAACAGGAGAGAGACACGGGGCATGAGAGGGGGTGAGGGGCAACAGCAGGGAGACATGGGGCATGAGTGGGGGCAACAGCAGGGAGACACGGGGCATGAGCGGGGGGTGGGGGGCAGCAGGAGAGAGACACAGGGCATGAGCGGGGGTTGGGGGAAGTGGAGAGAGACACGGGGCATGAGTGGGGGGTTGGGGGGCAACAGCAGGGAGACATGGGGCATGACTGGGGGGTGGGGGGCAACAGGAGAGAGACACGGGGCATGAGAGGGGGGTGGGGGGTAACAGGAGAGAGACACGGGGCATGAGCGGGGGGTGGGGGGCAACAGCAGGGAGACACGGGCATGCTCGGGGGTGGAGGGCAACAGGAGAGAGACACGGGGCATGAGAGGGGGTGGAGGTAACAGGAGAGAGACACAGGCATGAGTTGGTGGTGGGGGTAACAGGAGAGAGAGACGCGGGGCATGAGCAGGGAGTGGGGGGTAACAGCAGGGAGACACGGGGCATGAGCATGAGGTGGGTGGGAGGGATAGAGACACACGGGGCATGAGCGGGGGGTGGGTGGGAGGGATAGAGACACACAGGGCATGAGCGGGGGTGGGTGGGAGGGATAGGGGCATGAGCGGGGGGTGGGTGGGAGGGATAGGGCATGAGCGGGGGGTGGGTGGAGGGATAGAGACACACGGGGCAAGAGCGGGGGTGGGCGTGAGGGATAGAGACACACGGGGCATGAGCGGGGTGGGGGGAGGTGAGAGACACACGGGGCATGAGCGGGGGGTGGGTGGGAGGGATAGAGACACACGGGGCATGAGCAGGGGGTGGAGGGTAGGGGAGAGACACACGGGGCATGAGCAGGGGATGGGTGGGAGGGATAGAGACACATGGGGCATGAGCCGGGGTGGGTGGGAGGGATAAAGGACACACGGGCATGAGCGGGGGTGGGTTGGAGGGATAGAGACACACGGGGCATGAGCGGGGGGTGGGTGGGAGGGATAGAGACACACGGGGCATGAGCAGGGGGGTGGGTGGTGGCAGGGATAGGGGCATGAGCGGGGGGTGGGTGATAGGGATAGGGGCATGAGCGGGGGGTGGGTGGGAGGGATAGAGACACACGTGGCAAGAGCGGGGGGAGGGCGTGAGGGATAGAGACACAAGGGGCAAGAGCGGGGGGTGGGGGGGAGGTGAGAGACACAGAGACACACGGGGCATGAGCGGGGGGTGGGTGGGAGGGATAGAGACACACGGGGCATGAGCAGGGGGTGGAGGGTAGGGGAGAGACACACGGGGCATGAGCAGGGGATGGGTGGGAGGGATAGAGACACACGGGCATGAGCCGGGGTGGGTGGGAGCCATAGAGACACACGGGCATGAGCGGGGGTGGGTTGGAGGGATAGAGACACACGGGGCATGAGCGGGGGCTGGGTGGGAGGGATAGAGACACACGGGGCATGAGCAGGGGGTGGGTGGGGGAGGGAGAGAGACACACAAGGCATGAGCGGGGTGTGGGGGGCAACAGGAGAGAGACACGGGGCATGAGAGGGGGTTGGGGGGTAACAGGAGAGAGAGACGCGGGGATGAGCAGGGAGTGGGGGGCAACAGCAGGGAGACACGGGGCATGAGCGGGGGTGAGGGGCAACAGCAGGGAGACACGGGGCATGACCGGAGGGTGGGGTGCAACAGGAGAGAGGACACGGGGCATGAGAGGGGGTGAGGGGCAACATCAGGGAGACATGGGGCATGAGTGGGGCCAACAGCAGGGAGAACACGGGGCATGAGCGGGGGGTGGGGGGCAGCAGGAGAGAGACACATGGCATGAGCGGGGGTTGGCGGGAACAGGAGGTGGCTGGGGGGTGGGGGGCAACAGCAGGGAGACACGGGGCATGACTGGGGGGTGGGGGGCAACAGGAGAGAGACACGGGGCATGAGAGGGGGGTGGGGGGTAACAGGAGAGAGACACGGGGCATGAGCGGGGGTGGGGGGCAACAGCAGGGAGACACGGGCATGCTCGCGGGTGGAGGGCAACAGGAGAGAGACACGGGGCATGAGAGGGTGGTGGTGGTAACAGGAGAGAGAGACGCGGGGCATGAGCAGGGAGTGGGGGGTAACAGCAGGGAGACACGGGGCATGAGCATGGGGTGGGTGGGAGGGATAGAGACACACGGGGCATGAGCGGGGGGTGGGTGAGCGGGATAGAGACACACAGGGCATGAGCGGGGGTGGGTGGGAGGGATAGGGGCATGAGCGGGGGTGGGTGGGAGGGATAGGGGCATGAGCGGGGGGTGGGTGGGAGGGATAGAGACACATGGGGCAAGAGCGGGGGGTGGGCGTGAGGGATAGAGACACACGGGGCATGAGCAGGGGGTGGGGGAAGGTGAGAGACACACGGGGCATGAGCGGAGGGTGGGTGGGAGGGATAGAGACACACGGGGCATGAGCAGGGGGTGGAGGGTAGGGGAGAGACACACGGGGCATGAGCAGGGGATGGGTGGGAGGGATAGAGACACACGGGGCATGAGCCGGGGTGGGTGGGAGGGATAGAGACACACGGGCATGAGCGGGGGTGGGTTGGAGGGATAGAGACACACGGGGCATGAGCGGGGGGTGGGTGGGAGGGATAGAGACACACGGGGCATGAGCAGGGGGTGGGTTGGGGGAGGGAGAGAGACACACAGGGCATGAGCAGGGTGTGGGGGGCAACAGGAGAGAGACACGGGGCATGAGAGGGGGTGGGGGGTAACAGGAGAGAGACACAGGGCATGAGAGGGGGGTAACAGGAGAGAGACGCGGGGCATGAGCAGGGAGTGGGGGGCAGCAGCAGGGCGACACGGGGCATGAGCGGGGGGTGAGGGGCAACAGCAGGGAGACACGGGGCATGACCGAAGGGTGGGGTGCTACAGGAGAGAGACACGGGGCATGAGAGGGGGTGAGGGGCAACAGCAGGGAGACATGGGGCATGAGTGGGGGCAACAGCAGGGAGACACGGGGCATGAGCGGGGGTGGGGGGCAGCAGGAGAGAGACACAGGGCATGAGCGGGGGTTGGGGGAACAGGAGAGAGACACGGGGCATGAGTGGGGGGTGGGGGGCAACAGCAGGGAGACACGGGGCATGACTGGGGGGTGGGGGGCAACAGGAGATAGACACGGGGCATGAGCGGGGGGTTGGGGGCAACAGCAGGGAGACACGGGCATGCTCGGGGGTGGAGGGCAACAGGAGAGAGACACGGGGGCATGAGAGGGGTTGGAGGTAACAGGAGAGAGACACGGGCATGAGAGGGTGGTGGGGGTAACAGGAGAAAGAGACGCGGGGCATGAGCAGGGAGTGGGGGGTAACAGCAGGGAGACATGGGGCATGAGCATGGGGTGGGTGGGAGGGATAGAGACACACGGGGCATGAGCGGGGGGTGGGTGGGAGGGATAGAGACACACAGGGCATGAGCGGGGGGTGGGTGGGAGGGATAGGGGCATGAGCGGGGGGTGGGGGTTGGAGGGATAGGGTCATGAGCGGGGGGTGGGTGGGAGGGATAGGGGCATGAGCGGGGGGTGGGTGGGAGGGATAGGGGCATGAGCGGGGGGTGGGTGGGAGGTATAGAGACACACGGGGCAAGAGCGGGGGGTGGGCGTGAGGGATAGAGACACACGGGGCATGAGCAGGGGGTGGGGGGAAGGTGAGAGACACACGGGGCATGAGCGGGGGTGGGTGGGAGGGATAGAGACACACGGGGCATGAGCAGGGGGTGGAGGGTAGGGGAGAGACACACGGGCATGAGCAGGGGATGGGTGGGAGGGATAGAGACACATGGGGCATGAGCCGTGGTGGGTGGGAGGGATAGAGACACACGGGCATGAGCGGGGGTGGGTTGGAGGGATAGAGACACACGGGGCATGAGCAGGGGGTGGGTGGGAGGGATAGAGACACACGGGGCATGAGCAGGGGGTGGGTGGGGGAGGGAGAGAGACACACAGGGCATGAGCGGGGTGTGGGGGGCAACAGGAGAGAGACATGGGGCAATGAGAGGGGGTGGGGGGTAACAGGAGAGAGACACAGGGCATAAGAGGGGGGTAACAGGAGAGAGAGATGCGGGGCATGAGCAGGGAGTGGGGGGCAACAGCAGGGAGACACGGGGCATGAGCGGGGGTTGAGGGGCAACAGCAGGGAGACACGGGGCATGACCGAAGGGTGGGGTGCAACAGGAGAGAGACACGGGGCATGAGAGGGGGTGAGGGGCAACAGCAGGGAGACATGGGGCATGAGTGGGGGCAACAGCAGGGAGACACGGGTCATGAGCGGGGGGTGGGGGGGGCAGCAGGAGAGAGACACAGGGCATGAGCGGGGATTGGGGGAACAGGAGAGAGACACGGGGCATGAGTGGGGGGTGGGGGGCAACAGCAGGGAGACACGGGGCATGACTGGGAGTGGGGGGCAACAGGATAGAGACACGGGCATGAGAGGGGGGGTGGGGGGTAACAGGAGAGAGACACGGGGCATGAGCGGGGGGTGGGGGGCAACAGCAGGGAGACACGGGCATGCTCGGGGTGGAGGGCAACAGGAGAGAGACACGGGGCATGAGAGGGGGTGGAGGTTACAGGAGAGAGACACGGGCATGAGAGGGTGGTGGGGGTAACAGGAGAGAGAGACGCGGGGCATGAGAGGGTGGTGGGGGTAACAGGAGAAAGAGACGCGGGGCATGAGCAGGGAGTGGGGGTAACAGCAGGGAGACACGGGGCATGAGCATGGGATGGGTGGGAGGGATAGAGACACACGGGGCATGAGCGGGGGGTGGGTGGAGGGATAGAAACACACAGGGCATGAGCGGGGGTGGGTGGGAGGGATAGAGACACACGGGGCAAGAGCGGGGGGTGGGCGTGAGGGATAGAGACACACGGGGCATGAGCGGGGGGTGGGGGGAGGTGAGAGACACACGGGGCATGAGCGGGGGGTGGGTGGGAGGGATAGAGACACACGGGGCATGAGCAGGGGGTGGAGGGTAGGGGAGAGACACACGGGGCATGAGCAGGGGATGGGTGGGAGGGATAGAGACACACGGGGCATGAGCCGGGGTGGGTGGGAGGCATAGAGACACACGGGCATGAGCGGGGGTGGGTTGGAGGGATAGAGACACACGGGGCATGAGCGGGGGGTGGGTGGGAGGGATAGAGACACACGGGGCATGAGCAGGGGGTGGGTGGGGGAGGGAGAGAGACACACAGGGCATGAGCGGGGTGTGGGGGGCAACAGGAGAGAGACACGGGCATGAGAGGGGGTGGGGGGTAACAGGAGAGAGACACGGGGCATGAGAGAGGGTGGGGGGTAACAGGAGAGAGAGACGCGGGGCATGAGCAGGGAGTGGGGGCAACAGCAGGGAGACACGGGGCATGAGCGGGGGTGAGGGGCAACAGCAGGGAGACACGGGGCATGACCGGAGGGTGGGGTGCAACAGGAGAGAGACACGGGCATGAGCGAGGGGTGGGTGGGAGGGATAGAGACACACGGGGCATGAGCAGGGGTGGGTGGGGGAGGGAGAGAGACACACAGGGCATGAGCGGGGTGTGGGGGGCAACAGGAGAGAGACACGGGGCATGAGAGGGGGTGGGGGTAACAGGAGAGAGACACGGGGCATGAGAGGGGGGGTGGGGGGTAACAGGAGAGAGAGACGCGGGGCATGAGCAGGGAGTGGGGGGCAACAGCAGGGAGACACGGGGCATGAGCGGGGGGTGAGGGGCAACAGCAGGGAGACACGGGGCATGACCGGAGGGTGGGGTGCAACAGGAGAGAGACACGGGGCATGAGAGGGGGTGAGGGGCAACAGCAGGGAGACATGGGGCATGAGTGGGGGCAACAGCAGGGAGACACAGGGCATGAGCGGGGGGTGGGGGGCAGCAGGAGAGAGACACATGGCATGAGCGGGGGTTGGGGGAACAGGAGAGAGACACGGGGCATGAGTGGGGGGTGGGGGGAAACAGCAGGGAGACACGGGGCATGAGCATGGGGTGGGTGGGAGGGATAGAGACACACAGGGCATGAGCGGGGGGTGGGTGGGAGGGATAGGGGCATGAGCGGGGGGTGGGTGGGAGGGATAGGGGCATGAGCGGGGGGTGGGTGGGAGGGATAGAGACACACGGGGCAAGAGCGGGGGGTGGGCGTGAGGGATAGAGACACACGGGGCATGAGCGCGGGGTGGGGGGAGGTGAGAGACACACGGGGCATGAGCGGGGGGTGGGTGGGAGGGATAGAGACACACGGGGCATGAGCAGGGGGTGGAGGGTAGGGGAGAGACACACGGGGCATGAGCAGGGGATGTGTGGGAGGGATAGAGACACACGGGGTATGAGCCTGGGGTGGGTGGGAGGTATAGAGACACACGGGCATGAGCGGGGTGGGTTGGAGGGATAGAGACACACGGGGCATGAGCGGGGGGTGGGTGGGAGGGATAGAGACACACGGGGCAAGAGCAGGGGGTGGGTGGGGGAGGGAGAGAGACACACAGGGCATGAGCGGGATGTGGGGGGCAACAGGAGAGAGACACGGGGCATGAGAGGGGGTGGGGGGTAACAGGAGAGAGACACGGGGCATGAGAGGGGGGTGGGGGGTAACAGGAGAGAGAGACGCGGGGCATGAGCAGGGAGTGGGGGGCAACAGCAGGGAGACACGGGGCATGAGCGGGGGGTGAGGGGCAACAGCAGGGAGACATGGGGCATGACCGGAGCGTGGGGTGCAACAGGAGAGAGACACGGGGCATGAGAGGGGTGAGGGGCAACAGCAGGGAGACATGGGGCATGAGTGGGGGCAACAGCAGGGAGACACGGGGCATGAGCGGGGGGTGGGGGGCAGCAGGAGAGAGACACAGGGCATGAGCGGGGGTTGGGGGAACAGGAGAGAGACACGGGGCATGAGTGGGGGGTGGGGGGCAACAGCAGGGAGACATGGGGCATGACTGGGGGGTGGGGGGCAACAGGAGAGAGACACGGGGCATGAGAGGGGGGTGGGGGGTAACAGGAGAGAGACACGGGGCATGAGCGGGGGGTGGGGGGCAACAGCAGGGAGACACAGGCATGCTCGGGGGTGGAGGGCAACAGAGAGAGAGACACGGGGCATGAGAGGGGGTGGCGGTAACAGGAGAGAGACACAGGCATGAGGTGGTGGGGGGGGGTAACAGGAGAGAGAGACGCGGGGCATGAGCAGGGAGTGGGGGGTAACAGCAGGGAGACACGGGGCATGAGCATGGGGTGGGTGGGAGGGATAGAGACACACGGGGCATGAGCGGGGGGTGGGTGGGAGGGATTAGAGACACACAGGGCATGAGGGGGGGTGGGGGTAACAGGAGAGAGAGACGCGGGGCATGAGCAGGGAGTGGGGGGCAACAGCAGGGAGACACAGGGCATGAGCGGGGGGTGAGGGGCAACAGCAGGGAGACATGGGGCATGAGTGGGGGCAACAGCAGGGAGACACGGGGCATGACTGGGGGGCAGCAGGAGAGAGACACAGGGCATGAGCGGGGGTTGGGGGAACAGAGAGAGACACCCACCCACCCCCCGCTCATGCCCTGTGTGTCTCTATCCCTCCCACCCACCCCCCGCTCATGCCCCGTGTGTCTCTATCCCTCCCACTCACCCCATGCTCATGCCCTGTGTCTTCCTGCTGTTACCCCCCACTCCCTGCTCATGCCCCGCGTCTCTCTCTCCTGTTACCCCCACCACCCTCTCATGCCCGTGTCCCTCTCCTGTTACCTCCACCCCCTCTCATGCCCTGTGTCTCTCTCCTGTTGCCCTCCACCCCGAGCATGCCCGTGTCTCCCTGCTGTTGCCCCCCACCCCCCGCTCATGCCCCGTGTCTCTCCCCTGTTACCCCCCACCCCCCTCTCATGCCCCGTGTCTCTCTCCTGTTGCCCCCCACCCCCAATCATGCCCTATCCCAACAGCAGGGAGACACAGGGCATGAGCGGGGGGTGAGGGGCAACAGCAGGGAGACACGGGGCATGACCGGAAGGTGGGGTGCAACACGAGAGAGACACATGGGGCATGAGCAGGGGATGGGTGGGAGGGATAGAGACACACGGGCATGAGCCGGGGTGGGTGGGAGGGATAAAGACACACGGGCATGAGCGGGGGTGGGTTGGAGGGATAGAGACACACGGGGCATGAGCGGGGGGTGGGTGGGAGGATAGAGACACACAGGGCATGAGCAGGGGGTGGGTGGGGGAGGGAGAGAGACACACAGGGCATGAGCGGGGTGTGGGGGGCAACAGGAGAGAGACACGGGGCATGAGAGGGGGTGCGGGTAACAGGAGAGAGACACGGGGCATGAGAGGGGGGTGGGGGTAACAGGAGAGAGAGACGCGGGGCATGAGCAGGGAGTGGGGGGCAACAGCAGGGAGACACAGGGCATGAGCGGGGGGTGAGGGGGCAACAGCAGGGAGACACGGGGCATGACCGGAGGGTGGGGTGCAACAGGAGAGAGACACGGGGCATGAGAGGGGGTGAGGGGCAACAGCAGGGAGACATGGGGCATGAGTGGGGGCAACAGCAGGGAGACACGGGGCATGAGCGGGGGGTGGGGGGCAGCAGGAGAGAGACACAGGGCATGAGCGGGGGTTGGGGGAACAGGAGAGAGACACGGGGCATGAGAGGGGGTGGGGGGTAACAGGAGAGAGACACGGGGCATGAGCGGGGGGTGGGGGGCAACAGCAGGGAGACACGGGCATGCTCGGGGGTGGAGGGCAACAGGAGAGAGACACGGGGCATGAGAGGGGATGGAGGTAACAGGAGAGAGACACGGGCATGAGAGGGTGGTGGGGGTAACAGGAGAGAGAGACGCGGGGCATGAGCAGGGAGTGGGGGGTAACAGCAGGAAGACACAGGGCATGAGCATGGGGTGGGTGGGAGGGAGAGAGACACACGGGGCATGAGCGGGGGGTGGGTGGGAGGGATAGAGAAACACAGGGCATGAGCGGGGGGTGGGTGGGTGGGAGGGATAGGGGCATGAGCGGGGGGTGGGTGATAGGGATAGGGGCATGATCGGGGGGTGGGTGGGAGGGATAGAGACACACGGGGCAAGAGCGGGGGGTGGGCGTGAGGGATAGAGACACAAGGGGCAAGAGCGGGCGGTGGGGGGGAGGTGAGAGACACACGGGGCATGAGCGGGGGGTGGGAGGGATAGAGACACACGGGGCATGAGCAGGGGTGGAGGGTAGGGGAGAGACACACGGGGCATGAGCAGGGATGGGTGGGAGGAATAGAGACACACGGGGCATGAGCCGGGGTGGGTGGGAGCCATAGAGACACACGGGCATGAGCGGGGGTGGGTTGGAGGGATAGAGACACACGGGGCATGAGCGGGGGGTGGGTGGGAGGGATAGAGACACACGGGGCATGAGCAGGGGGTGGGTGGGGGAGGGAGAGAGACACACAAGGCATGAGCAGGGTGTGGGGGGCAACAGGAGAGAAACACGGGGCATGAGAGGGGGTGGGGGTAACAGGAGAGAGACACGGGGCATGAGAGGGGGTTGGGGGGTAACAGGAGAGAGAGACGCGGGGCATGAGCAGGGAGTGGGGGGCAACAGCAGGGAGACACGGGGCATGAGCGGGGGGTGAGGGGCAACAGCAGGGAGACACGGGGCATGACCGGAGGGTGGGGTGCAACAGGAGAGAGACACGAGGCATGAGAGGGGGTGAGGGGCAACAGCAGGGAGACATGGGGCATGAGTGGGGCAACAGCAGGGAGACACGGGGCATGAGCGGGGGGTGGGGGGCAGCAGGAGAGAGACACATGGCATGAGCGGGGGTTGGCGGAACAGGAGAGAGACACGGGGCATGAGTGGGGGGTGGGGGGCAACAGCAGGGAGACACGGGGCATGACTGGGGGGTGGGGGCAACAGGAGAGAGACACAGGGCATGAGAGGGGGGTGCGGGGTAACAGGAGAGAGACACGGGGCATGAGCGGGGGGTGGGGGGCAACAGCAGGGAGACACGGGCATGCTCGCGGGTGGAGGGCAACAGGAGAGAGACACGGGGCATGAGAGGGTGGTGGTGGTAACAGGAGAGAGAGAGACGCGGGGCATGAGCAGGGAGTGGGGGGTAACAGCAGGGAGACACGGGGCATGAGCATGGGGTGGGTGGGAGGGATAGAGAAACACGGGGCATGAGCGGGGGGTGGGTGAGCGGGATAGAGACACACAGGGCATGAGCGGGGGGTGGGTGGGAGGGATAGGGGCATGAGCGGGGGTGGGTGGGAGGGATAGAGACACACGGGGCAAGAGCGGGGGGTGGGCGTGAGGGATAGAGACACACGGGGCATGAGCGGGGGGTGGGGGGAAGGTGAGAGACACACAGGGCATGAGCGGGGGGTGGGTGGGAGGGATAGAGACACACGGGGCATGAGAGGGTGGTGGTGGTAACAGGAGAGAGAGACGCGGGGCATGAGCAGGGAGTGGGGGGTAACAGCAGGGAGACACGGGGCATGAGCATGGGGTGGGTGGGAGGGATAGAGACACACGGGGCATGAGCGGGGGGTGGGTGAGCGGGATAGAGACACACAGGGCATGAGCGGGGGGTGGGTGGGAGGGATAGGGGCATGAGCGGGGGGTGGGTGGGAGGGATAGAGACACATGGGGCAAGAGCGGGCGGTGGGCGTGAGGGATAGAGACACACGGGGCATGAGCGGGGGGTGGGGGGAAGGTGAGAGACACACGGGGCATGAGCGGGGGGTGGATGGGAGGGATAGAGACACACGGGGCATGAGCAGGGGGTGGAGGGTAGGGGAGAGACACACGGGGCATGAGCAGGGGATGGGTGGGAGGGATAGAGACACACGGGGCATGAGCCGGGGTGGGTGGGAGGGATAGAGACACACGGGCATGAGCGGGGGTGGGTTGGAGGGATAGAGACACACGGGGCATGAGCGGGGGGTGGGTGGGAGGGATAGAGACACACGGGGCATGAGTAGGGGGTGGGTGGGGGGGGGAGGGAGAGAGACACACAGGGCATGAGCGAGGTGTGGGGGGCAACAGGAGAGAGACACGGGGCATGAGAGGGGGTGGGGGGTAACAGGAGAGAGACAAAGGGCATAAGAGGGGGGTAACAGGAGAGAGAGACGCGGGGCATGAGCAGGGAGTGGGGAGCAACAGCAGGGAGACACGGGGCATGAGCGGGGGGTGAGGGGCAACAGCAGGGAGACACGGGGCATGACTGGAGGGTGGGGTGCAACAGGAGAGAGACACGGGGCATGAGAGGGGGTGAGGGGCAACAGCAGGGAGACATGGGGCATGAGTGGGGGCAACAGCAGGGAGACACGGGGCATGAGCGGGGGGTGGGGGGCAGCAGGAGAGAGACACAGGGCATGAGCGGGGGTTGGGGGAACAGGAGAGAGACACGGGGCATGAGTGGGGGGTGGGGGGCAACAGCAGGGAGACACGGGGCATGACTGGGGGGTGGAGGGCAACAGGAGAGAGACACGGGGCATGAGAGGGGGTGAGGGGCAACAGCAGGGAGACATGGGGCATGAGTGGGGGGTGGGGGGCAACAGGAGATAGACACGGGGCATGAGTGGGGGGTGGGGGGCAACAGCAGGGAGACTGGGGGCATGACTGGGGGGTGGGCGGCAACAGGAGAGAGACACGTGGCATGAGAGGGGGGTGGGGGTAACAGGAGAGAGACACGGGGCATGAGCGGGGGGTGGGGGGCAACAGCAGGGAGACACGGGCATGCTCGGGGGTGGAGGGCAACAGGAGAGAGACACGGGGCATGAGAGGGGGTGGAGGTAACAGGAGAGAGACACGGGCATGAGAGGGTGGTGGGGGTAACAGGAGAGAGAGACGCGGGGCATGAGCAGGGAGTGGGGGTTAACAGCAGGGAGACACGGGGCATGAGCATGGGGTGGGTGGGAGGGATAGAGACACACGGGGCATGAGCGGGGGGTGGGTGGGAGGGATAGAGACACACAGGGCATGAGTGGGGGGTGGGTGGGAGCGATAGGGGCATGAGCGGGGGTGGGTGGGAGGGATAGGGGCATGAGCGGGGGGGTGGGTGTAAGGGATAGAGACACACGGGGCAAGAGCGGGGGGTGGGCGTGAGGGATAGAGACACACGGGGCATGAGCGGGGGGTGGGGGTTAGGTGAGAGACACACAGGGCATGAGCGGCGGGTGGGTGGGAGGGATAAAGACACATGGGGCATGAGCAGGGGGTGGAGGGTAGGGGAGAGACACACGGGGCATGAGCAGGGGATGGGTGGGAGGGATAGAGACACACGGGGCATGAGCCGGGGTGGGTGGGAGGTATAGAGACACACGGGCATGAGCGGGGGTGGGTTGGAGGGATAGAGACACATGGGGCATGAGCGGGGGGTGGGTGGGAGGGATAGAGACACACGGGGCATGAGCAGGGGGTGGGTGGGGGAGAGAGAGAGACACACAGGGCATGAGAGGGGGTGGGGGTAACAGGGGAGAGACACGGGGCATGAGAGGGGGTGGGGGGTAACAGGAGAGAGAGACGCGGGGCATGAGCAGGGAGTGGGGGGCAACAGCAGGGAGACACGGGGCATGAGCGGGGAGTGAGGGGCAACAGCAGGGAGACACGGGGCATGACCGGAGGGTGGGGTGCAACAGGAGAGAGACACGGGGCATGAGCGGGGGGTGGGTGGGAGGGATAGAGACACACAGGGCATGAGCGGGGGGTGGGTGGGAGGGATAGGGGCATGAGCGGGGGGTGGGTGGGAGGGATAGGGGCATGAGCGGGGGGTGGGGGGGAGGTGAGAGACACACGGGGCATGAGCGGGGGGTGGGTGGGAGGGATAGAGACACACGGGGCATGAGCAGGGGATGGAGTGTAGGGGAGAGACACACGGGGCATGAGCAGGGGATGAGTGGGAGGGATAGAGATACACGGGGCATGAGCCGGGGTGGGTGGGAGGGATAGAGACACACGGGCATGAGCGGGGGTGGTTTGGAGGGATAGAGACACACGGGGCATGAGCGGGGGTGGGTGGGAGGGATAGAGACACACGGGGCATGAGCAGGGGGTGGGTGGGGGAGGGAGAGAGACACACAGGGCATGAGCGGGGTGTGGGGGGCAACAGGAGAGAGACACGGGGCATGAGAGGGGGTGGGGGTAACAGGAGAGAGACACGGGGCATGAGAGGGGGGTGGGGGGTAACAGGAGAGAGAGACGCGGGGCATGAGCAGGGAGTGGGGGGCAACAGCAGGGAGACACGGGGCATGAGCGGGGGGTGAGGGGCAACAGCAGGGAGACACGGGGCATGACCGGAGGGTGGGGTGCAACAGGAGAGAGACACGGGGCATGAGAGGGGGTGAGGGGCAACAGCAGGGAGACATGGGCATGAGTGGGGGCATCAGGAGAGAGACACAGGGCATGAGCGGGGGTTGGGGGAACAGGAGAGAGACACGGGGCATGAGTGGGGGGTGGGGGGCAACAGAAGGGAGACACAGGGCATGACTGGGGGGTGGGGGGCAACAGGAGAGAGACACGGGGCATGAGAGGGGGGTGGGGGGTAACAGGAGAGAGACACGGGGCATGAGCGGGGGGTGGGGGGCAACAGCAGGGAGACACGGGCATGCTCGGGGGTGGAGGGCAACAGGAGAGAGACACGGGGCATGAGAGGGGGTGGAGGTAACAGGAGAGAGACACGGGCATGAGAGGGTGGTGGGGGTAACAGGAGAGAGAGATGCGGGGCATGAGCAGGGAGTGGGGGGTAACAGCAGGGAGACACGGGGCATGAGCATGGGGTGGGTGGGAGGGATAGAGACACACGGGGCATGAGCGGGGGGTGGGTGGGAGGGATAGAGACACACAGGGCATGAGCGGGGGGTGGGTGGGAGGGATAGGGGCATGAGCGGGGGGTGGGTGGGAGGGATAGGGGCATGAGCGGGGGGTGGGTGGGAGGGATAGGGGCATGAGCACCGGGTGGGTGGGAGGGATAGAGACACACGGGGCAAGAGTGGGGGGTGGGCGTGAGGGATAGAGACACACGGGGCATGAGCGGGGGGTGGGGGGAGGTGAGAGACACACGGGGCATGAGCGGGGGGTGGGTGGGAGGGATAGAGACACACGGGGCATGAGCAGGGGGTGGAGGGTAGGGGAGAGACACACGGGGCATGAGCAGGGGATGGGTGGGAGAGATAGAGACACACGGGGCATGAGCCTGGGGTGGGTGGGAGGGTTAG
This sequence comes from Ambystoma mexicanum, assembly GCF_040938575.1. Lineage (NCBI taxonomy): Eukaryota > Metazoa > Chordata > Amphibia > Caudata > Ambystomatidae > Ambystoma > Ambystoma mexicanum. The sequence continues at coordinate 233,658,216 of NC_090931.1, forward strand.
AGACACACGGGCATGAGCGGGGGTGGGTTGGAGGGATAGAGACACACGGGGCATGAGCGGGGGGTGGGGGGTAACAGGAGAGATACACGGGGCATGAGCGGGGGGTGGGGGGCAACAGCAGGGAGAAACGGGCATGCTCGGGGGTGGAGGGCAACAGGAGAGAGACACGGGGCATGAGAGGGGGTGGAGGTAACAGGAGAGAGACACAGGCATGAGTTGGTGGTGGGGGTAACAGGAGAGGGAGACGCGGGGCATGAGCAGGGAGTGGGGGGTAACAGCAGGGAGACACGGGGCATGAGCATGGGGTTGGTGGGAGGGATAGAGACACACGGGGCATGAGCGGGGGATGGGTGGGAGGGATAGAGACACACAGGGCATGAGCGGGGGTGGGTGGGAGGGATAGGGGCATGAGCGGGGGGTGGGTGGGAGGGATAGGGGCATGAGCGGGGGGTGGGTGGGAGGGATAGAGACACACGGGGCAAGAGCGGGGGTGGGCGTGAGGGATAGAGACACACGGGGCATGAGCGGGGTGGGGGGAGGTGAGAGACACACGGGGCATGAGCGGGGGGTGGGTGGGAGGGATAGAGACACACGGGGCATGAGCAGGGGGTGGAGGGTAGGGGAGAGACACACGGGGCATGAGCAGGGGATGGGTGGGAGGGATAGAGACACACGGGGCATGAGCCGGGGTGGGTGGGAGGGATAAAGACACACGGGCATGAGCGGGGGTGGGTTGGAGGGATAGAGACACACGGGGCATGAGCGGGGGGGTGGGTGGGAGGGATAGAGACACACGGGGCATGAGCAGGGGGTGGGTGGGGGAGGGAGAGAGACACACAGGGCATGAGCGGGGTGTGGGGGGCAACAGGAGAGAGACACGGGGTGAGAGGGGGTGCGGGTAACAGGAGAGAGACACGGGGCATGAGAGGGGGGTGGGGGTAACAGGAGAGAGAGACGCGGGGCATGAGCAGGGAGTGGGGGGCAACAGCAGGGAGACACAGGGCATGAGCGGGGGGTGAGGGGCAACAGCAGGGAGACACGGGGCATGACCGGAGGGTGGGGTGCAACAGGAGAGAGACACGGGGCATGAGAGGGGGTGAGGGGCAACAGCAGGGAGACATGGGGCATGAGTGGGGGCAACAGCAGGGAGACACGGGGCATGAGCGGGGGGCAGCAGGAGAGAGACACAGGGCATGAGCGGGGGTTGGGGGAACAGGAGAGAGACACGGGGCATGAGTGGGGGGTGGGGGGCAACAGCAGGGAGACACGGGGCATGACTGGGGGGCAGCAGGAGAGAGACACAGGGCATGAGCGGGGGTTGGGGGAACAGGAGAGAGACACGGGGCATGAGTGGGGGGTGGGGGGCAACAGCAGGGAGACACGGGGCATGACTGGGGGTGGGGGGCAACAGGAGAGAGACACGGGGCATGAGAGGGGGGTGGGGGGTAACAGGGGAGAGACACGGGGCATGAGCGGGGGGTGGGGGGCAACAGCAGGGAGACACGGGCATGCTCGGGGGTGGAGGGCAACAGGAGAGAGACACGGGGCATGAGAGGGGGTGGAGGTAACAGGAGAGAGACACGGGCATGAGAGGGTGGTGGGGGTAACAGGAGAGATAGACGCGGGGCATGAGCAGGGAGTGGGGGGTAACAGCAGGAAGACACAGGGCATGAGCATGGGGTGGGTGGGAGGGATAGAGACACGCGGGGCATGAGCGGGGGGTGGGTGGGAGGGATAGAGACACACAGGGCATGAGCGGGGGGTGGGTGGGTGGGAGGGATAGGGGCATGAGCGGGGGGTGGGTGATAGGGATAGGGGCATGAGCGGGGGGTGGGTGGGAGGGATAGAGACACACGGGGCAAGAGCGGGGGGTGGGCGTGAGGGATAGAGACACAAGGGGCAAGAGCGGGGGGTGGGGGGGAGGTGAGAGACACACGGGGCATGAGCGGGGGGTGGGTGGGAGGGATAGAGACACACGGGGCATGAGCAGGGGGTGGAGGGTAGGGGAGAGACACACGGGGCATGAGCAGGGGATGGGTGGGAGGGATAGAGACACACGGGGCATGATCCGGGGTGGGTGGGAGCCATAGAGACACACGGGCATGAGCGGGGGTGGGTTGGAGGGATAGAGACACACGGGGCATGAGCGGGGGGTGGGTGGGAGGGATAGAGACACACGGGGCATGAGCAGGGGGTGGGTGGGGGAGGGAGAGAGACACACAAGGCATGAGCGGGGTGTGGGGGGCAACAGGAGAGAGACACGGGGCATGAGAGGGGGTGGGGGGTAACAGGAGAGAGACACGGGGCATGAGAGGGGGTTGGGGGTTAACAGGAGAGAGAGACGCGGGGCATGAGCAGGGAGTGGGGTGCAACAGCAGGGAGACACGGGGCATGAGCGGGGGTGAGGGGCAACAGCAGGGAGACACGGGGCATGACCGGAGGGTGGGGTGCAAATGGAGAGAGACACGGGGCATGAGAGGGGGTGAGGGGCAACAGCAGGGAGACATGGGGCATGAGTGGGGCAACAGCAGGGAGACACGGGGCATGAGCGGGGGGTGGGGGCAGCAGGAGAGAGACACATGGCATGAGCAGGGGTTGGCGGAACAGGAGAGAGACACGGGGCATGAGTGGGAGGTGGGGGGCAACAGCAGGGAGACACGGGGCATGACTGGGGGGTGGGGGGCAACAGGAGAGAGACACGGGGCATGAGAGGGGGGTGGGGGGTAACAGGAGAGAGACACGGGGCATGAGCGGGGGGTGGGGGGCAACAGCAGGGAGACACGGGCATGCTCAGGGGTGGAGGGCAACAGGAGAGAGACACGGGGCATGAGAGGGTGGTGGTGGTAACAGGAGAGAGAGACGCGGGGCATGAGGAGGGAGTGGGGGGTAACAGCAGGGAGACACGGGGCATGAGCATGGGGTGGGTGGGAGGGATAGAGACACACGGGGCATGAGCGGGGGGTGGGTGAGCGGGATAGAGACACACAGGGCATGAGCGGGGGGTGGGTGGGAGGGATAGGGGCATGAGCGGGGGGTGGGTGGGAGGGATAGGGGCATGAGCGGGTGGTGGGTGGGAGGGATAGAGACACACGGGGCAAGAGCGTGGGGTGGGCGTGAGGGATAGAGACACACGGGGCATGAGCAGGGGGTGGGGGGAAGGTGAGAGACACACGGGGCATGAGCGGAGGGTGGGTGGGAGGGATAGAGACACACGGGGCATGAGCAGGGGGTGGAGGGTAGGGGAGAGACACACGGGGCATGAGCAGGGGATGGGTGGGAGGGATAGAGACACACGGGGCATGAGCCGGGGTGGGTGGGAGGGATAGAGACACACGGGCATGAGCGGGGGTGGGTTGGAGGGATAGAGACACACGGGGCATGAGCGGGGGGTGGGTGGGAGGGATAGAGACACACGGGGCATGAGCAGGGGGTGGGTGGGGGAGGGAGAGAGACACACAGGGCATGAGCGGGGTGTGGGGGGCAACAGGAGAGAGACACGGGGCATGAGAGGGGGTGGGGGGTAACAGCAGGGAGACACGGGGCATGACCGAAGGGTGGGGTGCTACAGGAGAGAGACACGGGACATGAGAGGGGGTGAGGGGCAACAGCAGGGAGACATGGGGCTTGAGTGGGGGCAACAGCAGGGAGACACGGGGCATGAGCGGGGGGTGGGGGGCAGCAGGAGAGAGACACAGGGCATGAGCGGGGGTTGGGGGAACAGGAGAGAGACACGGGGCATGAGTGGGGGGTGGGGGGCAACAGCAGGGAGACACGGGGCATGACTGGGGGGTGGGGGGCAACAGGAGATAGATACGGGGCATGAGCGGGGGGTTGGGGGCAACAGCAGGGAGACACGGGCATGCTCGGGGGTGGAGGGCAACAGGAGAGAGACACGGGGCATGAGAGGGGTTGGAGGTAACAGGAGAGAGACACGGGCATGAGAGGGTGGTGGGGGTAACAGGAGAAAGAGACGCGGGGCATGAGCAGGGAGTGGGGGGTAACAGCAGGGAGACACGGGGCATGAGCATGGGGTGGGTGGGAGGGATAGAGACACACGGGGCATGAGCGGGGGGTGGGTGGGAGGGATAGAGACACACAGGGCATGAGCGGGGGGTGGGTGGGAGGGATAGGGGCATGAGCGGGGGGTGGGTGGGAGGGATAGGGTCATGAGCGGGGGGTGGGTGGGAGGGATAGGGGCATGAGCGGGGGGTGGGTGGGAGGGATAGGGGCATGAGCGGGGGGTGGGTGGGAGGGATAGAGACACACGGGGCAAGAGCGGGGGGTGGGCGTGAGGGATAGAGACACACGGGGCATGAGCAGGGGGTGGGGGGAAGGTGAGAGACACACGGGGCATGAGCGGGGGGTGGGTGGGAGGGATAGAGACACACGGGGCATGAGCAGGGGGTGGAGGGTAGGGGAGAGACACACGGGGCATGAGCAGGGGATGGGTTGGAGGGATAGAGACACACGGGGCATGAGCCGGGGTGGGTTGGAGGTATAGAGACACACGGGCATGAGCGGGGGTGGGTTGGAGGGATAGAGACACACGGGGCATGAGCGGGGGGTGGGTGGGAGGGATAGAGACACACGGGGCATGAGCAGGGGGTGGGTGGGGGAGGGAGAGAGACACACAGGGCATGAGCGGGGTGTGGGGGGCAACAGGAGAGAGACATGGGGCATGAGAGGGGGTGGGGGGTAACAGGAGAGAGACACAGGGCATGAGAGGGGGGTAACAGGAGAGAGAGACGTGGGGCATGAGCAGGGAGTGGGGGGCAACAGCAGGGAGACACGGGGCATGAGCGGGGGGTGAGGGGCAACAGCAGGGAGACACGGGGCATGACCGAAGGGTGGGGTGCAACAGGAGAGAGACACGGGGCATGAGAGGGGGTGAGGGGCAACAGCAGGGAGACATGGGGCATGAGTGGGGGCAACAGCAGGGAGACACGGGGCATGAGCGGGGGGTGGGGGGCAGCAGGAGAGAGACACAGGGCATGAGCGGGGGTTGGGGGAACAGGAGAGAGACACGGGGCATGAGTGGGGGGTGGGGGGCAACAGCAGGGAGACACGGGGCATGACTGGGGGGTGGGGGGCAACAGGAGATCGACACAGGGCATGAGCGGGGGGTTGGGGGCAACAGCAGGGAGACACGGGCATGCTCGGGGGTGGAGGGCAACAGGAGAGAGACACGGGGCATGAGAGGGGTTGGATGTAACAGGAGAGAGACACGGGCATGAGAGGGTGGTGGGGGTAACAGGAGAAAGAGACGCGGGGCATGAGCAGGGAGTGGGGGGTAACAGCAGGGAGACACGGGGCATGAGCATGGGGTGGGTGGGAGGGATAGAGACACACGGGGCATGAGCGGGGGGTGGGTGGGAGGGATAGAGACACACAGGGCATGAGCGGGGGGTGGGTGGGAGGGATAGGGGCATGAGCGGGGGGTGGGTGGGAGGGATAGGGGCATGATCGGGGGGTGGGTGGGAGGGATAGAGACACACGGGGCAAGAGCGGGGGGTGGGCGTGAGGGATAGAGACACACGGGGCATGAGCGAGGGGTGGGGGGGAGGTGAGAGACACACGGGGCATGAGCGGGGGGTGGGTGGGAGGGATAGAGACACACGGGGCATGAGCAGGGGGTGGAGGGTAGGGGAGAGACACACGGGGCATGAGCAGGGGATGGGTGGGAGGGATAGAGACACACGGGGCATGAGCCGGGGTGGGTGGGAGGCATAGAGACACACGGGCATGAGCGGGGGTGGGTTGGAGGGATAGAGACACACGGGGCATGAGCGGGGGGTGGGTGGGAGGGATAGAGACACACGGGGCATGAGCAGGGGGTGGGTGGGGGAGGGAGAGAGACACACAGGGCATGAGCGGGGTGTGGGGGGCAACAGGAGAGAGACACGGGGCATGAGAGGGGGTGGGGGGTAACAGGAGAGAGACACAGGGCATGAGAGGGGGTTGGGGGGTAACAGGAGAGAGAGACGCGGGGCATGAGCAGGGAGTGGGGGGCAACAGCAGGGAGACACGGGGCATGAGCGGGGGTGAGGGGCAACAGCAGGGAGACACGGGGCATGACCGGAGGGTGGGGTGCAAATGGAGAGAGACACGGGGCATGAGAGGGGGTGAGGGGCAACAGCAGGGAGACATGGGGCATGAGTGGGGCAACAGCAGGGAGACACGGGGCATGAGCGGGGGGTGGGGGCAGCAGGAGAGAGACACATGGCATGAGCGGGGGTTGGCGGAACAGGAGAGAGACACGGGGCATGAGTGGGAGGTGGGGGGCAACAGCAGGGAGACACGGGGCATGACTGGGGGGTGGGGGGCAACAGGAGAGAGACACGGGGCATGAGAGGGGGGTGGGGGGTAACAGGAGAGAGACACGGGGCATGAGCGGGGGGTGGGGGGCAACAGCAGGGAGACACGGGCATGCTCACGGGTGGGGGGCAACAGGAGATAGACACGGGGCATGAGCGGGGGGTTGGGGGCAACAGCAGGGAGACACGGGCATGCTCGGGGGTGGAGGGCAACAGGAGAGAGACACGGGGCATGAGCATGGGGTGGGTGGGAGGGATAGAGACACACGGGGCATGAGCGGGGGGTGGGTGGGAGGGATAGAGACACACAGGGCATGAGCGGGGGGTGGGTGGGAGTCATAGGGGCATGAGCGGGGGGTGGGTGGGAGGGATAGGGTCATGAGCGGGGGGTGGGTGGGAGGGATAGGGGCATGAGCGGGGGGTGGGTGGGAGGGATAGGGGCATGAGCGGGGGGTGGGTGGGAGGGATAGAGACACACGGGGCAAGAGCGGGGGGTGGGCGTGAGGGATAGAGACACACGGGGCATGAGCAGGGGGTGGGGGGAAGGTGAGAGACACACGGGGCATGAGCGGGGGGTGGGTGGGAGGGATAGAGACACACGGGGCATGAGCAGGGGGTGGAGGGTAGGGGAGAGACACACGGGGCATGAGCAGGGGATGGGTTGGAGGGATAGAGACACACGGGGCATGAGCCGGGGTGGGTTGGAGGTATAGAGACACACGGGCATGAGCGGGGGTGGGTTGGAGGGATAGAGACACACGGGGCATGAGCGGGGGGTGGGTGGGAGGGATAGAGACACACGGGGCATGAGCAGGGGGTGGGTGGGGGAGGGAGAGAGACACACAGGGCATGAGCGGGGTGTGGGGGGCAACAGGAGAGAGACATGGGGCATGAGAGGGGGTGGGGGGTAACAGGAGAGAGACACAGGGCATGAGAGGGGGGTAACAGGAGAGAGAGACGCGGGGCATGAGCAGGGAGTGGGGGGCAACAGCAGGGAGACACGGGGCATGAGCGAGGGGTGAGGGGCAACAGCAGGGAGACACGGGGCATGACCGAAGGGTGGGGTGCAACAGGAGAGAGACACGGGGCATGAGAGGGGGTGAGGGGCAACAGCAGGGAGACATGGGGCATGAGTGGGGGCAACAGCAGGGAGACACGGGGCATGAGCGGGGGGTGGGGGGCAGCAGGAGAGAGACACAGGGCATGAGCGGGGGTTGGGGGAACAGGAGAGAGACACGGGGCATGAGTGGGGGGTGGGGGGCAACAGCAGGGAGACACGGGGCATGACTGGGGGGTGGGGGGCAACAGGAGATCGACACAGGGCATGAGCGGGGGGTTGGGGGCAACAGCAGGGAGACACGGGCATGCTCGGGGGTGGAGGGCAACAGGAGAGAGACACGGGGCATGAGAGGGGTTGGAGGTAACACGAGAGAGACACGGGCATGAGAGGGTGGTGGGGGTAACAGGAGAAAGAGACGCGGGGCATGAGCAGGGAGTGGGGGGTAACAGCAGGGAGACACGGGGCATGAGCATGGGGTGGGTGGGAGGGATAGAGACACACGGGGCATGAGCGGGGGGTGGGTGGGAGGGATAGAGACACACAGGGCATGAGCGGGGGGTGGGTGGGAGGGATAGGGGCATGAGCGGGGGTGGGTGGGAGGGATAGGGGCATGATCGGGGGGTGGGTGGGAGGGATAGAGACACACGGGGCAAGAGCGGGGGGTGGGCGTGAGGGATAGAGACACACGGGGCATGAGCGGGGGGTGGGGGGGAGGTGAGAGACACACGGGGCATGAGCGGGGGGTGGGTGGGAGGGATAGAGACACACGGGGCATGAGCAGGGGGTGGAGGGTAGGGGAGAGACACACGGGGCATGAGCAGGGGATGGGTGGGAGGGATAGAGACACACGGGGCATGAGCCGGGGTGGGTGGGAGGCATAGAGACACACGGGCATGAGCGGGGGTGGGTTGGAGGGATAGAGACACACGGGGCATGAGCGGGGGGTGGGTGGGAGGGATAGAGACACACGGGGCATGAGCAGGGGGTGGGTGGGGGAGGGAGAGAGACACACAGGGCATGAGCGGGGTGTGGGGGGCAACAGGAGAGAGACACGGGGCATGAGAGGGGGTGGGGGGTAACAGGAGAGAGACACGGGGCATGAGAGGGGGGTGGGGGGTAACAGGAGAGAGAGACGCGGGGCATGAGCAGGGAGTGGGGGGCAACAGCAGGGAGACACGGGGCATGAGCGGGGGGTGAGGGGCAACAGCAGGGAGACACGGGGCATGACCGGAGGGTGGGGTGCAACAGGAGAGACACACGGGGCATGAGCGGGGGGTGGGTGGGAGGGATAGAGACACACGGGGCATGAGCAGGGGGTGGGTGGGGGAGGGAGAGAGACACACAGGGCATGAGCGGGGTGTGGGGGGTAACAGGAGAGAGAGACGCGGGGCATGAGCAGGGAGTGGGGGGCAACAGCAGGGAGACACGGGGCATGAGCGGGGGGTGAGGGGCAACAGCAGGGAGACACGGGGCATGACCGGAGGGTGGGGTGCAACAGGAGAGAGACACGGGGCATGAGAGGGGGTGAGGGGCAACAGCAGGGAGACATGGGGCATGAGTGGGGGCAACAGCAGGGAGACACAGGGCATGAGCGGGGGGTGGGGGGCAGCAGGAGAGAGACACAGGGCATGAGCGGGGGTTGGGGGAACAGGAGAGAGACACGGGGCATGAGTGGGGGGTGGGGGGCAACAGCAGGGAGACACGGGGCATGAGCATGGGGTGGGTGGGAGGGATAGAGACACACAGGGCATGAGCGGGGGGTGGGTGGGAGGGATAGGGGCATGAGCGGGGGGTGGGTGGGAGGGATAGAGACACACGGGGCAAGAGCGGGGGGTGGGCGTGAGGGATAGAGACACACGGGGCATGAGCGGGGGTGGGGGGGAGGTGAGAGACACACGGGGCATGAGCGGGGGGTGGGTGGGAGGGATAGAGACACACGAGGCATGAGCAGGGGGTGGAGGTAACAGGAGAGAGACACGGGCATGAGAGGGTGGTGGGGGTAACAGGAGAGAGAGACGCGGGGCATGAGCAGGGAGTGGGGGGTAACAGCAGGGAGACACGGGGCATGAGCATGGGGTGGGTGGGAGGGATAGAGACACACGGGGCATGAGCGGGGGGTGGGTGGGAGGGATAGAGACACACAGGGCATGAGCGGGGGGTGGGTGGGAGGGATAGGGGCATGAGCGGGGGGTGGGTGGGAGGGATAGAGACACACGGGGCAAGAGCGGGGGGTGGGTGTGAGGGATAGAGACACACGGGGCATGAGAGGGGGTGGGGGGAGGTGAGAGACACACGGGGCATGAGCGGAGGGTGGGTGGGAGGGATAGTGACACACGGGGCATGAGCAGGGGGTGGGGGGCAACAGCAGGGAGACACGGGCATGCTCGGGGGTGGAGGGCAACAGGAGAGAGACACGGGGCATGAGAGGGGGTGGAGGTAACAGGAGAGAGACACAGGCATGAGAGGGTGGTGGGGGTAACAGGAGAGAGAGACGCGGGGCATGAGCAGGCAGTGGGGGGTAACAGCAGGGAGACACGGGGCATGAGCATGGGGTGGGTGGGAGGGATAGAGGCACACGGGGCATGAGCAGGGGGTGGGTGGGAGGGATAGAGACACACAGGGCATGAGCGGGGGGTGGGTGGGAGGGATAGGGGCATGAGCGGGGGTTGGGTGGGAGGGATAGGGGCATGAGCGGGCGGTGGGTGGGAGGGATAGAGAAACACGGGGCAAGAGCGGGGGTTGGGCTTGAGGGATAGAGACACACGGGGCATGAGCGGGGGGTGGGGGGGAGGTGAGAGACACACGAGGCATGAGCGGGGGGTGGGTGGGAGGGATAGAGACACACGGGGCATGAGCAGGGGGTGGAGGGTAGGGGAGAGACACACGGGGCATGAGCAGGGGATGGGTGGGAGGGATAGAGACACACGGGGCATGAGCCGGGGTGGGTGGGAGGGATAGAGACACACAGGCATGAGCGGGGGTGGGTTGGAGGGATAGAGACACACGGGGCATGAGCGGGGGGTGGGTGGGAGGGATAGAGACACGGGGCATGAGCAGGGGGTGGGTGGGGGAGGGAGAGAGACACACAGGGCATGAGCGGGGTGTGGGGGGCAACTGGAGAGAGACATGGGGCATGAGAGGGGGTGGGGGGTAACAGGAGAGAGACACGGGGCATGAGAGGAGGTGGGGGGTAACAGGAGAGAGAGACGCGGGGCATGAGCAGGGAGTGGGGGGCAACAGCAGGGAGACACGGGGCATGAGCGGGGGGTGAGGGGCAACAGCAGGGAGACACGGGGCATGACCGGAGGGTGGGGTGCAACAGGAGAGAGACACGGGGCATGAGAGGGGGTGAGGGGCAACAGCAGGGAGACATGGGGCATGAGTGGGGGCAACAGCAGGGAGACACGGGGCATGAGCGGGGGTGGGGGGCAGCAGGAGAGAGACACAGGGCATGCGCAGGGGTTGGGGGAACAGGAGAGAGACACGGGGCATGAGTGGGGGGCAACAGCAGGGAGACACCGGGGCATGACTGGGGGGTGGGGGGCAACAGGAGAGAGACACGGGGCATGAGAGGGGGGTGGGGGGTAACAGGAGAGAGACACGGGGCATGAGCGGGGGGTGGGGGGCAACAGCAGGGAGACACGGCATGCTCGGGGGTGGAGGGCAACAGGAGAGGGACACGGGGCATGAGAGGGGGTGGAGGTAACAGGAGAGAGACACGGGCATGAGAGGGTGGTGGGGGTAACAGGAGAGAGAGACGCGGGGCATGAGCAGGGAGTGGGGGGTAACAGCAGGGAGACACGGGGCATGAGCATGGGGTGGGTGGGAGGGATAGAGACACACGGGGCATGAGCGGGGGGTGGGTGGGAGGGATAGAGACACGCAGGGCATGAGCGGGGGGTGGGTGGGAGGGATAGGGGCATGAGCGGGGGGTGGGTGGGAGGGATAGAGACACACGGGGCAAGAGCGGGGGGTGGGTGTGAGGGATAGAGACACACGGGGCATGAGCGGGCGGTGGGGGGAGGTGAGAGACACACGGGGCATGAGCGGGGGGTGGGTGGGAGGGATAGTGACACACGGGGCATGAGCAGGGGGTGGAGGGTAGGGGGAGAGACACACGGGGCATGAGCAGGGGATGGGTGGGAGGGATAGAGACACATGGGGCATGAGCCGGGGTGGTTGGGAGCGATAGAGACACACGGGCATGAGCGGGGGTGGATTGGAGGGATAGAGACACACGGGGCATGAGCGGCGGGTGGGTGGGAGGGATAGAGACACACAGGGCATGAGCAGGGGGTGGGTGGGGAGGGAGAGAGACACACAGGGCATGAGCGGGGTGTGGGGGGCAACAGGAGAGAGACACGGGGCATGAGAGGGTGTGGGGGGTAACAGGAGAGAGACACGGGGCATGAGAGGGGGGTGGGGGGTAACAGGAGAGAGAGACGCGGGGCATGAGCAGGGAGTGGGGGGCAACAGCAGGGAGACACGGGGCATGAGCGGGGGTGAGGGGAAACAGCAGGGAGACACGGGGCATGACCGGAGGGTGGGGTGCAACAGAAGAGAGACACGGGGCATGAGAGGGGGTGAGGGGCAACAGCAGGGAGACATGGGGCATGAGTGGGGGCAACAGCAGGGAGACACGGGGCATGAGCGGGGGGTGGGGAGCAGCAGGAGAGAGACACAGGGCATGAGCGGGGGTTGGGGGAACAGGAGAGAGACACCGGGCATGAGTGGGGGGTGGGGGGCAACAGCAGGGAGACAGGGGGCATGACTGGGGGGTGGGGGGCAACAGGAGAGAGATACGTGGCATGAGAGGGGGGTGGGGGGGTAACAGGAGAGAGACACGGGGCATGAGCGGGGGGTGGGGGGCAACAGCAGGGAGACACGGGCATGCTCGGGGGTGGAGGGCAACAGGAGAGAGACACGGGGCATGAGAGGGGGTGGAGGTAACAGGAGAGAGACGCGGGCATGAGAGGGTGGTGGGGGTAACAGGAGAGAGAGACGCGGGCATGAGCAGGGAGTGTGGGGTAATAGCAGGGAGACACGGGGCATGAGCATGGGGTGGGTGGGAGGGATAGAGACACACGGGGCATGAGCGGGGGTGGGTGGGAGGGATAGAGACACACAGGGCATGAGCATGGGGTGGGGGCAACAGGAGAGAGACACGGGGCATGAGAGGGGGGTGGGGGGTAACAGGAGAGAGACACGGGGCATGAGCGGGGGGGTGGGGGGCAACAGCAGGGAGACACGGGCATGCTCGGGGGTGGAGGGCAACAGGAGAGAGACACGGGGCATGAGAGGGGGTGGAGGTAACAGGAGAGAGACACGGGCATGAGAGGGTGGTGGGGGTAACAGGAGAGAGAGACGCGGGGCATGAGCAGGGAGTGGGGGTTAACAGCAGGGAGACACGGGGCATGGGGTGGGTGGGAGGGATAGAGACACACGGGGCATGAGCGGGGGGTGGGTGGGATGGGATAGAGACACACAGGGCATGAGCGGAGGGTGGGTGGGAGGGATAGGGGCTTGAGCGGGGGGTGGGTGGGAGGGATAGGGGCATGAGCGGGGGGTGGGTGGGAGGGATAGAGACACACGGGGCAAGAGCGGGGGATGGGCGTGAGGGATAGAGACACACGGGGTATGAGCGGGGGGTGGGTGGGAGGGATAGAGACACACGGGGCAAGAGCGGGGGGTGGGTGTGAGGGATAGAGACACACGGGGCATGAGCGGGGGGTGGGGGAGGTGAGAGACACACGGGGCATGAGCGGAGGGTGGGTGGGAAGGATAGTGACACACGGGGCATGAGCAGGGGGTGGGGGGCAACAGCAGGGAGACACGGGCATGCTCGGGGGTGTAGGGCAACATGAGAGAGACACGGGGCATGAGAGGGGGTGGAGGTAACAGGAGAGAGACACAGGCATGAGAGGGTGGTGGGGGTAACAGGAGAGAGAGACGCGGGGCATGAGCCGGGAGTGGGGGGTAACAGCAGGGAGACACGGGGCATGAGCATGGGGTGGGTGGGAGGGATAGAGACACACGGGCATGAGTGGGGGGTGGGTGGGAGGGATAGAGACACACAGGGCATGAGCGGGGGGTGGGTGGGAGGGATAGGGGCATGAGCGGGGGTTGGGTGGGAGGGATAGGGGCATGAGCGGGGGGGTGGGTGGGAGGGATAGAGAAACACGGGGCAAGAGCGGGGGTTGGGCGTGAGGGATAGAGACACACGGGGCATGAGCGGGGGGTGGGGGGAGGTGAGAGACACACGAGGCATGAGCGGGGGGTGGGTGGGAGGGATAGAGACACACGGGGCATGAGCAGGGGGTGGAGGGTAGGGGAGAGACACACAGGGCATGAGCAGGGGATGGGTGGGAGGGATAGAGACACACGGGGCATGAGCCGGGGTGGGTGGGAGGGATAGAGACACACAGGCATGAGCGGGGGTGGGTTGGAGGGATAGAGACACACGGGGCATGAGCGGGGGGTGGGTGGGAGGGATAGAGACATGGGGCATGAGCAGGGGGTGGGTGTGGGAGGGAGAGAGACACACAGGGCATGAGCGGGGTGTGGGGGGCAACTGGAGAGAGACATGGGGCATGAGAGGGGGTGGGGGGGTAACAGGAGAGAGACACGGGGCATGAGAGGGGGTGGGGGGTAACAGGAGAGAGAGACGCGGGGCATGAGCAGGGAGTGGGGGGCAACAGCAGGGAGACACGGGGCATGAGCGGGGGTGAGGGGCAACAGCAGGGAGACACGGGGCATGACCGGAGGGTGGGGTGCAACAGGAGAGAGACACGGGGCATGAGAGGGGGTGAGGGGCAACAGCAGGGAGACATGGGGCATGAGTGGGGGCAACAGCAGGGAGACACGGGGCATGAGCAGGGGGTGGGGGGCAGCAGGAGAGGACACAGGGCATGCGCGGGGGTTGGGGGAACAGGAGAGAGACACGGGGCATGAGTGGGGGGCAACAGCAGGGAGACACGGGGCATGACTGGGGGGTGGGGGGCAACAGGAGAGAGACACGGGGCATGAGAGGGGTGTGGGGGGTAACAGGAGAGAGACACGGGGCATGAGCGTGGGGTGGGGGGCAACAGCAGGGAGACACGGGCATGCTCGGGGGTGGAGGGCAACAGGAGAGGGACACGGGGTATGAGAGGGGGTGGAGGTAACAGGAGAGAGACACGGGCATGAGAGGGTGGGTGGGGGTAACAGGAGAGAGAGACGCGGGGCATGAGCAGGGAGTGGGGGGTAGCAGCAGGGAGACACGGGGCATGAGCATGGGGTGGGTGGGAGGGATAGAGACACACGGGGCATGAGCGGGGGGTGGGTGGGAGGGATAGAGACACACAGGGCATGAGCGGGGGGTGGGGTGGGAGGGATAGGGGCATGAAGCGGGGGGGTGGGTGGGAGGGAA